>NC_091393.1:106225314-107553647 GCF_032191515.1 Phaenicophaeus curvirostris | reverse complement strand
CAGACCTGAATGCAGGGCTCCAGGCGAGGTCTCACAAGAGCAGAGTAGAGGGGCAGAATCCCCTCCCTCGACCTGCTGGTCACACTGCTTTGAATGCACCCCAGGATACAGTTGGGTTCCATGCCATCCTGCCTTAATAGCCTCCCCAAAGGCAATCCTCTCTCCTCTGCCTTTGGCACCTCTAGTAAAGATCTGAACATATCCACACATGCCGGGATATTTGAGTTACCTCATTAGGCATGCACAGATTTTAATAAATCCACTATATCAAAATGTAAGAGGCTGACAGGCACCAGGCAGAGAAAAGGAGGTATAAGCAAGCAGTGAAGTTCAGTTAAGAACTAGGTGGTATGCAGCCTCTCCTAACATCCCCAGCCAAGAAATTCATACCAGAGTGGGTTGAGCACTGCTTTGCAGGTGGGTCTGCTACAAAGCACTGGCTCATACTGCACAGGTGGCAGGTCCAGACGCTCCTTCAGTGGTGTCAGAAGACAGGCCAGGGGGACAACCATCCTTGTGGCCTCCAGCCTGCTGGAAGGCCACACATTCCAACTGAAGCGCACTCCATCACGCTCCTCATTTTGCTGGATGAACTCCAGGTATGTTGCCATGGGACTGCAGAAGCTCTGAAAGGACATAAGCAACACACATTTGGGCAGCAGTCGCCTGCTTGGACAACGGTCCTGCAAAGGAAGTCAGCGGATTAAACACTAGGGGCACAAGACACTGCAGGACAAAGCCAACACATTATAACTAGTTAATCCCATTATCAAATGAACCACGTGAGCACATTAATCTCTTCTCTCCAATACTCTCATCAACTTCCCAGACAATTAAAACCCTACTAAATCCAATGAAGAAACAAGGAAATCTGACACTCAGAACCAGAATACAAGGTTTTATGTTGTGATCAACATGTAACATCCCATTACCCACTTAGCCCCAGGTTGGCCTCACAGAATCATAGAATGGGTTTGGTTAAAAAGACCTTTAAGACCATCTAGTCCAACCATCATTCCAGCACTGCCAAGTGCGCCACTAGGCTATGTCCACAAGTACGACATCTACTTGTCTTTTAAACACCTCAAGGGATGGTGACTCCACTACCTCCCTGGGCAGCCTGTTCCAGTGCTTGACAACCCTTTCAGTAAAGAAGTTCTTCTTAATATCCAACCTAAACCTCCCCTGGTGCAACCTGAGGCCATTTCCTCCTATCACCTGTTACCTGGGAGAAGAGACCAGCATTCACCTCATTACAACATCCAGTTGCAGAGAGCAATGAGGTATCCTCTCAGCCTCCTTTTCTCCAGACTAAGCAATCCCAGTTCCCTCAGCTGCTCCTCAAAATGCTTGTGCTCCAAACCCTTCACCAGCAAGGCAGTCAGTAAAGGAAAACAGGTCAGATTTGCAACACATCCTGAAGCCTTCAGCTAAAACACTGTGGGGAGAAAAGGCATCCGAGGCTGAAACAAAAATACTCATAACAAACATCACCTGGTTGCCAGCCTGGCCCAGTTACACATGGAAAGAAGCACACAACAGATGATCAAATAGGCCTTTGGTGATTTTATGCACCCTCTGTGCACAGCACTGTGTCCCACTCCCAGTAAGGGAAGAACTGAGTTCAGCAGACTGCAGGAAAGATCTCTCCTGTTCAAGAAGGGATAATCCCCATACATCAGAGAAGTCACTTTCTGTATCACCTGGACAAACTCTTCAGAGTAAGGCAGGAACATCATTATCTTTGACGTCTCCCAGAATGGGAAGGAAAAGCCTACTGAAAAACTCACTCCTGGGATCCAGCCCACAAACACCACACAGCATCGGCAGCAACTCAGATTGCCACAAGCAGCAGTACCATGACCAAAGAACCCCATAGAGGTTCACCTGGAGCAGATGATGCAGTATTACTTAATTCCTGGTTCTCACTGAAAGCAGAAGATTCAGGAGGAACACAAGCATGAGAAATTAGAATCAACACCTCCTCCAAAGGAGAAGTTTTGATGCAACATTTCCCTACAAACCTCCAAACTCCTTGCTGTTTCCTTTGTCCTTGGTATTAAGGATGTAAATCAAGCTAGCGTTCATTAACACATCCATACCATAAATGGGCCTGTCAAGGTAAACATGGGAGCTGAGTTTCCCTGTGAGACACCCTGCACATCAGAATAGAAAGATAAACACCTGACGTTCCAGGTACACAGCACAACCACAGTGCAAATTCACTCCATGTTCCTCTAGGTGCAGCCCGGCAGCACTGCCCTGCTCCAGGCTAAGCCCTGATTGTCTGGCTGGGTTTGGCATGGGCTGTGGTCCTGCTTTGGGGTCAGGACAGCAAGAGGCGAGGTGCTCCCACCCCAAAGAGTGCTCTGTAGGGCCAGGTGAGGGCTGGGAGCCTGCCCAGACTACCAGTCCCTCCACCAGCGTGGGGCCCTCCAGACCGACCCACAGTGACCTTCAAAGCCCTATCTGGCAGTGGGGAGGTCACAGAACCCCTGTCCAGGAGAGGAAGGACCCTTCCAAAGCTTCAGTAGATGCCAGTCTCCTTACGGGATCTGATAGACAGCACACCACCCGATCACTCCCAGAAAAGCCACAGGAGAAACTGGTACTTCCTCACAACACAACAGGGAACACCACAGACCCCCAGCCCTTCACCAGGAAAGGAACAGAGGATCCCATGGATTCCTAGCAAAGCCAGAGGAATCCCCTCTGACCCTATGTGCTGCTGGTCCCCAGCACTGCCACAGGGCAAAGCCCTCACCCCCTGCCCTGCTATGGGTGGCACTGCAGACCCTGCAGGGGACAGGGGTGAACCAAGCCTGCCCCAAGGGACAACGCTGGGCCTCTACACTGCTGAGGATCCCCCTGCTGAGGGGACACCACTGACCCTCCCCAGTGCCCCCATAGGGGACACCACTGACCCCCTCAACATCCCCTTCTAGGGACCCCTTCATCCTCTCCCCGGAGCCCAGGGACACCTCATCTCCGCACAGGGACCGCAGGGACCCCACAGACGCCCTCATCTCCTCACAGGGGACCTCACTGACCCCTCATCCCCCTCAGGGGACTCCACGGACTCCTCATCCCCCCTCACAGGGGACCCCATGAACCCTTCATCCCCTGTCACAGGGGACTCCTCTGACCCCTCATCTCCTCCCCGGGCCCCACCGACCCCTCATCCCTTCACAAGGTGCCCTCTGACCTCTCACCCCCCCTCACGGAACCCCACAGACCCCCCGTCACTCGGGACCCCGCGGACACCTCCCCACCCCCCACAGCCCCCACCTGCACACGCCGCTCCCCTCCGCTCCGTCGCTCCTTCCCAGCAGCCCCCGCGCGACCGGCAAGGCCAGCTCAGCGGTACCGCCTGCCCTCAGCCAAGATGGCGGCACCGGCACGCTCCGCCCTCTGCGTGCATCTCGGCTAAGGGCACCCTACGCGTCTCTCTGAGGACGGAAACGCGGAGAACCCGTAACAAACACGGCGAGGCGGCGGCGGCGGCGTCAGCGACGCCATCTTAACTCAGGGTGCAGGGGCAGTGGTGGTGCGGCTGCAGAGAGCTGGGGGTGTCGCCTTCCTGCGCTAGCACAGAGCGAGGAGAGCGGCTGGATCCACTAATAATACGCACACTTTATAAAAAACAAAGTGGAAGTCCCGAGTGGCCTCATCTTTTATAGGATCATGGACTCGTTTGCTCGGAAAAGACCTTTGAGATCATTAAGCCCAGCCGTACCTGTCCACAACTAAACCATATTCCTGAGCACTTCATCTGTCTGTCTTTTAAATCCCTCCAGGAGTGGGGACTCAACCACTTCCCTGGGCAGCCTGGTCCAGAGCCCGATAACCCTTTCAGTGAACAAATTTGTCCTAATACCCAAACTAAACCTCCCCTGGCACAACTTGAGACCATTCTTCTCCCAAGTGACAGGGGACAGGACAGAATCACAGAATCACAGAATAACCAGGTTGGAAGAGACCCACCGGATCATCGAGTCCAACCATTCCCATCAAACGCTAAACCATATCCCTCAGCACCTCATCCACCCGTGCCTTAAACACCTCCAGGGAAGGTGACTCAACCACCTCCCTGGGCAGCCTGTTCCAGTGCCCAATGACCCTTTCTGTAAAGAATTTTTTCCTAACGTCTAGCCTAAACCTCCCCTGGCGGAGCTTGAGGCCATTCCCTCTTGTCCTGTCCCCTGTCACTTGGGAGAAGAGGCCAGCACCCTCCTCTCTACAACGTCCTTTCAGGTAGTTGTAGGGAGCAATGAGGTCTCCCCTCAGCCTCCTCTTCTCCAGGCTAAACAACCCCAGTTCTCTCAGCCGCTCCTCATAAGGCCTGTTCTCCAGCCCTTTCACCAGCTTTGTTGCTCTTCTCTGGACTCTCTCCAGAGCCTCAACATCCTTCTTGTGGTGAGGGGCCCAGAACTGAACACAGTATTCGAGGAGCGGTCTCACCAGTGCCGAGTACAGAGGGAGGATAACCTCCCTGGACCTGCTGGTCACACCGTTTCTGATACAAGCCAAGAGGACAAGAGGGAATGGCCTCAAACTCCGCCAAGGGAGGTTCAGGCTGAACATTAGGAAAAAATTTTTCACGGAGAGGGTCATTGGGCACTGGAACAGGCTGCCCAGGGAGGTGGTTGAGTCACCTTCCCTGGAGGTGTTTAAGCGACAGGTGGACGAGGTGCTGAGGGGCATGGTTTAGTCATTGATAGGAATGGTTGGACTCGATGATCCTGTGGGTCTTTTCCAACCTGGTGATTCTATGATTTCCTCTCATCCTATCACTTGCTTCTTGGAAGAAGAGATCAGTGGTCACCTCGGTTCAATCTCCTTTCATGGCACTGTAGAGAGTGATGAGGTCTCCCATCAGCCTCCTCTTCTCCAGTCTAAACAACCTGTGAGAAACACTTATTCACTCATGAAATACTGAAAAGGACAAAGTGTTCAAAGCAAAGGCAATAGTATTTTTATTTTACAATTTAGCGCTGAATTGGATGCCCTTCTAAAAAAGGCATAACATCTTACAAAAGCAGCATACTAGTTTTAGAAAAAAGAACCATGTAAGTTCTCAAAGAATTTTTATTTTTTTAGGTTATCTGGAAACTTCCTTCAGGTTATCTCCTGACCCAAGACAACTACACCTCACAAGTTAATAAAGCACATCAATAAATTCTTGCAGCCCTAAGACAGGTTATCTCTTGACCTAAAACAGCTACATCTTACAAGACAATTAAGCATATCAATAAATTTTTGCAACTCTAAGAAAGTGTTTATTCTTTCAGGTTATTCCTCCATGTCTAGAGATTGTCTGCATGTTATCTCTTGATACAAGACAGATTTATATTACAAGATAATTAAACATACAAACCAGCTGCAGGAAAACTTATCAATTAATTCTCAAAAAAAACAGTTCCCTCAGCTGCTCCTCATGGCCCCTGTGCTTCAGACCCTTCCCCAGATCTATTCCCCTCCTCTGGACATGCTCCAGCATCTCAATGTCCTTCTTGTAGTGAGGAGCCCAAACCTGATCACAGGATTCAAGGTGCGGCCACTTATCGTGTAGATGTCTGCCTACACATCTGATAGAGCAGATTAAAAGCACAAAAGAGCCAGTGGTATGGAGATCTACTGAATCAGGTCGCATTGCATCCTACCAGTTAACCAGCACAAGAAACATGAAAGATGGCCAGATTGTGGAGCTCAGGTTGCCTGTAGAGGCCAACTGCAGGATGATATTAATTCTTTCCACTCTGAGCTCTCTGGGACACATCTTTCATTTTCCTTAGCTGTATGAAGTTTTTGGTAAAATCATGCATAGGAAACATGGCCAACTTTTATATAAAATAAGCACTTAGGAATAGAAATATATTTTACATGTTACCGCAATCCACAATGTGATGCTTGGCTAGTAAAAAAAAAAAAAAAGGACACTCTCTTCTCAGTCGTCAAGCACTTGTAAAAATTTGTGACTGCTCGCAGTTCACAGACTGTGCTAAGAGTTTGTTTACACTAGAAACAGCAATAAGTTAATCAAACAATTGAAGAAGGAAGGATGAGGTTTTCAACTCTGTTCTCTGTGCCCCTCAAGATATTTCAACAGGCCCTGGCAGTGGAAGAAGATCCAATGAAACCGCTGTTGGGATATTGTAGAGCTTGGATCTGTGAGCAGTCCTTCTTCCCTTCCCTGAAAGGACAGAAGGAATTCTCTGACAGATAAGGAGCAGAACTGCGCAAGTACACAGATAGGGGCCATTTTCAGAACACTGAATTCCACAGGGAGATTTGCATTATCCAGAGAATGCTTGAGGAAAGTGCTTTACCCAAGAGCCACTCGTTCCTTCTTCCCAGGGTGAGAAGGTATATTTTCGACTGAAGCATCTAACAGTGGAGAGCAATATTTCAGGTCCAAAACAAAGCAAAATGAGGTGATGTCTGAGCTGAATATTAATATTGCCTTCCCCGCTTCCTAACATAAGGCAAGTTGTGTGCTCTGCAGCTGTTAAATCTGCTTGTATAAAATCTGAACACAAGCAGAAAGATCACAAAATCAGTGAGAATAAAAAAATTGCTACCTATGCTTATTTGCTAAAATTCAAATTACTACTATTATGAATGTCCTCAAAGCCAGGACTTGCTCTCCAAGCACTATCAGTAAGAAGCGGAGCAAATCTGCTCTTCTGGACTTGATAGTTTATCATTCATTTTACATCTTCCTTACATTACCACGTCTCCAAAGCAATGCAGGGCTGTAAGGCCATGCTGTCCCCACCCTGCTAGCGTTATATTAATTAAACATTGACCAACTATCGTGAGTTTTCAAGGGGAGCAGAATCCTAAAGTCCTGTGTTTCTAGACCAAATAACTAAAGTGAAAGCTTTCTCATTCTTCTGTTTTCCTGGAAGAATCACAGACTTATTCAAAAAGTGAGAGAGGGGTGAAAACACAGGCTACCTACATCAGCCTCAACTTGTTTCAACAGCTGGAAGAGAATGCTTTGAGCTCTCTTTCCCTTCTATCCACTACCCCAGGATTTCCTGAAGAGCATGCAAAGTGCAATAATGAACTTCCTCAGAGGGAAGTAAACATTTTCAACAAGAACTTGGACACCACCCGTGGAGCTTCTCACAGCACCTTTTTGTCTCCTCCAGGCACGTCTGAGAGCCTGGGTGCCAGTTTCTCACAGGTGAACAGACTGAAAGCCCCAACCCTGTGAAGCAAGAGGGGAAGGTGGTCTGTTTGTGGCAGGGGACAGACCTCTTTCACGTGTCTGTAGTCTGTTTCAAAGCATGAGATGCTCAGCAGCAAAAGGAGGTGGAGGCAAGCAGGAAACCAGAGCAAGGTTTAAGAGTTTTCTCTTCTCTTTCTTGATCCCTAGGGTAGTCACGCCAGGATGGGACAGAAGATGGCACTCGAACAGCACCAGATGAACAACCATCACTTTTTTTCATTAGTCTAAATGAAACAAGCAAACCCAGGACAAACCTAACACCCATTTAGCTACAGGGTAAACGTTTTCATTATCAAAGCTTCAAGTTATGTTAATGTTTTAAACTTTGGACTGTAAGGGCAAGAGATGTTAAACAGCACCTGCAAGCTGTGCTTTCCCTTAGTTCACAACCCAGCCTGGTACTGTAGTTAATGTTTCTCTTGGAAAGAAAAAGCAATCTTGAGCTTGATTCCGTGTGAAAATGGCCTCTGGGTGTAACTACCCTCCAACACACTTTTGTACAGTGGTTACTGCTGGAGAGGAAATGGCCCAGAACCACCAGGTAGGGTCACAGTGGGGTCCACACGCCCTGGAGCTCACGGTAACAGGACTTACATTAAGGGGGCTCACATTAATGGGGCTCCACTGCAACAGGGCCAGCTCTCCAACCCTGGATGCTCCTCGAAGCCCTGTAGCAGCTCCACTGTGATCTCCCCTATGAGGATTGCGTAAAGAAATGAGCAGATCATGCTTCCAAGTGTATGATGTTATCTATGTTTTGAGGGTTAACTTTGGTGTTTTCATATTCAGTATGGGAGTGAGTATTGCAGCTTCCTCCACATTTGAGAAGTCTTGTTACAGCTGCAGCACTAAGAAGCTTCAGAGACAAAGGTCATTGCAACCAGATAAACCAAATACAAAAGAGCCAGAATTTGAAGATCTTAACAAACCAGTTCTTTGCTACCTAAAGCTGTTCAATGACAAGCTCTCTTCCCTTTTTCTCATCGCCAGTGAGTATGGTTATACTGCAAGTGACATACCTGCATGATAAAGGCATTTTGCTTCCTGAAAGCTATCTTCCAGCTGCAGTAGAGCACAAACAATGTCTTATCTCTGCAGCAGCAGGATTCAGGGCTCCATTGTGTTCTGTCCTCTTTGAACTCAGGAAGACAAAGGAAACCCCGGCCCCACACCTCAGTGGAGTTACCTTTGGCCACATAACGGATATCTGAAGCTGAGGTTGAGGCTCTGAACAGTGAAATGAGCAGTGTTTTCCTCCGGCTTCAGCGTGCTGAGTGGTTAAAGAGGGCAAAGGAAGAACAAACAGCTGAGCATTTCACCCCCACATCTCTTTTGTGAGAGCTCTTCTGCCTCTGTGGAGATATGCGTTCCTGTCACCTCCAGACAACATTGCAACAAAACGAAGAGCAGTGGGTGCTCACACTAGCTAATGCAATTAAACTGCTTCCACAGACACTTATCAGAACTAGTTGTTTGCTCCAGTCAGAGACAGCATGCCTGGGTGCTCCCAAACAAGGAGCCTTTGCCTCTAGATCATACTCTCCCTGTGTGGGACAGGAACCACATTGTTTTCTTTTTACAGCACTTAACTGGTGTTAGCCTTCTGTCTACAGCCCACACTATCAGTAGGAAAATAAGAACTGAGCAAGATTTGAACACTTCTGTGTGTGATCCAGGCTGCTTTTAGAAGGTGCAAACTCCTGGACAGGATTGAAATTTGCCAGTGTAAAATTTCTTACCCTTATTAGGTGAACTGTCTCTCCATATCTCTCTGTTAGTCCACTGTTTATTACTCGTGGTCACTGATAACTCTATTGTACAGGTGCTTGAACATTCCCCTCCCAACACAGTATCCAGGAAAGCTTATTTTCCAACAGGGAATTCTGAAAAGAAGTAGAAGCGACCTGTCTACTGTTGTGCTTGACCCGCCCATTGTTTCCCAGTTTTGGGAGGCTATTGTGAAGATAGTGAGTGCTTGCATAGACATCCAGCCCTGATGCTGCAAGATTAAGCCACAGCAAATTGTAATGGGACCAGTCATTTTCTGCACAGCTTATGTGCCTACACTGCATTATTCCAGCCTTCTGTCATTCTGGATGGTGGAAGCACTGGCTGGACCATATATACACAATATCCTCATTTATGAAGAAGGAGCTGACTTTTTTCCCCTCCTAGAGGTTGCTTGATTATAGGTTAAGGAAGAGGTGGAGTAACTAATGAGCATAACGGAGTTGGTACAAAATCTCTTTACTTCCCAAGCAGGGTTTGAACCTTACATTTTTCAGACACTATCACCCCTCTAGTATTACCAGATGGACATGGATAGCCAGAGGAGACCAGACACAGCTCTAAGAGGTCTATGGCCCAGCATACCCTGGGCACAAGGCTCATAACAGCACCACAGTCTGTATGGCATTGCCAGTTCATCAGCCCAGAATAACACATAAGATCCAGAAGTGTCACACTTAGGAGAAACACAAATTGGCTCTACATTGCAGGAAGAGAATGTGCTTTTTGATTATATACCTTCTCATGCCCTTCTCAGATCACAAACCAAGGTCAGAGGCCATATTTATGTACAAACAACTGTCACTGGAATCTTTTTCAACCCTGAGGGCATTCAGGTAATATATAATTTTTTTCCCTGTACTGTCAAGCCAGAGGAACTCTTTCTCTTCTGGAAAACACATCTTCTCAGAACACTTATACTCAAAATTGCAGCTGACATACCTATATATGTGATGCAGCTGCCCAGACACAGCAACACAATTTGATGATGATTTTGTGGCTGTCAGATGAAAGAATAAATAGAACAGATGCATCACCAGGCAATGGCCGCAACAAAGGGAATGAAGCACAGGTGTACATGAGAAAAATCAGGATTTTAATAATAAATTACCAGGTAAGAAAGACAATAAAGAATCAGTGAGTTCTGCTCGACATACTCAGGATGTTTCCCACATCGGATTCTTCATCTTCCATGAGTTATCACAGGAGAAAGGTATCAGCTTGAGGACTTAAGGACTCACCAGCAGCATCAGTCTGACAGCAAAGTTTGGGATCTCATTCTTGGCAATACTCACTAGCAGTCTTTCTGATCAGCTAATGACTTACTTTTATTAAAAATAAGCATCTGTGGAATACTCAACACAATCCTTGGAATCCATCACCATCCATCTGTTAATTGGCACTTTTCAAGTCATGCAAATAATTTATGGGACAAGAACGGATCTACATTTCCACTTCAGCCTTGATCTTCACTGTTGACTGAATTTACAGTCCACTCATAGGACTCCTCATGCAACTGATATGCTGCTGCTTTATGTTTCATTAAAAACAAAGTCACTCCGTGTCCTGAAGTTGCTCTCAAATTTAGAAGTTCACTTTTAAAAAGAGCAAGCAGCTTTGTCATCTTGGCTGTGAAGCACAAATTCCATTTACAGTTTTCTTTCACTTCAAAATTCCAACCACTCTGTCATGTAAATACAGTTTGATGGAGAAATCTCACCACCTTCATGGCAATCATCAAAAACCTGCAAAAGAAAGCCCTGGGTCAGCAGCGCAATTATAGATAGCAAGCACAATATAACTGGAAGTAATGTACTCGCATGTTTTCTGCTCCTTCCCCAGTAGAAAAGCAGTAGTCTAACAGAGGCAAAAATCCTGGAAGGCCTATTCCAGCTTTGAGAAAGAAAAGCAAAACAGACCCCGCTGTAGTATAACAGAATCATAGGATCAATAAGGTTGGAAAAGACCTCTAAGATCATCAGCTCCAATTATCAGCCCAACCCCACTATGCCTACCAAATCATGTCCTGAAGGGCCACATCTACATTTTTTTTGAACACCTCCAAGGATGGTGACTCCACCACTTCCCTGGGCAGCCTCTTCCAGTGCTTCATCGCTCTTTCAGGGAAGAAATTTTTCCTAATAGCCAATCTAAAATCCAGGCTGAGGAAGTTGTGATTGTGAGCCTGGAGAAGAGAAGGCCCCAGTGAGACCTTAAAGCAGCCTTCCAGTACCTGAAGGGGGCTACAGGATAGCAGGGAGAGGGACTTTTATTAGAGTGTGCAGGGACAGGGCAAGGGGAATGGCTTTACATTGGAAGTGTTCAAGACTTAGATATCTTAGACGTTAGGAAGACATTCTTCATGATGAGGGTGATGAGGCACTGGCACAGGTTGCCCAGAGAAGTCATGGATGCTCCATCCCTGGAGGTGTTCAAGGCCAGGCTGGATGGGGCCTTGAGCAACCTGATCCAGTGGAAAGTGTCCCTGCCCATGGCAGGGGATTGGAACTGGATGGGCTTTAAGGTCCCTTCCAACTCAAAAAACATTCTATGATTCTAAATCTCCCCTCCAAACTTGAGGCCATTTCCTCTTGTCCTATCAGTTGGCAGAAAATTATGTAGGTAAGTAAGGAGTAAATGATGCAAACAGACATACTGACAAATTTTACCTAGATATCACTTTACAGTCCAAGCACGACAGATCAATTGCTAGACAGAAATAAGTCAGCTTGTTAAAGACATAAATAGGCAAACTTGGGGTCAGAAAATACAATTTGGAAAGGGCTGTACTTGACAGTTCCCTTTCACATACAGTCCAGTAAAAAGACAGGATAAAAGTGCAAAACATCCTGGAGTAAACTAAAGAATTTGCCTCTTATTCCATACCTAAGGCTATGGATAACACATGTAAATGTAGCTGGTTTAGAAAGCCATGAGGATCCCTCACGGATATAACCTGGCAGTGTGTAGACTGTATACATTCATATACAGCATTAGTTACTCACAGGGCAGAGTCCACAGGGCGTCCTGACTAATCCAGTAGGTTGTATCAGAGGACTTATGGCTCTGTACAGCTTCATCTGTCCATCCACACTGCCTACTGTCCCTTCCTTTGCAGCAATAATCGTCATCTCCACTTTTCCATCATATATCAGCGTATTTAAAATGGTTTCAATGTCTTCCATTGACAACTCTACCTAAGAAACAATGTGTAAAACAAATATTAGGAAAGACCCAGGCCAATAAGTCCTGCAAGGAGGAATGAGGAAACACCACGAGTAACAAATCCTTAGAGTTCTAACTGAGCCCAGATAAAGGCACAACTCTCACTGGACACTTAATGAGGTTGTCCCTGGACAACCTGTGTGAGTGCTTCACCACCCTCACAGTAACAAATTTCTTCCTTATATCCAGTCTAAATATCTCCCCTTTCAACTAAAAGCTATTCCCCCTCATCCTATCCCTGCACACCCTGATAAAGAGCTGCCCTCCAGCTTTCCTATAGCCCCTTTCAGTACTGAAAGGCTGCTGTAAGATCTCTACAGAACCTTCTCTTCTCCAGGCTGAACAACCCTAACTTTCTCAAGCCTGTCCTCATACAGGAGGGGTGCTCCAGCCCGCAGATCATCTTCGTGGCCTCCTCTGGACTCACTCTAACAGATCCAGCTCCTTCCTGTGCCGAGGGTCACAGAGCTGGACACAGGACTCTAGGTAAAAGCAAATACCAATACCTCCTACTTCCCAAGCACTCAAGGATTACAATAGCCTTGGCTTACCAAAACAAACTACCCCGTGCACCTCAAGTGTTCACATCATCCTAGCATGATAAATTTTCAGTTCTAAGGAAAACAATCATGAAAGTAAAAAAAAGACAAGTCTGCTGGTGATATACCTGTTTATGGTGCCCAATAAATCGGAGGGGGTTTTCCTCCTTTTTTTCCCTCCCATCAAACTGCTTTAAGTGTACAGGCAAACTTGAGAGAAGATATAAAATATAAACCGGTTGAGATCATTAAAGGAAAACTGCCTCCAAGCAAGTTTTACTCAAACAAGGACGTAAATGCTAATTCTTATGTTGTCTTTGAAAACCTACATGTACAAACTATCATGGAGTCTCACACAGTAGCAACGATCTCCTCAAAAAGCAACACAGCAGCAAAGCCCACCCCTACTACAGGAACTAAAACACTTCTTGGACCCTCACAAAATCTGCAGGACACAACTCCTATCGCTAGCCACGCACAGACAATTTTGACTGAAGTAACACGAATCTTTTCTGACCTTACTGATACCCAGCTCACAGATGTATTTCCACACCTCATGGGATGAGGCAAACGAGCTGTTCCTCTGTATCATAGGGTTCTGTTTGCTCTCTCGAGCTACCTCTGCCTGAGGAAAAAGCAGAGATGAGTTACAGTCAGTGCTCCCTGTGTAGAGCCTCCTTCATGGTTCAGTTTCAGGCAGATTGAAATACAAAAATCAATTTTCAAACCATTTCTGGGACGTGTTTTTTTACTTAGCATTTTAAAGCTATATCCTTAAGGCTGACGTACGTGAGACAACACAGTACACAAACATAATTTTACACTAAATATGACACAAAATTTACAGTGGTTTAGATAAATACGAAGGAATATCAGCATTTAGCATTTTGTTGACAAGAACTCTCTGTTGTACCTAGCGCTGGTTAAAATGTATTTTAACAGAGAGAAGGCTTCGCCCGCAGTTAAACTAGAGAAGATTGTTCTCTAGGCAGAGCTGACTGACTGCTGCCTTTAGTGCTCTCAGAAAAAAAGGAGCTCTGTTTTATAAGGAAAATACTTGCTCAAAACAAATGGGAGGTGACTTTAGTAGCAGCACTCACCTTACTCTGTAGAAATTTAAAGCACTGTTGATTTAACACCTCCACAAATTCCGACTCGAAGTCTTGGTCACTGTACCAAGCCCCACCAGTCACTGACCGGTCCGGCTGCAGGTTATACAGCATGTACACCTTCTTCTTGGATGCCTGTGGGAAAAAAGTACACAGCTCTCAACAGCTGAATGGCTTCCATAGAAAGGAAGATTTAAGAAGCTCTCTGCAAAAGGAAGCGTTCATTACTCCTGAAACCTGGGGCACGGCAATCCAGCTGACTTGAGTTATCCTTAACAAGTTGGACCCTCAAGTAACATGAAGATGAAGAGAAGATCAACACTTCCAATTCCAAATCATTTTATAACAGCATTAAAAGAGAGAATCCTGCTAACAGTGTGCACACAATATAAACTCACTGGAGAAGATCTCAGAGTTTAAGTTTAGCTTACTGATGCTAATCCCCTCCACAGTCAAAGGAGGGCAGGAAAGTGTCTTTAGAAGACAGCAAAGACAAATTAAACAGAGATGCTTTTAACTGTTTGTGCAGGATTCAACCCATGCAGTGATGGCAGGAAGACCTCTACACAATTAAACACCGCAGCTGCTATTAGCCCTTGTGAGACCGCTCTGCACTACCACACCTGGACAGGGTGAAGGGGAATGCTGATTCCATCCCAATATTAGCAGTCAGTTAGAGGAGAATGGTTACCAAAAGGACTGCTCAGCAACCATTGAAGCAATTTTAGCAGTGTTACATCCCCTGTGTGACCAGACGTAGCCAGCATCTCTCGTAAGAATGTGAAAAAGCAGCTTCTTATGTTCAACTTCTTTAACTACATTTTATTTTGGAAGTTACTCTTGCCTCTCACTCCTTCCAGCCCCCACCACAAAGACACATATGCCAGCCAAGGTATTGCCTCCATGGTGCAGGCAAGATTGGCACATAGAAAAGTCACACAACACAAAACTTGCAAAAGTTCACAAGCAAGTGGTGCTCCTGGTTTACCAGGCCCTACAAAAACACAGAATCTCTGCTGTAAACCAGCAGAATGTCCAAGCAACATGCTAATACAAATATTTACAATTAAGCAGGTAAGGGAGAGCAGGATGCTGCATGAGCATTGGAACAGTGTGAGAGAAAGTATGGAAAAGAATAAGGCCTACTCTGATATGTGGACTGTTTGCACACAAGAACATACTTCAGTAACCGAAACAAAGTAGAGGAACCAAGACTAGGACAGAATCAGATCTCTTAGAAATTGTTTAAAGTAAACAATACAAATGCAGCATGAAGCAGATAAGTGAAGAGAGTTTCAGGATTTCTGGTGTAGAGGAACTTTATAAGGCCACATGCAGCCAGGTGATGGTATCAGCAGTCCCTTGTAAAAGGCTGAGATTGCTGAAGTATCAGAAACACCAAATTATGGTACAGCAACACTGGAACCAACAGAGAAAACATAATTATGGGCAGATTGCTTCTTTGCGTGGAGACTGAATGGAGAAAAAGAGAAGAGTGGTAGAAAAGTGAAGAAGCAATAAAGGAAAGTACATTACAAAAATCAGAGACCAAGAGAGGGCAGGATCTATAGACAACATAAGTGTGGATGCCTACAGATGGCAGAGCAGTTGACCTGCAGACCCAAGCCCATTAGGATGCTGGAGAGAACCCCACCAGACTCTTCCCTAGGTTTATGTGCTAAAGATCAGCTGTGGTGGCACAGAGAAAATGGTGACACAACTGCAGATGAGCAGCAAGCAGCGCAAGAGGTCTGTGAGGGGTAAGAAAGCTATAACAGCAGTTGTGTGCAATAAAGAACTAAGAGAACTAAAACTGCAATTTGATAGCAATAGTGTGTAATTAGCGGTGGGAAGAGTGACAGAACTGTATATTAATAGTGGTATGATAATTAATTAATCAGTTTATTAGTGGTATGTTGATTACAGAATCACAGAATCACAGAATAACCAGGTTGGAAGAGACCCACCGGATCACCGAGTCCAACCATTCCTACCAAACACTAAACCATATCCCTCAGCACCTCGTCCACCCGTGCCTTAAACACCTCCAGGGAAGGTGACTCAACCACCTCCCTGGGCAGCCTGTTCCAGTGCCCAATGACCCTTTCTGTAAAGAATTTTTTCCTAACGTCTAGCCTAAACCTCCCCTGTCGGAGCTTGAGGCCATACTTAATAAACATGACAGCCTCTCATATTTGTTGCAACTCAGACCTGCGCACTAAACGCAAAGTCAAACACTGGCACACAGTCAGTGAAAAAGCTGGAGACAGAATTGGGTTTCTCTGCTCCCAGCTCCCTGTTCAAACACACACAGCGTGCAGCAAATGGTCAACATTGTTAAAAAAAAAGAAGTCACAAAATACTCACTGCTACAGATTTAACCGCCTTAATTAGTTTCTTGCTTTCCAAATTTTTCAGTATCTTGTTGATCTCCGTTAAAGGCAAATTGCTTTTGTATCTGATGTCCCTGCTCCAAATACCTGATTAAAAACAGAGAAGTGAACAGAAATGAATAGGAGAAACCACTTGTTTATGCACATACTCACAAACCAAAAGCCACACCACAACATTGCTCAACTCGTTTGCCAACCATGGGATGTCTCCTTAATCCTATTGCTCCTGGCAAAAGGGAGGGAAGGACAGAAGGGGATGGAACAGAACAGATAAAACCAAGAAATGCCCACCACAACCACTATGCCCTTCTGCCCTTTTCCACTCCTTCGAGAGCTCTTACAAATGGATCCCATTTTCCTGCCAACACAAGTGCACAAGAGAATTGTTCTTGCATTGTTAAGTAACAAATGTTCGCTTCAACTAAAACATGAAGCCATTTCTACTCACCACCTCTCAACCACAGTGTGCAACAACTGCTGGGAAAGCCTGGTTTCTCACAATGGTTTCTCCTGGCAGCACACCTCTTAAATCCAATATGGATATCACGTTTTCTTTTAAGTAGGGAATATTCTGCAGATTCCTTAGGTTGAGAGTTCCATAGATAACTCGTAATTAATACTCCAAGAATTCTGAAAGAGCTCCGCCGAAAGTCAGCCAAGACAGGTTCTTATTTTAATAGAGAAATATATCACTTTCTCTTTGTTTTTTTTAAAAAGTGGGCACGTGGAACATACAGACCTGGTATGGGGACTCTAGATTTCATATTTATATTGCCTGGATAACCATTTGTTTGGACAGGAATGGTTCCATAAGTAAACAGAGTCAGCATCATTCACAATTATAATTTAAACTACCTTTGTTGCCTGCATCTTCTATAATTTGGTAAACCAGCTTCTCTTGATTGTCAGAGCCTTTCATTTTACTGTAAAATAAGACAGACATCAGGATTTTTGAAAGGTCCGAAATTTGAAAGAAGTTGGATTTGCTTTAAACCTAAAACAAGGACTATGAAAAAACAATGCATTAAGGGAAAAAAAATCCTATATAGTCAGCCAGTCACTGGCAAACACAACACACAACACCAAGCCTCACTGGATCAAGCCAAGCTCACCAGTAAGAAGCCACGGTGAAGAGAAAAGAGTGCATCACGAACAAGAAGTGACTAAGCAGGAGTCACCCAGCTTGTCATGACAATGGGGAATTCAGAGTCACGTACTAACACAAATATGGAACATCAAACACAGCTCAGAGCATAAGTTAGGATTCTGTCTCTAGACTGAGCATCTTCAAAGGGAGAGCAGCAGACTTCCATCTCTAAAATATGTCTTTTCAATGGTATGAGAAAGCCTCAACTCAGCAATCTTTCTCTAAAGCATCTGAAAGAGAGGATGATATGCCTGCACAGAGGATAACTTTGAAGGACATTTCTTTCTGTTAGCATTTCTAGGCATCTTTTACCCCAATTTATGCAGGCATCACATGACACGATTTGCAGGTATGTTTTAATAGACCAAAGAGCAGGAGTTCAAGCAGAAGAGCTGTCAGTACGAGCGCTGATAGTACTGACAACCTGATCTAGGGGAAGGTGCCCCTGCCCATGGCAGAAGGGTTGGAACTGGGTGATTTTCAAGGTCCCTTCCAATGCACACCATGGCATGATTCTGCAATCATGTGCAGTGAGGAAGGCCACAGAACAACAATTTGCAGACAGCTTGGTCAGGCTCCAGCAGGATTTCACCTGAGCACGTTCATATGTGTACAGAGATCACTTCGCTGTCATCTGGACCAGGAACTGTGCTAGGCAGTTACAGTCATAGTCCCATGGCACCTTTGGCTTAGCAGAAACTACAACACCTGAAGCAGTTTTCAGGATGAGCTCGGGGGATTTATGTGCACCCTCCTGTAACAGCTAGGTCCTCTAACACCCACGGTACAGAATCCATGTTACATTGGTGAAATGTCTTCTCCGCAATACAGCATTAGAGTTACAGAATGGCATTCCAAGTGGATTTATCCAGAAAACACGAGGCTTACCTTGCGTT
This sequence comes from Phaenicophaeus curvirostris, assembly GCF_032191515.1. NCBI lineage: Eukaryota > Metazoa > Chordata > Aves > Cuculiformes > Cuculidae > Phaenicophaeus > Phaenicophaeus curvirostris. The sequence continues at coordinate 107,535,313 of NC_091393.1, read as the reverse complement.
CTGAGACTCTTTGATTCTGTAGAGGAGACCTGCATTGCTCCTGAGAAGGTCCAGCTGCCCCTAGTAGAGAAACACAATGCAAGTAATTCCCTTAAAAGAGCTCATTTCAGAACATGACAAAAATCTTCTGAAAATAAAAACCTCATTTTAAGTCAGCTGAATAAGGAAAAGGGAAAAGAAACATTTCAAACCACTGGAAATAGTAACACCCCTGAGGATATTTGTTCCCTAAAAGTACAATAATACTCTTGAGGATATTTCTCCACCCACCCCCAACAAGAAGTATGTGCTTATCATCAGCTATCAGAAATAACAAATACAGCTCCCAACCCCTCCCACAACATCTAGGCACTCCACATTGTACGAGGAACATCAAATTCCCATATACTTTGCTCTCACCTTCCACCAAAACACTCCTTTGCATGGTCACCCACACATCACATCGGAGCTCTACTGCACAAACTCTGAACAATTCTGACTTCCAGAAGCAAAGTTCTGTTATTCACTAAGTACTGATCACTGGAAAACTGCCAATCAGGATTTGCAGGCCCTCTCAGAGGCAAATTACCGGTATTTCCTGCACACAGAACACTTGTTCTGCCCTTGACACTTGTGCCTAGGCCAGGAAAGTTCTTATTCTCTATTTTGAAGAGACAAGCCCAAGAGCATAACTACGTGTAACCGCGTTCACTAACGTCTACTCTTTCATCACAAGCTGAACCTTTCACCATAGTCACAGCCTCATTTCTTATGCATCTGCATATGGGGAAGGGGTCTTTATAAGGGAGTGCATGGATAGGATGAGGGGGAACGGTTTAAAGCCGAAAGAGGGGAGATTTAGGTTAGATAGTAGGAAGAAATTTGTTACTGTGAGGGTGGTGAGGAACTGGCCTAGGTTGCCTGGAGAAGATATGGCTGCCCCATCCCTGGAGGTGTTCACATCCAGGTTGGATGAGGCTTTGAGCAACCTGATCCAGTGGAAAAGTGTCCCTGCCCATGGCAGGAGGGCTGGAACTGGATGAGCTTTAAGGTCTCTTTCAGCCCAAACCATTCCATGGCTCTTATGAAACCCAAAGGGATTAATTTGCCCGCCTGCCTTACAGGCTGCTGCCATGCAGACTGCGTGTAGGAAGAGTTCTTCGGGCTAGCTGAAATACCATGAGGAAGGAGAGATCACCCTACCATGGAGAGGAGCCTGTTGATAGCCATGGCGCGCTGCTGGGCTTCCATGTGAGGCATGTCATTCTGAATCACCTGGTCTGTGATGCCGTGAGGGAACTGATGGCACAGCTCAATAATCCTGGGGGAGGAGAAAAGCGAGTTCAAAATCATGTCCTATTGCATCCTAACCCAGATCCAAACAGCATTAGAGGCAGACTGGTAGAGGGGGAAAAGAATCTCTCGTGAGGAAAGTGCCCATGAACTGCTGCTTGGCCATATTTATTGAGGGAACTTGGCATCTGCTCTCCAAGTGAACAAATCTGCTGGACAAACAGCCTTTACTTTCCGAACAACACCAAGCGTGGTGCTTCATCCCAGTTCTCTTCAGCTCTCATTATCAACAACCTGGACTTAAAACTCCCTGCGGAGATTCATTACAGAAAAGGTTCTGATGGGAGGGAATTGCTGGCTACTTTGAGAATGCAAATACTGATAAAATACCTTTTAGAAATAAATCACTTAATGCAGAACAGCCATTCCAACAGCCATTGGAACCCTGTTCCAAGATCAGAAAGGCCGAAGGGCAGCTGAAGGCAACATGAACGTGTTGCTGTCGACACTCTTGAGAGCAAAGAGGCCCTGCAGAGGGATCTGGACAACCTGGAGAGCTGGACAACCGGGAGAGCTGGGCAATCGCCAGCTGCATGGAGGAAAACAAGGGAAAGAGCTGATATTTGCACCAGGGACATGGCAGCCCTGTATGTCCATACAGGAAGTGAGAGGCTGGAGAGCAGCCCTGCAGAAAGGAATCTGAGGGTTCTGGTCAATGGCAACACCAGCAACAGTGGAACATGAGCCAGCAAGGCCCTGGCAGCCAAGAGGGGAACCATGTCCAGGGTGGGGGCATCCAGCATGGCATCACCAGCACCACCAGGGAGGAGATTGTCTGCTCTGCTCCACACTGGTGTGGCCCCACCTCAAGTACTGGGTGCAGTTTGGGCACCACAGGGTAAAAAGGACATAAAGCTACTGGAGAGGGTCCAGATGAGGCCACAAAGTTGGTGAAGGGTTTCGAGGGGAAGCTGTATAAGGAATGGCTGAAGTCACTTGGTCTGGTCAGCCTGGAGAAGACTGAGGGGAGACCTCATCGTGGTCTGCAGCTTCCTCGCAAGAGGAGGAGGAAAAGCAGGTGCTGAGCTCTCTTTACCCGAGGGAATGACAGGATGATGTGCCAGGGGAAGGTTGGGTTGGATATTAGGAAAAGGCTCTTCACCCAGAGGGTGGTGGAGCGCTGGCGCAGGCTGCCCAGGGAGGCAGTCACAGCGCCAATCCTGACAATATTCCAGGAGCGTTTGGCCACCGCCCTCAGACACACGGTGCCAATGTTGGGGTGCCCTGTGCAGGGACAGGAGCTGGGCTCCGTGACCCGTGCGGTCCCTCCCAGCCCTTCGCCCCGCACCTGCTCTCGATCTCCACGGGGTCGGGTGTCTCCGCCTTCACCCTCACCTCGGCCATGGCGCCCGGGCGGCGCCGACGGTGACGTCAGAGCCGAGCGACGGGAGTGGGAGATGGGGAGCGGCGCCGGTTGCCGGGCAACGGGGGCGGGGAGCGAGCGGTAGGGGCGGGGGGAGCAGGGTGAGCGGGGATCGAGTGCGGAGGGCAGGGATCCATCGGGGTGGGCGGTGTGAGCAGGGGTCAAGCAGGATGGGCAGGGATCGAGTGGGGCGGGATCAAGAGGGGCAGACAGGGATCGAGTAGGGATTGGGTGGGGTGGGCAGGGATGGAGTGGGGGTGGAGCGAGATGGGATCCAGCAAGGATCAAGCGGGGTCAGCGGGGATCCCGCAGGGTGGAAAGGGGGGGAGTGGGGTGGACGGTGTGAGCAGGGGTCGAGCAGGATGGGATTGAGCGGGGTGGGCAGGGATCGAGTTGGGATCAAGTGGGGTGGGATCCAGCAGGGTGGGCAGGGTGAGAAGGGATCGAGCAGGATAGGATTGGGCGGGGTGGGCAAGGATCAAGTGGGAACAAGTGGGATGGATAGAGATGGAGCAGGGATTGAAGGGACTAAACTGGGTAAGCAGGGATCGAGTGGAGTATGGACGGCTGTGAGATAGGATCGAGTGGGGTGAGCAGGGATGCAGCTGGGATTAAGCAGAGTGGGAAGGGGCTCAGAAGCAAGGATCGAGTGAGGTGGGCAGGGATCAAGTGAAGTGAGCACAGATTAAGTGGAGCAGGCAAGGCTGTGAGACTGGATCCAGGTGGGTGGGTAAGGGTGCATCTGCGATGATGTGTGTGAGCAGGGACGCAGCTGGGATTGAGCAGAGCGGGCAGCGGTTCGGTAGGAAGGATCAGGTGGTGCGGATGGAGCGTGCGGTGGGATCAAGCGGAGTGGGCAAGGGGCTCTGTAGAAGGGATCAAGTGGGGTGGGCAAGGCCATGGCTGAGATCAAGTGTGGTGAGCAGGGATGGATGTGGGATCTACGGGACTGAGGAGGAGCTCAGAAGCAGAGATTTAGTGGTGTGGGCAGAGATTGAGTGTAGTGGACAGTGCTGTGGGCTGGGATCGAGTAGCGTTCAAAGAGGTGGGCAGAGCTGTGGGACAGGACCTTGCAGGGCAGGCAGGCTCCTGCAGTGGGACCAAAGTTAAGTGGCAGAGGCTGTGCAGCAGGGATGGAGCAGGTCAAGGTGGGCTGTGCTGTGAGGGGATGGGAAACGGGGCCTGACCTGGGACAGATCCCATGCTGGGACAGGGGCCGAGCACTCTGGGTTATGCTGCTTGTGTCCCACCAGTGACAGGCTCCCAGAAGGCTGAAACAGGCCAGTGTGCTTTTGGTGCAGGTGTGCCGAGAGCAGGCGGGTCCTTGAGGAAAATTACTCTCTGCCCCCTCGTGTCAGGTAAAAATCTGTTCCAGCTGTCGCTGCGTCTCCCGTGACACTGTGTGCAGCCCAAGAGAGTCTGACTGGGAGCTGCCCACACTCCTTAACCGCTGTTCCAGGGAACTCAGCCAAGGAGATGGGCAGCGGCAAGCAGCACCGCAGCTCACCGCCTCACAGTCGCAGTGAGAGCGCAGGCTAACGAACATCTCCCATGCTGACTCATTACTGTCTCCGTTGATGAGTAGCGTAAGAGACGTTCTGGAGGACAGAAGGATTGGTTACAAAACCAAATCCTTCTAGTATATACATGTTTCCTGGCTTATGTATCAATTCCCAAGATCTGGAGTACATCTTTCTGTATTGTAAAGTGTTATTGGCTCCAAATGCACTTGAATTGCGTTGCATGACTATGTAAATGATGATAAATCATGTTTGGCACCTGTTTGATAGGTATATCAAACCACCTTGGCAGCAATGTGGTAAGGAACCAGGAGGCCAGCTAAACTATCCCATAACTACCTTATAGCAGCTTTCCAGTACTGAAAGGGGCTACAGGAAAGCTGGGGAGGGGCTCCGTATCCAGAAGTGCAGGGATAGGATGAGGGGGAATGGTTTTAAGCTGAAAGACGGCAAATTTAGATTATAGAATAGGAAGAAATTCTTTCTTGTGAGTGTCTGAGGCACAGGCACAGGTTGCCCAGAGAAGTAGTGGATGCCCCACCCCTGGAGGTGTTCAAGGCCAGGTTGGATGGGGCTTTGAGCAACCTGATCCAGTGGAAGATATCCCTGCCCATGGCAGGGGTGTTCGAACTGGGTGATCTTTAAGGTCCCTAGCAACCCAAACCATTCTCTGATTCTATGTTATATTCTGATGGCCACAATGAAACGAGAGGCTAGTTCTTCCTGCAAAGGAGTTGACACCACATCTGCCATTGCTAGGGTCAAGATACTTTGCTGTTAATCACTCTGAGCATTTATCCCTGGTGTGTGATGCTAACGCTGTTTTGCTTGAACACATGGAAATCAGACTCAATCAAAGACCAAAGTGAAACAAAGGCAACGTTGCTCATCTCAGACATCATTCACTGTTCTGAAACAGGAGAATAAGTTGTGAGTGTGGTGGTAATTAGGATCTTGCTCCTTTTCAAGGTGAAAATCATGCAAATATTCATGACAACTAACAGTTTAAAGAATCTGGTATTCTGTCTTGTAAGAGAAACAAATTAGACAAGGAATCACATGAAAAGACTGGATTTCTCAATGCATTTTTCTCCTTAGAAATATTATTGTCTGCCTTTTTTGTTTGGTTTTTCTTTTTTTTAAAGATTACTGCTGAAAAAGATGACGGCTGGCTCTGTCTCGGTTCCTCAAGTCATTCCACTACGCATCCCTCTTCCAGGGAAGGCAAAACATGAAATAGACACAAATACTCTCATCGAAATAAAATCAGGTATGAATAAGAGCTCTGACTCTATGTAAAACCTCAAAGCCCACTTCATTAAGAACTTATGAAATTAACCGACCCGGTTTGATACATCAAATATACTTGCACTTAATTTTTTGCAAACACATATTGACACACAACTTATTTCATATATGTTACTGGTCTTAATTGCTTCCAAGACCAACCTCTTATGCTGTTGCGTTTCACTTTGACTGCAAAACCAGTGCATGAAAGTATCGTGTGCCAGGCTCTCTCCAAAGATTGTCCTTACAGGTTTTGAAATGCCACCTTTCCCCGTGGCAGGAAATATCTTTTCTGTCATTAGAATGGACAAGCTGTTGCAGTATTTTTCACACAAAACCACTGCACAGCTACTTTATGAAGAGAAATATTGCTTATCATGAAATTGCATTTGTTGTGTAAGTAATTTTTCATTGGAGGAAGAGTTTTGGTCCCAAACATTCTGTCATTTATGGAACTGCTTTATTTTGTTTACATAAGAAAAATCAAGCATGGTAGCAAGTACTTTCAGCTTGGGTTTCATAGGTTGTATTCAGTTTGGCTAATTCTTTTCTCTATGTCTTTCAGATACACCTGAGGTCTCCATTTATTACACTTTGGATGGAAGTAAACCAGAACTCACTAGGAAACCAGGCTACAGAGAACACAATACATTGAAGTATAATGGTCCTATCATGTTACCAGTTGGGAAGATAATAGTCAAGGCACTGGCAGTTACAGAGTAAGTATCCTCTCTTATTCTAATTATATTTTGTCACAGGACATACATCTTCCTTGTGGCTTGGAGCCACACTGTTTAGAGCACTCCATACTTTGCAAATGTCCCTTTCCCCAGCCAGTTTGCAATCCAAGTGATCTTCATGGGCTGCTTTGACTTCACTTTCTCACAAAGCTTTTCATCCATTAAGTGTTTGTGCGGTTGGATTATCTCTTGGATGTTTATCTCCTGGGCTATGGATGATCCATAGAGGCTGTGGGTGAGAAACTAATAGACTGTGCTTAGAGCTCATCCTTTTGAGTCTGATCATAAAAAATGCCAGAGGCACTAGTATGGTGTTTTCTGGGGTCACTCAGTGATTCAGAAGATTTATAGAAACTGGTCTTCCCAAGAGTCTGCTTAGCTTCTCTCAAAAGAACAGAGAATGCTAAACCTCACTGCTTAAATACAATGTTAGTACAAGGGTTAAGTACAAGAATAAAGTAAAAATACTGGATTTTACAGTACAGCCACTGACTTTCTCCAAACTACCTTCATGCTTAGAGACAGAGAGAGGACACACTCATTCTCTGTCTGTGCTCTGTCCTATTATCTTTTATTTCCAAGGGAGCAGAGACTTCCATGCCCCTGAGGATTTGTGTTTGCCGTTCCCTGCACTTAGACCTGCAGGGAGCCTTTGCTTGTGTCTGCACTGGAATTTAACCACACAAACCTAGGCCTATGTGTATTTTCCGATATTACTACTTGGATAACACTTGTTTCCAATATGTTTTCATTAAGACATTTTCAGGTGGACTAGAATGACAGTAAATCCTAAATGAGCAATTTGGTCATTTACAGCCATTTTAACACTACTGCTGTAGTTTAATGACAGTTGCTACATCAAATGAATAGGATGCAACCTACTGCTTGACTGGCAAAATGAATATGGTATTATGAATGCAAAAAAAGTCTTCCTCGCCTCTCTTTTCTGCGATACTGGCAAACAGTGGTTATACTAGAAAGCAGATAAAGGATTATCAAGGGTTTTAAAGATGTTGAGGGATTGAAATATCCATACATGTTTTTCAGTAACTTCTTAATGTGCATTTTAAACTGAAAATACATTTAAAAAGAACAGAAGAAGGCAGTAGTTACTGAGAATATTGCCCAGGATTACACTTCCTAACTGAAATAATGACTCATAAGCTGCACGTGGATTTATGGCATGTTCATAGCTTTATGAACACTGCTTTTCAGGGACTGCCGGGAGAGTACAGTTGTAACAAAGGTATTTCTGGTAGAGTACAAGCAACCAAACATCCTTTTCTCTGTTGAAGACAATGACAAGAATTTCCTCAAAGATATCGCCACACAGGCAAGTTTTAGCAAAGTTAACTCCTTGTCTGAATATAAAATGTGGTGTGCATGATATTGCTTACAGATTAAACCTTGATTGCCTATAATATTCTGTATTTTATTACCTCTGTTTGCCCTTCTTTGCTGTTTCAGTCCTTTCTGTAATACTAACATTTCAATGATACTGTCTTTTTTTTGTTCTCCTTCACTGTTTTTTCATTACCAGTTAAGGTCAAGTACTTTTCAAGTAAACATATAAGATTTTTCAAATGCTGCCATGGAAAATAAGCATGTACTTTCACAAATACCTATAGCAGAAGAGGATTAGAACAAATTAAAATTGGAATTCACATGGAATTACTTTTTAGGAGAGAGAAGGTGGGATGTGTACTACAACACTAAAGAAGAATGGAGAGAATGTGGAAATTAAGCCTGCCTGGAGTGAAGAACCCCAAGATTTTCAAGGTATAGTATTACTTCATAAGACCAAAACAGATTTCTGTCTTAGCTGAAAACAGGCAGTGTAAGGTTTTCCTCTTATATTGCTGGTAAAACCACCTCAGAAGACAGAAGATCCCCTTGGAATTCCAGTTTTGGTTGCTCAACTGCAAATAGAGAACAAAAATTACCTTCCATACATATCACATTACCTCTTAAGAAGTCATTCATATCTGAGCAATGTAACAAGGCCCAGCATGTATTTCCCTTTGTGCCAGGAAAAGCTGTTAAATTTATGGGATTGCAAATCCTTTATGGAGTACTTTACTGATATTTGCTTGCAGTAATGTTCTAAAATGAGTACACAAAGCAGAAATGAAAGCTTGAACCGTATTTTCTCTATAGATGAAGCCCGTTGTTCCGTGGTAATGGCAATAGGAATGTTTATGAGCAGGGACTTATATTAATGTTTACTCATTAATTTTCTCTTAGGAGCTGGATATTTTTTCAGCACGCAGGAAGGAAGAAAACTGTAAATAGAGACAAATACAAAAGTAAGCTGTTTCAGAGAGGAATGAGGTTTCTTCTGGTTTAATTTTCTGTAGTTCCATGTAGGTTATTTGAACCCAATATCTGGATGTCAAATACATTTTAAAATATGCTCAGCTATTGGAATTTAAAATGAGAGTATGTAACATTTCTGTTAAGATACGTGTTAACTGTGTGAACTGAATGACAGTGGAATAACAGGATTGTAACTTTAGACTTGGAAACAGAAAGAAAGGCTGCACACAGGTCCCTGCAAGGTCCACAGCACCTTCCTAGTCATTTGGAGACAAGAGAGTACAGAGAGGAATCCTCCTCAGCACTACCAACAGAGTCGTTACAGGTAAGCAAAGGGGTGTTGAGAACCGTAAAACCCTATCTTCAGAACTGAGCTCTAAAAAAAAAAAAAAGACGTGAAGATTTGCGACCATTTTCATGTTATGCCCTAGAAATCGATGCCTTTGGCTCTATTATCCAGCATTAATTTACACTTACTGGTAATGACACACTGGAATAGGAATGCCCAAAGCAGTACCCAGTTGTCAGTAAAGGCAAAACCAGGCAAAGCAAATTAACAATGCCTGTATTCCTGCTATTTCTCTTCTAATGTATTACTGAATCTGCCATTAGCAAACAACTGTTGCCCTAGGTTGACAAGTTGATATTTAGAACTTAGTATTCGGTAATACTGTCTTGGAAGTAAACAGCAAGACATTGATTTACTTTTATTGGAAAACGCCCTTAATGTGGGCCCTTAATGTAGTTAATGAGGGAGTCAGGTGTAGTAGATATTCCTTAACACAATGCATTTCTGTGCAGTTTGTTCCAAATCACATATGTAGCTGATTTTGCTATTCATATACATTTTGCAAATATTTGCTTACTATGGCTAAAGAATTCTCTTTATTTCAGTTTGCTGGTTCTTCTGCAGTGACTAGCCGGAAAAGCTTATCTAGCTCACAAGTAGCCAGGATCCAGAGGGAAATAGATTTCCTTAGGTAAGTGACTTCTTAACATATTTGTCTTTGGAAAGTAACTGAGTAGTTGCCTTTTGCAACCAGGTTGCTGAAGAGAAGGGCTTGGTAGTGCTGGTGAACGAGAAGCTCAACATGAGCCAGCAATCTGTGCTTACAGCCCAGAAAGCCAACTGTTGCTTTGAGCAGCCTGATCCAGTGGAAGGTGTCCCTGCCCATGGCAGGGGGGTTGGAACTGAATGAACATTAGGACCCCTTCCAATGCAAACCAATCTGTGATTCTATGATTCTATTCTGTATTATGAGGCTCTATACAAAAGAGGAACACAAGGACAGATACTGAGGTTCAGAACCTCATGGAACCTGGGCAAGGTCTGGTGGACCACCATAGGCTGGAAACAACAACTGGGAAATTAATGGTCCATGTCCTAGCACAGCAGGTTTCAGATTAATCATTACAGTGTAGTTTTACAATACCAAAACAATCCCAGCCAGTTTGTTCTTATTCTCAGATGCACACGCTGTTCTGCACCTCGCCTGTCTGACCCCTTGGCTCACTTCTGCCAGGAATGCGGATCTCCTATCCCACCTGTGCCAGTACATCGCTTCCCACCTCCTGAAGGAGCACAGGTCGGAAAAACATCATAACAGTCAATAAATCCTCTTTGGAGAAACCAACTTCCTCAGCAAATCACACATTCAACACTGGCATAACCGTTATTTAGTTACATGTTCGTTTGGGAAGCTCTGTTCTGATTGTTTTATTTTATTCAATACCTTTAGCAGTGGTTCTAGTTCTTGGATGATGGGGAAAATTAACCATAGATTGCTTCAAGTGCAATATATTTTAATAAGGATAACAATGAAAATGTAAATTGTGGGGTTTTTCACTTGTGCCAGGAAACATCACCAAATTCCAATTCCTCCTCATCCTAAAACAACAACCTCCGCAACTTCAGGACCTGCACATGCATCTCATCCATTGCTAATTAGTGCAGTTAGTTAGTAACTAGTGCCTCTGTCATAGCTGTAAAGATCCATCTAAAATGCCTGAAACCCTGGCATGTGTGGGCATCTGTAAGAGCACTGAGTTGTTACAGTGCTGCCTATAACTATCCTCTCTAAGCTCTTCCCAAGAGATGATAATAACCTGATCTAACAAATCAACCATGTATTTTTTTTTTTGTGTATCTTCAGAAAGTTGTCTTGTCTGGGGCAATGCTACAGCTTCAAGTGATGACTGAGAATACTCGGCACCTCTTTAGATTAGGTTCATAATTAAGCAGATTTTAACTACTTGTACATGTTTTATAGTAGCATTTTAAATCTACTGAAAATTATCTTGGTACCTTTCTGGACTATTTATAGTAGTCTATAAAGCATCCGCTTTCAGTTGTCTTCATATTTTCTCAATAGCCTTTGATCTTTGAGGATCAACGTCAGCATCTGTTGCTGTCAGTTGCAGCATTTCCAGTGACTTTGCCACTGATGTAGACTATAATCAGGCAAATATTTAAAATCCCAGGATAACCTTAATGATCTCATTATGGTTTTTAATATGCTGTAATGTGGCTTTTTCTTCAGATGGCACCGTGTCTTGAGTGCAAACATCTTGTGCCAATGAATACCCCCTCTTGCATTGTATGTGAGTCGCCCATAGCTCCACAGCTGCAGCCCCAAACCAAAGTCTGCGTAAAGGTAATTGAGAATAAATACAACAAATGAGCAATTTACCTCCTGTCCTGCATTTTCCTAACAGAAGACTTCATTACAAATATTGTGATCCGACTTGAGTTTGAGTAATTACCTTATGACAGCTTTAAGAATTAGTAGGATTAAAAGTGGCTTTATTAGAAATAAGCATTAAAGGGTAAAGCACATACACTCAGGAAAGGATGTTGAAGACCACACGATGTAGCAGCTGAATGATGGAAATGCATGCACTTGTGTTCAGTAGAAAGATGTAGTATGATTCTGTTTTATGGCCTTAGTATTACTAAGGATTTTAAATTTGAATATGTCCTTATTACATTAGAGCACAGTCTTGACCAGTGATCCAAAGGTGCTGGTGGTCTTAACTAGACAAAAATACTCCCTACCTAGGGGCACAGGGACCCAGTGACACAGGACATGGAAAAGTCTGAGGTACTGACTGGCTTCTTCACTTCAGCCTTTATTAGTAAAATCAGCTTTCAGAGATTTTAGCCTTAGGCTGAAAGAGGGAAGATTTAGATGAGTTATGAGGAAGAAATGTTTTACTGTGAGGGTGGTGAGGCACTGGCACAGGCTGCCTGGAGAAATCGTGGCTGCCCCATCCCTGGAGGTGTTCAAGGCCAAGCTGGATAGGTCTTTGTGTAACTTGATCAAGTGGAAGGTGTCCCTGCCCATGACAAGGGGTTGGAACTGGATGAGCTTTAAGATCCCATCCAACCCAAACCATTCCATGATTCTATAAAATCCAAGGCCTTGGAGACCAGTGGTGAAAGCCTGAAGGAAGGAAAGCTAAGCCATTAATGGAAGAGGATTGGGTTAGAGAATACATAAAGAAACTGGACATACATAAGTTCATAGGCCCTGATGGGATACGCTCATGAGTGCGGAGTGAGTTGGGTGATGTTATTGGGATCTTCCAATAATCTTTGAACAATCATGACAACTGGGAGAAGTTCCTGAGGGCTGGAGGAAAATAATAATCATCATCCTTGTCCTTGCAGATACTGGTCTGTTCTGTGTGAGTGCAGTGCTTAAGCAAGCTGACACTAATATATACGCCAATCCTGACAATATTCCAGAAGCATTTGGGCAACGCCCTGAGACACCTGATATGAGTGTTGGGGTTGTCCTGTGCAGGGACAGGAATTGGACTCAATGATCCTTATGGGTCCTTTCCAACTTAGGACATTCTATGATACTATGAAATACCTGGAGATATTCTTGCTGGATCTCCTGAGGAAACCGTACTGTAGTTTAAAATGTATTGTTGGCAAGAAACATAGGTTTATGATGACCAGGCACTAGGGGTTAACAAAATTCTGAAGCACACAGCACAGATTTGAAGGATCTCTTCTCTCTGCAGAGCTGAATAAGCACAGCACTATGTAAGGGCAAGTCCTCTTCTTATTGTTGTTCACAGCTTTCAAACACTGTGTGACATGTATTCCTTCTCTATTTTAAAGGGCAAAGTAATTTGTCAGGCGTGTGGCACAGGAAATCCTCTTCACCATAAACACTGTGTGACCTGTGAAAGTGAACTGCCTGATGGACACAAGGTAAGGCTTCTTCAGTCAAACTAGGGTTAATCAAATCAAGGTGTAGCATTCTTTTTCTTTGGAAAGCTGAAGTAATACCCACGTGTGCCCATATTACAAACGCAGAGATGTCTTTGCCATGCCATATTCAAGCCCAGTACTCCCACTGATTCTCCATCACAAATGCCCAGCTAAATATAATTATATCATATACCTTCAAGTTGCTCCTGTAGAAGTCAGGATTGCAAATGCCATTGTGAAAGCTCCAAAGGCTCTTAGAAAATGGGTAGTCGTGGCTCCAAGGAACTCCTGGTTTTGTTCAGATTATTCTCGACTGCAAACTTGAGTACATAGATCAGGAAGATAATTCTTGCTGATTTCAATTATTTTGTGAAAACAAATATTCTTTTACATTATTTTTATCTCTATTTGCTGCTTCCCCTACATGGGTACAGCTACTGTGTTTGTATTTGGCTGTGACTCTGCACAGAGATGAGAAAAGCAGTGATAAAATTTCCGGCTAAAACTGCTGTCTATTTCAGCTTCCCATATAGTTTGCTTATTTCTTTCCTTGGATGAATTTTACTTACAGTTCTTGTATGAAAAATCCTGTGTGAAAACCTCATGGTACATTTCACTTCTCCAGGTTGTGATAAATACAGAAATGAGGGAAGAATAATGAAGTTAATTGTAATGGCAGCATCCTGAGTTTTAAAACTGTCGGTAGCAAGATGCAAAGGTCTCTTCTGTAGCCACTGAGGTGTCATTATTTCAAAGTGGATTTATGTAAGGATTTATACTTACCCAAGATAAACATATGTTTAGGTGCTCCACTGAATGTAGATATTAATATGTAGCTGCATGTGTTGTTGGGCATGTGGCTTGAATGGTGAGACCCATAAGAGTGGTGAGAGAACTTTAAATGCTTTCTAAGAATTATTAATAGCAGTCAGAAATTTTATTAATAATGGTAATTGATTAGTGATAACCAATAGTAATTCCTGGACAGTTAATAATTAGTAATAATGGTGATATCACTATTAATGGACATTAAATACTTTAGATTTAGAACATATTTAGACTTGTGTCCTTCTAGATATTCCAAATGAATTTTGTTCAAATTGTTCAAATCACATTGTTCAATTTGCAATGCGGGTAACAGCTGAAAACAGGACGCTTTTGTGTTTGCTTACTTGCTGTTGTGACATCTGTAATCAAAATCCTGTTCCTTCAGATCTGTTCATTATCCATATTCCTGACTTGCAGAGAAAATAAACTGCATAAACCCTGAGACAAAGCCTAACAAAACATTTTAAGACCTGCTTGGCCTAACTGGGATCTATACTCAACCTCTAGAAGTTTCAGCTGAAATACCTGTTTTCTTTTCCATACCCCTCTAAGTTAATTGTAGTAGGACAGCTGGGTAATCTATAACCTGTATGAGGTAGAGAGGGCAAAGAAACCATTTATGTAGCAAATACCAAAGTGAGAGAAAACTCATTGTTTGAACATACTCTCCCTGCTGTACTACTACGAAGAAAAATAACTGTTGTGTTTTGGGTTTGAATATAAGCTTATCAGCAGAGAAACCTCCCTCTAATCTGTGAGTTTACTTATAGATGGGGCTGTATTAATAAATACGCAGTCTAAAAGTGCACCATTGATAAGGAAATATAATGTGTTTGCACTCAGTTCTACTAAAATATTTAAAAACTAATTAATGCCGCATTTTACTGTGGTCTTGTAATGAAAAAAATTTACAGGTTAGATCCAAGTCAGACTGTTGCTTATTCTAATTTGAAATAATTCTTTTAGGCTAATTATTACTTTATGATATCAAAGTAGCTTGCTTTTCTTTTTCCTCTTATTTGACTTGTCAACTTTATGAACTTTTCTTCCTGAGAAGTTTAAATTAGATATTAGGAAGATTTTTTTCACACTGAGGGTGGTGAAACACTGACATAGGTTACCCAGAGATGTGGTGGGTGCCCCATCCTTGGAAACATTCAAGGTCAGGTTAGACTGGGGCTCTGAGCAACCTGATCTGGTTGAAGGTGTCCCTCCTTACTGCAGAGGGGTTGACTTACATGACATCTAAAGGTCCTTTCCAACCCAAACCATTCTATGATTCTCTTTTCTCTCTAATGGTTATTTTGTTTTATTAGCCCGCATTTGGAGGAGACACCCACCAGCCTTACCACAGCCGGCAAAGGAAGACAGTTTCGTGCTCAAAATGCAGTCGCATTAACCAGTGTGATGCCCGTTTCTGTGACTGGTGTGGAGCCAAGGCATGTGCCCTCAGTGTTTGTGGTGACAAACCTGGTTTTACCTATCTGTAACCTGCAGCAATTTCAAACCTCTCTTTGCAAAACTCGTGTCAGTTAGCACACAGCTTAGTAGTACCAAAACAGTCACTCAGAGCACATAGGATTATGTAAAGAAAAATAAAAGGCTTGGATAACATCCTAACTGCACATCAGTCAGTGGCTTAAGGGTTTAGGGATGTAAACAAATTTCCATGAGTCAATGAGCTGATGCTGGTGCTCGTTGACTCAGTTGACATGCAACAGCAGAGTGCTCTGCCAATGTAACTTATCCATCAGAGGGTAAAGTACAGGCACAAATGCACATTTTCCCATATTCCCAGAGTACTCTGGACTATGGTTACCTATTCAGGCAATTACCAGAAAGGAGGTGATGCATGCAATTTTTTTGACTGAAGGCCTCATTAGCTTCAA
Source organism: Phaenicophaeus curvirostris (assembly GCF_032191515.1). Classification (NCBI taxonomy): domain Eukaryota; kingdom Metazoa; phylum Chordata; class Aves; order Cuculiformes; family Cuculidae; genus Phaenicophaeus; species Phaenicophaeus curvirostris. Next base: position 107,519,813 of record NC_091393.1, on the reverse strand, counting down.
AAAAGACAAGTACTTAACTGCTGCTCAGTAGAGCTTTTGCATGTTACAAAATAAATAAAATAATAACATAATAATAAAACGCAGTAAATAAAAAGAGTTACAGGCACAGTCTTGTTTTTTTTGTGTTGGTCCTCATATGTCTTTATAGGTTTAATGTTTCAATCTAAGATCACACTCACAGAGACTTTTATTCCCCTGTGAGCTGAGCCTACACACAATTTGAAACACTCCTGTATACACGCAGAACCATTGGTTCTGTACCATAACAAGGGACTTGGAGATGGTCTAAGTGTTGAACTGGAAATAACTGCAGTCAGTATTCAGTATCAGACCACCAGACCAGTAACTACAGGGAATTGCCAAAGGAAATAAGTTTTTTTGAAAATATATGTTAAAAAATAACATACCGTACTGCTAGATCTGTCTGAAAAAATGTTTGCCTCCATAGTATAGCCTGGTATTCTGGTTAATATTTCTACTCTAGTGGTTTTAGGCAGTGCTATTTTACTTCCTTTTAATTCACTCTGCTGCTGTTATCATTCCTGAACTGTGCATCCCGTGTTTCTATAGTGACAAGTGTTCCATTGAACCTTTCAGCCTGGACCTCCTCCATCCTACTTTTCTTGTGTCAAGTGTGGTACAAGCAACCGTCCATACGCTCGCTTCTGTGGGTCCTGCGGCATTTACATAGAGCTCCCATCAAGGATGGGCTCTCAGAATGACAGTTCCGTGGATGTTGGTGACTCACTGGAGTTTTCTGAGGTAGGAGACAGTATTACAAAGCAGGATTTGAACACAGCCAAAACTTTCACCTGCTGCAGGTATAGATCAGCACAACTCCTTTTGCTTCCTCTTTGAGACAATGCTATGGTCTTTGAGTGTGCTAAGGGCAAGACCAAGGGTGTGCCTACTCTGAGAAGTGCTTTCTGCCCCAAAAAAGCCTTAGCCAAAGGCCTTAAGACAGCCTGGGATAGTTGGGCTTGTACAGACTGGAGAAGAGAAGGCTCAGAGGAGGCCTTCTAGCAGCCTTCCAGTGCTGAAAGGGGCTGTAGGAAAGCTGGAAGGGGCTCTTTATGAGGGAGTGCAGGGATAGGCAAGGGGAAACAGTTTTAAGCTGTAAGAGGGGAGATTTAGATGAGATACTAGGATGAAATATTTTCCTGTGAGAGCAAGGAGGCACTGGCCTGGGAGGCACTGGCCTGGGAGGCACTGGCCCAGGTTGCCCAGAGAAGTGGTTGCCCCATCCCGGGAGGTGTTCAAAGCTGGGCTCGATGAGGTGTTGAGCAGGCTGATCCAGTGGAAAGTGTCCCTGCCCATGGCAGGGCGGGTGGAACTGGATGGGCTTTAAGGTCCCTTCCAGCCCAAAGCGTTCTATGATTCTATGATATTCCAGCCTTATTCTGAATAGCAAAGTGAGATACAATTAGCTTTTCAAAGTCCTAACTCTTCAAGTTCTTCTGTCTTATTACTGGTGAATTATTTGTGTGCTGCTGACACAAGGTCATTTCATGCGTATGTACCAGTGTTTTTAGAACTCTAAAATGATAACTGCTAGCAAGGCCAGCTTTTTTGCCATTCTGCTGGCAATCCTGAAGGGTTTTGCTTTTGCTTGAATATTTGTGATAAGTTGCATCATTGTTGCAGGCTGTTAATTAAAATCAAGAATTGTTAATGATTCTTCCTGCTAGCTTTTTCATTATTTTACAATTTTGTGTACTGTTCTAGTTAATTTCTGCTTGTAAGCCATCTAATTATATCTAATTATATTACTTCTTATATTATTTATATTATATATCTAATTATATTCCTTTCCCTCCACACCCCACAGGCTAAACGATTTCAAGCTCAAGTTGCCTGGCAGCCTCTTCCTATTTCCTTGCCCAAATCAACAGCGGAACTAAAAGAAACAGGAGATAAAGGAACCCAAACCATTGGCCTTTTTTACCCATCTAGCAAACTCTTGGAAAAGAAGGAACTTGAGCTGATTTCACAAAAGGAAAAGCTGGAAAAGATGAGTGATCGTAAACCTCTCCTCACAACCATTAGTCCTGGAAAAGGTTAGTTTGATTTTGTGTTTTCTAAACACAGCTGCAATGTATGACCTTGCTTTTTCTTGAAAAGATTGTAGTCTACAGAACGTACCATCAGTAGGACACTGATTTCTGTCTTTACAAGCCTGTAGTGTAAGTGCAGTGCCTTGGAACTCAATCACTGATCCCCATCAACAGCTAAAAGTAAGCCTATCAACAGTGTCTAGATCATGGTTACTGACCCTTGTGCAGCCTTACTTGTTTCCTAATACTTTGGTTTCGTCTGATCCTACCAGACCAGGGCAGGTGTCCTATGTTTGAGCCAGAAGCCCCTGGAAAACCACCCCACTTCCTGGCACCCTCCCTGCCATGCAAAGCTTAGTTAGAACCATGATAGCACCTGCTATGAATATTGTTAAACAAAACACAGGATATCGTAGCTCTTGAAAAGTAGGATGAGATTTATCTACATGAAGAACTTGTTTGGGGTATTGCTGTGGAGTAAAATATAGGAGTTTTGGAAACAAAGGAAATTAATCTAGAGAAGGAGATTCTTAACAGGACTACAAAATATTAGGATTGGTAGAAACCATGAGAGCTCCTGTAAGCCCTGTCTTCCAGCCCCTCAAAGATATCAGTGCATCTGCATCTCTCAACACAGAGGGTGTCCACACACAGACTCCTGACTGCATCACAACTGCAGACAACTTTGTGTCACAGTCCTTGGTTTGGTCAGTTAGTTCTTTGTGGCATTACTGCACTGTTTGTTGTAATTAAAAAGTTTGGGATTTGTAGAGATTTTAGCTTTATTCTCCTGGGACAACTCCCAGTTTCAGCTCTCTTGATACCAAACCCTTGAAGATAACCCATCAGTATTATTTAGCAACCTAATAAATGGCCCAGTTTGTAAAGCTGTAGTTAGTCTGACAGGGCATTCTAGGAATTCAGTTAATTTTCAATCACTACTGCATCAAACTGTGGTTTGGAGGAGCAATTACTTTTTTTTGATCCGTTTTCCCATGTGTTTTCTAAAATCAGAGGGCCAAACCCTCAGGCCATCATCAGAATTATTTATCTATTTGGTAGAGAAAGTTGCTGATGAATGTTAGGAATCCCTGTTTAAACTTTATTTATAAATATCCAGATTATGCACTTTTCTTTTTAAAGTGATCACTAGGAAATCTGTTTTCCGGCTCTCTCACACTGAAATGTGGCATGTTCTCTTAGACGTTACTGTAGGAAATATAACACTTGACTCAACATGTCAGAGAGCTTAATTTAGTCAGAGATAATAAAAGACTGGCCCACAATAGTGCTGAGAGAAAATAAAAAGTAACACTGAACACTCATTTATCTCTGTCAGGAGGACAGCTCTTGGCTTGTAAGTGAGAACTCCCTTCACTGGGAAAGAAATTCCAAACTGCATTTGATCTATGTTAATTCCTATCCGTTTAGCAGAGGGAGCTTTGTTGTGGTTGTGCTGTGTGATGTATTCTCCTGCCAAGGGCTGAGGAAGGTATTTTGTTTTATAAATCAATAAATGTCTGTTGCAGTCAGGGCTTTGAGGCTGTTCCCTTTCCTCGATGCTGAGCTGTGTGTATGGCTTGAAACTACGTGTATCAACAAGACCGTATGCTGTCATCCAGGGAAATCGATGCCAAATATGTCCATTATTTCTTCAATTCAAACAGTATCAGACATTTGATATTAAAGTTTTTAAATATAAATGATTTAATAAGTGATTTTTTTTCTAATTTCTTGACCATAACAGCCATTAACATACCTTCTTTTCTTTTGCGAAGATTAAAAAAAAAAAACAGTAGGACAGGGAGAAATAACAGCAACACCAAAAAGCTAATCCCCTGATTTGCGTGTATGTATTTTTCCCCTGTACTTTCAGTCTGTTTTGAACAGGAGCCAAATCAGTTACCAGGTAAGCTTTACAAAGAAGCCTCTCCCTGCTCCGAACAGTAAATCAGTGCAAGATAGGCGTAATCACCTACTGACAGCATGAGTTCAGGTATTCCATCAGTGCTGCCAAAAATCCTTTCAAGTGTAATAAAACATCAAACACACAGGAATATGTTCGTGGCATCTAGATTTTTAATTACTATTTTCAACCTGTATTATATTATATATATAGTATTGTATCATATTTGTTCAAGACCAGTTGGATGAGGCTTTGAGCAACTTGATCCAGTGGAAGGTGTCCCTGCCCATGGCAGAGGATTGGAACTGAATGGTCTTTAAGGTCCCTTCCAACCTAAACCATTCTATGATTAGTTTTCACATGTGAAACCGTGGTAGGGAGCAATTTATATAGCTCTGTGGATCCTTCTTTTCATATTCCTTTAAAGCTGCCTAACAAATAAAACTTGCCGGTTTAGTTTGTCATAGTTTCTAGCAGTTCAATCTTGGATGAGTCCTCCAAGCACAGAAATCCTTGTGCACTTGCCTTCTTTTGTAAAAGTCAGAACAGCGCTTTCCTCCTTACATGGCTGTTTTGAGCTTCACTTAACATGAAGGGAAGGATACGGTCAAAGTAACTTCATTGTGTAAGTTAAGGTTACCTAGCCTATATAATTAATTTACAACTAAAGAAATCATGCTCTGTACTTTTTATAAGTATGCTCAAAAAATCAAGCTAGCCATATCCCGATAACAATCACTTAAGAATAAGAACAAGCCCTTTTGTTTCTTTCTCTGCTTTGGAAATACTTGCAAATACTGCAAAACCTCTAAATGGCTTAGGATGAGTTTTGAATCCAGACTCTTTCAGCATCTAGTGGTTCATGCCCTGAACCAGCATAAAGGAATGCTGACCCTTTCCCAGAGATCCTGACAGGCAAAAGAGCAGGAACACTCAAGCTTTTAACATTCTCTCCTGTGTATAACTGAAAGGCATTTCTTTGGGGAATAATTTACATAGCCCGGAATGCTGTATAGGTTGAGTTACTGTGTCTGCACTATTCAGATGTGGCTTATTGTTACCCGTCAGTGATCTCAGATCAACTAAAAAACAGTTCAGTAATGCACAATTGCTTAGTTCTAATGTTGTACTTTTGTTTTTAATTATCTGGAATACTGTGAAAATATCCTTCACACCGGGCCAGTTTAGGACAATCCTGAGACATTGTTTTGTTGTAAACAGAGATTCCCTGAGAATTAATTATAACCAATAGATAAGGAAGTGTTTAATGGTGGGTTTTTTTAGGTTATAATTCTTTTCTTGATCAGATAAATTTTCTAAGGAAAAATTCAATTATTTTTGCCTCAGTGAAAATATGCTATCTTTAACCCATCCATCAAACAAGTAGAAGAAATATTAATTACAGTTTCAGGGAGTTTTCTCCTGCTTAACTCTCTCTGAACAGGTTACTGGAGAAAACAGTTGGACCACGTCTGCACTCACCTTAGAAGCTACGCTCAGAACAACCTTGAATTCAGAACACTGATTGGAGAACCTCGGATGGGAAGGGTAGGAAGGCGCTCATGAGTAATATCCTCCCGTACAGCCTCATGAAAAGATTATTGTGGCTGCTAGATAAACACTGGGAAAATGAATGTCTCCCTTTTCTTTATGCCTTGACCTGCTTGTGTGTGTAATTTGTTTTGTTGTTCCATTTTTTTTCTCAGTCTTTTAGTGAAGATTTTTCTGCTTCCTTTCCTGTGGCAGTTTTCATTCTCTCACCTCACAGCTGTCATAGAATCATTAGGTTGAAAAATACCTTTGGGGTCATCAACTCCAACCGCACCTGTCCTCTACTAAATCATACTCCTAAGCACTTCATCTGTCCATCTTTTAAATAACTCCAGGGATAGGGACTCAACTACCTCCCTGGGCAGCCTGGTCCAGTGCTTGATAACCCTTTCTGTGAAGGAATATTTCCTAATGTCCAATCTAAACTTCCCCTGATGCAGCTTAAAGCCATTCCCTCTTGTTCTATCACCTATCACTTGGGAGACAAGACCAAAACCCACCTCACTACAATCTCCTTTTAGGTAGTTGTAGACAGTGATTGGTCTGCCTTCAGCCTCCTCTTCTCCAGCCTGAACAATTCCCACAGCCACTCCTCATAAGACTTCTGCTCCAGACACTTCCCCAGCCTTGCTGCCGTCCTCTGAACAAGAAGCGTAGGTCTGTCCTATTGTTTTGAAATCACTGCCCTCAAAAGTAACAAGCGATTCGAAGTAGATGCCAGCTATCTGGGTTTAATACTGGGTTTTTTCCAGTTTTCATGTAGATTAGAAATACAATCAAACTTATCTCAAAATTCCTAACCTGCTGCAATATAAACTTGTCAGCTTCATTCTGCTTCTTTATAATCCCTTATGCACTTATTTATGTATAATTTCAACCATATTCTTGCCAGCAGTTCTGTCTCAATGAATAGATATGGAAAGTTTCCCACATTTTCCTATAGACTGTGTTTTCACGGATCAGTCCATTTAAAGCAGCAAACAGTTCTCCTGGAGGTGGGAGTCCTAAGGATGACACAGCCTTTCCTGCAGCTGGAAAACCTGGGTGGAGGATGACTGAACTTTCATAAAATGTAGCATTATTACATGTGGCACTTAGGGACATGGTTTAGTAGGCACGGTTGTGTTGGGCTGACGGTTGGACTGGATGATCTTAGAGGTCTTTTCCAACTTTAACGATTCTTTTGGGTTCATTTGGCATTCCAGGCATTCCGATATTTCCAGTTACTCAAAACACCCCCTCCCCTTGCTCAGTTAGATGGGAGGTGTTGGTAGAATATCACAAGCAGGCAAAGGCTACGTGTGTGAGTTTGGGTATCGGCTCCCTAATGAGCATTATCAGCAAGACTTGCCCCTAATGCTGTTCCTGTGTACTTTTTGTAAGAGATAGTAACAGCTGCTCTTTCCCTCTAGATTAACTCAGCTGCCATCCACGAGAATGATGATGAAGTCACTATTACACTGAATTACGCTCTTGCTGTTAACAAGGTCAGTTTGAGGATGAGGCTGTTGTTACGCATCTGCTCTAAAGCTGTCACCAGACTAGTCAGTGTAACACTGATATGTTTTAAATTCATATCCAAACAAGAAATTCTTTTGTTCAGAGGGTGTTAACTCATCACTTCAGAGAAAGGAATCTTTTCCTTTTTCTGTTGGAGCTGGCTGAACAGGCATCACAATCTGATTAAGCCAGACTTCATGGATGTTGCTATCATCTTGCATTTCATTAGTTTGCAATTATTTTTTAGCATTCTTCTTTCAGCTGATGTTGTTTGGTCATTCTAGCACCCCTTAGAGACTTTTTTTCAGTGTATATTGTGCTCTTAAGAAATAAGCTTAGTAGTTTTCAGCAGTTTGGAGATAACATTTACCAGAGCCCCTGTTAACCATATTCAGGCACCCAAAATCCCTGCCTCCAGAATTATGTTCTAAAACTCATCCACATATTCATTCCCAGCTTTTCAGAGATGAAAACCTACCATTTCCAAGATCCAAAGTTCAGGCTGTATCTCTCATGCAGAGCCTTTAAAATCTTGCCTTGCCAAGTGGTGCCTGAAAACATGTATTGCATCAGTTCCCAAGTGAGGACTCAGATCTCCAAGGTGGTAGACATGCTTTCATTTAGGTGAGAATCTTAATTTCATGAAGTGAGGTTGTGTCACATTTTTCTTTTTTTTTTTTAAATAAAACATACACCTAGTACAAGGTTTAGGAAAAAAATTGTTTGTCCCAAAAGAGAGTTCTTGTGTTAATTTGAAACTGATATTAAAAGCCTAGATATTTTTTCATATGCGACATCACAGTGTTAAAACAGCATTACATGATAATCTGATTGACTGCTTGTGTTTGATGACTCGACAGGGTATCCATGCTAGTAAATCAGCGAGATTCAGCAGTCTCTCCCTGAATACTCTAACAGAAGCCAGAGATGGACGGGATCACAGTCCATCTGGTTGCGGTGAGGTTTCCCATCTTTATGATAGACTATGAATATCGTAGTTAAGAACATGGAAATGGTGCTTGGAAGGTTCAATGCTAAGATAGACAAGCAAACATATCATCACATTCTACACCTACTTATGTTGAGATTTAAGTCTCAAAATATGGCTAAGTTGAGATTTAAGCAATGTACGGCCTCATGGCAATGCCTCATCTGTAGAGGACAGCTGGAGAGGCCAGTAAACTGCTCCTGCAGCTCACAGCAGCAGTGTCTTTATTATAGTGATAAAACTTCAGATGCTTTGCAGATTCTTGTACAATAGGAGCTACAAATGTCAATATTATCTCTACTTTTGAGCTGTGGCAGGGACTTTGGCTTTGGCATATTTGGCAAAGATAAAAAATTATAAGATTCATTAATTCTAGACCTTGCTTTCAGAGATGCCTAACTTGCATCTCCCATTGATGTTGGTAACAGCTCAGCATTTTAGACATGTCATATTGAACTTATGTATTCTTTAAATGTGAGGGCACTGGTGATGAGTGACATTCCTCAGGGATCAATACTGGGACTCATGCTGTTAAACATCTTTATCGGTGACACAGGCAGTGGGATTGAGGGCACCCTCAGCAAGTGTGCTGGTGACACCAAGCTGTGTGGCATAGTTGACACTCCAAAGGGATGTCATCCAGGTGGACTTAGACAGGCTGGAGCAGTGGGTCTGTGTGAATATCATGAAGTTCACAAGGCCAATCTAAACTGAAAGAGCGGAGATGTAGATTAGAAATAAGGAAGAAATAGTTTCCTGTGAGGGTGGTGAGGCATGGGCTCAGGTTACCCAGAGAAGTCATGGATGCTCCATCCCTGGAGATGTTCAGGGCCAGGCTGGATGACACTTTGAGCAACCTGATCCAGTGAAAGGTGTCCCTGTACGTGGCAGGGGTTGGGAACTGGATGGTCTTTAAGGCCCCTTCCAACCTAAATCTTTCTGATTCTATGGAATCAACCATTTGTAAAGTCAGCAACAGAAATAGAATAGTCAGCACTTTTATCAATTATTAAAAAAAAAGGATATCTGTATCTACTCAAGGTCCTCTACTCTTGTTCTTAAGTATTTTGGAGCTATACACTGAAAAATTGAAAGGTTTTGGTCAAAACAATTAATGAATCTAAGTCAATTCTGTTGAAAAAAAAGACTCAAACCAGCTAGTTAAAAAAACTCACATCACCCACCCCCAATTCCACATTTTATTGAATCTTCCTTTTCAAAACAGCAAGATTTTAAGTCTGTCTGAGTGTAAAACTTTTGTTAAAACCAGTCGGATCTGCAAGAAATATTTCATCACTTTGTCTTGTAGAAAACTCATAAAAATTGCTTTCATTTAACACAAAATATCTTTTTGGATAAATTATTTCCAGATCACTCCATGAACTTCTTTTTAGGATACTGACTTTGCTTTGAATTAACACTTGTTTCCCTTTCTGGTAGGCAAAGACAATCATAATCTTTTCTATCCAACAGGCAAAGTAAAGAGAACAGCATCAAGAACACTAGAAAAAGAAGATGAGCTCCTTGTACGTATCTTCTGCCACTAAAGCAGCACTGAGGTGGAGGAGGGCGTTCAAGTGTAGAAACGGGTTTTAACAGTGACTGAGGTGGTGAGGAGGAAAGGGGACAAAAGTCCAACTTCATATAAAACCTGAAAATTGGTAGCAGACATTTATTACAGAACCAGACAAACCCAAACTTTGTTCCTACTTGGAGCTTTCACACAGTATTAAAGCAAGGTGGAAGCTGAGGAATCTTTATGTCTCTAACAGCTCGACTTCCCTCCTCTGTGTGTTCCAGGGAGCTGACCCAAACTGCACCAGCATCAGGGACCAACCAGCTCTCGCAGCTGCTGTTCTTAACAAGCGCACAAAAGCCGTCTCCCTTCACAAGCAGAGAGGCACCGACGTCGACCAACAGGCCAGACCGTGAGTAAGCAGGGATTCTCTGCCTCGTGCCTGCTGAAGTTTTACCAGCTTCAGAGAATATTAACCTCCTACCCCCTCCTCCAAAAATCTGTACTCAAGGAGCTTTCAAGGCCAAACTTAAACAAATAAACACACCAACCTGCAAGTCATTAAAAATAATGGTATTCACAGTCTTTCTGTCAGCTGCCAGCTTTGAAGGTTTATCATTTGTTAGAAAAGCTGCAGTCCAAGTCCTTCCCCGTATCCACTTCAGCTCAATATGATAAACCACGCTGAAGCCTACCCAAAGAAAAATCACTTTGACTCTTCGTGTCTTCCGTATCTTCCTATTTATTTTCCTTAGATAATTTACTAGACCACCTCTACATGCACCAGGACAGTTTCCTTAGATTTTAAGTCGATTGCTCACTACTCCTATGCAGGTGCTCTCCGTGAGGCAGGTCAGATGGAGGGGAGTGCATCTTGAGTCCTATTATAGTACATACTGTAGCCAGACCTCCAGCTCAGCAACCAGCAATCCACGGTCCACCCACATGGACCCAACTGGAAATACGGAAGGACCAGAAGGAAATACAGACTGGCTGAGGCTCAGTGCTCTTAGCTCAGAGTTGAGTCCTTGCAGGAAGAGGCATCCAGAGATTCTGAAGTGATGCTGCATCAACATTTACCTACAAGCCACTAAACTGGTTCCAATTTACTGGAATTAGTGAAGCAGCTTAAAACAATGTTCTTTATTTACAGCTACAATGCAAACATGAAAAGAACACAAAAGGCTTGTGGGCATATGATTTGGCCGTTACAGCTGGAAATAAGTTATTTCATTATTTGCAAGTAAGCTCAGAGAGGGAATGCTGGACAAACTCGGAAAACCCAGGAGCCCTGGTCTCATTGGTGGATGATTACAGCCACCTTTTCCCCAAGATGGAGCTGAAGGTTCTTCAAGTTTGGGAGCACCAAAGCGCACGCATCCAGTTCTGCCCACAGCCTTCACAATCCAGGTACCACCCACTCAGGCCTCATAACAGGCAAGGATTTAGTACAGGATTCCCCCAGTCCTTCCTGCAGTTCTTCACTGTCTGCACTCTGGTCTGCAAGAGTTCCCTTCCTTTGCAAACCCCTGCAAGGAGAGGGACCAACCAAACCTTCCACAGACATGTTAAGGAGACCTGATGAATACTGATTGATTCAGTCAGACCCCTGAGCAACAGCACTGCAGGATGTACTTAAGAGTAGCTTATTCCCCATTTTGAAGTTAAATTTCATCAGATTCTTTTCCTTCAGAACAATGAACAAAATTACTTTCATCATTTGCCTTCAACTTTTATTTATAAATGCATCAACACGGGGCAGCAGCCAACTGCAAACACAAATTTACAAGGATACAAGGCACACTATGATTTGATATAATCAGAAGTTTTTAGCCAATATCCTGAGTTTTAAAGCTCCTTCCCGTTTTTATTTCCAAAATCATATGAAAACATTTAGTATAAAAATGGAACTGCCCACCAGCTTTTACAAGAAATACAAGTTTTTGGATCAGAGCTACCGGTAGCTCCATAATGGAAAGAGCTGGGTTTAAAAAAAAAATAAAAATAGACCAGGTAAAACCTCAAGTAGTAAACCTTATTAAGCCAACAGGAAGAACAGAAAAAGAATTGTGTACACAGTGCCTTAAACCCCAGGTACTTCCTGGACAGACTCAGGTGAGTAAAGGAGAATTCCGTCTGCTCCTCACAGCGATGGCCATTCTGACAGCAGTCTCCGGAAAAAATAGCTGTTCGGTTGAAGCAGCAGCCAGAGCACAGATGTCAATGGGAAGTGAGGCACTACAGCAGCCTAGGAGATCAGATTCTCTATTTCACGGCGCACGCTCTTGGCCACATCTTCAACATCGCTTACTTTCTGAGAGATTATTTTTTTCTGCAAAGAACAGAACAAATACCTTGCTGTTTACTGCTGAACTGCGCAGTGTAGCAGAAAGTGGGCTATGGTTCCCGTATGGCAAAGGCTGGAAACAAGGAGTCAGGGAAGCAGCAAACCACTTTAGCAGCAGTGTGGTAAGGAACCAGGAGGCCAGCTAAACTATCCTATAACTACATTATAGCAGCTTTCCAGTACTGAAAGTGGCTCAAGGAAAGCTGAGGAAGGGCTCTGAATCCAGGACTGCAGGGATAGGTTGAGGGGGAATGGTTTTAAGCTGAAAGAGGGCAAATTTAGATTAGAGATCAGAAACAAATTCTTTCTTGTGAGGGTCTGAGGCACTGGCACAGGTTTCCCAGAGAAGTGGTGGCTGCCCCATCCCTGGAGGTGTTCAAGGTCAGGCTGGATGAGGCCTTGAGCAACCTGATCCAGTGGGAGGTGTCCCTGCCCATAGCAGGAGGTTGGAACTGGATGGGCTTTAAGGCCCTTTCCAACCCAAACCATGATTCTACAGTAAATAACTTGTCCAGCCTCACAGAGGTGCAGGAAAAAATCGCAGTGCTGATGTGTACGTACAATCGCGTTTTTCATTCGTTCCTTGTCCAACTTCAGGAACTCTTGCAACGTCAGGTCAGCAGGAACTTTCTGAAGGGAGAGAAAAGCGCAGCCCGCAGAGTGCTTTTTGTGTTCCTCCCTGAAAAGGACAAGATAAAACGAAGAGGCAAGCGGCTCCCACCCAGCGCAGGAGCCGTTCTCAGTCCCGCGGGACGGGATCCCCTCCATCCCTACTCACAGCGGGTCATCGTCGGGCTCCCAGCCCTCCAGCTCCTTGAAGCAGAAGAAGCACTGCGCCACGTCGGGGCCGTTCTCGCTGGGGCAGTGCACGAACCCCGCCGCCGCCATCTGCGGGCGAGAGGGCCCCGTTAGCCACCGCGCCGCCCGGCGCCGCCCGCCCCGTTAGCCACCGCGCCGCCCAGGCTCACCCGCTCGGGCGTGCAGGCGCAGCCCTCCGTGAAGGGCCAGTTGCGGAAGGTGGCGGCGCGGGTCGGGGCGAGGTAGAAGCGCCACTGCTCGGGCATCGCCGCCAGCGCCGCAGCCTCCGCCTCCGCCATGGCGCGATTCAAACGGCGGCGGGCGCGCAGGGCACGGCGGGAGCGGCGCCGCGGGGGACGCCGGGAGCTGTAGTCCCGCCGCGGGGGCTGCCGGGAGCTGTAGTCCCGGCAGAGGGAGCTGCCGGAAGGTAGAGACCCGCAGAGTCGAAGCGTGTCCTGAGCTGGAAGAGACCGCGGGGGTCCTGGTGCCCAGCTCCTGCCCCGGCACAGGGCACCCCAACATTCGCACTGTGTGTCTGAGGGCATTAGCCAAATGCTTCTGGAATATTGTCAGGATTGGCACTGTGACTGCCTCCCTGGGCAGCCTGTGCCAGTGCTCCATCACCCTCTGGGTGAAGAACCTTTTCCTAATATCCAACCTAATCCTCCCCTGGCACATCTTCCTGTCATTCCCTCGGGTACAGAGCTCAGCACCTGCTTTTCCTCCTCCTCTTATGAGGAAACTACAGACCACAATGAGGCCTCCCCTCAGTCTCCTCCAGGCTGAACAGACCAAGTGGCTTCAGCCACTCCTCATACAGCTTCCCCTCCAAGCCCTTCACCAAATTTGTCTCCTCCTCTGGACCCTCTCAGTAGCTTTATGTCCTTTTTATTCTGTGGTGCTCAAACGGCACCCAGTGCCCAAGGTGGGGCCACACCAGTGCGGAGCAGAGTGGGACAAGCCCTTTCCTGGTGGTGCTGGTGATGCCGTGCTGGATGCCCCCGCGGACATGGTTCCCCTCTTGGCTGCCAGGGCACTGCTGGCTCGTGTTCCACTTGCCATCAACCAGTACCCTCAGATCCCTTTCTGCAGGGCTGCTCTCCAGCCTCTCACTCCCTGTATGGACATCCAGGGCTGCCGTGTCCCTGGTGCAAATATCAGCACTTTCCTTTGTTTTACTCCATGCAGCTGGAGATTGCCCAGCTCTCCAGGTTGTCCAGATCCCTTTTTGCTCACAACAGTCTCTTTTCTCACAACAGTGTCAACAGCTCACCCCAATGTTTTGTCACCCACAAACTTAGTTGTTAAACCTTCAAGTCCTGCCTCCAAGCCATTTATGAAGACTTTAAAGTGCGCTGGAGCTAAGATGGATCCCTGCAGAACCTCACTACTGCATGACCGCCAGCTCAGTGTAACCCCATCATTAAAATCATAGAAACAAAGAATGGTTTTGGCTGGAAGGGAACTCAAAGACCACCTAGTTCCAGCCCCCACATTGTGGTCAGGGACATCTTCCACTGGATCATGTTGCTCAAAGCCTCATCCAACCTGGCCTTGAACACCTCCAGGGGTGGGGCAGCCACAATTTCTGTGGGCAACCTGTGTCCGTGCCTCACCACCCTCACAGGAAAACATTTCTTCATAACTTCTCATCTAAATCTCCCCTCTTTCATCTTAAAACCATTCCCCCTCATCCTATCCCTGCACTCCCTGATCAAGAGCCCCTCCTAGCTTTCCTGCAGCCCCTTTCAGAACTGGAAGGCTGCTACCATGAGAAACCTGAATGGTTCCAAGCAGCTCAAGTCCACTGCTTGAATGGTCATGCACAGCTGGCTTTCTCTGAAACAGATAAGGCCCTTCAAGGCACGAAATGAAACAAACTGTGTGCTTTTAGCACTCAGCTTCCCTCTTTGTGCTGCGGAGACCACCATGATGAGTTACATTTGCTGTGAGTAAGAAAGCCAGCACCCACCTCTCTTTACAATACGATTACTCTGTGCTTCCGTGAGCTGCGCAGTGACTGTAGCGGTGACTGCGGTTGCGAAAGACAGCCCAGTTTAACAGAACAAAGTTTTCCTGAAGACTAAAGCAGGAACCTCACCCTTTACTAATAGAGCAGCAAAACCTGAACCTTCCCTGCGCTTGTCTGAGCTGTGATACTTCACAACCAGGAAGCTGCCCATGGCTTATCCTGCCATGGCTGAGCTGGGTAAATACTGGGATCATTGTGTAGTGGTCAGTAATTTTGTAGAAGTGATACTTTGTGATTTACTTTGAAAGAGAATCCTCTTTCCTTAGAGTCCTGATGTTGCACATACCGGTGCTGAATGCTTCCCTTCCAGTTTCAGGGTCAATCTGAGGGAAGAAGGAAAAGTCTGCCTGGTCCGTTCATGTGAGGATGTGCTTCCTTGCAGACTCACCTGCTTGTGACGCTAAGCTCTTAGCCACTGGTTGAGCTAAGCCATCTTTATCTCTTATCTCTGACTACTTTGCTTACACCAGCTTGCTCCAGGAGGTAACCAGGTCCACGGGGTTGCTTCTCTTTAGCCACTGCATTTTCTTCTGGAGAAGACTCATTGCTTGCCGCATCAGACAGTGCAGGAAATGGAGCCCCGGCCGCTATGATGGATGAGTAGCCAGATCTCGCCCGTAAAACTGGCTGCCTCCTGCCCTGGTGGCAACAAGCCAAATGGCCGGGTGCCGCTTCCTTCTCCAGGCAGGCAGTGAGGGCGAGTTCAGCCGCACCTGCTGCCTGCGGGAAGGGAAGGGTGGCTGCCTGCGGCGAGAATGTGCTGCCACTGCTATGGAGCAGTGGGAGCACCTCTGTGGGTGTCCTGAGCTTCTCCACCAGCTCTGTCAACATGGAAATCCACAGCACCTTCTTTTGAGTGTAATGGGTTTTTTTTTTAAAAAAAAAAAAGGTCAAATTGGCAAATTTGTCCTTCTTCCCCTTGGATTTGTGCTGGAGTCCTCAGCACAGGAAGGACATGGATCTGTTAGAGCAAATCCAGGTGACGCCACAAAGATGAAGAGGGGAGATTTAGGTGGGATATTAGGAAGAAATGTTTTCCTGTGAGAGTGGTGAGGCACTGGCACAGGTTGCCCAGAGAAGTCATGGATACCCTATCCTTGGAGGTGTTCAAGGCCAGGTTGGATGACGCTATGAACACCCTAATGCAGTGGGAGGTGTTCCTGCCTATGGTATGGGGGTTGGAACTGGATGATCTTAAAGGTCCCTTCAGACCCAAACCAGTCTATGATTCTATGATTTAGCGTTTTGGGGAGGAAGTGCTCTCTTGAAAGAATGTTGGAAGCAGTGCCTGTGGAGCCACAAAAGAGAGATGGAGCTGCAGCAGCTATTTTAGAGCTGCTTTAAAGACTGCCGAACTCTGATGATGACTTAGCAAGGGCAGGTAGAGCTCCTTTGCAGCGCTGCTGCATTTCCCCAAGGCTGCCAGCCCTTATCAGATCTCACACCTGATTTCACATCCATGTGCCTGTTACAGGGCTGGCCTCAACCTCTTGTCCTTGGAAGACTCAGCTGAAAATGTGGGAGGAATTCCTGCTCACTAAACAGTTACTCTGTGCTCACCCATACATCCAGCAAAGAAACTCTTAGGGACAGCTTGAGTTGCCAAGAAGTAATAGTGCACCAGTAATGCAGCATTCACCAGTATCCTTCAGATCTGGTTTGCTGGGATCCCTTTGCCAGTCAGGAATGTGTCACAGCTGTTCTTCTTTGCCCGGACCATCAATAAGGCCATCCTTAAGCCAGCCATGCTTACACCCTGTTCCCATCAAAGCCGTAAGGATCTAATAAAAAGCAGTTCAAAGCCTCGACAGATTTCCATGGTCAGCACTGAGGAACAGGGTGTAGTGTCCTACACATAAAATAACACTAAGAGATCAGAACTTAAGCCTACAGTTCTGGGAGTGTGGGATATAGCAGGTATAGCAGTTAACCGGCTGATTTTCCAAGAATTATGGGCAAATGAGCAAATAAGAAGCCATGCGCAAGTAAACGCTGGTGGACTTGTCATGGTGCAAAGCAATCTGGTGTTTCTGCAGCCTGCAGAACAGCAAGGACATGGATCAGGACAGAGAAACAATATGAATCTGTTAGACCAAGTCCAGAGGAGGCCATGAAGGTGATCCAAGGGCTGGAGCACCTCCCATCCAAGGACAGGCTGAGAGAGCTGAGGCTGTTCAGCCTGGAGAAGAGAAGGCTCCAGGGAGACCTTAAAGAAGCATTCCAGTACTGAAAGGGGCTACAGGAAAGCTGGGGAGGGGCTCTTTATCAGGGAGTGCAGGGATAGGAAGAGGGTGAAAGGTTTTAAGCTGAAAGAGGGGAGATCTACATATGATCTTAGGAAGAAATATTTTCCTGTGAGGGCCTGAGGCACTGGCACAGGTTGCCCAGAGAAGTGGCGGCGGCCCCGTCCCTGGAGGTGTCCAAGGCCAGGCTGGATGGGGCTTTGAGCAACGTGATCCAGTGGGAGGTGTCTCTGCCCATAGGGGGAGGGTTGGAACTGGATAGGCTTTAACATCCCTTCCAATGCAAACTATTCTATGATTCAATGTCCTTTGAGAACACGATACGAAACTGCTCAGCTTTTTCAAACTATTTTCTGTCTTCTAATGCCGGCTGGCAAGGAGACAGCCTGTGAGGGCTGCACGTGTGCAGCTGCAGGGGAGAAGCCCAGCAGACAAACAAGGAGTTTCCTGTCTGGCTTTGCTGCCCAGATGCACACTTTGCATCCTCTATCAGCCATACTCAAGGTTACTAGATTTCAATGAAATAAGCAGATGGAGAGACAGCTGAACAAACTGCAGGACTAGACGTGGGCTCTTCCAAAGCAAGGGCTTTAATTCCATTCATAAAGATGGGTATTTTTTTATTTCCACACACAGCTAACTTGTAACACCAGTAACATAAAAAATGTTCACGTAGTCATAAAGCAGGCAGAAATGTGCATGGGTGTCAGGGCATGCAACGCTTGGAGGAGTTTTGGTGAGGATGGATGCACACTGGCCACACAAAAACACACTTTGTGCCCACCTCCTTGCTGTCACCAAAATGAAGACTCCATTAAGACAACTACTGCAGTGGCCAGGTATGCAACAGGTCTGCACAGTGGATTAGGAACAAAACAGCCACGTTTGCTGTGTAGGTCCCTGTAGGGCTTGATGGGAAAGGGACAGCACAGGGGACATGATTTGTATTTCAAATGGATGGACCGACCTTCAGTCAGGCAGTAGAGCAAACTGCCAGCTTACGTTCATCTGCAATAAAAGAGAAGATGCTAAACTGTCTAAAAGTACGAGACCCCCCTACCAGAGAAACTGTTGGGGGTTGTATTTTTTTAATTCTTGGTTATTTCTGCTTATTACTTGTACTTGAAGCCATGAAATCACAGCCTAGATGCTTCCAAGGACTCAAACTGGCCCACCTCTACCCTCTCCTCCCTCTCAGCTGAGAACAGGTTACATCTACAAACCACAGCCTGCATTTCAAATGTCGCCACTGACATCTGTGCTGGGTTTCTTCTAGCCAGAACATCTATAGCAGGAGGAGAAGGAGGATGCTGGTGCCTGCAAGGCTGGCACTGTGGTTGGAGGTGTGCCCGAAGGGCTGATCTGCAGCATCAACAACCAGCAGATAGGAGTTAAGATTTCAAGGAGCCACTGTGGCAGCTGCTGTGTCCTACCGCGCCTTGCTACAAACCCACTTGACATCGTGTTCCTGAACACAAAACACTGCACGGTACAAGAACTTCACATTGAGCACAAGGTCAACTAGGGGAAGGGAAGGCAGTAGGTAAGAAGCAGAAGATGGACATCTCCAATCCTCACATTCAGGATCACAGGAGTTCACACACTCTTCGTTATTCCCAAAACATGGTTCCAGTGTTGCTGTTCTGGCATTTGTAGAACCTTACTAAAGCTAGCATCCAGCTAGATGCACTGATACCTCATTTCCCTTCATGGATGCAAGACATGGTTCCTAACAAAGCAATCAAATAACAGAAACACTGTTGATGATTTAAATTTAGATGTTCATTTCTCAAAAGGAAATAGAAAACCTATGACTTTTAGGCTGCAAAATTTGAAATCCATGGGACCCCTCTGAAGTGACAAGTATTTGTTTGTTTGTCAATGAGGCTCTCCACATAAACAGTGGCAGGAAAACTCCCCATAAAGAATTTCAGTTTTCCAGTGGTTTCAGCATGTCGCAGTTAGCATTTCCAGGCCTCTCCCCTCGGAGCACAGGAATCAATCCTCTTGGATTGCAGTTTCAGCACACAACATAGCAATGCTGACATTCACAGTCCAAGGGATAAAGGCATCAGTGCATTCCAGCTCTCCCGTGGCAGCCAACGTCCTCTGCTGAAAGCTGTGGTGGTTCTTTGCTTAACAGACTGGGGTTTTTTTTCAGACAGAAGGATCAGCGCCGCAGTCTGAGAAAGAACGCGTGCTTGCACTCCTTGCTGTCCAAGGGATAGTATTTGTCATAAAAATCCAAAATGTATTCTTCCGTCTTAAATCCAAACTTCTGGTAAAGCAGCATAGCAGGGTTGCTTGCAGAGACGTGAAGGGTTACGTCTTTGCCCATGCAGGTCTGCCAAGGAAGGAGGGGAGGAAAAAAAAAAAAGGTATCACAACAAGAGAATGAGACAGCCTCTGGGGGAATGCGGAGGTGAAGAGATTCATCTGGTCAGGTATTCCAGTTACTGAGGAAACGTGAGAAAAATCACACGCCTCAACACAGATGTTACCACACATAGCAACAGCAGAAAGGCGAAGGGAATGATGCCATTCCTCCCAGCCTTTGTTTCTGGGAAACGTGGACTCTCCGACAATGAAAGCACGGTTTAGACTATAATTTGTCAGCTTTCCATTGTCGATTCCTAAGTAATTGTTAATTAAAAATAATCTCGGTGTATAGCACTGATCTCAAATAGTTACTAACAATAGCCTGAAGAAAAGACAAAACATGCCAGAGGATCAGGAGCGGTGCTCCTCCCCATCGGCAAACAGAGCTGAGCTCTCTGGAACCAGGGGAGAAGTGCTAGTGCACCTCTGAGCTGTCACACTGGAATTCCTGTCTATCCCACCCAGCTCCTCTCCCATCCTTCAGGGCACAGCGCTTGCCTCCTGAGAAGGCAAGGAATTCGGCTCAGACAGCAAATGGCAGGGCTGAAGTTACCTTAAAGATCCCAGATTACTCTAACCAGTAGCTCTCTAATAAAGATGCCAATATAGTAATTTTTTCCTGCTTTCATCTCATGTTTTAATAGCATTCTATTTATAGTAAGTGGATTATAACTCTAAGTGGGAACAGCAACACCCTTTAGGAAATTTCCATGATAGAATATTCTAAGGAAAAGCTCTCACAGGGATTTAAGAAAAAAAAAAAGGTAAAATAAACTGGATTCAATTTTGGGAAAAGGAAGTTGGAATGAGATATTAAGAAGATGCAGTTTGGTCCTGTGGGCCAGATGCATTAGAGGGCAACTTTTGGAAACAAACCCATCATCAAGGTATCATTTGCATCAACACATTCTCTGTTCCATTATGCTGCTCCCAAGAATCCATCCCCAAACTCAACATGCTAATCCAAGACACAAATATCCTTAATCCAAACAGCACAGGGAAGTGGCTGTCGCTACAGAGTAGACCCTGGTGTTGGCCCAAGCAAGCTGTGAAGTAGCACACGCAATCGGGCGACTGAGGAACAGAAGGTCACAAGCACCATTTCTCCTCGCCTTCTGATGGATGCTTGGGAATTGAAAAATAAATCTAACGTGAGCCAACAATACACTGCCAGTGTGCCTAATCAGCCTCAAACCTGCCTGTCACTACTCAACACGATAAATTCACGCTAGCCTACCTGCAAGCAGAATTAGGTTAATTAGCTATGATATAGCCTACAAAAAGCTGTGATGATTTTCTACAGCTGACTTGCCACCACATCCCAAAACTCTGTGGGAGAGACACTAGTCCAGCTACTGGATCTCTACAAACCTTGGTGCGTTGCTTGTGCCTGTTCTCTCACAAGGTGTTGACATCTCACATCAACAGACTGCAGCTGAGGGTAATTTACTCAAACGCTTTACATAGAGACACTCAGGAAATGTATGGAGTGAATTTAAAGTAGGTTGGTTAGTGGCCTGTGTCGACAAGTAGAGCAAAGAGAGGTGGATGCTGCAGAGAGCTGTGTAGGTATAGGAGTTACCCTCGGGTGGCCTAAAAAAGCTACCTGTAGTGAAAACTGTTCTTCCAAAGTTCAGATCACTGTTCCCAAGGCTCTGCCAGCACTTGCTACCTCTCTTCAGCCAAATGAGTATGAGGAAAGAGTTTCAATCGTGAGTTTTTGCTAGTGCAGCTCATCTCGAGTAAAACAAGTTAAGAAATGTTTCACATCGGCAGTTCTGCCAAGAGAGCTCAGGGAGTGGTAAAACTGCAGGCCCTGAAGAGGCACAGTTAGGCTCTGAAAAGGACATCTGTCTGCATCTGTACTCAAAATTAAGCTGGCTTTCCTACAGTTTAATTCAAGAAAGTGAATGGAATTAAGGCCACCTGAATAACAGCGTTCATTCAGAGCTTTAATGAAGTTTAACTATAATACCACCCGTTTAGTTAGCTCAGATTCATTTTCCCAAGTGTCCCTGTGGAACAAAGCCCAGTACAAGCTAGTTTGAACAAATTTGAATGAGGCTGCACTTACTCTTTATCTTTGACTCAGTTGGATTTAAATCAGAGTATAAAAGTGAAAGAGAATGATTAAGATCAGTAAGTGATTTAATGCAACCGCCCTGGTCACAGAATAAACCTCCAGGTGTAGCCAAGAAAGCTGCAGTAGATTCTAACTGAACCTCCCCACTATTGTCTTGTTTTCTCCTTTAAACCCCAAATTTATGGTAATGGTAGTATGTGAGCTATTGAGCACTATGCAAAGTTATTCCCAGGACAGTCGGAGTCTCCAGCAACTCACTGAGTCTGAGGACCTGTCTGGTGTGGTTACTCTTACAAATACATTTTAGTTCCTGCTTTTCAAGTGACTTCCCACCATAAACGTTCACCTGGGCTGTTGACCATGGACGATCCGTGCAGGGCATAAACAGAAAGAGACAGAAAGGAGGAACACAAAATACTGACTTTCTAGTATTGGCACATGTGCACACAAAGAAGATGGGAGAGCTGGTTCTTTACCAGAGAGGCTTTCTTTCATTACCTGGATAAGATGGTAAATCATGAAGGTTGCAATCCCAGCTCTTCTCCATTCAGGGTGAACTAACAGAAAAGAGATGTAAGCTTCATTGTATTTCACATCTGGCACCATAAAGCCAAAAGCAATAATAACTTTCTTGTACAGGACAACAACGCTGAAGTCTGGGTACTGGAGGCATTCCGACAAATCAATTCCTACAGAGAAAGAGAAACAGCAGCTGAAAGCATTGTAAACCAAAATAAACGTGTTACACTTGCATAGAAGCTCAAGGTTTTAAAGGAGTTTTAGGTCATTCACTTGATCACTTCCTTTTACCTTTATTTCAAAGCTCTGAGATTGAGAGATGCTTTAACCAAACACACAGACAAAACCTGACATGCTTATTAGTGGGGATTCTTGTACGGAGAAGTTAACAAAGCTGATTTCCTCCCAAATGACTCGAGGACAAAACTGAAACTCAAAAAGCAAGTTCTCTAAATCAGAATGGCTTTGAAGAATACAAAAATCACAGGATCTTAGGACCCAACTAATAGATCCTGGGTTTAGTGTTCTCCTATCAGCAGACTCTGCCAAGGACACAGTTCTAAATATGCACACAGATAAAGATATTTGCATGTGCAAATGTTTGCTGGATTGGGTTCTAGGACGTTTGTATCCTTTGTTTAGGTTTCTTAAGGGCTACAGGAATGTTAATGGAGAAGGGTTTGCTTCTTCCTTTCACCTGGGCTGCACCAAGCACCAGGTTGGTGCACACTGTACCTACTTCATCGGCAAACGCCAAGGACCAGCCCTGCAGACAAGCAAAGGGGAGCAGTTTAGAGTGTATCAGCCTGACAGACTGGGTGAACCATCCCGTTCTTCCTGCAAACTCCAGACACAGCAGACGTGAAACTGGACTCCAGCTTTGGTAGCATTGCCTGCCTGAGCTTCCCATCTCCTTTCTCCACCTGGCCTTGAGCTCCTGCGGTTTCCTCTGTTGTGCTGCTTGCCTCAGCTTTCCATGCTATCCTTTGCTTTTACCATGCAAATTCTCTCATCTGGGGCATGAAGGAGTCTTGCAGCCATGCTCCTGTGAGTCAGAGGCTGCACAGAAAGCTGGTGACTCCCAAGTGGAGTTTGTTTCCTCATCTAATCTCATTGCTACTGCTGCAGCTGGAGAGGATCCACAGTGCGTTACGGCCAAACAGTGCAGTTCACAGCATATTATTTGTGTAGACAGGCCATAAATGAGGTGCAAGACATAGAGTAGCTGTGCCATAAATTTTAGTTTCAGCCTCAAAATTGGCAGCCACGGGTGTATCTGGAATGTGGGATAACAAAATAGCAGAGTATGTTTTCCAGTAATGTTTATCTCTCTTGATGAGATGCAAAACTTCATAAGGTACCAAGCACAAATAAGTGGGTGAATTATGTTCTTGCTCGAGAGTAAGCTGGGTGGAGCGAGACGACGTGGGAGGAATCGATTGGCAATAAGGAGCCACGTTAATTACCTCAAGGCTGCAATTCACTGTGAAGTGCCTCACAGCATGTCTGTACAGGAACGCTACCTTGCCCCAGCACACTGGTGTCTACAAAACGGTGCCGTCCCCTCAGCACGCAGTTATTCCTGTAGGAAGATGCTTAGCTCAGTATGGTTTACCAATCGTCTGCTTGGGAGATGTTTTCCATTAGGGCATGAAGACACAAGATACCATGAGAGACAACAAGGGGGAATCTTGCTTCACATCAGCTCATTTGCGGTAACGACCTGCAAACTTGTTTCTGCCTAGTGAGAAACAAGAGCTCTGACAGGAAGCATGTGAAGAGGTGGAAGAACTGAGGCCTGGGCTCACCCCACCCAGGGAAGTGCCTACAACTTAAGAACTCAGTCAATGAGAGCATCGCTATTAAAAGGCAACTGAGCACACCTAAGATGTCATTTACTGACTATCACATCCCCCAAGCACACATGCTTTGGATGCCTAAACTTAGCTGGAATTACAAGTGCTTCTCTGAACAACAGTGCTAACTTAATTACGCCCTTCCAGCTGCATATCCCACCTCCTCCCCAGCTGTACCAAGCCTGCTGTGAAGCTCAAAGGGTTCTGAACCACATCCGCAAAGACACTGCTTTATCTCTTGGACTGTTACCACCTTGCTTACCTCTCCTGCTAGAACAGAGCCAAAGTGCAATAAATTGTACAAGCTCAACCTCAGAAAATCTACACCACAGAAGAGATTGTAATTCCTGTTTGGAGACCGACAGGAGTGTCAGCTTTCTGATTTAATGATGAGCAGTTCACAGTCGGGTGGAACACACCCACGCTCTTTACATTAAATAAAACAGGGCGAGTCCTGAAGAACTTAATGAAGGTGCGACCCAACTTGGCCATGACTTCAAATGCATTATCAGAAGAGGAGAGACTACGACAAAAGGGATTCAGCCTCTGCTGAGACTTCAAGTGTCTCTCAGAAGCTCCAAAACAGCTTGTGAAAGGGAGGGTAAGCCATGTTATTGTGTACAACTGGGACAATGAGGATAACAAAGAGCTCCAATCCTGACTGCAGCACCTGAGCACTGCCTAACTACAAACCCTGCTGAATCACTATCTGCAGATCTAACTGTAAAGCAAACAGTTACTTGGAATAAAGGCATGTACTGTTTGTACTGGGCTTCTCTAAATTAGTCTGCCACGTTGTTTGCTGTAGATGAACATTGTTATTAGAAGAAGTAGAGACTTACAGCCTTGCAACTGCCCCCACAAAGGGCAGCCACTGTCCCAAAGAGCCTACAACTCAAGAAATGACACACAAAAATCAATACCCAAGCTTTCTTGTACCTCACAAATATCGAGGCTTGAAGAAGTAAAAGACAGCACAGTGAAGTTTCCAGCTGTAAATGTACTTCCCGTATTTCACTTCAACATACCCACCTTATGTCTGCTGGAAGAAACTCTTATGACGCTAATGAGCAGTCAATCTCCAATATAAAACCGTTTACTTCTGCAAAAGTTTCACTACATGCCTAATTTTAGTAACCAACCACTCCTAGTGGCATCAACGGTGTTACTCAAAACAACCTATTTCTTCAAGTGCTGTGCTTATTAGGGCATAATTGCCCAGTTCTAAACTATCTCAGAAGACAAAGACACCAAACTCATGTCTCCATCTCAGCTGCATTCCTATGAGATCAGAAAATGATTTTCTAAGAACCAAGTCAGGCTCCAACTGATGAAAAATTTGGCCCAAGAATATTTTCTTCAGAATAAAACAACTTCTTTCTTAGAAAATCGAGCACCAGAGGAATCTTACCAGGCCAGAAGAACTCGTGGCACATGGAGTTTATAGTGGGGATGTGATTAGGGCGAACGTAGCAGTAATCAATGGGTGCTTCTGGCTCAGCCTTCCAGTTGAGATCATTCCTGTGTGGATATGCCCGGATTTCTGCCAGCAGCCTGAGTTTTGGGGGCTTTGTCTCATAATCGCGCCTGCCAGTGACACAAAAAGCAAACACAAAAGGCAAGTGAAGCAACAATAACCACCACTGTAGCTGAATGGGCACTGCCCATGAAATATTTCGTGATGTGCTCTACCCGGATTGAAAGAAGCTCCTTCCGTTTATGTAGGAAAGCAGGATTCAGCTCAGCAAAACCATCTTTGTGTCAAAGGCCAGGACACTTCCCAGATCTGCTGCATGCCAAGCCAGCCTCTCCTTACAGCAGAAGCAAAGAAATCATGGTTCTGACCCAAGAGCAGGTGCAACCTGCGCTGAATGCCTACAGAGATTCCCTCTCTTGGATGTTCCCCTTCCCAATGCAGAGCCAGTTACATGCTCCACCAAACAAATCACTATCCCATCAGGGTTACCATAGCATACTGGTTGTACTTCAAGGAGCTGTGCCCAAGAAAAGTGTCCCCTCCAAGGGCTGAAGGATCACGAACCAAGAGCAAATTCCACCTCTGATTTGCTGTACCTGATGTAAGGTTTCAGGACACGGGATGTGTATGGACTGACAATGCTGTGGTCTGACAGCAGGTCTTCTGAGCCTACCAGTCGGTACAGAAACTTTGTTGTCTGCTGTCGATATCCTTTCATGGCCGGCAGCATTGTCTACACACACAAGAACCAGAATATTTCAGGAAGATTAGTCAATAACTTCACACAGGGGAATCACACCAACAGAGAGAGAATCATAAAATCATGGAATAGTTTAGGTTGGAAGGAACCATAAAGATCAGCCAATTCCAACCCCCCTGCCATGGGCAGACACACGTTTCATTGCACCAGGTTGCTTAAAACCTCACCCAACCCAGCCTTGAACACCTCCAGGGATGGGGCATCCACTTCTCTGGGCAACCTGTGCCAGTGCCCCACCACCCTCACAGGAAGACATTTCTTCTTCTTCATCTAAATCTCTCCTTTTTCAGCTTAAAACTGTTCCTCTCTGTTCTGTCCCTGCACTTCCTGATAAAGAGCCCCTCCCCCAGCTTTCCTGGAGCCCCTTTCAGTACTGGAAGGCTGCTACGCCTTTCCAGAGCCTCCTGTTCTCTAGGCTGAACAACCCCAACTCTCTCAGCCTGTCCTCAGATGGGAGGTGCTTCAGCCCTCTGGACTTGGTCTAACAGATCCTCGTCCTTCTTGTGCTAAGGACTCCAGAGCTGAAAGGAGGCCTCCAGCTAAGGCCTCATGAGAGCAGAGCAGAGGGGCAGAATCCCCTCCCTTGACCTGCGCATTGCACTTGTTTTGATGCAGCCCAGTTGGCTCTCTGAGCTGCAAAAATAAGGGCCTTTCAATGGGACAGGATTAACTCAACCTGCAGCATGGTAGTCCCACCTCAGAAGGCTCTGCTACACACTCTCAGATTTAGCGCCTAAACCTTTGAGCTGCACACATCACTCATAAAAACACTGCAAGCAATCTCCCTCCTACACAGCATGAAACAGCAAAGTCCTGTTAGGGTCCTTCCAGGCCTCCGCCATCAGTGTTACGGCAGGGACAGAATACAAATACACAGACACCTGCGGTGCTGACACCAACAGACAGTTAGGCTGTACCAGCACATCCCAAGAAGAAAGTGGATTGTGAGAGCATTGGTGGGGGCACAGCCCCAAGGCAGAATGAGTCCTGCTCACATAATCCTTTTCACTTTGGGAAAGTGAAAGGGGATATCTCAAGGGGAGAACACTATCCGCAGCAAAACGCCTAAAAGAACCAATGCCAAAAGCTCAGTTAGATTTGGAAACACTCACTTGGTATCTGTCCAAAATCCTGAAGTCCTGGCTGGTAGTTCTGTACGTTGCTTGCCCTACAGGGGACCTGGAAACACCTCCGTCTTTGGCTCCATAAATCCCATCAACCAAGAGCAGTGCAGCATTCACAACCTGGTCCAAGTCAAAGAGTGGCAGTCCTCTTTCCCTCTTGGCCTGCCTGACTATCAGCTTGCGCCTCAGTCTCCGGGCCTCTGGGGTCATGCTCAAGGCATTGGGACAGGCTTCCAGTCTCTTCAGCAGCAGTTTTTCCTCATAGATACTAACAGACGTGTGCTTGGGAGCTCTGGGCTTAGCATCCTTCTCCAGTGGCAGCTTCCTCTTGTCTCGCCCCCTCATCTGCAGTGATGCATTTGACTCTTCAGGATCCTCACTGTCACCTTCCATCCTTTCCATTTTTTCTTCTTCACTCTCCACCTCTTGCTTGATCTGCTCAGCTGTCTTCACTTTTTTTCGACTTGCTATCACAGCACCAACACCGGCTGCCCCACTGGAAGGGGGCACGTATTCTATTCCTGGGTCTATGACTCCATCCCCTTCCATCTCCTCATCATCTGTTCAACAGATCAAAATAATCGAGGAAAAAACAACGTAAACATCAAAGCCCCATTTCAAAAAAGGTTGTTGCAGAATTTTTCTACTAAGGAGAAATAATGCAGGTTTACTCAACACACTCAATTTTCTATATACTTCTGGACCTCCCAATTTTGGACAGGAGACACCATAAGGAGCCCAATTTCAGGACACAGATTCACTCCTCCTAGCAGTTTGGCATCTGAATACACAGCACTTCCAAGCTGCAAGTTCATCCTCTTTGACAAATGTTTAATTGGTGAAAATTCCTGAAGACAGGATCAAAGGGTCGAGCTGGTGAACTACATCTTCAGCCAGCGTACCCTGGAGCTCTGTTTAATCTGAGGGAAAAATTAAAATGATAGAGTTGTTTGTTTGGAAAAGACCTTTCAGGTCATTGAGTCCAACCATAGCTGTCCTCTACTAAACCATATCCCTGAGCAACACATCAACCCATCTTTTAAATACCTCCAGGAACAGTTACTCAACCACTTCCCTCAGCAGCCGGTTCCAGTGCCCGAGAACCCTTTCAGTGGAGAAATTTTTCTAATCCAAATCTGTCCTGGTGCAACTTGTAGCCATTTTCTCTCATCCTATCACTTGTTACTCGGGAAAAGAGAACAGCACCCACCTCGCTACAACCTCCTTACAGGAAGCTGTAGACAGTGCTAAGGTCTCCCCTCAGTCTCCTTTTCTCTAAGCAACCCCAGTTCCCTCAGCTGCGTCTCATAAGATTTGTTCTCCAGCCCCTTCACCAGCTCTGCTCCTTTCTCTGGACAAGCTCCAGCACCCCAATGTCTTTCTTGTAGTGAGGGGCCCAAAACCAAACACAGGATTCAAGGTGTAGCCTCACCATTGCCAAGCAGAGGGGCACAATCCCTCCCCTGGTTCTGCTGGCCATGTTGTTTCTGACAGAGGCCAGGATGCCATTGGCCTTCTTGGCCACCTGGGCACACTGCTGGCTCATGTTCAGCCAGCTGTCAACCACCACATCTTTTTCCACCAGGCAGCTTTCCAGCCACTCTTCCCCAGGCCTTTAGTGCTGCACAGGGCTGTTGTGACCTATGTGCAGGACCCATCACTTGGCCTTTTTTAACCTCATATTGTTGGTCGTAACCTACTGATCCAGCCTGTCCAGATCACTCCGCAGAGGCTCTCTACCCTCAAGCAGATCGCCCAGCTTCATTTCATCTGTGAACTTACTGAGGTTGCACTCAATCCCTTCATCCAGATCATTGATAGGGATACTGAATAGAACTGGACCCAGCACTGAGCCCTGGGGAACACCACTTGTGATAGGAGTTACAGAAACACAGGATTTGTCCCTCTACAGACCCCAACTATCCCTCCTTCCATCAAGAAGAGCTTTATTCTCTACTTTCCTGATAAGACTGAGGTCTGGCTTCCTAAGGCACCAACAGCATCCAGAACACATTACTGCTCTGTGACCTGACCAAAATTTAATATCTGTTAATCACGATGTTTGTCACCATGAGAATAAAATTTCTCTCATTGCAGACAAAATTAGAGCTGCTATTGAACAGTGTAGTCTGTGTGGCAGTGAAATGCTTATGCCTAGCAGTGCAACAGTTGCTAGGTGAAATCTTCTACGCAGTTTATTTGGGATCTCTCAGAAAACAATAGTGGTCGTTCCTTCTGGCCTTAGAAGCTGGTGATACAACTACAGAAGACTAATGAAGATTTACATGCAACTGAGACAAATAGGATTTCACCAGTTACCTCCCATCTTATTTGAAAAGATCCTGCAGCACACTGGAAGTTTCTTTATTTTAACGTCTTCCTTGATGACAGGTACGATTTATTATTAAACAAAAACCATGGCATCTCTTACCATGAAACAGAGCCTGTGGCGGCATGACGTCTGGGATGAGATCCGCTTCTGAGAGAAGGCTGGGAGTAGCTGAATGCGAGGCCGGAGTTCCAGGAGCAGAGAAGTCCAGAGATGGAGAAGGAGAAGGGCTTGTCAGAGGAGTACGATCTGAAGAGCTCAAGGAGGAGAAGTCAATCACCTCTCCTTTCTCAAGGACGATGTCGGGACGACGGCCTCGACTGGTGAATTTAACAGGAGTGGAGGAAGTACTCCGGTCCAGGAAGCCAGCTGCCTCCTTCTGGGCTCTCCGAATATCCTTGGCTTCCTGAGTGCGAGACCTCTTCTCCTTCAGCTCTATGGCCGATTCCACTGGATTGCGGCTTACCCGCTTCCTGAGTCCTTCCACAGTAATGATGGGATCCAGAGGTGGCTTTGAAGCTGCTAAAGAAGTAGTTTGCTTATTCTAACAGCCCCTGAGCTCCCACTGTCACTGGAAGTCACAGTCTTCTGACCACACGGTCAGAAGAACACATTGACCATGAATCTTAAAAGACGTATTTTCAAAATATACAAGAATTTCACTCTGAGATGCAATGCACAACTAAAGCCTCGTTAAAGCCCCAATCTTGCTCAAATGCACAAAGGGGAATTTGCATCCAGTGACAAAAGATAAAGAAAGCCCTCCCCAGGGTAAAGAGGAGCAGAGAAATTGTAGACTTCAGCTGGAAATAAAAAAAGTAGAAATCTCAAAAGCCTTTAAATCAATTAGGATAGTGCAAAAATGTAATAAAATATAACAGGCTTCTCGTACTACCGAAGTCCTCTTAGGTCAATCATTACAGCACAGCAAAACCAAGAGCCTGTCCATGCACAACAACACAAGTTTTCTCATGTCTTCCAGCTCTGGCCCACACAAGAGGAAAAGAGTTACCTTTTGCCTTTAGCGCAGATGCAGACAGCTTCTCTCCTTCAGGTTTCATTGTTGGGGGTTTATTATGAACCAATTTCCACCATCCCGGTTCTCCAAACTCCTGTGCCCCTGAGCGGAAAAACAAGGGGCTCCCCACAGAGAGACAGCCAGCAACTGTGCTCCACCATGTTGAGGTCTTTTTCCTGTCGTGGGAAAGGAGAAAACAAGCGTTAGGTCCCCCCTCACCAGCTGTGTTTTCATCCTGAAGCATCCTTGCAGCATTCCTCCCTGGGACCCCAGCTTTCAAATGCTGGTGTTGCTGCTTTCAATGACAATTCAAAAAGAATGGGAAAGGAATCTCAGTGATAGGCTGTGTCTGGAAATTGCAGAGCCATATTCTGTTACTGAAGACAGCAAATGGTACTCTGGGTGTCCAGGATGCGAGAGGCAAGGGAAAGGTAGAGATAAAGGTGTCACTCCACACAGAAGGAAAGACAAACTTCATTTAAATGCCTGCCTTGATCACTTTTGAGATTTAGAATCACAGAATCATTAAGGCTGGAAAAGACCTCTAAGCTCGTCCAGTCCAATCATCAGCTCATCACCACAGTGCCTGCTAAACCATGTCCTGAAATACCACGGCTACATGGTTTTTGAAGATCTTCAGGGATGGAGACATCACTGCTTCCCTGGGGAGCCTGTGCCAATGCACCACCACTCTTTCAGTACAGAAATATTTCCTAATATCAAGTGTAAACCTCCTCTGGTGCAACTTGAGGCCATTTCCTCTTGTCCTATCACTTGTTACTTGGAAGAGACCAGCACCCACATCACCACAACCTCCTTTCAGGAAGCTGCAGAGAGCGATGAGGTCTCCCCTCAGCCTCCTCTTCTCCAGGCTAAACACTCCCAGTTTCCTTAGCTGCTCTTTATAGCCCCTGTTCTCCAGATCCTTCACCAGCTCCAGCTCCGTCCCCCTCCTCTGGAAACTCTCCAGCCCCTAAACGTCCTTGTAGTGAGAGGCCTAAAGCTGAACCCAGGATTCAAGGTGCAGCCTCACCAGCACCACGTCCAGGGGGACAATCCCTTCCCTATTCCTGCTGGCCACACCATGGCTAATCCAGGCCAGGATGCCATTTGCCTTCTTGGCCACCTGGGCACACTGCTGGCTCCTATTCAGCTGCTGTCAACCAACATTCCCAGGTCCTTTTCCACCAGGCAGCTTCCCAGCCACTCTTCCCCAAGCCTGGAGCCTTGTATTGCACCCACACAATTTACCTGAGCCCATCGATCCGGCCTGTCCAGATTGATTTTATTTAGCAAAGCATGTTCACAGAGAGTCCTAACCCTTATTTGCACAAGATCTTGGGATTCCTTCTTTCCTCTGCACACCTCCACTGAGAAAAACCTCAGCATTCAGGCTAGGCATGGCAGAGCAGAAATCAATGCTGTCCGAGTGTTGCAATTACAACCGACCCTCAGACGTGTGAGATTAACCTCAGGTGCCCCAGACTGGAGTCTGGAGTGTTACAGTAAGTCTGGACAAGCTGTACTTCATTATGCTAAGGAAGTTAAGCACGGCACACCTTGAACCGCTACACACATGGTTCAGCTGTCCCTACTCCACCAGTGGCTTGTCCAGGCAAGCAGGTAGACTACTGCGTCTGAGGCCAGTAATCACTTCATCTGAGTTTAATTAGAGCAAGGAGTGCCCTGTTCCCAGGGCAGGCCCCAAATGGCAGCAGCAAACCCTGGGAGGTGATTGCTCCCCAAGCAAGGGACAACAGGCCATCAGCTGCCTCTCCATCAGGGTGCGTCCAGAGGGGACATGTACTAACACTTCCAAGAACAGAGCAAGGAGGCACAGACAGGCAACAACAGCAAAGCCGAAGAGCAAATTTGGCTAGGGAGAACGGACAGATCTTACAACAGAGAATTCCCTGGGGAAGAAAAGAAGCTGTGAAGTCAATCAAATCCACAACTTCAAAGGCTTGCTCAGTTCCTTTCCTAGCAGCAGTG
This sequence comes from Phaenicophaeus curvirostris, assembly GCF_032191515.1. Lineage (NCBI taxonomy): Eukaryota > Metazoa > Chordata > Aves > Cuculiformes > Cuculidae > Phaenicophaeus > Phaenicophaeus curvirostris. The sequence continues at coordinate 107,487,341 of NC_091393.1, read as the reverse complement.
AGACTGGGGTTTGACACAGCTTCAGCACACTCAGAAATACCATGCCTTTTGCACATACAGCACACGAGTCATCAAGCTGTGAAGACTGCCTTTTCCAAGAAGGGCTCTTACTCCCACAGCTTCTTTCTTTACATACACTGGAAAACATGTTGGTGTTTTGTAATGCCTGCTGTAAAAAAAGCTGTTTTATTGAGACCCAAACCAACCTAAAAGATGAGGCTGAATTTGTTTTTTTGGAGAACTTGGTCCATCAAAGCTTTATAGCCAAGTAACACAATATTTGGCTGGACCTCTTTTTTTTGTTTAAAGCCTAATACCATCAGGACTAGCTCATCCATTGTGACCATTTAGAAAGACTCAAGGGCTTTGAAGATCTATACACTACCCCATGGAAGAAAAGAAATACCCCAGAATATATGGATTTACATTGCTTTTGTATGACATTCTTGGTGATGTCTTTCCTCACTGAGAAATCCTTCTTCATTCTCAGGATTACACCCTCCAGGCCTATATCCAGGTTCTCCATATTAAACCCTCCAATTAATCACAGAATCATAGAATTAGTAAGGTTGGAAAAGACCTCCAAGATCATCAAGCCCTATCTTCAATCTTTTCTCCAGCCAGAAACAACAGAAACATTGCCAAATTAATCAGGATTCTTGTCCATCTGTATAACAGGTTTTAATCCCTTTGGCTCACTCACCAGGGCTTCAGGGAATCATCACATCTTTACCTGTTTCCTAATAAGAAAGTCCAGTGTTTCTCAATAAAAGCACAGATATCTTCTTTCCATCTGAAGTACCCTTGACGGCCTGTTCCTTCCAGAGACAAATTGTACATTGCCAGCATGACAACCTGGAACAGAAAGAGTTGGATACAAGTGAATCTGTTCCGTTTTTGCTGAACTGCCCCCCACAGCCACCACACACACAAATCTTTGTTCCCTCATAAATATCTTATTTTTGCAACATCTCATAGTCAACTTCTGCAATTCATCTTCCAACTTTCATGCTGCCCGTTCTTGTCTTTCTATTGTTAGAGGCACATCCTCCCAGAGATTTCTGCATCCCAGGGGAATGAGAAGCTGCCTAGTTATGCAGGTTTATGCTGGGATACAAGCTTTTTCAGCAGTTGTATAAATGAATTATATCACAATTGGGATCTGAATGTAGCATGAAGGTAAGGAAAAAATCTTTAAATAATAGTCACATGTAATCCCACTGCTTAATCCATCAGAAACACAGTTCTAGATATTTACTGTGGTATTTCAAACTGAACAGACTGCAAACGCTCTGTAAAATTACATGATACCTACTAATTGTTCTGGGAATGCAAGAATTGAGTTTGTCTCCAGGTGATCTTCACTAAAGATAATGCATTTACAGCCTAACTGATAAGGATGTGTTGAGGCCACACACACCAAAAAAAAATCCAGAAATCACGGTCCCCATTTTTCCTATTTCAGGTAAGTTTAACCACTTCCCTCAATCTGGCTGACCCAAAGAATCCCAGAATCATGAAGGTTGGAGAAGACCTCTGAGATCATCCAGTTCAACCATCACCCCAACACCAACATGCCTACTAAACCACGCATCAAAGTGCCACATCTACATGGTTTTTGAACACCTCCAGGGATGCAGACTTCACCACCTCCCTGGGGAGCCTCTTCCAAAGAGCTTGACTGCTCTTTCCATAAAGAATTTTTTCATAATCTACAATATAAACCTCCCCTGGTGCAAATTGAGGCAGTTTCCTCTTGTCCTATCACTTGTTACTTGGGGAAAAAAAAGATCAACACCCACCTCACTACAAACCCCTTTCAGGGAGCTATAGGTCTCCCCTGAGAGAGACCAATTAGGTCTCCCCTCAGCCTCCTCTTCTCCAGTCTAAATATTCCCAGTTCCCCCAGCTGCTCCTCATAACGCCCATACTCCAGATCCTTCACCTAGGAGCAGCAGCAGTTGTTCTGGCTGCTAGAAGGCTGAGATTGCATCTTCACTAGTCAACTTTCTTCCTCACCCATTTAGATTTTGTCTTTCCCTTCCCCATGCCAGTCAGAAGGGACCTGGGTGTAACACTAGCAGCTTCTGCTCTCCATATCCACAACTTGCTGAAACTCTGCCTGTCAGCAGGCCAGAGACTGCTACACCAGCTCCTCCCCTGCACAGCCCTGCACTGGGCACCATGAGGAGTTACAACTAACGCTTTAAATGATCCATTATGAAACTACTGCTCTCCTAAAAGATTTAAAGAGATGTCTCACACATACTAAGCATGTGGGGACACTTAGTGCTGAGCAGCAGCTACTGCTTGATGTAATTCATTTTATGCCGAGAAAGCCAGAACTGCCCCTCCAGCACCCTACTCAGAGCCAGATGACATGCACCAGCCTATGGTGACTGCTGTATAACACAAATTATTTGCATTGCTCAGATGTGCAAGTGACTGAAAAAGCAAAATCCAGTGAGTAAGCGGCCAGATTGGAGCTTTGCATTCAGTGAGCTGGCAAGCGTTCTGTTTGCGTGTTGCCACCTCACTAGTTTTACATTTGCTCATGTACACAAAAAATTGTTCATGCCTAGCAGCCAAATTGCATTTGTTTTGCTTTTCCAAACCTGCCTGAAGCTATGAATTCATAAGCAACATAAGGGGAAGCAAAAAAAGGCAAAAAAAGGAATGTGGTTTGTATGATTATTTTTCCATTTACCTGCCAAATGCCCAAGATTTAATATGCAGGCAAACCTCACCTCATTAATTTCTGAAGTTCATGCATATGTTTCTTTGTTACCTATACCTGATCCTCCTTTTCTAGGTAGTGCACACACACAACAAACAACAGCTTCAGAAAGTCCTGTGGTTGTTCCGCTGGCAAAAAACGTTTTACTTACTTGCTGCCACGTTAATCTTAACCGTTCAAATTGTTCCTTCCCGTCTTCTGAGCAATCTGAGCAAGTAAATCTGAAAAAGTTATCTCCTTTGAGGTAGCTGAGCTGTTCTCTCAGTTGACCTAAAATGAACAGGCAAAACTCAATTTCCTGGTCCTTTTATAAGAAAGAATGCTGCAAAGGAGATCTGGATTCTCTACAACATCAGGCAGAAAAGTACTTTTTGCCTTTTTCCCATAGTGCAGAGACCCAGGAAACATGAGAACTCGATGTGACAGAAGGCACAGATTCAATTAACGGTCACAGCAGCCAGCATTGACCAATAGAAAAGCACACCCACGAAAAAGGGGCATCCTACTTAACATCTGAATGCAGGTACAAAGCCAAAGGTTTCCTTGTTTCCACTGCATTTCTCATTCCTTCCTTCCCCAGGGTAACTTATATCACAAATAATTGTATTCCCATTCTACTTAAAAAAGCTGACCTGTGAAAAACACAGTGTTCTACTGCAAAGTCTGCCAACACATAAAAGTGTTCTCTTCCATGTCATCTTTCCACTTGCTGCTACATCTCTTGACAGCTTGCTCTCTCTGTCCACAAATTATCAATAAAGCAAGGTGGCCGTCCTCGTTTGCAGCCCCCAGGATGCACTACAGCAGACATGGTGTGAGGCTTTAAGGTATTTATTTCTCCTGTCAGGGGAAGATCATCTTTCCTTGAGACTTAGAGCCAAAAGAACAGCTCGACATTATCAGGGAACACTTTTTCTGGCTGCAGTTGACGCACTAGATCCCAAATCAGTAAAGCATTTTAGCATCCTCGTGGATGAGGCTTTGAGCAACCTGATCCGGTGGAAGGCATCCCTGCCCATGGGAAGGGGACTTGGAACTGGATGGGCTTTAAGGTCCCTTCCAACCCAAACCATTCTATGATTCTATTATCTGCTTTTCTGTGTAAAGCTAACCCTGCATAAAAGCCTGTCTGAATAAAAGCAATCTACTGGGATAGAGCCACCTGTAAAACCCTATGCACTCAAATTTCCAGGCTCTGATTCTAAGTTTCTGCAGCAGAGAAAAAAACCCATCATATGAATCAGGGCTTGTAAGTTCACTAGGGGTTAATTTACACATATATGAAAAAATAAACCATATCAATAGGGAAACAGTTAAAACTACAGCATTTCTGAAAATCCACACACAATAAGTGTTTCTCTACAAGTATGGCATCTCTTTTGCTATATAACAGCACCAGATCAAGCATCTGTAATATATGGATGCTCTGCTTCTGTAGAGAACTGCAAAACCTAACCATTAAGGTTGCACTCATGTCTGATGGAGGAAAACCCCCACCCTTAGTAGATTAACAGGATTTCTACATGGCAATTCAATGTCAAAATTAATCATTTGCCTGAGAACACTGGTAATTTGATTTTCACCAGTAACTACTGATATCCCTGTGGCTGGACAACTAGCAAAGAACAGTATTTCCTATTTCCAGCTTGTTTACTTTGCACATTTATATACAGTTACTGTTCATCTGCGATTGGCTTATTCTGTTCTTCGGATTTGTTCCACAGCAACGAGAAAGAGAGGAACAAATTTGTAAAATAAAACAAACCAAGTGTTTAATCAAGTGCTCCAAGATATCTCAAGCTACCTTTAAATCGGCTCCACTCTTTTCAATTAATACATTTCCAGCAATATGTCCCTTTCACTGCACATTGCCCTCATAGTTTGATGCTGGTTTCATCACGTCAACATCAAAACACTCACTCACATGCGTTTGAGGAGATTTCTGCACTGTAACTTTTGGCAAATTCTAAGATGGCAAAAAGGGCAGCTCTGAGGCACCTGAGGAGTGGTGCAGAGCTAAAGCTCCTTTGACTGGAGTTGATAAATCTCTTCATAGAATAAGGGTGTCTAGCTTCTCCAAACTTGTGCTCATTTTTTACAGCAAATTCAATCTGAAGGGTTTTCCTATGACTCCTAAGTATCTAGAGACAAACATTTCAATTCTAGCATCTAGACCTTGCTAGAACCACCTCAGAAGTGTCAAAACACCAGAAGGCAGGCAGTTCTCCCAGTAACTCAGACAGTTAATTGTGCAGCATGACACACAGGCCCACTTCTCCAACTTGTCGAGGTCCCTCTGGATGACATCCCATCCTTCCGGCATGACAATTGCACCACTCAGCTTAGTGTCATTTACAAACTCATCAAAACTTCCCAGTAAAACTGTGGAAGAATATAATCTTAAGTCAAACACTGCTGCTATTCATTATTATAACCTCTTATTGGTGGTTCCTCAAATACAATCCGGTCTTTCTTTTTTGCTTCACTTATTAGAATTTCACAGATTTGATTAAGCTGCTTAATGCTACCATCTTATTTCTAGTTAAAAATAGAAAAAAAAACCCACCAAAAATTAAAACCAAACCCAAACAAACCCCAAGAAAACAAAACAAACCAACCAGTGCTTAGCACTGTCTAGCTTTTGGATCTAATAAAAGAATAATCTAGAATTTAGAAGGTAAAGTCTGGTCTGTTAGATTGCTAACAGCACATATCTCACACCCAGCAGCAGCAGAGGGATCAAGTTCTGCAGCTTACTCCAAATGCTTCCCAAAGTGAGCTGCTACAGGCTGGGCACACTTCTGTAAAATCTAAATTAAAATCACCCTATCTGGAAACCCCGAAGGTTGAGGTTTAGCCATGTGTTCCACAGACACGACAAAGCAACCAGGGAAAAAAAAATGAAGTAACACTATCCCAAAGCCTTTTTCCTCCCCAGTCATTATCCTTATCTGAGTGAGCAGGGAGGCCAAGTCACTTGGACAAAGTCCCCTATACACACCAGTACCAAGATTCAGAAGGGTGTGCATGTTTCTGAAGTCATGCCCTTGTTCGTTACTAATTAAAGAATACAGTTCCGTTTCTTTACAGGGAACACCAGCTTCAGACACCCACACAGCTCATGGATCAAAGTGCCTATGCAACAGGCTGCTGGGCTCCACACAACACCTAGACAGCCTTTCTCCTCCAACAGAAAAGGGGACACAGCTAAACAAAACAGGACAGTGTAGCCCCTTTGCGAATGACAACCCGGCAGGCTTACTTGCTGGAATCCACTTCTGGCACTTCTCACAGTAATAGGACATTTCCTCCATCCAGGATGCATCACCTTCGTCGCTGTTCAAAGAGTCCCCACTCTGGTCGTGTGATAAATCCACCGAAGCCTGGTCCTCAGACTCCACAATCAGGAGAGTCTCTCCTTCCACCTCCCCCTCCTCCAGACCCTCTGAAGTGGAGGTCCTGGTAGCCTCATCATCGTGGCGGCTCAGCAGCCCACTCATGTGAACGTTGTTAGCCATCCTAGATGGTGTTTTCATAACAAGGAGACGCTCCTCCCCACACTGAAAAGTCCATCCACAAGCCTCCACAGTCAAAGCAGGGATGACAGAGGAGAAGTATCGGGTCCACCCTAAAACTTTGGGGACTGGATTACAACCTCTACAAAGAAAAGTCTTTCACAGATTACCCCTGTTAGCTGAAACACTTGCAAGTAGTAAGATACCAAAGATGTCCAAACGTCTTTAATCAAACCTCTCATGACTCAGGGCTGTGCCTAGGACTGCTGGGACCCTTTGCTCATTAGCTCCCTGTCTCTCTCTTCCATAAGCTGCTTTGTCAAAGCAATCTGCTCTTCTAGAAGGCGAATATTCTCCTTTTTCTGATGCTGACGTTCAATATCTTGAAGAACTCCATCATGCAGCCTCTGAAAACACAAAGGAGAGGGTTTATCACAGACTGTTGGATGCTGAATGTGACTGACCCCGACCCAGCTCTAATGCCTCCGGCAGGGCTGTTCACCGTGCTGCCTTTGCGAGTCCTCTGCCACCGTCTGTAAGCCCAGCCACTGAACATCGTTTGAACCTGAAGCTACAGGAGCTGATATCCGATATCAATAATCTAACGACACTACACCAAAACCCACTTTATTTGTACTCATTTCAGATGGGCTTGTTTACTAAGGAGTAAAGCTATCAAGCACATAAACGCTATGCACCTGTAATTCTCATGCCCTGCAGAATGGACACAACCTACAAAATCCTGCTACCTCTGCCCTAAGCCTTTACCAAATGGAGCTAAACTCGCTCAAATTTCTTCTCTGCTTGGAGAGAATTTGTTGCCAAACTGGAAATCATTTTAAGATAAACTGCCATGTGTCTTCACCCGCTTCTTCCTGATCATGTTTTACTCCTGAAAGAAATAACCTCATCAGCTCTGGCTGCAAGGCTGACACAAGTCCCACAGCCTACTTATGCCAAGTAAAAAGCAAGGCATTTCATTCAAAATACATCCTTTTACCTTAAATATCCATTATGAATAAAATGTGCAACCCAGAGCAGCAGTTTTCAAACTGGTGGGTGAGCCCATAAAGGGAGAAAAAGCCCTAAGGAAACCCCAGCTGCTCTTTGCTTTCTCCATAGGCTTTTCCCTCTCTCTCTCCTACCTGGAAGAATTTTCGCTCTGATAATTAGGAAAAACTTTACCTCTCACCAGCGGAATGCAAAATAAACAAAACAAAAACTGATGACACAGACTAGGGTGGGAGAAAGGAGGGCAGGGACTAGCTGGGAACTAGCAGCTCTATTCCAGATGTGCACATCTGGGGGCAGGTGAAGAGCAGAGGTGTGATGATAGCAGATGTGGGATGGAGGGGATGGGAAGGCAAACATGAACTCTGGAAGGAAACATGGACCACGTGAAGTATTTTGTTTCACATCCCTCATTCACACTGTTGCCTGACGCGCTACTTCACCACACACAGATCCCACTCTGACAGTGGCATTGCTTATTTACCTATAGACTGCTCTATGCTCGTTAACCCTACAAAATATGACTGCTTTGTAAACGTTAATTTATTTTCACAGTCTGTGAGATGAAGAAGAGAAGTTGGCCAAAGACCAAGGCTGAAACACCCACTGAGTGTAGGTGTCTCACTGAAACCCCCAAAGGTCATCTGTTTCTGAACATGTGTTGTCCTGCAACATGTGCTCTAATTGCAGCTCCCATTTATTTCAGCAGTAGTTTAGGAGCATTTAGCACATATTTCTGCAAGACCTTTAGTGGCTCAAGGCAAGTATGGTGAATTAGCCAGCCACCACCTACAAAAATCTGAGCTTAAATGAGCTACCCAGCCCATACAAGGTCCAACACAAAAAATGAGACTAACCCTATAGCTCAGGGAGACTAGAGAAAAAGGTGGTTATAGAACATGTTCTAACCCGTCACAGTGAGACAAGGCTCAACTCAATTGATGCACTCAGTGTGAGTGGATGTGTGGTCAAATAGAGACATTTTCTTACCCTTGGTCAGAAAATGTTGGTGTGTGAGTGAACAGCAAGTTAGCATCAAGAGAATGCACCAGCCCACAGCACTTCGTGAAGCAGTTTTTAGCTCATAACAACATCCCTCTGCTTGAGTACCCACCCTGTTCACCAGACCTGGCTCCCTTTTTCCAAAGATCCAGTCACTGCCCAACAGAACGCAGTTTTTGTCAGTAGACGATGTGAAGGCAAAAACAATGGAGATCCTCAACAACCTTTCAGAAAATGATGTGCAGAATTACTTTGGATGTCGGCAGCACCACGTGTAGCTGTGCTTCAGCTCAGAAGGAAAGTGTTTGGAAGGTGAGTGTAGTTGATTTGCTTAATTTTTCTAAATAAAAAGTGTTACTGGCACAGACTTGTTTGGTTTGGCGTTTTTTTTGATGTCAGACCTTGTATGTCAACTCCAGCACATGCAGAACCAGTACCCATAGCCATTTCAAGAGACCAGCCTTTCTCTCCTTGCTGCTGCCCATGCCATTCAGTGTGTTTTCCAGCTTCTGCAGTAAGTTAACCTGTCTCTTTCCTTACCCAGATCAGACTCATCCTCCAAGATCCATCATTCTCAAGCACTGACAGAGACAATCTCTTGGGGGAAACTAATGTAATCCTGGAATTACGGACTGCATTGTAAAGCCCATGCAACAGAGCTAGGGTACAGATTAGCAACATGAATTCTGGTGTTTTTTAACTGCTGAGTGCTTCAGACCTTTAACAACACACAGGGTTCCTGCCAGGAATGACCCAAGTTTTGTAAATGCAGCACAGAAACATTCCCTGTTTGATTATCACATGGCATTTCTGTTCACTCGCACTTTGCCTGTCCTGTCAGCACAAGAAGGGAGTTGAGGGAGGCCGCATGACCCAGAGCAACACAGTTTGCCCTTTACTTTAGCAGGAGGCATTTGTAGAGCTCAGGAAAAGCAGAGCACATGCACTGCCAGGAGGACAAGCAGCAGTGGGACAGCACGGCTGGCCAGGGGAGAACCCTGGGAATGCTGCCAGGGTGGTGCCCTTCGGCCCAGAGGGTGCAGGATGACATCCTTCCTGCATCCTAATATTCCAGGCTGCTAGGAAAGATAAGGAAACCACCTCCAGTGGCCCATAATGGCCCATCCCAGAGCTCCTAGCTGCTGCTTGCCCCTGAACAGAAATGCATGGGATGGAACAAAGGAGCAGGTGCAGCTCTGTGTGCAAATGCAAAGGCACGAAAAGGTGGGAAAAGGGTAGTTCGTGAAGAGAGAAACGTCAGGGGCAAAGCAGGGGAGGCAGAGAAAGTGGCAGGAGATGGGGGGCTGGATCCCTGCCAGGCACAAAAGGCCTGTCTGGAGATGCTACCAGGGAGCAGGGAGGGAGGCAGGAGGAAGGGAGCTGGGCAGCAAGGAGCCAGGGAGGGAGGAGGAAGGGAAGGAGCAAGCAGGGAGGGAGGGTGCAGCAAGGAGGCAGGGAGGGAGGGTGCAGCAAGGAGGCAGGGAGGGAAGGAGGGTGCAGCAAGGAGGCAGGGAGGGAAGGAGGGTGCAGCAAGGAGGCAGGGAGGGAAGGAGGGTGCAGCAAGGAGGCAGGGAGGGAAGGAGGGTGCAGCAAGGAGGCAGGGAGGGAAGGAGGAGGGAGCAGGAGGGAAGTGAGGATGCTGCAAGGAGGCAGGGAGAGAGGGAGGAAAGGACCAGGAAAGGAGGATGCAGCACGGAGACGTGGAGAGCGCTAGCAGGCAGGGAGAGAGAAAGGGAAGGAGGGGAGGGAGAGAGGAGGGGAGGGAGAGAGGAGGGGAGGGAGAGAGGAGGGGAAGAGAGGATGCTGCAAGGAAGGAGGGAGGAGGCAGGGAGCTATAAACGCCTAGAGGGGCTGCGGGGCTGGCAGCGGCTGCAGGCGAGGGGCGTGGCCTGGGGTGAATGGGCGGGGCCTAATGAGAAGTGGGGTGGCCCGGCCCTGCCGGCGCGCGCGGCGCGGGGGCCGCTGTAGAGGCGGGGCGCGGCCCCTCTCCCTTCTCTCCCCCTCCCCGCCCCTCCTCCCCGCACTCACCTCCCTTTCCCGCCGCTGCTGGATGTGCACGGCCGCCACGGTGGCGGCGGAGAGCAGGGCGGAGGCGACCAGCACGGCCCGGGAGCTCCTGGACATCGCGGCTGCGGGAGCCGGAGGCGGGCGGCGCGCGCCGCGGGGAGCGGGGCGGGGGGGAGGGGAGCGTGTGGAGAGGAAGGGGGCCGCTCGCGCCCCGCCTCCTGCCGAGCGCCGAGCGCGTCGAGCCAGGCCGGAGCAGCCGAGCGCCGAGGCGGGGCTGGGCAGAGCTGGTGATAGGAATGGTTGGACTCGATGATCCAGTGGGTGTTTTCCAACCGAGTGATTCTATGACAGTGGAGAGGGGAGCAGCCATCCAGGCGGCGATCTTGGCGGCTGGGGCTCCTCGCCGACCCTGCTGGTCTCTAGGGAGTCTCGGGGTCCTGCCTCCGGGGAGCAGGACGCGGGATGGGAATCCTAGAGTCGTGGTTCGGGTTGGAAGGGACCTTCGTTCAAATGGAAAGTAACCGGTTTGCAGGGTGCACTGCAAAGGGAGGGGAATTTTCCTTGATCCTTTGCTTGCAAAGGAGTAAAAGAAGGCTGTGTGTGTGTCTCCATGCCCTGTGGTTCTCTCCTCTTTCCATCATTAAAATCATAAAAATTATTCCATTCCAAAACCATTCCATTATGGAATTCCATCATGGAATGGTTTTGGCTGGACCTTACAGCCCATCCAGTTCCACCCCCCCGCGATTGCCATGGGCAGGGACACCTCCCACTGGATCAGGTTGCTCACAGCCCCATCCAGCCTGGCCTTGAACACCTCCAGGGATGGGGAAGACACAGTTTCCCTGGGCAGCCTGCGCCAGTGTCTCACCACCCTCACTGTGAAGAATGTCTTCCTAATGTCTAATCTCAAGCTTCCCCCTTGCAATTTAAAGCCAGTCCCCCTGATTCCATCCCTGCACTCCCTGACAGGGCCCTCCCCAGCTTTCCTGCAGCCTCTATCAGTACTGGAAGGCTGCTCTAAGGTCACTCCAGAGCCTTTTCTTCTCCAGGCTGAACAATCCCACCTCTCCCAGCCTGTCCTCATGCGGGATGTGCTCTAGCCCTCAGATCATCTTTGTGGCCTCCTCTGGACTCACTCTACCAGTTCCCTATCTTTTTTATGTTAAGGATTCCAGAACTGGACACAGAGCTCCAGATGAGGTCTCACCACGATGGAGTAGAGGGGCAGAACCCCCTCTCTTGCCCTGCTTGCCATGCTTCTTTGGATGCATCCTAGGATACTGTTGGCTTTCTGGGCTGCGAGTACACATTGAGATGCAGCCTTGAGCTGATGTGTGGCCCTCAGACTTCTTATTACCTGAAATAAAAAAAAAAAAGAAACTCCTGAAACAAAGTATTTTATTTAGAGAGGAAGACATTGCTTTTTTTCTGTGCAGGGTGCTGGGTGGAAGTTCTTCCATGAAACTAGCACACCTACTGAAGACTCCAAAGGCTCAAAATTCCACCTAGACAATATAATTGTTACACTTCTCTATTACAGATATTCATTAGGTCACACAAGTCTGCTTTGAACTAAAATTGCTTACTTCCTTTCCACTTCCTTAGTTAGGTTAAGACTGTCTTTCAGGTAACCCTTAGATTCTCCCTATCTGATATCCCTTTCCTTTTTCGTCATGTGTTTTCAACCTTGAGTCCATCACCGAGTTCATCATTTGTGTAAGACTACATGTCTGCATCTCTGGGCAGATATTAGGATGTTTGTAGATGATGTTAAGTTTCTACGTCTCTGGGATCAGGATGTTTGTAGTAAATAGATGAGGTAGACAAGGTGCACAATACCTTCTCCCTATTCCTTAGGCTAACATCCTCATGGCAGGAATGGTGTCCTTTCACGACCCTTCCTGTGCTGCCCCCAGCACTGGGTGTATGAGATAGTGGAGGGGAACCATTGCCAGACTCTCCCCAGCCAGAAACACCAACATGGGCAGCTCAAAAACGGCCTTCACTCCATCGAGAGTGCTGCTGGCAGAGTCTCTCACAGAAGGGAGCAGTGCCCAGGGCCTTTCCACAGGGCGTACCTTCTGGAGCTTTCTGCCGGCATGCGCTTGCATTTCCAGTGTGGTTGCAACTCTGGAAAACAAATAAAAGGAGATTTCTTCTGAGGTCAAGAAAGATTTTGCTTTTATTGCCTGAAGACCTCCCGTTCTGCACTTTCCTTACCAAGAAAACCCCAACTGCCTAGGACAAGCAGCTGGAGAAAGCAGCTCTTCAATTGTTTGGTTTCTCCTCATTGTTCAGTGTGTGGCCTTGGGCCTTGTGTTTGCCAGTTTTTCATGCTTGGGAGACAGCATTATTTGTCTCCCGATACCATTATTCCTCTCCCTGGGGGCTTTTCCCTGGCACCTCTTCATCGGAGTATCAGAGTGCTTTACAGATGGAGAAAAATTTATGTTCCCTGTACTCCCATGTGAGGGCAACAAATGGGTGTCATGAATGACTTGGATCCACTGTGTTCCGATGCGCTTCAGGCTTCAGCTGGAGGACTTGGGCCTTTCATGGGGCTTTCACCCTGTAACATTTTAAAAGTGAAGTTCCCTTTGGCTGACCTGGAGCCAGTTCATGCTCTCAAAGAGCAGGGAAATTGTCAGCAGTCACTCTGCTGCCTGACCACCATCAGAGGTGCAGAAGAGTGACCCTAGAAATGTCCTGAACAAGGATGTCTGGTGGGGAGGTGGGATACACCATGGGGTACACAAAACCCTGAAGGAGGACAGGAAACCAGTGGAGGGGTGAGGAGCAATCTAAAACCAAGCAAAAAGGTTGAAAGAGGTAATTCTTCCCCTCTACTCCGCTCTTGTGAGACCTCACCAGCAGTCCTGCATTCAGTTCTGGAGTCCTCAGCATAGGAAAGACACAGATATGTTAGAGCGAGTCCAGAGAAGGGCCACAAAGATGATCAGAGGGCTGGAGCCGTCTGAGGACAGGCTGAGAGAGCTGGGGTTCTTCAGAGAGAGAGGTGCAGGGATAGGATGAGGAAGAATGTTTTTAAGCTGGAAGAGAGGAGATTTAGATGAGATATTAGGAAGGACTGTTTTCCTGTGAGGGTAGTGAGGCACTGGCCCAGGTTGCCTACAGAAGTCGTGGGTGCCCCATCCCTGGAGGTGTTCAAGGCCAGGTTGGATGAGGCTTTAAGCAACCTGATCCAGTGGGAAGTGTCCCTGCCCATGGTAGGGGAGTTGGAACTAGATGATCTTTAAGGTGCCGTCCAGCCTAAACCGTTCTATGAAAAAGGGACTTAAGCTGCATGTGAGCAGGTTGTGGAAGTTGTCACCCCTGGTACTACAAAAGCTGAACTTGACTATGGATCCAGTAAAGAACTGGACAAATTCCTGGAGTACTGTTGGTGTCTGGATGCTGCTTTTGGCTCATGGACTCCTCAAACCACAAATGAACCAGGAAGGTGGGAGATTTACTGTGAAACGTGTAGGCTTATTTCTGGCTCCTTCCTGTACTTTATTTTTCCAAGGATCTGCCACAGCTGGCTGGCAGGCAGGATGGTGGTGCACAATGAATTCCAACCTCGCAGGGAGCACAGGCCTTGTCTCAACACAAGACTTGGGAATTTCCAGGTAGAGCTTTGAAGATTTACAGAGCAGTTACTGCAAGGGGGTGGCCAGGTCACATCCCCAGCCCCGCCTGGAGTGGAAGAGGAAGCACAAACGTGTGAAGCCTCCTCCTTCTTGTTACAATCTTTTCCATCTGTCTGCTGAATGAACATGATTAAAATGAAAGGTGAAATTAGTGGGAATGATAATATTTCAATTGAGTCTAATAGTTTTGCTCACATCGGTGTGTTTACTGTTATTAAGACTTATGCATAAGCGCTTGTACTGCATCCAAGGCCACTGGGCTGCCAAGAACAGGGTTGAGCCAGATGCGTGGTGGATGTGAGCCGGTGTAGTGCCTGTGGCACTGTGGAAGGGTGCAGCTCACCCCTGCTGAAAGCATTAATCACTCCAGGGGCTAAAACCCTGGGCAGGGAATGTTCAGGCTGTGGTTTCACAGTCTGAGTTTCTTCCATGGCAGTTCCGAAGGTGTTGCCGCTCTCTTCCCTTCCCTCCTGAGGGCTGAGCCTTGTCTCCTTGGCTGCCACGGCCCTGCTGTCCTCTGGCTTTTGGTTGTCGCCCCCTTCCTGTGCTTGGGGTGAGCTCATTAAGGGAAGCAACCTACAAGGGAAAACACCCACGGACCAGATTAAAACCCTGCAGCAGCAACAATGGGGGAAAACCCCACGTTCCTGTTTCTGGGACACTTTTGCATCTGGGTCAGGAAACCTAGCTGGAGGAGGGCTTTTACCAAGTTGGGGTGATGGGATGCAGGAGCCCACAGTGGCAATTCTGCTGGGGAAAGCACTTTTAGCTGGTAGTTGGCAGAAGGACAAGAACAAAGGAAATTCCAGAGTTCCCCCACAACCTTGTCCACACCAGGCTTGTCACAGAGACATCTCATGGAGCTGATGGGTGTGACTGGCGAAGCAATGGTAACTCGGAGACAAGCCCGTTGCTTATGAACAGAGTGTGAGGCAGAGGATGGGTTTGTGCAGAGGGTTCTTCCAGTTGCTCTCTTTGTAAGGTGTCCACAAACCTTCTGCAGCTGGTCCCTGGTGTGTTATAGAGTCATAGAATCATTAAGGTTGGAAAAGACCTCTAAGATCATCCAGTCCAACCATCAGACCAACACAAACATGCCTACTAAACCATGTTCCAAAGTGCCACAACTACATGTTTTTTGAACACCTCCAGGGATGGAGACTCCTCAGCTTCCCAGGGCAGCCTGTTCCAATGCTTCACCACTCTTTCAGTAAAGATTTTTTTCCTCCTATCCAATCTAAACCGCCCCTGGTGCACCTCAAGGCCATTTCCTCTTGTCCTATAACTTGCTACTTGGGAGATGAGACCAACACCCACCTTGCTACAACCTCCTTTCAGATAGTTATAGAGAGCAATAAGGTCTCCCCTGAGCCTCCTCTTCTGCAGGCTAAACAGGCCCAGTTCCCTCAGCTGCTCCCCCGAACCCCATGCTCCAGGTCCTTTCCCAGCTCCATCATCCTTCTCTGGATGTGTTCCAGCCTCTCAATGTTCTTCGTGTACTGAGTGGCCCAAAACCAAACACAGGATTCGAGGTGGGGCCTCAGCAGTGCCAAGTATAGGAGGATCATCTCTTTGCTACTCCTGCTAGCTGTACCTTTATTTGATGCCCTCTTCCCTGTGCCAAAGTTCCTCTGTTGCTGGCCTGGGTATAGTGGCAAGTGTCGTCCATCCCATGGAGACAGCAAAGAGCACCAGTCAGGGAAGGGCTGACTCACATATGAAGGAGAATGGGAAAAGCTGAAGGCTGTTTTTCCCCTTGGGCACACAGCTCAGATCTCTCTGGTGATCTTGTTTAACGTGTCTGCAGTCAATGCTTAGGGGGCATTTTTATCCTGGTTTCCAAAGGAAAGGAGGCTTGTGCAACCCCTGCACCTCATCCACCCCGTTCCTCCCCTCCATGCCTCCTTGGTGAAACTGCACTGCAGTTTCCATCTCAGTCATTTATTTGCCAATTCCAACCATTTTGGCAGACGTAGAGGAGTTCTAGCTAAGCTTAGAGTAACGGGTGATTACACCAAGCTGGGGAGCATCCCATGAAAGGCGGGGGTGATAGTGTCTGGGTCTGCAGGGTGTGTGTGTGTGCATACATGCCAGAAATCTTGGTGCAGATATGCAGCTAAGCACCAGGGAGAGGTGTGTGCCATGCCTGCTATTCCTAGCACTGATTTTCTTATGGTAGCGCTAATAATACTAACAAAAAAGGATAATTACTGTGTTGTAGTCATGTATTTCCCACCGTGATGGCTTTTCCACTTTGAGATATGTCATTATTCACACTTGATAGTTGCAGACCTGGTTGGGGCAGCGTGGGAATTGTCCAGGAGCAGCTGCCCTGGCCCCACAGTAACTGTTCCTATTGGATCTGGATGCCCAATTTCTGTGAGTTTTGTTTTCTGATGGGCGTGAATGATGTGAAAGCCACCCTAACTCATCCCCTTGGTGTTTGTACAGGGGCTTCATGACCTGCTCTTACCAGGAATTAGAGCGAGTCCAGAGGAGGCCACAGAAATGATCTGAGGGCTGGAGCACCTCCCATCCAAGGACAGGCTGAGAGAGCTGGGGTTATTCAGCCTGGAGAAGTGAAAGCTGTGGGGAGACATTATAGCAGCCTTCCAGTACTGAAAGGGGCTACAGGAAACCTGGAGAGGGGCTCTTTATTAGGAAGTGCAGGGATAGGATGAGGGGGAATGTTTTTAAGCTGAAAGAGGGGAGATTTAGATGAGAAGTTATGAAGAAATGTTTTCCTGTGAGGTTGGTGAGGCATGGACACAGGTTGCCCAGAGAAGTGGTGGATGCCCCATCCCTGGAGTTGTTCAAGGCCAGGTTGGATGAGGCTTTGAGCAACCTGATGCAGTTGAAGATGTCCCTGACCATGACAGGGGGGCTGGAACTAGATAGTCTTTGAGTTCCCTTCCAGCCCAAACCATTCCTTGTTTCTATGATTTTAATGATGGAGAAAGGAGAGAACCCCAGGGCTGGGACAAACACACTTCTTTTACTCAGTTGCAAGCAAAGGAGTGAGGAAAATTCCTTTCCCTTTACAGGGCAACCTGCAGAACAGTTACTTTTGATTTTAATTTCCTTGTGCACTTCCTCCTTCCTGCAGCAAGGGCAGAAAGCCGGGACAGCCGCTGCGCGAGCCCTGCCGGTTTTATAGCCAAGCAGTGCGTGATTGCATGTTAGCCAGGCAGGCACGGGAAGCCACCCCAGCCTCTCACCTCCAGGGGAATAAACTAAGGTGTGGGCTCCACCGCTCATCCTATCACGGCTTCGTTCTGTTCTGGCTGGAGAGTGCAAAGGGGCCTCCATGGTCCCAGCCACCCGAGGCTCCTTTCCCTGGGATGGAGGGAAGCAATTTGTGTGATCTGGACACTGCCAACATCTCACCCTGTTTTTCCCGCGGTACAGTTTGTCCATGTCCTTTTTTTGGGGGCATCATAGCTCGTCCCCGACCCAGGGAGCTGCATCCCGTCTCCCTCCTACATGCAGTTCTCAAGAGCAGGGACAGGCGGTTGAAACGCAGGCGGAGGACAAAGTCTACACATCCAGCAGTGAGGGGATGATATAAACCCAGCCCTTTATAATTATATTGGTGCCAATCGCACAGACCCTTGCCCGCGGATGATGGGAGGCAGGAATTGCGGCAGTGCTGTTGGGAGATGAGGGCAGGGACGCTTCTGGCTGTGGGACTGGGTTGTTTCTTTTTTTTTTTTCCTCCTGGCAAACATTGTAAAAGGCACGGGGAGATAAAGGGTTGGTGGAGTAATTCTACAAGCAAGCACCCCGCAGCTTGCATGGCAAAGGTAGCCCTGCCCCAGTGCTGGGGCCACTGTGAGGCAGAGGGGTGTGGGGTCCCAGATCCCAGAGTGGGGTGAGCCCTGCATCCTGAGGTCCCGCTATCCTGGGGCTGCCCTAGGACAAGGAGGACTTCTTGGGCTGCAGCCAGGGAGGAGCGGGGAGAGGAGGGCTGATGGCAGGGTTTGGTTTTAGCTGGGTGACTGGGGAGAGGGCAGAGGCACCCATGGGTGCTGCAGCTAGCACTGAGCACACCCCTGGCCATCAAACCACACCTGAAGGAAAAGGAGCCTGACTGGAAGCAGTACCTCTAAGCTCTCTGGGTAATTTCGTAGGCAGTGGTTGCACATCCTGGTGCGTAACTCATCCTGGGTGTGTTAGAGCACATGCTCTGACTTAGCGCAAGCAGGATAAGCAGGACTCTGTGGCAGCAGCACAGCGTCTCTGCCAGAAGCCAGCCCTCCCCATGCACCTGCAGCATCTGGACAGGGAGCAGGAAAGGCCCATCTCTAACACAGCAGCATCTGAACAGGGTTTGGGATATCCCGACCTGTCCCCTGGCCAAGTTTGAAGCAAACTCGCGCTTGAGCTAGCAATCTCAATGCCAGTGTTCAGGGTCGGCCTGGTTGTCTGCCTTATTGGTGAAGAGCTGAGAGGAGTCTAGATGGACCTCATCTTCTCTTTCTACTTCTGCAGAAATCCCCAGGGAGCTGCACTGCAAGGGTGGCAGTGGCGGGATGGTCCCCCTTCCTCCAGCCCATCCCTCTGTGCCCTTTCTACTGCTCCATCGTGTGATTAATCTCCCCATTCCCCTCAAAAGGGGAGGAGGGATGGTGGGGACAACACCTATCACCCAGCTGGGCCCCTCCTGGAAGTTTTGAAGATGGTAGAGAGATGCATAAACACTGATCGCATACAATGGGGTTTATAGCAGCGGTCATCTGGCAGGAATGAGGAAGCCTGGGGCTCCAAGGTGCCATTTGTCCTTGGGGAGGGGACAGGGATTTATCTACTGTAGGGGTTTAAGCTTGGAGGGGGATGGCAGACCTGGTGAGGCTGGTGGGAGGGGGCAGTGCAGCCCCCCAGGCAGTGAAGCAGCTTCTCTGCCTATGCCAGCTTCAGGGAAGCAGGATTTTTAAAGGTGTTTGGAAAGCACTGTCTTTATTTTTAGGAACCTGGGAAATGGACTGCCTGGGTCAGACCCCTGTTGTGACTCATCCAGCTCTTTTCCAGCAGAAGCCGATGCCAGCCTTTTTGAGGAGAGCTTTCCCAAGCAAGCTGGGAGACTGCGGGCTCCCTAATCCCCAATTAAAGACTGTAATTCCAGTTAGCGAATGGTCTTGCCTTGCCCAGCAGCCGGGCTTCATGCTCCTTGCTTGAATTGTCAGCCTCTGTGAGCACACGCAGCACATCCTGACAGCAGCACATCTGGACAGCACTGCATCCCGGTGTGCAGTACAGACCAACAGTGTCACATCCCATCGGCAGGACATCCCAACGTGTAATGCATCCTGGCAGCAGTGCATCCCAATGGCAGCACATCCCCACAGCAGCCTCTCCACACAGCAGTGCATCCCAATGGCAGGGAAAAGGCATCTTTTCCAGCGCAATCTCTTAACGTTTGCATGGGTCAACACTCTAAAGCAGGCAGTGACCAGGCAGTGAAATGGGAACGTGGAGCTGTGGTGATGCTGGAAGTCAAGCATTGAGTGGGGAGGAAAAATATCCCTCTCAAGAACAAAGCCAGGTCGGCAGACTGCCCGCGGTACCTTTCCCCTGTGGTTGAGCCATAGCTGGGACCCCCTTGGGAGATGGAATCAAGGTCAGACAGGGAAGCTGCTCAACTTGGTGGATGTCAACACCCACTCTGGATGGACCCACTTTGTTGAAGCATTTTGTAATCTCCTGCCAGAGAAAGCTCAAAATCCAAACCACCAGTCACAAAGAATGAGTGGCTGCCACCCCATTTCTCTGCTGCTCACACAGCTGCTGGATTTAAGGCACAGAGAGTTGTCTCTTGCGAAGACATTAGAGAAACCTGAGGTCCTGAGGATGATTCCTACCAGCAGCTGGTTTTTGAAGGAGATGGAGTGGCTCTGGCTTGCATGGATGTTGCTTTTGGAGGTAGCACCCATGTAGATTTGCTGGTGTCTAATGAAGGTTGTGCATGTAACATGTTTTTAAGCACAATGGCAAGAGGGAGTAGCTTTCTGTCTTCTACTTAGCTATGGATTTGCAGGAAACTCCTGGGATTTCACTACCTTTGCAATCTGCTACTGTACTGGGCTTGGTAGGAACACACCAAAACTCCTGGGTAGAAAATGCTGGAGAAGACAATGGGATCGCAGGAAGCCAAGCAGCAAAATAAAGTTAGGCAGTGAAGGCAAAGCTGGGAAAGGACTTCAGAGAGAGATCCTCACGCAGTTGTGTTGCTACAGCAGAGGCTGTGAGCTCCAGGCTCTGCTGAGCACCTTGTGAGGGTGGACACCTCTCCAAGGGGGTCACCCCATCCTCCAAGAGTGGTGCTGGACCATGTGTGAGGGATATGGGTGGCACGATTCCTCCAGCAGCTTCTTCCTCCCAGACTTAGGGCCCTGGGTTCCACCAAGGAGGATGTCTTACGGATGTCCTACTTATGTCCAACATCTGGTGAGGGCTTTACAGGGGCAGCTGGGTGGTCTTCCCATGGAGAGCAGGACTTGGAGGCTCAGCAGGGAGCAGCCAGACAACTTGGGACGACACCAGGTGCCCCAAGGGAGCAGAGCCACAGCAAGTGGGCGGCTGCAGAGAAAGCGCCAAGCCGGCAGTGTGGAGTGGGAGGGAGGCAGAGGTATTAGTGCAGAAAGACAGGGAGACGCTGGGAGTGGCAGGGGCCGTGGGAGGCAGGGAGACGGGAGCCCAGTGAGTCAGCCTGATGGGGTGGTTTGAAACCCAGCGGGGAAGCACAGGCAGGGCAGGTTCTGCCACAGCCTGGGGAGCCATCTTCCCCGAGCTGGCAGGTTCTCCATCCCTCCTTCCTGCTCAGCCAAGGAAAGCAGATTGCCCTGCAAACCGGGGCAGCTTGTGGAGCCACTGTTCCCTCTTTCTGAGATAACACTGGTGTGGAGCCACCCTGGCTCCATCCACTGCAGTGTAGTGGTTCCTCATCTAGCCAGCGGAGCTGCCAAAACCCAGCTTGGAAGCAGAGCTTTCCGGTGGTCGGGCTTGGCCCCATGGCCAGTGTTGCGCTGGCATGACTAGGGCAGTTGGTGCCCTGTGCCACCCCGAAGAAGGCTCAGATCCCCCTGACCACAGGGGACTATGGGCCAGTATTGACCTGGATGTTAGTATGGGAGGTGCCACACTTTGGGTGGGAACCTGCCCTCTGAGGCAATGGCAACCCCTCTGGCAACATACGGAGGCTGCTGAAACCCTGCTGAGTCGCTCCTGGTGCTACAGGTGTGGGATGGGGCGCAGGGCAGGGTGGAGAGGAGAATCCCCCAATGCAAATTGGCTCTTTGCAGGCAAATATTGAGTTACTAGACCAAGGCCAGATATCCCCATGGATGGAAAGCTGGGGCTGGAAACAGTGCATGCCCCAGGCAAGGCTTTCTTGTAGAGCAGAGAGACCTTTCCTTTGTGTCCTGCTGAGGGCTTTCAAACTGTGGCCCCTGCAGTCCTTCTTGGAAGACCCTGCAGCGTGCTGGAACTCCACTGGATAATCCACGGTTGGCATCCCTTGTTCTCATCTTGCCTAGGTGCAATGGGAGCATCTTCTTCCTGCAAAAACTTTCTCTGTAATGTGGCCAGAATGCAAAACTAGGGCTTCCAGTGGTCTTGCAGAACCTGTTCCTGGGTCCCACAACATGTGGGGAAACATGTGAAGTGTTTAAAAGGAGTGTTACACCAGGATGCCTCTTACAGAGGACAGGGCAGTATTTTGACACCCAGCCTCCTCCTCATCTCTCTCAAAGCACCTCTGGGAGCAGTGTGGGGGTTCACCAGCTGAGGGGCTGTCAGCCGGGTGTTTGGGTGATACGCTGCAGACCAGATGTCCCAGCCCTGGAGTTTCAGGCACACCACAGTCCCCAGAAGGTGAAGGTTTATCTTCCCAAGGATATGAAGCTGTGGCCTCTTTTGCATGGTCAATAAACTTCCTGTGGGCCCCCTTTAAGTACTGGAAAACAATAAACAGGCTTATAGGAAAGCTGGGGAGGGGCTCTTTATCAGGGAGTGCAGGGATAGGATGAGGGGGAACGGTTTTAAGTTGAAAGAGGGGAGATTTAGATTAGATATTAGGAAGGAATGTTTTCCTGTGAGGGTGGTGAAGCACTGGCACAGGTTGCCCAGAGAAGTGGTGGATGCCCCATCCTTGGAGGTGTTCAAGGCCAGGTTGGATGAGGCTTTGAGCAGCGTAATGCAGTGGAAGGTGCCCTTGCCTAGGGCAGGGGAGTTTGCAATTGTCTGATCTTTAAGGTCCCTTCCAACCTAAACCATTCTGTGACTCTGTGATCTTTCCCTCTGCTCTTCTCAAGCCCAGCTCCTTCCCTCACTCCATGCACCCCAGTCCCTGCCCCAGGCATGCTTTCGCGGCTCTGTCCTAGGAGCTGTATCCACATGCTGAGGTCGGCAGTGAGAGGGAGTCCTAAAGACAGAGCAAATACCCCTGTGCCTGTCCTACACGGCCATTGATCCACCCTCACCCTGGCTCAGTTGGAGAAGGAGGATGACGCGATTGTGACAGCGGCACATGGCTGATTCATTGTTTGATCCAATCTCTCCCTTCTCACTCCCAAATGATTTGAGTCAAATGAAACACATTTTAGTAGTGAAATCTGTAAGGGTGGGCCCCATTGTGCTCTGACCCTACAGGGCATTTGGTACATTTAATTTGATTTACACCCAAAATGTTAATTTAATGTACTGGGTTTTCTCCCACACCCAACTAACACTGAAAATTAAACATGATCCTACAGAAAGGCTTGTGTGCCAGTATCTCGTTAGCATTGTTGTTTATTGAATAATTACAGCACTTGGGCTGTACCTGCAACATGGGGTGTATGGAGAAGGACGCTGGCCCACCGGTCCATGGGCTGCCTCGCTGAAGATGGCGCAGCCCCAAGAGTGCCGCTTCATGGTGCTGTGTGTAGCTCCTTGCAATGGTGCTGGTGGGTCCATGCTGTGAGCATGCTCCCCAGGCTCCTCCAGCTTAAAAAATACCAAGGAATGGTCATTTCATGAAAAGAACGTGGTATTCTTCTGGGCTATGGCCAAGCAATACCAAGGCTTAGTCAACAGTCTGTATTTCCACTTGATAGAATCATAGAACCATGGAATGGTTTGGGTTTAAAAGCACTTTAAAGATCATTGAGTTCCAAACTCCCCTGCCATGGGCAGGGACACTTTCCACTGGATCAGGTTGCTCAAAGCCTCATCCAGCCTGGCCTTGAACACCTCCAGGGATGGGACATCCATGACTTCTCTGGGCAACCTGTGCCGGTGCCTCCTCACCCTCACAGGAAAACATTTCGTCACAACATCTAATCTAAATCTCCCCTCTTTCAGCTTAAAACTGTTACAGTAGCCCACCACCACTGAGATGGCTCTTCTTCATTTAGGAGGTGCCTCTCCACCCATCTCCTCTTGCCTTGGTTCATTTCTCCACCCTGTGCCTCTGACAGCAGTGGACACACTGCAGCCCTGACCACTCATGTCAGGGCTCCAGAGATGATAATAACAATAATAATAATAATTCAGTTCCCGATTCAGCCATGCTTGCAAGTGCTCGTCGGACTTGGAGCACCCATTTAAAGTGAATTGTGTGCTGCAGGACCATGCTAAATGGGAACCTCAAAGCAGGATTTGAAAAAGCCAAGATGACATTAAAGTAGTCACAGAAAGCTCTTGGTTTGACAGCGTTGCAATTAATGTCGTTTGATACCTCTTTTGGCTTAAGCGTTGAGGAGTGGTTAGAATAAAAGAAACCTCAAGTTGAAAGCATTGCAAAAAATTCATTAAACACCAAGGCTGCATTTTGACCCGGAGCAAAATTTCAGATGTAACAGAGAAATTACATAGCCTTAAAAAGAAAGAAAGGGAGAGAAGGTTTGTGTGTGGTGTTGCTTAGGTATTGCCTGAAGGCGTGCTGAGGCGCCTCCTTCCCAGTCCTGTAACCTCACCATGGGAGCCAGGGTGTGAGTTGGTGCCCCCAGCCCTCGCCATCACTGTCCTGCGGGTCAGCGGTCAGGGCTTAAAAGCCCTCCTGGTGGATAAAATGCTGGGTGGTGGGGTAACTCCTCTGTTGGGATGAAAATGTCTGTGGCTGCACTTCACTCTGGTAGATCCTACTGAAACGGGATACATCAGATAGGGCTGCTGCAGCTCCCGCCTGGGGTTTTCTCTCTGGAAACACTGATTTCTTTGGGATGCTTAGCCTGGAGGATCTCTCTGGTGGTGTAGTACCTGATATGGGGCTTAGAGCTGCGGTTTCTCCATCCATGGGTCTCCAGACAATTCCATGCCCCCAAGTCTCATACCCACACAAAAGCTCATGGCAGTTTGCCCTTGGATAAAGTCCCCAACAGCCCCTAACCAACAGTCTGCACCCCAACAAGTAACCAGTGTTAAGCAACACTGCTTAACACGTGTTAAGCAAAGCTCTTTTGGCCACCGCATTTGAAGGTGCGCCCTTCCAGAAGCTCCAGATCCAGCCTCTGAAGCTAAATATTTGTCTCAGTGAAAGCAACATTGAGAGTCCCGTCAATTCCCCCTTGCCTGCACTTTGCTTTTAGGGAGGAAGGCAGCAGCCTTGGAGAAGAGTGATGCCATTGGAAAGGCCTCTTCATGCAGCCAAACAGCTCTTGGTGCTCAGTCTCACCAGCCTGCACAACCATTCCAGCCCAGTGCCAGCTCTGCGGTGAGGATGTGCACAAGGAGGAGGACACTGGGTGTGTTTAACAAAAAGGCCAGTTGAATCATAGCATCATGGAATGGTTTGGGTTGGAATGGACCTTAAAGATCATCCAGGTGCAACTCCCCTTTCATGGGCAGGGACACCTCCCACTGGATCAGGTTGCCCAAAGCCTCATCCAACCTGGCCTTGAACACCTCAGGGATTGGGCAGCCACAGCTTCTCTGGGCAGCCACAGCTTCTCTGGGCAGCCTGTGCCAGTGCCTCACCACCCTCACAGGAAAACATTTCTTCCTAAGATCTCATCTAAATCTCTCCTCTTTCCACTTAAAACCATTACCTCTCATCCTATCCCTGCACTCCCTGATAAAGAGCCCCCTCCCGCAGCTTTTCTGCAGCCCCTTCAGGTACTGGAAGGTCGCTATAAGGTCTTCCCGGAGTCTTCTCCAGGCTGAAAAAACCCAGCTCTTTCAGCCTCTCCTCACAGGGGAGATACTCCAGCCCTGGGTCATCTCCATGGCCTCCTCTGATCTCGCTCCAACAGATCCATGTCCTTCCTGTGGTAGTTGGTGTGAGATGGGCGAATGCACCACTGGAGGTTGTTAAACAGCTGAAGACGTGCCATGCACGCACTTTGCTGGTCTAGGAGAATTTCTGCACAGTTTTGTGGGTTACTGTGGGTCCGGGTTGTGACAGTTACCTTCTGCTTCTTTTACATCCTTCCCACCAGCACCCTGTCCTCTTGTCTTTTGTTTTATTTCCACTTTGGGAAGAGGGGGAATGGACAAGAAGCAAGTAAAAAAGAGGGTGGGAAGGGAGAAAAGGCTGTGGCTGTGACACGTTTTTCATTTTAATGACTGAAACAGAATAAAGCCAGAATTTTTAGTGGAAGAAAGGCTTGTCATTAAGAAAAATAAGAACAACTTTCCCTGTCTGCTGCTGCCCCGAGGGCAGCGCAAGTCACAGGCTACCCCAGGGAACCTCTCAGCACAGCCCCCCACGGTGGTGGGACCCATACCCAGAGCTGGGGAGCAGTCCTGGTGCCCACAGCATCCAGCCATCCCACAACATCACTGCCCGCCCGCAGCATCCCAGCTCCCCAGTATCATCGTAGCACCCCCACAGCATCCTTGCCTCCCCAGTAGCATCCCAGCATCCCCTAGCATCTCTGCCCCTCACAGCTTCCCAGCACCTCTCAACATCCATGCCCACCTTCAGCATCCCACTGTCCCCACAGAATTTTTTCCCTAATAGTGTCCTAGCACCCCTTAACATCACTCCCGCAGCAACACCCCCTCAACATCCTTGCCTACCTGCAGCATCCTGGCACCCCTCAACATCCATGCCCACTGCAGCATCCAGGTACCCCCCCAGTATCCTGGTTCCCCATCAGCATCCCGGTTTCCCCGCAGCACCACGGCACCCCCTAGCATCCCCCTTCGACATCCCTGCCCGTCCGTGGCATCCTGGCACCCCCGCAGCATCCCAGAGGCCCTGCAGCATCCCTGCCCCCTGCAGCATCCCAGCATCCAACTACATCCCTGCACCCCTCAACAACCCTCCCGCTCGCAGCATCCCACCCCCGACACTTTGCTCCCCCCATCATCCCGGCACCCCATCAACTTCCCAGCGCCACCACAGCATCCTGGTCCCCCCGCAGCATCCTGCCATCCCCCCAGCATCCCTGCACAACGCAGCATCCCGGCACCCAACTACATCCCCGCACGCCTCAACAACCCTCCCGCCCGCAGCATCCTACTCCTGCTGCACCCCCAGCATCCCGGCACCCCATCAGCTTCCCGGCACTCCATTAACTTCCCAGCACCCTCCCAGCATCCCACTCCTTCCACAGCATCCTGCCATCCCCCCAGCATCCCTGCACAACGCAGCATCCCGGCACCCAACTACATCCCCGCACCCCTCAACAACCCTCCCGCCCGCAGCATCCTGCCCCTCCCTCCCCTCAGCATCCCGGCACCTCATCAACTTCTCAGCACCCCCACAGCATCCCGGTCCCCCCGCAGTATCCCTGCTCCTTGCAGCATCCCGGTCCCCCGCAGCATCGCTGCACCCCGCAGCATCCCAGCCGGCTGCGGGGAGGATGGGGGGTGGCCAGGCAGCAGGCAGGGCTCCTCTCCCCTCTCTCTCTTTTATTTTTTTTTTTAATTTTCAGACGTTAAATTCTTTTGCAAACATTCATGCCTTAGGAAGGGCTGGAACAAAGCTCAGCTGCTCCAACCGGTCGGACAGGTAAGCAGACTTGTTGACACCGTTATGTTTGCAGCACGCATGCTCCTTCCCAAGTTTCCTGGTGCATTTTTCTATTCCACCTTATGAAACTTTCCTCCCCCCCCCACCCCCCCCCGCTCCCCTCCCCTTCCCCTCCCCTCCCCGCGCCTCTGCCCGGTGCCTGCGGTCCCGCTCGCCGCGATCGCCCCGCCGGGCGGGCGGGCTGAGCCCCCGCTGCCCCCCAGCCCTTCCCGGCACCTCTCCGAGCCCTCGCCATGCCCAGAGCTTTCCTGGTGAAGCGCCGGAGCCCGCAGCCCGCGGTGCGCAGCTGGGATGGGCTGCCCGACGAGGAGAGAGCCGATACCTACATCCCAGGTGCGGGAGCGCCGGGAAACGGGAAGGGAAGGAGGGAAAAGGGGACCGAGGAGTTGGACCCCAGCCCTCGCCCCGCTCCCCGGCTTGCGGAGGGAAGGGGCTTCGCGGGGCTGGGGGAGCCCCGAAGGGGTGGGAGGTGGGGACGGAGTGTGCGTGTGTGTGTGCGCTAAATGGGGGGGATCCGGGGATCCCATCCCCCGGGAGATGCCTCTCCCATGCCTGGCACCATCTCCCACCCCTGCGAGCCCCCGGGCGTGGGGTGAGGGTGGTGTTGGGGAAGGTGGGAAACCTCGTTTGCATGAGAAAAGCGGCTGGGGGTGGAGGAGAAGAAAGGACCCGAGTGTGTGTGTGGGGGGCGGGGGGGGTGATGTCCTCCTGGCCTCCCCCTCCTCCTCCTCCCTCCTCCTGCCCTTGCCCGGGGTATAACGGGAAGGCGGCGGAGCTGGCTTGTTTGAACTTTGGGACCGTTCGTGTTTGAGTTTCCGATTGCAGCGGGAGCCGCGGTTCCTCCCCCGCCGCCCGCAGGTTGAGCACCGGGGCCCGGCGGCTCCCGCCCCGCTCCCACCCCCATCCCGGCCCTCACCCGCACCCCTTGGCAGCCTCCCCTCCTCGGGACCCCTCTGTCCTCCCGGTCCCGACTCTGGCTCCTCGGGACCCCTCTTTATTCTCCCATTCCCGACTCTGGCTCCTCGAAATTCCTTTTTATCTTCCCATTCCCGACTCTGGCTCCCTGAAACCCCTCTTTATCCTCCTCTTCCCTCCCACGGCTGCCCAGGACCATTCTTTTTCCTTCCATTCCCGACAGTGTCTCCCCAAGATCCCTTTTTATCCTCCCCTCCCCAGGACCCCTCTTTTTCCTCCCCTTACCGAGAGTCTTCTTTTTCCTCCCATTCCTGACACCCCTCTTTATTCTCCTTTCCCCAGGACCCCTCTTTTTGCATCCATTCCCAACTGTGGCTCCTCAGGATCTCTCTTCATCCTCCTCTTCCCTCCCACGGCTACCTGGGGCCTCTCTTTATCCTCCCGTCTTCAGGACTCCTCTTTTTCCTCCCATTACCAAGATCCCTCTTTTTCTTTCCATTCCCGAGACCCCTCTTTTTCCTCCCATTTCCGACGGTGTCTTCCTAAGACCCCTTTTTATCCTCCCTTCCCCTCTTTTTGCATCCATTCCCAACTGTGGCTCCTCGGGATTCCTCCTTATCCTCCTCTTTCCTCCCGCAGCTCCCCAGGACCCCTCTTTATCCTCCCCTTCCCAGGACCACTTTTTTTCCTCCCATTCCCAAGACCCCTCTTTATCTTCCCCTTCCTGCCGTGGCTTCCCGATGCCTCTCTTTATCGCATCCCCATCCCCGATGCAGGCGGGATTGGCTGTGTCCTGCTGGGCTACGAGGACAGCTGCAGCCTGGAGAGCAGCGGGAGCAGCGGGACCCGGGATGTGGAGCCCAGCGACCCCCCAACACCCCAGCCAGCCCCTGGAGACCTGGGATCGGCTGGAGGGATGCTGCTGGACCTGGCCGTCAAGCGCCCCGTTGTCAGGTCAAAAATCAAGGTAACGGCTCGCGCTTGCACTGTGTCTGCCCCAATGAGGGGGTGACCCCGCTTCGAGGACAGCGCCTGGGGGACGCTGGGTGACAGCATCCCCTTGGGCTCTCTCTGCTAGGGGTGACAGCACCCGTGCCACGCACCGCGACAGAGGCTGGCGTGAGCAGCTGGCCATAGGATGGCAGCGGCAGGGCAAGGCTCGTAAGCGACCGTAATCTTCCAGCGCCCTTTGCCTTCCCTTATCCCTGCCTGGGACCTGCTGCCCCTGACCTGCTTGGCTCGGGGCCTGCAGGAGCTCTGAACCCAGCCAGGAAGGACCAGCCCTGGCAGCGAGGAGTCATGCCCCACGGTGCGTGGGTGGGTGGATCTCGTTCTTCAACGCGGGGCCTCCTTAAAACGCTGCCTGCTAAGCTGCAGTCAAGCCTTCACCAAGGGGGCTGTGGTGAATCTTCCCAACGCCCTCTGCCCCCTTTAATTATCAGGATAGCAGCTAGGAGAAGGTCCTCCTTGGAAGCTGTGAAAAGGCCATTGTCACCATGGGGTGGACATGCAGGCTTGGGTGAAATGAAGCAATTATCCATCCCTTAACTTTGTTGAAGAGTGCAAACCAGTGGTGTTGCAGATGGGGTGGGAGGACACATCCATCTCTGAATATCAGTAGAGGTGGAGCCAGGCCACCCCAGAGCTAGGAAAGGGGAGATATGTTTACTAGTGGCCGGTTAACACCTCATTAAACCTTGCCTACTGCTTTGCCAGGTGGAGCTGTAAAACTTCCCATTGCCTCTGCTGGGATGACAGCCTTTCCGTCACCGTGTTTAATTAATAGCACAATTAATACTAGGTTTTCACCCTGCTTAAATGCGGCTGCATGAGGTGGAGTCCTACCTGTTGCTCAACAGATACTTCCCAGCCGGCTCCCCCACTGGTTTCACACCTCGTGGGTCTGCAGCTGCCTTTTCTTTTTCATCCTTATTTACAATTTCAGGTAGGGAGTTAAGGAGGAGGATGGGGAAGATAAGTGAGTGTCCAGGAAAAAGGAACCCCAGACGTATTCCTCTCTTTGTGAAGAGCTTGTCCTGCTGCTTTTTGGCATTAAACTACTTTGTCTAATTTCATCTGGGCTATTTATGGTTAGGCTTGATGATCTTAGAGGTCTTTTCCAGCCTTCATGATTCTATGATTAGGCACAGTCACAGCGAAACCTCATTTCAGCAGGGTTTTCTCAGCGTGTCACAGAAACTCGCCAAAAGCACCACAAGACCTAATGGATGTGTGTGTGTGTGTGTGGTGCCACCTGCTCCACTGGCTTTTCCCCTGCCTGAGCAACCAGTGGCAAGCACGTCTGCTCCCCTACCAATAATTAAACTCGTAGTGATTTGTTTGCATCTTCCAGACACTAAGCTTTCCCTCTGAGGAATGCGCTTCCCAAGAGCTGAATCATCAGTGTCTCCCTTAGTCAAGTCAGGTCATGGTGTTGGCGCAATATTGTTGGTGTGAGGAGCGGGAATGAGGAGATTAACCCCTAATGATGCTCTGCTGTTAAATAATGAGCCAGGGAGACCAACACACCGAGGAGATTAGTGTCATTGCTTCAGCCTCTGCTGAGTCAGCGCAATGTGCCTTTGGGTTCTCTCGGCAAACCTCCTCCTTTTCACCGCTGGCTGTTTTTTGAGGGACCCACAGCAGTTGGAAGTGTGATTAGCACACGCACTGCGTGGGTAAGACTTTGTTACACCAGGGTGGGCCTCCCGTCTCCATCCAGGATATCAGCTGAGTGCAGGAGCAAACACACCTGCGGCCCCATGGAGAGGTGCTCATCGCCTGAGTACACGTAGCTGGATGAGGGTCCCTGCTTCTGAAAACTATCCAGCGTACAGGCTTCATTTTAACCCCTGAAGCCAAGCTGGCCAGCATTGCTTCAGCCCCAAACCACACACGTTAAGTCACCCACTCTCCTGCAAGGGAAGCGTGAAGATTTCACGCAGAAAGAATCTCCCAAATGCTTTTACTCTTCATTTTGAATATATCCCAAGAGTTTTTGAATGCAACAATAATCCATCCCTCCTTATTTTGTTTCTCTTCTGTTGGTCTTCGATGCCTACTCACCCTGTCCTCTTCTACCCCATAGTTCACCACTGGCACCTGTAACGACACGATGGTGCATAGCTGCGAACTGTGCGGCAAAGGCTTTCGCTTGCAGCGGATGCTCAACCGGCACATCAAGTGTCACAGCCAGGTGAAGAGACACTTGTGCACCTTCTGTGGAAAAGGCTTCAATGACACTTTTGATCTGAAAAGACACGTCCGGACCCATACGGGTGAGAATTCCTTCCCTGGGAGCTTGCGGATGGCACTGGGTAGCGGGAGGTGGGAGAAGGAGTGAGATAGGACAAGGGTAGGGGTTGAGGGTAACCCAGTAAGACAATAATACAAAACCCAGGGAAACAACATGTACAAAAAATAGCAGGAATGCGGTGGAGGAAAGGGAAGAGAACGAATGCGGACAGATAAAAGTCCTGAGATGAATGAGATCTGAGGAAAACTGAAATCTATGTGAAGTAGCGTGGGTGCAGGAGCTGCTGTCCAGATCTGGTGTAGACATGGCCATGTGCTGCTATGCCTGGGTCAGCAAGACCAGGATAACCCACCCAAGGTAACCAACCTGGGACAACTTGCTGCGCTTCGGCTAGCCCAGCCCGTGCTGGTGACTGTGGGCAGGCAGTGCTTGAAAATGCTTTGCCCTCTAGAGGCAACAAGCAGCAGTTTCTTGGTTGTTTTTTTTTTTTTCAAACCATCCCCGCTGGCTGTCCTGTGGGATGAGGTTATGGCTTGATTTTGGCACTGTTTGGATGTTGGGATGGCACTGTTTGGAACCCGACTGTGGTTCACGCTGTGCCTCCAGCTTTTTTAGGGAAACTAGACAACACATTTGACTTCTGCTAACCCTGCATGCTGTATCCCCGCCTGCTTCAGGCTTCTGGCTCTTTCAAGCGTCTTTTGGAACCATTTCCCTCAGCACGTGCAGCCATCCAGACCAGTTTGGCCACTGTGCTGCACTGTCTTTACTCACTGTGGGTCACAGCATGGGTTGAAAATCAGGAGCAGTAGATTGAGAATCTCCTGACAGTGGTTCCTGTCCTAGATTGAGGTGGGGTAGAAAAATTGCTCTTAACCTGGGATACTCCCCTCCTCCCTGCTTGCTTCTTCACCAGACATATAAGCATAATTGAGGATGCTGTGATTTAAGCTTATGTTGGCACTGGAAGGAAGAAAAATCGTCCCTTTCCCTTCTCTGCTCGATCTTGCTCCTATAACACTCCTCGGGCTGGAAGGATGCTCTGCAGTGGGCTCGGTTTCTCAGCCCACCCTAAGCAGCAGCAGTTGTGTTTCTTTGGATCAGATCGGTTGCCTCAAATCCAGCTTGCTGGTCACAGAAGTGCTTATTCTAACCTGGAGCAGGGAGAAGGTCACCTCTTTGTCTCTCTTTCTTCTTTTTCTTAGTGGAAGTAGTGGCTTCAATAACTGTCACCAACCCTGTCTTCAACAAGCCTGATGCTTTCTGGCAGCCAAGATGTCTGTGCTCAGGAGGCTTTGAATTCACACTGTAGGGCACCTGGAAGATGTCTCCACTGAGATCTCCTGGGCATGTTCCAACTTCCCAGATTTGTGGTTACTTACAGGACTTGTTGATTAGTTGGGCTCACTCTACAATGTCCCTTCTTTTTGCTTAGGTACCACTAACCACTAGAGGTGGTGGGCAGGGGTTGTTTCTTAGCAATGGAGCTCACAAAAAACATGCTGCCTGTTTTGGTGGAAAGCATTGGCCAGAGCCAGTGTTTTGGGCTGTTTTGGTTTGTTTGCAAAGCTTTCACATGGAAAGGAAAGCTGCTGGCTGCGGCGGGAAGCTGCTACTGAGATATGGCTGAAGTGCAGTTAGTGCTTCCAGAAGTGTTTTTTCAATCTGTCCCTTCAACCTTTGAGATTCAGAAACTAAATCCAAGAGGACTCTGTTTGGAAGCTAAATAAATATGCATATATTTATTTATATATATATATATTATATATATATGTGCTGTGGCAGGTAGAGTTGAACTTGCTGTGCAGGAGTGGCCTTTTTCATGTCAAAGTTGATTGCTGTTAATGAAAGCTGGGCTATATTTGGATGTCAAAAAAGAAATGGGCTGGAAGGGGTGGTGTGGGCCTTATTTTGTAGGTACAGGTGCTCATCTACATATGCTTTACAGAGTTTTGATGTTTTGGTGGGAATTGTGCAGTGTTTGTAAACAGTGTGCAATGGTGGGGTCATGTCAGAGAGTGTGAAAACCAAGTGTCCCAGTCTGCCTTCATGGTATAAGTACATATAAACTTTCAGAAGTAATTAATATACACAGTAAAACCGAATTTTAAAATGATTTCTAAGTAAATTTTTTTTCCTAAGTAAATTGTTCTACAATGAGGGTGGTGAAACACTGACATGGGTTGCCCAGGTCTGTGGCGGAGGCCCCATCCCTGGAAACGTTCAAAGTCAGGTTGGATGGGGCTTCGAGCAACCTGATCTGGTTAAAAGATGTCTCTGCTCCTTCAGGGGTTTGGACTGGATGATCTGTAAAGGTCTCTTCCAACACAAAGCATTCTATGATTCTAATGATGAGGTTCCCACAACCCTGATCCTGGCACGACTTCTCTTGTGCTTGTATTCACACCTATGGAGTGCTGTTGGCATTAGGAAGCAAGCATGGGGAAGGTTTAAATTGCCTTCAGACAAGCATGATACAGCACCCAAAAAACTGTTTGTAAAAGATACATTTGTGTGTATGAGTTCTAATGAAGATGTGGGGTTTCTCTCTACTTACAGTTTATGTAACCGAAGCAGTATCGCAGCAGTAGGCATTAAGAAACTTTAGTCTTGATCATTTAAACTGGTGCACTGGGTTAACCTCATTTTACAAGACTTGCGAAAATGCAGTCAAGATGCTGCTTATTTGAACTCCTGATTAGTTTGGCTTTCAGGTAGAAAGATTGGCGACTGAGTAGTGAACTTGACATGATGTGATGACAAGGTTACACCTCTCTGTATGGACATGGGTGTGTTGCTCTTTTTTTGCCTGGTTATTCCCATCGGTCTAATCTTCCACGCACTGGCAGTTCACCTTTATTTGGGAAAGAGAGAGGTTTGGGTAGCTCCTTGTATCAGTTTTAAGGCCGGTCTTTGCTTGGAAACTCTCTGAGCCAGTCTAGTAAGTAAAATCACAGCTGGGTTATGGGTTTTTTTGAGTTATTTGTCATTCGGGTGCTGGGAGGTCAGTGTTAAATTGGTGTTGATAGGTGGTAAAATGGATACTACTGCTCAGTATCTTCATAAAGTTGGTTGTTCATACTGAACAGAACTGCTCAGGCATTCAGATCACATGCCAGTCCCTCCTCTGGAGACACACAGATATATTTCTTTCATCTTCATCCACTTCTCTAGAACTTGAGTTTGTGATCTCGTCACATCTGTATTTCACAAAAGCGCTCTCATTTGTTTGAAGCACTGCAATCACTATGTTTTCATGCTGGGCTGCCATTCACTGAAGCCTCATTTAGCTTTGCTCACTAAAAGAGAAAAATTAACACCTTGCTGAGATACAAGATTTCATTCATTATACAAACCAAAAGGAAAGGTTAGCTGAAACGGGTAGTTTTACCTAATCATGAGACTTAAAAAAGTCAGGGCTCTAAAAGAGTCAGTTTTGCAAGAGTTGGTGATGGCTGCTTCTTTAGGACCAATGTGCTGATGTGCTCTCTCTGGCGACCAACAACAGAACCGGAGGGCATGGCTGGAAGATGTGCCAGGGGAAGGTTGGGTTGGATATTAGGAAAAGGTTCTTCACCCAGAGGATGGTGGAGCACTGGAACAGCTCCCCAGGGAAGCAGTCATGGTGCCAAGCCTGACAATGTTCAAGAAGCTTTTGGACAATGCCCTTAGACACATGGTGTGAATGTTGGGGTTGTCCTATGCAGGGACAGGAGTTGGTCTTGATCCTTGTGGGTCCCTTCCAACTCAGGACAATCTATGGTTCTATGAGCTATTCTAGGTTTTCTATTCCTTAATATATCAACAGATTCTTGAGAACTTTAGCCTGAAAGTAAGATGTTCTAGTTAGACAGATAGTTCCTCGGGCTAGTCACTCTCTGTTGCTAGGTATTTCATAGAATCATATAATCATTTAGTTGGAAAATGATTTTTTGAGGTCATCAAGCCCAGCTGTACCTGTCCACTACTAAATTGTATCTCTGAGCACCTCATCTACCTGTCTTTTAAACACCTCCAGGGATGGCGACCCCACCACTTCCCTGGGCAGCCTCTTCTAATGGCTGTTAACCCTTTCCATGAGAAGTTTTTCATAATATCCAAGCTAAACCTCCCCTGGCGCAACTTGAGTCTATTTCCTCTTGTCCTATCACTTGTTACTTGGGAGAAGAGACCAGCATCTACACTACTACAACCTCCTTTCAGGGACCTGCAAAGGGTGATGAGTTTTCTTCTCAGCCTACTCCAGGCTAAACAACCCCAGGTCCCTCAGCTGCCTTTCATAAGGCTTGTTCTCCGGCTTCTTCACTAGCTTCATTGCCCAGGCATTTGCTCAGTAGCTGATATTCCAGAGCCTTGCTCTGAGCCGGTTCTGTAGTAAATCAAACAGCAATCCCTGTCTTTTAATGTTGCAGGAATTCGTCCTTACAAGTGTGAGGTTTGCAACAAAGCCTTCACCCAGCGCTGTTCCCTGGAGTCCCACCTGAAGAAGATTCACGGTGTACAGCAGCAATATGCCTACAAACAGAGGCGAGACAAACTGTATGTGTGCGAAGACTGTGGCTACACAGGCCCCACGCAGGAGGACCTGTACCTGCACGTCAGTAACATTCATCCTGGGAGTGCTTTCCTGAAAAAGACTTCGAAAAAACTTGCAGCAGTTTTGCAAAACAAACTGAGCCCTGTCCTGCAGAGGAACACCAAAGAGGAGGACAAGGACGAGTGACACGGATTACAGTGGTCTCCAGGAATGAAGTTTACATGTCAAACTCTCCATATCTTATTTTTTTTAAATACAATTTTGAAACAAACCCCTGAAATAAAAGGGATGTGTTTGTTAATGGAACTCTCTTGATGTTGGTAGAACCTCAACTTGAAAGAAGTATTCCTGTATAGGAATGAAACATCAGACGTTTTTATCTGGCCAAAAAAGAAACGGAAAGCCTGGAAGAGGCGGTCACCTCTTGGATGGAATATTTACTGAACTGACATTCAGTCAACCTATTTTCTATTCCAGCTCTACCACACGTCCAAGTGGCCACTGACAAGTTCACCTTTGTATTTTGTAGAGGTAATAACAGTTACTTCCTGTAAAAATTATATTTGAGCAGTTTGGGTGGAAAGTGCAGTGTAAGAGCAGCCACTAGTGCCTTGTTCTATGCAAAATTAATTAAAATGGCCTGAAGAACAGCACACTGTATTAGTAAATGAGTTAAAACATACATATAACCTTCACTCTGCCCCTCCATGCAGCAAAACAATGATTTATGGAAGCACCATCCAAGGTGAGATGAAACTGTTTTTAAAGGATGCAGAACTTTGTCCTCCCAAACTTTCTCTGTTAGTGAATGGCACCATTCCAGGGCAGACCTATGGGCATGTTTTAGGTACTTTAAGCTGTGAACTTGTTTTATCATATTTAGACTCGAGTGTAACCTTAACTCTGACACTCTTGGATTTGCTGTTCTCACTTTGGGGATTATTACCACGTCCTTTTTAACATCCATTGATATCAGCCCAGAAACCCAAAGTAAACACTGTAATGACTTGAAGATGTGTATTTTCTGTCATGATGAAATGCCATTTTGTGTGTATTTTATGGCGTGTATGTGTGTGTGTCTGTGTGTGTTCATTTTAGGATTTCTTTTTCTTTTTAATCGTCAAGTGCCTGTTCAATCCTAGAGCAGAGCAGCTGTATAAGACGGGGACTTAGCTGGTCCCTGCCTCATAACATCAGTGTGAACATGTAGGCACGGCTCAGGCCTTTCTTCTGTAACCACTATAAGGCTCCTGGTGAGACTAATGCTGCAAGGGAAGGAGGTGGTGATGATAACAAGGGACTAGCACTACATCTTTGTGCATTTAGGACTCCCCTATAGTCCTGCTGCAGCTCCTGTGGGACCAGGACAACCAATAAGGCAGCCTGTAGGTACTGTTGAGCGTGAATTTAGGGATTTAGGGAGAGGGATGCCCATATAACTTGTGTTGCTGAAACCACCTGACGCTTCATGACTCTGCTGCAGCCCTTAGTGGGCACTTGGGTGTCTACAGAGGAGCTGCAGGGTGGGGTGGTAACGTCCTCAGCAACCACAAGATCAAGCGTATGTTATTCATCTGCCTCCTAATTTAATGGACACAGCGGCTAAACAGGTTTTACATCAATTTAAATGCATAACAATTAATGGATTTCATTTGTAAAATCCAAAAATTCTTTTCAAACTCAAAATAAAGCTGTACACTTGGGAAGAATAGGCTATATTCTATAGACATTTACACAACAGCTGAAAAGTATCCTGCCTAAAACAGAGTCATAGCCAGGATCTTCACAATTGTTACCACTAAAATGATCGATTCTGAGTGTCTCTGTAAGAATCTTCAGTTTTCCTTGGTTTTGTACAGGCATGTGCTTAGGGTTTTTGTGGGGAAAAGCTTCTAGGGGTTTTAAAGAATTTCTAACCATATTAATACTTTATTCAGCAAAACTGTCAGTGCTTGAAAATGGACCTGGGACCTTGAAAATGAGGATAATAAAGTGATGCTACTGTGTAAAGAGCAAACCTGTCATACTATGTCATGGGAATGTCCGCAGAATACTTCAATAAATGGGAAGTCTGTGGGGAAAAAAGCATCTGAGGTAAATTAGAGGATCCTTGCTTTGCAAAGAGCTGAAACTTATGCACTGACTCCATATTCTTCTGAGATCGTGCCCTTATAACTGAGGAGCATAAACAGAAGGTTGCTTTTGCTGAGCAAACTTGTGTGTTTGCAAATGCATTGCCCAAATTGCCTGGCTAAGGAAAGAGTCACAGCTGGTTCAGCCAATGGCACTGGTGATGCTGCCCTGTCACCCACACAGCGCGCTCTCAGCTGTGAAACTTGGTTGAGTTCAGTGCCCAGGTGGAGCTGTTCAGGGAGTCCCGCTGAGCAAAGTGACAAGCAGTCACCTAACTGCACAGGATTTGTGTGCTTTGCTCTGCCAAATCCTAAACACAAACACAGGCTGGGTGGAGAATGGATTGAGAGGAGCTCTGAAGAGAAGGACTTGGGGGTACTGGTGGATGAGAAGCTCAACAGGAGTCAACAATGTGCGCTTGCAGCCTACAAAGCCAACTGTATCCTGGGCTG
Organism: Phaenicophaeus curvirostris; assembly: GCF_032191515.1. NCBI lineage: Eukaryota > Metazoa > Chordata > Aves > Cuculiformes > Cuculidae > Phaenicophaeus > Phaenicophaeus curvirostris. The sequence goes on along the minus strand of NC_091393.1, from coordinate 107,449,168 downwards.
GATTCAAAACAGTGTGACCAGCAGGGTGAAGGAGGGGATTCCGCCCCTCTGCTCCTCTCTAGCGAGACCTCACCTGGACTCCTGCATTCAGTTCTGGAGTCCTCAGCACAGGAAGGACATGGAACTGTTAGACTGAGTCCAGAGGAGACCACAGAGATGACCAAGGGCTGGAGCACCTCCCATGTGAGGACAGGCTGGGAGAGCCGAGGTTGTTTAGCCTGGAGAAGAGGAGGCTCTGGGGAGACCTTAGAGCAAACTTACAGTATTGAAAGGGGCTACAGGGAAGTTGGGGAGGGGCTCTTGATCAGGGAATGCAGGGACAGGACAAGAGGGAATGGTTTTAAGCTGAAAGAGGGGAGATTTAGATGAGATCTTAGGAAGAAATGTTTTCCAGTGAGGGTGGTGAGGCACTGCTCCAGGTTGCCCAGAGAAGTGGTGGCTGCCCCATCCCTGGAGGTGTTCCAGGCCAGCCTGGCCCAGTGGGAGGTGTCCCTGCCCATGCCAGGGAACTTGGAACTGGATGGGCTTTAAAGTCCCTTCCAACCCAAACCATTCAATGTAACCTCAGCTTTTACGCTTGAGATGTGGTCAAAACCGTCTGTTCGTCTGGAGACACATTCTGTGAGTGTGTCTATGTGCACACAGGTTTTTCCCCTACTGTACCACACACGGCTTGTGATTTCCCTCCAGTTATCACTGTCAAAGCACATCCCTGCTGAAATATTGACACACTAAGGTGGTCCATCTATGTGATCTCAATAAAAAAAAGCATCCACAGCAATAAAAAAAGCAGCAGGTAACAGTACACAGAAGAAACACCCTCAGAAAGACAGCAAAGCTCTGAGGAGCTGGATGCCACATCTGGAGTAATTGCCCTGATTGTTCGGCTGTTTTTTCTGCAGAGATCAGACTCATCCCATAGCAGATGCCCTGTGCCAATCAATTTAACCACCTGGCAACTTAGTTTTAAACGGGTCACAAAGTTTTTGCATTAGACTGGCAACAGCTATCTGCCAGTTCTGTTGTGGCACCATTTTATGCCTCCAGAGATGTTCCAGAGCCCATGCAGGGATGCTGGAGGCAGCCAGCTTCTCAAGTGAGAGACACCAGTAAATTCCACCGCTATGCCCTCTGAAGGCTGCTCGCCTCCTCCTGGCTCTCTGGTGGTACAGACTCCTCCGAGACTTAGACAGATTTACAAATGAGCATCGCTGGTGAAGCTGTTGCTCAGACACGAGGCTTCTGTTAAATGAACACAGGAGAAGCCAACATGTGCCTGCACCACATAGGCTCCAGACTTGTCGTTATTTACCAGGTGGCAGGATGAGGCTGAATCGTTCAAACACTGAGTGGCTGTACACCGAGCTGATGAAGGTGGCAATCCCACCCAAGCATTGCTCTACTGCTCCATACTCTCTTGCTGTATCTAATCTCAGCCACAGGAAACTCAGCACGGTTTTACCACCTCCTGCTTCTGCCCAGAGTATCCTACCTCTTCCTTCTGCTTGCCCTCTTTGTATCTATGGAAAACTGATTGTGCTTACTGGTGTTGAACAACCCACTTGCTACAGCTTTGTGATGTGGGAACATACTTGCTGAACAGGTAGAACTTCTGAGTGTTCACACAACATTGTCCTCGTTAGTCATCCCAATTTCTCAGTCTCCATGCTTTGTCTTTTTAGATAGAAATCTATTTATAAAGCACAGTTATCATACCATCAACTAGAGCACGTTTGAATAAACAAGTGCCACCGTAGTGAAGTTTCACTGCACAGGTTTCCACAGTTCAGTGCTATAAAGGAGCAAAAATTGAGCACTACGGAAGGGTTTCTTCAGCAGCAAGCCTGCCCGTTTGTTTTTTTAGGTATGGTTCTTGCTGATTTTCTTGAATCTTATGGCTGGGTTGCATTTTTATTGGTAGTCTGCAGTGGCATTAGGAAAACTCATATGTACAATTCAGAGAAATCAAGTAGAATAAGGAAAAAAGCTTTCCAAGAGCACAACACAAAGCAAGACCACCTGATGTCATTACGGCTTATTTATAAAATTAAGTCTATAGCCAGAGAAACAAACTTCAAAAATAACTCTTCTGTTTAGAATGCTTACAAACCTACATTCTCCCCCAGCCCCTAAACCCAATCGGCAGTTCCTTATTCTTCACAAGGCCCGGCTTCAAAGTCATGAGCCTGCTTGTATAAAGGAACTTACTTGCCCTGGCAAATGCCATAACCTGGCACTAGAAATTGCTATGGGCAGGTTCCTCATCTTCTCAGACCCACAACGCAGTCAGGAAGCTCAATGCAGCTGCAGACTCGGCGCCTGCACAGAGCCTCACAACCAAAGGTACAAAGCTCATTTACATTCTCACAGTTCTTTCATGTGGGCTGCTCAGCCTGTTAAGAAACCTGCAGGAGGAGCCATTCTTAAGTGGTACAACTTCCCACCTTTCAGAGCACTCACTGGAAATTAAGTGTATCAGTTACAATGCTGCTCCTCTTTTGCTAAGCTGCTTCTGTTAAATGATACCTTTGCCTCACTGCTTTAAACAAGTGCTTACAGGAATTCTGGTTATAATTCTTATCGCAGTTTTTCCAGTTGTTGCTGTCAGGAAACCAACAAACTTCTTCAATAGACACCTTTGAAAAGAGCAAGAACTAAGCTGAGTGAAACCCAGTTTGCTGGCTTTATTTGTTTATCTTTTGCATTTCTCTCAGCTCAGACAACGCAGATGTCGTTTTGCTTTAGTACACAGACTTTATTTTCAAGGTCTCAGCTCTGCAACAAGTTTTTTTTCTCAAAAATGACAAAAGAAAGCTGATTTGATTGAAAAGATTTTACTCGATAATAGAAACTTTCCTATCAACATTAGATTGTACAAACAGTGTGGAGAAAAATAGATTAAGTTGGCTTTGTCCTGCCAGGTCCACTTAAGTCACCTACAATGTAAGCAAATACACATTCCCTACTCCAATTTTTCTTTCTTTTTAGGGAGGAGAAAACTTGATATTAAAATATTAGCTAAAGTGACTTAAAAAAGAACACATATTCAAACGAGACATTTAAACAGAGGGCTCTTGCTTGACCACTTGCCTCTGCACAGCTTATAGTTTGGGTCAGTTTTTGTCCATGTACTCTTCAAGGCGCAAAAGCCACTTATTCCAGTACTGTGAGCACAGACCAGAATCCATGAAATGTGGATGCGCAGGGGAGCCGTTCTTATAGGCAACCACAATGAGTCCACAGCTGACCTGCAGATGAAAACAGACGGCTGTCAGCAATTCAGTGTTAGTACGGAACTTCAATCAGCAAATCTGAATGCTACACCTCACTGTAAAACATCAGCCTTAATACATACATACCTCAAATAAGGAATGGAGAACAAAGAGAGCAATAATTTACCACAGAGAGTAACATTTAAACAGAGTTCAAAGATCTGACTGACTTTGGTGAAACCTGGAGGACTCCAGCTCTGGGCATCAGAGCGACAGTGTCTATTTACACTTTGCAGATCCTGGTGAAATTCCTAGTGACAGATGAGGTTTCGCCTGGGGTCAGATAACCAAACTGATGCTGCTTTCCAGCATTAGTCTGAGTGGAAATGGTTACTTAGGTGTGTTCTGACATCTTTCACACTTGACAAACAGCTCCCTGTCAAACCAGCTACTGGGGTGAGGAGAAAGCAATGGGAAGCAAGAGGCTAGCAGCAGAATTCTAAAATTACCAACTCTATTTCACTCTGTGAGGGCCATGCCTGTTAAGTGTTTGTGTTTTCTGATCTCTATAATAATCTAGAAAGTCATCTGAAGAACCTATTAATTACCCTGCTCACTTCTGCTTTATATTTTCTCCCTTTGATGCTTTGTATTGAAATAACAATCCTTCAGGCCAAGCAGGCCTGGCTAGAATCATGTCTGGAGTCTTTACATTGTTCCACTGATTAAGTGATTGATAACACTGCTTTTCTCTGAAAAAACACTGTGCAGTTTCCAAATGCTCTAAGCAAATTGCATAGTCCCTCGTTTGCTAGTGCTACTTCTTCCAAGTGACAAGTGATAGGATGAGAGGAAATGGCCTCAAGTTGTGCCAGGGGAGCATTAGATTGGATATTAGGGAAAATTTCTTTTCTGAAAGCGGTAAAGCACTGGAAAAAGCTGCCCAGTGAAGTGGTGGAGTCAGCATCCCTGGAGGTATTCAAAAACCACAGACATGGTTTAGTAGGCACGGTGGTGTTGGGCTGATGGTTAGACTGGACGATCTTAGAGGTCTTTTCCAATCGTAACGACTCTATGATTCTATGATTTCATGATGCAAGCAGTGCCCTCCCAGTCTATTTCCCTGTTTGCAGGCTCTTTTGCTTCACTTCCTCTCTTCCTACTCCTGACACAAGCAAAATGCACACAGAACAAAGCACTGGGAGTTGCCCAGATGCCAAGTCACTGAGTTTATCTGTCCTCCTAAGATGCTGAGCATCGCTTCAGTCCCACCAAGCACGAGTTTCCTTAAGATCAATGAAATCCTACTGACAGGCAAAGGCAGCAGGGTTTAGCAAGAGTAGTGGAGTTATTTCACTGTGTGTCAGCTTAACCTGACCTGAGACTGGGTTGTTTTGTTACAAATCCTATGCAAAGTTCCATGATGGACAGCAGGTGCTAAAGGCAGGAAATAGGAAAATGACATGGCTGCAGCTGCTTGTCTTGGCAGGCAGCAGGCCTACTGACCTGGAAGTTGTAATTGGCATCGTGATTTATGGCTCCAACATATGCCGCAACCTGTAACGGGTTGTCAAAAGTGTTCTTCAGCAGTGGTTTTGGTTTCTCCGAAGTTTTCCAGTCAATCACACACAACTGGCCCCTGCATAAGAGAACAAGACAGGACAATGTTTTAAACTGATGTGTAGTCATAAGTAGGAAATTAGGGATGAGACAGCACAGAAGGGTGAATCACTCTCAGCCCGTTTCACCCTGATGTCATGTCACTTGTTATTATGTCTAAGCAAGTCTCTTCCACACTGGCAGTTTCAGTCTCAAAAATCAAGACTCACTAATATCTGCTGCAGTTCCTGGCAACTGCTGAGGAGCACTTAGCCCTGCCCTGCTCACACCCTGCTCCGGTAAGGAATTCCCCACATGGAACAACAGCATTTCTGTCATCAGGTTCACCTCCAAGTTCATCCACTTTGCTGCTCTTAGAGATCTATCCAGTTTCCCCTCCAACACACCTGCTCCAGCCTTGGACACAACATCCCAGGCGCTGCAAAGCGCCACAGGCTTTATCAGGTTTCTTAGAGAACCAGTACCTCACCGATACTTAGCCACGCAGTCTACCAGGCCCAGATACTGAAGAGTCTCATGCTGAACAGCACTTTCCAGAGCTTTCACGTCGCTGATATCTTCTAAGACATGCTGCACACTTGATAAGTAGCCAGAAATAGCAGCATCTTCTCCCTTCATCTGTTCCTTCGCTGCTGTCTCTTCAGACAGGAATATAGATTCCAAAGCTGCATGGAAGAGCTCTCCTTGGAGAAAAAGATCTAAGCAAGACACAAGCCCCCCACATTTTAGACACCACTCATAATACCTGAAGAATTTATATTGTAGATACTGCACAATATAGCTTCTAAAACAGCCCTGTTTTTTGTACTGAAAGCTGAAGATATGGGGAAGAAGAGGGAATAAGACAGAAAATAAGCGTCAACAGTGGAATTAATATCTCTTATATTAACGTTTACTGCTTTGGTCTCACTAATTACTCAGGAAAAAAATGATTTTTCATTTATTGTTTATTCAAAGGCATTTGTGAATTTTTATGAATTAAAAATATTATTCTAGGCTGCTTTTTGCTGCATTTGCTGCTTCTGCTGTATTGGTTCATCTGAATGGAGCTTATCTCCTTCTGAAATGGCTGGACATAGTTCTAGGAGTAAGGGCCTATCTCCAAAATGATGCCAAGAAAGATCAGTTTTCAATAACTGTGTAAGGTTTGTTAGGCCATCAAAGTGCTTAGTAACTCAAAAAGCATAAACAAAGGCTATTCAGTTTTACATAGCATAATAATTCACATAAGGAATAGTGATGGGACAAGAGGAAATGGCCTCACATTGCCCTAGGGGAGCTTTAGATTGGATATTGGGAAAGATTTCCTGACCATCAGTGGTGAAGCACTGGCAGAGGCTGCCCAGGGAAGCGGTGGAGTCTCCAACACTGACATCAAAAAGTGTGTAGATGTCACACTTCAGGACATGGTTTAGTAGGCACAGGGGTGCTGAGCTGATGGTGGGACTGGACAATCCTACAGGTCTTTTCCAACCTCAATGACTGTCTGACTGTGATTTGAAGGAGTGCTCACACTTACTACAAGAGGCTGCCTACTATTCCCCAAGTTCTCCCAGATCCCTATCAGTTCTACGGCTTGGGGGAAGTCACCTTTTTAAGTGTTAAAAAATGAAAAATTCCAAATGCATGGCAATTTCATAGAAGCTACATATACCAGATAAACTAAACAGTTACTGGAGAACTTCAACATAAACAGCAAGGTTTTAAAGACTCAAGACAATACACCTCATTGTAAAACAGCTTACTCTCTGCAAACAGGCTCAATAACATCAGCTGGAAAATACCTATTTGCAAACAGATACCAGCAAAGAGAGAAATATAGGAGAGGCAGACAGGACACAGCAAAGAATACCTACAGGCTCAATGTTTCTCATTTCTGAACCCACTTTAGCAGTCCTAGAACAAAGATCAGAGCTTAGATTCATCAATAACAGGTGCTCTCATAATATGGTCTCACCCCTTGAAATGGAAAGGAAGGAGATTGAGAGGAGATCTTAGGAAGAAGAGGGGGATGAGGCACTAGCACAGGTTGCCCAGGGAAGCTGTGGCTGCCCCATCCCTGGAGGTGTTCAAGGCCAGACTGGATGAGGCTTTGAGCAACCTGATCAAGTGGAAGGTCTCCCTGCCCATGGCAGGGCATTTGGAATGGGATGGGCTTTGAGGTCCCGTCCAAACCACACCATTCCATGATTCTACAAAACATCTTAAGGGATGTCCAGAACACTTAGTTTGTAGGGCCTGATAAAGCAGTGATGCCCACACATCCCAGCCAGCAACCCAGACTGCTGCTTCTACTTTGTAATCATAGAATAGTTTGGGTTGGAAGGGATCTTAAAGATCACCCAGTTCCAACCCCTCTGCCATGGGCAGGGACACATCCCACTAGACCAGGCTGCCCAAGGCCCCATCCTACCTGGCCCTGAACACCTCCAGGGACGGGGCAGCCACAGCTTCCCCGGGCAACCTGATCCAGTGCCTCACCCTCTCATGGTGAAGAAATTCTTCCTTATGTCTAGTCTAAATCACACTCTGGTTAAACTTACTTTTAGTATACTCTTCAAAGCCATCTTTTCCAAGCTCCAAAATCATTTTCTGTTTCCACCTTTCTAGATAAAAGGCTTGCTGTGGAGAAATTGTCTGTTGAAGAATACGGGTAACACTGGGCATTTTTGTTTTTTGCAAGGGGATTTTCATGGGTAGGCTGGAATCGCTGTTGAGAGGGGGAATTCTCTTGTTGGAGTTTATTAAAGGAACCCATTTTCTGGGAGTTTTTGTTTCAGCTCCAACTGGAGGGCTGCATTTATCCGGTGGCCCATATAACAAATTGTCTTCTTCAAATATCGTCTCTGGTGTCTGGGCACTGGTTTTGTAAGAAGTAACAGAGCGGACCAAGTTCTTGTACTTTTCCTGGTCAACTTGTTCATAACTGTTCCCTTTTTCCTTCTTATTACAAAGACAAGCGGAGGTGGTCAGAGACAAATATGGGAATTGCTTTTGGCAAAAAGGTGTCTGAAAAAGCATTTCCAGTTTCCCATGTCTCCTGGATAGCAGCTGTAGGAATTGCATTCTGACGAGAAGCATTTGTGAGTAGTTTGAGTATTCTTTCTTCCGTTAGGAACAGTCTTTAGGTTCACATATTTTCCCCCTGTGGAAAGAGAAATTTGTGATTTCCAGAGTCACAAAACTCTACCAACAACCTGTTTTTCCCCTCTGCTGAACAAACAACTGCTGTGGTCATACAGTGCCTTCGCACACTTCATGCCACCAGAATTCCTATAGGTAAATAATACAGTAAAAAGAAGAATGAACAGGCAATGAAAAATGCAAATGACCCTAGAAAGAACCAATGTCAGTCCACAAACAAGCCCTGAGAGAGGACAAACAAATGAAGACGTTGCAAGTAGCAAACACCGCAGCAGAGGATGCTCTTACAAGAACAGTAGTGGAATCATCAGGAAGGTAGACACAAAAACTGATCTCAACAAACATCCCAAAAAGAGGGAGGGGGAAATTAAAAAAAAAAAAAAAGGCAGCTATGCAGAAGAAAATGAAGCAAATCCATCACTGTGAGGTATTAAAGACATGTAAGTTTAGAGTGGATGTCCATAAGAGGATTATGGGGACTAAGCACCTTTTGGAGAACAAACCCATGTTTTCCTTTTGCACATCTGGAGAAAGCAGGCAGCAGCAGTATCCGGATCCTGGAAGTGGGAGATCCAAGACTGAGAAAACCAAAGAGACACTAGATGTGCTGCAGGTGTCTTTGGATTCCAATAAGTCTTTTAAGGATCAGAGTATAAGATAAAAGTATTTTTCTAAACTGAGTTGCAAACATACGTGTCTTCTAAGACACTTAAGATGTTTAAAAGCAAAACCAGTATACAAGAATTGCTATTCTCGGCACAGCTTTCAAAACTATACTGTGAATGCAGTCCTAAGTCCTAGGAAGGCTTCTGCACATAGATAAAATATAAATACTTGCATAATGGCATTTAAATCAACATTAAGTACTTGCAGAATTGAGGCTCTGTTCTCCTACTCAAGTTATTTGCTTACCCTTACAAAGTTCGCTTTCCTCCACAGCAAAGAACACAGGCAACACACATTGCCCACTGACATCAGCATTTTGTTCCTGCAAATGATTTAACGTTACTCTTTTCTTTCCCCACACTCCTTACACAGCACTTCACACACTGCACAAACTGTAGGCACCACAGAAAACAAACCCAGAGCAGGAGGAGTTTTGTACAGACAGATCCCAAGCTTGTGCAGAACTGCAGTGACACCAACGTGTGGGCGCAAGCATATGCCACACAGAACAGTCTGTAATAACGGGGCTGTTGGCTGCAGCTGATGAGATTAAGACACCTTGGAACACCAGGCTGAGACCTTGGACTCCGCTTCCATAAATATTGTTCTTCATCTTTGAAGGACAAACCCCTTCATCTGTAGATGTTTAATCAGGAGCAGGCACAGACACTGCTTTTTTTTTTGACCAGCTTTACACTTTCAAGCTATCTTCCTATAGTTTAAGCAAATAACTGTTCTGTAACCCAAGGGCATGCAACCTGATACAAAATAACCTGTCAGAAGCAAACCCGAACTAGGAAAGCACAATTAGGTTGGATCTGAACTTCCCGTCATGTAGCAGTGGCATTTCTGACCCAGTACCTGTTGCCCTGCAGACAGATTTGCCACACTTGTTAGAAGGGCTCACTCGGTCTTTAGTAAGGGTTTCCCACAATTACAGTGCATATCAATCAAACAAGTTAATGATTTTAAAACTGCTTTGTGATGTAAGAGAGCAACAGAGGAAAATAATGACAGTGTAACTGGTTAATTCTGCTACCAACTTCCTGCAGTCTGATAAGATACCAAGCAAGGTGCCTTACAAGGGAAACCCTTCCCATTTAAGATAATTTGAATATGTCACTTCCCTTTTTTAATAATTACATTACACTTAATATCAAACCAAATCTTCTGCTTCCTTATCCAGCAGGACTGTATCAAGCTGCACCTGTTTTCTCATTTTCCAGTGTTTAATAGCAAGAATGGACATGACCCTGTCCATTTCAGATTCCTCTCAGAATGACTCTCCCACCTGCACACAAGAGAAGCACAGGTGCCTTACAGAAGGATAAACCAGACAGGTTTGACCATTGTATTGCCACAAAAGTATTTAAGTTTTGCACAAAAAAAAAAAAAAAAGAATAAGCTTCTTCACAGAGGTTACACAGCAACAAGAAATTGGACTGTAATTTAGGTTCCATCCTGCTTCATTCCATGGACAGGTAAGGAAGTTTTACGTCACCAAATTTTATGTTACCTCCCATTTTTTATTTGATGCCAAGAAGTTGTTTCTACAGCTTTTCTACACCAAAAACTTCTAACAGCATAAAGAGATACTTTTTACAAAGCATGTTTGAATTTTTCAGTTCCCCTTGGGTTTTCAGCAAGGGAATTTTATGTCTTCACTATTACTGCTAATTGTTCTGAAAAAATAATTTTTAAAAGCTCTTCCCTCTTGGCCTTTTGAATATCCTAGATCAGCTCACTTCTGCAAAACTGTTCTGTCAGCATTTACAGCAACTAATTCTTCTCAGAAGATGATCACATATTTAAATAGTCTTTTTCAGTCTTTGAATGGGATCAGTTACCTGACAGAATCTGCCCCTTGCTGAAAAAGAAACAGGTAACAGTTTGCTGCAGGAGGCAGCAAAAAACCAGTAAAAGCAGCAAAGGAATACATAAAGGTCAAACTTTATTACCATAAGCAAATTGTTTCATCATAAAAAGCAGTCCAGAAAAAGTAATCTCTCCTGTCTTGGGATTTGCCTTTAAACATTGATCCTGAAGCTGTGATTTAAAATAAAACAGGGAAAACAATAGTCTTCTTTCAATTTAATAGTATCCAAGCTTGTAGTTTCTCAGGCTACTGTGTGATGACCATTAATGCACTTAAGTGTATTAATGAGAACAGAATACACGCTGGGTTACTGACTGCATATTTGTTATATTAGCCAGAGCACAAAAGTAAAAGTCCATCCTGGCTTTGTGTCAGCTGCAGGAAGCAAGAGGACACCTGATTCAGCATAAAGCTCACTTGGAGTCAGCTGCTCCCTCAACGTTTTTTTAAGGAACAGATTTATACCAGATCAGTGCTCTGAATCATGGTGCTATTCAAATGCACAATATTAGAAGCCCCAGAGTTGATTTACCACAACACTGATACAGTGTTTCAGCAACGTCTAGTGTGAATTTATTTTAGCAGCCTATATTGTTCTGGGGTGATATCTGTGGAAGTGCCTGTGTGCTCTACGAACTAAGCCACGAGGGATGGGAGAGTGTCCGCTGCTGAGCTGCTCTACAAAAGGAAAGAGGTTCTAGGAACACTAAGAAATAAAGACCACTTGTATCTAACAGAATAAATAATCATGTTTTTCAATAAATCACAGAGACACTTCCGTGCAACTAACTTACATTTACAAGAAAGAAATGGATTTGGAGTGATCTGGATCCACTCTCGTGCATAAAGAACAGAATTTAATAGCTATTTCCCTCTGAGGAAGTGTCTCCTTTCTGAAAGGGTTTGTGTTTGAAGACTGGTAGAATTGCTTTGAGTATTATATGATGAACTGCACTGGAGAAATGAACAAAAATAAAATAACACAGGGAAAGAAAATAACTGAAGAAGGAGAACTGCACTTACGTTTTCCAAGCAAGTTGACTTTGCAGCTCCAAAAACAACTGCACTAATACAACTGAGGAAGTTTTTCCAGGATAGGAATGAGCGGCCTAAGAGAGGGAAACAAAAAAGGGTTATTTGAAGAAGTATTAATTACTATTTGATGTAGAAAGACAACAATAACCCATCTTCTCCCTCAGAACGACCACCTCCTTTCTTTTTCTGGTCACAACTTAATAACACAGGGCTTTGACGCCTGTATCAATTCTAGGACTTTTCACCTTGCCCATTCCCTGCCCCCAGCCTCTCTTCCTTGACTCCTTGTGGTTTGTAAGCTAAATCATTGAACCTATCCAGGTTAAAAAATACACCTCCCTCTCTTCAGGAGTTAAGAACACGGGGAGAAAAAAAGAGAGATTTAAAAAAAATTGAAAATAAAGAGAGATTTAGCAACCCAGCTTACAACACAAGCTCAGAGCTACATGGGATCAAAGGGATAACAAGCTTCAACACTGGGAAATGAATCAATGGTAAACACTCAGTGCTGCGTACAATCACAGAATGCCTTGAGTTGGAAGGTACCTTTACAGGTCAACCAGTCCAATCCTCCTGCAGGAGCAGGGATATCTTCAACTTGATCAGGTTGTTCAGAGCCCCATCCAATCTGGCCTTGTAAGTCTCCAGGGACAATGTTTCCAGAGCACTTTGTGGCAAACCAACCTGTGGAAGTGGCCAGCCTAAGCTCAGTGACCAGCAAGAACAAATAGATCCTTTCGGCACAAACACCAGGTGCCTGAAAATCCTGAGTATCTCTGGGACTCCACTCCCTCAGGGATAAGCCATTCTGGACAAGAAGCCTCGCTCAAGGCCACCTGCTCTACCATAGAATCACAAAATTGTTTGGTTAGAAAAGACCTTTGAGATCGACTCCAACCACACCTGTCTACTAAACCATATCTCTGAGCACCACGTCTTTAAGGTATCTCCATGGATAGAGACTCCACCACCTCCCTGGGCAGTCTGTGCCAGTGCTTCACCACTCTTTCAGTAAAGACATTTTTTTCTAATGTCCAATCTAAACCTCCCCTGGTGCAACATGAAGCCATTCCCTCGCATCCTATCTCTTGTTACTTGGCAGAAGAGAGCAGCAACCACCTCGCTACAACCTCTTTTCAGAGAGCTGTAGCGATGAGGTCTCCCCCTCAGCCTCCTCTTTTCCAGGCTAACCAATCCCAGTTCCCTCAGCCTCTCCTAATAAGACTTATACCCCAGAGCCTTCCCCAGCTTCACGTGTTGAGGGTGCCCTCAAACACGTAATCATTTGGTTGAAAGGCCTCTAAGATCATCAAGCCCAGCTGTACCTGCACACTACTAAACCACATTACCGAGCACCTCACCTGCCTGTCTTTTAAATCCCTCCAGGAGCGGGGACTCAACCACTGCCCTGGGCACGGCCACGCAGCCCCTCGGTTACAGACCTGGGGCTGGCAGGGGTGGGCACACACTTACCAGGGGAGGAAGGAGCCGCAGGCCCAACAACCGCCTGCTCTTCCTCAGCTCACCCAGGCCTGGCGGGGCCGGGGCTGAAGGAACGACATCTCACCTCCACAGCTCCGGGCGGCCCGACAGCCCTCTGCCTCACGGGCAGCTGCTCTCTCTCCGCCGCCTTTCCCGCCGCAGCCGCCCCGGTGCGCGCGCGCTCCGCGCACAACCCCGCCCCTTGATAAACCCCCGCCCACCGCCGCCCCCCTTCAGACATGCGCGCTTTCCCACCCCTGCGCATGCGCGTCCCGCCCGGCTCCCCCCGCGCGGCTTGCTGGGATTTGTAGTTCTCCGAGATCTTGCTGTGGCTTGATGAGCGTTCTTTGAAAGTTCTAACCACAAATGTTTAAAAACAAGGAAAGGAAAATAAAAAAGAAACGTTACGCCATCATCTGCTTGAGGGCAGAGAGGCTCTGCAGAGTGATCTGGCCAGGCTTTGGGCCATAACAGCCCCGTGCAGCGCTCCAGGCTTGGGGAAGAGTGGCTGGAAAGATGCCTGGTGGAAAAGAACCTGGAGTTGCTGGTCAACAGCGGCTGAATATGAGCCAGCAGTGTGCCCAGGTGGCCAATGTGAGAAACACTCATTCATTGGTAAAATATTAAAAAGGACAATGTCTTCGAAGCAAAGATAATAATATTTTTATTCTACAATTCAGTGCTGAATTGGATGCCCTTCTAAAAAAGGCATAAAGTCCTACAAAAAACAGCGAGTATTTATACTAGTTTCAAACAAAGAATGTATTCAACCACGTCCAGAGACTCCTATAAATCTCTTCAAGGTTGCTCATTATATTTTTGGCGTATTCAACCATGTCCAGAGACTCCTGTCAGGTTATTGTTGCCAACTGTATCTTGTTAGACAGCTAAGCATCATGTCTGGATATCGTCTACATATTATTTCTCAATACATGACAGATTTATATGACAAGATAATTAAACATGCACACCAGCTGCAGCAAAGCTTATCAACTAATTCCCACAGCCAAGAAGGCCAACAGCATCCTGGCTTGCATCAGCCATGGTGTGGCCAGCGGGAGTAGGGAAGGGATCGCCACCCTGTGCTCAGCACTGGTGGGGCTGCACCTCCAACCCTGCGTTCAGCTTTGGGCCCCTTGCTACAAGAAGGACATTAAGGAGCTGGAGCATGTCCAGAGAAGGAGGACAGAGCTGGTGAAGGGTCGAGACAACAAGTCTTTTGAGAGGCGACTGAGGAAACCAGGGCTGTTTAGCAGGGAAAAGAGGAGGTTGGTGGGGGGGAGATCTAATCACTCTCTACAGCTTCCAGAAAGGAAGCTGTGGTGAGGTGGGTGTTGGTCTCTTCTCCCAAGTAACAAGTGATAAGTTGGGAGAAAATGGCTTCAAGCTGCACCAGGGGAGGTTTAAATTGGGTAGAAGGAAAAAATTCTTTACTGAAATGGTTATCAGGCACTGGAAGAGGCTGCCCACTGAACCAGTGGAGTCACCATGCCTAGAGGTGTTTAAAAGGCAGGTAGACGAGGTGCTCAGGGGTATCGTTTAACAGTAGACATGTATGGTTGGAGTTGTAATGATCTCAAAGGTCTTTTCCTGCCAAATGATTCTATGATTTCATGATCTTGTTAGGGCAATCCCAAGCACAAATACAGGCTGGGCAGAGAATGGATTGAGAACAGCCCTGATGAGAGGGACTTTGCAGTGCTGGTGGATGAGAAGCACAGCATGAGCTGGTAATGTGTGCTTGCAGACCAGAAAGCCAACCATGTCCTGGTCTGCATCTAAAACAGTGAGACCAGCAGAACAAGGGAGTGGATTCTCCCCTCGTCTCCATTCTCATGAAACTCCACTTGGAGTCCTGCATTTAGCTCTGGAGTCCTCAGCACAGGAAGGATATGGATCTGTTGGAGCAAGTTCAGAGGAAGCCACGAAGATGATCCAAGAGCTGGAATACCTCCACAATGTGAGGACAGACTGAGAGAGTTCGGGTTGTTCAGCCTGGAGAAGAGAAGGCTCTGGGGAGACCTCAGAGCAAACTTTCAGTACTAAAAGGGGCTACAGGAAAGCTTGGGAGGGGCTCTTCATCAGGGAGTGCAGGGACAGGATGAGAGGGAATGGTTTTAAGCTGGAAGAGGGAGTCTGAGATGAGATTTTAGGAAGAAATGTTTTCCTGTGAGGGTGATGAGACACTGGCAACAGGTTGCCCAGGCAGTCATAAAATCATTGAGGTTAGAAGACACCTCTAGAGATCCAGCCTAGCTGTCAGCCCAACACCACCAGTCCTACTAAACCATGTCCCAAAGTGCCACATCTAGTTTTTTAACACCTCCAGAGATGTAGACTCCACTGCTTCCCCAGGCAGATTCTTCCAATGCTTCACCACTCTCAGTGTCAAGAATTTTTTCATAACATCCAGCCTAACCCTCCATTAGTGTAACCTGAGGCCATTTCCTCTCATCCTATCACTTATTACTTGGGAGAAGAGGCCCAACACCCACTGCACCACAACCTCCTCTCAGGGACAGGATGAGAGGGAATAGCTTTAAGCTGAAAGAGGGGAGATGTAGATGAGATCTTAGGAAGAAATGTTTCCCTGTGAAGGTGGTGAGGCGCTGGCACAGGTTGCCCAGAGAAGTCTGCCTCATCCCTGGAGGTGTTCGAGGCCAGGTTGGATGGGGCTTTGAGCAACCTGATGCGGTGGAAGGTGTCCCTGCCCATGGCAGAGGGATTGGAACTGGACAGGCTTCAACATCCTTTCCAACCCCAAACCCTTCTGTGCCTGCGCTAGCTGAGGACAACCAGCGCCCTGCCCTCCACCAAGATGGCGGCGGCGGCCTCAGGCGCGGGGGCTGCCGGGACGGTGGGGGTGTGGCGGCGGCGGCTCCGCCCCGCGCTCTATGAGGAGGCGGCGGCGGGGCGGGCGCCGAGCGGCTGGTGGTGCCGAGCCTGGGCGCGATGGCTCTGCTCCGGGAGGACGCGCACGGCAAGGTGAGCCCCGGGGCGAGCCGTGCGGGGGGCTCCTCGCCCTCTACCGCGGCGGGGACGGGCGCTCGGGATTCTCCGCTTTGGCGTTTTTGCCGTCGGTGTTTGGTTTCCCAGCCCCGGTGTTCCTGGTCCCTGCGGCCGGGGGCGCCGCCCCCGAGGGGGGAAAAAGAGGGAGAACGAAGCAAAACGGGATGGGGAGGAGGAGAGGAGAAGGGGAGGGCTGGCAGCAGGGAGTGCAGGTAGGGAGCGGGGCCTGCGGACAGGGGGGCGTGTGGTGCGCGGAGCCCGGCCTGCTCCTCGGGACCTGGGGCTGAGGGGAGCGATGAAGCCTCTTAGGTGCTTCTGCGGGGACCTGGTGCGTCTGACCGGCCTTCCTGGCCATGTGGCTCGTGTTCCTTAGGCTGTCAACTGTCACTTCACCTGTGGCACCTTTTCCCTTTCCCTGTCCTGTAGCCACCTGGCTTGGTTTTGCTTTCTCTGTGTAGCAGCGTTGAAGCTTGAAGTGCCGGGGAAGCTTATGTCTTGTCTTTGAGGGAGTGTGGGGTGTTGCCTGATGTTAAGGCTCTCGACTTCTCTGAGGAAATGCAAATCAAATGCTAAAACAGGAACTTTGTGAATGAATGTCCGTGTATGTAGACAGTGCTTGAGGTTCTTTCTCATGCTGGACGAGCTGCCTGGCTCAATCTACCCAGTCTACCTGGTTCGATAGCTGTCTTGCATAGGGTAAGACAGTCCTGTAACTGCCTGAGCTGCCTGTTTGTTTTCATAGTGTTGCACCTGAATGTGGTTTTGCACTGTGACTAAGCACTTGCAGGAAAGAGACCTCTGTTTTAAGCTGTTAAGGGTGTTTAAGTCTTTTCAGTCTGTGTTTTCTCCAACCTTTTAGAATCATAGCATGCTTTGGCTTGGAAGGGACCTCCACAAGTCATCCAGTCCAACCCCTCTGCAGGAGCAGGGACATCTTCAACAGGATCAGGTTGTGCAGATCCCCTTCCAACCTGAGCCAAATGTTACCAAGGATGAGGCCTCCACCACCTCCCTTGGCAACCTGTGCCAGTGTTTCACTACCCTCATTGTAAAAGTTTTTCTTTATACCCAGTCTAAATCCCTCCTCCCTTAGTTTAAAGCCATTACTTCTTGCCCAGCCTTTTGGAGGATGTATTTTAGCTGAGTTGAGGGCTATAAATACACCTGCTTGGATAACTCTTTTTAGATTCCTTCCTTTTGTCTGCTTCTCTTGCATTTACATCTTTTAAAACAATCTTGATCCTGTAGAACTGACAAAAGTTTGTTGAATGGGTGTTTTCTAGTTATTTGCTTTTAATTGTGAACTAGCTGGTGCTTTAACCTTTCTGCTGTGTGTGAAACTGTTAGTGTTCAATTATCTGTTTTTTAAGAATACTGATTGAAGGTTTCTATAGCCCTGTGTAACCTGCAGGTGGAGAGGAAGGTAAAATATCAACTGTTTTGCAGCAGTTAGTAGTGTTAATTGTTTATGTGCCCTTTCTCGCTTAGCAGACAGGAATACTGGAAGGAGGGCAAAATATTCCCATGGCGAGGGTGGAGTAGCTTTTAACTCTAACGCTAAATGGCCAAAGATTAACTAGCTTGTTTCAGGCTGTAGAGGTGTCTTAAGATTCCGGCAACAGGGGGGAGGATAGAAATACTCTATCTTGTCTGTTCCTGTTTACATAAGGAAACAGCAACATGGAATTGGTGTGTGGCCAGTAGATAAAGTCAATGCCTCTAAGAGAAACTTTGTTAGGAATTAGCCTTGAGTTAGGAATCTTTGGTAAGTATAAACTAAAAACTGACCCTGAGGTGGTGAAGCTGGAAAGGATCAGGATACGTAGGAAGAGGAAGGGAGGGTGGGATGAGGTTGATTGGAAGTGCAGTGGGAAAGATGGTGTAATCTGTCATGGGAAGGAAAAGGCACTTCAGAAAGTGAAGCAAGTAGTGGGACTGCCAAGCTAAGCTTGTGCAAATACCCTGCTATTTCTTAATGTCAGTGGTTTGGTACTATTGTGATGGCTTCAGTCTGGAGTTGAACTGTTCTGGATCAAAATACTGACAGTGTTATAGCCTCTTTTTCTCAGAACAGTCAGTGGAAGACTAAACAGTCTGTTACAGCCTGGGACCTGCTGTTATCACTTCTGAACAGTGGTTCTCACCACTGGTCAACTGCTATGTGCTCTGGAAAAAAAAAAAAAAACAAAACACAACTGCTAGGTCTTCCTGGAAAACAGTTTCTGCGTGCTGCTGGGCCCAAAAGCAAGTAGGGAGTTGAACTGCTAGCAAGGTGGAAGCTACTGAATAAGGATAATATGCTGTCAAGGGTGTACAGCCTCCATGAAGCTGGAACAGTGGTTTGTGCTGATAACACCATTTCAGATCCATGGGAGGTTAAAAGCATGTGGTGAGGCTGTATTGCTGAGACTCCTCGCCACCGGCTCCGGCCTCACTGCAGGAAGTCAGCAAAACGTTCTTGTAGATGCTGACTGTGGCTTTAAGGGCTCATTTCTGTTGCAGTTTCCACTTTAGCTGGGCATGCTTCACGTTACAGAAGGCATAGGGGCTAAAAGCACTTAGCTGTAGGCTATGTTCTGCAGGCAGGCTGCTGTGGCAGGGAGGGTTTGACCTGTGTTGCCAAGGCTCTTGCTTGACCCCTCTATCTGAGCGTATGGTGGGTTGGGTGGAGGTGTCCTGTGTGCTGCGAGGTGGAGCAAGAAAGGCTTTTGCTTGGAATATGGGATCCTTGAATGCTGATAGCGTCCTTCCCACAGCGCTTGCCCTCTGTAAGGAGGTGTGTGACTGCTTGCTTCCTGCAGGGTGATGCACAGATAGCTCTGACAGGAGAGCTGGGTAATCGGGCCAGCTTATTTCGCAACCAGTGGCCACAGGTGCTCTGGCTGTAGAGACTGCCTTCTGCTCAGTTGGCAGGTGCTGCACTTGGTGCCATTTCAGGGGTGCTAGATTTTCCCTCTATCTTTTTTTTCAAGCAAAATAATTAAACCGTTGCATCATTGAAATTCTACGTTCCAAAGGCAGAGATTTGGGAAAACATTTTCTGTAGCGTAAGTAGCAATGTGAAGACTGCGTGTAAGAAGACTGGTTTGATTTTCCTGTATGTTTGTAACTCTGACTACTTCAAGGCTTTTCCAGCTCAGTGTCAGAGCTAAGAGCAAGTCTATCATGAAGGCTGCAAAAATCAACGCTTCGCATCTACTGTACTGGCTCTTCACTGCTGCATGTGTGCTGTGTTGTTCTAAATGTATTTTTAGTATCTTGATTAAAGGGAACTTAAGCTACTTGAACTGTATTTCAGTCACATTCAGCACCAGAAACTAATGCTACTCACATCTGCTGGCCAGGTACTCTGAAAGCCTGCTGATTAACTTCTGGATGCTGAAATGAGGCCCTCTGGAACCGAAGGTTCTCTATAAACTGCCAGAAAACATCATGATCTTTTAGTGCTCTCTGGAGAACGCTTAAACTGGCTTAATTAGAAAGACTGCTCTGCCCTTGTGGAATGACTCCTTGCTCCTTCTGGAAGCCCAGCTGTGTGGAGAACCCCTGGGTTAACCTGAATTGGAGAACAAATAGATTCTTATTTTGCTGGCAATTGAATGTTGTACACAGTTGCTGCACTGGCAGAGTTTTTTTTTTGTTAGGGTGCAAAAGTAACAGCGAGTCATCCAGAACTGATGCTAAAGGGCAGAATTGTAAAAGCAGTTCAGGCCATGCAGAAGAACCCAGTGGCTGCAGTGGTTGAAGGCATTTCCTTCCAGTGGGTGCTTGCAACTGTGAAGATGTGTTTGTGTTGGGTGAGGCCCAACCAGAAGCTTTTGTCTGTCAAGCTTTTGTCTGTCAAGCTGAAGCTTCTGGTAGCTGATGGCCATCACTGGGTTATACTTAAATGGTTCAAGGTTGGGTTTTTTTGTTTGGTTGTTTTTTTTTTTTTTTAACATCTCTAAGCAAGTGCTGTAAAAGTCTACCTGAGAGTGATCACAGTAATGCTCTCTGATGTATCTTCTCTTGGACTTCCAGATCAGGTGATTATCATACTGTCCTAATTAATACTGTAATATATATTTTTAGTCTTCTGGTTATGACACCTAGAAACATTAATCAATGTGATGACTGGAGGGCTCTGCTTGATGTCTTGTTCTACCTTCCAGGTCAGACAGTTGTGGACAGTGTTGTCGCTGAACAGGGGAATGTTTGTTGGATGTTCAAGAAACCCCAGGGATCCCAATCCAAGTAACTGAAGAGATCTGAGCCTAGAGTTGGAAGGGGTCAGAGCAGCTGTAGCAGTTGTTGTAGTTACTGCAACCCAGCAGCCTTTAAGTTGTTTCTGAGAAGGAGAAATGAGAGGTGAAAGTGGCAGCACTGCTGGGTTGGGATGAGGGTTTCAGTTTGCAGCCAGACCCAGCTGCTTCCCCACTGTGCTGCTCCAGTGGGCATGTGCTGCAAGTAAGGAATAATATTTTACCAGCTGCTAAGCTTGGATTATATCACAGAATCACAGAATAACCAGGTTGGAAGAGACCCACCGGATCACCGAGTCCAACCGTTCCTACCAAACACTAAACCATATCCCTCAGCACCTCGTCCACCCGTGCCTTAAACACCTCCAGGGAAGGTGACTCAACCACCTCCCTGGGCAGCCTGTTCCAGTGCCCAATGACCCTTTCTGTAAAGAATTTTTTCCTAACGTCTAGCCTAAACCTCCCCTGTCGGAGCTTGAGGCCATTCCCTCTTGTCCTGTCCCCTGTCACTTGGGAGAAGAGGCCAGCACCCTCCTCTCTACAACGTCCTTTCAGGTAGTTGTAGAGAGCAATGAGGTCACCCCTCAGCCTCCTCTTCTCCAGGCTAAACAACCCCAGCTCTCTCAGCCGCTCCTCATAAGGCCTGTTCTCCAGCCCTTTCACCAGCTTTGTTGCTCTTCTCTGGACTCTCTCCAGAGCCTCAACATCCTTCTTGTGGTGAGGGGCCCAGAACTGAACACAGTATTCGAGGAGCGGTCTCACCAGTGCCGAGTACAGAGGGAGGATAACCTCCCTGGACCTGCTGGTCACGCCGTTTCTGATACAAGCCAAGATGCCATTGGCCTTCTTGGCCACCTGGGCACACTGCTGGCTCATATTCAGTCGGCTGTCAACCAACACCCCCAGGTCCCTCTCCTCCAGGCAGCTTTCTAGACAGACTTCTCCCAGTCTGTAGCACTGCATAGGGTTGTTGTGCCCCAAGTGAAGGACCCGGCATTTGGCCTTGTTAAACCTCATGCCATTGGACTCTGCCCAGCGGTCCAGCCTGTTCAGATCCCTTTGCAGAGCCTCCCGACCCTCCAGCAGATCGACACTTCCACCCAGCTTAGTGTCGTCCGCAAACTTGCTAAGGGTGCACTCGATGCCTTCATCCAGGTCATTGATGAAGACATTGAACAGGGCTGGACCCAGCACTGAGCCCTGGGGAACCCCACTTGTCACTGGCCTCCAGCTGGATTTCACACCATTTCCCACCACTCTCTGGGCCCGGCCAGCCAACCAGTTTTCCACCCAGGAGAGTGTGCGCCTGTCCAGGCCAGAGGCTGACAGTTTCTCAAGCAGAACGCTGTGAGAAACTGTGTCAAAGGCTTTGCTGAAGTCCAGGAAGACCACATCCAGGAATATCCCTGCCCTGAGGATGTTTGGGACAGTTTCTGGTAACTGGGATAGGGAAGCTTCAGTTCTCTTGCCCATGGCCTTGAGTGCAGGGAGGAAGCAATGATGTCCAGGCATGGCAGGCTAGAGAGCTGAGCTGGAGTAGCTTCCTGGGAAGGTCTTGGGGTGGGTGCCTGCTGTGATAAAGGAACAAGCCTGGGCCCTGGAGGTGAAAGTTTAATTCCTCTGCTTTGCACAGCTTTCACGTGACCATAAGCAAGTTAGTCTTCATTCCTGCTTGTAGGAGGGATGGTAGAATGGAAGGTCCTGAATGATGAGCTGCTGTTGCTGCAGGAGCAGATGCTTGTGTTGACCAAGGGCTGATGAGGAATGTCTGCTCTAGGTGCACTCCTAGAGCTGTGATAACAGCTCAAGTTCATTGGAGAAATGCTGCCCTAGTGCTTCCTATAAGGGCAGCAAAGCTCTTTGTCCTCCTGAAGGCAGTGTGAATGCTATCTTTGTAGTCTGAGCCTTGTTGCTGCAATTGTGCAGGTCTCTGCCCTGGAGTTAGGAGCCCACAGTGACCTTCACAGGACTTGAGCACAGCAGTGGTTTTATAATCCTCTGTTTCACGTGGCTCCCAGTCCTTCACTGAAGGATAGAATAATCCTATACTGTCTTCAAACAGTGGTATACTTGGTGTTTGAGCCTGCAGTGACCTTTAAGTATAGACTGAATCATGTACACTTGCAGCAGATGTTTAGGGTAGGAGAGATACAAGAGTTTCAGGACATGTGCACTGCTTTAATCCACAGAGCGGTACCATCCTATGTCCGTATGTGCCCATCCCTTGTGCAGGCAACTACCAACCATGGGATGGTGTGTGTGGATAGGATCTAATCACAGGTTGCTTTCTTCACAACACTCTAAAAGTTCATAAATTCAGGACTGGCTGATTTGTGTAATCCTTTCCTTGGTTTGGCTGAAAGGAAGCTGTTTCCTTTGGCTTATCGTACTTTCCAGACTCAGCAGTTCATATTGTTAGCACTGCTGATCCTGTTTGGACAGTAAAGATAAGTAAGCAGGATGCAAAACACTGGCATCTGCATCTCTCTGCTTTGGTTGCTGGTGTTATCTGGCTGGGAAACACTGACTGACTTGCCTTTTTAGTTGACAACAGGCAGGGAGCTGTGCTCCCAGTGGAACCAGTGGTGCCTTTCTGCTTATCCTTCCTCTAGTGCTTGAATAGGGCAGCCTCTGCCTAAACCAGTGTTGGTGACCTCTGAACCATGCATCTTGTCCTGTTTGGTCTGAGCCTTCCTAGCAAGTCCTCAGATCACACACCCATAGGGGCATATAATCTGTCCTATAAAGTGGCTGGAGAGAAGCAGCTGTCCTGTAGGAGTCCGACCATGTCCATGTGCATGTGAGCAGTGCTGGAACTGCAAAGAACTGCGTTCGAGGGCACACTCTGTAAGCTCAATGTTCATGCCTGCAGCCAAGGCAGCACCCAGGGTGGGATAAAAACCTTCCGTCCTATGGAAGTGAGAATGGGAAGCTCAATATGCTGTATGGAATATCTTTCCATACTCCTTTTTAAACCTTACAACTATCTCGGCTGAAGTACCTCCTAACTCTGGCTAACAGCTAGCATGCAGCAGTCTTTTAGTGTGGTTAAGTGGATGAGGGTACAGTGACTAGGGTGCCCCAGGGCCTGTCGTAGCAAGTAACCACCAGTGGGAATCCAGACTGGGATAGGCTGGATAGAGGGAGATGCATGCTGGCCTGACAGCCGTGGTCCTTAGCAGGCAGCCGGGGAGGCTTGTCTTCTGGATTGTGGCTTGAGTACACAGATGGCCAGGCTAGCGGGAGGGAGTCTCCAAAGCTTTTGGAAGCGAAGCTTCACCTGGTAAAGGGCAACCTCTCAGCAGTTCTTATGCAGCTTTACAGAAGCTTAAGGCAGTGTAAGTCTATGATGTGACAGGGTTGCTGAGATGCTGTCTGGCACTGTTTCCTTATTGGCTTTGGGGCTGAAACTTGTGCTTAGGCAGTGGTCAGGGCAAGTTCCTGGTTAGTGGGGTCTGTGTGCTCTTATGCTGCAGGGTGGTGAGACAACATAGCCCAGTTTTCATGCTTGCTTTCCTGGGATGGCATTTGGAATTACCTTTGTGAAGGATAAACTCAGGATTCTACCTGGCTCTGATGGTTACCCTTCAGCAAATTTCCTGTGTTGTGACCTTGATCTCTTGCAGTTTCTCCCTTATGCAGCAAAGAAGAATGATTTGTGAGGCTGCAGCATTGAAGGGAGGACCTCTTAGAAGACAAGTTTTGTAGCACAGGAACCACTGTAATTCAATGGGATAAGTTTCCTGCGTGCTTCTGGAATATGGATGACTAAAGCTGGCTATTGCTAGTGTCTAGTAGCTCACAGATTCCATAGCTACCAAGGAATTGACTTTTATGTGATGTACGAAATAGATGTATGCATTAATTCTAATTTCTGCTGGATATGCCTAAATTTTTTTGCTTGCTTCTGAAGTTCTGTAGAGAATTGAAGCCATTTGTCTTCAGTGGTTGACCATAAGCAGTGAAGTACAACTTGATAAAGGAAGTTCAAATTGTAAACCAGAGGGAGAAATGAGCTGGTGACCGTGCTGAATCTCATGGCTTGTAAGTGCAGCCTGGCCATTTCCCTGGCTTCCCAGAACAGGGTGGCATGCTGAACATCAAGGCCTCCTCTGCTCTGAGTCAGAGTGCTGTCATTGTGAGGAACATCCAGTGAGGATGTTGATGGAGTGTAACCTAGAGCATCTTCAGCTGAGAGGGTTATTTCACTGCTCTAGAAAAGTTTTAAGTATGGTTGAAATTGTATTTAGAGAGTAAGCTTTTGAGATAAAGAAATAAGTCCCTGAAGGAAGATGTTGGCTCTGTTCAAGGGCTGTCTGAAGTGCTGGGAAGGTGAGTCTGGTCTTTATTGAACCTGGTATGCTCTGAGGCCTCCTGTAAACAGTCCATCTCACAGCATGCTCCATGCTCAGAAACCTCTTCCCAGCTGCTTTAAGTGGAAACAAATAGCATTAAATTGTTGCCAGACACAAAGCTCTTGTCTAGAAAGGATGAGACAAGACCTGGATTTAGGAGAGGAAGAGGTTTGCAATTACAAATGATAGATAGCTTTTTATAAGGGAAAGTTCAGATATCCTTGAGTACCACCTTACTGGGGCATTCTATATCAGTGAATGTGCATTCCAGCAGCAATTAATAACCTGATGCCAGATAGACTGAAAAGGGTGCATACACCAGTGCCACAGTGTTCTTGTGTTTTGGTCCTGTTTCTGGAAAGCAGTTGGCACTTAGACTTGATGGGAGCCTAAAAGGATTCATTCCCCATTTTTCCCTGAGGGCAGCTGTTCTGTCATGTTGTGGAGGCACAGGATAATGAAAAGAGAATACTAGGGTTATTGCTATCATCTAAGTGGCATAAAAGGCTTTGGCTTAATGTGCTCTGAGAAAACCAGTTGGAAAAGTACTGGGAGGAGGATGCTTCTTTGGAGAGAAGACTTCCCAAATACCTCTAGTGTGAACTCTAACCGTTGGTTCTTCAGACTTTAAGCTAGCAAGGCTTTTCCTGTGTTTGGAAGGAAAGGTTTGTCACAGGTGGTGTCAAGGCTGTTGTGTTTGTCCATATGCAACTGGCATTTGCCAGTTTTTTCAGTGATGTGGTTCTTGTTGACAGCTGATGACCAGTCTAGCTTCACTAAACCTACCTGATGCTTGACCAAGGCTTATGCTCTGAATTCTGTTGCAGCTGAGGTCTGTATCTGTAGACCTGAATGTTGATCCTTCTCTCCAAATTGATATTCCTGATGCTCTGAGTGAAAAGGACAGAGTGAAGTTCACTGTGCACACTAAGGTAAGATCACGGGGTAGAAAGTGGTCTTCATAAGTGTTAATGCAAGTATATTCTGTATTTGCAATATACATACCTGTAAAGATGGGCTTGGCAATGAAGGAAATCTAATTAGCTGAAGCTTTTCCACTTAAAGGTGGCTGGAGGGTTTGTGTATATATATGCAGAAGCTTCAGTTTTCTTAAGACTTGGACACTCTCTATTTAGAGCCGCAGTAGCTGATACACTAGGCTGGCTTTGCTGAGGAATCCTAGCTTGACACCAGAAGGCTGGGGGTAGGGGTGGGGAAACCAGTTACTGTGAAACTTGACAAAATAAACTGCATTAATGCTGTTTCACA
The DNA here is from genome assembly GCF_032191515.1 of Phaenicophaeus curvirostris. Taxonomy (NCBI): domain Eukaryota; kingdom Metazoa; phylum Chordata; class Aves; order Cuculiformes; family Cuculidae; genus Phaenicophaeus; species Phaenicophaeus curvirostris. The sequence goes on along the minus strand of NC_091393.1, from coordinate 107,423,259 downwards.
ACAGTGCCTTTTCTTAAAATAGCCTTCTTAGTAGTAAGGCTTTCAAACGAGTGCCAGCTCAGCTAAAAGGGAGTAGGCGAGGCTTTTACTAGGCAAAATAGCTTCCTTTGGGAAAGTACAGAACTGTTTCTAAAAGCACTAATTTACAAAACAGTAGGGCTTCTATATCTTCTCTTCCAGACTACGCTACCAGCTTTTCAAAGCCCTGAGTTCTCTGTTACAAGGCAGCATGAAGACTTTGTGTGGCTGCATGACACGCTCATTGAAACTGAAGAGTATGCAGGACTCATTGTAAGTACTTCCTAAAAAAAATGTAATTCTAAAGGAGAAACTATGGTGATTTAAAGCGCAGACTAGCAAGGGCATGAAATTGGCTTTACCAATGATAGTATTTCATGACTTGGGTATTTCCTATGCTTCCTTTTGCCTTGATTCCCAAACAGCTTGAGTGGTATGGCTTTATCTTGACTTTCCATATAGCTTGGAGCAGCAAAAAAGCTTGATGCTCTGCAAGTTCCCTGTTCTGTGGTGATATCTGCCCATAGATAACAGTGGAACACTCTAAGTATAGTTGCTTTTATTTCCTGGTTCTCTAGGAGGCCCTGTGGGCCACAGAAGATGGCTGGCTATGGGGTGGACTACAGAGGCTGTTCCTCTCAGTTGATTTCACTCCTAGGGCAGAGCTAGCACAGAGCTGGAAGAGGCAAATGGGGGCCAAACATGCCTGTAGAATTCCTGGGTGTAGAGCCTTGCTGGCTTGCCATGATCAGGCAAAAGGGCCTCCTGGAGAAGGCTAGAAGTGGTTTTTCAAAACTCCATTTGCTAGTGTCTATCACTAACCAATTCTTTTGCTAGATACCTCCAGCACCTTCAAAGCCAGACTTTGATGGTCCCAGAGAGAAGATGCAGAAGTTAGGGGAAGGAGAAGTGTCTATGACAAAAGAAGAGTTTGCCAAAATGAAGCAAGAGCTAGAAGCGTAAGTAAAATTAGTCTGCTGCCAAAAGCAGGATGTAGAGAAGCCATTTGGGAGAGCAGCTTAATTGTTAGTGACTGATCTTGAATGTGACTGGAAGGGTGTTTACTGCTGCATCATCTTTAAAATCCTGGAGCTGGGGTGTTCCCTGAAGTTTCTCTCAAAATGGCAAACTTCCTAGCTAAAGAGATTGAAAAGTGCTTCTCTATCACTAGCTGGGTATTACTGAAGTGTGATGTTGAGTATTTTCACTGGATAAACTTAAAGCAGTTCTTTGTATACAGAAAGCAGTACAAGAGGGTCTCAATCTGTTCTTTCCTTTCAGTGAATACCTCGCTGTCTTCAAGAAGACTGTATCATCACATGAAATTTTCCTTCAGCGGATTGCTTCTCATCCTGTGCTCAGCAAAGATCGCAATTTTCATGTTTTCTTGGAGTATGATCAGGATGTAAGACTTTTTTTTTTCTTTCAGTTCTAGGCACAGTCAGAATGTTAGGTAAATCTATGTGCAGTACCAGCAAACAGGTATTGCCAGTACTTCTGTGAGATGAGTAAAGGATGAAGGTCTGACCTTTAGACCTCTTTCTGCTATAAATCTGTGTTTCTTAATCCTAGTCAGGTTGGTTAGGAAACTATGATCCAGATATACCTGTGCTGTGTTGCATAGTTCTAAAATGGAAAAATGGAGGTGTATTAAAGGTAGTGCTGCATCTGTTTTGTTACAACAAATTGTGTGGTGGATTGTGACCCAAGATAAGTAAGCAAAGACTGAGCTGTTTCTGCGGAATGGGAAAAATCTGTGGCACAGAATACTTGAACTCAAGTTCAAGTCAAGCTATTGGCTACATGAGCCTTCTTTGTACAGGTCATGTAGGTGTTATGGAGAGCTTGGAAACTGGCCTGCTCTGTTGTATGCTAGATATAAATGATGTTAAGAAAGTGAGTGTCAAATAGTCACTTTTTTGTTCCACCTTGGGATGACTTTAAAGCTGTCCTGGCCTCTCTGTTGCAGCTGAGTGTTCGGAGAAAAAACACGAAAGAGGTGTTTGGTGGCTTTTTAAAAAGTGTGGTGAAGAGCGCTGATGAAGTTCTCTTCTCTGGAGTCAAGGTAAGGTTACTGGTTTACCTCTTACTTAGCCTAATGTTGATGATTTCTTGCTACCTGCTCCAGGGAGGTTGTCTGCCTCAGGCTCACTGTGTGTGAGGCTGTTACTAATGCTAACCTTCCTTGTTGCCGCTCTCCCAAGTTGAATGGAGTAGCCTATGTTAATTTTGACTCCTATAGGAATAAGGCATTGAAGCTATAGGCAGTTTACAAATTTAAGTGGATATGTAAAGGTTCTGGTGAATGCCCAAGAGCTATCTTAACACCTGACACTGGTGGGGAGGAAGGAATTGCACCTTCAACAAATGTGCTTGTGACTTCTGTCTACTTTGGAGCTCTGAACAAATGTGATTTATGGCTTTCTGCTTGCATTAGATGAAACCAAATACCAAAGACTGCTGTAGCTGGTCCAGCTTCAGCTTTTCTATCATGTTTCCATGTTAGCTCTTTCTAATAGACTTGCTGTCCTAAACACGATCTTGAAATGTCACAGCACGTATACTGTTTGTGAGTGTGAAGCAAGCTTGTAAACTCGTCATTGCTTAGCTAATGTTGCAGTGGGCCTGGGAAATAAAATTGTAGCAGTTGGTAGCCCTCTGATACCAGTTTACTAGTTGCTTCAGAGAGCCTGCAGTGTTGAATAGTTGAGTGTCAAGTCTGTCTTCACATCATCACGAAGAAGAAACTTGCCAAACAGCTTAGCTTTCCAAAGCCTTGGCTTAGGGTCTTGTCTTGAATGCTGCTCTTCAGCAGATATTTGACACAAAGCTCAGGTAGCTATGGTTATTTAGCCCTTCCCAAAATAGAAAAGAGCTTGTATTCTGCAGTAATGGAGCTGACTTAACAGGTCATACTCTCTTTCAGGAAGTAGAAGACTTTTTTGAGCAAGAGAAGATTTTTCTTGTAATCTACTACAGCAGAATCAAGGATGCATGTGCAAAAGCAGATAAGATGACAAGATCTCATAAAAGTGAATCTTTTCAAAGACCTTTCTAAAGGCCTTGCAGTCTTGCTGATTTCAGCCTGAAAACCTTGTCTTGTTCTTGCAGATGTTGCAGATGATTATATTTATACTTCAGCTTGCATGAACAGCCTGGCATTAGAAGAACCTACAGTTATCAAAAGGTAAGCAATTCTTACTGTTCATAAACATATCCTGAGCCTGGGAATATCAAGTTCATCCTGAAAATCCAAGGGTTTGAGAAATAGCTGTTTTGAGTTTCTTTGATTTCCAGCAAGTGGTATTGAAACTTTCTTCCTCTCTTGTGTGGCAGATCTAAATCTGTCAGTTGGATCTGACTTAACTGGCTGATCTTCTGCCAGTTGTGCCCTGGAGCTGAATTGTGCCGGTCATCAAAGCTCATTCTAAACAGACGTCTCCTTGAATTCTTGTTCAGGTTACAAAGTCCCAGAGAATATGGGAGAAGGGGGCTATGCACCTCTGTTCTAAAGTGCTGTTAAGTACAACCACAGTTTATGCTAAGCCTGTATTATCTTCTGGAACTTCAAAGGTCCAGAAGATAGTGCAGGTTTTTTAAAGCTATGGAAGCCTCATCACCTTTTCTGAGGTGAATTTTTCCACCTCTCTAAACTTTGCTATCAGTTTACCAAGACCTTGTTAAAGTATATAGCTGAAGAAACAAGGCTGTTCGTCACTCTTGGAAAGCAACAGCAAGGTAATTCTCCACAAGACCTTTCTGATCTGGATGTCAGTGTTACTTTAAATGGTGTCTAGCTGTTCACCTATTAGTCTATTAGGCTGGAATCAGCACCACTTACACTGAACCTTTTGTCCAGGTCATTGGTTAGACTAGATTTCTTCTCAGGTGGTTGTCTGTGTCTGTATGGAGAAGTAAGCTCCATCCTTCAGCATTTTAGTTTCCTGGGAGTAGATTCTGGCATTTATCAAAGTAAAAGTATTTAAAACTTCTGCTATTTTTTCCCCTAGGTACTTGTTGAAAGTTGCTGAGCTCTTTGAGAAACTCAGGGTAAGAGAAGCTTTGGGAGGGGAAAAAGAATCTCTGAATTTGGATGTTGCTGTATCCTGTTACACACCAATTATTTGATCTCTTCTGCAGAAGGTTGAGAGTAGAGTTTCGTCTGATGAAGACCTGAAGCTCTCTGAACTGTTGAGATACTACATGCTCAATATAGAAGCTGCAAAGGTGAGAATGTTTGGTTGGTTTCTGTTGGTTTTTTTTTTTTTTTGAAGCTTAGTTTTATTACAGGCATCATGACTTTCATGTGGTGTTCCTTGTGCATTGAGAAGATAGGACAGAGGACCCTTCTTTTACTTAAGAAGCCTGGCACTCCTGAATCACGGCAGAATATAGGATCTATATATTGGGTAGTTGCAGTCTAGCCTATTTACAGAAGGGCTGTTTAAGATCTCTGACAAGTTTCTTTGGCATGTAGAGGAGAAGAACTTAATAGGTTTCTGTAAGTAAGCTAGAACAAACAGAATTTGAGTCTGCAATGTCATTCTGACCCTTCCCCCGCCTGAGTACTCATGACTTGTCAGTAAAACCAATGGTGACTGATGAAAAACCCTGGTGTGAATCCCAGTCAATTAAATGCTTACAAACGTTACTGTATATCCATGATAAGGCTGTTGGAGTCTGGGCTTTCAAGAGGAGTTTAAGCGGATGTGACTGCAAAAGCCTTGCCAGCAGCTTTTTTCTAACTTATACTTGGCTTGGCAAGGGGATGACTATGCTGAGAAATGGTATCTAGGTGTAACCTGATGGGCCTCTTCATCTAGTGTTGTAACTCTAATGTCATATACCCTGGAGCATTCACTGCAGGCTCCCTCTATGTGGTTCACTGCTATTTAGACATCAAAACTGTGCTGCAGCTAGATTAGAAAGAAATTGGCAGAGAGCTGTACTGCTTCTTGTCTAGGTTTGCATAGTGCTTCACACTGCCAGGTCTCCAAAGAAATAAATGATAGTGTGTCCCTTACTGGAAGTAGACTGAGGGAATGAAGTGCTATTACTTCTGGGTGGAGAGGCCCACTTTATAGAAGGATAAAGCTACTTCAAGGGAAGCAGCATTGCCTCCAGTAGCCCTCAGAATTCCTTGACTAAGGTGCCTGTGGCTGTCCTGAATATTTGTTACTTCAGTAGTGAAAAGCAGCTGTTGCAATGTTAAGAGCAGAGCAGGTTAAATAGCTTGTTGGAAGCAGCAGAATCTGGTACTGAAAGTGAAATCTCCTGCTGAGAGGGTAGTTGTAACCTCAGTTTGGGAAGTGATCCTCCTAAGGTTTTGATATGCTCCTCGTGTCTGCTTTCAGGATCTTCTGCACAGACGCACAAAGGCTCTTATCAACTATGAAAACTCGAACAAAGCTCTGGATAAAGCCAGGCTAAAGAGCAAGGATGTCAGGCTGGCTGAGGCGCATCAACAGGAATGCTGTCAGAAGTTTGAAAAGATTTCAGAATCTGCAAAACAAGGTAAAACCAGGCTTTGCTGTATTTATGCTGAAGGGAGATCCAGGTCTCCCTCTGATCTTCAACTACTGAAGGCTTCTGAATACACTCCTGAAGCAAATAGTCCTGACATCCCTAGAGCAGTATAGATACCTGTAAAATTTAATGCAGCTAAACATTAAGAATAATTGTCTGAAGCAGAGCAATGTTACTATTAGACCAGCTTTAATTATAAGCCCCTAGTCTCTGCTTTCCAGACTGAACTCTTGTTCTTGGCCTCCACCTGAAGGTAACTACTCAAGCTTCTGGGTATTTCCATTAGAACTGTGCAAACAGGCTTTTGCTCTGTCCCAGTACAGCTGAGTGCCTCAGTTTCCCTGCAAAGGCATCTACTGTAAGAACCGCAATATAAAACATGAAGCCTGCTTTCATGATACATGTGCTGCTCCCTTAATGTTCTTGGGTTTTAAGTGTTCTTCAGAGCTTGCTTCTGTTTTTATTCCAGTTATCTTCCTACAAAGCCTTTGTCTTAGACAAGCTGTCTGTGTCCTCACTGAGATGTCAGTGTTATGTGATGAATGCATCTTCTGGCTAGAAGCATAGACTTAATTCCTGAATCTTTGTGGTCAAATACTGTAACTAGAACTATGTAACAGAACTTGGGGCATTACTGAATGTTCAGTCACACTTTGTACATCTGTCTTGTCTTTGTTCTTTCTTTCCTACAGAACTGGTGAGCTTCAAACAGAAGAGAATAGCAGCATTCCGCAAAAACCTAATTGAAATGGCAGAACTGGAAATAAAACATGCAAAGGTGTGTCCTTTTTTTGGAATTTAGCAGGCACCTCTTGAGAGAAATGAGTAGTGTGTGATTTGGAGGTTTTGCTGGGTCCCCTTTAAAACTAGAAACTATAAAATGGAACAGTTGGGCTCCTTAGCTGAAACCTGAAGAGGGGAAGGAAAGGAAGTGAAAATCTGTAGGTGTAGTGCATACACAGAAGAAATGCTGACAGTCTTATCCCTCCCATGCAGAAAGTCTGAGCAGGATTAAAGTAGGCTGTGAAGACCACACTGTGCGTTGCCAGCTTGAGCCAGGAAAACTGCACACAGGTTATGAGGTCTGCTAATTTAGTATAGAGAACAAAGCAGGAAGCCACAGGAAGAGGTAACTGCATACTCAGCTTCTTTTGAAGAAAAGTCTAATTTCCTGCTCCCTGAAAGTCCTGGACTTCACTGCAGGTAGCTACTTCACTGCTGAGCTTGCGTGGCATAAAAGGCTTGACAGTGCTGCTCAGTTTGACACACTTCAAAACTTACTACTCTATCCCTTGCCCCTCTTTCCCACAAACCAAGTCATGGATGCCAGCCCACAGGAAGAGGTTTTGATGCTTACTGCTTAAATGCTTTTCTGTGCAGTATAAGCTCTTTAGCATTGTCACAGGCTACAAAATCCTGGGAGGGACCTACTGTTTTGGAAGCTACTTCATCGTGGAAGGCAGGATTTAAATTATCAGATGTACTTACTTGAAACTAATTCTTTTCCTTTCCAGAACAATGTCTCTCTTCTGCAAAGCTGCATTGATTTATTGAAGACCTAAGGCGCCTTATTCTGAAAATGTGAAAAAACGTCAGTTGCACTCAATGACCAGGGGAAACTTATTGGCTTAATTTCATTAGCTTAAATATTGTCACTGAGATTCTGTTTGACTAATACTTAAATATTTTGGTAGTGATACGTTGACCTTCCTGGTATAGATGAGAGCTGAATTGTGTATGAATTGTCTGGATGTAGCTAACATCCTGCTGGCTGATAACTCAAAATGAGTCAAATGTAAGAAATCAATTTGCTGTTGACTGACTTAATATAGCAGAAAATGTTTTCTGAAGACTCCTTTTTTGCAGGATCATAAAGTAATCTGTCTCTTCATAGCCCAAATATATTTAAAACTTGCAAGTGGGAGTGACTTATGCAAGTGTAGTAATTTTATAAAGCAAATATCTTAACATTCCACTTCCCAGACAGATTTCTACTACAATATATTTTGGATTTCTATAACTACATTCAGTATTTGTACACTTGGGCAATACAGTGAATAAAAATGTCTGATACAGAAGCTGTTGTATGGCAAGATTTTGTGGGATGTGAAATGATAGACTGAGTTTTCAGGCACAGACCTATCACAAATTGCTCATCACCTGGATCTTTTCATTCAGAGCTCTATAGATAAATATTTGACTCAATATGCTTGTTCTTTGAATGAGTGTTGACATGAAATCATGTCAACTTCTCCCCCTCTACTCTGCTCCCATGAAGCTCACCTGGAGCCCTGTGTTCACTTCTGGAATCCGCAGCATAGGAAGGGCAGGGATCTGTTAAGAGCAAGTCCTGAGGAGGCCACAAAGATGAAGAGAGCTGGTAGGTAGCATCACTGTCACCTATGGCAGATGGCATGCAAATTCATAGCCACTTGTCCTGGTGGTCTCAAGCTGGGACAGCTTGTAGAGTCATGGAATGGTTTGGGTTGGAAGGGACCATGAAGATCATCTCGTCCAACCCTCCTTCAGTGAGCAGGGACAAAATGCTGGCAAAGCTTTGGCTTTTCCTAGATATGCACAGTGTGCCTCTTGCCTTAAATTCTAGCTGCTTCATCCTAGGATCTGCTCCTCTGCCAGCTGTGCCAGGATGAGTTTCTAGTGTGCTGGGGCTCTTGGAAGTCATGATTGCTTAATGCCCTTTTGCACCTATTGGCTGTGGCACAGGATAAGTAGCATCTTGCTTATGCTTTTTCTTACAGTAAAATACTGTTCTGTATTGGGTCCTTAGGAAACCACTGCCAGAGGCTGAGTGGTCATTGGAAATTAAAGTCATTAGTGAGGAACTTGCGGCCTATGCACTTAACTTTGGGCTGAGTCTGAAGAAGCCGAGCTTTGATTCTGTTTATGCTAAACCTCTTCAACTCGCTTCAAAGGCTTTTCTTACTTTGCTCAGAGGAAGGGTGCAGCTGCACTAGTACTTCTATGACAACACTGTGTCCTTACTCCAGAAGCAGTCTAGACTATGGTGGTCATCGGGTACTGGCAGTAATGATACTCGAAGCTTTAAAAGTTTGACCTTTTAAAATATTTTTAGAGCTTTTCTGTGAGATGTTTGTGCTCTAAATTCTTGACATAGTTTGACTTGTATTAAAATACTAATCTGATCAGATTAAAAGTATGCAAAAGACTGGGTCTATTTATGGGATTATACTGATGTAATTCACAATAACTGCAAGAAACTGTAGCTATGAAGCAGTGTCTGCCAATAACACCGTTGCTCTGAAGGAAGCTGTATTGTCTCAGCTATACCAGTGGAGGGCATTGCAGTCATCTTCCACGTCTGGAGCGCGTTGACTTGGAAAATACGAGTCACAGCTCAGATGAAGTTCCTGGAGGCCAGTGGGTGGCAGGCTGGGACAGCTGCTGGTGGCGAATTGCACGACGTGTGCCCTCAGTCCGAGTTGTAATGAAGCCCTAGAAGGCTGCTGCTTACCCAGCGTCTTTCCTGGCAGCTGGATGTGTGTTGATAGAGATATTAGCTGCACGTGAGCAGTCTGCTTGTAAGGAAGGACAGAAGTCTTTCGTTAACTGTTGCAATATGGCTGGACCTGGCTTCCCTTGTAGCAGAACCTTGAATAAAGCCTTAGCAGAACAAAGGTCAGCACTGGCCGGTCAGTGTAACAATGCAGACTACAGTCAATATGAAAACAAGCTTTTAGAAACATTTCTGAGATTGTATTTGAAAGGCTGGTTGACTCTAGTGTATATCTACTGATCATATCTGTAAAGCAGTTTACCCTTACAAGCTTGTTGTTCTAGTTTCTGGGTTGCAAAGTGGGTTTGGAGAACAGGCACAAGCCTCATAGCTGTGATGGCAGTTGTGGTGCATGGCTTTTCACATCTGATGTCACTTCTTCTGCCTCGCCTACAGGAAAGCTGGGGAGGGGCTTTTTATTAGGGAGTTCAGGGATAGCATGAATGGGAAGGGTTTTAAGCTGAAAGAGGGGAGATTTAGATTAAATATTAGGAAGAAATAAATGTTTGGATGAGTTTCCTAATGATTATTTGACATCAGCTCTAGTGTTGTTGATGAAGGCAGATGGAGGTAAGTGTGCCACTGGCCTGCAGCACAAGTGCTTAGGTTGGTTCTCTGCAATCCCTTCCAGCAGTGTTCTTTCCAAAAGTTCTGCGTTAGTCCAGTTTGCCTTGCCTGAAAACAGGCTGGGGTTCTCCCAGTAGCAGCTCTTCAGCCTGGAGTCAGGGATGTATTCTCATAACATGGCTGATAAGCGGTGCATCTGCTTGTGCCTTGGTGCTATGCTTGTGGCCTGTGTTATGGGAGATAGCCCTGAGAAACTGCCCTCCCAGGGAGAATGTTTCTACTGGCATTCAGCCACCGGGCTGCGTAGGATGTTACAGGACACAGTACTCCCTTCTCCACATTGTAAGTCTGGAGTCTAGCTTTTTCTCTTCCATCTTGGGGAGGAGCAGATGTTTCTCATCCTCCCAACAAAAGCGCAGATCCTGAGGAATCCAGCTGTGTGCTCAGTCCTGGAGTAAAGTGATTCACGTCCTTGGACAGCAGTAGCATGCCTCTGCTCACAGAAAGTGGCAATGACTGTTGGGATGGTGTAGGCAAAGTGTGCTAGAATCAAGTCCTTGGGTGCTGCTGGTGTCTGGCTGGCTGTTTTCAGTGGAGCAGAGCAGTGGATCTGGATCCCAGTGCAAATCTAGGAGAGGCTAGCAGCAGGATAGCTGGATAGCTGGATGCAGCAGGCTCCAGTCTTAGTATGATGCTTGCAGCAGGTTGGACATACTGAAATAAAAGCATCCTTGGGGTGGGTGAAACAGGTGGCGACTGTACTTGGGGAGTTTGCAGTACCTAGATATTGGAAAAGTGCAGATGGGAACCTACCTGGTTGGATAAAAGAGTGTGTCCTGTTGCACAAGATTGTGATTCCAGGTGGTGTAATAAAACAGTTTTGTAGCTGTAGAAGGGGAATGATTAAGAGTTGAGTGTACTTCAAGGAAGATGGTTTGCCATGGCTTATGCAAGTACCCTTGGTCCTCAGAAGACAGATCACTGATGCTAAGGCTGGTAAGCCAAGCAGAGAGTGGCACCTATGCCTTTGGGATACAGAAATCCTTGAAGAGCTAGCACGGACTCTTTGGGCGAATTGTTGTTGGCTCTCTGCTTCCTACAGTGGCTCTGCAGCATCACAAGCTTGAGGCACTTCTAAACACCCTTACTGGGGTGTTTAGATGGGGGCCAGGAATTGAGCTGCAGCCTGGCTTATCTTGGGATGATTACTGATGTTTTAATTAGATTCATCATGACTAGTTTTTGGTTGTGGTTTTTTTGGGTTTTTTTTTTTTGTTTTCTTTTTTAAATGTGCTCCCAATTTATTCAGCTTCTCTCCGTTTCATCTTGTTTCTTCCTGATAGCATGCTCTGTAAGGGAGCTCTAATCTGAAGCCCTGCCTTTTAGCAGTTTTGTAGCCTTGTGCTATGCTTCTGATAGCAGCAAATGCCAATTTCTCAAAACACAGAGCTGGAGAAGTTTTCTTGGCAGGTATTAATAGTTTCTGGCACTTGCAATCTCTCTGAAAAGATTAGGAGGAGCCACTTGTTTTTGCTGTGAAGCAGAACTCTGCAGAGTTCCCACTCTTTGATGTAGCTTTCAGTGTTTTCCTGCTATCCCAGCACTTGCTCTTATGTCTGGAGTGTGGTTATGAGTTATTTTACCTTGTGCTCTCAAACACCTGCGTCATTGCTGGGTGACGGTGCAATATCTAAAATGGATTTGAAATCTGTCTATCTGCAGCTCACTGGTCACTGATGAATTAATGCAAGCACTGGTGATCCACTTTAATCCCTCAGATTGTTGCCTGGCTCCAGCTTTGGACCTGCAGCTTACTGTTTTCTCAAAATTATGGTTCAGCTGTTATTAAATGCTATGGTGTGGGCTTAGCCTTGCTTTTTGTTTACTTTTTATATTCTGAAGCCAATGAGAAAACCCAGCTGAGATCAGAGTCCAGCTCAGCTGGGTTGTCGTGCTTGCGTGCTAAAAATAGTCTCTGCTAGGACTGCTCTGTAACTTGAACAGACAAGCAAGAACAGTGCCTGTTTTACAAGAGGGGATTCAGGTAGAGTGTGGAAAGGGGATTTGCCTGTTGTTACACGAGGAGGTTTTTGTCAGACCGAGAAATTTAACTTGGGTCTGAAATTCCACTCCAGAGCTCCTGCTGTCTTGGTTGGCTGCTGTTGGAAGCAGTCAAATGAGTGCTTGTGATTTTAGTCTGGCTGTCCCTAGGCTATGGTTTACTGCTTTTCTGTGGAGAGGTGGTAACTGCTGGCGTGACTGTGCTGCCTCTGCTCTAGTGCAGTGAAATGTGTCCTTTTCAATGACTTGGTGCTCTTTTTTTTGTGGGTTTGGTTTACTTGGCAGTGGAATTCAAGGCCGCTTTCTGCAGGAGGGGGTGGTAGAGTCCTGGGCAGGTAGTAAAGCATTGTGGATGCTTCTCTGCTGATGCTTTAGCTTCATGTCAGCACTCAAATGTAGAGCACAGCATCCAGATTGTGTGCATGTAACTGCTTGCAGCACCATGACTTCTGTTCATAGAAGTCATCATAGAATCATTAAGGTTCGAAAAGACTTCTAAGATCATTCAGTCCAACTGTCGGCCCAACACCACTGTGCCTAGTAAATGACATCAGAAAGCACCATGTCTACATGCTTTTTGACCACCTCCAGGCATGGAGACTCCACTACTGCCCTGGGCAGCCTGTTCCAAGGCTTCACCGCTCTTTTAGTGAAGAATTTTTTCCTGATATCCAATCGAAACCTCCCCTGGCACAACTTGAGGCTACTTTCTCTTGTCCTATTGCTTGTTACTTGGGAGAAGAGGCAAACACCCACCTTGCTTTGCTAAAACCTCCTTTCAGGGAGCTGCAGAGAGCAATAAGGTCTTTTAGGTAAGGATGTACAAGTCTTCCCCATCAGTAAAGGAATTCTCATTCACTGTTTCTTGTGTTTAATGTTGCTTTGCTGTTACTTAAAGACTTTCCTAAGCCTGTTCTGTGTGGGGGAACACCCCAGAGAGTGTGATTCACTGGTATAAAGCACGGGAAGTAATGAAATTTAAGGTTCCTGTTTAGTGCTAGACCACTATCTCCCTTGAGAATAACAAACGGCTTCCTTGTCTCTGGCTTAGCCTAACCCAAAAATGTAATGCAGGTTTGGTGTCACTGGGGACTTACAGTTCTTTTTTGAGCTGCTCCTCCTTGAAAACCTTGCTGAACCAAACCTCTTTAGGCATGAGAGGCAATGAGTAGGTTAGCGGAGATGTACTAGTATTGTTAACTTCTCTAGTTGAATTTGAGACAACGACAGACGTAGTTTCATTATGTTCTCGCTACCACTAGAAGGGAATGGCCTCGCTTCCCCTCCTGTTTTGTTCCTCTTGCATCCCTTGGGCTGGTCCCGATGTTCGCGTGGCCTCATGCCAAGCTGATGTAACTCGCTAAAATGGCACGAGATGGGCCAAAACAAAGATGGGCTCTTTGCCAATTCAGCTCGCTGTAGCTGTGTTCCTGGAGCAGAGGAGCACCCAGGCCTGTGCAAGGGAGACGGAAAGGGGAGGACTTCCATAGAATCATTTGCTTGAAAGAGACCTTTCAGTCCAACTATGCCTGTCCACTAAACCATATCTCTGAGCACCTCATCTACCAGTCTTTTAAATATCTCCAGGGATGGGCTGCTGACAGAAGTGGTTGAGTCAGCGTTCCAGTGGCCGCTAACCCTTTCGGTGAACAAGTTTTCCCTAATACCCAATCTAAACCTCCTCTGGCACAACTTGAGGCCATTTCCTCTCTTCCTATCATTTGTTACTTGTGAGAAGAGAGCAGCACCCACCCCACTACACGCTCCCTTCAGGGAGCTGCAGAGTGTGATGAGGTCTCCCCTCAGCCTCTTCTTCTTCAGGCTAAACAATCCCAGTTCCCTCACCCACTCCTAATAAGATTTGTGCCCCAGACCCTACCCCAGCTCTGCTACCCTCCTTCTGGACATGCTCCTGCCCCTCAATGTCTGTCTTGTACTGAGGGGCCCAAAAATGAACCCAGGATTTGATACGTGACCTCACCAATGCTGAATACAATCTCTTCCCTACTCCTGGTGGCTATAGCACTGCTAATCCAAGCCAGGATGCTGTTGGCTGCCTTGCCCACCTGGGTGTACAGCTGGCTTGTGTTCACCTGGCTGTTGACCAGCACCCCAAGTTCCTTTTCCACCAGGCACGCTCAGCTCAGTTGCATTTTGAAACTATTGGACCAGCACTGGCCCAGTAAGTGCTTCCCCTTTTGTGGGCGGTGTGGCACTGGAGACTTACCCCCCACTCACAAATTTTAGGTGGGTTTGGAGCATTGGTGTGGAAAACGTCTGCAAATTGGAAGCCCTGAGCTAACAGGCAGTGCCACTTTAAAATTTTTTTATTCTGCTGTGGAGATTATTGGCACAGCCGCCTTCAGTAAATGTGAGGTGGTTGCCATGGAGGACAGGAAATCCCCTGTCTGCACGGAGAAGGAAAACATTGGAAACTGTCCTACTGTAAAGCACAGCTGCCTCTGTGCTGGGAGAGGGGTGCTTGCTTCTGTGTGGGGTTTTCCAAAGGTCCCTGGTTTTGTCTGCAAACCCTTGCACGTATTTGCTCTGTTTCTTAGTGGGCAGCTTGGGCTTTTGGAGAGGAGCTGGACAAAGGATGTGGGAGCAGCTGGTTAGGGTGAGTTTTAAGTGCCCTGATTAATGTAAAAAGCAGGAGGGATTTTCACTTGGGACTGAGATACAGCAAATTTACGGTACCTGCTTCTCCTTTTAACCCTGTAGCTTGTTTTATTCCTGTTTCCCTCTGCTGTTTGTCTCTTCTTCCCTTGGACATCTTGAAGCATCACGTCTTGGACCACGGAGGTGTCTCTGCTGTGGTGGGTCTGTGCTTTCCATCTGGCAATCTGCGATGTATCCTGCCTGCAATTGCTGGAGTTGGGAACAGCAGCTCAGGCCATGTGTGCAGTTCTAGCAGCTGTCTGTCTGCTTCTGCAAATACCCAGATGCTTAGGGCTGGCCTACCCTTGTGAAGTGGGGAGGAGGTGAGGAAGATATTTCAAGGCATGTTGGTGCCATCTTTCCATTGCAAGCTGTGCCAGATGACCCAGTTCCCTCAGGAGCTGAGAGCAGACAAGCCTGTGGTGGGTTAATCAGCCATCGCTGTTAACATCATTGAGCTGTATTAAGGCTGAGCTGCTTGATTGCTGCCAGAAATGAATACCTAACCCATCACCAGTAGTTCTTCCCTGGGATCTGTTTCAGAGGCTAGATGAACAGATTACCAGTGATGCACACCAGTGGTAGATGGATCACTGGATCAGGACTTTCCCTTCCTCCAGAGGCAGGTTTGTCAATTGTCTAATTGTTTGGGTTCTGTCCCACTGCTGTCCTGTGTGCACTGTTGCAGTCCTGAGTTGTGTTAGGTGCTGAAACAGACAAGCCCTGTGTGACTAGGTTAGCTTTAACCTCTCTGCTTGGCAATGTTTTCTGGGCCAAGTTTTTGCACTGGTGCTCATGGAGCTGAACTTGCAGTTTCAAGGATCTGGAAGATACTCCTGGATGTAGACCACGGTGTTATGGGAAGTGTCCTGGCTGGAGAGGAAAGATAGCTGTGCTCTTCAACTTCTCATTGTACACCAGTTGTTGTTCCATTTACCATGTTGTGCTACTTGCTTTATCTTTAACCAGGCTGCGTTGTTCCTAATGCTGCATGCTGTTAAATCAGCAGCAAGGCCTCTACGGATACCTCTCAGGACCTGCTCAGAGGGATGGTGTGGGTGAACTGAGCGCATCTTTCACACTCAGTATGATGGAAACAGCATCAAAATCCTGTGTCTGTGATTGTGGGGGTTAAGCTCCTGGATCCTCCCTGAAGCTACTCCAGGATTTCCCTGGCAGCTGTTCCTGGACTTGCCACAGCCCAGCTTTTATGCAGTGCATAATGATGCAGTCCTAGTTCAAACAGCCCTCTTGCGCTTCTTCTCATGTTGGGAGAGTGTCTTCTGATGTAACTTGCCATCATTGTGTTGACTTGCATGAATGCAGGGCTGATTTACACCGACAGGGCTCTCTGGCTGTGTTTGCCTAGCCCTGAATATGGCAGGTTGTGACGTCTGTTCAGAGTCAACATTCAGCGACTTGATTCACATCTTCCTTTTATGACTGACCACAGAGCGCCACCTCCTACTTTCTATATACCAGCCCGCCCTAGGTATATTTACACAAGTCATGTCTCACCCTCAGTGTTGCTTTATTTTCCCATTGATATCTGATGGTGTGTGTGTGTTAGATGTCTTCACCTTGATGTGACGTGGTTCTTCTGCACTGATGTGAGACTGGGCTTTTTAGGCTTTGCATCTGTTGCAAAGTCAACTGTGGGGCTGGTGCTCTGGATTTAGACTGGTGCCATTTAGCCCATTGGTGTGGGACCTGTCTGGGTTTCTTTAAGGCTGCTTGGTCTTCATGAAGCTTCTAAACGTGTAGAACATGCAAGGTGATATGGAGACCGGTCACTGATGTCAACAAGTACAACATGAAAAAGAAAAACCCTGCTTGTCTCTTATGTGCGCAAAAAGGGAGAAACAAAACAGAGGAATTTAAGTCAGTGAATGAAAACAGAGATGGTCTTGCTGATCTTCAGTCTGGTTTTGAGTGACAACCATTCTGTGCAGCGTGGAGTCTGTCTTTCATTTTCTAGGGGGACCAGGCCATCCTTTTGTTTGAAGAAGGGGCTAAAGAATACGGCTCAGGAGAGAATGGATGAATCACCTCTCATGTCAGACTCAGGACAGTGTCTCCTGTGGCAAGGACGGACAAAAAGTACAGCCAGAGTTTGGCCTTCTGCAGGAGGAAAGAGGGAAAGGCAATGGAGCCAGTGATCCAGAAAAAGGACTGATGGGTGCAAATTTGCCCATCTTTTGCATTATGGATGCACAAACCTATAAGCCCTTCTTTGTCACAGCCTTCAAAGAGCTCTAGAGAAGATGGCTTGGAAAATCCTCTTGACTTGATCAAAGGCAGTGCAAAACATGATGTGGCACCTGGATGCTGTGTGTACCTCAGCCTTGGGCAGAGGGAAAGTGAGAAAACACATTTACTTGCTGTCCTTGGAACTGTGCGTGTGACATTTGCCTGTTTGAGGGGAATTGCAAGCTGGAGGATGTGTGCTGAAGGAAGAAAGATGATGCTTGGCTGAAAAGCTTTCGTCTGGCAGGGTAATTCAGTCTACAGAACTGGTTAATCTTAGAAGCAGCGTGGTGCGTGAGGATGCAAGATACAACTGCCAAAGCTTTCTCAGTGCACGCAAGTAGAGGGAGGTACAATGCAAACAGGGAGCCCTCTGTGGGAGACAAACATCCATGTGTTTTTGCGGAGAAATCTTTGTAAGCAAACCACCTGGCTCTGTTTGGTTACAGAGGCGCTAAAAAAGGAGCAAGGCCACTGGGAGGGTAGTCACCCTGATTAATGGCTGATGAGAAATGGATTGCGTTGGTGAAAGATGAAGTGGTGACGGCTTCCTCCCCTCTTTCCTCTCCCAGCTTCACCCATGGCAGGAAGGATGTAGGAATCATGCCTGCATTAGCATCGTGCCATTGAATATTCCTGCTCGCTATACGGTGGGTTGTGTGGATAAGGGGCCTGCAGCGTGGCTTGTGGAGCACATTAAAGCAGGTAGCCCATCTCCTTCCTTCTGGAGCAATGGGGTCTGGGGTCTTCTGGCAGCTCCCCTGCAGGCTGAACAGGTAGAGCACTTTCAAGGACAATCCAGGAGGTATGAAAAGGGACAAATTCTCTTGAAAGCACAAGGGGGAGAAGGAAATAGGAGCCTTGAGGGCACCATGTGTCTGCCCTGCTGTGCCACTGTGTGCATACCCTGTGCCTACTGAAGCTGCAAGATAAGGCAGTCTTGCAGGCGAAGTATTTGCCAAATGAGTAACTGAGCTCTGCACTGAAATTACACAATCCTTGTTCAAGCAGCTGTCATGCAGCTCTGGAAAGGCATAAAAAGCAGAGAGAGGGGGGAGACGCGCAGGTGGCTGTCCCCTGGATGGGTGCAGAGGGTGGCCAGGATGCCAATGTGGAACATGGAATGCTGGGTCCTCACAAATTTGGCCAGGGCTGTGGCAGTACCCTGCAGTTCCAGCACTCCCCAGCAGCACAGTCACGTGAGAGATGGTTCCTTTGCTGTCCCAAAGAGGTGAGGAAGGTGCTGTATAGGACACACACACCAACATGCAGGCGAAGCTTGTCTGAGCTACTTTGCCCAGGGCATACAGTGGGGAATTGGGCAATGAGTCAATGCCCTGGGCAGATCAGCGGGTTTGGGAGCAGATTGAATCCTGCTGATCTCTATGGAAGAGGCATTTTCTGTCCCTATAATGTGGATGTATTGCATAGCACAGATTCCTCACTGGCTTTACAAAAAGCTCCGTTTCTTGCTCAGCAATCTCGGCAACAAAGCTGCCCAAGACAGGCAATGGCCTTTGCTAGTGTTTGCATAATGCCTTGCATGGAGGAGAGTGGATCCCAGCTTTTTCCAAGCCCTTGGAACCTTTAGGGCTCTTTGCTTTGCAGGGATCAGTAGCCAGATACGTGCTGAGTGGTAAGGAAAGGAGGAGGCTCTGCCAGGGTTCCAGCTGCTTTCAGACAGTCTCTATGCTAGTTATGGGCGAGACTTCTGCAGAGAGGGCCAGAGAAAATAGGTTTATCCCCTTTGGCCTGGAATTGCAGGGATGCTTAAAGGCAAGAGTTGCAGTGCTGTGGTGAACAAGTACAAATCAGGGGGGGAAAATGGAGGGAAGAGAGACAGTCAGTGCTGCCCACTATGCTGGAATGAATCAAGGATCCTTGGACTGCAGGAATAATGTGTCTTAATCCCTCCTATTGAACTATTTAGATGTGAATGTCTCCATATAGAATTATAGCAAGATAGAAACGTGTAATGGTTTGGGTTGGAAGGGACCTTAAAGCCCATCAAGCTGTAACCCCCCCTGCCACGGACACAGACACCTTCCACTGGATCAGGTTGTGCTCAAAACCTCATCCAATGTGGCCTTGAACACCTCCATGGATGGGGCATCCACCACTGCTCTGGGAAACTTTTGCCAGTCCCTCCCACCCTCACAAGAAAACACTTCTTCCTAAGGTCTCATCTAAATCTCCCCTCTTTCAGCTTAAAACCATTCCCCCTCATCCTATCCCTGCGCACCTTAATAAAGAGCCCCTGCCCAGCTTTCCTGTAGTCACTTTCAGTGCTGGAAGGCTGCTTTAAGGTCTCCCTGGAGCCTTCTGTTCTCCAGACTGAACAACCCCAACTCTCTCAGCCTGTCATGGGAGGTGCTTCAGCCCTTGGATCATCTTTGTGGCCTCTCCCAGACAGATCCATGTCCTTCCTGTGCTGAGGACTCCAGAAATGAACGCAGGACTGAATGTAGCATCAGTATATTGGTGACCTTTGTGTTTGCTGATGAGTAGTGTCCGTGTGTTAGCCACTTGATGCCCAGATGGAAGACAAGCTTGTGTTGTTTGGTGGGAGGGAGAGGGTAAAGAAAACCTTTGCTCTGCCTTGGACCTCCCCACGGGCTCCACCATAGCCTATATCCATGCCCAGCCATTCCATGCGCCTCCCTGTTGGGCTGTGCAGGATGTGTTCTCACCATATGGTTTTTGTTGCCATGAATGAACAAGGCCAGAAATCTGATATGTGAAAGCAATATCACAGCAGATTTCCTGGGGCTGGTAGGGAGAGAAACTGGAAAAATAACTTGGCATGTTTCATTGAGGTGCTTCTTCTAGTGTAGCGCTAGGTGAGGGAATGAAAAGTTTAGGGTGATCAGCTGTGACAAGGACACCACAATGGGTAGGAGAGGTTTGTTCTAACAAGTGTTTTTCCATACTACAGGGTCCTGCTGTAAATTTGGGAGGAATGTGGTCCTTTTCTGAGGCAAGGCAGGTTGAAATTCTCACTGTTAAGCATCAAAAGCAGGCTCTGCTCCCCTGGCCAACATTCTCCTCATCACTGCAATTTGGTTTCCAGCCTTGGAAAAAGGAGAAACCTCAAGAAAGTGGCCTGATGCTTTGGATGGCTGCTAAGGTAATCAAAGAGGAATTAATGAGTGAAACTGCAACACTGGAATGAAAGAGAGTCCACCCACCCTGGGGTTCTTGTCCTAAGATCTCCAAATGTAGACATGAGCATGCAGGGGACTGTGTTGCCATAGGGAAGTTACAGGTATGCTGGAGCATTCTGCAGTAGGGTTTGGCCAAGTCCCTATGTTATTAAATTCCCTTCAGAACAGGGTGGCGTCCATGCTGCCTGCTGGAAGTGCTGTGTGGCCCTCATAGTCTACCACATCTGGGATACCTACAGAACGAAGCTACTTAGCACGGGCTGAAGCCCCACTAGGAACCATCATAACTGATGTGGTTCTACTTCTAGGTCAACCTAGAAACTGCCGCCTCCTTGCTTTGATCCAGTGAGAGGCTGGTTACTCTGTATGAGGGCAGGGAGCTATTCCAGCTCCATGTTTTGCTGGACAAGGGAGAGACAGAATATATATCTAAAGGATGGTGTTTGGGGCTTTTGTGATAGAATCATAGAATCATAGAATGGCTTGGGTTGGGCATCTTAAATGCTTGGGCATCTTAAAGATCATCCAGTTCCAACTCCCCTGCTATGGGCAGGGACACCTTCCACTGTATCAGGTTGCTCAAAACCTCATCCAACCTAACCTTGAGCACTTCCAGAGATGAGGCAGCCATGACTTCTGTGGGCAATCTGTGCTAGTGCCTCACCACCCTCACTGGAAAAAATTTCTTCCTAGTATCCAATATAAATATCCCCTCTTTCAGCTTAAAATTGTTCCCCTTCACTCTGTCTCTGCGCTCCCTAATAAAGAGCCCGTCTCCAGCTTTCCTGGTGGCCGCCTTTCAGTACTAGAAGGCTACTTTAAAGTCTCCCCAGAGCCTTCTCTTCTGTGAGCTGAATAAGCCCAACTCTCTCACCCTGTCCTCTTATGGGAGGTGTGAGGTCCCCAAGAAGTTAAAGCTGCTGGGACCCCAGAAGGACCCTCAGATCAGAGCCCCACTATCTCCCTTACCTGCATGTGGCAGCAGAAACCCACCTGTTGGACTGGGAGTGGAAGAAAAAGCAGCATGTTGCCAATCTCAGAGGGGCCATGGCTCATCCAGGAGGTGAGGGATACCTGCCCACTTGTCTTGCTGCTGGGCAATCCAGCTACTGCAGACCTCCTGTTAGTCTTAGAAAAAAGAAACAGTGAGATCTGTAACCACTGGAACAGGTTTCCAATCAGGAAAGCATTAAAAGCTGAGATGTTAGACAGATTGTTTATGAAGAGCCGTGTTCTTTGTAGTAGCCTACAAACACCAATGCTTCAAGCCAATAGCACTTTTTGTTTTGTGGGCAGTTGCTAGATAAGCTTAATGTCCCATAAATCCCCAGATGAACACTGCTGAGACCATGCTCCTTGGCAGTGTTACACAGCAGCAGGAATTGCTGCCACTTCCTCTGCTTTGCTACGCCACACTCCCACCCAGAAGCCTTCCTACATGACTCTTGTGAACAGGCTGCAAAGAAAATTAATTCCTCCAGCATCTGTTACCTTCTCCTTGCACAAACACCAGGCTGCTGATGGACAAGGGAAGGGTGCAAGTATTTACAGACAAGGTGAAGGTGGGAGCTCTGCCAGGCATTGTGCCTGTGGGTGCTGCTGGGCGGCACATGGAGCTGCCACAGTGCCTGTGGTGTGTGCCGGCTGCAGGGACAGACCCAGCAATCCTGGACTCAGCAGCAAAGCAGTTGGCTTAAAGTGGAGATGCTGATCTGGACACAGCTGAGGGCGAGGAAGCAATCCCATAAGTCTGCTGGGAAATCACAGGCCCTTGTTAGATACATAAGGTTTTCCATCAAACCAGCCTGGCCACAGGACAGCCAGCTCACACCAACCTGTACCAGTGCCACGATGAGCCCAGCAGGAAAGGCTGGCACTGCTGGGGGAGAGGTGAGCAACCACAGGAACCCCCTACCACCAACTCCCAGACAATGCTCCCTCAGTACAGGCAGGACATGAATGTGTTAAAGCGAGTCCAGAGGAGGCCACAAAGATGATCGAAGGGCTGGAGCACCTCCCGTACAAGGACAGGCTGGGAGAGCTGGGGTTGTTCAGTCTGGAGAAGAGAAGGCTCCAGGGAGACCTTAAAGCAGCCTTTCCAGTACTGGAAGGGGCTGCAGGAAAACTGGGGAGGGGCTCTTTATCAGGGAGTGCAGGGATAGGATGAGGGGGAATGGTTTTAAGCTGGAAGAGGGGAGATTTCGATGAGACCTTAAAAATACAAGTTTGCCTGTGAGGGTAGTGAGATTCTGGCACAGGCTGCCCAGGGAAGCCGTGGATGCTCTGTTCCTGGAGGTGTTCAAGGCCAGGGTGGATGAGCCTTTGAGCAACCCGAGGCAGTGGAAGGGGTGCCCATGAGGGCTGGAACTGGATGATCTTTCAAGTCCCTTCCAACCCAAACCATTCTGTAATTCTATGCGCATGGATTCAGCAACACCTCTTTGGTTCCACAGCACAAAACTTGTCTCCCAAGTGATTTCCATCCAGCCTGGCTGTGTAGTGGATCAGACCAGGGATCTGTGCTGGCTTAAAGCTCTTTTCCCTCCTGATGGACCTGCCATCATTCCCAAAACCCCAGGCATCCCTTGTTCCACCCTACCAAAAGGTGTCAGAGAGTTTACAGACTGTGGTGGTCTCCTGAATTCTGCTCTCAGAGGTGTTAAAAGAGAGGAAGAGAGGGAGACAAGACAGGTGTGGTAAAAGTAATTAGCTAATTTCTTCATCTCTAACCTGCTGCAATCACTGTGCAAGCGATAACAAGCACCTTGAGGGCCTGTGATGTTACAACCTTTGGAGAAAGATGGTCTGAAACAGACTGATGTGAAGACTCCTAATACCACCCTTGTAGCAGCCCAGAGCATGTCAAGCATCCCAAGCTGGCTGGCTGCTCTGGTGCTGGTGTTGAGGGGAATGTTCTTTGACTGCACCCCTGTAAACCAAAGGGAAGCATTCCTGCTTCTGTTCCTGGGTGTTAATGTGCCACTAACTTCTCCTAGGGTCTGCTTGACAAGCTCCCATTCCCAGCCTTGTTCCTGATGATATTGAGGAATATCCACCCTGCGTAAACAAAAGAAGCTTTTTGAGAAACCTTCCCTGGGAGTAAAACAGAGCAGGGAGCTGACCCAGGCTAAAAATAACCCAGTAAAACTGACAGCTCAGGTGGTGCTGCTGACACTACTCGTGAAACATCCCTTGGTGGGTCTGGCCCACTCCAAGGTGGCTACACTGGGCAGCAGATACACAGGGCCTAGGGTGGGGCAATGGAGACTTCTCCGTGGTCAGAGAAGTTAGGTGAGCTTTGCAAGAAGTGTTCTCAGGTTTTCAGTACAGACATGTTTTGCCTGATAAGCTATAGCTGATATCAGAGGACGGTTTTAAGAAATATGCTGCTGCTTCTCCTGGCATGCCCGCTTTTGGAGGTAATAACAGCATATTTCAGAGCAGGGGAACCCTGAGCCCTTATTCACACCCAGAACTGGCTAAAACAAGTTGCCCAGAAAGGTGGTAGATGCCCCATCCCTGGGAACATCCAAGGTCAGGTTGGATGGGGCTCTGAACAACCTGATCCAGTTGAAAATGTCCCTGCTTACTGGAGGGGAGTTGGACTAGATGACCTTCATGGTCCCTTCCAACCCAAACCATTCTGTGGCACTACAATTCTATGAAAATGATTGTGAATGATGCACCAGCTGAACTCTGATGATGTTCCATTTTCTGATTGACTTGTTGGGGAGATGTTTGCCCCCATTATAGGGTTGCAACATTGGCATAGAACCCGGAACTCTTTGTTTTGACCTAGTGAAAGGGAAGGGAGCAGCAGAAGGGGATTACCTAGCGTTAGCCCCTGAAGAGGCAGGAGGCAGCTGTTGTTTTTATCAGTAAGTCCCTGCATCCTCCAGTCATGCATTTTCATGCTCTGTATTCCCACTTCCTCAGGAAGTGCTCGTCTGCTTGACTGTAACAGCAGATTCATTAACATCTTTGCTGGGTTGAAAGGAGGGGACTGGTCCTTCAAAAATGGGCTGACTCTCTTTCGGCTCAGTACAGGACAACTGACAGCTCTGTTTTGGCCAGTCCAGCCATGCTCTGCCCACATTTGCTGCCTGTCTTGAGGCACCCCATTTCCCACCATCCTTGTGGATTCAACCTGGGGAGACCTGGGTGAGGAATTGACTTTTCTTCCTTGCCTGAATCTGAGGAAGAGAGGACTGGCCTGTGTGGGAATCTATGTCTCTGCCTTGACTAGAGGTTGGTCCCCAGCCTCGATTTATTTATGACCAAAGGAAGCATGGTAACCCCTGGGAAGAGCTGGAAGTGCTATTGCCATTCTCTAGCAGGTTCTCTTCTTCCAGAGTATGCTGGAGATGGTAACCTTTTCTTTTCTTGTGCTCCAGTAGGAAAGCATGATAGTTTCCATTCATGCTGGGCAGCATCTTATGGTATGATTGAGCTGAATTAATCCATTGCCCCACCCTAGGCTCTGTGTATCTCCTGCCCAGCGCAGCCACCTGCCTGACCCACCTGGATGGGCCTGACCAACCAAGAGATGTTGCAGTTTGATGTGGACAAGGACTGTGCCTGTTCATTGTGTTTATTTGCCTTGTTAATTTCTCAGCTCATCCTATAAAAGTGGTGTGGACTGGGGAGGTATAAACCCCTTGGCTACTTGCATTTCATCTCAGTGCTTCAACTTTCATGGGAGACTTCTACTCCTGAAAGAGAAAGTGCTGGGAAAGCCCCTTCCCTCTCCACACCACATGAATGTCCCTGCATGCCTTCAGAGGAGAGAGCTGGGATTTCACGAAGAAGACACGACGAAGACAGGTGCCTGAGGCTCACCAATGGGGACATAGTGTCTGCCTGCTGATGGCCTGTTTCACATTCATCCATTCGGCGATATATCTGGAAAACCGAGCCTGCAGTATGGGTGGAAATCCACTCTTGAGCTCTGTGGGCTTTGCACGTGGCCAAGCGACCCACTAGAAACATGTTCCCTGCCTCAGTCACAGGTAAGCACTAGGTCACTATGTATTTTCTGCCCTAGTAGATGTTTGGCCAACATCTGAATATGTGCTTGTCAGCACACTAAGAATTTGCCCAGGGAAGTGGTTGAGTCACCATCCTTGAAGGTGTTTAAAAGATGGGTAGATGAGGTGCTCAGAGATACGGTTTAGTAGAGGACAGGTACGGTCTGACTTGATGACCTCAAAGGTCTTCTCCAAGCAAATGTTTCTATGATTCTGTGAGACACAAACCATGGCTGGTGACTGGGTAGAGGTCTCCTCAGTTTCTTGGGTTTTTGTGGGATCTTGTTATGAGCTGCCACCACCTGCTCCAGTCGTGGCTGCACCAAAGGTTGCTGCAGAAGCAGCTGCCACGCTCCTCCCCAGAAGGAAAAGTATTTCAGTGCTGGGCAAAGAAACCTTGTGTCCACAGCTGCTGCTGTCCTCTGAAGGCCACCAATTAATTCCCTGCAACACAATCCATCTGTTTGCAGCCTGTGAGCTGCTTGGGATGGGGGCTGTCTTTGCTGTGCGTGCTTGAACAGTGCTGCAGAAAGGGGTCCTGGGCTTGGGCACGATGACAAGAACACTAAACTCCCAGTGAAGTGGCTGCGAGTCCTGCTGCACCCGTAGGCTGATGAAGCTGTCAAGGGAAACAGAATATTCTTGTCCTTTTAACCGCATGCAGAAACCATCACAACTGCAGATGTATGACTGGTGGGTTTAGAATTGTTTTGCTGTCTCCTTGCACAGCTGCTGTCTTTGCATCTTGGGTACCCTTAAAACATGTAGGTCTTTTTTCATGCTGGTTTCTTTTACTGTCACATTTTAAGTTTCTTAAGCTTTTCCACTTTTCTGGAAGCTGGTTGGAGGAGCTGAGGTTTGTCTGTTCATCTGTGTGGTCCTCACATAACCAGATTTCAAGGCTCTGCTCTCCCTAACGAAGCCAGGGTAATGGTGCTGCTCATCACATGGCGAATCCTGTGCTGTTTCCTGTCCTTCGTGATGTTCATGCCGTGGACCGGAGGCTGTGGTTTCAGGGCTCCTGTAACCACATCAAGAAACATCCCAGCCCCGTGACACAAGGCGCTAATGACCAATGCAAACTCAGTTTTCTGGTTCAGATTTGTTAAGTATTTTTGGCAGGCTGACTGGAGAGCCTTGTGCCACATCAGGACCTGCCTGTCTCCCTGCCCCGCTAACTGCATGTTGGACTGTGTACTGCCTGTTTTCCTGCGCAAAGACAGCATAAACACCATTGCTATGGCTAATTGGGTAGAAATTAGATCTTCTGCTCATACAAAACTGAGATGAAATGTATACTGTGCACTGCTCTGCTGCAAAGATGCTGTGTTACTGGTGGTGGGCAAGTGGCCTGAGCACTCAGATGCTCACCCTGTGGCTCAGTACAGCCTGCTGGGACAGGAGACCAGGTCTAATCCTGTCTCAGAGTACGCAGTGCTGCTCCCTCACTGGGTTTTCTCCCCTGCCCAGAGTGCAGGTGCAGATGCTGATGTGGCACAGCTGAGATGTGATAATTCCCTAAGTACCCACACTCTGTGGTATCTGAAACCATTTTTTTCTTTCACAGTAAAATTATTGGTACATAATTTCACTTTGCAGCCTTCCAAACAGGCACATCTGTCAGATTTTGAGGTCTTCAGTGTTTTGCTATGTGGGATTTTCTTATTAAGAGTGCGACAAGCATCTCAAACTTATCTCAGTTTAAAGAGTACACCTAGAGGTCAGCTTACCTGAAGTCGTCTTGGAGAATGTTTTAACTTAAAACACATAAAACCCCAGCATCTGTGACTGTAAAAATGCAACCAGCTTTTGCCACTCTCTGGGCTGTGGCAGACAGGAGCTGTGATTTGCTTTGCTTTCATTCTTGGCTCCGCTTGCATGGATAATTTAACCTGCATTAAAACACTAGAAAAAAAAAAGAAGATCCAAGGACTGGAGCACCTCTCCTGTGAGGACAGGCTGAGAGAGCTGGGCTTGTTCAGCCTGGAGAAGAGATGGCTCCAGGAAGACCTTATAGGAGCCTCCAGTACTGAAAGGATCTACAGGAAAGCTGGGGAGGGGCTCTTTATCAGGTAGTGCAGGGATAGGGTGAGGAGTAATAGTTTTACGGTGAAAGAGGGAAGATTTAGATGAGACCTTGGGAAGAAATGTTTTCTCTGTGAGGATGGTGAGGCACTGGCCCAGGCTGCCCAGAGAAGTGGTGGCTGCCCCACCCCTGGAGGTGTTCAAGGCCAGGTTGGATGAGGCTTTGAGCAACCTGATCCAGTGGGAGGTGTTCCTGCCCATGGCAGGAGGGTTGGAACTGACTGATCATAAGATCCCTTCCAACCCAAATCATTCTGTGATTCTACGATTCAATGATTCTATAACTTAGGACACAAGTAGACATAAAACTTGAGTCCTGCAGCTCATGCTCTGACCTTCCCTGTGCTCTCTTGCTTTAGTATGATGATCTGGCGTGCCACATCATCCTGTGGGAATGTGAGGAGGAGGAGAGGGCAGGGGAACCTCTTTGCAGTGTTATGCTCATCAGAAAGTCAGTCCCTGCAGCCAAGCTTATATCATAAAGCTCTTTGCCAGTGGTGTGGGCAGGTTTAATGACTGGGTCATGTGGCGTGGATGCAAATTTAGTGTGCTTGAAAACCGAGCTGAGCTGGAGGGCTGTGCAGTAAATCCATGGAGACCAGCTGTTGTGGCAGCCAATAAATGAGTGGGAAGCAAACCCCACTCTTCCCTTGTTTTGGAGAGAGAATAATCTCTCTGGGCTTTCTGCGTAAAGCCTTGCTGTGTGAGGAGCTGTGAGACTGCGTGTCAGGCTGTGGTTTGTATCATGGGATCAAGGTGGGAGTGGTTGTCCTGGCTATAGTCCTGAAAGGATGTAAAATCTCACATTTTTGTTTCCGAGGGGACCTAGTATATGTTCTGGGCTTTCAGACCAGCAGGCAACGTGACAGCAAGAGGCTTCAAGGCCACCAGAGGAGCAGCTAAGGGCTCCTTCGATATGGGAAGGGTTAAGTAGCCTGGACATGAGGAATGAGCTGTGGTGTTCCTTCTGTGATTCAAAGAGGGAAAAATGTGCCCTCCCTCTCCAATGCTTCCTTGTATCCAAAAATGGCTAAATGGGCTCAGTGAAAAACCAGCAGAGGCATTCCTCATATTCTCTGGAGTAAGTGGATGTAAAAGCTGGGATTTAAAGGGGTAGCTTGCAGCAAATTAAATGTGACTCCAAAAGGAATTCACCTTCTGGAGGAAGGCTGGCTGTGGTTTCAGTAACAAAGGAGAGAAAGATGAGGCTGTGTAAGACACGCTTATTAACAAACACAGCCGATCCATTAGTCGTCACAGATTATTAAACACAGGAGGCAAGTTTGTCTTCTTTATTTTATTAGGGATGGCTTACATGCACAGTAATAACCACAGGGCTCGGCTGGGTTTGGAGCAGCTCTCAAGCACATAGATTAATGGTATCGACCTTGATCCAAACCCCCTTCATATCAATGGGAGAATCTTCCCCAACCTTCAGTGCACTTTGGAGTGTGACCAAAATGACTTTAATAAGCTCTTTTAATACATCCTGTGATCCTTCTGCTGCCAAACAGACTGTGCTGTCTTCTCCAGACCAGGGTTGCAGGCACTTACTACACCAATTGCTGGTGGCAGCCTGCCTGTTGTGAAATGTGTGAAGGCTGGTTTGCAAAAACACCTTCATGCAGAGAAAAAACACTTCTACCCCACCACCTTCAAAACCCTCCCCCCTCTTGCCAAGTACCTTTGCCACCCAGCAAGGCAACAGAGCTAATCTGGGGTCTGAATGAACAGGGCAGGGGAATAAAATCATAGAATCATAGAATGGTTTGGGTTGGAAGGGACCTTAAACCTCAACCAGTTCCACCCGCACTGCCACGCGCAGGCACTTTCCACTGTTCCTGACTGAGATGGAGGGGCTAAAGGAGCTTCAAGCAGGGTTGCTGGCATGTTTGCAGCTGGAGATGCCCAGCCAGGGCCAGCATTCCCAGGGCTCAGAGCAAACAGTGGATCTGGGATCTGGGTGGGGTGGCTTAGCCAAGAGCCATGCCGGGAGTCCATCCCAGCGGCTTTGCAGCACTTCCTCTCCATTGTCCCTCACAGCTCAGGTGCATTGTGGGCTATATGGGCAGAGCATCCTACTGGGAGGAAGGAATTGCTGGCCTTTCGAAAGCAACGGGAAGCCTGGTTTAAAACAGCTTTGTGGGTGAGACCCATTCCAGCCTGCATCCCTGCAAAAGCAGCTCGTTCAGTTAAGAAAAAAAAGTGTGTGTGTGTGTGAAGGCCTTGTTCCCCAGACCTGAGGGAGGGCAGAGGCTCAGGGCTGCGCAGTAGTCGCTGGTCAGGCCTTGGAGAGGCAGGGCCTGGTGCTGCTCCAGTCAAGGCTGAGTCAGAGCAGTGAGCATCTCCAGGATGTCCCAATGTGCTCGAAGTACCCATCCCTTTGCAGAGGAAACTAGGAGAGGAGCCTCTTCTCTCCACTTGTTAGCAGTAGCTGCAGGGCTTTGATTATTTTCTTTGTAGGAGTCTGACACCTTCTCTTTAGATTTAGAGGTTTGGAGCTTTTGAGTTGGCACGGCTGA
This sequence comes from Phaenicophaeus curvirostris, assembly GCF_032191515.1. Classification (NCBI taxonomy): domain Eukaryota; kingdom Metazoa; phylum Chordata; class Aves; order Cuculiformes; family Cuculidae; genus Phaenicophaeus; species Phaenicophaeus curvirostris. The sequence goes on along the minus strand of NC_091393.1, from coordinate 107,393,849 downwards.
CATGCTACACTGATATAACCTGGTGCAAGAGACTGAGTTTAAAGCTATTTCAAGCACTAATTACATCTGCTCATCCCTTAAGACCCTTCTGCTTGCTGGTCAAGACCACAGGATTTTTTTTGAAGAGAAAATACACATTGTTCAGCTCAGTATACATATAAAATTGGAGCTGCTCTGCCTGTTGTGACCTTGTAAGAAGAACAGGACCTGTGGGGTAAGACTAGGCAGGATCATGGCACAGGTAGCTGGTGTGTCACACAAAAAATATTTTTTTTTTTTGGAGAATGCCCATGATGGAGATGGAAATGGGGTGATTTTGGCTTTAGCAGAGGGTAGAGGTGTGCGAAGCCTTTACCAACCTGTGCAGCACTGATGCCAATTCGCAAACTGGTCCTCGGTGCTTGCCTGGGGTTTAGACTTTCAGCAGGACATCAGAGTGACACTAGCTGAGGCTCTGCTGTCTGTGTGCCTTGAATAACCTGGAAGTGAATCATAGCATCATAGAATTGTTAAGGTTAGAAAGACCCCTAAGATCATCCAGTCCAACCATCAGCCCAACACCACTGCACCTACTAAACCATGTCCCAAAGCACCACATCCACATGCTTTTTAAACACCTTCAGGGATGGTGACTCCACCAATTCCCTGGGCAGCCTATTCCAGCACTTTGCTGCTCTTGCAGTAAAGAAATTTTTCCTAATATCCAATCTAAACCTCCCCTGTTGCAACTGGAGGCCATTTCATCTAGTCCTATCTAGAAGTTATTGAGGGAGCTGGCGGACATGCTTGCCAAACTCCTTTCCATCATCTTCCAGCACTCCTGGTTGACTGGGGAAGTTCCACTTGACTAGAGGCTGACTGATGTTATACCCATGTACAAGAAGGGGCACAACAACCCTATGCAGCTACAGACTAGGGGAAGAGTGGCTGGAAAGCTGCCTGGAGGAGAAGGACCTGGGGGTGTTGGTTGACAGTGACTTAACATGAGCCAGCAGTGTGCCCAGGTGGCCAAGAAGGCCAATGGCATCTTGGCTTGTATCAGAAATGGCGTGACCAGCAGGTCCAGGGAGGTTATTCTGCCCCCATACTCGGCACTGGTGAGACCGCTCCTTGAATCCTGTGTTCAGTTCTGGGCCCCTCACCACAAGAAGGATGTTGAGGCTTTGGAGCGAGTCCAGAGAAGAGCAATGAAGCTGGTGAAGGGGCTGGAGAACAGGCCTTATGAGGAATGGCTGAGGGAGCCGAGATTGGTTAGCCTGGAGAAGAGGAGGCTGAGGGGAGACCTCAGTGCTCTCTACAACTGCCTGAAAGGAGGTTGTAGAGAGGAGGGAGCTGGCCTCTTCTCCCAAGTGACAGGGGCCAGGACAAGAGGGAATGGCCTCAAGCTCTGTCAGAGGAGGTTCAGGCTGGACATTAGGAAAAAAATTCTTCACAGAAAGGGTCATCGGGCACTGGAACAGGCTGCCTGGGGAGGTGGCTGAGTCACCTTCCCTGGAGGCGTTTAAGGCACAGGTGGACGAGGTGCTGAGGGGCATGGTTTAGTGGCAGATAGGAATAGTTGGACTTGATGATCCAAGAGGTCTTTTCCAGCCTGATGATTCTATGAAGAGACCAACACCACCTGGCTACAACCTCCTTTTAGGCAGTTGTAGAGAGCGATGAGGTCTTCCCTCAGTGTCCTCTTCTCCAGACTAAACAAACCCAGTTCCCTCAGCCACTCCTCATAAGACTTGTGAAAGGGAGAGGAAGGACAGAGTCAGGAAGACCAAAAAGAAATGGAGACGATGAATCTTCTCCCTGCAATGCAGTCTTTTTTTCCTGTGCTGAAGTTACTTTTCTCTCAGCTTGCAGACCTCTAAACTGTTCGGTTTGTTTTCCCTCTCACCCTCTTTTTTTTTTTTTTTTTTTTTTGTCTAAAATGGCAATTAGTGACTGAAACCAGCCGTTTGGGACGTATTTAGGAGTGTGACTAAGCCTTTGCAACAGCGAGTGCCCAGGGTTCCCAGCTGCTGAACTGCACAGCTGGTTGCAGGTGAACTGCTCAAGGGCTTTCTTGTTTTGGTTCCAAGTCTCCTATTTCCCTCAATTTTAAATTGGCTGCCACTCTTTCCTGCCAGTGCTAACTGGCCTTTCTAAGGGAATGTACCTGGGTTGTGGGCATGGGCAGAGTAAAGGAGTTGTGAGTGTGTTTCTGAAACCCATCCCATATCCCTGGCTCTTAGTAGGATGCTTTCCATACTTTTATCCTGCCTTTTATTTAATTTTTATATTGCTATGACTTAAGAGATGGGAGACTGAAATTATAATGTGTATGTCTAGCTCTCCTCCCTGTCTGCTAACGATATGCATCAAATCTCTACAGGAGGCTTGCACCTCCATTTAACCTTAGGAAATTGGGCTGGACTTTTCAAGGGAGCTAAGAAGAACCAACACCTTGATTCCTTGGGCACCAACCAGTAAATCTCCTGACCTGTCAACATTACTTTGCTGCCAGCTTAGAGTGTCAAAAAAAAAGGAGGGACTCAGAATGATAAAAGTGCTTTTAAAACTTCCAGAAGTGCCAAGATCTACTTCTTACAGTTTTTTTTCCTCTGCGGGCAGAAGTCTTTGTCTCTTGCAGTTCATAGAGTCATAGAAAAGTTTGGATTGGCAGGGACCACTACAGGTCATCCAGCTGCTTTAGCCAACAGCGCAGATTTCTTTGCAGTGTTGATTCTGGGTGCTGAGTCTTGGAGGGAGAAACCCCCAACGCGAGAGTCCTTACAATTGCAAGCTAGAAAATATTTGTCTTTCCTTTGTCTTGTAAATGGAAGGTGGTAGAAACCTTTGCTTTTTCTTTATCATAGAATCATAGAATGGTTAGGGTTGGAAGGGACTTTAAAACCCATCCAGTTCCAAACCCCTTCCATGGGCAGGGCTTTGAGCAACCTGATCCATCCCCATCCAACCTGGCCTTGAACACCTCCAGGGCTGGAGCAGCTACGACTTCTCTGGGCAACCTTGGCCAGTCCCCTTTATGTCAACAAGATTTGAAAGGGATTTGTGGCAGGAGATAAAAGCCTGAGGAAGGCTGCACATGACACCTTCCATGTGGCCGCCCCTTTCTCTGGCAGACCCTGGTCTTTTCCACAATATTTCCTGTTTGCATCTCTGAGAAAAAGCAATACTTGCAGGCACAAGCTCTGGCTGTAGAAGTGGTCAGCAGGGCAGGTTTCCCTCTCTCACTGGTGCTGGGCTGGCAGTCCCATGTCAGGGTGATGACTCAGTGCCTGGCAGAGACAGGGAGGGCAGGCGGGGGCCCCCAACCTGCAGCCGAACAGGCTTGGCTTTGTGCTGGCCTGCTTAAAAGGAGCTTTATGACTCCTCTCAGCACAGCGTGAGCTGCAGCTCCTGCACAGGCACCTCTTTGTGGGGGGTGTGACGTGGTCCCAGGGTGGAAGTGAAGCTGGTCGGGAGGTGGGGAACAGCCCTGCTTGCAGGGTCCCACAAAGGGACTGAAACCAGGAGAGGGTGAGAGCTGGGATGGAGAAGTGAAGTCCCTGGGGTGCTTAGTTCTCATCACATCCAAGGCAAGGTAGGTGCCCTAAAGATACCCCAAGGGTCTGGCTCAACGCTGAGTGCACAGTGTTCCCCAAAGAGCCTCTTGGAGCCACTGGACCCATCATTAGATGCCAAAGACTGCAACTCTTGTAAGTTGGCATCAGAGGTCCCAGAAACGATGGGGGAATACTTAGTAACATGTTCCTTCCCAAGAGTCTCCTAATTGCATGCAAGTATGTGAAATCTTGGGTTCTACAAGGTTTTTGTTCACACTTCCGTGGTTCAGTTTCACATTAAAAATACACCAAACCCTCTGCAGCTGCTTTGTCTCTCAGTTCCACACACAGCTATGAACAATTGTATTTGCAGTTTGGCTCTCACACTGAAATATCAATTTTTGGTTTGCATGAACTAAACAATTTCTGGAGATGATTTTTTTACTCTTTCCTAGATCATTTACTTATGTGGGTAAGGAGACCAGGAGATGTTCTCCCATGTCTCCTGGTGCCGCTGCATGGGTGGCACAGCTCAAGTGTTTGTTCAAGTTGTCTTGTAGGGAAAACCAACAGCCAGAGTGTCCTCCGTTGCCTCCCCTGTTGGCTGTGAGTATGCTAATCTCTCCTTCAGCCTCACCAGGCAGACATCTGCTGCTGTTTTTCCAGACCGCATCATGCCAGGGTGATAAAGCTGCCTCTACAACTAAGCTGCCTCTTAAGACCACCTAAGACCTAAACCCACCACCACAGGGGTGCTTTGGAGTTTACACAGTGCCAGAGGGTCTCCAGGAGAGGAGTAACTCCACATCATTGTTAATTGACTCCTCTCCTTCCTCAAGGGCTGGATCGTACCATGCCAGAGTGATAGCCACTTGTTGATGGGGCTTATTGCAACTTATGTACTGGTGATGACCCTTTTGCAGATTTTGTCTGATCTTGCTTGAATTCCACTGAGCTCCACAACAAATCCCAGACAAGGAGCTTAAATAAAGGCTTCTAAAGTGCTTTTTGCAACTGGTTTGCTGCCCTCCCTGTGTTACTCCAGTTTTAGTGCTCTTTACTTCTGCCTTGTCACCTCAGTAACTGCTGTGCAAAAAGCCTGAAGTGGCAAGATGTGCAGAATCACGGAAGAGTTTGGGTTGCTAGGGATCGTAAAGATCATCCAGTTCCAAACACCTTCCGCTATCCCTGCGCACCCTGATAAAGAGCTCCTCCCCAGCTTTCCTGTAGCCCCTTTCAAATACTGGGAGGCCACTACACGGTTTCCTCAGATCCTTCTCTTCTCCAGGGTAAACAACTCCAACTGTCTCAGCTTGTCCTTGTATGGGAGGTGCTCCATCCCTTGGATCATCTTCACGGCCTCCTCTGGACTCGCTCTAACAGATCCATGTCCTTCCTGTGCTGAGGACTCCTGGGACTTCCTTCTGCCTCAGGTTAGTCCAGATGTTTCTGGACCAGATAAAGTCTGTAGTCAAAAGGTTTGCCCTGAGCCCTGGTGGGAGAGAGCAGAGCACTGGAGGCTGGCAGGATTTATATCCATTTGCAGGTGTGGAAATTCTGGTGTTAGGCCACCCCTTGGCATTTTTGAGAGAAATAGCTATTATATGGGAGCCTCTGCCCAGAAATCCACAGAGCTGTAGTTGTAGCACTGGGAGGAACCAGAGCACCTGAAACTTCACAGAAGAGCCTGGTGCTGTTTTTGAACGGTCCCTTCATCACAGATTGTAAGCTAAGACTTAAAGTGAAAGAAGAAGTAAAATAACATGTTTCTTTACAGTGGGATATAGCACATATGTGGATGACAGGTAAATTAACTCAACCATTAGGCACTTTTCTAGTTCTGAAAAGCAGCAGGGTATATTTTTAGCATGAGAAATTTAGGTGGTTTTAGGTCTGAAACCACCTCAAAGGCTGAAAGTCAAACCTGCTTCACTGAGCTCTGCTGCTGTGCTTGAGCAGCCAGACATTCAAAAAGAAAAAGCCACGTAGCTGGAGAATTCAAACAAAACCTGTTGGAAACCTCATTTGCTAGGAAGATGAGGCAAGGCCAGGGAAAAACTGGTTAATGGGGCATTTTGCAGCTCTTATGTCTCCGTGTTGAAGAGGGTTTGAGAGGATTTAGTGAGAATAAATGCCTAGCTCTCACAGCAAGGGAGCTCACAGCTCACCAGGACAAATACTGTCTGGTGGCTCTCAATTTTGGTGGTACATTGAGTCGGAGTGGTGAAAGATGAGCTCTTGAGAAAGCGGGGGGGGATTTTAATCCAGCACCATGAAATGGTTTGCCTCTTCTAAGCTATTTGGGGGCAAAAATGATTTTTGGATGAGAGGAAGATTTGTTAGCAGGTCTGTCTTACAGGTTCCCCTTCCTGAGGAGGGGTATTGGGTCTCATCACTGTCTGCAGCTCAGATCTCAGTTAAACTAATCCGGTAAAAATGCTTCAATATCCTCTTAATTCCTTTTAAACTGGACTTTCCCTGGGATAGCCGCAGCAGAGCCCTGAATCCATGCCAGCTGGATGAGCTGTCCTGAGATGCTGGGTGGGGATCTGGAAGGGCTGGTAGGGCTCATGCTCTCCTGCCATGCTGTGGTGGGGCACTAAATTCAGCTGGAGGGCCTGTGGGATGGCCAGGCTTATATGTCTATGTGAAAAATTAAGGGGAGGGTGGAAAGCAACCTTAGAATTTCTTGTTCTTCCAGCTTTCCACTAAACAGCCAACAAAGCAAGCAGTCTCTTGGGGCGTATGGACTGGTGAGGCATTGGCACAGGTTGCCCAGAGAAGTCATGACTGCCCCATTCCTAGAGGTGCTCAAGGCCAGGTTGGATGGGGCTTTGTGCAACCTGGTGCAGTAGAAGGTGTCCCTGATCATGGCAGGGGGGTAGGAACTGGATGATCTTTAAGATCCCTTCCAACCCAAAGCATTCTATGATTCTATATGGTCCACCCAGGTTGGCTGAGTCAGGCGACAAGACATCACCTCCATCCCACCAAATCTCAGCTTTCAGTGAAACACTTTGTTCTTCATGTCATGAAGGACATTTCCCTCAGGTGAGAGCACTGTGCCATGCAATTTGCAGGTCTCCCACAAAAAAATATAGAGGGAAGAAAAAATCCATCCCCCCTCCCTTTCATGGGTCCTGATAGAGCAAAAGGTCTGCACCCAAAGTGGTGATATTTCTGCACTGGGATCCAAGGCTGCTGGCTTTTCTTGGAGCTGAACTTGGAAGGAGACAGGGAGGGAAGAGGCAAAGGGAAGATGGAGAGGGACAGAGAGCTGGGTACCAGGAGAGGCTGTTTGATATACTGAAAAGGATATTGCGCATGTCAAAATCATATTTCCTGGCATCCTGTACAAACCTTCTGTGATTTTACAGGGACAATATTTGTGGTTTGTCAGCAACAGCAGTTTAACTACAACCGTGAGACTGCTCTGATTCCACATGCTCCTGTGAATGGTCTAACGCATCCTGAGGGCAAAGTCACACATGCATCAGCAGAACAGGTCCAACAAAGCAGGGCTGTTATCCCGTGAGCCACCTCATGTGCTGATGCCATATGGACCAGGGATTTCACCCAGAGACTTATTCTAAGGTCTTTCACTCAGCTGGTCCCTTGCTCTGCTGTGAGAGCACTAGCAAGACAATACATTTGCCCCTCAATGCCCTTTTGACATTTTAAGATGGGCTGAGCCTGTTTGGGCTCAGAGGGAGGGTTGGAAGGAGCATGATCAGGTGGGTTTCTGGTAGCCATCCCCAGAGTGAGCAAGATGTAGGTCAGACAATCCCAAGAGTAGGTGGGGTGGGCAGGAAGGGTCATGTAGAGAAGACCAGGAGGAACGTGGCTCTTCTGCTTACAGCAAAGAGAGATAACAGCATTATTTGAGGCAAATACTTTGTCTCCAGCTAATTCATGTCACTGATTCCCGCTTGCTGAGTCCAGACAGGCCTACCAGGGAAAGTCTAAACATTAACAAAGCAAGCAGTGTGCACACAGCGGGGCGGCTCAAGTGCAGCGTGGGTGTTATGCTGAAGGCATGGCGGAGGAGGGTTCTCCTCGATGCTGGAGGTGCAGTGTTCAAGGCTGCCTCATAATCAATTCATCAAATATTTGTCTGTATTTGTGACCTTCAGACTTTCCCATCATGGGGGTGATTTCTGCTGCAGGTGTGCTGGCAACCACTTGGAATTTCACGATGGGCACGTAAGCAGGACGGTACAGACAAGCTCTTTGTGGGCAACGTTACTCTTAGAGGGTTTAATTCCAGCCGTAGCCAGTGCCAGGCCCTGGTAAAGCCCACCACTTGCCTCAGGGGCAAGGCTTTCACCAGCATTCATGTTTTCAGAAAGCTTCCTGAGCAAAGGTGATGCCAGGAGAAAGTCTGAGCTTACATGATCCAGGCTTGGCTATTCGTGTTGCCAACTAGTGAAATCACTGCCACTCTGAGCATCAGTGGGCAGCAGTGATTTACCCCTGCCGGGGGCCCCCTCTTTCTCCCAGCAAGCAAAGGGCAGATTCTCTTTAGTGATGCAACGTGGTGGCCAAAATCCTCTTTTTCGGTTCAGTGCAACGAAAGGTCAGATCCTCTCATGATGTAGTATGGGGAGGTGAACACTTCTGCTCCCTTCCGATGCCTCGCTTGCTCTGGGGGACAATTTGGGGTAATTGCACTTGCAGTCCACAAAGCCAGCTGTATCCTGGGCTGCATCCAAAGCAGTGGGACCAGCAGGGCAAGGGAGGGGATTCTCCGCTCTCATGAGACCTCACCTGGAGTCTTGCGTTCAGCTCTGGAGTCCTCAGCAAAGGAAGGACATAGATCTGTTACAGCAAGTCCAGAGGAGGCCACAAAGATGATCTGAGGACCAGAGAACCCCTGACATGAGGACAAGCTGAAAGAGTTTGGCTTGTTTAGGCTGGAGAAGAGAAGAGAAGGCTCTAGAGAGACCTTATAGCAGCCTTCTAGCACTGAAAGGGCCTATAGGAAAGCTGGGGAGGGGCTCTTTATCAGGTAGTGCAGGGATAGGATGAGGAGGAATAGTTTTATAGTGAAAGAGGACAGATGTCTGCCCCATCCGTGGAGGTGTTCAAGGCCAGGTTGGATGGGGCTTTGAGCAACCTGATCCAATGAGAGGTGTCCCTGCCCATGGCAGGGGGTTGGATCTGGATGATCTTTAAGGTCCCTTCTGACCCAAATGATTCTAAGCCAGGGATGGGTTGAGGATTCCTCCCTCTGGAAAGCTAGGAAAGGCTGTAAGTTCAGCCTGCCAAAATACTGCCATGCCAGCCAAAAGTCTCCACGTGTTGGAAAGGCAAATAAAACGGAGCACTGGGAAACAGGCAGAAGTGGCCTTTTATTGCCAGCTCTTCTTGACTAGTCAGTGAGGAGGAGAGGATGTTTCCGTCAGACCTACTTTATATCTCCCTCTCTCTCTTTTTTTTTTTTTCCGATAGGAAATTGTGAGCACATGAGTTAAGCAAAGCCTGGGGGAATGGGAATCTCTGGAGCAGCGTGTGGCTGGCAGGGCGTGAAGCTGGCAGACAGAGTAGGACGTGCATGTACTCACCACACACTTGGCATTGCTCTGCTGCTTCACCAAATTCCTTCCCCTCCCATCAACCCAGACTGTCTCTCCCCACCTTCTGGCTCTGCAGGTGGATTGGGAGTTATGCCACTGCAGCATCATGACTTGGGGCAGGTCGTGCCTCTGAAAGTAATCCCTGCTCCTTGTCTCTTCCTAGTATTGACTAATTTTTTTAAGCTGGATCCATTCCCTGATCAGCCTGTCTGCACCATCAGGGAAAGCGTGAGCTGTGACGGGTGGCCAGGAGTGGGGAAGGGGTGTGCTGCCCATGGCTGTAGGAAGCCAGGCAGCACAGACCTATCTGGTGAGTTTGCTGCCAAATGCACTGCCAGAATCAGGCAGGGAGAGGCAGTAACTCTCTCCAGTTGGCTGCTGTGACTGGAAAAGGTGGATGAGATTTGGGCCCCACGAGTTATTGCACTCTCTCCTGCACAGAATCATGGAGTAATAGAATGCATTGGGTTAGAAGGGACCTTTACAAATCATCCAGTCCAATTTCCCCTGCAAGAGCAGGGGCATCTCTAACCAGATCAGGTTGCTCAGAGCCTCATCCAACCCGATCTTCAATGTTTCCAGGGATGGAATATCCACCACCTCCCTGGACACCTGTGCCAGTGTTTCATCACCCTCATTGTGAAAAATTTCTTCCTTATATCGAGTCTAAATCTCCTCTCCCTTAGTTTAAAACCATTACTCCTTGTCCTGTCACAACAGGCCTTGCTAAAAAGTCTGGCCCCATCTTTCCTATGAGCCCCGAGGTGGTTTACAGCCACCCTGCTCTGGCTGTCATGGCTAAGGCAGCAGGAGCCGGTACAAGTGGTCCATGCGGGAAGGAGGTGTCTTTTAACACTGGTATGAGCCCCTAAAATCTCTTGGGAAAAACAACAGCAAAAATATTAACAGATGCTGCCCGATCAGCGGAAGCTCCTGAAGCTGGCATGGCTGCTGTTGTGTACCCTGGACACCCGTGTGAGACAGAAAAGCCTGCAACATTCAGAGGGACAAGCCCCAGTTACACGTGTCCCTGCATGAAACCGGAGAGCACGTGCTGACTAATGCACATCAGCATGCAGACCTTCCAGGATGGCCGGGAAAACCCCTGGAGATGTTGGTATCATGAGATCTGTGCTGGAAAAATATATGAATCGGTCTCCAGCGGACTCCTACACGTCATCCCCTTTCACTTCTGCCATCCGCCTTCAGGATGGTAACACTGAGATGTAGCTTGCTTTATTTACTCAGCTCTCTCCCAACATCACTGGAAGGATCAGGGATGTGAATGAAGCCTCTGCTCTGTCTGAAGATTGGCACCTTCAGCCATAATAACTCAGTTGCCAGAGGATGCAAACCTCCCTGGCTGGGGCTGGAGGGGATAGAGCCTTTGCTGCTTTGGAGGTTATTAACAGCAGCTTGAGACAGGTCCTTTGTTCAGATCAGTTTCCCAAGGAGAAAAATGTGAAGGGGCCTGTGTCCATCCATGCACCTAGATGGCACCAGGCATGATGGGACCTCCTCCTTGCTACAGGTCTGCCTGCAGGGCAGCTAATCCAGTATTATTAATGACAATCCAAACAGACATGATGTAATTTAAACCACCAGGCTTCTGTAAGAGGATTACTCTTAGGTGTTGGGCTGCCCAAGGATGGGAAAATAAAAGCTTTATTTTGTAGATGATAGAATCACAGAATAGTTTGGGTTGGAAGGGACCTTAAAGCTCATCCAGTTCCAACTCTCCTGCCATGGGCAGGGATGTAGGTATGTAGGGGAAACCTCCTGATGCTTCAAAATGGTGTGAGAAAGAGGAAACAGCTATAAGAAAACAGAGCAGACCAGGTCTTCCTCTGTGATCCAGTGGATGAGCAGAAGCACATCAGATTTCGGTGTGGCAGAGATGTAGCTGGCCTTTCAACAGCTACTGGTGTGGCTGCATGAAACATTGTATGGAGCTGGAAAACTTTGACTTCAGGCAGCATTGTGCTAAAAAAAACAAGCCACGGAAACTACACAGTGTTTTTCCTTCCCTCTTCTGTTGGACCTGCCATCCAGCCCTCACTGGAAGGAGAGGCAGACAGAGACTTTGCAGGAACACCTTTGTCTGTTGGATGCTTTAACCAGCAGCCAAATTTTCCTGGGAATATAGGTTTCAATTTAATGAAGGATGGGTTCTCTAACTAAAGAGGGTGAGTGCATATCCACTGCAGAGCTAAAAGCATGGTGATTATGGTGGTGGTAAATTCACAAGCTCCAAAACCTAGTCTGATGGAACAAGGCTGGAGACTTGAGTTCTTGCTGCCCACCTCCCAAGGCATGGGTGGCTTTGGTGTGGGGATGGTTTCTTCTGCTTTTCCCTTTAAACACTTTAGAGACAGTGGGTGACACCACTCCCTTCCTGTCTCTACAGGACATTTGCGCTTGCTGGGGTCATGTGCTACAGAGAACTAAATCTTTCACTCAATTAGTAATGCTCTTGCTTAGGTCCCCATTGTCAGAGGGAGCCCGAGACCCTTCCATGCAGATACAGGAAGAGTCGAAGATGAGAGCCTGTAAATTTAAGCTGCATCTACAGCTGGTTACAGCAGCAAACATGAGCCTGAGGAGCTGCAGGAGATGCCATGCTCAGCTCTTCTGGCAAGTGGTTGTTGTAACTTCCTTCACGTGAAAAAGCGATGGGGTCCTTTGGTCTTGGCCTCCAGAAAAGTTAAGTTCTGGCATGCACCTGATCAGAGCCACTGCTGAGATGGGAGGCTCACAGCAGCCTTGCTGATACCCATCTATGTCAATGGAGAGATGTCTTTGGCTGGGGAATATTGAAACAAGCCTGGGAGATGGCTGCTCTAACCCAGTGTTCATCTGTTCTCTAGCGGAGGGGATGGCTTTCTATTTCTTCTGAGCCACTTTCTTTAGTTTTAGGTGAGCATCTTGCATTTCTCTGCCTGGTTCTGTCTGTATCAATATAGCTGGAACTTAGAATCATAGAATCATAATATGGTTTGGGTTGGAAGGAACCTTAAAGATCATCCAGTTCCATCCCCCCTGCCATCAGCAGGGACACCTTCCACTGGGTCAGGCTGCTCAAAGCCTCATCCAACCTGGCCTTGAACACCTCCAGGGATGGGGCAGCCATGACTTCACCTGGCAACCTGAGCCAGCGCCTCACCACCTTCTCAGTGAAAACATTTGTCCTCAAGATCTCATCTGAATCTCCCATCTTTCAGGTTAAAATCCCCTCATCCTACCCCTGCACTCCCTGATTGAGAGCCCCTCCCCAGCTTTCCTGTACCCTCTTTCAGTACTGGAAGTCTGCTCTAAGGTCTTCCCAGAGCCTTCTCTTCTCCAGGCTGAATAATCCCAGCTCTCTCAGTCTGTCCTCGTACTGCTCCAGTTCACACATCATCCCCATGGCCTCCTCCAGACTTGCTCTAACAGATCCATGTTCTTCCTGTACTGAGGTCTCCAGAACTGAATACAGGGCTCCAGGTAACTCTTAGCTCTTAACTTGCCTTTATCAAATATCATAAGTCGCTTTGCTTTGACGAGAATATTAGGCCAGCTCTGTGCCTTGACAAGCTCTGTGCCTCTAGTCCTTAGAAAAAAACCCCAACTGACAGCTTGTGAAATAAATCCAGACCTCCTCTAGCGAAAGCTGGACATCTCTTGGTTGGGGAATGGGCGTGATGGGATATACCCCTAGCCTCTGGGTATGGGTGTCCCAGCCTTCCATGGCAGAGTCATAAACTGCACTTATGAATGGAGAAATCAGTAGGAACATCAGCTGTGACCTTGACAAATACCAGAAGATCATAACATGCCTCAGTAATGGAATAAGAAAAAATGACCCCAGAACCACTTGGTTGGAATGAGAAGCAAGTCTGAGCACTGTGCCCTTCAGGCTGACTCTCGGAGGAGGTTTTGTGCTGGCAGGTGCTGGGTTGAAGGATGGGACAGAGAAGAGGAGTTTTACTTTATGCATGTAACCACCATCTTCTGCAAAGCAGACCTGGCCAGGCTGAGGATGATTGAATCATCTGCCTTTGATTCAGTGAGAAGCAAGCTGTGGTGAGGCAAAAACTGTGGATGTGAGATAGAAACAGCTGTAACCCACATCCTCTCAATGTTAGCAGTCAAGAGTGGCTGCCCTCAGCCAGGGCGGTGCATCTGCTGGGGCTCTCCCTGCTACCAGCCAAGTAGTTTCCATGACGGGCGAATGTGAGCAAGCAGGAAGGCTCTGCTGGGAGGTGAAAATGTGAATGTCTGATCTGCCATGTGGTTTTCCTGTGTGTCACCGTAAAGGACCATAATGAAGGGATGTTCCTCTGGAGTCAAGGGCTAAGCCTACATCTTTAGCAGAGCCCAGTCTAGACCTTCATGCTGATGCATAAAGACCTGGCCTAAGCACAAACCCTTTCTGGACTGATCAAACAGGGTATGGTTCATCCCTTGTCAGATGTCCACAGAGGTCACCCCCACATTGGTGGGGCAAGGGCTCTGTCTGCGTCCAGAGAAGAGCAATGAAGCTGGTGAGGGGGCTGGAGAACAGGCCTTATGAGGAACCACTGAGAGAGCTGGGGTTGTTTAGCCTGGAGAAGAGGAGGCTGAGGGGAGACCTCATTGCTCTCTACAACTACCTGAAAGGAGGTTGTAGAAAGGAGGGTGCTGGCCTCTTCTCCCAAGTGATAGGGGACAGGACAAGAGGGAATGGCCTCAAGTTCGGCCAGGGTAGGTTCAGGCTGGACATTAGGAAAAAAAATTTTCACAGAAAGGGTCATTGGGCACTGGAACAGGCTGCCTGGGGAGGTGGCTGAGTCACCTTCCCTGGAGGTGTTTAAGGCACGGGTGGACAAGGCACTGAGGGACATGGTTTAGTATTTGATAGGAATGGTTGGACTCAATGATCCGATGGGTCTTTTCCAACCTGTTGATTCTATGATTCTATGATTCTATGATTTGCAGAACCCAGTCTAGACCTTCATGCTGTTGCCCGAAGACTTGGCCTAAGTGCAAACTGTTCCAAGGGAGAGAGAACAGGGCACGGTCCATCCCTTGTCAGATGTCCACAGAGGTCATTGCCATACTGGTGGGGTGCCTTGCACTACCAGCAGGGCTGATATTTAGTGTCAGCTCTGGACCTGCACTGTTACTGGCATGGTTGTTGGGAAGCATGTGAGTTGCAACCCACTACCTCTCTCATTCACTGAGGACATGACATCTAGGGCACAAATGGCTGGCATGGCAAGCCCAAAACATCTCTGCCTTGATGCAGGCTGTGTCACCCAGCCTTAATTTTTTCCTTGCCCATGGGCAGATGCTGACCACTGGTCTTGAGGGTGGCAAAGCAGCACAGCCTTACAGCACTGGGCACCCTTGCAGCCAAGTTGCCTCCCACTTGCTTCCAGAAAATAATCCACCAAACCTCGTCTTGTTACAAGGGGCATGAGCCTGGAGGATTTTGGTTGTGCCAGTTCGATGCCTGGGTCTATGGATCTGTGCCTTCTGATGGCTCATGCTCCAGCCTCTCAGAGGGGAGGAAGGGCATCACAGGAGTCTCTTCTCCAGCTCTCTCCTTTCCTGAAAAAAACTCTCAGGAACTCCCTCTCTTTGGAAGTTCTCACCCTCTGTCAAATCCATTTGAAAGGGCTCAGTGGGTTAAAATTTAAGGGGGGAAATGATGCGCAGATGCAACTCTTGCTTAATTTTTATAGCCTTAAGAAGCCATACCAAAAACGTGTTAAAAAGCAAGGAGTTGTTTCCAGGAAAAGTTTTCCAAAGTCTCGACTTGAATACCTTCCCAGCATCATGAAAGCTGCTCTTTGATAAATATTGTAATTAAAACCCCAACGGTCTTATTTTTTTGTCCAATTCATTTTTATGTTATAAATTCAGTGGGGGAAGGGAGCACTTAGATATAAAACATCTGTATTTTCTCATATAAACATATAGTTCTCAGGGAGACATTTGCTTCTTTGACAAGGGTCTTTCTGTTGGAAAATGGATGTTTAGCCCAGCCCAGGGACAGTAAAACTTGTCAGCATGAGTGAGAAACAGAGTGGCCTGGCTGGATTGGGATAGCACTCATATTAACAGGGCAATTGTCCTTCCAACAGTGCCAAATGATTTCCCCTTCCAGCTCTAACATAGATGCTGACTTGTGGCACATTTCTTTTCCTAGATATCACCTTGGAGTTATTTTGGCCGCTCCTGGCTCGCTGGATTTCTAGGATGCTTGAACTCCTTTCTGACTGTGGGACTGCTGATGTGGATGGGCTGGGCTGCATTTTTAGGATCTGATTCAAAGCCCCACTGAAGGCAGGAGTGGTTTGCTGTTGATGTCAGTGGTCTCTGGAGCAGGCACTGTGTAACAACTGTTTTTTTTTATCCAATCATAGTTAAAGGGAGCAAAGGAAAAACTCACATTTTAAAAGCAAAATGTGCAGGCCAGGTCTGCTGGCAGCTGAGCAGCAAAACAAGGATCCCTGTTAAACCAGGGTTTTGCACCAAATCAGGGAGAGATACCAAATTGCTCACCCACTAGGAAAACTGAAGCTATTCTCTTTAACAGGGAGGGTTTACCTACCCTCTTTGAATTTTTTCTTCTAAACAAATGAAGACCATGGAGGAAAAAGAGAAATCCAATGACCTTAGGGTAAGCATGTCAGGCATCTGCAATACATCCAGCTGACTGTGAATTTCTGTAGGGTCTGACCATGCCAGAATTGCCTGAGACTGTGGAAGGAGAGCACAGCTCAACCCATACTGTCCACACCAGTGAGCAGTAGCTGAGATTGTACCTGCAAGAGAAGGCGGGGGCTTACAGATATCCTTGTGTTCAACAGCTGGGAGTATCCCTAGGAGGAGGAGGGGTTGTGCGTTATTCCTTCTCTTTCGAATCATTCCAGTATTCATAGAGGTGGTTGCTCCAGCAGAGATGTTTCTGCACCATGCACAGAGAATGTAGGCTGATGCATGCCACTAGTGACCAGGTTCAGCAAGGAAAATTGTAGGCAATGGAAGCTGTATCAGCAAAACTCTTCATAGGATGTTTCTATTTCACAGAATCACAGAATCACAGAATAACCAGGTTGGAAGAGACCCACCGGATCACCGAGTCCAACCGTTCCTACCAAACACTAAACCATATCCCTCAGCACCTCGTCCACCCGTGCCTTAAACACCTCCAGGGAAGGTGACTCAACCACCTCCCTGGGCAGCCTGTTCCAGTGCCCAATGACCCTTTCTGTAAAGAATTTTTTCCTAACGTCTAGCCTAAACCTCCCCTGGCGGAGCTTGAGGCCATTCCCTCTTGTCCTGTCCCCTGTCACTTGGGAGAAGAGGCCAGCACCCTCCTCTCTACAACGTCCTTTCAGGTAGTTGTAGAGAGCAATGAGGTCACCCCTCAGCCTCCTCTTCTCCAGGCTAAACAACCCCAGCTCTCTCAGCCGCTCCTCATAAGGCCTGTTCTCCAGCCCTTTCACCAGCTTTGTTGCTCTTCTCTGGACTCTCTCCAGAGCCTCAACATCCTTCTTGTGGTGAGGGGCCCAGAACTGAACACAGGATTCGAGGAGCGGTCTCACCAGTGCCGAGTACAGAGGGAGGATAACCTCCCTGGACCTGCTGGTCACGCCGTTTCTGATACAAGCCAAGATGCCATTGGCCTTCTTGGCCACCTGGGCACACTGCTGGCTCATATTCAGTCGGCTGTCAACCAACACCCCCAGGTCCCTCTCCTCCAGGCAGCTTTCTAGACAGACTTCTCCCAGTCTGTAGCACTGCATAGGGTTGTTGTGCCCCAAGTGCAGGACCCGGCATTTGGCCTTGTTAAACCTCATGCCATTGGACTCTGCCCAGCGGTCCAGCCTGTTCAGATCCCTTTGCAGAGCCTCCCGACCCTCCAGCAGATCGACACTTCCACCCAGCTTAGTGTCATCCGCAAACTTGCTAAGGGTGCATTCGATTTAAATTCCTGTTTTACAGGTGGATTAGAGGGGATGGTTAAGCCATCAGTTGAACATCATTTTCCATGAGGCTGTGTAAAATCTGATAGTAAGATCTTCTCTACAGAGGAGCAGCCTTCATTTGGAGGAGTTGGTATCTGCCAGCAAGGAACGGGAAAGGTTAGATGAGAATTGCGGCATTTTGGGGTGGCTGAAGCTGAGGTGACACCCCAGGCCAGATCCAGCATGGCGAAGGTTGCAGTTCTGCAGATGCAGGCTCTCACCTCAGCTCAGGATCTAACTCAATGACTACGTTGTTGTCTTGGAAGGTGCATTACATGAGATGGTTCACTGTCATTAACCATTGACATTCAATGTAGTTGAGTCAGGGACAGCGGGCTTAGCAACTGGTTAAATATTTTTGGAAGAGGACATATGTTGTGACTTCTCCTTTGCCTGTTGAATTGTGGACCTGTGGATAGTGGACAGATAGCATGTGATGGTCTTCCCAGCAAGTGTGAGGCAAAGTTGGTTGGTAAAGCATGTAACCAGAGCTTGAGTCTACAAAGACCTGACTTTTGCTGCCTCTCACTGGGCCTTTCGCTTGGGAACTGGGTGCCTGCAGATGGCTTAGGGCATCCATTCCATGATGGGTGCAGGGTGATGGGAGTACATCTTCTTCAGCCTGGCAAAGGACTGGCAGCTCCTGTCCTGTGTCCTCTCCATGCTGTGGGATGCCAGGGAAGTTGTTGAGTCAATGTCCCTGGAGGTATGTAAAAGACAGGTGGAGGAGCTGCTCAGGGATATGGTTTAGAAGGGGATAGGCATGGTTGGACTCGATGATCTCAAAAGTCTTTTCCAACTAAACGATTCTGTGATGCTGTGCTGGTCCCTGTTGGGTGACTTGTGGATCCCACATCCTGGATTTGAGCACTATGAGGTTACGTGGAAAGTCACCGCTTTGGGGGCTGCTGAGTTTTCATTTGCTGCCTTTAAAAATCTTCAGATATCCTTGTAACTGCAGGAGGCTCAAGGACAAATGCCAAAGGAGCTGCCAGGGAAGGTGCGTGAGACTTGGGTGGCTATTTAATTAGGAAGAATTAGAGTCATTGGGACTGGATTGCTTATTTGACTTTCCTTGGGCTTCATCCAAAGCCTGCTAACAGCTAACCTCATTCTCTTTACCACTGACTTCTGTGGGCTTTGGATCAGGGTCTTTGTGCCTACAGGGTTATCTCAATTTCCTGGAACCTGTTCACTGTTTGAATTGCTAAGTATATTTACTGCCAGGTTGCTTTTTTCTTTAGCTCCCACTGTTTGATTGCAAAAAGTTCCCAGCAGCTGCTGGCTACAGGAGCAGTGCTGCACTCTCAAAATCAGCCATGCATGCTCCCGGGTGCCCCTTTCTCCAGCTGGCCCTGTGTAATTCCTAAAAACATCGCACAATCCACTATGAGCTTGCCTCTTGCAAAGCATTTGGAGCAGCTGAAGAAGATTCAGGAGTGTCAGGCAGCACTATTAATGTTTTTCTTCTCTTTTTGAGCCTTCACTTGCTTGCAGGCTGTCGCAGCACCAGCAGCCTGTGCCTGACCCCTGCCTGCACCTATAATTGCTACTTGATCTCCACGTGAGCCTTGCCAAATCCTGAATAATGGGTGGCATTTCTCCTGGGAAGATGATAATGATGGAGCACAAACCCCATTGTTCCTGAGCAGTGGCCGCGCAGGGCAGAACATTTAATTGGCTGGATTAATGAACGTGGCTTCATCAATGCACTCAACTAATAAACGAGTGTGTATAAATCAAACATTCTGATTGGCTCAGCTAGGATTTTCTTGAATTTCTGCAAGTGATGCAGATAAGTTTTGGGGTGACAGTGTATTTTCTCTAGGGGACCATGGAGGAAAAGTAGGCTTGCGGTCACAAACCTGCCCTTTGGGCTGGGAGATGGAGGGTTCATGATAGCCCCTCTGTGACCTTGATACTGTCATTTTCAGCAGTGATGCAGGCATGGAGACCTCTTGTTGTCTGCTTTGGCACTAGAGGTGCTGGAGCACATACAGACAAGGGTAATGGAGCTGTGGAGAGGTCTGGAGAACAAGGTTTGTGAGGAGCAGCTGAAGCAACTGGGCAGTTTAGTCTGAAGAAGAAGAGGCTGAGGGGAGACCTCATCACGCTCTACAGCTCCCTGAAAGGAGGTTGTAGTGAGGTGGCGTTGGTCTCTTCTCCCAAGTAACAAGTGATAGGATGAGAAGAAATGGCCTTAAGTTGTGCTTGGGGAGGTTTTGATTGGGTATGAGGAAAAATTTCTTCACCTAAAGTGTTATCAGGCACTGAAACAGGCTGCCCAGGGCAGTGGTGGAGTCACCATCCCTGGGGGGATTTAAAAAATGGGTAGATGAGGTGCTCAGGGATATGGTTTAGTAGTGGACAGGTACGGTTGGACTTGATGATCTCAAAGGTCTTTTCCAACCAAATGATTCTATGATTCTATGAAAAAAACATAGTTTTTAAAACCTCTCCCTGTTGAGTATTTTTGAGCCCTCCAAGTAAACCTGCACTCCCCGGTGAGGGACAACCCTTTTGCTTAGGTAACTGTCACCTGGAGAAGAGGTTTGTGTGTGTGTGTGTTTGCATTTCAAAGGTTGATGAGGTTTATTACAATTAGAAGCAGAGGTAGCTCTGTGGGCAAGCTTTACATTGTCTCTCTCAAGGTAAATATTTCCCGTGAGTACACAGAGTCAAAGTACAACTTGCAACATATATAAAGCTAGCGACAAACCACAGCTTTCCGGTGGTTTTATTCTGGGTCCCTGTCCTCTTCTGCTGTGCTGCTGGGATGTCTTACAGTTCTAGCACAGGCAGCTGCTGCCGGGAAGCTCTGCTTGAATGAAGGCTGATCTTCCAGCAGCATGTGGACACGTGGAATTACAGCTGCTGTCAGAAAGTGCGTGTGTGTTCATTCCTAACCAGGACAGCTGGGAAAAGGTCCGGAGAGCATGACCCCCTGCCCTCTGTTAAGTTTTAAGCATGTGCTGCTGAGTCAGAAAGATCCCAAAATGGATTATTTGAAGGGATTCAGTGTTTTTTCCTTTAAGGTTATCTTGGCATGTATGTCATATCTTAGCACCGGCTGTTTACAACATGTTGTTCTTTAGAAGCAATTCCCAAAGGTTAATTATGCTGTATGAAGAGATTAATTAACTCTACGAGAGTCACAGCCCCTGGCAGTGGAAATGGGAACAGCATCTGCTGGCTGGGATGGATCCGCACTGCTTCTGCACGCTCGGCAGGTTTGGGTGCTCGGCTCCCTGGGAGGTGTGAGCCCACCAAAGGCCATCGCCCATGGGACGGCTCCGCTGTGTCAGAGTGCTTCAAACTGACCAGTGTCGCGATGACCTTATTCCCCAGCCTTCTCCTATTCACTCTGCTTTTATTTTTAAAGATTTGTCAAATACTGAATAACGCTGCCGCTTGCCAAGGTGATTGCTGGCCAAAAGTCCTCCTCTAATGCAAACTGCAGGCGACGTCTCCCAAGTGCTCGCAGCAACACCAGGAGAGCAGACCCGAAGGGCAGGTGGCTGGGGATGTGCCTCCCCCTCCAGAGCATTTTTTGTTTCAGCCCACCTGGAAGACAAGGTGATAGTACCGAGGTGTCAGCCCAGCTTGAAGTCACTGGTGGTGCATGAATTCCTGGGGAACTTAAAATGTAAGCAGGTGAACCAGGCAAACAGCAGGGGATGCGCGATGGTGCACCCAAGGGCTCAAGCAGCCCTTAGAGCTCCCCTGGGAGGCACCAGGCAAAACCTAGCAAGGCATTTGAGGATTTGGGGGTGCCTTGCCACTGTCAGAGTTCAATGCCACTACCACAGGGCTGGCACAAGCAGCCATCCTGGTATGCTAATTCAATACCAATCACAGAATTGTTCAGGTTGGAAAAGGCCTTTAAGTTCATCAAGTCCAATTGTAAACCTAGCAATGACAAGTCCACCACAAAACCTTGTCTCTAAGCACCACGTTTCCATGTCTTTTAAATCCCTCCAGGGATGGTGACTTCCTTGGGGATCCCCACCAATGTACAATGATATGGAGACGAGTGACATACGTCTGGCAAACCTGAAACAGGACTTCGAATTTCTCCTACTGCTCCCAGCTCCTCCTCACAGACCTGAAAATCTCCCAAAGCCCCAAACTCCTGATGTTTTTACACCCCAACCTCCATCATACTGTGCCTCTGCAGTGAGGTTAGGGCTTGCTGACCCACACATTCGTTCAAACCCCTCACCTGGCACCAGGGTGTAATCATATACTTACTCAGAGAGGTCTGTTTTTTATTTGCTAATGCAAAAAACCCTGCTCTGCTAAGAGACTCTGGAGTACAATGTGGTTTTTTGCAGGCAGCAAGCACAGTGTGTTCTCATCCAGCAGTGTGCAGGTACACAGCTCTGCCCTAAGAAAAGTAATTCAGATTAGGATTTACCTTGGCGTTATTCAGTGCTGCCTCATGTACAGATTTAACCTCTCCCTAAGCCAGAGGTTTCCTGCTGTAATTTTTTTTTCCTAAGGAAAAGTGCTTAAAACATTAGTTTCCTTTTCTTTTTTTTTTTTTTTAATTTTCTTTTCTCTTTTCTTTCTTCTCCTTCTCCTCAGGATCTGGTTCACTGGTCCTGTTATAGAGTCAGTATATTCAGAGCACTCCTTTTACACCAGTTCATCTTCTCCACGTAAATAACCATCCTGAAGTGTTTCTGGTTTTGAGACCTTATGGTACATTCCAATGTTGATGTGGCAGGTCCCAGGATGTCTAAAGCAAGGTTTTTCCAGCAGAGACAGAAAAGCTGCTGCCAGCTCTTCGCAAAGCCTCCTTTGCAATAGTGGGCACATGTTGGACACTTGTGCACAGCAAGAGTAATTCATCCTAAGGAGGGTGTGGAGGGAAGGTGGCTTCAGATGACTTCTCTGGGCAACCTGTGCCAGTGTCTCAACACCCTCACGGCAAAGAATTTCTTCCTAATATCTCCTCTAAATCTCCCCTCTTTCAGCTTAAACCCATTCCACCTCATCCTATCACTTAGACTGTCTCCCTACTCCTGTGTTTTATGCTGGTTGCATAAAATGTACCTGCAGAGAGCAAATGCCTCTGCTGTACCCAAGGGATGCTTCAACCAGGAGAGGAGCGGTGTTGCACCAGTTTCACATCTGAGATGTGGTGGCAATAGGTAGAGGAGGCTTGTGAACAGGGAGAGCTTCAACCAGAGAGGCCTCCCCTCAGAAGAGGCTCGTTTCTTTTCAGCCAGAGGTATTTTGTGGCTTTTAAATTAATCCTGCAAGTTCATTTGTGTCCTCTTGTGCTCTGTAGCAGTAGCATCCCCCAAAATACCTTAAATTCTCCATCCAGGGCCGTGCCCTGGGATTTCTCAAAGCTGGGAGCTGTGTTTGTTCCTGGCATGTTAGGAGGTCCTTCCTGGGCTGTTTTCAGTTGGATTACAATTTCCAGATGTGGAGTCAAGCAATGAGCATGAACCCTGCTAAGGTTACACATGGAAAGTGAGATTTCCCTTCCCATTGCAATCTGTTGGCGCTGGAGCAGGACAAGCTGCACATCCTGAATCCCTGCATCCCATCTTGCTGGACTTTCTAAGTCCTGAAGAAGCTTCTTGTTAAGCCCCAGGTCCTACAGTCACACGAGTTTGTGTCCAGACAAGCTTTCAAGAGAGGCGTGAAGTTATCTGGACCCAAAACCAGTTTGGAAATGGGAAGAAGGGGACTCCCCTGCATCTAGTGTGGCTGAAGAGAGTCTGGATGAAAGAGGTCCCTGTGCTTCTTCCTTGCCCAGATGGAAATGCCCTTTCTTCCAAACTGAATATATCCCTTCTCCTGCAGACTGGGCACAGGGAAGCTATGTTTCACGGTCAAGGATTAGGTAATTTCCTGCCCTTCTCCTCTGGAAGGTGCTTTGATTAGCATAATCATTGTGTTCCCAAATTAGCTTGTGTTCCTGGCTTTGCCCTGAGGCTGGCTTTTCCTGTTCCAAGCCTGCTCTGGCACAGTGATCCAGCTCTTCACGAGGCAGCATCGCAGGAGCGGTTTATGTCAGGATGGATCCCTCATGTCGGAGTGAAACCGCCCTTCTTGAGTGAGCTCAGGCTGATGCTGAGACTTCGGAGAGCTGGTCCTCCAGCCCTGCAGCTATCTGGTGCCTGGGATAGTTATGTGGAAACTCCCAAACAACCCAAGCTTTGATGCAAGGTTTGGGGAACTGAGACAAGGTTTGTGCTGGACCGAGACCAGGAGCAGCCAGGACAGTGGTGCATCTCCTTCCCTGCCATCATGGCAGAGGGAACATAAACTTCTGTCACAGGCTAGGGTGGTATCTCACAGGCTTCGTATCTCAAGTCATCATGGCTAGATGGGTCTGAGTCCATCTAGACTTTCCTCCCACCAAGGATCATTCTAAACTGACACCACACAAAATTCTGTGAGAAAATTAAGACTAGAATGTGAAATATTTTCTAAGTACAAACAAGGTAGACACATGCAGAGTGATTAATCAGGGGCTCCTGAGTGTCATGGAGAGCAGGAACTGCTTGCAGAGTGGGTCCAGTGTCTCCAGGTACGCTATCTTGCCCTTGGGACTACTGAATTTCACCTCATGCTCAAGATCTACCTGCTCTGCTCATGAAATATCCACCCCTTCTCTGACTTAGGAGGAAGATGGCCATCCCCAGGTCCTGCACAACACCCCAGCTGGCCAGGAGCAATTCTCCAATGTAACTGTCACTCCAGACTCAGAGGGAAAAGGTTTATGTCTAGCCCTAAACTTGGTTTGCAAGTTGCAGGACTTTACTGCCAACTACTGTGGCCTCACCTCTGAAGTTCATGTGTGCCATAGCCACACTTTTCATCAGCCCACGAGAGATCTCCAAACTGGGAGCCACCTGTGGAACCTGGCTTCTGCCAAAACCCACCCTTGAGTCCAGGGAAGAAAATAGGAAGAAACTTATTATTGTGAGGGTGGTGAGACACTGGCACAGGTTTCCCACAGAAGTCACAGATTCCTCATCCCTGGAGGAGTCCAAGGCCAGGTTGGACAGGGCTTTGAGCAACTTGATCCAGTGGGAGGTGTCCCTGCCCATGGCAAGGGGGTAGGAACTGGCTGATCTTTAAGGACCCTTCCAACCCAAACGATTCGATGATTCTATGATCTTCAGCAGCTGTGCAACTAAGTTTTTTTCACCTTAAAGGCAGGCTGGGTAGGTGCACCTCCTTGGCTCAGTGGCTACCAGCTGCTTAGAGGTTAGTAGCCCACTGGTGAATGCCCCTCTGGGGAATAACAGAGGCTTTTGGGAGCTGTGTGGACCTCCCGAGGGGCACTTCTGCCTCCCACCCCGTGACCCCCTAGCTAGCAGTCTTCCCACGAATGTTTGGGGCATCTCGCAGAGTGGGGCTGTGGGTGTGGGGAAGCAGTGGAGTAGGGATCTGAGGTTTAAACATTGTGAGTTTAGTGGTTTTAGTGCTCCCTGGGGCCTGGGCGGTCCCGCTCATCTCTGGCTACCAACTCACTGAAGTGGGAATCTCCTGCATGTCCATACTTCATTTTTGGATGGCATTTCCCAAGCCCATGTGGAATTGGGTTGAAAAAGGAGGAAGGCCAGGGCTTATCTAGCTCCAGATGCAGGCAAGGCTGCAGTGTGGTGCACAGTCGAACCCAAACCTCAGCAGTGCCACAGAAACATGGGCGAGGAAGGAGGGGAATGACCCAGAATCTCTTACCACTACCTCCCTGTGGTCGTATTATGACCCTGCTCAATTCTCCACTGCAGCATCCACCTCCAGTTTCCATTGCTGGAGCAGAGCCGCTGCTTATTAAACCCAGACCAGCAAGCACTTGGCAAGGCATGCGGGCTGGGAGGGACAGCCAGGAGGCCGAGGGGAGGCCAGATGTACTGATCCTTGCTTTTATAAAAAAGGAGATGCTGCTTCCAGAGTCTCCAAAGGGATCAAGCGTGGACGTGGGGCTGCTTGGAGGATCAACCCGGCTGGCAGACAATGTCGATAGCGCAGGCAGCAGCCAAATCTGGCGTAAAGGACTCTTGTTCCTACCACTTTTTTGACATATTTCTGTAGCAGTAAGTATCCTATGGTGAGAGTGAGGGTGGTAGGAGCCTTTCCACCTCCCCAAGGGCTCAGGATCGAAATGCACCACTAAGTCTGGGCAGAGCTGGCTGCTCTCCTGTAAGAAAACATAAGCTGTGCCTGCCTGTGTGCTCAGCTGCAGCCTGGATGTGGATTGCGTGGGGATGGGACGAGGTGATTGGTTGCAGTCCTGGCTGCTCCTCAGGTGGGAATTCATGGTTGTCTCAGCACGATTGAGCCTGGTCCTTCTGCAGGAGCAGGGCTGTGAGGTACCTCAGGGAGTAATGCAGACCTTGTGGCAGGGTTTGTTTGACGACTGCTGCGCAGAGCTAAAAATACCCCAGCAATGGTTATGAATTTAGGATAACTAATACCTCCAGTGGAAAGATTTGGAGCCATTCCAGGGCTAAACAACAGCTTCTTCACCAACAGCCAAAGACTTGTGGATGCAAAAATAACTAGGAACTGAAAAACTTGAGCTGGAGCAAGGGATTTTCGAATTGAACCCAAGAAAAACTTTCTAGTGGTGAAGATGACCGTGGAAAAATGCCAGCACTTCGGTTGTTTTAACAGCAGGGCACACAGACCTCTGGATCTGAGCTGGATGCTGCCTCTGGGCAGGAGTTGGGAGAACTGGTAGTTAGGGAGAACTCCTTTGATATGGGCTGAAAGTAAATTATACTGATAATAGAGGATCAGCTTTTGTGAGACACCACCTGGAGTGCTGTGTCCAGTTCTGGAATCCTCAACATAAGAGGGATATGGAATTGTTAGAATGGGTGCAGAGGAGGCCATGAAGATGATCAGAGGGCTGGAGCACCTCTGCTGTGCTGAGACGGTTACAGTTGTTCAGCCTGGAGAAGAGAAGGGTCCAGGGAGACATTATAGTGACCTTCCAGTACCTGAAGGGGGCCTACAAGAAAGCTGGGGAGGGACTTTTCACAAGGGCATGTAGTGATAGGATTAAGGGGGATGGCTTTAAATTGGAAGGGGAAAGATTTACATTGGGCACTAGGAAGACATTCTTCCTCGATAAAGGTGACAAGACACTGGCACAGGTTGCCCAGAGAAGTTGTGGCTGCCTCATCCCTGGAGGTCTTCAAGGCCAGGCTGGATGAGGCTTTGAGCAGCCTGATCCAGTGGAAGGTGTCCCTGCCCATGGCAGGGGTGCTGGAACTGGATAGACTTTAAGGTCCCTCCCAACCAAAACCATTCCATGATTCTATGTCTCAGTGGCCTGGACAAACAGTGCGGTGACAGAGTCAGATGAAAACACGATGGTGGGAGGTGTATGGTTGATGTCTTAAGAATTGGAGAGAAAGACCCCAAAATAGACCAACTGGTGACAGTGGATGCTGGGAGGAGTGCTCTGGAGTGAACAGCTTTGAGACACAGATGAGAGCGAGCAATGAGTAAACAAAGGTTTCAGACATCTGTCTACAGGTCCAAAACACAGCTGGGGAAGGAGCAGATGGAGCCATCCTCTGATCACTTCCATGCCATGGTGGCAGAAGTTCACATCTCAGCTCTGCCTGCCCAGGGTTTCACCCCACACCATGCATTTCCCCACACGTGTCCCTCCTTCTGCCCTCATTGTTCCATTCTAATGCAGGCACTCAGTTGTACATTTGGCCAGAGACAGTAAGAGTGAGCTCATGTCCCCAAGCCCTGGGTGCTTGGCTGAGGCTGTGCGTGCCAGTCCCTGCCCCCGAGAATAATGCAGTAGTCAGTGCTTTGCTAAGAGACCTTGAAACAGCCCAGGCCCACATCTCCCACATGGAGTTATCAGGATGTTCACAGCAAGGTGGGAGGCTGGGCAGGATGCCCAGCTGTCTGTTCCACCATGGCTGCAGCTGGGGAAATGGAGACCTGTGAGGCTTGGGACCTTGGTGCTGTTCAGACCCTGCATTCCTCCTTCCAGGCATTTTAGTCTGGAGAAGATCCTTGGTGGGCTAAAGGAGCTGATGATCTCAGGGGACTAGGGCAGGGCTGGATCCCAAACCTTTGTGCTTTTGTCTGAAGGGCTGAATTTTGGACTGCTCTCTGCCTATGGCCAGCCTTTGCATTCACGGGTCTTCCCAGTCTATGTTTTGCCTGAGATGGGAAGACCTGCTCCGCCTAGTTTGCCTGCAGCCTGGAGAAAGCCCCAGAAAGTCTCCAAGTTCTCATAAATATGAGAAGACAAGTGTTTGTGCCTATTTCAGGTCCCTCTGCACAAGCTGTATTATAATAATAAGCCAAAATTTTTCTCCATTAGCATGTTTTTTCTTTACTTCCATCACATCAGCCCTCATGAAACAGTCATTTATTCTCCTTGCTGTTGTGTCGAGATGTACCAGGCTGCGGGCAGGACCTGCTGCCTGTCCCCAGCCTCAATAGCATGGCTTGTTCTCTGTGAGAGGGGCAACGATGTGGTGGCAGCTGCTGTAAATCCCAGGGATCACACGGAGAACAGCCCCGATTGCTGTCTCCTGAGAAGGTCTGGCTGCTGAAATGTGATAATGTAGGTGCCCTAAAGAAGGTGCTGTAAGCAGAAAGCTGGCAGGAGGCTGGAAGATCCTGACAGCCTGTCCTGTGATATTGAATTATTGTTTCCTCCAGCCACTTTTATAATAAATCCATTTCTCACTCCACAGTCAGAGTCTAGCAAGTGCCAAAAGTAGAGTGTGCGCTACAGCATGGCCAGGCAGAAACAGGAAAGGGAGAAAAATGGCTTTGAGCCTGGTTGAAGATGTGGAGGAATGGGAGACGTATTCCCACCCTGGCCCAGAGCTTTTGTAGAACATTGGATGAAAAATGTAGTTGCTGCAATCCGTGTATTTCATCTTAAAACCATTTCCCCTTGTCCTGTCTCTGCACTGCCTGATAAAGAGCCCCTCCCCAGCTTTCCTGTTGCCCCTTTCAGTACTAGAAGGCTGCTCTAAGGTCTTCCCAGAGCTTTCTCCTCTCCAGGCTGAACAACTCCAACTCTCTCAGCCTGTTCTCGGATGGGAAGTGCTCCAGCCCTTGGTTCATCTTTGTGGCCTCCTCTGGACTCACTCTAATAGATCCATGTCCTTCCTGTGCTGAGGACTCCAGAACTGTATATGGGGCTCCCGGTGAGGTTTCATGAGAGTAGAGTAGAGGGGGAGGATCACCTCCCTTGAGCTGATGGTCACACTTCTTTCGATGCAGCCCAGGATATGGTTGGTTTTCTGGGCTGCAAGCACACATTGTTGACTCCTGTTGAGCTTATACACCAACACATGCAAATCCTTCTCTTCAGGACAAGATGGGTAGATGAGGTGCCAAGGGTCATGGTTTAGTGGTTGATAGGAATGGTTGGACTCTTATGATCCTGGAGGTCTTTTCCAGCCTGGTGATTCTGTGATCCATGGCAATTCAGCAGGGTTCTCGGGCAACGGACCAGGTTGCCCAGGGAGACTGGTTGAGTCCCCATCCCTGGAGGGATTTAAAAGACGGGTAGATCCATCATAGAGTCATAGAGTCATTTGGGTTGGAAGGGACCTTACAGATCATCTAGTTCCAACCTCCCTGCCGTGGGCAGGGACATCCCGCTAGATTAGGCTGCCCTGAAGTGCTTAGGGATATGATTTAGCAGTGAACAGGTACGGTCGGGCTTGATGACCTCAAAGGTCTTTTCCAACCCAGCGATTCTATGATTCAATCCACGGGGGAAAACGCCGGGACAAGGCTCTGCGCGGTCCCCGCATCCCGGTGCCACTCGGTACCCACCCCGGCTCCAGCGCCGGGGCGGTGGGGAACCTCCAGCAGCGGGGACAGCACACCCCACAGCCCCGTCCCACCCCGTCCCGTCCCATCCCACCGCATCCCCTTCTATCCCATCCATCCCACCCGCCCCGCCCCGGGCGCTGACTGGTCCCGGCGCGGAGCCGCGGGGCGGGGCGGGGGCGGCCGAGACCAGCGGCGGCGGAAAGTGCCACGACTCCAGACGGGCCGCGCCGGCGAGGAGGGACCGCGACCCGGCACGGGTGGGTAGGCACCGGCCGCTCTCCCTTTCCCCTTCCTTTTCCCACGGGATCCCCCTCCATCTCCTCCCACACTTTGCGAGGGGACCCCCCACAACCCCCCGCCCCCCCCCCCCGCCTCTTCCCGGTGTCAGCAGGCACGGAGCGGGGAGGGGGCTGCGGGGAGAGAAGGGGTGGGATTCGGGATTTTAGGGAAAGGGGAGGGGGTGTCGGGTGGATGAATGGTGAAGGCGGTGCGGAATGGCGGCGGGTACGGCCGGGAAAAGAGGGGGGGAAGAGGAGGGAGGGGCCCCGCATCGCCACCGCCCCCACTCCAGCCCGGTCCCAGTCCGGTCCCGGCCCCGCTGGTTCCCCCGGTCCCGGTCTCAGCCCCTCTGTATCCCCCTGCCCCAGTCCCTCTGTTTCCCCCCCTGCCCCAGCCCCGTACCCTCCCGTATCCCCAGTCTCAGACACCCGCCCCCTCCTCGGTCCCAGCCCCGCAGCGCTCAAACCCCCTTCCCCTGCCTTAATGAAACTCATTAAGCTGATTAAGCACGGCGACGAAAGGTCGCGAGCGAGCGGTTGTTCCTTATCTATCTATTCATTTATATTTATTTATTTCCCCTTAACTAAGCCCCGCCTGCACCCCCCTAAAAAAAATCCCTCCTTGGAGACCCCCCCCAGCATGGGATGCAGTGATGCTCAAGGCATTTGGAGACAGGCAGAGACTCTAAAAACCATGGTTACCTTTCCCACCTGGATGTCACCAGCTTTCCAAGAGGGGTTGCTGGCACAATATTCCGCTCCTCACCCCAGCTGGGGGAAGTGATCCAGCGGGAAGAGTGTGCGCCTGCACACGTGGCCAGGCGCGATGGAGGAGCCTCCTCACCCCAAATATCAGCTTTCCTCTCCTCTCTCTTCCTCTTTCTTCTCTTTCCTTTCTGCTTCTCTCTTCCTTTCCTCTCCCCTTGCCCACATCACCGGGAAACAGCTGAAAGGATTAGGGCAAGGTGGGTGCTGTGTGGGATGTGAAGCGCAAGCAGAAGCTGATGAGAGCTGAGGAGGGGAGAGAAAAGTTGTTAAATTGAAAGAGGGGAGATTTAAATTAGATTTTAGGAAGAAATTATTCCCTATGAGGGTGGTGAGGCACTGGCACGGGTTGCCCAGAAGTCATGGATGCCCCATCCCTGGAGGTGTTCAAGACCAGGTTGGATGACGTTTGAAGCAACCTGATCCAGTAGAAGGTGTCGTTGCCCGTGGCAGGGGACTTGGAACTGGGTGGGCTCTAAGATCCCTTCCAACCCAAACCTTTCTATG
The DNA here is from genome assembly GCF_032191515.1 of Phaenicophaeus curvirostris. NCBI lineage: Eukaryota > Metazoa > Chordata > Aves > Cuculiformes > Cuculidae > Phaenicophaeus > Phaenicophaeus curvirostris. The sequence continues at coordinate 107,363,382 of NC_091393.1, read as the reverse complement.
ATTTGTAATAGCTGCCGCAGCGATTAACCAATAAGCTGGGTTATGGTGCTCTTATGCTCTTCTTGTGTGTATGTATATGTTTTTCCTGCCCTTTTTCCTACTCCGAGGCTTAGGAAGGGAGCTGGCAGCACTGCAAAAGGCACTGGCTGCTGCCGCACTGCAAGAGCTAATGGAGCGCTAAGACACGTTCAATTAAGTCGAGCTATAACTCTTGACGATCGGTGCGAGGGCTGATCTGGAGTTGCTGTTTGGAGTAACACATGCTGCTGGGAGGCTGGAAATGCACAGTCACTTACGCAGAAAGTGTATTTAAACAGAGGCTGTGGGCAGGAGCTGCTTGCTGCACATGGGCTTTTCGTGTTTGGTTTTAATTTTTGTCTTTCTCTATTGCAACAGGGCTGAGAGAGGAACTCCAGAAGTATCTGGAGATTGTCTTTTATCTGCTAGTGGTGCTGCCACCTTCTCCCACTGCTGGGCTGACGTGCTACAGGCAGCATCAGGCCTCCAGGTTCCCTCTCCCTCGCCCTCCCAAGTGCTGGAGGAACGCTGTCCCTGGCTGCGTCTCTGCCCTCTTGTTGCAAGGAGGGAAGAACTTTCTAGCTGCCTTTTTTAACCTGCTGGGAGGTGCTGTGGAGGAAAGGGAGCTGCAGGTGCCTCACAGGCGGTCGTTGCTGTGGGCTGCATGCAAACTCAGTTCTCTCTTTCTCTCTTTCTCTGCCCTCCAATACCCTATCACCTCTTCTCCATTGCTTTAACCTGAGATGCCGCTTTGACACCACGGCAAAGCCTTGGATTGCAGCGAGAACAGCGTCCTGCTTGCAAAGAGTGTCTTTTCCCATCTGCTGCTTGTATGTGGATTGGTTCACCCTAGAAGTCATTTGGCATTGGAAAACCCAGCAAGGCTGAGTGGTTTACTGGTTTTGTTTCCTTAGGGTGAGTTGGACTTTGCTCAGGGCAAACAGATGTGACTGCACGTGCAGGGTGGCCAGGGAAGTCAGGTATTCTGGGCAGTTATCTGGGATGTTGAGAAGTTTGATGGATAACAAGAAAAAGCCACAGGAACAGAAGAGTCAGAGCACAATATTTCAGCTGGCGCCTTTATATGGGAAGGCCAAGAGAAATACCGGTTGTCCATCTTATTCCTGTTGTGGTGGTGGTGTAAAACTTTATCTGAATAGTCTGTTTTGGGGAAGGATTTTGCATATGGGGGTATTTGATGATTTCCACTGTTTTGGCTGAGTGAGGAGTGGAGGTTGATCCTGCTTAGGAAATTTCATGCAGGTAAATATGCTCAGTGTTGGATGTGAACTTGATTTTTTGAACGTGGACTCCAATAGCTGGTGGTGTCTATGTAGCCCTTAGGCACACAACCCTCTCCCAAAGCAGCCTGGGCATCAGATTGAAAAATGCCATTGTAGGACCAAAGTCCTGTGGAGGACCAGAAGATACAGAGGGGATGATGCCGGAGTCTTCAAGCCTCTTCAAAGCCTGGCTGGCCAGCTGAACCTGTACATGTGAAAGTAGGCATCCATGAACAGACAAGCAGGGGTACCTTTGGTGCCCTATTTTTCCATATCCTGGCTAAAGCTTTTTGCAGGTGGGAAGTGTGGAGGGCTTTCCTGCCAAAGAGCAAGGCTTGTGTGCTCTGGCTGCTGCACTCTTGATGGGGACTGTATCTTGCTCTGCAAATCCAGGAACAAACTTTTAGCCTTTCAGTGGGAGAAGGCAGTGAGGTCAGGAAATACCAAAGTAGCTCCTGATGCTAAGGCTGCGGTGCATTGCTTCTTGCATTTATGCATCAGGAAGTTCCTGGAGGAAGACTTTTCTTTGTCCCCCAGATGCCAAAGCCAGACTGCTTTGATTTAAGAGTGTGTGGTAGTGTGTACAGCCTGCTGCCGTCTGTATGCTGTTGGAGTGATAGCCTCTTCCCTGAGCTGGGTGTTGGGCTGATCTGTGCCAAGGTTTGACCGTAGGAGGAATGCTACTGGTAGAACTTGTGCCTTGGAACCAGTGCCTGGTCTGCCAGGACCAGCTGTGGGCTGTGAGGCATGAGTGTTGAGACAGGACCAAAGTTTCCCTTTGCTGGGATAACACTGCTGGGAGTCATTGCTGCCTGGTTGGTATCTCCTGTTCTTCATTTTGGATTGTCTTCCAGCATACTTCTCCTTGGGAACAGCGCAGAGTTTCTTTGGTCCGCTGGTGGGAGCTTGTAAATGGCCTGTGTGAGCATCACAGCCGCTTTCACAAGCTCTGGCTGCTGCCATGGCTCTTCCAGTAGGTATGAGAGTCCTCTGAGATGCATTTTCTCTTGTATTGATTTAATTTTTTCGGGAAGTGGTTGTTTGTTTGGTTTTGTTTACCTAGGAAGGACTTTAAAGCTAATCTGCATTGTTATCTCGCTCTGGCTGTAAAGCCTGAGAGGAGGCAAGGTACAGGCAGCTTTTACTGCAATGGGGTCGGGTGAGGCTACCTGCAAGGGAGAGGGAGCATGGGGCTCAGACACCCTGCCTGTAAGTGCTTCCCAGGGGGACAGCAGTGCAGCCTCTGGCCACACCGCACTGCACCTGGCACTGCCATCTTGTCAACTTCACAATCCAGGTCTCTGCATAACGACGCTGTCCCCTCACATTCATCCTGTGCGTGCTGGTGCCTCTGTCAGCAAAGGTTTGGGTTTTTTGCTCCGTTCCCATCCTCCTTGAGCTCAATCCAGCTGCTTTTGGAGGTATTTGGCAATGCTTAGTGATGCCATTGCCCTTTTCTCAAGTAACAAGTGGTAGGACAAGAGGAAATGGCCTTGAGTTGTGCCAGAGGAGGTTTAGATGGGACATTAGGAAAAATTTCTTTATGGAAAGAGTGGTGAAGCATTGGAGCAGGGTGCCCAGGGCAGTGGTGAAGTCACCGTCACTGGAGGTGTTCAAAAAATGCATAGATGTGGTACTTTGGTACATGGCTTAGTAGGCACGGTGGTGTTGGGCTGATGGTTGGACGGGATGATTTTAGAGAGCTTTTCCAACCTTAATGTTTCTGCGATTTTTACCTAAATATGTGATGGTGTGAGATCAGGAAAGGTTTCTTTTTACTGATGTGTTGGGGTGTGGAACACAGGCCACCTTGTTCTGATCCTAAAGCAGATCCTGGATGGTATGGTGTGGTCCTAAAGCCAGCACAAAGTCATGAGTATGTGTTCTCCAGCCCTACTTTTTATTTTCTGCCAAGGAGAGGAAATCCAGCCCTTCTCATCCTGATGATTAGGGATAATCTCTCTGTCCTGGTGGGGATGATGCCAAAACACTTGCTTTGCGACTTGGTTGGATATAGCACCAAATATTCTGGGATAGAGTGATCTGACAGCGTTTAAATCTGAAACAACTGGGACAGATGTGAAATAGCGATGCCAGGTTTATCAGCTGGGATCTCGAGTGGTGCCCTGGGGTAGAAAGTTGGCAATGCCAGAGGAGGCTGGTTCCAGCTGGCATTGCTCTGCCAGCCCTTCTGCCTGCCAGCTCTCTCCTGCTTCACCTGGGGTGCTTGGAGAGGGAGGCAGGGCTGCTGGGTAAAACATCCTCCCTGGGCAGGTGGGTATCTTCTGTGGGAAGCAGTCGCTTTGCAGCTCCTTTCAGCTTTGCACCCCTTGCTCAGGTGTTGGAGCAGAGTCTTTCATTCTGCTGTCACCCCCTTGCTGTATGAGCAGCTTTGAGTTGCAGATTCAGCTGTGATTTTGCTGCTCTGGTTGTTAGAAAGGAAAAGTCCGAGTTCTCTCTCCCACTAGCACTGAGGTTTTGAAAAGATGCTGAGCTCCTTAGTTTTATTATTTTTTTTTTTTTTGCCTCCTCCCCTTCCAGCCGCTCCCTCCCTTCTCAACCCACAATCTCTTAAAGAGGAAATTTGAGTGTGTTTGCAGTTAAGTGTGGGGATGGGAACTTCTGAGAACTGTGGACTTTCTGCATTTTCCTGATTATGTTTGGAGGTACAATGATGAGAAACTGCAGCCTGGCCCCTCCTGGGAAGTGCCCTTTCACAGTTTAACTGCCTGACTGCAGCTTATGGGGGTTTGTGAGCCTCCTTAGGGCCGCGTAGAGGTGATGACTTGATGGGAGATACACGTGAGTAGGACAGTGGAGAGGAGATTGGCCTTGAAACTCGGGTCAAAGTTCAGTTAGCAATCAAGAAGAGCAGAGATAGCAGTGCCTTTCTTAGCAGCCTTATAGCATCCTTCCAGTGCTTAAAGGGGGCCTACAGGAAAGCTAGAGAGGGGCCCTTTATTAGGGAGTACAAAGATAGGACAAGAGGGAACAGTTTTAAGCTGAAAGAGGGGAGATTTAGATGAGATCTTAGGAGGAAATGTTTTCCTGTGAGGGTAGAGATGCACTGGCACAAGTCGCTCAGAGAAGTCATGGATACCCCATCCCTTGAGGTGTTCAAGGCCAGGTTGGATGGGTGATGGAAGATGCCGCTGCCTGTGGAACTGGATGATCTTTAAGTTCCCTTCCAATCCAAGCTATTTTATTATTCTATGATTCTCTGATTCTCCACGTACGCCTGCATCCTGCCTTGCCAGATCTCAGACCACTCGGTACGGTTGCTGCTCCTTGTGTTATGGGTGGAGAAACTTGAGGCTGGAGCGGGAGGCAGAAGGACCCTATGCACGGTTTGCCCACCAGCTAACAGAGGTGGAAAGATAAGTGCCGCATCCAGTGTTCCTTCACAAGTCTTGCTTCTTCCTGTGGGTATGTTTGGGGTGAGATAATTAGTGATCGTGCTCTTTTCCTTTTGCTTTCTAGCTTGAACTTATGACTTCTGTTGGTATTAGTGTCTCGAGGAAATGGTTATCATGCATTTCTCTGTGTGGTGTCTGTGGATGCAGAATTGTTGCTGGGTTGTTTCTCATCACTGGGAACAGCTGCCCATCAGGATGCAGTCATTTCATATCCTCCTGGACAGAAACCAGCGGTACCTCAGGGTGCAGGTGGCAAAGGGAGAAGGCCAGGGCTGCTGTAAAGTTGGAGAAAGCTCTCCTGTGCATGCTTTCTCCTTCTACTTCTTCTTCCTTTCTCCTTCTTCTTCAACTTCCAGAGTTGAGACCTGGATGTGTACCTGGGTGCTACAAAAAGGCCAGGTGCTTCAAAGAGAGCCCAGATCTTGGTTAACCTGCACTAGTCTGAGAAGGGGCTCTGTTACTGCTGTGAGACTGCAGCACCATGCAAGGGTTGTGGAAAACCATTCTATTGGACATGTAATGGCTGCCTCTGACCTCACCTCTGTCTTTTCCTTCCCCTCCTTTGGCTTTCCTGGAGAGGCTTCAGCTGGTGAAATGAGTCACTGTTGTACGACTGGACCGCTATGTATAGGCAACGTAGCAGAGGAGGACAAACTTGGAGTTGTGTAGATGCTTGGCCTTCACCAAGGGTGTGTGAATCTTGAGCATTTGTCTCTTCACTGCATGGTGCTGTTTGGTGACATAAATGTCCCTGTGAAACTCCCTGTTCAGAGAGGCTGTTGCATCTTTGTTTTTTCCGCCTCACTAACTGTTGTTCTGGTGTCTTGCAGGCACAGAAGAATAAGGCAGGATGGATGTGTATGACCCTCAGACGCTGGGTGTTATGGTCTTTGGAGGTTTTATGGTGATCTCAGCCATTGGGATCCTGCTGGTGTCTACCTTCTCCATGAAGGAGACGTCCTACGAGGAAGCCTTGGCTAAGCAACGCAAAGAGCTTGAGAAGACCCAGCAGCAGAAAACGGAGAAAAAGAAGAAAGAGAAACCTGTTGAGAAAAAAGGAAAAGCAAAGAAAAAGGAAGATAAACCTAATGGAAAGATCCCAGAGCAGCAGCTGACTCAGGAAGTGACAGACTCTCCCAAGGATGTGGTTCTTGAGCCTACTGTGGTATCTGAGCCTGTAAATGTTGAGCCTCCGATTGCAGCGGTGTCAGTACCCCCACAGGAAAAGGAGAAACCTGCTCCATCACCTAAGGAGAAGAGGAAGAAGGAGAAGAAGGTGTTAAAGGTAGAGCCTGCTCCTACCCCAGCATTGGCTTCACCTCCTGTCAGTGTTCCCAAAAGTGCTCCCATCTTGGAGGTGACCCTTAAGGAGGTGCCTGTTGTAGCTGTGCTGCCAGTTGGCACGCAGCAGAGTGCTCCAGGTGTCAACTCCACCACCACCAAGAAAACCGATGCTCTTCCCACTCACGAGGAGCAGAAACATGATGGGCCTGTCAAGAAGAAGTCTGCATCCAAGAAGAAGAGTGAACCAGGTAAGGCCAAATTCCTCTGTGTACATCCCTGTTGAGTCAGCCAGTAGGGCATCTTGGTGCTGTTAAATCTTGGTACTGTTGAAATAGAGTTATCCCATTGTGAGATCTTTGTTCTTCTTCACTGTTGGAAAAGGCAGCTGTAGAAAGACTGTTTCTGGTGAGATGGACCATGTGCGCCAATGGGGTTAAAAATGCCTGTACCAGACTGTAATTCTCACTGGGGGGAGGTAGAGTTGAAGTCAAAAGTTTATTGAATTGTTTTCACTCTTTAATGTGTTGACTTCTGCATCTGGTACCCCTCTTTGGTGCTTTGCTCCCTGGCCCAGCACACAGATGTGGGAGAGCTACAGGTTCCTCTTGGCTCTGCACACTGAGAATGAGTGGGAGGTGCGAGGTCCTGCTAGAGGGAAGTGGCTGCCAAGGTGCTGGACATCTGAGTGGAAAGCAAAGGCGACATGTTTTTCCCTTCCACCCCAGGCCAGGGTGGACGAGGCTTTGAGCAACCTGATCGAGTGGAAGGTGTCCCTGCCCAAGGCAGGAGGGTTGGAACTGGATGGGCTTTAAGGTCCCTTCCAACCCAAACTGTTCCACAATTATATGATTAAAAGCACACAGGAGCTCTTCTTCTATGAGAATGTGGTCACTGCTAGAGTTTCCTCCTAGTCCAGTGGAGGTGAAAACCAATGTATTGGAGGAGAGAGGATTGAAGGTATTTTATACTGCAGGGGATTGGTCATGGCATAGTTAGAAGGAAGTGACTTTGGATATGTCACATGGAAGGGAAAACTTTGCCCGTCATCATTCATACCTCACATGATTGACTCGGAGATGGAAGAGGTTAAAGAAGGTGGTCCTGAACTCTCCAGCCTGTAAATAGATGTATGGAGGAGACAAACAGCTCTGTAGCTGAATTCCTGCCTCTCATTGCACCAATGTGAACAATTTGGCATTTATTTCTGGTTAAGTGATAGTTACAGGCACCAAAGATTTGAGTGCATTCAGACCTGTAGAAGTGTTCCCATACGGACATGTAGGAGAAATCTCTTGGGTGTTATCACAGCGGTGATGTGATGCATATAGATTTCATTTATTTATGTACAAAAAAACCCGTATCAAAGACACCCCCACTTGCCAGCTTTCTCCAGGACATCCAAACCTAAGCTGCTGTGTAAACTGGCATTTTCCACACCCGTGTTTTGGAAGAGGCTACTGAACAGGATGTTTTGCACCCGCTGGTCTCCAAGGTCAGGTTAAAACCCTTGTATTTGCTCCTCTGGGGACAGGGTGTTACTAAAGGCCATCTCCACACAATGATGAGGTTTGAAATTATTTGAGCAGTCGCTGCTGCCTCAGGGTCTACTGGAAAGCTGGGGAGGGGCTCTTTAGCAGGGAATGCAGTGACAGGATGAGGGGGAACAGTTTTAAGCTGAAAGAGGGGAGATTTAGATGAGATCTTGGGAAGAATTGCTTTCCTGTGAGGGGGCTGAGGCACTGGCACAGGTTGCCCAGAGAAGCTCTATCTGTCCCGTCCCTGGAGATGTTTGAGGCCAGGTTGCATGAGGCTTTGAGCAACCTGGTGGGAAGTGTCCTTGCCCATGGCAGGGGGGTTAGAACTGGGTGATCTTTAAGGTCCCTTCCAACTCCATACATTCTATGATTCTAAGAGCAGCTTGAGGTATTTTTCTCACATGCGGTTCATTTTTAGCCTCCTTGTTGCACAAAAAATTGCAAGTGGTTTGTGCGTATTCGAATCTGAGCTCATTCACTGTGACAGCAGTAGCCATGCTCTCCCATGGAATACTTGCTGGTGCCTTCTCTGGACTGCAGCCTGCCAGGTGTGGGGCACCATGCAGGGGCCATCTGTGTCTCCCGTATCCCTCTGGCTTTGAGAAGCGTCTCTTCAGACCCCTTGTCCCCACTGTGCTTTCCCATGGCACCTTTGCCATGTGGTTGCTTCTTGTTCCACCGCTTCCTTCAGCAAGGCGCGAGGTTTCCGACTCTGCAAATGGTCTCATCTACGACGCAGGCTTCTTGTTGCTGTGGCTTGGCAGGCTGCCCCGGCTCCGTTCGCCAGCTGCAAGGTGGGGTTTGCATCTTGCCCGCCTTGTGCAAGGCTCACTTGTGCAACACCAGTGGGAGATGGGCAAAATTTCCCTTGGTGGCTCCCTCCGCCTTGTGGGACTTGGGCAGAGGATGTGATGAGCTGTCCTGCATCCGTGCAGTTGCCAGCGTGAGTGAAGTGTGAGCCAAAATCTAGGGCCCTGGTTGCACAAGCTGCCCCTGCTGTGCTGCTAGGAAGTGGCTGCTGCTGGTGAGACACTCTGCTGCTGCCAGGGCTTAGTGGTGCCATCCCAAATGGATCTGCTAGAAGGCAGGAGGAAACAGTGCATGCTGGAGCTGCTTGGCATTCCCCAGGCTTTACCCTTCTCTTTCTACAATGGCTTGACTGTGGCCAAACACCCACCCAGCCGCTTTCTCACTCCTGGAGTAGAAAATAAGATAGGGAAGCTCGTGGGTCAAGATGGAGACAGAGTGATTCCTTAGCAATTATTATCACAGGAAAAACAGGCTCAACCTGGAGAAAACTCGTTTTATTTAATAGCGTGACCAGCAGGACAAAGGAGGGGATTCTTCCCCTCTGCTCTGCTCTTGTGAGAACTCACCTGGAGCCCTGTGTTCAGTTCTGGAGTCCTCAGTGCAGGAAGGACATGGATATGTTAGAGCAAGTCCAGGGGGTGCCATAAAGCTGATTGGAGCACCTCCCATGTCAGGACAGGCTGAGAGAGTTAGGCTTGTTCAGCCTGGAGAAGAGAAGGCTCCAGAGAGACCTTACGGTGACCTTCCTGTACTGAAAAGAGCTACAGGAAAGCTGGGGACAGACTTCTTACAAGGATGAGGAGGAATGGCTTGGAAGGGGCAAGATTCAGATTAGACATTAGGGAGAAATTCTTTGCGATGAGGATGGTGAGGCCCTGGCACAGGTTGCCCAGAGAAGTCTTGGCTGTCCCATCCCTGGAGGTTTTCAAGGCCAGGCTGGATGAAACTTTGAGCAACCTGATGCAGTGAGAGGTGTCCCTGCCCATGACAGGGGGGTGGAACTGGATGACCCATAATGGTCCCTTCCAGCCAAAACCATTCTAAGATTCTATTAATTTATTTCCCATTAAAATAGATGAGAAACTGAGACAAAATTAAAACAAAACCTTCCTCCCCTGCCTTTCTTTCCAGGCTGAACTTTGCTCCTTCCCTCTCAACTCCTCTACTTCCTCTCCTGGAGCAGTGCAGGGGGATGTGGGCTGTGTTCAATCCACAACAGGTTCTCTCTGCTGATCTTTCCTCCTCACGCCTTTCCATTGCTCCAGTGTGGGCCCTCCCCTGGGCTGCAGTCCTTCAGGATGAAACTGCTCCAGCATGGGTTCCTGTCCAGGGGGAATCTGCTCCGATGCAAGCAGCACCTTCTCATCCTCCTTCTCTGACTGTGCTGCTTGGGGGGGTCTGAGGTCTGTGTTCAAGAGACGCTGGTGTTAATGGCTTTACAGGCTCTGGAGCTACTGGAGTCCAAACTGCTTTTTTTTTTCTTGGGGTTTTTTTAGGAAAATAAGTTCACTGGGCTGTAGATACAGTGCAAGAACTCCTAAACGCACTTGCCCACCACCTTCTACCCATCATGACCATGTGCACTGTGCTCCTACAACAGCATTGTGGTCTCCAATGCTCCTTGGCTTTCCCGAGTTACCAGAGTGGTATCTCAATTAGAGAGGTATCAAACCTGACTGAAGAAATCCAGGTGGATGCTGGTTTGAAATGGCAATTGTAGGGTTGAAGCCAACTGAGATGATGCTACTCAGCTCTGCTGTTGGCTTGAGCGGCCCCAACCCCTCCTCTCTCCTCCCTAGCACCCACAGATACGGACGGGCCCCTCTACCTGCCCTACAAGACGCTCGTTTCCACTGTGAGCAGCATGGTGTTCAGTGAGGGGGAGGCCCAGCAGCTCATTGAGATCCTGTCAGAGAAAGTGGGCATCGTCCAGGACACTTGGCACACGGTAGGGCTGCTGGCGTTGCTGTCACTGCCCACGGCTGGGGCTTTGCTGGTCTGTGGAGGGGAGGGAGGGCATCCCTGTTTTCAAGCATGCTGGTCCTAAGGGTCACGTCTTGGAGACTGGAGCTGAATTTTCCTTTGGAACAGAGGGCGGGATCCAGGGCGTGTGGGGTGGAGGGGATGGGCCTGGAGGTGGTGGTCCCCACTAATGTGCCACCCTGTGCTGACAGGCCACACAGAAGGGTGACCCTGTCACTGTCCTGAAACGCCAGCTGGAAGAGAAGGAGAAGCAGCTCGCCACCGAGCAGGAGGATGCAGCTGCTGCCAGAAACAAGCTGCGGGAGCTGAGCAAGGTAGGTGTTGTGCAGCCCTCCCAGCATCCCTGGTGTGGGCGCTGCTCATTGTGGTCATGCTGGTGCACCTCCTGCTCCCCACATCTCATCCCCCTTGGAGGTGAAACCTAGGGGCTCTTTGGGGCCTTCACCTGTCTGCTGTTTTCCCTGAAGAGGGTAGAAGATCCCTGCCTGACCTCCTCTCCCAAGCCTGATCCAGCCCAGGGAGGCACCAGCCCAAAGAGCCATGGGGTAGGGCCCATTGGCAGCCACAGAAGAAGCAGGGAAAAGCCTTGATTGCAGCTTTTTGCTGCTTTAGGAAGGCAAATAAATGCCTTCTGGTCTCTGCATGGATCCCCTGAGATGAGAAGGAGCTGATCAGTCCCTTTTTAAGAAACTTGATCCTACTTACACCCTCTTTCCCTTCCTCAGCCCCCTGCCTCCACCTCTTCTTGGGTGTTGAGTTGGAACAGAACCCCCCCCCAGAATGGGCTCAGCACCTCTGGCAGGACCTGGTAGTGGCAGTCCTGACTCCCTGCCTGCAGGCAAGAGAGGAGAGGAGAGGGCAAAGCCATCCCATGGGCTGCTGTGCTAAACCCTTGCTTGTGCAAACCACACTGGGCATTGCCCAGCTGGCCACAGAACATCCCTTCCTCAGCATAGGGGCTTAAGGGTGTTTATTTATTCATTTATTTTTAATTTTGCTGCTTTGCTCCAAACTTTGTGATGTTATTGATCCTGGGGCCACAGGCAGGGAGTAAATAAATTCCAGGCTGTCTTACTCCTTTCTCTTAGCTGGCCCAATGTGGAACAACAGTGGCATCCAGTGGCCACAGAGCCCAAAACAAAATGCAGGAGGAAATGTAAGTGCTAAACGGCGTAGCTGGACACGGGGGCAGCTCCAAAAGGGCTGAACTTTTAAGTCTTCTGAGCTAGGAGGCCACCGGTTTCGCGTACTCCTAAAGTGGGGAAACACACACTGAGGACTAAGGGGGTGACTTCTCCTCGAAGGAACTGGCGGCTGAGCGGGCCAAGGCAGCAGCCGTGGAGGGCAAACTGAAGGAGCAGCTGCTCGTCCGTGAGCGCGAGATTGTGGCGGTGCAGGCACGCATGCAGGCCAGCTACCAGGACCACGTCAGTGAAACACAGCAGCTCCAGGGCAAGGTGAGCCCCGCAATGTGCTCCACAGCTTTCTTTCTCTGGCTGCTGGGTGGCTTTTGGTGTCAGAGGTGTGGTCTTCTGGAGAAGTCTGAGATGGCGGGGTTGGACTAGATGACCTTCATGGTCCCTTCCAACCCAGAACATTGTATGATATGACCAGAGCCGTGGGGAGGGGAGAGACCTCATGGTGCTCCTGGACTGTGGTGCTTCAGGACACGGTTTAGTAGGCACGGTGGTGTTAGGCTGACAGTTGGACTGGATGATCGTAGAGGTCTTTTCCAGCCTTTTTTGGTTCTGTGATCTCTGGGGGTTCTCAGCATCTGTAGACACTTCCACAGTGTTGCCTGCTTCTTTTGCTCATCACATGGGTTTCACAGGGAGGCCAAAGGGGCTGGCAGCAGCATTAACTTCTTTTGTGCCTCTCTAGATCCGGACCTTGCAGGAGCAGCTGGAAAATGGCCCCAACACGCAGCTGGCTCGCCTGCAGCAGGAGAACTCCATTCTGAGGGACGCCCTCAACCAAGCCACCAGCCAGATGGAGAGCAAGTAATGCTGAGACTGGGGACAGAGTCTGGGGCTTCCCTCTGGGAGACCCGGGGGTTGGCTTTCCATCAACCGGGGCCTCCACAGGCACCTCAACTAGCTGGATGTAGAGGAGGCAGTGAGGAAGAGCTTGCCAAAGGGCTTTAGGGGCCTAGAAATGAGGGTGTTTATACCTGTGCCAAGAGGAGGGGAAACCCTATCTGCTTTGGGGTCACCAATGCTGATGCTAGAGCCCACAGGCAGTGGACGGGGTTGGAGGGGAACAGAAGGTGCTGTCACAATTCCCCCCTCAGGGGAGCGCATACTTTAAAACTTCAGAAATGCAGCTGGCTATATGATGGGAATAATGCTGCAGAGATCAGAGACCTGTCCGGTGGAGCCAGGTAAACGAATTTTACCCTCTTTGTTATAGGGAGTCTGAAATGGCTGGTGATTAACAGCGGTAAAATAATTACAGACCTGACTTCAGCTGATTAGAGTGTTTCCTCTTGTGTCTGGGAACAGAGATCTTTGCGTCCTCTACTTCATGAGAAAGGAATGTCTCCTGTGATTGAAACACAGCTTTTGAAAAGTGATTTCCACCCCCTCCTTGAAGGACCAGGCGTGTCCTAAACAGGCGAATGCAACCATTGAGATGTTTCAAGTCCTGTAGCAGGCCCACAGGAGGATGTGTTCCCCCGCTAGTAACATCTGAGATGCTTGACTGGCTAAAATAACCCCATTTTTGTTGGTGCAGGCAAAACGCTGAGCTGGCCAAGTTACGGCAGGAGTGCAACAAGCTGATGAAAGAGCTGTCTGAGAAATCAGAGATGCTGCAGCAAGAGGAGCAGCAGAAGAAGAGCTGGGAGATCAAAGTGGTGGCCTCAGAGAAGCAGATCGAGCAGCTGCAGGTCAGGCAGGCGCCCACAATCCTGCTCCACTCTTAGGGATGGGGTGGGTGGCTAAATTGCATGGGATCTGTGGACTTGGCCATGGAAGGAGCTTGGAGGGAGATGAATATCCATGGCTGGAAAGCAGGCTGTCCTTGCAGACCTCTTAACTTCCTCCTGTTCATTAGTTTGTCACATGCAATGCGCTCATCTTGCAGCACCACCAGCAAAGCCCAGTGAGCACAATGTCCAGGTTGAAACTGTTCTTCTTGCTCAGTTCTGAAGCTCATGAGCCTGGTGTGAACTTGGGAGGGGACTTAGATGGTGCACGCTGCTGGGTATACTCTGAGGCGAGGGAGGAAGCCCACTGCCCCCCTCAGCCTGTGCTTATTTGGGCATGGGTGCTCTCTCTTGACTCAGCTGTTAAGCCCATTCCTCTCCCTCCATGGTGCAGTAGGTAGAGCTTGTGGCTTTTTTGTTGTCACCAGGGTGTGGCTGGGTTTGGGGGTTTTGGGGTGTTTAAAAGACATTCCCAAGTGAAGCCGCTGAGCACACTGTCAGTGCAGGAGCAGCGTTGCCAGCAGGCAGGCTGTTCCTACACAGGGAAGAGCATCTTCCTGGGCTGAGAGGAAACACTCCTGCTGGCCTTCAGCTAAGCCAGGAGCTGGGAGCATTGATCCCAGGTATCCCTGATCCAGGAACTTGCACTTCTTTCCGCTAGGGCTGGCAGACAGGGTGAGGGATGTGATGCATTCCTCCCACACGTGCTGTGGTCTGTGAATTGCTCTGACCCCTTTATGAAGTGGGTGTTGTGAACACCTTTATCTGTGTGTGCCAAGATGGTTTTGTAGAGGTGCCCCTAGAGCAAGCGGCTTTCGATATCCTTGGTCTTAATTTTCAGGTACCTGGGGATGCACATCTTTTGGATGGGCTGGTTTTGACCCCTGCTGCTTTTGCAGGCGAGGAGCCAAGGAGGTGACATGGGCAGAAGCCACCTTCCTAGCTCAAAACACCAGGTTCTAGGCATGCTTTTAGGAGACCTTCTCCAGGACTGTAAACTTCCTACAGGCCTTAATACTAATCAAAAAGATCACACTAGCTGGAAACTGTAAAGCCAGTGATGTGTTTAAGGTGCCTGTGGGCAGAATGTGCTCTGTAGTCACACGTGGAGCTCTGAGCTGAGGGTGTGGGGTCAAATCCTTAAAAAATGGAGAAGTCCATCTTTCTTGGTGCTTCTGAGCATCAGCTCAGACAGAGCTGATGGTTTACCTCCTTCTGTCCCCTCCATGCAAAGCGATGTCTCCATCTGCAAGGGTGCTACTCATACCTGTAGAGCTGCTGGCTGGAAGCATGTTCTTTGTACTCCTCCTCTGCCTTTCCTCTCCAAGCTCCTGCCTTGCTCAGGCCTCTTCCCTGCTGCTTTCTAAGATGGAAAAACAAAAAAAAAAAGTCTTCCCTGGCCTAAACCGCAGAGAAAATTCCTCTACATATGGAAACATGTGGCTGGGTGTCTCTGTCCTGCTAAGCACCGTGGCAGTACCTCTTCCTGCCGGGCTGAGGCTCTGTGTTAGCACCAGGGGTTTGAGAGTTTTTTCAGAGCTTAGCTCTCTGGAGAAGGAGGATGACTTTGGTCTTGGCCCAGAACTGAGACATTCGGGTGTCGTCTGCTTCCCACTTGAGGGCTGGCAGATGATAAAACGCAAGCGTGAGGCAAGATACTTCATGCACAGGGGGAGCACGGGGGAAGGATGACTTAGACCCCCCGAAGCACAGCTTAAAAATAACGTTATGCGATGCACAGAGCTTTGCTTCAAATTGGCCGGGGTGCCTGGCACACTACAGAAAGCCATCTCTTCATGCCCTGCAGGCTTCCCAAAGGGAGATGGAGGCAGCGCTGCAGAAGAGGCTGGAGGAAGTAAGCGATGAGCTCCGCAAAACTCAGAGCAGCTACAAAAGCCTGTTAGCAGATGCAGAAAAAGCCAAAGGACAGCAGCAGAGCATTGCTGGTGAGGACCTTGGATCTGGACAGGGAGAGCTGTGAGGTGGACGTGGACCTTTCAGGGCCAGGTCCTTGATGGGGATGGTTGGGGCAGGACAAGTAGACCCAGGGTTGAGTTGGGCTGCCCAGCGTTGTTGCCAGCAAGATGTGGGGCTGTTCCATGGTCCTCTCCTAGGAACAGGTTGCCCAGAGAAGTGGCGGATGCCCCATCCCTGGAGATGTTCAAGGCTAGATTGGATGAGGCTTTGAGCAATCTGATCCAGTGGAAGGTGTCCCTGCCCATGGCGGGGGGTGGAATTGGAAGATCTTTAAGGTCTCTTCCCTGTGATGCCACCCAAGTGCCTCTCTCATGCTGTCCTGCATCCCTGCCTGCCCTCTCTGTGCTTCCTGAAAGCATCCATGGCCCAGGCTTCTTTGCCTAAGGGTCCTGGATGGGCAGGGTTGGGAGTCTCCAGATTTGTTTGCATGTACTTTACTGTGTTTCTTATCCCTTCCTCCAACAGAACTGCAGGCCAAGCTGCTGAGCTCTGAAGCAGAGGTTAAAACCAAGTTGCTGGAGCTGGACAATGTGAAGGGGAAGCTGCAGGATGCCAGCTCAGAGAACACAAAGCTGCTGGAGAGGATCAAATCCATCGAAGCTCTGCTGGAGGCAGGCCAGATGAGGGAGGCAGAAAAAAACAGAGACTTGCAGGTCCCATGTTTGTTTAATTGGGGTGGGAGGAGAGGGGGTTACGCCACTCAAGCAAGTGACTTTGCCCCGTATTAACATAGTAGCTGTGTTATCTTTGCTCTGGAATACTTTCTGGGATGCCACAGAAAGGGCTGACACACATCCCTTGCCTAGGACACGTAACCAAAGTCCTTTCTCTCTTCCAGGCAGCCAATGAAGCAGAGATGAAGCAGCTGCAGTCAAGGTGGGTTTAGATGGACACAGGGACTGCTATGGCACCTCCAGCTTGCTGTTTGTGTGTTCCAGGCCTCCCCGGGCACTGAGCCCAGTGGGTGTGGGCTTCCTGCTCTCTCTGTTAGGCAGGCTTGGGGACTGGGAATCTGGGAAGACAAGGTCAATCCTGGCCAACACAGCTGTTTAAAATATTAATTGGCTCCAGATCTGGTCCCAAATAACGGCCAATCCATTCTGGAGTGAGAGTTTAATTGATGGCAACCACATGGAGGCTGCCTGGTCCTGCAGATCAGAAGGTTCTGATGATGTTTGCTGGGAGTGGGATGTCTCTGATCCAACCCCCTTCTCAAAGCTGGGTGAACTAGAACAGTTTTTTTGGAGCTGTTTCCAAGTGTCTCCAAGGAAGGAGATTCATCACTTCTCTGGGTCCCTGTTCCAGTATTTGACAGTCTCTCCCACTGGTGCAGAAAGGTTTCCTGGCATCTAACAGGAGTTTCCTGTGTCACAAGTTGTGCCTGTTGCCCTTGTCCATGTGCTGGATGCCTCCAAGAAGGCTCAGGCTCTGCACAGGTGGAGGATTTCTCAGATGCCCCCACTGCCAGGGAGCGTCCAGTATTCCTCTAAACGAGAGCAGCTGTTCAGTTGTCCTGGGACCCCAAGAGAATTGGGTGGCTTTTGTCAAGGAAGGTCTGCTTGAACTGAGGCTCCCTTCAGGGCAGTTGATGGATCTGAGGGTGTGGAGGGAAGCCGAGGCCTTTGGTTGGTAGCCCTCATTTATGGTTACTCACGACAGTAGGATGATGCTTTCAAAATGCAGACCTGTGCGCTATCTCAGCCTAACAAGCCATGAACAGGAGTAGGTTGGAAGCAGTTCCAGTTGCGTAAGCCAGAATATGTGGCCTTTGGATCAGGTTACTTCTTCCTCTTGTCCTGGGTGTGCTGCCAGCCAGCTACTTGATTGTTATTATTGATAAGCTGGTAGAAAAGTAGATCCCACTCCAGCATTGCCATGGCCATAGTTTTTTGTTCTGCTCCCTCTTCCTTCTACTGTGTGTAGATCCCAGAGCAGACTGGGACAGGAAAGGCTGTGGTCCCCTTCTTGACAGCTTGCTACCTGGGAGGGAGGTGGATGTTGAGACTCACTCCTGCATCCTGCCTTTCCAGGCTCCAGGAGAAGATGGACCAGCTCTCGTCTTTGGAAAGGGAAGCCGCAGAGCTGCGTGAGGCGGTGGAGCAACAGAAGATGAAAAACAATGTACGTTGATGAACTGAGCTCAGCTTTTGCTGCTCACACTTTTTTCCTCCAAAACCCCTATCTCTGGGGAATGACAAGCCATCATAGTCAGCTACTGATGGCGCTGTGGTGCAGCCCCATGGAGCACTAGAGGCATTGTCTTACCTGCCAGAGAGCAAGAATCCCCCCGGGAGGCTGTGCAGTTTGAGGTGATGAGCTGTTTGGGTGTGGGTGTCTGTCCCTTGTTCTCTCAGGAGGTTTAGGACCTTGTAAGCCAGGCAAATCCTACCCTGGCAGGGTTGAGGCAATCCTTTAGCAGAGGTCACTCACACATCATTGTTCCTCTGCTCCTTATCTCTCTGCTACAAGGTGGTATCAGTTGTGTGGAGGCGACCATGCAGCCCTCCGCTTCTCCCCTCCAGGCAGCTCTAGGCATCCCCAGGGCTGCTTCTGGAGCTCCTGGTTCCATCCAGCTCTGCTCTGCTCCCTCAAGGCCACCACTGGACAGATGCAATGTGTTGGGCCACTGCAAGGATGGAGGGAAAAGGGGCCTACATGGGCAGTGGGATGGAAGATGCCTGACGAAAGCAGCAGGCTGCATCCCATTCTCCTGAGCAGAGGCTTTGAAATCTTCCACAGTGCCAACAAGCAGTTGGGTGGCCTTTGGTGGGATGTGTGGCTTATTGCATTCTGTGTGTGATCTCGGCAGGACCTTCGCGAGAAGAACTGGAAAGCAATGGAAGCGTTGACCACAGTGGAGAAGGCGTGCGAGGAGAAACTACTTGCTGTCACAAAAGCAAAGGTGAACCCAGCGTTGCCTTTAGCAGTGATACTGGAGTAAGGGAAACATTTGTCCTCTCCAATCCACCAAAGGTGCTTGCCCTGGGTTCCCTGCCTGCTCTTGGGAGCAGTGCTGGCCCAGGCCTCCTGCCAGCTTCTCCAAAGTCAGTCCCGAGGGCTGTGTGACCCTGTACGGGTTATAGTCAGGGAACTGGGAAGATGGGTGAACTGGAAGGGATGTTTTTGTGGTTTTCAGCAGCAGCAGTTTTCCCTCTTGGCTTTCCCCGAGCCAGCTCACCCTTGTAGGCACAGAAATGTAGGACCAGTATTGGCAGGCTGACCAGCAGGCACTCAAGACCTCCATCCCATGCTAGTTTGTTCCTCCTACAGGAAGAGCTGGCCCAACAACTGGATGCACTGCAGATGCGAACCAAGCAGACGCTGCTCTCTGCCCTCCCTGGAGTCACTGTGTCCTCGCAGCAGGTGGGTATGGGGTCTCTCGGATCCCCTCAAGCCTCCATCGCATGGGAAGGACAGATGTCTAAGTGTCCTTTTTCTTCCTTGTCCTCTTTTTTTCCCATCTCAGGATTATAACACATGGCTACAAGAGTTTATGGAGAAGGCCGTGGATGTGCTAAAGCAGCAGACAGTTACAACAGAAGCCCCAGTAAGTGAAGGGGCTGGAAAGTGGATGGATGAGAGAATGCCTGAGGATCACTCCTTTCTTTTCCTCACCTCTCTCTGCATCCCTTCCCTCTCTTTTCAGGATTCAGCACTGAAATTAAAAGAGGCAGAAGAAGCACAAAGCACTTTACAAGCAGAATGTGAGCAGTATAGAGCTATCCTTGCGGAGACGGTAAGCTACAGCCCTTTGTGCTCTGTTGGCCTTCTACTAGAAATCTCTCAAGAGGTTTTCTGGTAGCCCCAGGCTGCCCATGGGCTTGTGGTGGGCATCTCTCAGTAGGCTGGGGGCTGCAGTTTGGAAGACTATTTGCCAGTGAGATGGGATTAGGAGAAACCTGTATTTCTAGAGCTCTTCTTCAGCTTATTTGTGTGGAAAATCTTCTTGGTGGTGGTGGAATGCGGCAAAGCAAGGGCTCAGATGAGCCAGCTGAGGAACTGGGAGCCCCTAGTCCCACCTAGGGCACCTAATTCTGTCTTCAGTTCTTTGGCCCAAATCCTTGGAGAGGTGTTGTGTATTCCAGGGCTTCCAACCCTAACACTGCTTGGCCTGGGAGGGCTGGGGGAGTTTTGGGCTCAGCTGAGGCTTTACCAACAGGAAGGAATGCTGAAAGACCTGCAGAAGAGTGTTGAGGAGGAGGAGCAGGTGTGGAAAGCAAAGCTCACGGCGTCTGTAGAGGAACTCAAAAAGGTACGTGTTTGGGGCACACCTGGGTTTGTCGGTGGACTTACAGGAGCAGAGAGACTCGGATATAAATCAGTTGGTGACTCTAAACTAACTATTCCTGCCAACCCTGAACTCTGAGACACAGGAACTTTGTCTTCTCCTCAAATCCACCCTTCCTGTCACCAGACCAGCAGACAAGAAGCCTACCTCATGTAGGAGCTAAACCTCCTGGATCCCACCTCCTCCCCTGCTGTGTGTCGTCCCTGCTGGTGGAGCTGAAGGAATGGTTGCAGCTGCCCAGTTTGGGCATGGTAGTTGGGAAACCACATAATTCCTTCAGTAATTAGGCTCTGATGCTTGGAAATTGGGGTGAGCCCTCCTGGTGGAAGCTGGCTTGATGGGAGGAGGACGTGTGCAGGGCTCTTGGGCTCCCATTTTCAGGAGAACTTGGTGTGCTCTGAAAACCTGGGTTGAGCCTTCAGAAAAGAGCTGAGGTCCAAGCCACATACTGCACATAGTTCTGGATACAGGTGTC
Organism: Phaenicophaeus curvirostris; assembly: GCF_032191515.1. NCBI lineage: Eukaryota > Metazoa > Chordata > Aves > Cuculiformes > Cuculidae > Phaenicophaeus > Phaenicophaeus curvirostris. The sequence goes on along the minus strand of NC_091393.1, from coordinate 107,343,387 downwards.
TGTGTAGCTCTGGGTACCACTTTTCCTAGTTGAAAAGCCGCCTGGCAGCTGCCAGAGAGCTGTTGCTGCCCAGGGATTCAGTGGGGAGCATGTTTCATGAGGTCTTGTGACTTAGCTGGAGTTTAGGAGAACTTGGCTGTCTGTGCCTTTTCTGCAAAGCAGGCTTAAGTTATCTCCTCCCTCTTCAACACAGAACTGGGATGAAGTTGACTTTCCATAGTCTGGCTGCTCCCCATCCATCACATAGGGTTTGGAAGTTAACTGAGGCTGCAGGGAGGAGGTGGGGGAGCTCTTGTACAAGAGATCTTTGATTTCTCAGCCGGTTGCTGGCTTCTGCAGTGCTGGCACTGGTGTAGGATTGCAAGGGGATGACGTGGCTGCTGGTGGTGTGCTGGCAGCAGGGTGTGCGTGATGGGATGAACGTCTGGTGGTTAGGGCAGGTCCTGGAGCAGTCCTGCCTCTCTGTGGAGAAGGCGTGACTTCCTCCTTTCCAAAAAACTCAGCAACCATAGGGACCTCTTCAAAAGTCAGTCCAGGTTTAAATGTAAACCCCGTGTTTTTATTGAGAGCTTGGCCTCTCTTAATAGCAGAGCCCATGACACTTCATTGGAAAGTCTGCCTCGCTGCTTCCAAACCAAAGGCGCTTTCAGTAGGAAACTTGCACTGAGGCTGGTGCCAGTTTCTCGAGTGTTGAGAGCTGCCTGCAGCCAGCTGAAGTCGTGCAGGCAAAAGCTGTTACTTGCTCCATGATTTACAGCCTGAGCGTGTTGGACTTGTCCTTCCTGGGAAGAGGAGACTGTGAAGCTTTTGCTTTGGTGTTGGGTCTGTCCCACACTTGGGTATAGGATGAAGTGGGAGTGAAACACTGGCCAGTTTTTGGTTTAACAAAAGATGTTCAATGTCCACATGAGATGCTGTCACTGATCTTTGATCCTTTCTGGCTTAGTCGCAACTCCAGCTGAAATCCCTTGAAGACACAGTGGAGAAGTTGAAAGCAGATCTGCAGAGCACAGATCAGGTAAGGCTTTTGGGTACAGGAAAAGGTGGCAGATGGATGTGTGCTGCACTTGGGCTAAGTCAGGACCCATCTCCTGGCTTGCCTTCGAGGAGGTAGTCTTGAACCATGGGGTGTTTGGGATGTGTTGGACCTCAAACCATCAATCCCTTCCTGCTTTCCTCCCTTTTAATCCAGTTAAAGGAATACACCTCTCTCCTGGAAACGCAACTGGAAAATCACTTGCAGACAGCCAGCTCTGAACGCCAAAACTACACAAAAGAAGTTGAAGTTGTAAGTGTGGCAGCCGTTACCTTCTTAAAAGCTTCTTTCTTCTGAGCCTGATTCACCACCCATCCGCAATCTGGGAATTTGGTGGGGATCCCCAGCTTTGCAAAGCAGGAGAAAACGGATTATAGAATCCTAGAATTGTTTGGTTGGAAAAGACCTGTGAGATCATCAAGTCCAATCAAACCTGTTCGCTATTAAATCATATTCCTGAGCACCAATGCAGATTTTTGCTCCAGTCTGGGTTGTAGACACCTAAAATCAGGAGATCCATTTTTGGAGGTGATGAGACTGGGAGATCTGTGTGGAGATGGTGCCCATTGCTTGTCAGTGGCCTGTGGGATTGCTGTGGCTCAGGTGAGACAGGTATCTCACAGCCATCTTTCTCTGTCTGAGCAGATTTCAGCAGGCAGGTTAGCCAGTGATCCCACCATGGCTTCTTTGAGAAGATGTTGCATTGTGAAAATGCTTCCTTGGGCCAAAGGGCTCCAAAACCAAGTGCATAAATGGACTTTTCTTTCTGTTTGTCCTGGACAGTTGAGGCAGCTCTTATCGGAGTCCCAGCAGCAGCTGGAGGCAGCGAAGACAGAAACACAGAAGCAGAGCAAGGAGCTGGCCCTGGTAAGGGGGGGACCCCTGGAGCTGCCCTGCTGGTACCTCGTTGTTCTGCCTGCTGTTTGCAAATCCAGCTGTGGGGTGGGCATCCTCCGTGTGGGTTCGGAGAGGGAAGGAAGGCACAGCCAGTGCATGGGGAAAACCCAGTGCTGCTTGGCACCAGACTCATCCAGAGGGTATATTTGAGACCCAGAAGGAGATTTTTATTGCCTGTCTTTCCTACCGTCTTGGGGGTGGGAAGGAAGGGAGAGCAGCAAGGTTTGCACAAGCTGGCATGCAGCAGAAAAACCGAGCCACCGAGCCACTGGAAACTGGATACACCAACACCACCCTGGGGCAGGGGCTTGGGTGCCGTAAGCATCTATCCCTCCAACTCTGGACTGAAGGACTGAGGTTGTGCAACCCATCTTAGGGGCCACATGGGGAGCTGAAGGATGGGGCTGGGTTTCTGCAGGTAGGTCGGAGAGAGGACTGAGATATAGGGCCAGGAGAGCTCACAGACCTGCCAAAACTATGAGGGCTTTTGTTTTTAAATCCATACTTTGATTCTGAGAGTCTCAGGAGACAGATTTTAAAATCCTCAGCAGTATCACTGGCTTTCAGAGCTGCTCAGAGTGGAGCAAGTCAGGAGTATGGTTTCCCTTGGGTGCCATGGTGCTTCCCAGCCTTGCAGCCACTACCATCCAGGTTGCTCAGCAAGCCAATGCAGCCCCTTGCTGTTGAGGGAGCATGGCATGGGGTTGTCGTTAGACTTAATCACGTTAGATGGGCGGAGGATTGTAAGTGTGGAACACATTTGTGTTCATCCAGCGACCTTCCCTTTCTTCTGACCAAGGTACGTTTCTAGCTTGGAGCTAGGTGGTGAGGTGGGGTTTATCAGGGCAGGGCTGTGCTCAGGTTCCTGCCTCTCCATCCATTCTAGCTGTGATGACAAAATGGGACCTGCCACCCTGTCTCGGTGGCTTTATTTAACAGCTCAAATATGTTAGTGCTGACTGTCAGCAGGTGCTTTAAACCAAGGTGCCAAGTGATCAAAGGGGGGCAGATGAGTCCGGAGTGTGCGCTCCACACCCCCAGGAGCTGTTGTGCCTCACACTGGCCAGGTTAGGTATCGCCATCCTGCCTCTAGCAGAAACAGAGGTGGTTGTCCAAACGTTTTGGCTCATGTGCAAGGAAAAAAGCTGTCAAACTTTGTCTTTCTGTGACTTTTAATGGCTGCAGCGAGGGCATGTGTAACTGAGCCAGGCTTGCTTGTCCTCCTTCCAGGTCAGGCAGCAGCTGAGGGAGATGAAAAGCCATGTGCAGGATGGAGAAGTAGTGGGGTTACAAGCTGACCCCAATGAGCCTGTGCCCCTCGAGGTTAGGGTGGTGAGACTGCTGCCCATGGAGGCACCAGCCCCTAACGCTGTCCCGTGTCCTGTCTCACTGCCTCTAACTGCATGGGGAGCCACACATGGCTTTGCTCAGGGCTGTCACAGCTATGTCATCTCCCATCCTGTGTGCTGGTGGAAGCCAGTCCCTTCAACCATATCCCTTATTCCCGCTGGGAACATGTCACCAGTGAGGCTGTTGCCCGTGGGAGCCTTCCATCACGGCATCAGGCTGGCAGGATTTTGGGGCAGGCAGGGGATGTCCCAAGCCTTGGGGCCAACATTACCATGCGATGACACCCTGTTGGGTTTGGGGCTTGGGTCTCCTCAGAGGAAGGGGACATCCCAGCAGAGCTGCGCCAGGATCCCTTCCCACCCCGTGGGGATTAGGGTGACAGAAGCTCCATAAATCTCTGTAAATCTACTGGCTGAGAGTATTAGCAGCGGGTATTCCCTTTCAGGCTAATGCCTCTTGCTGGCGGCAGTGCTGCCACGAGCTGGGCTCTGTCTCTCCTTTTTAATCCTGTTAAGTGTGGAGCCTTCGTCCACACACAGGGTGCTGCCAGGCCCATCCTCTGCTATGAGGTGCCTCTCACAGCTGGTGCTGCCTGAGGAGCAGGCAACATTTGGCAGCACAAAGCCAAGCCCCAGGCTCTCACCATCATCCTCCTCCCAGCTTTTGTCCGGAGAGAGGATGCCAGCACTTACTTCCCTTTGGTGCTCTGGGAAAGTCTCAGTTTTCATTTCTTCTGCCTAGCCCAGCTTTCTTGGTGACACTAGGTCACCTCTTGGGTCTTTTTCTAATTGTATTTCTGGGCATTTTCTTCTTTTCTCAACACAGTTGAAAACCCAGCTGGAGCAAAACGAAACGCTGGTGGAGAAGGAGCAAGTGCTGCGGCAAAAGCTGGCACTGGAGCTGGAGGAGGTAGGTGCGGACAAGGAGGGTTTGCAAAGCCTTTACAGGTTCTTGGCTGCTAATGAAGCCCAAGAATTAATTTGAAGAATTCATTTGAAGGTTTTTCCCCATCCCTGTCTGCATCTCAGACCCCTCATGCATTTGGAGGATGTCTTATGGCAGCTGTGCTAAAGCTGCATGGTGTTGCTGGCCCCCTGAATTATGCCTTTCGCAGCCTCTCTGGGTTGAGGAGTAATGGCTTTAGCTGGGTTTCACGGTGCTTCTGGTGAGAAATTCCATCTTCCTGGTGGAAGCTGCATCAGCAAAAGCAATGCATAGTGGCTGTATAACCTGACTCTTTGCCAAAGGCAGACCCACCAGGGGTTGCACGTGGCAGGTTGCAGGAGGTGCCTGAAACGCTTGTATGCTTGAGTCTGTGTTTCTCTTTCAGGCTCAGAGCTCAGCACGCAGTTTGCAAGAAGAGCTGGAAAAACTGAGGCTGGCTGAGAATCCAGCAGCTTCAGACACAGAGGAGGCCCAGCAGCTCAAGGTGATTTGGCTGCCCTGCTCTTTTGTCCATGGTGTTCAGCCACAATAGCAAAAGCCATGTCTGAGCAGGACTAAGGACATGGATCTACTAGAGTGAGTCCAGAGAAGGCCACAAAGATGATCCGAGATGATCTGATATGATGGAGCACCGACCATACTAGTACTAGGACAGGCTGAGAGAGCTGGGATTTTTCGGCTTAGAGAAGAGAAGGCTCTGGGGAGAACTTATAGCAGCCTTCCAGTACTGAGAGGGGCCATGGGAGAGCTGGGGAGAGGCTCTTGATCAGGGAGTGCAGAGATAGGATGAGAGGAAATGGTTTTAAGCTGAAAGAGGGGAGATTTGGATGAGATCTTAGGAAGAAATGTTTTCCTGTGAGGGTGGTGAGGCATGGGCACAGGTTGCCCAGAGAAGTCTGCCCCATCCCTGGAGGTGTTCGAGACCAGGTTGGATGGGTCTTTGAGCAACATGATGCAGGGACGCCTCCCACTGCATATGGCAGGGGAGTTGGAACTGGATGATCTTTAAGGTCCCTTCCAACCCAAACCATTCTGTGGCCGATTCTGTGATTTATCTTTCTTGAATCACGCAGCAAGGTAAATGACTGCAAGTCACAGCCACTTCTTCCACGTTGGTCAAGGTACGGGTGATGCTCTGAGCAGATGCTCTCACAGATTGGGAAACGGTTCTGCTCCCATGAAGTTGTCTAAGCCCATGGGATCTCCAGGGAGCCAGAGTGAGCTGTAGCTGGTGTGGTGATGCTTGGCTCCTCTGTAGCTTGTGGCCGCTGAGGTGGCTCTGTGTAGAGCTGAGGTGTTTTGGAGTGGGAGGATCACTAGATGGCAAAGGGAGGCTCAGGCAGATGCTTTCTTTTGTTTCCCATGCAGGAAAGACTTGAAAAAGAAAAAAAAATGACGAAGGACCTGGGCCAGGCAGCAACCAAACTACAGGAGCTACTGAAGGTTACCCAGGACCAACTGGCCAAAGAGAGAGAAACGGTGAAGAAGTTGAAAGAACAGCTTCATGAAACGGTACTTGTGGTGGCCACAGCCATCCCTCCCCTCTGCACTGGCCCACGGGAAGCGTGTGTCCGGTGGTGATTTAAAACCAGAGGCAAGGTGCTGCCAGAAACCATCTCGTGGCTTTCTGAGGAGCCTTGGTTTCACACTAGGTGGTAGTCATGGTTCTCCCTGCCCAGAAGGCAGGACCTGGCCCACCTGTGAAATAGAAACCTAGAATCATTAAGATTGGAAAAGACCTCTAAGCTCATCCAGTCCAACTGTCAGCCCAACCCCACCACGCCTACTAAACCATGTCCCAAAGTGCCATGTTTACTTGTTTTTGGAACACCTCTAGGGATGGAGACTCCACCACCTCCCTGGGCAGCCTATTCCTGTGCTTCACCACTCTTTCAGTAAAGAAATTTTTCCTAACATCCAGTCAAAACCTCCCCTGGCACAACTTGAGGCCATTTCCTCTCATCCTATCACTTCTTACTTGAGAGGAGAGATCAGCACTTGCCTCACTACAACCTCCTTTCAGGGGGCTGCAGAGAACGATGAGGCCTCCCTTCAGGCTCCTCTTCTTCAAGACAAACAATCCCAGTTCCCTCAGCCATTCCTCCTAAGTCTTGTTCTCCAGGCCCTTCCCCAGCCTAGTTGCCCTCCTTCAAATGCTTTGATGCTTGATCTGCTGTAAGAGAGACAGCTGAGTAACCCACCTCTGTTTTCCTTCTTCAGGGGGAAGAGGACAGTTTGAAAGAAGGGACTTCTGTTTGATGAGTCTGTGACCTAGACCTTACCGCTCAACTTACCAAAATGCCTTACACATTCCTAAAAATACAAATATATGCTGAATTTACTGTAGATAAAAGATATAAGCCATTAGCGACCCAAACCCTAGTTTTGAAACTTTAAATAAATACAAAAAGACGCAAAAAACCTCAACCAGGAGATGTAGGTTTGCGAGAAAAAAAATCTTCGTACTGTTTTGTACAACTGTTTGTTCTCTAAGGAGCCGCTCCAGCCATGTCAGGACAAGCTCCGGGGTGTCACCCTCCTGTCACGGTAGAACCCACGAATGTGTGAAAAGGGAAGGCAGTGTTTGTACATCGACCAGTGCAATTCTTCTTATATATTTTTTTTCCTTTTTTTTTGGTTTGTTTTTTTTTTTTTTTTGAGTGAGAGAAGTGTGAAAGTAAGACCCAACCATGGAAGGAAGCCTCTCTCTGATGGGTGGCTCTTGGCACGTATCCTTTTGTGTATTTCTGGGTGTCGATGCAATTAAAAAGATGTAGTGAAAGGATCTTGGTCTTGCTTGAGGTTTTTTGTGTTTGTTTTTAGGGGGGTTGGATGTTTTTTTTTCTTTAAGTTTGTAGATGCTTAGGGTCACTGAAAGAGACATTGAGCTCTGGATTGTGTCCAGAGAAAGGCAACGGAGCTGGTGAAGGGTCTGGAGCACAGGCGTTATGGGGAGCGGCCAGGGAAACTGGGATTTGTTTAGCCTAGAGAAGAGGCCGAGGGGAGACATTATTGCCCTCTGCAGCTCACTGAAAGGAGGCTGTAGTGAGGTGGGTGCTGGTCTCTTTTAAGTAAGAAGTGATAAGATGAGAGGAAAGGACCTCAAGTTGCACCTCATTTAGCTTGGATATTAGGAAAAATTTCTTTACTGAAAGAGTAGTGAAGCACAGGAACAGGCTGCCCAGGAAGGTGGTGAAGTCTCCATCCCTGGAGGTGTTCAAAAATTGTTTAGGCGTGGCACTTTGGGACACAGTTTAGTAGGCACGGTGGTGTTGGGCTGACAGTTAGACTGGATGATCTTAGAAAAGGTTGCAAAAGACCTCTAAGATTCTATGACCCTGCTTTAGCCAGGAGCAGATCCTTTATCATCCTCTTTGTTTACTGTGCTACAAAAGCCATCCCTCTATTTTTTATAGAATCACAGCATGGTTTGGGCTGGAAGGGACCTTGAGGCTCATCCAGTTCCAACCACTGCTGCGAGGGGCAGGGACACCTTCCACTGGATCAGTTTGCTCAAAGCCTCATCCAGCCTGGCCTTGAACACCTCCCAAGGTTGGGATTTCCATGCTTTTCCATGCAAGGAGAGAAATTTTCCCTTCCAGCTGGTGATGCATCCCAAGCACCCCCTGCGCTGTGGCACAGGGGACACGGTGGCAGCTGGGACAGGGTGTTGTGGTGGGGTTGGCTGCTTCCATGCCACAGAGTCCCCCTGAGCCTGGGGATGGAGCACAGTGGGGTGAGCCATGCCAGCCCCACAAGGATCATCCTTTCTGCTGCCTGCAACCTCAGTGCTCCTCTATAATTTTGTCCACGTGGATGATGTGTAGTGGTGGTCCTTGGTCACAGCTGGGCTCTCCAGCACTCTGCCCTCCCTTTCTTGTGGCTTTCCGTTTTAATCTTTTTAACCTTTTCCCCTCCCTCTTTTTTTATTTTTTTTACCTTTCTCTCTCTCCATTTTTTTTTTTTACCCCCCCCCAGCTGGTTTCTTAGGAAATGGGAGAGGCCACATGATGGCTTGGTGCCTGTCTCCCCACAATAAAGCTGCTGAGCCCAGTGCTGACATCAGCAAGATTGGAGAGAGGAGAGGAAGAGGCCCCCAAAACGCTTGGTCTCTCTGGAGTGTGCGAAGAGCCAGGGCCAGGAAGGGGGATGAGGGACACAGCTGCCTCCACTTTGTTCCTGAGGAAGGCAGCGTGTGTTCAACCTCTGTATTAGACACCAGAGACTCCACACAGGCGGGACTGGGTGGACATGTGTCCTGTCCCACACCAGCACTGTGGTTTTTGAGGTAGTGATGGAGAAGGGATGTGCAAACCACAGTTGAGTGGGTGGCGCATCTTTTCCCAGTGCAGTGGTGGAGTCACTGTCCCTGGAGGTGATCAAAAAAGTGTGAAGACGTGGCAATCTGGGACACGGTTTAGTAGGCACAGTGGTGTTGGGCTGGTGGTTGGATGATCTTAGAGGTCTTTTCCAGAGTTTTGATGATTCTGTGATCTTTCACCAGGCAGGAAAAGAAGGTCCTGCTGAATTCTGGCTGAGGTAACAGCAAGCTGGGAGGCCCCCACCTCTACCTCTATCCTTGTCCAAGGTCACCCATCTATCTGGGGCTTTGCTGACAGAGGCCACAGAAGCTGTGGCGCCATCAGTGCCGAGCCAGTCAATGGCCTTTGCAAAAATGGGCTGCACACCTTCAGGGTGGTTGTGTGGAGCCAAAAGGAGGACGCACCCCCCCTGGTGCCCTTCTCCCTAGATTCGGTGGGTGGCTTGGTGATGCCCTTCCATTGCTCACTGCCTGCAGTGACTCATGGAATGGGAGGTGATGGAGCTTAGGCTCCTGGCTAGACGGTGGTGACTCCTTGTGGGGTGGTGGCCCGAGAGTCTTGCACAGCAGCTGAGACACCCTTCCCCCACCTCATTACAAGCCCTGCTGCTGCCAACCCACCCCAGTGCTATGAGAGCTGTTGCATGCAGAGAGGCAGCAGATCCTGCAACCGTTCTGCCTCTAGCAGGTCCGTCTCTCCATGATGAGACAACAAAGTCCAGCAGACCTTTGACTGGCAACTGTGATCAACCTTCAGTTTCTCTTCCTGGACTTGGTCGTGCATGGGGAGGACCTCATGAACCAAGGACTGCTGGCGATCTCGATGCTGTCTGTGTTGCCTCTGGCCACAGAGCAGCACGCCTGATCTGTCACCTTTTGACCTTCTTAAGATTCCCCCATGGGACAGGCTTGAGAGGTGGCCTTGTGTGACCCTCATGAAATTCAGCAGGTCCTGTACCTGGGCTGGGGCAAGCCCAAGCAAAATTACAGGCTGTGTAGAGACTGGATTGAAAGCAACACTGAAGAGACAGACCTGGAGGTGTTGGTGGATGAGAAGCTCAAGATGAGCCAGTAATGTGTGCCTGCAGCCTAGAAAGCCAACTCTATCCTGGACTGCATCCAAAGAAAGGGGACGGGCAGGGTGAGTGAGGGGATTCTGCCCCTCTGCTCTGTGCTTCTGAGACCTCACCTAGAATCCTACGTTCATTTCTGGAGTCCTCAGCACAGGAAGGACAGGGAACTGTTAAGACTGAGTGCAGAGGAAGCCACAAAGATGATCTGAGGGCTGGAGCACCTCCCATACAAGGACAGGCTGAGAGAGCCTGGAGAAGGCTTGAGACAGACCTTGGAGCAGCTTTCCAGTACTGAAAGGGGCTACAGGAAAGCAGGGAAAGGGTTCTTTATCAGGGAGTGCAGGGACAGAATGAGGGGTAATGGTTTTAAGCTGAAAGAGGGAGACTTAGACAACGTCTTAGGAAGAAACGTTTGCCTGTGAGGGTGGTGAGGCACTGGCACAGGTTGCCCAAAGAAGTGGTGGCTGCCCGGTCCCTGGAGATGTTCAAGGCCAGGTTGGATGGGGCTTTGAGCAACCTGATCCAGTGGTAGGCGTCCCTGTCCACAGCACGAGGTTGGAATGGGATGGGCTTTAAGGTCCCTTACCAACCAAACTGTTCTATGATTTTATTTTACCAGGGTTGCAAACAAACCCCATCCAACCCCCAGGCCAGACTGAGCACACTGGGGTGGCGGTCACACAGAGCGCCATCGGCAGGAAGTGCACCCCAGCAGCAGGCACTGCGAAGTGATGCAATCCTTCCGTTTTTCAGTTTTTTGCTTTTGCAACCATGACTTCCGCTATTGGAAGCTCTTGTGCAAAGCAGAGCAGATATGCAGGCGATAACATACAGAGACAAAGTCCCCAAAACAGCCAATGCAAGGAGGGCGGCTGGCATCCCCAGTGCATTACAGGGCAAACAGGCTCCTACAAGGCTCCAAAAGCCCCAAAGGAGCAGATCTGGTGTCCTTCCAGGACATGTCATCGAGCTGGCCGTTTTAGGAAGAAAAAGGAGCTTATATCATTAAGTAAAGCTGAAAACCCTCCATCTCTTTTGGGAAAGACATTTAGCTTAATTTTTCAATACCTGGAGTGGTGCTGTTGGGATTTTCTCTTCCCTTGGTGGAATGGGGAGGACACCCTGAGGGGCAGAAGAAACCCAAGCCCTGCCCACCAGTATGCAGGGATGAGGACCACGCAGTCCCCGCGCTCCCAGGAACACTTCCCTGTGTGCCTGCCCATTGTGGGTTTTGCTGAGGGTTATCTCCTTCTCTCCAGATAAGCCACACTGATGGCCTGTTCCTTATCAGCCCGAGATTCAGGGCAGGTATGATAGGCAGCTAGGCGCCAGGGTGCTGCAGGCAGGTATTTAGACAAAGATCAAGCCCAGCTAGAGTGATTTCGGATGGGAATGCTGGATCCTTCTGCTGATTCCAGCCATGGCTGGAGTTACCTTCCAGCCTGAGCATGTTAGCTCATGAAGCTGCAGCTTGGACATTCAAGTTCACCTTTGTTGGAGCGGCTAAATTACATTTACACCATCTGCTGCTCACACTTAGGCACGAATTATCAGTCTCCATCTCCCATTCCCATCTTCTTCCCAGTGTAATGGATAAAAATGGCTTTTGCCTGCACATGGACTTGAAAAGGGCTGCAGTCTAGCTGAACTTGCATGGCTCTGAGGTGTGCTCATCACCTGAACCCCTTCACCTTTTTCTTCTTCATGTAGTCCTGTTGGAAAGTAATTCCTCTCCCCAGGAACCATCCAAGCCACAGGAACCATTCCTTGTGTTGCCTCTTCCTGCTTGCCTTGCCTTTTCAGGTGGTCTGGGTGAGTTGGGAGAAACCTTAACTGAAAGGATATGAAACAGCCAGAAGAGGAAGCATCTTCCTGTGCTCTTCATCCCCTCCAACAGCAGGACAACCTTGCGAGGTGGTGAAGTCTGGCCCACTAGCTCCATGGCATGGACAACCCTGAAGTCTTGTAGCCGTGAAATTAGGAATTACTGCCAAAGTCTGGAGTGCTCTTCCAGTATAAAACTTAGAGAATTGCTGCAAGGGTCCTAAAAGCAGCCAAAGCCTCCCAGATCAGCTTAAGCTGCAGGACCACAACAATGTCCAGAGTGCTACCTCAGAACTCTCATCCCTCAAAGTTCTGGGACTAAGGAACTTTGTAATCCAGTCCCTGAGGTGAAGGGTTTCACATTGTGGGAAATGCTCTCCTATCTTCCAGGTCTGACATCCTTCCCACTTAGCGGGGTCTCCTGCTTTATTTTGTAACCAAGGAAGGCAATCGCAGGCAGAAGTCTACCACAGTGTCACCTGGGCCTGGGTGAGATCGCTCTTAGAAATTGCCTGCAGTCTGGAGGCCCTTGTTATCAGCTGGATCTTGGCTGGGAGTTCCCCTTGTTTGCCAGGCAGCACCACTCCCGCTGCTGTCACTCCTGTTTCCTTATCTCAGCCTGGACTTCGGACAGAGACCAGTACTGCAGACACATAGGCAAGAAGGAGCTGTTTATGGGGATGATTACCCACTTGGGCAAGCCCTGAGCTGACTAAAACACAGGTCCAAAGGACCAGCAGAAACCAGGCTGGTTTGCTTTTCCCAATAACTGAAAGCTTTGCTTCAGTGGGTCTCTTGGAAAGCCTTGTACTCCCAACCCTGTGACCCACACGCGTGCCAAGTTAGAGCAAGCAGTCAATGCCTGCCTTTAATTAAAGGTTTTAACTGTGCAGCGTGGCTAGAGAGGGCACATGCTGAGTTAGGTAATGGACCATTATTTCCCTGGCTCTAGAGATAAACCAGCACAGCACACAGCTCTGCCAGAGCTGCAGGGACAGAACAGCTTTCTGTGCCTGCACATCTGGCAAGAGCTAGCAGGGGAAGGGGCAGCCTGTAACAGCCTGGGCTTCCTCAGAGAAAGCTCCCTCAGTTCTGACAGGGAAAGCAGCACAAAGTAACCAACACACACTGGGCTTCTGCTCAGACTGCAAATACAAGATGTTTCCGATGTTTCCCAAAAAGCTCCCCAACCCATGGAAATACAGGTCCCATGCCTGAAAGAAAGAGACCAGGTTCTGATATGGAAGTACAGCCTGCAGTAGGCTGGCAGTCGCACAGCAGAGGGATGCAGGGCCAAGGAGGGAACAACACTGCAAACAGATGAACCTGCTTTTCCCCTCAAACTCCCTCTGCCTCCACCAGCTCCTCCTTCCAGCCTGTTCCCCCCAATCCTTTCTCACCCAAGGGCAGCAGAAGGTGTACCAGCTCCCTGAGTGCCCAGCACCAGCCAGAAGCACCAGCCCCGCTGCAGATGGCTAGTCCAGAGGCTGGAGAGGAATCAGTCACCGACCCAGGGGAAGGAAACCCCATTTATTTAGGCTCTTTGAATTTGGCACACACAGAACAGATCACAGTAACGCACTGGAGGCTAAGGGTTTTGTTTTTGTTTTTCTTTTTCTCTACAGACATACAGGAAAACTCTATGCAACTCCCATGTACACATTACACAAAGGAAACAGCTTTAATCAACCACTGGTGAAACATGGAAGCTTTTAAGATCTCTGTAGCTGGCACAGGAATGTTCTCTACCCCCCCCATACAAAAGGCATTTCAGGTCAAACTTTCTAGTAGGTGATATTTCCATGCATTTCTACAGAATTAAAGAAGCTAACAGACAAAAAGCCCAGATCAAGCCATATTAGTCTGGCCAATTGGTTCTATTAAGTTAAATCAAGAGTAATTATGGACAAATGGACCAAGTGACCAAAGTCTAGGGCTGAGAACACCACGTTTTAAGACATGGTTACCTCTCACTGTACTGCCCATAACTGGAGAGCTCCAATATAAGAATCTGCATTTGTAAAAGCCTCAGAAGCATCCGATCTGCTAGTGAGTGTGTATTAGAGAAACTAAGATAGTTCTAAATGAAACTACGTCAACAGAAAAGCAATTTATATAGATCACTCAGTCTGGAAGAGAACTCAAAACACTTCATAACAGGAAAACTGAACCTACAGAACACGTGAACCTTTAAATATTATTACTGCACCGTGAATTTATAAGAGAGTGGATTAGGACTACTTCTCCAGAAAAAGTGTCTACTTGCTCTCTATTTAACTTCAGAATTACCCTTTATTAGTACTGCTCTTTAACTGCAAGCACTAAGAATTTAACCCAGTTTCAGTGCCAACTGGTTGCTTCTAGCCTAAGTTTAACTACAGGTTTTACAGTTTTGTATTAAACAGCTACAGGGGTAAAGTTTTTGAGTTTGGCAATGTGGCCAGTAGCCTCAAAACAACTGAATTTTACTTGTTACGACAATTTAGAAAAGTAAGAACAAGAACCATATTGTTCTCACCTCCCCACCTTTCACCCCAGGATACGCTGCTGCATTGGACCCAAATTTTTTGAAGACCTTTAGTGTTAATCCATGAGGGACAGAATTGGGCTGGACAACCAATGCAAATATTAATACACCAAGATAAATCCTTAGATTTGATTTATTTAGGGTCATTTGTACATACAAGCTACATCTCCAAAATCTACTTTATTCTACAAGACAGCTTCCCTACAGTTAGTGAAACCCTTGCCTAGAATAGTTGCTTTACATAACTGATATATTAAAACATGGAATGCTTGTAGAGTTGTGGCACTGTATGACATCTACACGGGACTTCCTTCAAAAGCTACGACTAGGGAGCCTCCTAGTTTCTCAGCAATGCAAGCTCGGTTGAGGTCCTCTGGCCCATTTGCTTGGCATTCATGCTTTATGCCTAAAAAAAGAGGCAAAACACTCAATAATGCAGTATTTTAACATGCCAGTAAATCAATTAAAATAACATACTTGGTAGTAATGTTAGAAGAAGCAGTTTGGTCACTCACACAGATCTGCTGTAGCTTAGGAGTCCAGATAATTTTCCCCTATCTGTCATGAGAGACATCTGGCTACACACTGAATAACACCGTTAAAGTACTGGGGAGAAAGCTTTCGCTAGATCAAAGCTCAGACTGTCAGCCTTTTCACTGAAGGCTCTCTTATGAGTGAACCTCTCGCTCCTAGTGCCACCCTGAATACGGCAGGTAAGGGAGCAACATGGAAGCACCCTGGGACAGCTGACTCAGCTCTGGAGAGGTGGATGAAAGAATAAGAGTGGGAACCTGAGATCAGAAACCAGTAAGGCTTTGCTGGTCTAAAGTATCAACAGTAGTTTCTTTTTTTGGAGGACATGGAGCATGACCCAAGCCCATCTTATGTGGAGACAAGCAGATTTTCTTCAGGATTTATTTTTCCATCTTCTACAAGTGCAGCACAAAACACTCCCTCTGGGTGGTACCACTCCACTGGTGAGCTGTCCTGTGGAGGGTGGCACTGCTGCACAATGATCCTGTCACTCTTGCACAGGGCAACATTCTGGCCCATGCGGGACAGAAGGGGCAGCTGCAGCAGTGTCTGGCTCCGAGCCATTGGAATGAATGACTTAGCATGAGATTTCTGAATGCTGCAGCAAGGTGTTTACTCCCTGATTAATGAGGTCTGACAGGCTGAACAGAACTTTGCTTCTCCACTGGGTGTGTAGAGAGTAGCAGTGTCATCACAACTGCATCTCTAAATAAAGCGAATTGTTAATTACTACTACAGGACAGTGAGTTTATGAGATTGTTCATTTCAGCAGACACAGAGCTGAAAGTCCTCTGCTACAGAGGCAGCTCTGCACAAAATCCAGCCCTGTGTTATAACCTAATGGTTTCTAGCCTGTATGGTGTAGATGTGCTGCTCTGTGCAGTACGGCTATGGTGTTGCACACTGCAAAGCCTGCTCTTGTCCTCCGCGCAGTCCTAGTGCCTCTCAAATTCAGTCAGGCAGCGTCAGTTTTAGCCAGAGCTTACTTTAGCTCTGTCACAGGGTATTTCACTTGTGAAGTTCTCATCTCTCACTTGTATCTCAAAAAAACCCAGCCTCTCAAACCCATCAGCCAACAGTTAAGCCTTGCTGTGTAATCATTCCAGGGGCACGGCACAGTTAGGAGTGTTAGCTTTGTTACATACCTTGAAACTTCTTTTTGATTGCATCCTTGGAGCTCGCGTAGATCATCTTACTTTTGAGAGGTGCTTGTTCTGGTGCCCTGGTGGAACACACCAAAAAAGAGTGCAATTAGTGACATTTACTATGCAGCATAGACAGAAGCAGTATCCGACTGATTATGAACACGCGGAATGCCTCCTGGCTCTCCTCTGCCACCTTGCCAGCCTGGGCAACACAAATGCTCAGAGACCTCACCTGCAGCACTTGGATTGTATGTTAGGAATGAGTGAGTTGGGAAGATGGCTTACCATAAGAAAAACATCAGCTCTTCTTTTTTAGATTCCTTGGTCTCAAAGCTTGCATCATACAAGGCATAACGGCAATCCTTCTCGGGAAGCATCTGCACAAAGTGCTTGAAAGGGTCGGTAACCGTCACACCAACATCTCCCACCAGAATCTCTTTGCCTTCTTCCACAATAATGCACTTTTTGTCTGGACTGAGGCAGAAGATGACAGCCTTCTTCCTCTTTTTAATTTCCTCAGGTGTAGAGCACTTCCGCACTTTCATGTCATAGAAGATACGGCATACTTCATCGGCAACTTGTACTCCAGATGCCTACAAAGACAAAACCAAAGACCTTTACAGCCATCGTGACAGATTTTCACAACTGCATTACTGCACTGCCTCAAATTTGAGGCTAGAAGGCAACCAGTACTGGGAAGAGTCACCAGTGGCCTGACAGTCTTGTCAGAAAAGGCTGCAGGCCCTTTTTTTCCAGGCCAAGAAAAGAATCTGGAGTCCCAGTGCTGCCCACAGCCAGCTGACAAACCAAAAGTATTCTGAAGAAGGCACAACTTTACTTATATTCGAACACTGTTTTGGGGTAGTTTTACATACATGTCTACCGCTTGTCCTTTGAGATTCAGTTGTGGTAAATCCTTTGGCATTACAGCAGCTTAATTTTGTTCCCCATTTCAGATTGGCTGGACAATTTAAGTCCATGAGGATCTTCAGTTCAAAGTTTCCCAGCCATTTCTAACACACTTGCAAGCAGCTTTAGGAACAGAGGTAAACACGGCCAAATTCCACACTTGTAACACGAATTTGGTATAGAAATCAAAAGAACTGCAGTGGGGTACTGGGACTGCAGTGGTAGTTTTTAGCCAAAAAAGCAACTTTGAAAAGTTATTTTGAATTCAGTGTTTTCAAGGGAGAACACAGGAGTCTAACAGATACAGTGTCTACTTCCCAGCAGTACTCCTTGGCCAATTTTTAAAGCCAGCTGCCTGCCTTTTCAACCCTGCTTTTTCCCTGCCTTTTCAACCCTGCTTTTTCCCTGCCTCGAAGACTGATGGTATATTCTAGCTCCTCAGTGGCACCCCTGTGTGCCAGCTCTAACAGGAGGTGTGGATGCAGCATCACCCATCCTACGTTAAAGGCAGCTGCACAGAATAAAGAGAACAAGACCAAACAAAGGTGATGAGAGGCTGAACTGCATTTTCAGTCTGCTGCTTTTCTGGGAATGAGCCAAAAAAAAAAAAAAAAGAGGTGGCAGGGTAGAAACATTTCTATCTGAGTTTTATTCTCAGAGCTCAGCAAAGCTAGAGAGTTTAAAAGCAGCTGTGCAATAGCAAATATTGGAAGGCATCCTTGGCCAGTAGACACTCCTGGAAGGACACCCCTGAACTAAAGCCTGCTCAACACTCATCTATCTGCTCAAAACACAGAAAGCAGTGTAAACTGTGAGATTCCTTACTAAAACTGCTTCTTCCCCAGATGGGCTTTTGGTCTTCAAAATTCAACTGGCATTACCCTCAGGTATGGCAATTCATATCTTGGAAGGGAAATTGCCCTCCTCCCTCTGTGTAAACTACCACACGCCACTGGTTAGAAGCACAGTCAGCAGTACTGAACAGTCAGGTAAATCATCAGGTGAGACAGACCAACTGAAAAAGACTAAAGGTTGTCCATTTTGTTTTCCCTTTAGCTCAGCCCCAAAACATGTGCTTGATGGATTCATTTTGCTGGGGACACTGCACCCTGTCAGAGTGGAAGTGTTCTAAAGAAACAGCATGGTCCAGCCGCAGACGCAGGGAGATCAGTGGTGAGGTGTGAACCGCTCCAGTGCTAGCTTTCAAAAGGGCTGTCCTGGAGAGATGGTTACTGACTGAACAACCCCTTAATGCGTGGCTTTTTTGAAGCCTTGACTAATGCCTACAACAGTGCTCTTTAGGGGTTTACTTTAGCGGACCTCCTGCAAGAAGGGAGTATTGGGGCAATCTATCCAGAATCCCTGCACTTGCTTTAGGAGAGAACAGGGAGTAACTGATTGTGCTTCAGCTGCCTGGCAAGGAGCCACCCTTCTACGTATCTCCAACAAGGCAAGGAATGTAAAAGGAGAAAGCCGATTCCCGGATAAATTTGAGCAAAAGTGCAAACATGGACTCAAAGTGACTCACTCCTCTGTCACCTCCTCCACATGGATATTACACTTGTCAGAGTGAGACTAAACTAATGAGGAATAAAGGTCTTTCTCCTCCCATTCCTGTAGCTGGTACAGGTAAGAGGTCTCTGGGAAGACTCTAAATAACACAAGGTTGCCTTAAGAAGGCAAACAGTGCAGCCTCTAGAACTATTGCATCAGTCACTAAGAACAAATCTACAGTAAACTCTAGACAACCTGTTTTAATCCTGAGATTTGTCTAACTAATGGTACCTCAGTAGCTGACAACAGGTGTTAAGACTCAGACTTTGGTTATTAAAAATGCAAGATTCTAAGCAGAAAACGCTTAGAAAATCTGAACTAGCATGGGAATGAATCTAGGAATTGTGGTTCACGTTACCTAGCTCTACTTTTGTCAATTCTTGATCTTTGCTCTCAGACCACAACTACTTCCCCTGCACCAATTCAGGTTGCCAAGAATCTAATTTTCAAAGAAGAGGTTAATGCTCAGCGGACAGCCAGAAGCAGTAGCAGCAGCAGAGCTGCAGGTAGATGCAAAGTTGCCAGCCAGGCGCATACGTTTGTCCTACTGCACAGCCAGAAACATGTCTCCAAGGCAGGAGGCAAGTTGTTTCCTTATAAAGAAACTGAGTACTGCTGGCAAGTTAGTTCAGATTCCAAAAATGTTGAGAGTATTTAGTCTGGAAACTCAAAATCAACTGTTAAACTGCAGCTGATAGCTGGGGCTGACCAGAAGCTTAAGGGACAACAGTTATGAACCAAATATTTTTAGATGTGCAAAGCAAAATGCTGTTAGTAGCCAGGGCTGCTCCTTTCCACAGCTGCTATACAACCCCTGGATTCGTCACACAGGCTGATATGAGCAGCCATTATGTTGCTAGGGACAATGAAGATTTGTTCCACCTGAGGAAACCCTATAGCTGTGTCACGGCATGGGTTGACATGAACCCATAAACTCCTGGTGCAACTGTTCCCCCCAAACCAATCTAATTTTGGAAGCACAGGACTCCCTGTTCAACTCTAGGCTAAGACCAGCCACAAGTGGCTTCAAAAGCATCCTTAAAATGGAAAAATTAACCCAAACCCTGGGCAGCTTTTGTTCTAGGGTGTTTGCAACCATTCTCTGTAAAGCAGCAATAGAATGACTTAAGAGCACTGGAAAAAGGAGAAATGCCACACTCATAAATACACGTTCTCAATAGACTGTGTCTCTGCTGATCTGCCCAGAAGAATAGCTGGGAAGAAGCCTCCACCCTGCCAGTAATGAAAGAATAAACATTTTATTTGTTAGCCTGGATTTTCTTTCTTTGGCCCCAATATCACTCGGCTCAGAGGATTCAATACAGCACATTCATTATGATTTTGTGTGTTCTGGCTTGAACACTGCAGGGCTACCACAGTCAGCCTGATTCTGGTCCTGTTTCAGTATGAAGCAGTTCCCCAGCTCTGTATGGGTGAGCAGTACATGGTAGGTGACACAAACATCCACTAGTGACATTTTGTGACGGCACACAAGACTAACACGGGCAACACCAGCTTAAAATCATTCTCAGGACACAAATGCAGAGAAAAGTCTACATTCAAGTAGCCAGCCTGCTTCTATGTGCCGAGGACACGAACCACAGGGCCTGTTAACCCAGCTGAAACAAGGCAGTAGAGAGGAGGCAGACTACCTAATTACTGAAACCGGTGCCAGTACAGCATATTCTGGGAGACATTCAGGCAAGAACGGACAGAGTAACTTTCTCTGAGGCAGTAAGCAAAAATGAGTTCTCCTCCAGTACTTCCACACAAGCACTGCAAAGGCAGCATGCCTCGTGGCCCATACATGATCCTGGAGCACTTGCACCAGTATCCCCATTGTATTTCGATATAGGCTGCTGTAGGCACATGAGGTAATGGTTGCATTAAATGCCTCGTCAGCGTGCGCTGCAGTAACACAGCAGCTCTTATTCCCCACACAAAGCCATCCTTCCTGCCCTAAGTGCAAAGCACTGCAGAAGTCTTGCAAGAGCAGAATGCTGTCCCTACACAGGGCAGCCCAAACAGAGGCTTCTGTCTAGCAGGCTTCCAACTGCAGGAACCGTCCCTGGCTGCCTCCACTAAGGGTTGCCAGCATTTGGCTTCCATCAGCAAGTCCTCTACAACTGAAATTTAATCTAAATGGGGGAAGACCAAAGAATAATCCAAAGCTTTCTCAAGAAAATCCCCATATACAGAAAGCCATTTCAGGAGTGAGACAGATGCCAGACGCCTGATAAACTGGATTTGTAGCAAGCCTGCATTGAAATGTAATTTTGACACACTGAAATTTGCCTTTTCTTTTATTAGGAAGTGCTGTGAACTCCAGTATTTTTGTTGCATGTTTAAAATATTTTACCTAAGAGAAGTCTTTGTTCCCTCTTCAACTGAAAGACAGTCAAGATGACTTTAAACTAGTGACGTGGATTGCCAAGTTTGAAGGACTAAATTTGTTTTTAAGTATAGGCATTTTTTACAGTGTGGGTTTTCTTTCCCATGATCAGAACTGAAGAGGCCCCAACAGCAGCGCCTGTGTACACGTTATCTACAGAGATGACGTCTTGAGAACAAGTTCTTGCCTTGTTTTGCTTGGGAACCCACACACACACATTGTATACACCAACAGGGACCATCCACAGCTACTCAAGTGGAACTTTTTCTTCTTTGGAAAGCATCGCTAATTTTTCACCAAGGACTTATTAAAGTATGCCTGGTTTAAATGCAGAGGCTGTGCTCCCATGTTTGCTAGCCACATTCCTGCCATACATCTAGTTCAGTTTCCTCAGCAAACACCTTGTTTACCCTACGCCTGACTACTATCCCTCCTATCCACCTCCAAACCCCACTGCCACAGCCAGATCTGCCTGGGCAGCCACATGGCTTTTCCATCTGACTCACTAATGTGTCACAGTACATCTCTGTGGCAAATATTTCTTTGGTTAAAGCTATGACCACCCAACTGTTCTGGGACACTAGCTTCCACAAAGCAGTCCCTTACACTGCCTGGCAACACCCTGGGACATCCTCAGCACCAAGGCCTGGAAGGGAAAGTGGAGCCACATTAGCTGTGAGAGAACTTAGCCAGAAGGGAGTTGCACAGCCTGCCTGCCGCTACCAGACTGGGAGAAGATTTGGCCACACCAGGGTCCTAAAAAGGTGACAGCCTGACCGAAAACATGGGTGGTTAAAAATTCAAGGATCTTAAATACTGCTTTGTTTTTCTTATGTTATTTGAACACTCAAGAAACCCATTTGATATTACTACCCCCACTTTACTGGATAGGAAAGGAGGGGATGCATAGTTTAACTTCACCCTGAAGACCAGCACCACTGTGACCTTCCAAGACCCAAGAGGCCCATGTCCTTCGCCACCTACAGGCAGCCAGCCAGCCAGACACCCCCGTTTACGCCAGGCAGTCTATGCATCTGAAAGTCCCAAGCTTCAATTCATATCTGAAGTATGATATGAAGAATAATTGCCTTTTTACTGCTGTTGTGCAGGCCGTTATTTGCACACCATAAGCCAGCAAGAAATAGTTATTTCCATATCACTTGAAAGAAGATTTACTTGCTAGAATCACAGTTTTTATTTTGCATTATTTGGCCTCTTTTACACAGGTGAATCAAAAGTCTCTTCAGGATTTTTTCCCCTGCCATAAGAAAGGTTATTCACTAGACAAGGAGGGATGAGTAAGAAAGGAATTATATAAAAAAAAGGGCAAAAAAGTCTCCCCTGAATTCCTGGAGGTCATTCCCTCAGCTTTCAGCCAACTAGGAAATCACCTCCTCCCAGTTACCACAAAGTTCACTTCTGATGTAATTATCAAGGTAGATAGAACAAGCAATGCCCACAAAAGGCAATCCCTGCAACACTGCTGAAAAACAGGAACCATGGTGGCCGGTAGCAGGGTAGAAGTTTTGAGTAGTACCCATTCCTGTGTTGAAAAGCATGTTTTTAAAGTAATTTGCGTGTAAGCTGGTAGGCAACAAGACTCTTGCATGAAAGCAAAGCTTCTTAAAAACACATTCAGCGCAGAAATCAGCTATGATGAGCCCAAGTGTGCGTAAGAACTTTCTGGTGGCCCTCCAGGCATCTATGGCAACATAAAGCTTAAACCTCACCCTTGAGCGACAAAGTTGGTGAGGGGGCTGGAGAACAAGTCTTACAAGGAGCGGCTGAGGGAACTAGGGCTGTTTAGCCTAGAGAAGAGAAGGCTGAGGGGAGACCTTACTGCTCTCTACAACTATCTGAAAGGAGGTTGTAGAGAAGAGGAAGCTGGCCTTTTCTCCAGGACAAGAGGGAATGGCCTCAAGCTCCACCAGGGGAGGTTCAGGCTGGATATCAGAAAAAATTCTTCACGGAAAGGGTCATCGAGCACTGTAACAGGCTGCCCAGGGAGATGATTGAGTCACCATCCCTGGATGTATTTAAGATGGGTGGATGAGGTGCTGAGAGGCATGGTTTAGTGGTTGATAGGAATGGTTGGACTTGATGATCCTGTGGGTCTTTTCCAACCTAGTGATTCTGTGAAAAACAGGCTTTGAAGGCCTGCTTTGGGCATCCCAGACACTTGAAGGTTTCCTTCCTGGAGATTACTGTGAACACTGAACAGTCAGGCGAGCAAAAAGCTCTGAACAGCCTTACATGCAAATTCTGGCTGTCTGCAGGCTCTCCTGCATGAGATCACTTAGGTCAGCCCTTGCTCCCAGCAGGAGCCTCTTGATAGCGATACTCTGACAAGGCGAGCAGGAACATGCCAGACACCCACACTACCAATTGTCATGAGGCTGTCATCTTGTATATGAGGCATACGTACCTTGTAATTACACAGATTTGGGAATAGCATCGACTAACAAGCAAGAAAAATAATTTGCACGGTCCTCCAAAGACCATGGACTCATTTAATCCAGCAGCAAAGAAAATGAACCTTGTGGCGAAACACAAAAGCAGAAAATCCAATGCTCTTTTGATACCAAACGATGCCCTCCTGCTGGCATTCCTCTACGTTGCCAGAAGGCCTATGGTTTTTGCCCAAAAGCAAATTCATTCCCAGCAAGTGGAAAGCATCTTAAAAAAAGCCCACCCAGACCCCGTTCCCAAAAGGAGATCACTACGAGACATACTAGTTATGACTGACTGGGGAATTCTTTGGTTCCGGAGCAAGATGAAGCCTGACACACTGAGTAGTCATTCTAAACTAGGTTTGCATACTGCAGAGGTGGTAGCTAGCTTGTTCAGACAAGCCTATTTTAAACAAGAGCTGCAAGTCTCGCCAGACTTTGAGCAGCTTTATCTGCAACTCCCATTAGCTCTGCTCCACACTGCAGATGAGGCAGAGATGCTTCAACATGGGTGTTATAGGAAGCAGGGAGAGGAGCAGCACATCCTGTCTGCCAGGTCTATATTGAACAGAAGTTTATTTACTGGATGCTCAAGAAACTAATGGTAAATACCATGGGATGGCCTCAATACGCAAGTCCTCCATTAAAGGCAAATGCATCAAAACACTGAAATGTTGCTGGGCGAGGGTTTGTGCATGACTCAAGCAAAAGAGAACTGGATGATCTTTAAGGTCGCTTCCAGCCCAAACCATTCTATAAAATAAGGGGCCTAGGAACTCTTGATCAGGGAACGCAGAGATAAGATAAGAGGAAATGGTTTTAAGCTGGAAGAGGGGAGATTTAGATGAGATCTTAGGAAGAAATGTTTTCCTGTGAGTGTGGTGAGGCACTGGCACAGGTTGCTCAGAGAAGCTGTGGCTGCCCCATCCCCAGAGGTGTTCAAGGCCAGGTTGGATCAGGCTTTGAGCAACGTGATCCAGTGGAAAGTGCCCCTGCCCAGGGTAGGAGGTTGGAATTGGTTGGGCTTTAAGGTCCCTTCCATCCTAAATCATTCTATGAAGACCATCAGTTAAAACTATCAGAGCAAAGAATTCAAGTGAATTTGTCAGTCTCAGTAGCCAGAGTTAAATATGGATGCAAATTTCTAGCACAGGCAAAGCAAGAGAAGATGAACCCTCATGAAGCATAACAGCTGTTTGGACTGTTTCACTACATTTATGAAAGGGGTTCCCTGGCATTTTTTTGAAAGCAAGAGAAAATGGGCAAATGGGTGTGTAAGTTTAATATATTTCTACATTTCCCTTTTCTAGCACTAACTCAGATTAGGAGCAACCTGATGTAGTGGGAGGTGTCCCCGCCCATGGCAGGGGAGTTGGAAACGGATGGGCTTTAAGGTCCCTTCCAACCCAAACCATTCCATTACTCCAGAACGCTTCCAGCACTGTCTTCCCTGAGCAGAGAAGCAAGATGAGCTTCTCTCAAGCCTTTGCAGCAAATACTTTAAGATTTTAGCTTCTTTGAGCGATTGCTGCAAAAAACCCACCGTGTTTGTTGTCAGCCTCCCTGCTGGTTTTGCGTCCCTGCTTTTGTCTGCGGCCGGGGCTGCTCGCTGCGGCCCGGGGACAGCGGAGCGGGGCCCAGGGACGGCGGGAGGCCGGGTTCTCGCCTCAGCCGCCCCGCTCGGCCGAGGACGAGCCGCCGCCGCCACCGTTTTCTAGGCCAGGCCCTACCCCCCACCTCCACTGGCTTCCCTCTCGCCTTTGGGGAAGATGGCTCCCGCCCGGCGGGGCGGATGCGGCTGAGGCCGCGCTTCCTCCCGAGGCCCCCGGCCGCTCGCGGTGGGCTCAGCCCCGCTCCCTTCGCCCGTTCCGCCGGGATGCGGCCCACGCGTGGCGGAGACGAGGCCTTCCCCCCACTCCGCCGAGGCCGCGCCCTGCGGCGCGGGGAGGGGCGGCACCATCCCCAACCCCCCACCCCCGCTCTTCCCGCCTCGCTCCTCACCCACCCCCCCTTCAACGGGTAAAATGGGCTCGCCCGCCCCTAGCGCCCGCGCGCGGCGCAGGACGTACCATCTCCTCACCGGGGGGGGAGTGGGGGATACAGGGGAGAGGACAGTTCCATCGCCTCAAAAAAGGGGGGCGGGGGGGGAGCAACCTTCCGCCGCCTCATGGCGGGGTGGCGGGGGGAAGAGAGGAGAACGGATCCGCCGCCTCAAGTTCGAAGGCGAACGGGAAGGAGCGGGTGGAGGGAAGGAGAAAGAGAGGCGAAGGAACGAGAAAGATAGAGGGGCGCGACGCGGCTGGCGGTACCACCCGCGACCCCCCCCACCTTTCCCTGGGGATGAATGAGAGGGAGGGTAGGGAAGGGGAAAGAATGGGATCCCCCCGCGGCCCCGGCTGCCTCACCATGGCGGCGTGCGGCTCCCCTCGGGTGCTGGGCGCGGCGCGGGCTCCGGCAGCGGGAAGGGAAGCGGCGAGGGCGCGAGCCGGGCGGAAACGCTGCCGACGTCACGGCCCGGTAGGAGGAAGCGGTTGCTATGGTGGGAGCTCCCTCCCCCCACAACTCCAGCCCCGCCCTGCCCCGCGCGCATGCGCGCACACGCGAAGGGCGGGGGGGCACGACGCTCATGCAGCCCGAGCCGAGCGTTGTCCAATCGCGGGGCGCGCCGGTGAGTGATTGACAGGCTTATGACCAATGGGAGAGGCTCCTTTGCCGAGGGGGCGGGGCTACCTGCCCCGAGGTGCGGCGGGGCGGGAAAGCGCTTTGTGGGGGGGCCAAGGAGTGGAGCGCGGCTAATTGGGGGGGGGTTAAAGGGGGCTGAGGGGGGTGGTGGCTCCAAGGGGAGGAAGAAGGCGGGAGAGGGGGACGAAAAGAGGGCTAGGGGTGCTGGGGAGGGGGCTTAGGGGAACTGAGGCGGTGGTGAGGGGGGGCAGCAGTTGTAGGAGATTTGCGGGGGGGCTGTGGGGCCTTCACTGTCCTGAGGGGAGGAAGGGGAGGGTGTCATAAAAGGATTGGAGGAGCTGGGATGGGGAGGTAGAGGAGGTGGTGAGAGGGCAGAGGGGTGTCAGGGCCCTGAGGTGGGGAGGGGGGCGCAAAAAGAAGCCTCGGGGTGTTGGGAGGGGGGTTAAAGGGGACTGAGGCGGTGGTGAGGAGCAGGAGTTGAGGGGTGAGGGGTGGCTGTGGGGCCATCATGGCCCTGAGGGGAGGAGGAAGAGGGGTAGGGGCAAAACGAGTGTGGGGGTTGCTGGGAGGGGGAGTTAAAGGGGGCTAGGGCAGCCACGAGCGGTCAGGGGGGCAGCACTTGCCCGGCTGTGGGGCAGTATTGGGCTTGATGCAAGGAGGAGGGTGGGGGGCAAAAATGGAATTTGGGGATGCTGGAATGGGGGTTAAAGGAGGCTGAGGTGGTTGTGAGGGGGCAAGGGGGCGAGAGGCTTGGGGCTGCTGGTGGGGGGGGTACTGGAGCAGGGTTAAAGGGATTAGGGGTGCCAAGACTGGGGTTGAAGAGGGCAGAAAGGAGCTGGAGGAGGTGGGCGGCCTTGGGGCTGTCGGGGTCCTGATGCACAGAGGAGAGCAGGCGTGGGGGGAGGCGGCCTGAAAGAGCGGATGGGGGCGGGGGAAGGGAAGAGCTGGCAAGGAGGAAGTGTGGGGCTTTTCTTTTTTCTGTTGTTTTTTTTTTTTTTTTTTTTTTTGTGCGTGTGCGAGGGTTTTTTCACTACCTACTTTGGTGCGATCTCAGTCAGGCACTCCTGATTGGCTGAGGCCGGCCGCACTCGCTGGCTGCTGCAGGAAACCCTGTGCATTTCTGCCCAGCGCCGACAGCAGCAGCGGCAGCAACACCACCAGCAGCACCAGCATCATCCACGCCCGAATCAAAGCGGCTTCTATTTCAGGTGGCTGAAACAATCAGCTGAAACAATGAGCGGTTTGTTCTCGGAACAAAGCCGACGGCTGAGAAAACGCTGGTGCTGGGACCAGAGAAGCTGCTGTTACGCATTTATTGAAGTATTCTGAAACACTACAAAAATATTCCTTAAAGCTTCTGGGCTGTGAAGCTTGAGCTTGCTGTAATCGGGTTACAGAAGCACCTACTAATGGTAAAAAACACATAGGCAAGTTTCATTACTAGTCTGGACTACAGGGATGTTCCCAGTTTGAATCAATGACCAAAAAAGTGCCCGACATGAAGCTTATTCATTGAGTCTCTGTGCCTGCTTGTAAGTAGAGAACAAAACTAAGACTTGGTTGCAGGTTTCCAGAGCTGAGGTATAAGGTGGCAATATTTCATACCAGGTTACAGCATGAATCTCCACTACTGAAGGAGTGAGATGTACCTTCTGTCTATGTTGCTATTGTAATTGAGGGTGTTAGATTTTGATTACTTTCCTCTCCTTGCAGCACACTCCAGGAGATCTCTTTTAGATGCTGTTCTGCTTGTTCACATTAGATAGAAGTTGCTGAAATACCCTATATTAAAGACGTATGTGTTGGAAAAGCAGTCCTGTTGTGTTAGGTTCTTGTGTTATAGAAGGAAAGGGTTTGGGTTGGAAGGGAACTTAAAGCTTGTCCAGTTCCAATCCCCTGCCATGGGCAGGAACACCTTCTGCTGGATCAGGTTGCTCAAAGCCTCATCCAGCCTGGCCTTGAACACCTCTAGGAATAGGGCAGCCACGACTTCTCTGGGCAATGTGTGCCAGTGCCTCACCACCTTCACAGGAAAACATTTCTTCCTAAGATCTCGTCTGTATCTCCTCTCATTCAGCCTAAACCCATTATCCCTCATGCTATCCTTGCACACCCTGATAAAGCTGCTCACCAGCTTTCCTGTGGCAGCTGTCAGTACTGGCAGCTGCTTTAAGGTCTCCCCCAAGCCTTCCCTTCTCCAGGCTGAACAACCCCAACTCTCTCAGCCTGTCTTCATATGAAAGGTGTTTCAGACCTTGGATCACTTTTATGGCCTCTTCTGGACTCTCTCCAACAGATCCATGTCCTTCCTGTGCTGAGGACTCCAGAAATGAATGCAGGGCTTCAGGTGGGGTCTCACAAGAGTGGAGCAGAGGGGGAGAATCCCCTTCCTCACCCTACTGGTCCCATTTCTTTGGATGCAGCCCAGGATGCAGTTGGCTTTCTGGGCTGCAAGCGCACGTTACCGGCTCATGTTGTGCTTGCCATCCACCAGCACCCCTAAGTCCTTCTCAGGGCTATTCTCAATCCATTCTCCACTTGGTGGCTTATGCTGGCCAGGGACCCCTTTTGCAAGAGCATCAGATTTGTGGTAAAACTACCAAAAGACTTATCATTATCACTTAGAATTAAACTAGGTTCGGTAGTTCTTCCCTAGGCTCTTTTCAGATATATTTAATCAAGGAATGCTTACATTTGGACCAAAGCCTTCAGTGACTTTGGAAGTAAACCCAAGAATTTAATAAGGACACGGTTGTTTTGTCTTTTCAACATATAACTCTGAAACTATCACTCTTCACAGACTGGTTTCGCTGTGAGGGGGTAAAGAAGTAAGGCATCTTGGGGAGGAGAGGAAGGAATGATGTAAGGCCGTGAGGACAGGGCTGGGGCTGGTCCGTGTTCTACACTTATACGGGAAAATGAGTTGGGACCGGCCTGTTTGCTCAGTCTGTTTCAAGAGGTCTGGTTGTGGTTTTGGAAACATGGCAGTGGGTGGAGAAGGTGTCTAACTAGTCAGAGGAGCCTCAGCAAGGACAGGGGTTCCTTCCCAACAGGGTAAGGGAGATCCCTCTCATTTGTTTCTGTCTCATGCAAAAGATGCACTTGCTTTGGGAAGGGCACATAGTGACAACCACGAGGCCTTTTTGAAAGGTTTCATTCCCCAAAAGACAAAACAGCAAAGCCCAGTGAGGCATAAACACAGTGGCTGTGATGCTCTGAAGAGGCCAGAGGCAGCAGCTCTGCATTGAGATGCATTTACAAGTGCATGGCTTACAGTGGTACCAGCCTGCCTCAGCATAGGACTCCATGGTGTCTGTGTGCTGTGCCAGCACAGGCACTGGGAACTGCCTGCTGGTGATGAGCAGCGTGCATGTCGTGGTTTGGGAACACCTACTGTGTGTAAAACCTGTGCTGCTGCTTGTGCTGGGGAAAGGGAGTCTGTTTCTGCAGTCCTGTGCTGCTCCTTGACTCAACAACCTTCTTCTCACATACTTGTGACCTTGACCATTGTCCCAAGTGTTCGCAGTGCTGTGGCTTCCCTCTGAGAGGGCTTGCAGTAGGTTCATCATGTGGCTCCTCCATAGCTCTCATCTCAGTGCCTGAGCCAAGGGGAAACTCCCTGTATGGGGAGAGTGGGAGGGAATTTTATTGCTTCTTTTTACCAGCTCCCTTTTCATCAGTCCTGCCCTTTTGACAGGACAGTGACAAAGGGCAGAGGTGAGGAAGTTGTGGCTTATTGCCACCCTGACACTAACCCAGTCATGGCTCACTGCTTTGCTAATACACACCCTGCTTCTGTGGTCCTGTATGAGCCAGCATGGTTAAAGTCTTCTCAGAGAGAGTTAACCCATCTCCCCAGGGTTTTGGTGCAATACTAGGTTGTTGCAAAGAAAGAACTGAATGCTGTGGACTGCTGCAGCATTGTGGAGATGCAGGGGTTTTGACTTGCTTTGCTGCTTTCAAACACTGAGTAAGCTTTGTCCTTTTTTCCCTAGCGTTAGTGCTATAAATAAGCGAGGCTGAAAGCTCAAGCTGGATGTTTGGATGAACCATCTTAAAAGGTGCATCTCCCTCCCTCTTTGCGTTTGCAGTTAACCTGAAATTTCCCACTTAACCCCCTCTCCCCCAGCCATGGGGGAGTCCAAGAAATTTCAGCAATCCTGTCGCAGGTGGTGAGCGTGTTGGCTCCCATCTGAAACACCAGTGTGAACTGCAGCCAACAAGCGCCTGCCCAGTGAAGGACTGCTCCAAAGCCCAGTGTGGTTGGTATAAAATTCACCTGTGGGCTCCCGTTTGTGGATGAGACCCTGCATCAACAGAAACTGAAGATCTGTACATCCACCTCACTGGGTTTCCAGCATTTGAGGTGGTGACTACTTGCTTACTTTATATGCTTCAGCTATTTGAACTCCCCCTCCTGTCCTCCAAGCTACTGACTCATTTCCTCCTCTAAAACCTTCCTTTTTTAGCCTTTCGCTCTGAAGTATTTGGTGGCTGTTTTGAGCTGCCTGCTCCATGCCTTACTTAGGCAAACTCCTACATGACAGCCCTGCAAGTCTTGCTTTTGTACCATGGAAATGAGGATTTGCCCCCCCAATACTATCAGTTCTGAGGGGCAGTTTTAGCTCTTGACTGTGCTCTTAGGCAAATTTCTTCTTTGCTGTTGGAAATCAGGGAGGCAGAAAACCGGCAAAGCAGCTGGTAGGCTGAGCGAGCCACTGCTTATGCTAATTGCTGTTGTCTCCCTGTTAGTCCCCGCTTCCCCCATCTGTCTGCATCCACCTGCT
Organism: Phaenicophaeus curvirostris; assembly: GCF_032191515.1. NCBI lineage: Eukaryota > Metazoa > Chordata > Aves > Cuculiformes > Cuculidae > Phaenicophaeus > Phaenicophaeus curvirostris. The sequence goes on along the minus strand of NC_091393.1, from coordinate 107,312,961 downwards.
GTCTTTTCATACCCTTTCACCCTCATCTTGCAGCTGGAGTAGGGATCACAGAATATCCTCTTTCGCTGGATAACCACAGAGCATCTGGGTGGCAGGATCAGGCCCTGATTTTATGTGCTGTCACATGAAGCAAAGGAGCAGGCTGTGTCCCGTTGTGCGAGGGACGTGGTGCTGGCCCTGAGCTTTGGTCATGGTGGATGGATGTTACCGTAACCACACCATCTGAGTGTGCCTGAAAAGTAGTCCATTTTTCTCGGGACTTACAGAATATTGGCTCTATGCACTTGGCGTTGCAAGGCTCAGCAAAGATAATTTTAGACAGGAACAGAAAGTCTCTGTGAACCTTACAGTCAGAGCTGTTTTGCTGGCAGAAATGAAGCCATGAGAAGCCCATTGCTGTGCACAGCTGAAATGTTTCTGCTTAAGAAATGCACGAAAGTAAAAATGTAAAGGGAAATCTAGCCAAAACCAAAAGCTAGTCATATTCTGGGCTGCATCAGAAGCAGTGTGACCAGCAGGGTGAGGGAGGGGAATCTTCCCCTCTGCTCCACTCTTGGAGACTCCACCTGGAATCCTGTGCTCAGTTCTGGAGTCCTCAGCACAGGAAGGACATGAATCTGTTAGAGCTAGTCCAAAGGAGGCCATGAAGATGATCCAGGGGCTGGAGCACCTCCCACATGAGGACAGGCTGAGAGAGTTGGGGTTGTTCAGGGTAGAGAAGAGAAGGCTCCAGGGAGACTGTATAGCAGCCTTCCAGTACTGAAAGGGGCTACAGGAAAGCTGGGAAGGAGCTCTTTATCAAGGAGTGCAGGGATAGTAGAAGGGGGACCGGTTTTAAGCTAAAAGAGGGGACATCTTAGGAAGAAATGTTTTCCTGTGAGGGTGGTGAGGCATGGGCACAGGTTGCCCAGAGAAGTCATGGACGCCTCATCCCTGGAGGTGTTCAAGGCCAGGCTGGATGGGGTGTTGAGCAACCTGATGCAGTGGAAGGTGTCCCTGCCCATGGTAGGGGGGGGTGGAACTGGATGATCTTTAAGGTCCCTTTCAACCCAAGCTACTCTGTGATTCTAGGGTTATATACATTTTAGTGGGAGGAGGAGAACCTAAAGGTGATTCCCAGAAACTGCTGTGATGCTCCATTCCTTTTCTGATGATGATGATGTACAGCAGGCAGCATGCAGGAACGGAGAGCCTGGAGTGTGGTCCAAGTCCCTGCCCTGCCCTGTGGGGTGAGACTGAGCAAGCTGTTTCCCTCCTTTAGCTTAGTTTCGCATTTTTGAAGTGTTAGTGTTGTCATTGCCTTTTCCATAATGCAGTTTGAGATTTGGTGGAGACTGGAGCTGGCTGTTGCTTACAAATACATGTTATTTTTACGGTAATGAAAAGGCTGTCCTAAATTGCTAAGGATGAATGCCAGAACTCGTATTCTTTTTAATTTGCTTTCAACTTCCACTATTGCTGCAGGTTGCATTCCTTTTCATTTCCATACATTACAAACCCTGCAGGCAATGAACAACTGGACCAAAATCTGACCCTGCTTGCTGCTGTAAAACCTGGCTAATTTTATCAGCCTTATCAGAACCACTCTGGATGGAGCCCATGGGGAAGGCAGCCCTATGCTTCATTACCTCTGGGGCGTTTTCACCATTAGAAGGAGGAAATAAAACAAGGAGGCAGCTGAGGAATGGAACAGCCCTGTTTTAATTTAAATACATAAGAATGTCATCAAGCTACTCTACCTGGCTTGTATAATTTTTTTTTTCCTTAATTTTTGTTACCACTAAGGTGCCTGTCTGAAGTACTTGATATCATAAGAATGAAACCTATCCTGCCCCAGAATTAACTCAAGGACCAGCCACTGCTCAGCTCTTGCTTAAATCCTCAAAACAGGCAACGAGCAAAACTTAGAAAGATTTATTGAATTCCCTGTGTACATGTGGATTGGACCTTAAATCCCCTCAGTCACAGAAGCACAGAATGATAGAATCATGGAATGGTTAGGGTTGGAAGGGACCTTAAAGCCTATCAAGTTCCAACTCCCAAGCTGTGGGCAGGGACACCTCCCACTGGATCAGGTTGCTCAAAGCCTCATCCCACCTGGTCTTGAACACCTCCAGGGATGGGGTAGCCAAGATTTCTCTGGGCAACCTGTGCCAGTGCCTCACCACCCTCACAGGAAAACATTTCTTCCTAATATCTCATCTAAATCTCCCTTCTTCCAGCTTAAAACTTCTCCCCCTTGTCCTATCCCTGCACTCTCAGTCTGAGAAGAAAAGCTGAGGCCTCCAATTCCCCTTAACCAAGGGGAAAGGTTTCAAGCAGCATCTCTGGCTGTATTACCTGAATGCTTTGCAGCATTCAGTGTGGTTCCGCTCATGCGTATTTGCTATGAGAAAGGGCTGTGTATGCAACCCCTTTTATAGAGGGGGGAGCTGAGTTGAAGGTGGCTGTGCAACTCTCCCAGCCTGGGGCAGGAAATCTGTGGTAAGCCTGATGGAGTCTTCAGTGCCTTTACAGGGGAACACCCAAACCTTGAGGCTATCTCTTCTCTGCGCATGTAAGATGATAATGCTACTACATTGCCATGGCTGCGTGCATTTCATAGAGATTAAGCACTTGTGGCTTATGTGGGCTTTGTTGCTCCCATGGAGGTGGCTGCCGCTGAGATCTATCTGCAATGCCATTAATAATTTCCTATTTCCTGGCTAAATGAACCCTCTCTCCTTTCATGCTGCGACCCAGACAGTAGGTGGTTGTACCAGTTTGGTTTATTTTTTTTTTAATGACAGGGTTTGTGCTTTGCTGCACCACAATAATGAAGAAATCCTTCAGTGTTTTGTGACTTCTGCAGGCTCGTTCTTCTGCAGGACATCTCTTTCTTCCACAGGCCAGTCTTGTTCTTTCTTCCACAGGCCAGTCTTGCTCTTTCTTCTGCAGGCCGGTCTTTCGTGTGGAGGACAGCTCTTCCTTCTGCTTTTTGTTCTGCAGGATGACACTTTCTTCCACAGACCATCTCTTTCTTCACCCGCCAGTCTTTCTTCTGCAGAACAGCTCTTTCCTCTGCAGTCCAGCCTTTTCTTCTGTGGGCAGGCTCTTTTCCAGCAAGCCCGCTCTTCCTACTGCAGGCTGGCTCTTTCTTCTGCAAGATGGTTATTAGTTCTGCAGGCTGGTTCTTTCTTCTGCAGGACAGCTGTTTTTTCTGCAGGATGGCTCTTCTGTAGGATGGCTCTTTCTTCTTCGGCATGGCTCTTCTGCAAGACAGGTTTTTCTTCTGCAGGATCACTTTTTATTCCACAGGACATCTCTTTCTTCTGCAGGATGGGTCTTCTGCCTGACGGCTCTTTCTTTTGCAGGACAGCTTTCTTTTACAAGGTGTCTCTCCTGCAGAACAATTCTTTCTTCTGCAGGATGGCTTTCTTATGCAGGCCTGTTTGTGTTTGTTGTGCTGAGACCACTGGTTGACCCTGTTTCAGGTTTAGCTCTCAGGAATGGAGGCAGCTTGGCTTTTGTAATTGGGGTGGTTAAAAGTGGGGGGCTCATTATAAGGAGGGCTCCTAGGGTAAGATGAGGTGGTGTGTAAATTAGCCCCACCACACATATCGCCAATCATGCAAGGTGCTGTACGGGAACAGACTGTAAAATCTCCGCCCTAATCTGCTTACCGTCTAACCATGAGATAAAGAAACACATGGGGTAATGAAAAAGGAAGCAATGAGACCATATTAGTCAGCATGACAGATATTCATCAACAGCAGCCTGGCAGCTGGGAAGGATTAGCTGGAGGGTAGCGCAAGCCTCTTCAAAACAGTCCAAAGATAATGAAGTATCACTGAATGTGATTCCTGGGAATGTGATGGTGTATGAATGGGCTGCACAGAGTATTTAGGGTAGTTACTGGAGGCCAGAGCTGCAGAGGTAGATGTAAGCACCCGTCCCTGGCCACTGTGATGCTGGTGAGAAGCCACAGCGCTGCCTATGCCTGTGGAGCACAATTGGGGCAGGCAGCAGGATGACTCTCCGGCCTGCAGCCTGGGACAGGAGAAGTCCAAGAGCTGTGGGAGCTGGCTGTGCCGGTGACTTTATAGGTGGGTGCTAGGGACAAGCGCACCAGGTTGTGCTCACTTGTTTTATTGCCTTCTAGTACATCAAGTAGTTTTAAAAAGGGCATTGCTTTCCTGGTGAATGTACCACATAAATGGATAGACAACACTCGTATGGCTTCTGTCGTTGGGCTGTGTAAGATGAAGTGGAGGAGTAGGACAAACAAGCTGGAAAAGAGGAGGGTCTGCAAGCGTGCAGGCAGACAGCACGTCGCCATGGATGGGAACCTCTGACAGTATCCCTGACCTCTCTCCTATCTGTATTGTGGATGCTGTCGGCACACAGGATGTGGTCATAGAAGGGCAGATCAAGAATGGGGTCAAGAGTGGCTTGCTAGCTATGGCTCTGCTAGCCACCTGATCTGATAGATGGCCCACGATGAGCTAAATATTCCTGTTGCGGTGGGTCTTGTCCAGTGAGGTAGCTGTGGGGAAGTCTCCTCTGGCAAATAGGGCTGAGCAGCCCTTTCCCACTGGCCTTGTTAGAGCTGTTCTGTGCCTGGATCTGTGGTGGTGGCCTGTGTTTGGTGAGCTGACTCTCCACCGGCACACTGGGTGGGGAAAGGCTGGCTGGGCGGGTGGGATGGACCAGCTTGGCGCGCCTGTGTGTTACCAGTCTTCAGCAACTGTTGGTGTCTGTCTGAGCCACAGCTTGGATCTCCTGATGGACAGTTGCCCAACAAGCTGTACGTGGGATGCTGGCGAGGAGCATGCCTGCGGCTGCATTCTGGAAGGAGGCTGGGAATCACAGGATGCCAGTTGGTGTGTGCCAGAGCGACCTCTTCCCTGTGCAGGCTACCCTGCAGTCCTTCCCCAGGGCCCTGGGACCTCTGCTGATCCAGAAAGGCTCGAATGGAACCAAAACCCGGGCAGCTTGATCTAGTGGGAGGTGTCCCCGCCTATCACAGGGGGGTTGGAACTGGATGATCTTTAAGGTCCCTTCCAACCCAACCCATTCTATGATTCTATGAAAACCCAGTTCCTGGGCAGTGCTTCCCCCGTTGGATCCCCTCACACAAGTCTTTCTCCTAACGTATAATCCCAGCAGGGCCACCTCCACCCCGAGGGGCTGGTCTCGAACCCCGCCCTCCCCTGGAACCCCGGGCTGGTCTCGAAGCGGTGCCCGCCGGTGTGACCCGCCTCGCCCGCCGCCAGCGCCGCTGTGACCGGGGGCAGCGCGACACCTGCTGGCGGGGAGGAGCTCGGCTGCAGCCCGGCGGGGGTTACGCTCAGCCAAGGGCGAAACAGCGGTTCCCCGCTCTGGGTGTCCCCTTTTTTTAGCTCTCCCTCCCCTTTTCCTTCCTCTTTCCTCCCCTTTCCCTCCTACTCCTCCTTTTCCTCCCCTTCTTCCCTTCCTTCTCTTCCCCCCTTCCCCAGCCTTCCCCTCTTCCCTCCTTTCCCTCTCTTCCACCTCCTTTCCTCCCCTTCCCCTCCCCTTAGCTTTCCTTTCTTCACTTTTCCATCTTCTCCTCTCCCCACCTCCCCTCCCACCCCCTTTCCTCCTTTTTTCTCCTTTTTCCCTGCCCCATTTCCCCCATCCCTCCCATTTCCCCCTTTCCCCTGTTCCCCTTTTCCCTCCCTTCCTGCTTCCCCCATTTATCCCGCTACTTCTTTTCCTCATTTTTCTCCTTTTTCCTGCCCCAGAGTTTTCTCCATTTATCCCATATTCCTCTGTTTCCCCTTCCCTTTCTTTCCCTCCCCTTACCCCTTTCCTCCCCTTTCTCCACCTTTCCTTCCCTTCCTGCTTTCCCCCCTTTCCCCTTTTTCTCCTTTTCCCACCCCCCGTATCCCCTGTTCACCCTATTTCCCTGTTTTCTCCCTTTCCTCCTGCTTTGCCTTTTTTCTTTTTTCCTTTTTTTTTGTTTTCAGTTTTCCCCCTTTCCCCCTCCCCTCTTTTTTCTTTTTTTTTTTTCTTTTTTTCCTTCTTCTTCTTTTTTTTTTTTTTTTGTGTGGCTTTCTTTTCTTTTTTTTCTCCCCTCCTTTTTTTCCCCATCCCCAGCATTTAGCCCCCTGGTGGCTTTTCCCTTTCCTGCCTGATGCACTCGTTTCTCCCCAACGGCCATGACCACCTCTTGCAGAGAGGCTAAAGCTGACAAACCTGGCTGGCTCCAGGCTGCTCCTGGAGCACGGTGCAATTTCTCAGACTGGAAGGAGTATCATGTGGAGGTAATTGCCCATGGACAGGCTCTGCCAGGGCCTGGGATGTGATAGCTCCTCTATATTACAGCTGCCCAAGGCCAGGTCAGAGGTCTGTCTAGCCTGGTCTCCTCTTCCTGACATCAGGTGCCTCAGGAAAGATGCACAAAGGCAGTGAGCTGGCAGCAGGAGATCAGTTTGATGGTCTGCTAGCCACCGATGATGAAGAGGGAATGTCAGGAATGTCTTGGGTCTGACATGTGCCTCTATTTTGAATAACCTCTGACTATCATCCTTCCTGATTTTAAGCCACCACCATTTAAATCTAAGAAGACTCCTCATGTCCACTACACCTTGTGGAGGGGCAGCTGGGCAGGAGGCTTCTGCCATGGGCCAGGAGGTGGGATCTGAGGTCATATCAACATCGTTCATCTGCATGTCAGGGCTTGTGGCTCGTAACACGTGCCAGAAAGGATTGGTGGCTGGTCACTGCTGTCTCTCTTTTTCATATTCCTTGGAGGGACCAGATATGCCAGATGTGTCCAGATTGTGGATCTGATCTTCAGGCAGAGAGGAGCAGTGGGACACACCTTAGAACCTGGTGTCAAGGTGGGCCTTGTACATGAGCTGTGTGTATGAGATGTGATTTGGCTCCTTAAGATCCCCTGAGACCTCACCTTTTGGAGGGCTACTGGACACTTAAGCTTGACTGTTCCCTAAGAAGGCAGTGCCAAAAATCAGGGATAGAAAAGTGGAGGCCGATTGTTTCTGAATATCATGGCAGTCCAAGCTCTTTCTCACACAAATTCTCCTGGTTTTTTTGGCTGGATCTTACTTCTGTTTTGGGGTTTCCTGAAACCTGGGTGGTGAGGTGTTTCTCTCCTTGGCTGGCAGGTTAGACAGCTGCTGGTGTTTCTCCAAGCAGACCAGTTTCTCACACTTCCTTTTCATTTTGCCGTTGGCTTCCCATAGAATTGCAGAATCATTTAGGTTGGAGAAGACCTTTAAATCGAGTCCAGCCATCAACCTAGCACTGCCAAGCCTACCACTAAACCATGTCCCTAAGTGCCACATCTCCATGTCTTTTAAACACCCCTAGGGATGGTGACTCCACCACTTCCCTGGGCAGCCTGTTCCAGTGCTTGACAACCCTTTTGGTGAAGAATTTCTGCAGCAGCCCTACTCATCTGGCTGGTGCTGTTGCTTTTGTCCTGTAAGCAAATACAGGTGCCTCCTGGCCAGTGAACGTGCGTCCCAGCGCAGCTTGCCTGCCTGAGGTGGAGAAGGGGCTACAGAGGCATGAGGAGCAGGCTGTGAGCTCAGAATTGTGATGGGCTCTGAAACAGGTACCCATGCCCTAAGAAGCATCTCATCCAGTGTTTAGGTCTGATTGCTCCCAGTGCTCTAGGAGAGGGCAGCACAGGACTGGTTCTCAACGACGCTCTGGTGCCTTCCATGGGAAGCAGGGAAAAGCGATGGGGCCACTCCAATTACATCTCTGCAAGTTCACATTTTGCCACCAGAGAGCTCCCATCCTTCATAGCAGTCCAAGGATGAGGAAATAATGGCCAACATGGCAAAGAAGCCCCTTGGTCTCAAAGGCATCCCAGCTTTCATTGTGAGATCTGGACTTCAAGATGCTTGCACTGCTTTTTTTAAAAAAAAGATATTGTTTGTTTAGTGCTTGGATGAGGCTGAGAGATGAAGCTGAGAGAGCTGGGGTTGTTTGTTCAGCCTGGAGAAGAGAAGGCTCTGGGGAGACTTATAGCAGAATTCCAGTACTGAAAGGGAGCTACAAGGGACTTAGAGAGGGGCTCTGTATCAGGGAGTGCAGGGATACGATGAGGAGGAACAGTTTTAAGCTGAAAGGGGGAAAATTTAGATAAGATACTAGGAAAAAATGTTTTCCTGTGAGGATGGTGAGGCACTAGAGCAGATTGCCCAGAGACGTCACGAATGCCCCATCCCTGGAGGTGTTCAAGGTCAGGTCGGATGGGGCTTTGAGAAACCTGATGCAGTGGAAGGTGTCCCTGCCCATGGCAGAGGGGGTAGAACTGGATTACCTTTAAGATCCCTTTCAACCAAAACCATTTTTATGATTCTATGAGTTTTTCTCCTTCATTGCAGGCTTCTTATGAAAGGGGGAATATTGAGGCTGTGAATATTGAGGCTGGCTAATCCAAGAAGACATAGCGAGCAGGTGGAAATCTGGCGGCAGCAAGACAGTTTTCCTTACCCTGGTGGTTTGGACTGACTTGCTGATCAAATAGAGAGGGTCTGCCTGAAGCACTAGCCTTGCTGCTAGTAGTTCTACAGAAGAATGTGGCACTTCTGCTTGCATCTGTGACCTATGGTTTTAGAAAAACTGTTGATCCACGTGGTAGGTTTTTTTTGTACTAATTTGAGTTTGTAATCACTAGTGATACAACTTTTCCTGTTTAATTACAGGGTTGCATCTATGATTTATGGTTCTAGAAACACTGTTGGCACATGTAATGGATTTACCTTTGTGCTAATTAGAGTTTGTAATCACTAGTGATACCACTTTTCCTGTTGAATCATGAGGTTGAAGCATTAACTTACCTGGACAACATAATATTCGCCTTTTCCATCGACTTTCCTCCCTTCCAATGCCTGGCTCCTTTCCCTGCTCTTACCTGACACATATACTACCCTCCCACACATCTGCCTTGCTCAGGAGACAGGTCTTCCACTCTTGGAGGAAAAGGTGGCTAATCGGTTTAGTTAATTTATATGTGAAACTGAAAAATTAGTCCCAGATGAACAGTCTGGACACTGCAGTGAGTTGGGAAAATTGACTATGCTCCCTGTTTTGGGGGCTGATTTGATGTCTTGCCTTCCTTCTGTGTCTCTTCTCCCTGCGATTTGTCCATGCTGAGAGCCTGAGAAAGTCCTGGATCACCTGGAGCCTGTGAGATATCAGCAGTTCTTGCAACTGCTCTCAGTTCTTTGAGCAACCTGATCCAGTGGAAGGTGTCCCTGCTCATGGCAGGGGCGTTGGACCTGGATGATCTCTGAGGTCCAACCCAAACCATTCTACAATTCTATGACTTTGCTTTCTTGGGGAAGGTGGTGCAGAATCCTTAGGCTCCCTGCTTCCTTGAGCAGCATGTTGTGCCGCAGCTAAGTGTTGAGGGAGTTTTTATTGCGATTTATTGTGCCCTGAAAAGTGTTGGGTGGAGACCAAGGTTTGTTTTTAACTGCTGGTCTCACATCTTGCTTGGAGGCCTGCAGATTGTCATGGAAGGTAGGTTCCCTAAAGGTTTCATTATGCTGAGCACCAACATGCATTCACAGGACAGGTGAAATGAGGCCACAGGTAAAGGTAAAAAAGCTTGTGTCAGTCTAGAAGGCATAATCTTCAAGGGAAGATGGAGGGAACTGGAAGGTTGCTTGGTTTGAGGGAGAGAGGACTTAAGAGGTTATAGCAATCTCCAAACACATGGGAGGTCAGCTGTGGAGGAGTAATTTCTTTGTGTTCACACTGACTGCAGACAAGTTGTGCTTATCATATCACAGCAAAGGACATCAGTGTTTAAGATCAGAAAAGTGTTTCCAAGGATGAGGATAGCAAATCATTGGACTGGGTTACTTGGGAAAGAAATGGCACCCCTTTCTTGGAGGTTTTTAAAAAGTAGCATCAAGAATGGTGTAACATCCATCCATGTCCTCAGTTGGTCCATTAGGGCAAAGGACCTCCTCAGCCAAAGTTTCTGCAGCATAGAAAGAAGAGAGTGAAAGTCCAGAGACTTGCCTGGCAAGTCCCCTCTTCTTAGGCCTAGGGTTTTTCCCACAAAAGTCGTGTGCAGTGTCAGTTGGAAACTGAGTCGTATTACCAAGGAAGAGAAGAAGGAAGTTCTCCAAAAACCAGGTGATTATAGCGATAATAATTTTACTCTAGGAAACTCAGGACACACCTCTGGCACTTTTCACTCCAATGCGGCTTCCTTCTGACCCTGGCTGGAGTTAGTGGTTCATGAATACTACCCTAGCCTGGAGAGACAAGCCTGTTCTGCAATGTTATCCCTTCTCTGGTCACAACCAGCTCGGCTGGACTGGGCAGTAGCATCGCATCAAAGAAGATTTCCCCAAGCTAGAAGTAGAAGCTTGTAGCACTCCTAAGTAAGGGTCGGTTATGTATGTTCCCTGCTTGCAACGAGAGACTGTGGCAGCTCTTGAGTAGTTTGGATGAGGCCCCTGGGACACTGGATTCATTCTTGAGAGCTCTGGGTAAGGCAGAATTGCCAAGGCAATACAGAAGCTCTGCTTGTGCTCTCTGACATACACAGTGAGCTCCGTCTCAATGAGAAGCAAACAAGCAGAACTGAACAGTCGGCTCAGAGACTGAGATCTCATCTGCAAAACACTCCATGCTCTGGATGCAGAGCCTGATTCTTACTCCAACCTGCAGGGATTTTAAATGAGGTGTGAATTAATGCTGGTGCTATATGAAGTGTCCCGCCACTGTTTTGAGCTAAAAAACTTTAGCATGAATGAGAATTGGCTCCAGTGCTGCAGGAGTTGCAAAGTGAGTTCCACTTTTAGCTGAAAAAGGTTGCATTTTGATTGAAGCATTTGTGCTATTCAGATTTTCACTAGAAACTTATATCTAAAGAACGTAGATCTTCAGGGATCATCAGAACAGCAGGAATCCTGCTTTTGTAACAGAGTTGCAACACAAGTAGTTTTTTTTTTTTTGGCGAGTCCCTTGCTGCTTTTGGTTGTTCAGGTATTTGCTTATGGGATAGGTGTCTGTGTATAGGTGTTTATCAGTTTGTTTTATCAGTTTATTCTTAAAACAGTTAAACTGTTTTATCAGTTTATTCTTAGTCTAGTAAGAAACATATTTTCCCTTAACAAATATCTCTGAGTACTGTGTGTTGGTGCTGCGCTGGTGCAGTACTACATCATCACAGCCTTGCTAACCCTCATGGATTTGGTTTCCTCTTGGAGATCTCACAGTAATCTGCGGGATTTTTTCAAAGCTGCAGCCCCTGGACTCAAGTGAACACATGCAAACATTGTTATTTGTTACACTGTGTTGGGTTCTGGCTGCCAGTTTGGCAGAGGAAATCTGGGAAGTCTAACCCTGTTTGATGATTGATATACTTATAAAGGAATCAAAAAGCAGATTAAAAAAAAATAACCTCTTTAGATTGTATTGGTTTTGGCTGATATTTCAAAGGTAATCTAGCTTGAGGGAACATTACTCACTTTTCAACATCTGAGGTTTGCTATCTCGTTGCTTAGTGACAACAAAAACTGTTGTCCCTCTTGCAGACCCTGTTTTCCATCCTGAGTGCCATGCAGAGATTAGAGCTTCACAGGCTGGCTTTCCAATCCAACTTTCCCACCCTGCAGAAAGCAGAGTGGGGCTGTGCTAAATGTTATTATCTTTAGACAAATGCGGATAACAGGCCTGGAGTGGAAGCACTTAGATAACATGCAAGGGATCGCAGTAATGGTGATTTTTCTGGCAAGCACAGCCAAACTCTGAAACTCTGTGCCCGGAGAATAGCTCTGCATATGCGTTAAGAATTGCCAAAGCTGAGAGCAGATAACAAAATCTCTCACGCTTAATATACTCTTTTCCAAAAGAACTCATGCCTCTGTGTTTATTTTCATATTATGAAAGCAAACTTGGGAACACAGCCCACAGCAGCACTGCCAGTTGATGTGTGCCATTGTACTTTCACTTGCCATTTCTATTGTCCATGTCTTTATGACCTAGATCCTACTGTTAAGTTAAACCAAGGATTTATCTTTCAATCCAACTGTCCATGTAACTATCTAACTGGAAAATGGTCTGGCTGACTGTATTTTGCAGGGCTCTCTGCCTGTGCAGATGGCAGAAAACTTTGGCTAACAATAAAAAGACATTTATATGAAGGATTTTCTGCAAATACAAAGATATTATAATAGCTAGACTTGTAAAAGCCCAGCTTTCATGTATGAGAAATATATTTTTTGAGTGGTGGAGAATGAAGGAAATGTTACCTGATTTATTAATGAATGCTTATGAAAGACTTAATACTCACAAAACCAGCAGCATGCCAGAGACAATGGAGGGGATGCTGCCTTGGGTTTCTGCACATTTCCTTGCAAAGCTGTGCCAAAGCTCCTTAATCCTAATCTTAATTATTTTGGTGCAAGCATTTGCTGAACAAAGAACTGCAACCGTGTCGAGGTGCGCTGAGGTTTGTGAGGATGCCAAAATATCCAGCCAGAGTGGAACTGGGGCCCATCAGCACCACAGCATTGTGGCTGAGTCCTTAAGACTTTAAGTGAAAGGCCTGATTCATTTGGCTATTCCTATGCGAGCCAAACACTTCCCCCGGCAACCCTGCCAAAAAGTCACAGCAAAACTAAAGCTTCCTTGTTCCTGCCCTGTTTTCATGTTCATAAAAACCTAGTTATTGTCCAGCTGGCAATTTGTGAATAGATATGTTCGCACAATTTAGATCTTCCTCTTCATGTTTGCACAATTTAAATCTTCCTCTTCATGTTCACAGAATTTATCCTTGTAATCTAGCCAGCCAAGCAGGTTCAGTGCCTTTTTAACAGATGTGTTAACAAAGGTTACTGCGGAAAGGTTGTTCAAGTTAAGTTTGTGAACAGCTTCACAGATGAATATTGGTCTCTGAGGTGCTGAGACAAATTCTTCACTATCATCTCCTGCATCCTTCCAATGATCTTCTTCAAGGTTTGTGCTGGTGGCATTTTACAGCTCTGTCATCGGTTGCATTGTGGGCTGTGATCTAGCATTTTGTCTCCCTGCTTGAACTGAATGACTGATACTTTGGAACTGGAGTGATCCGACTGCGAGCTGCAGGACACAAAGCAGTCTTGCTCATTCACAAATAACCATATTCTTGTTTGAGTAAAAGTACCGGTCTGACAGTGAGCCTTTGCTCATGTGTGTGAGCTTACTGAAAACTGGAGGATGGCTGGCTATACATGGGATGTCTATGGATTAACTTTGAGGTCTTTCTATGTGTTAGTTTGTCTAATGATAACAGATGTGTCACTCTTATTTATGTATAACAATATGTACTTTTCTGGGAGGCCTTGTGATATTTTGGTGAGGGCTGGTCAATTTGCTGAATGTGCAGGTGTCAAGAAGCCTGTGAATTGCTGGCTGGGTGAATTTTAGGGCTGTCACAATTTGTTTTTCCTCTTGAGGGAAAAGTCTCTGTGGCCTAATATCCTAGTTTGTCTGGTATGGGTTACAGGTTTTGTCTGCAAGCTACCTTGACTTCCTAAGGATTTCTCTTTCGCAGTTGTTAAACTTTATAATATCTCTGCCCCTTCCCAATACTTCAAACCCAACAAACCCAATTTAAATAAGACCTTAATTCCTTCCTAATGAGATGCAGCCAGGAATCATGCTGGCAAGTCACTCCCTTGAGAACAGGCTGTTCTCCACACTCAGATGTTTTGTAGACCAGAGTTTTGCTTCCTCATACCAAAAAACCCCTTCACCAGGCAAAATGTGCTGCTCTGAAACACTGAGCAGACAGAAACCGTAACCACTTAAAAACCTAGCACAGAGGTTGTACATATATGGGAACTGTAAACACATTCAGGCTGTGCACCATCAGTCTGTCTTCCAATAAGAAACCAACGCAATTACTTGACAGCACAACAGTTACCTCTTTAAAAATTACAAACCAAAACAGACCCCAAACCCACAAAACCAGTTGTGATGGTTGTCAAGGGTGGACAGGAACAATTCAATTTATACAGAGTACAAAAACAGTGTGGCTTATTAACCACCTTCTCCTGGGGAGCCTGGGGGAACTCCGCACAGACACTACGTTACTGTAGAGGGAAATCTTTCCCCTCTGGGCTTCCTAGTCCTTTAAGGCTCAAAGCAAGAACTATAATCCTTGCATGCTTCTCAGCTATATTTTGTTTCTCTGCTGTGTGCAGGCTGTTGCCCAAACTTGCAGAAATGACCCTTCTTTATGGCTTGACATTTCTTCTCTGCTAAGTAAGCTTCTGTTGAAATATCTGACCATTTCTCTCCAAATTCAGAGTTTACTGCTGAAGAGACACTAATGGACGATACTCTGACAGGCTGCGGAAGGGCCAGTTTCAGCACAGCAGGCAAACGTGCTTAATTTTAGGCTTAGTTTTAGCACTATGAAGTCATTCGTATCCTTCGGAAGCTAAGATTAAACATGCGCTCTGTGCTTCTGATTTGGACGGGAGACAAAGGGCAGAACTCATTTTCTTGTAATCTCTGAACCAAGCAATTGCTGGGGAAGAAAGGAACTTATAGTAAGAACTAACAAATACAAATCTCAAGCAGTAAAGATATTTCTTCTTCAGGCTGAAGTGAACAAATGCATAAGACAAAGAATACAGAGGCAAATGGAAAAGCTAATGCAGTAGTCAAAGGTACCAGATCATCTAAAATCTCTGGCCATTATTTTGAATGTATGCTATTGCTGTGCCTGCATTTATATTTCTGAGTGAAAGAGGATGCCTTGCTAACATACCAAGTGCACCAGTACTTCACTTACTGATTGATGAGAAGCTCGACATGAGCCAGCAATGCACTCTTGCAGCCCAGAAGGCCAACTGTATCCTGGGCTGCATCAAAAGAAGTGTGGCCAGCAGGTCAAGGGAGGTGATTCTGCCCTACTCTTGTGAGACCTCACCTGGAGTATTGTGTCCGGTTTTGGAATCCTTGATGTCAGAAGGATATGGAGCTGTTGGAATGGTCCAGAGGAGGTCTACAAAAATGGTCAGAGGACTGGAGCACCTTCCACACAAGGACAGGCTGAGAGAGTTGGGCTTGTTCAGCCTGGAGAAGAGAAGGCTCCAAGGAGACCTTATAGCAACATTTTTGTACCTGAATGGACTACATGAGATGTGGGGAGGGACTGTTTGCAAAGGCTTGTAGTGATAGGACGAGGGGCAATGGCTATAAACTGGAAAGGGGCAGATTTAGACTAGGTATAAGATGCAAATTCTTCCCAATGAGAGTGATGAGGCACTGGCACAGGTTGCCCAGGGAAGCTGTGGCTGCCCCATACCTGGAAGTGTTCAAGGCCAGGTTGGATGGGGCCTAGGGCAGCCTGATCTAGTGGGAAGTGTCCCTCTAGTAGGGGCTTGGAACTGGATGATCTTTAAGGCCTCTTCCAACTCAAACCATTCTATGATTCTATGATTCATCTAAATCAGTGTTCACTATCAATACTGTGGCTCAGTTGCACAGTCTGACTGTAGATGATTGCATGCAGTTACTTGAAATGTAGCTTTTCTGCTGGCAATTACTTTATTTACTGCTTTCCTGTAAAAAAATAATGCCTTCCCTTGTGGCACAAAGGCAGATGAACATCAGTAATTACTAAAGCAGATGTTTGCATGCAAATACCCATTTCTTAGAGGCAGATTATCTTCTGCATTGGCATAAGGGAAAGGGATTCAAAGTGGGTGATGCTGTCATCCCACAAATGATGTAAGCAGCACGGGACTCAGCAGAGAGAGCTGGGGAGCTGTCCCCACCTCACCTCAATCTCAGAGGAATTGCTCTCTGTGGGGTGATAATCATTGACCTTATTGAGATCAGTCCTGAGAGCTGTTGGACTTTAATTCCTAAAAGTTACTGCCAGTGACTGAACACGTGCAACAAGTGCTACATGCACTTGCTTGCTGTTGTTTTATGGGCTTTTTTTCCCCCCAAGAACTCTAGGTCTGTGCTTCCAAGAAAGCTCAACACCTAGATTGAGGGCTTCTATTTCATAACAGCTCTGTTCCCACTGAATTGCCTGAAAGGTGCACTCAGGACTAAGCTTATTTAAAGTAGACAGTCATTAGCCCCTTCTAGGCTACTGTGAAGAGCAAAGGAAGCATGAAAGTGTCTTGGAGGGACAGGAGGGAGGGTTTTTACTCATCTGGTTGTACCGCCAGGACTGAAATATGTTCCAGACAGCCCTTTGGTGCTTCTGAAGCCTGTTCTGGCACACAACATTATTCAGCTGAAAAATTGCCTTGCAGTCTATCCAGAAAAGCCACTCCTGACTGCTTGTGGAGAGAGCTTGCTAGCCTGTGCACGTGCAGAAGCGATGTGGCCACGGTCCTGGTTCCCTGGAGGGCTCAGCTGCCCAGATTTCAGAGACCCCTCTTTTTGAAGCTAAGAGAAAAACCAGAGCGCTGATTTTCCTGTGTAGACAAGTCATGGCACTGCCTCCACGCCTCTCCTGAAAAAAATGCCTCTGCATACCAGAGCAGAGTGGACAGAGGTGCCCATGAGTCTCAAAGGAAAGCAGAGGCTCCCTACTTCTCCCACCCTCACTGGATATAAGCTAAGATAGGATGGGCTCATTTCCATACATAGAGGGCACTCTTCAGCAGCAGTGAAACAGCTTTGCCTGAGTATTGAATCACTCTCAACCCTGTCTCATAAACTGCTGACTATCTTGCTCAAGAGAAGTTATGCTTTCGAGAGCAATCCTTTTATGAAACGCCTCCCTTCCATCACCTTGTGTGAGTTATGCAGCGTAGTGGGAGGAGAAGGGGGAAATATTCAGCATCCCACCCTCACTGCTCTATGTTCACTCTGCTGGATGCAAAGCACTGATCCCAGCACAGATCTGTCCTGCTGTCCCTTGGGTAGGAGAACCTGAAACCAGGTGTTTAGTATTCAGTCATGCTCTTCGCTGTCACAGTAATTACTGTCTCTTGAGGGACATTCAGAGTTCAGCTCTGTGGAGAAACTGTTGCTCTTGATTAAAGGACTAGCTGCTTTTAAAACATCCCTGTCTAATTGTACTTTGAAAGACATGTCATGGTATTCCAGAGCTTTTCAGTTAGCTACCGAGAGGAGACATCTGTAATTGTTCCCTTGGATGTTGAAAGAGAGATGAGGGATATCAACTGCAAGGGCAAGGAATGTAGCAGTTATCTGGAGAAATGAGCATCCCTGGTAACGTAAAGACCTCATCAGTCCTGACTGAACTGAAACACAGACAAAAAGATAGAGGGAAACATATTGGATATTGCACAAATGCTGTTGAATCGATCGTGTCTGAAGTGGCTAAAACTCTGCTTTTCTAGTTATACTGACAGCACATGGTATTACAGACTTTTGCTAAGTTATCAGGAGTCTCCTGCTGCTTATATTTCTTAAATTACAAGCTCCTTTGGTCATCTGATCACTTGAGAATTTCTGTTTTATTTATATTTAAAAAAACCCCACCTCTGATAGAGCAAAATGGTTGTACCCTTCAGAAACAAAAGGACAAAATGCAGGTTTATTTCATGAACCAGGGCTCCTTTACTCAATGATTGTAGAGCATCATTTTTCTGTCAAGACAAGATGAGGAGGATGCTTTTGGTTGAAAGTCCATGGAGACACTTCCCTACCTGTGAGAAGCCAGTACATAGGGTGCTTCCTAAGGAGAGAAGAAACCCAGGCTTAAGGCTCTACTTCATAAAACTCAGGAAATAAACTTTTCCACGTCTGTACCCAGGCTGTGACCTGTCTAGGGGCAAGATGGTCCCTGTTTTGAAGAGGATGGTCCCCCTCTGTGTTGACCTTCTTCCATACTGATCTGCTTAAGGAGAGGATGAATCTTTTCCTCCCAAAAGGTGTCAACACCTCTCATATTACTGTAGCAAGTCTCCTCTGCTTCCTCAGTCTCTTCTTCTGGAGGGGCTTTGTGTCATCCATTATCCATTGGGCCAGTGACAGACTGGCATGTGAGAAGAAACGGAACCTCTGGGTGAGGGCTGAAAGGAGAACAAAGTTGGCTGAATGGGGAGGCTGTGAAATCAAAGCACAGGTGAGAAGGAATGCAGCTATGTCGTCCTGTACCTCACACTATGTCCACTTGCAGGAATGAGATCATCAGGACTGTACCAAGAGCTGACTTACTGCCTGCCAGTGTGTGTTGAAGCCGCACTGGGTACCTTAACTCCAATGTGGTGACCCAAGCAGGGCTAAGACTTTGCTTGTTTGCCTGCAAGGTCAAAGCCCCCTGAATCCCAAGGGCACTGGTTTTCTCTCTCACGGTGCTTCCCTTGTACAGTAGTGTGAGGCACAGACACTGGCAAGTGCTGCATGGACTAGTGAGCAGCTCCAGCAGCAGGAGCCAGGGCACTGCTTGGTGGAGGCCTCAGCTGGCAAGGTCAGCTCTGGGAAGTGGGAAGAGACCTTGGAAGTGCAGGGACTGATTTAGGCCAGAATTGGCTGTTCTCTTTGACAGCAGTCACTGACAATGCAAGAGACCCTTTGCCTCTAAAGACAGTTAGGCAAGCTCTAACCTTCAGTTTTAAACTGATCCAAGACCAATTGGGGAACAGACATATGGAGACAGACTCATGCAGCCACTAACAGCTCCGGCTCACATCCCAGTCCTGACTTCTCAGTCCTCTCTCTGGTGTTTTTGATGGTCCTGGTGCCTTTCTGTAACTCTAAAAACTACCCAACACCCTGTTTCTTTTTAATTAGTTGCACAGCTTGATGCCAACCGTGGGGATGTTTTCAGGGAAAACTCTCATGCTGGATATTGCTAACTTGCAGGTAGCCTTTCCAGTTGGTGCACAAGCCCTTTCCTTTTCATTATCAGGCATGCTGTGGATACTCAGGCACAAAACATAGGCACCTCTGAGTCTAAAAACTCCACAAGCCCTTAAACCTCACTGGGGTTTCTCCCTCATGCTATATCAAGTCCTGTCTTTCCAAACTTAGGATTCCTGATGAGATAGGGGAGGTTGGCTTGTGGTGATGAGAGGAGGCTGGCAGCCAATCGACCTCTTTGGGAAGCCATCCTTTGGTCTTCAGCAGAGCAATTCGTGTGGATGAGGGAACTTCAGTGCTGTGGAGGCAGATATAGGGAACAGCACATGGTATTTTGTGCTGGCAGCCACTTTTGCAGCTTAAAATCACGGAATCATAGAATGGTTTGGGTTAGAAGGGACCTTAAAAATCATCCAGATACACCCCCCCATCATAGGCAGGGACACCTTCCACTGGATCAGGTTGCTCAAAGCCCCACCCAACCTGGCCTTGAACACCTTCCAGGGATGGGGCAGACAGAGCTAGCACCTCTCCACTTCACAGGAAAACATTTCTTCCTAATATCTCATCTGAATCTCCCCCTTTCCAGCTGAAATCCATTCCCCCTTGTCCTGTCCCTGCACTATCTTTTTAAAATTTTATTTTCTTTTTCCTTTGCAGCAGAGGGAAATAAGAGATAGAATAATCCACAATGAGTCAAAATGTCTTCAGCTTCCCAGAGCTGTGTGGGAAAACCTCCTTCTCCAGCCACAGTTCTGTGAAGACATGGGCTAGCACATGCAAGCATCATAGAATCATGGAATAGTTTGGGTTGGAAGGGACCTTAAAGTCCAGTTCTAACCTCCCCTGCCCTGGGCAGGGACATCCCAGCTAGGTCAGGCTGCCCAAGGCCCCATACAACCCGGTCTTGGACACCTCCAGGGATGGGGCAGCCACAACTTCCCTGGGCAACCTGTTCCAGTTGCCTAGCATTCTCATGGTGAATAAATTCTTCCATACGTCTATCCTAAATCTGTCCCTCTCCAATTTATACCCATTGCCCCTAGTCCTATCCCTACAAGCCTTTGTGAACAGTCCCTCTCCAGCTTTCTTGTAGCCCCTTCAGGGACTGGAAGGTTGCTATAAGGTCTCCTGGGAGCCTTCTCTGGGCTGAACAACCCCAACTCTCTCAGCCTGTCCTCGTGTGGGAGGTGCTCCAGCCCTCTGATCATCCAGTCCAACTGTTACTCCTGCACAGGACACCCCAACATTCACACCGTGTGTCTGAGGGCCTTGTCCAAACGCTTCTGGAACAGTTTGGTTTGGCACTGTGACTGCTTCCCTGGAGAGCCTGCTCCAGTGCTCCACCACCCCCTGGGTGAAGACTCTTTCCCTAATTGCTCTCTCTATAACTACCTAAGAGGAGGTTGTGGAGAGGAGGGTGCTGGCCTCTTCTCCCAAGTGACAGGGGACAGGACAAGAGGGAATGGCCTTAAGCTCCACCAGGGGAGATTTAGGCTGGACATTAGGAAAAACTTTTTCATGGAAAGGGTCATTGGGCACTGGAACAGGCTGCCTAGGGAGGTGGTTGAGTCACCTTCCCTGGAGGTGTTTAAGGGATGAGTGGACGAGGTGCTGAGGGGCATGGTTTAGTGTTTGATAGGAATGGTTGGACTCGATGATCCGGTGGGTCTCTTCCAACCTGGTGATTCTATGATTCTATGTCCAATCTTCTGGCACATCTTCCTGCCATTCCCTCAGGTCTAATCGTTGGGCACCAGAGGGAAGAGCTCAGCGCCTGCTCCTCCTCCTCCCCTTGTGAGGAAGCTGCAGACCGCGACGAGGTCTCCCCTCAGCCTCCTCTTCTCCAGGCTAAACAGACCAAGTGACACGGCTTCCCCTCTAAACCCTTCGCCAGCTCCGCGTCCTCCTCTGGACGCCCTCTCAGCACCTTCGTGTCCTTTTCCCGGAGGGGCGGAGGGAGGCGGGGGGAAAGGGCGGCACCACCCACCCCGCGGGTTTAAAGCGGGCGCGGGGCAGCCGCGGGGCTGAGTGGCCATGGCGGCGGCGGGCGGGAGAGCGGCGCTGCTTCTGGTGCTGCTGGCGGCGGTGCTGGCGGGCTCCGAGCACCTGGTAGGGGCCCCCGAGGAGATCCGCGACCCGGAGAACAACAAGGGGCTGCGGCAGGCGCTGAGCTTCGCCATGGTGGAGTACAACAACGGCAATAACGACCGGTTCGCCAGCAAGGTGGTGCGGATCATCAGCGCCCGCAGCCAGGTGGGTCCTGGCCCCGCGGGGACCCGGGAGCAGCTTGGGAGAATAAAGCTTGAGGGGTTGTCCGAGCTGCTTTTGTCTGCAGAAAGTGGATAAAAGGCTTTTTTTCCCTGTAGTTTGGGACCTGTTAGGAGTGAATGTTCCCGACTGCCACGACTTGTTGGAGGAGCGCGAGCACGGGAAGGACATGGATCTGTTAGAGCAAGGCCAGAGGTGATCCAGGGGCTGGAGCAGCTCCTGTCTGATGCTAGGCTGGGAGAGTTGGGTTTGTTCAGCGTGGAGGAGAGAAGGCTGTTGAGGAGACCTTAGAGAAGCCTCCGGTACCGACAGGGGCTGCAGGAAAGCTGGGGAGAGGCTCTTGATCAGGGACTGCAGGGATAGGATGACAGGGAAGGGCTTTAAGCTGAAAAGGGGAGATTTAGATTAGACGTTAGAAAGAAAGGTTTTCACGTGAGGGTGGTGAGGCACTGACAGGGGTTGCCCAGAGCAGTCATAGATGCCCTCTCCCTGAAGGAGTTTAAGGCTAGGTTGGACAAGACTTTGAGCAACCTCAGCGGAAAGTGTCTCTGCCCGTGGTGGGAGGGGTGTGTGTGTGGAGAGGTTTGGAACTGGATGGGCTTTAAGGTCCCTTCCAACCCCATCCATTCTATAATTCTGTGGTAAGCGAGTGACTCCCTCATGCTGCTAATGAGCTTCCACATGTCTCTGTTTACTGACTGAGGAAGCTGTGCTGCGAGACTTTCTTATTCTTGGATTTTTCTTTCCTGTTTTTGAAAAGGTCCCAAGTACCTCTTCAGTGGAGCCTGGCACACACGATCCTCTCTGTTCTTCTGGAGTCTGGTTTCCATCACAAACTGTCTGCCTTTCTGCCAGGCTTCTTTTGTCAGAGAGCCCTTCCACATGTGATTCGACTAAACCAGATTCTGCCCCCTTGTCTTGTTGCAGGTTGTGTCTGGGCTCAACTACATTGTGGAAGTTGAGATTGCCAAGACAACTTGCCTAAAGCCACCATCTGATCTCCAGAGCTGCCCTGTCCAGCCGAAGTCTGAGGTAGGCTCCAAAGCACGGTGTTCCCAGCCATTTCCTTCTGAGTGGCTTATGGAGAGGTACAGGCACAGTGTCCCCTGTCTGCCCCAACCAAGCTGAGAGACCTCATGCCTTTACAGTGAACAAGATACTGTCCTTGCGAAACTTGTCTTGCCAGATGATGATGACAGAGCAGGCTGGACTTTTTAGCCTGCTTTTAAGCAGGGATGTGAGACACTGATGCGTGGAGGACTGTGTGTGCCTCAATACCTGGTCTTCCTGCCCATTGAGCTGTTACATGTTAATTTTGTCTAATAGCAATGATCTTCAAGGAGCACTTCACCTTTTCACGTGAGAGCACCATATAAGTCTGCCTTGATGTGGCCTGAGCTCTTCCTTGTACTTTGTTGCTTATATTAATCACAGCGACAGGTTTAGCTCCTCTGTGTTTGTGCCACTTCTGCCTGCACATGTGAGAAGTGTCACTGCATGTGAGTGGTCCATGTGCCACCTAACTAGAGGCTTGTGTGTATTGTTATGACACTGCAACACATGCACGGACAAATTAGCTGTGCAGGTGTGATTACCTGTGCCTGGGAGCTGCTGTTGGGAGTATTATCCCTGCAGAAAGCTTCCCTCTGTGTGAATGGGTGAAGGAATTGACTTGACCTTCAGAAGTGCTGACAGCTCAGCTTCTCTGTTAATTTGAGACAAACAATTTTCTGAGCAGATCCTAACACGAGTGGTGCTCTAGAAAGCTTATTGGGAGGGTGCAAACCTAGAGACCCATGGAAGTGGCATACATTCTGGATAATGTGGGGTAATAAAAGGGTGTAGAACAATGGTCAATAACACTGGTTTTTGCTCTTAACCTGATAACTGTTTTTTTTTCTTCTCTTAGCGCACCATTTGCGACTTCACAGTGTACGTTGTTCCTTGGGAAAATCATATGGAACTAATGAAGCATAGATGCCGCAATGCCTAGTGTGGTTCCCACAGAGACCAGCAGCCAGTTGCTTAGATTTAAAAGTAAACAAATAAAAGCAATAATGCAAGCTGAGATGGGCTTTATCAGTGCCTGTTAACTGCTTATGTATGCTTGTGCTATGCAAGTTAAACTGTGCTTCTTTCCTTTTAAGTGCAGTGTGATCTCAACTTTTCCTCTTTTTATCATTACATTTTGGAACAGCTGTTTCGGTCTTCCTACAGCTTTCCTAATAAATTAACTCTGACATCATAATTCTCATTTAAAAAAAACTTGGTATCGATCTTGAGTGACTACTGTAAGCATAAAAACTTAATTAATCATTGCTGTGATATGTGGTTTTCTTTGAGCTTCTGCCATCTTGGAGGGAGTGTTCGCTTTTATGCGCGACCTAGTCTGTCACACCCAAAAAAATGAAGTGAGAAGGAATTTGTGGCTCTGGTCACAAGGGATATAAAACTCTGCATTTCTGGCCTCTGGTTTTCAGTAAGACATGGCAGTCCTTAGCTGTTTTTACTGAAGAAATACTCTGCATATGAAAACAGTGTTATGTGACACACTTCAACCAGAGCTTTTAGTATGGCTGGGTTCATTTCAAGTCCTGTCTGCCCTGGCACTTTTGTTGCAGGGCTGCATGTGTTTTTCCAAGAATTAGCTACTCTAGTGTCTTCCTGTGCTGCCTTTGGGGTGTTTTAGGAATGCTTGTGTCCTATGGTGTCTGGCCTTAGCAGGTTATTGAGTTGTATCCCTACGTTTCCTGAGTGAAAGACCCAAGGCTTTCCTTCCAGTCCAAGCAGTAGCATGGCTCACTGCATTTTTGACCTATATTATGACTAGTGGAGCTGGAGGAGCCACTTTTGTCATGTCTGCATGACCCATCACAGCTTCCCTTTCCAAGAAGTGGATGCGGAAGTGCCTGGAGTGAATTGGTGTTGACCCTGTCTGGGGATGGGAAGACTGATGGATATGCTGTCTGTGTATCGACTGCAGGGAATTTAAATGATGTCTAAACTAGGCAGATAACTTTAAATCAGCAGACAGAGAGGATCAGCACCTGAGAACTCAGATGAGGCTTTGAGCAACCTGATCCAGTGGAAGGTGTCCTTGCCAAGGGCAGAGTGTTTGGAACTGGATGGGCTTTAAGCTCCCTTCTAACCCAAACCTTTCTAAGATTCCATGATAACTCTTAAGAAAATTGGCCGAGGTTTTTCTATTGAACTATGATGAATTTGTACTGTGGTGAAACTGGGGCTCCTGTCCCTGCATTGGGAAGGATAAATGACCCCAATAACCATAAGCTGCTTAGTCTGAGGGTAGCCTAGTGCAAAAGCAACTAGTTAGTAGTGGAAGTGAAGTGCATTACTAAAAAAAAAAAATGAAATAAATCCTATTTGTCAGTGTAATTTCATAGCAAATGGGTATTGTCCACAAAACCTGTGTTCTCCAGAAGCAACCTTCTAAATCCAAGCACATGTACAAGCCTGGTGGGGTCTTTTACTTGGGCACGGTGCTGCTGGTTTCAGTGAGTGTGGAAATTGGCCAGGAAGATCATAAACATACTGAAATGACTGCAGCTGGGGTGAAGAAAAATGCATATAATCCTGATTATTGATTAGCCTTATATGTTTGGCAAGCATAACATCTGTGTTTAGGTAACATCAGCCTGGGAAACTTAAGGCTAAACAACGTGCTTGGGATTCCAGCTGTGCTGTGAGAAAGACTTAAAAGACTGCTCTTCCCTGGCAAAGCAGCAGTTTAGATACACACACTTGCTAGCAAGGACTGAGTTCTGTGGTGCCCATGTCCCTGCTTGTGTTTCCTCTGCCCGGGTGCTGTCTTCAGGAGTTGTCATGAATTGTGAGGTAACAGCAATAAAGTTATTATTTGTGGTGGTTCTTGCACTCTGCCTGCATTTGGCTCACATTCTAAGTATGGCCCTAGGTTTGGAGTTGGTGTGACCATGACAGAGACATGGTTTTGCCACAACTTCCTTTCAGGCAGCTGTAAAGGGCAATTATGTCTCCTCTCAGCCTCTCCTCCAAATTAAACAGCCCCAGTTCCCTCAGCTGCTCCCACAACCCCTGTGCTCTAGACCCTCAATATCTTTCTTGCAGTGAGGGGCCCAAATCTGAGATAGGATTTGAGATGCAGCTTCACCAGCAGTGAGTATATGGGCACAATTGCTTCCCTAGTCCTACTGGCTATGCCATGGCTGATCCAAGCCAGGATGCTGTTGGCCTTCTTGGCCACCAGGGCACCCTGCTGGCTCTTGTGATATGATGTCCCAGAACTCAAGCGAAAGAGACGACAAAGCTTCCCTAAGCAGAGGGCAAGGGAGAATGGAGCTGGAGATTTTGCATAGGAGGAGTCTTCTGGTTTTTACTCCTGGGAGAAGACTGGAAGGAAGGAGCAGGATCTCCTTGAAAGAAATGTCATCTTTAGCTAACAGGGAAGGGTGCCGGTTCAAGAGAAGGTGTCTTGGTAGTGGGTGAAAGTGCTGAGGCAAGCAACGGGGATGCTTCCTGTTTTGCACATTCCTAATAGTGCCTTTCTTTGTCTTGTGTCTTTGCTTTCCCGTGTTTTGAAATAAACATTACTTTTTGGTGTAAATCTCACCAGGGATCAAGTCCAGTGTTCTACTATATGTAAATCCTCAAGCCTAGGAGTGCTGCTTCTAGATCTGTTGGACCTGGAAGGAAGGTGGGAGGGGTGCTGAGAAGAGCTGCAGAAGTGATCCGATGGCTAGAGAAAGCAGCTTGTGGTGGCAAGTTTAAGGACGCTGTTAGTCTTTGCTTACAAACTGGTCTCTTGACAAGGGCTGACACAATCATGTCTTTGAGCACAGGGGTCCCAGGTCTAATGGAGGAGAGCAAAACAAGGGAGTAACCAGAAAACAAGCTTCTGGTGGGAAATGCAGCTTCCTAGAGTGTATCTTCTGTGGATTGCTCTTCCTCCCAAGGGAAATGCCCCCTTCTATCACTGCCAGGGTTTGATGAGCTTGCAGTGAGCACAAGGCTAGATCTCAATTCACATTGTCAGGGAGGATGAGCTGGTTTCCCAACACCAAGGGTCTCCATCCAGGATGTGCTCAGGTTTGATAGGAATTTTTCCCCACCACCATTCCCTCTGAGTGTTGTGCAGGAAGATGGCCCATTCCTCTTACCAGCCAGGTTACTGACTGTGGAGGTGTCCATCTGCCCTATTGTTGTGTCAGAACCCTGCTGACTGAGTGCCAAGCTGTGCAGGTTCCCTCACTTGTCATTTTTCTAACTGTTCCCTTCATTCATACACGCTTATTCCCCATTTTCTAGATTATATGAGCACTAGGCAGTGGTGAAGGTGCTCCATTATGCTTTTGATGGGTTTGCCTGTGTTTTCCTTCTGTCATCTTGGCTTGAGGCTTGGATAGGTAATTGCACTGTTTGCCCCAGTAAGGAGACTAAGCAAGAAATGAGGATGCAGATGGATGTAACCAGGCATTTTCAGAACTTTAGCTGTATTTATTAGCCAGCAGCTCCAAACAGCACATGGGGAAAAGTGGCTATGCCAGAGAAAATGAGAATTTGGGTGTCAGGAGCTCCTGAATTCTAAAGAATTGCATTTTCATGGGGAAATGCCAATGACTAAGGGCATGAATGAATGGCACATATTACCCCATCCTCACAAGCTGCTGAGTATCAGCATGGGTGATTGTCCTTATGTGCTCTGCACTCAGAGCAAATTCCCCAAAAGCCCAACCTAATTTAAGCACCTTTCACTGTGGGCTGTGTTACTTTGCATTTGCAACAGGCAAAGAGCATCAGTGGAAGTTCCCCTGCCTAGAGCATTCTGGTTGGCAGGTTGTTCTGCTTGGCTGGGTGGCAGTAGCTTGGTCAGTTGAACACTGAGCCCTCGTTTTTAGCTGATATTTTCAAATGTGGATGACAGGCATGAATGACGGGCCAGGGAAGTACTTATTTCATATTGTTTCTTGTTGTGCTTTGCTTGCATCTGATGGATCAATTCTGGGGTCATGGTTCCTTAAACTTGGGCAATGTCAGAGCTTAGTGGCTGTTACAGCTCATGAACCCGGAGCTTTTTCCTGGCTCCAGGACTCGGGGAGAGGTTTAGGGCCGATCTGCTGAGAAGTGTAACACTCTTTAGCAGTGCCCATGCCTGTAGACCCATACTCACATGGACTTGCACCTCCTGGCTCTGCAAAGCGCAACTGAGACACAGAGCTGTGATAGCCGTGATGCCTTTGGAGCCTGTGGGTATTACGGATGTGCCACAACTATCGCATGCTTAGTTGAAGACAACAGGGCTGTCTCTTCATCAATGTGAATAAGCAGAAGTATCGATCCCACCTAACCAGGCTGGCAGCATTCAGCCTAGATGGGTTTTTTTGAAGGGCTTCTTGTGTGTGTGAGAATCTGTGATAAAAAGCAGCTTTGCCACGAGAACCGAAGAGCCCAGACAGTGTTGAGAAATGTGGTACAGGCAGCCTTTGGCTTTTTTACCTTAGCATCCACACACCTCCTCTGCCCATGGCCTAGGACCCCATTTAAGCTTTAGCCTGGGCCCGTTGGTGCTGCATGTGATATGTCCTTATCTCCAGTCCTGGCTGCTGCATGGATGCTGGACCTGCCTTATAGCTTTGCCTCCAGTTCCTCCTGCTCCAGACTTGACTTCCTGGAGGGATCCTGGTCCCAGTTCATCCCCTTGATGTGTCTGGGGCTGTTGAAGGACCCTGTCCCACCTCCAGATCCACCAGTTGTGCTGAGGCCCTGTGCAACTGTGCCCTGTTGGAGAGGGCATAGCCAGTACTGGGGTCCCCCATGCTCCTGTCTCATCTGCCTCCTTGAGCTGCTCCCTGGGATGTGGCCCTGCAGGGTCTTTCCGAGATCCTTGAAGCTACCAGCACTCCTGTCAGGTATGGACAAGCAGCTTAAATTGAAATTTCCTGCACTTACGCAATCAAATGACCATGTGAGCATCCAAGTCACCCTGCAGCCCAAGGGTTGGGCCCCCAGTGCTGTTACCAGTGTGCATGTACTTTGTATGCACAAAATTGCTTAGCCCAAGGCATGGAGTGTTTGAAGACTCTAGGTTGTTTGAATTCATAAATAACATCAAATACCTCAGAATGACTATAGCATGGATCCTTCAGGAGATAAAATTTACTGATCCCAGCCCCCATCCCATTTTGAATCATGGTGCTTTATCTCTCAGTGATGACACCAGAGAGGTAGGACATCAGATCCCATTCCTTGCAGAATGCCACGGTTATCTGGAGATTATCAGGGCTAAGCAGGAAACTGTCTTAAGTTAGGTCACTGCTGGGCTCCTCCACAACCCCTGTTACCTAGCGTGGGTGGTGGTCTACTGGAGAGAAGATGGGAAAGAAAGTGCCTGGTTCTTGCTCTGCTGGCAGCATGGTCGCAGGCTTGGTGAGGACAGGTGAGGAGGACTCTTGGTGCCCTGGTTTCTATAAGACCAGCCAACCTGCAGGCTCCACAGCGCAAATCCCTAGTGAGGCATCTCCATGCTGTCCCCCTCTCACATGGGATAGAGTTCAGTGTGGCAGTGGACCCTGGGGCTTGAGATGACACTTGCTAAAGCCTTTTTCCCATGTTGTCACTCACTCACATGGCATTGCTCAACCTCCCTGAGCTGCTAGGCTCCTACTGTAGACCTCTGCAACACAGAGGAAAAACCAAAGCTCAGCTGCTCATTTTTCATGCTGATGCATGAGTGTGGGGTGTGTGGTGGGCGTGTGCATTCATAGGACTGACGATGGGGAAACGTTTCTCTGGAAGAGACGTCTCCATCTGGAGAAAAAACACCAGTGACTCACAATGCCCTTATTGAACTAGGTCTTGCTAGGAGGCATCGTCCCCTCTGTCCCTCCAGCTGAGAAACATCACACCTTGTGTCATGCCATCTCCACCTCTTTTCTCTTAATCACCCTGGAGTGATAGGGCTGTAGCTGGGGTGAGGCCATCATCATCTCCTCCTTGTACTTGTCTCCTGGGACATGTTTGTAAGTGGGTAGTGCTGGAGGTGGCTCTTGCCACTCATCTTGCAAACAGATGTCCTGTCTGTTCACAGGCACAGTCTGTAGGGGACACTGTGTGACAACATCACTTTATCCTCCCCCCTTAACCTGGAATGAAGAGGGGAAAAAAAACAAAAGAAGCTTAAATTCAAATCTAGGCATGTAACCACTATGTTAATCAAAAATAAAAATCATATGAGCAGATAGGAACCAATATGAGTATTAAAAAGTGAAAATTCTTCCCTGAAGGACTCTTTTGAAGTAAAAGTGAAAGTGTGCTCAGCTGCAAGATGATCCCATAGACCAGCCAAACCCAGCATGATCCTTTTCATCCTCCCATGGAGTACAGGTACAACAAAGGGCTCTCCCACCAGCTGGAGAATAAACTGGGGCTCAGGCCTGGCTGGGGAATTGATTTTTATATCCTGGATATAAGAGTTAGCAAGAAAAGAGTGGTTTCAGGTGAAGCAGTGGTGTTTAAACTAAGCATACCCCTCTGCTTTGTCCATGGTTTTAAGTCCTTCCATCTGTACATGTGAACAATGTTTTTTTTCCCTTCTTTTAGGGGCCGAGGAGGGAATGCTGACATCCCCGGAGTGTCATAAATGGTTAAAAGTGACTTAAAACCTGTGGCATTAACATCAGTGAAGCCTGAATCCTCCTCATTTCCAGTAATATCTCCCACTGTGGGGTGGAAGATAAGATTTAATGCCGTCACCCTCACAGGCTTCCCATGCAGGACATCCTGCCCTTGCTAATGATGAGGGAAGCATGGAGTGCTTTTCTCTGAACATCTTTGACCGTCTGTTATCTCCTGTTCGAATTGCTGCAGTCACAAGTTCTTCCAGGCTGCGGATTGCTGCGTGACAGAGAGGAAAATGATATGCCACTGTCTGTCAAGTGGTGAACTGCATCTCTCTTCTCTCATTTTTTGCTCCATCATTGTTGCAGTCCTGGTGTGAGATAAACTGTGCCAGGATCCTTCCAAAACAGCTTCCCTGGAAAGTTTCTTCCTATGTGTACCAAAAGCAGAGTGATTTTTTTTCCCCACACAGAACCATCAGGAGGTTTTCAAGGCTGGTGAGCCTGGCATTAGCTTGTTGATGGACAACTGAGCTGATAAGGAAGAGGCTGGAGATAAGTTTGTCTGGTTTTTTTCATAGAATCATAGAAAGGTTTGTGTTAGAATGGAACTTAAAGATTATAAAGTTCCAACCCCGCTACAATGGGGAACACCTTCCACTGGATCAGGTTGCTTGAAGCCTCATCCAACCTGGCCTTGGACACCTCCAGGGATGGGGCAGACTTCTCTGGACAACCTGTGTCAGTGCCTCACCAGCCTCACAGCAAAACATTTCTTCCTAAGATCTCATCTAAATCTCCCCCTTTTCAGCTTAAAGCCATTCCCCCTCATCCTATCCCTGCACTCCCTGATAAAAAGCTTCTCCCCAGCTTTCCTGTAGGCCATCTTTAAGTACTGACTTTTGGTTTACAAACACAGCCACACACTAGTTCTGAAGGAGAGAGGGCATCAGAGCCATTTGAAAAGATGCTTTTGGCATGAGGTGTTGCAGCTTATCTGGGTGAAGCTGGATGTATTGAGCTCCGATTGAGCAGAGGTGCTCTTTGGTGAACTCTGGGCTGCAGGGTTGGTCTCAGAAGGGAAATCTGGGAACTCTTCAGGAACAGACTCCCCTCAAAAGAGCAGGAGCCTATAAAATGAATTTAGCTTTGGACCTCTGAGCATTACTTGGCTGGGTAAGTTGGCTAATTAGACTGACCTTCCCCTGGTAGAACTCATGGGACTTGTTAAGATGACTACAGACTTTTAATTATCTCTCTTCCTTCCATAAATGGTGGTCTTTTCACTTCTTTCTGCCTTGGCCAGGTAGCATAGTTGAAAAAGTTTTTCCTGTTCAATCTGACACTTTGTCTGTCTCCTGTACACCCCAGGGGCTCTGTGAAAATTATTTCTTCTGCAAAATGTTGAGAGGAAAATGAAACATAATGTTTCGACAGCTCTGATGTGCTTTTTGCCCAGCTGGCTTGCTCAGGCTTTGGAACAAAACTGGCACTGGGATTTACGAGGAGGAATGCTTTTAAGCTGAAAGAGGGGGAAATTTAGATGAGATCTTAGGAAGAAATATTTTCCTGTAAGGGTGATGAGGCATTGGCACAGGTTGTCCAGAGAAGTCTGCCCCGTCCCTGGAGGTGTTCAAGGCCAGGCTGGATGAAGGTTTGAGCAATGTGATGCAGTGGAAGGTGTCCCTGACCATGGTAGGGGGTTGGAACTGTATGATTGTTAAGGTCCCTTCCAACTCGAAGTGTTCTATGATTTTATGGTGGTGATTCTGTTATTTCAGCTTGATAGGAAGCTCCAGAACTGGCAAAAGACTTTTTGCTCTGTGCTATTTTAAACTACTCTCTCCCAAATGTAGAAATGCTTCTTGCTGGTGGTTGTGCTGGGAAATCAAGAAGCAGCAGAGTTCAGATATTAGAGGAGAAGGAACATGGGTGCGCTTTCAGCAACTGAGCACAAATTGAAGGCTCTTGGATAAATCTCATTTTTACTCTTTCTGTATCACCTCTAATGGCATTAAAAAAGGCCAAAGTCTGCACTCGCTAAAGGAAGCAGCTGCTGTACATAAACCCTGCATCACAGAAGGCTAGAGCTTGGTATTTAATCCACTGAGCAGATGTCATTGTGGTCCATGGTGCCTGTACCTGCATGAGGGGAGCCAGTGTGGTTTGTGCATGCCATGGGATGGGCTGATGTGCAGGTAGAACTCCTTGGGCAAAGAGCTGGCCTGTGCCTGTATCTGGTGGGGTAGGATCACCAGGAAAGGGCCATGGCTGCCATAAACTGATTCCACCTCGTCACAAAGATTGTCAGCTCAGTACTCACCACAGAGCTTCTTGACTGATGGCCGGGGGGAGAGGGTGAGAGGAAAATGCCTGACAGGTTTTCACACCCTCTGCTGAGTTTGCAGTGTTGACAATCAGAAAAACTCCAGCATTCTCTGGCTATCAATGGGGCCGGTTTGATTGGGAAATATTGAGAGTGAACAGTGAGGAGTGAATGAAAAAGTAAACATTGGCCTCAGACTGACATGTTTTGGTCACATTTCAGATATCTACCACATTTTATACCGAGTGCACTGAAATTAGCGTGTTTGCCCTCAGAAGGGGAAAAGCGCCTGGTGCTTCACCAAATCTGGGGTTAGGAGGGGAGAAAGGAAGGTGATGATGATGTCTCCCCAAATGTTGGTGATCTGGAGAGCTTCCAGGCAGGATAGATGCTTGACTGCACTGCCCAGGGACAGGATGGGGACCTCTGGGCAGATGCAAGGCCATGGGTCAGAGGCGCACTCCCCAGCATCTTTGCCCATCCTGGGCATCTTTGCCCATCTTTTCCCATCTCAACTCATGGGAGAGCCTGGTGTGGAAGACAACTTTCTATCTAAAGCAATACCGAGCACTGAAGTGACTTGCTTGCAAATGACCCTGCCGCTGGGCCTGCACTATAAGCTGCCTTCCAGCCTTGATGTTATTTTTCTTATTTCTTAAAGAGGAGTGTAGAAATCTTTAGTGCTTCAATTGTCCTTCAAGCACTTCAAAGGAAAGACACCTCCTGGTTGCAGCTGAGAGGAGACCCGTGAAAGGGCTGCAGCGCTCAGTGAGCATCCCTTCCCCACTTGATATCAGTGCAGTCATGCTGACCCAGCTGAGCTGGAGAGCAGGGACTGATCCTGACAGTTATCCCAGTGAGCGGTTACAGGGCTGGTGTCTGCTTCTTCACCCTGACACTAGCCAAAGCACAGACAGCTAACACAATAGCTGTGGCAGGATGCCTTGCTGCGTGTGGGGCTTCCAGTGCCTGGGACTGGTAGTGCAGACAGCAAAGGGTCTTGCACTGAGATGGGCTCCCAAATCTGAAGTCACAGAGAGTTTCCTACCTTTTCATCGGATCTTGTGTTTGCTGTCGATCACTGGGCCAGGTGATGCTCCATATGAGGAGCTGTACATCACCTTATGTAATGCCTAGAAGCACTTTGGTTGTTCAGGCACCTTTGGTACTTGGTGCCAAAGTACCTGTTCCAAGGGAGCAGGATGCTGCAGAAACCCTGCTTTAGCCAACAGAGAAGCGTAGGCTGGACCTTGGTGTGAAATACTGACACAGGCAAGCAAGGTTTGTATTTATATCTTTACATTTAAAAATTTTATTTTAAAGGGAATGTTGAAGGAGGATCTACTCCTTTGGGAAGGTGCAGTGTGTTGGGATCTGAAACCAGCCCATAAACTGAAGATGTGGCCTGAATGTCCCTCTGCTGGCATTTGGGCTGCTCTTTCCTGGGCTTGATCGTCACCGTATGCATTTTCCTGGGGCATCTGTGTGTGTCGTCTCACAAGCCCTTCTGAAATACAGATGATGTCTGACCATCACACTTGTGTCTCCTAGGACTGAATGAGGGAAAAAGAAAGGCACTACTGCTGCATGAAGCCTGGAGGAAACTCCACTCACTTCTTTCTGTGGTCCAGCCTGGGCTCCGCACCAGGTCTACAGAGCCCTCTGTGCTTGGTTCTATGGATGGGATGCTGCCCGTGAGCTGTCCCTCACCTGGATATATCTCACCTGTAGAGCTGTCTCCCATGAAGAGATCACCTTCAAGGAGATGGCGTATGCAGGCTCCATTTGCTCATGCCCTTTGAGAAACAGTGTTAGCCTCTGGTTTTGGAGAGCGGGGCTGGGATGCAGGGATGCCCTTGGCTGCAACCCCCCTGGGCTAGGCTGTACATGACTTTCGCTGCTGGTGATTGCTCAGATTTGCTTGACATTGTGTTGCTGAGGTTGTTGTTGAACGCTGAGCGCAGGGAGCCTGGGATGGGACTTGTTTGGTGACTCTCCTCCGTATGGGACAGGTACTGAGTGAATGCTGATGCTGTGGTCCTTTCCCTCTCTTGTGTCTCTACTGATGATCAGAGAGGTGGCATGGCATGGTCAGCAGGGAAGAGCATGGGAAGTAAAATTAAAGGGTGATTTTCTAGCAGGGAAAAGTGATCCTGGATACCTGGGGCCAAGTAAAGCCTTCTTTTCCCCATTGCTGAGCTAACGCTCTCACCTCTTGCAGCCTCATATGTGTAACCTAAAAGCTTTCCACAGGGGGTCACCATCTCACAGGGGATGCAGGACTAGGCTGGGGGACACAAGGCAGACAGGTTTCTTATTTTAGCAAAAGCAAAAGTAGAGCCAGGCACCTGCCACAGCCCTGTCCCTTGTCCCAGCAGGTACATGACCACCTCCTTCCAGGTGCCTCCTGGAGAATACAGCCTGCCTGGAGCAGCATTTTGCTTTCATCATCCAGGCAGAAGGGCACTAGAGGGACTGTTGCTGCCTCAGTCAGGCCCTCAAAATCCTGAGTGTTCCAAATAGATGCTCTCCTGCAAGATCAACACCCATTTTTGCAGCTCTTTGCCTGGATATTTCCATTGCCAACACACACCTCTCAGCACCTGGTGTTCCAGTGGTCTATACAATTCTAATTTCATCCCATATTATTGTCCTGCTTCTGGGGATAATTGAGCTGTTTGTGCAAGTGTGAAGAGCGAAACGAAATGTATCTGCCCCTAGTTGGGCAAGGGCCTTTATTGTGTCCCTTGAGATCAAGATAAGGTACTTCTTGAGTCTTCAGTGCTTCTGGGTTTTCTCCCTGTCTTTTGAAGAATGCTAATATGAAAATGCTCGTCATAGAATCATAGAATCACCAGGTTGGAAGAGACCCACTGGATCATCGAGTCCAACCATTCCTATCAAACACTAAACCATGCCCCTCAGTGCCTCATCCACCCGTGCCTTAAACACCTCCAGGGAACGTGATTCAACCACCTCCCTGGGCAGCTGATGCTATGTATAACCTGAAAAATGTTCTGTGCTTGTGATCTGGGGCTTAGCATGCAGCAGACCTTGAAAATACATGTTGTGTTACAATCACATTCTTGTTCATCTGCTCAGTCTGGAGCAAGGAGGAAACATCTCCCCACCTACATTCCAGACAGAG
This sequence comes from Phaenicophaeus curvirostris, assembly GCF_032191515.1. Classification (NCBI taxonomy): domain Eukaryota; kingdom Metazoa; phylum Chordata; class Aves; order Cuculiformes; family Cuculidae; genus Phaenicophaeus; species Phaenicophaeus curvirostris. The sequence continues at coordinate 107,277,815 of NC_091393.1, read as the reverse complement.
ACAATCAGCCATGCTTGCTGGGTCAAAGGCATCTGAGGGACATTAAATGCCAATGCAGCCAGCAAACAACACCTCTAGCATGCATAAAGACTTCATCCCAGGAACAAACATCGGGCTTCCCTGTTCTCTAAAAAACCTCTAGCAGCTCCAGTGGCACCTATAGCTGTGACAGTGGCCAGAGCCCACACTGGGCAAAGAACTGTATGCCGTGAGCTGCCGTTGTAATGCTTATGCCAAGTGGGAATCAGACAGAGAGGTGGGAAATGGAGCATGGAAATGCTTTGTCCTGCACTGCTCTGTTCCTCATTGGCAGAAGGGCTTGTGTGCTCTTGTTTTGGTGCTGGGTTGTTGGTTAAAAAGACATGTAGACGTGGCATTTTGACACATGGCTTAGTAGACACAGTGGTGTTGGGCTGACAGTTGGACTGGATGAGCTTAGAGGTCGTTTCCACCCTTAATGACACTATGCTTTGTGATTTCTGTTCATTTTGCAACAGAAAATGCATTTTGCTAGATAGCTCAGATGTCACAGAAATCATTGCAAAGTTTCAGTTGTGTCCCTGCAAGCACAGGTCCCGAGCAAGTGTAGTAAGGGGGATACCGAAATATGTGCACCCTCGATTGCAGATCCTTCAATGTCCTCATACTTGGCAGTTGCTTAGAGAAGCAAACAAACAGATAAATTGTGTTTGTTGCTGTTACAAATTTTCGATGGATACTGACACAAATGTTTGTGGGGAAAGGCCATGAACATCCCCTGAGTTCTGATAAAAACGTTATCCTGGTGCAGATATCTGGAGATATCTCATTGGGATTGGCTCCTCAGGAAAACCAAGCTCTCCATGAGGAAATAGTCCCTTCTGTTGGTGAAATAATTCACTGTTTTTCAATATGTTGCCATAAGAAAAGAGGCACAAACAGGATGTTTCTCCAGCATGTTCAATAAATTGCAAGAGTTATAATATATTAATGACAGCAAATTAATTTAGGGATTCTTCAGCTCTCTGGCCTAATTGAAATGCAGTCTATGATGCTCTTGCAGAATTCTGCATTGCTTTCCCAAGAAAAACTGCTGACACAGAATCATAGAATGGTTTGACTTGGAAGCAACCTTAGTGATCATCCAGTTCCAACCCCCCTGCCATGGTGGGGTTGGAACTGGATCCAGTTTCCCACTGGATCAAGTTGCTCAAGGTCCCATCCAGTCTGGCCTTGAACACCTCCAGGGATGGGGCGGCCACAGCTTCCCTGGCAACCTCTGCCAGTGTCTCACTCCTGTGCCACATACTGCATTTCTTGTAGATATTGGAGCTGTTGGATACCAGCTGCTTCTACTGGCGGACCATGCAATAGACAGCAGTAAACCATTGATTCTGCAGACACTGAGACCATCTTTTTTTTTTTTTAATATCAGTGACATTTAATCCTGGGAAATCAGAGCCAAGTGGGAAACTGTCTTTTTGCTACCCCAAACATATTTCTGGACCAGCAAAAGTCATATCGTGGAATCACAGAATGATTTGAGTTGGAAGGGACCTTAAATATCATCCAGTACCAAACCCCATACCATAGGCAGGGACACCTTCCCCTGGATCAAGTTGCTCACAGTCCCATCCAACCTGGCCTTGAACAACTCCAGGGATGGCAGCGGCACCTTCTCTGGGCAACCTGTGCCAGTGCCTCACCGCCCTCACAGAAAAACATTTCTTCCTAATATCTCATCTATATCTCCCCTCTTTCATCTTAAAACCATTCCCCTTGTCCTGTCTCTGCAACCCCTGATCAAGAGCCCCTCCCCAGCTTTCCTGTAGCCCCTTTCAGAACTGGAAGGCTGCTATATGGTTTCCCCAACATCTTCTCTTCTCCAGGCTGAATAACCCCAACTCTCTCGGCCTGTCCTTGTATGGGAGGTGCTGCAGCCCTCAGATCATCTTTGTGGCCTCCACTGGACTCACTCCAACAGATCCCTGTCCTTCCTGTGCTGAGGACTCGAGAGCTGAATGCAGGACTCCAGGTGAGGTCTCATGAGAATGGTGCAGAGGGATAGAATCCCCTCCCTCACCCTGCTGGTCACACTGCTTTGTATGCAGCCTGGAACAGGGTTGGCTTTCTAGGCTGCAAGTGCACATTTCCAGCTTGTGTTGAGCTTCTCATCCACCAGCACCCCACATCCTTCTCTTCAGGGCTGCTCTCAATCCATTCTCTGCCCAGCCTGTATTTGTGCTTGGGATTACAATCTTCCAAAATTCACAGTAACTGTCTTCCCCCTAGGAAATTATTGCCTGGAAATTAGATGAGATTTGGAGGGTTCAATTTATGTAAATGCTTAGGATTGTCCTATGGATTATTAAAACAGAATGATGAGAGCCTTACTTTAGTTGGCTCCTGGACCCTTCAGGCTATTAACTTGCATAAATCTTGTTTGCTTTGGAATTGAAATTAGCTCCCTTAAGTGCATCAGCATAAAGCAAGTGTCTCATTTTCTACAAGCCTTTTTTAAAGGTAGGTTGAGATTAAATGGTTTGCAACTCAAGAAAATGTAAAAGGCTGTATTATGGCAATGATATTATATACAGTAGTATTTGGATTGTGCAGAAGACATGCAAATCAGAATAATTTTTTGTTTGCTTGCTTTCTCCTAGGATATTGTGCCATTAGTTAAAAGCTTGTTTCTGCCCTGTGTGGATGACAGACCACTGCTTGAAGAGAGACTTGGAAAACTGTAAATTGTCTTGTATCAAATGGAAAAGGTCATGATAGTACAAAAATTGATTGGGAGTGCTTGGCTCAGAGTCCTGGGGATGGTCCCGGCCGTGCCCAGGTCAAACATGTCTAAATTCCTCATTTGCTGCTAATGGCCAGCCAGGATTTAATGACGCAGTACGTGAGTGAACGCAAGATGTTGAGTAAGACACAAGGAGCTTTTGGTAGCATGACAAACTGCCAGCTGAGGTGCTATGAGGGCAGCGTACGGGGAAGTGAGGGTGTCCTCTCTGAGCCCTCCTGTGGTCATAGAAGCATAGAAGCATAGAATGGTTTGGGGTGGAAGGTTGCTCAAAGCCTCATCCAACATGGCCTTGTTGAACTTGGACATACAGGAAAAGTATTTGCATTTTTGGAGTCCCCAGAGCACTCTGTCACAAAGTCCTACTCTACTTGACACCTGCTTGGAGAGGTGGAAGTCTTCATCACTTACTTCTCTGGAAGCAAAATAGCTCCTAAAAGACACTGAAAGTTTATATTGAGGTTTGTCTTGTCATTAATTGCATCTCAACTGTAAGTTACTGGGGTTGGAAAGAGAGCTTCAATAAGAGCAGATAGACCGATTATTATTTTATCTGCTCTTTGATATAATGAGAAAACACTACAGTGAGATTGAAGGAACCTTTCAGTTTCTGTGCTTAGTAACTGAGTTCATTTTGTGCCTGATGTGCACAACTTCTCTTGCTTGAGAACCACCTGGCTCAACACTTTGTCAAAGCCAGTGCTGGACTTTGAGGCTGTAGACAGATCAGAAGGAAAGCGCCTTTTCACACTCATTTGGAGACCAAGACCAGATCAGCAAATGCTGGGTTTTGTCCCCTTTTGGATTTTGATCACCAAAAATGGCATTTTGATGCCATTTTTTTTGAGGATTTAGAGATCTGAGGAACACTCAATTTACTAATTTGAATTCACATCAAAATAACCTGACTTGAATTGTCTTTTTTGCTCTTAATAACTTTAACGTTATCATAGGGGAGTTTTGCTGATATGTTGGTTTTATTATTATAAAACAGCATAAAAAGTAGGTAAGACCTCCAGGCTGCACCAAAAAGAAATCATTCTGGGAATGAAGGATGTCTAGGTATTTTTTCTGGCTACTTTGTTCTTTGACTCTGATCAGTAGTACAGGCAGAACCTGTGGAACTTAACAGTGGGATCCAGAGAAGACCCCAATGCAAATACAAGTGGTTTCCAAGGCAGAAGCCATCTGTGCATTAAAATAACAGCTAACACAAGTATCACAAGTAAGTATTATTATTATTAGTAACAGTAGTACACTTCTAGTTGCATTAATGGACTTTGCCTTAACTCAGTTAGAAAAGCCTCATCAAAGAAATGGTTGACATTGCATACAAGAGCTTCCCAGTATCCATTCCTTTTCATGGGTGTCACATTCATGCTTCCACCTGTTCCCCAATCTTCCTTTGATTGGGATTTCCGTTTGAGTCATATGGAAAAGCTGGGTGTTCATCTTAAGTTATGAAATTTTAGCATGGAGAACTCTGAGAGAAATGGTGTGTTTACTTTGATGTATTTTACCATTGTCTACTTATGTGTTCTTACATGCTCATTCCAATAGTGGCCACTCTGTTGCCACTCTGTGCCCACTCTGGGTTGTGTTTGTGGACTGGGACCTGAGGTATCACCCTTGCATGCAGTTGGTCTCAAATCTAGAGTCACAGCTAAAAAAAGCCAAAATTAGTTCAGGCCATGGCATGCCCTGAGACCTTGCACCATCAGGGCAGTAGAAAGTTCATGGCCTTTTACTAGCAACAGCACAAATTACATTTACTGGGCTCTGCTTGAATGAAATTTCTTGAAACTCCCAGCCCTGCAACCCTGAACACAGTATTTATGCAAGATCTGGGGGGCTGCCAAGGGAAGATCAATGGCTAATCCTAGAAGGAAACTCGTTCCACATTAATCAGGCTGCTGCAGTATATGTGGGACAGTGAGGTGGTGGGAGAATCAGGAGAAAATGGATTGCATGCATCATGATGTTCCTGGAGCAGGATGGATCCTAGCCCACTCATTTTGTCCAGAGCAAGATTTCCGTCTTCTGCACATTTCTGTAGTGCTCTGACACAGCCCCAGGTCATGCATATAAGGGTGGTAGTTGGGCTGGAGCACTCGCCGTGTAAGATTCGACCTGGAGAAGGGATCATACATGAGAATCTGAGAGAAGATTCCCAGTTCTTCAAAGAGGTCATCTAGAAGACGGGGCAGGGCTCTTCACAGCATTGCATGTTGGGAAGATAAGACAACAGCAGGTATAGGCTGAAACAAGAGAGGATAAGACTGGATTTCTCTGTTTCATCAGCCAATCACTGCAACAGCTTGCCCAAAGAGACTGTGGGGTCTCCATCCTTGGAGACATTCAAAATTCAACCACAAGTAACCTGCTTGATCTGGCCTTGCTTTGAGTATGGTGCGGGACAAGATATCTCCAAAGATCTTTGCCAGCCTACATCAATTTGTGACTCCAGCTGCAAATGTTGTGTTTCCAGGGTTGTGATCTTTCATGCTGCGGGTTTTCTGGTCTTCTTGCAGGCATGGGCTATGTTTTGTGAATGGTAGCAGTAGGCCTATACATTGTATGCGTTTCATGGCTTCAGGCTGTTTGTGACTGCTGTGCTCTTCTGTTCCCCTAGAGTCTTAGTGTGTGGAGGAAGCCAGGTTCCGAGTTTGTGAACTTCAGGATGATATTCTGATCACTAATGTCCAACTTCTCTCCATTCACCCCAAAGGCAAGCATGCAGGTCCATGTATCTCCATCTGCTGCAGGGAACAGGTAGGTCCACTGCAAGTTCTACAAGGTTCTTTGTTAGTGCTGAGGTCTGCATGTTGGCCAGATTGGCCCATGGGTGGTTCTTGACAGAGAACCTTGGTGGAGATGACAGGGAGCCAAACTGCTTCCTGGGGTCAGCGTGTCCTAGAACCCAGATATCTTAAGAGTCTTGGTTTCATTTTCTGGTTTGGTGGCTGGCTTTTTGGGTGATCTTAGGCAAGTTGCTTCATCTTTCCATTCCTTAGTGTCCCTAGTTTGTAAAAAGGTGATAATAGTGATGTTCCCTTCTCACCCAAAAAGGTCCAAACCCATTTGAATATATATATAAGCATTCACTATTGTGGTTACACAGGAGCTGAGCACTTATTTGTTGGGGCAATTATCTCAACATGTGATTTTTAATTTGTTCTGACGCCTGCAGAATAAAGAACCTTATAATACAAGCAATTTTCAGTTTTTGCAGAGGAACATTTTCCAACTCCCTCAATCTGACCCTCATGACACATGGGTCAATTTACTATTTGGAGAAATTAATTGTGCTATACAGCATCAGTGTCTTTCTGCTTATGCACTTTCATGCTGGTGGACAAAATGCTATGATTACGTATGAAGTTCTGGAAAGAAACATTGAGATATGATGGTATTAAGTTTCCCTGAAGCAAACCCGCTTGTAGTGTTAACATTTTAGGATCATTTTTGTTAGATAGCACTACTTGTGCCTGGACAATTTTCAGTGAATGTTTGACTATAAATTCCTGAGATGTTGCTTTATTTTCCTATTCAAGCTTTCCCAATTCTCAGTGAATTAAAAAATAATTAGAAGATAGGCTTTATTCATTCCCCTTAAAGCAGTATTTAAAGGGGGTGTATGGGGAAGCTGGGGAGGGGCTTTTTATCAGGGAGTGCAGGATGAGAGGGAATGTTTTTAAGCTGCAAGAGGAGAGATTTAGGTTAGATATTAGGAAGAGATGTTTTCCTGTGAGGGTGATGAGGCACTGGCACAGGTTGTCCAGAGAAATTGTGGATGCCCCATCCCTGGAGGTGTTTAAGGCTGGATGGAGCTTTGAGCAACCTGATGCAATGGAGGGTGTCCCTGCTCATGGCAGGGGGATTGGAACTGGCTGATCTTTAAGGTCCCTTCCAACCCAACCCATTCTATGATTCTATGCATGCAAAATGCAATACAGACAAATGTGAGCTGCAGTCTAGCAAACAGATAGTGACAGCGAAGGCCACAAGCTTGACTGTATTGAGTTTGAAGAAGCAGGGGTGAAAATCAGGGAAAGCCAAGAGCTGTGTTCTCTGGCCATATTTCCCCATGTTCCATTTCCTTACAGCAGGCGAGTGTCACTCTGTTCCTACTTTTTAGCAGCCTGGTGCAGATAGGTATAGAGGACAGGCTGCTGCCAGCACATTGCTTCCTCCCCAGCCGACTATCATTTTCTGTCTTGCTTTTCAAAGAACGCATTATTAATTCCTTTTGTTGCCACCAAATGTTGGCAACTAAGGTGGGCTGGGAGCGACACCTCCCTGACAGCCTGCAGAAGCATTGGATGTTTAATTGGATGCTTCACCCCAGGATAAATAAACCTTCAGAGCCTCAGCCTCGAGTGATTAATCAGAGAAGTTAAATGATTAGGGAATCGTATCGCTTGATCTCTTTGCTTAGAAGTTTCCCTGCTTCTCCTTGATGAGCCAGACATACTGACAGTTGGCAGAAATCTTAAAGATGCTTGTGCAGAAAAGATTTGTAGTTGAAATGGGTTTTTTTCTGACAGATGCTGGAGACTACTGAATGAAGAAGATGAAAAATGGCAGTGTGGTCCACCACTGTCTGACACTGATGTTTTCCCACTGAACATGTCCTTCTCGGCACAAAGGCTGTGCTTCCTGCTTATGGGGAGGAATGACTTTCCCATCAGGACTGTTGGAAAATGCAGCCGGGCTGTGCTCCTGCATCCTCACAGGGTGGTGAGTGGGAGCAGGACCTTGCAACTCGCCCACTTCTTGCTCACCCTGTTTGGGTCCATGTCACTCCCATGCAGCAAAGCATCTCCAGCAGGAGAGATCTGGCCATGGATTATGGGCTTGGGGAAAACCTAAATGTTCCTCTAATGATGTTCAGGATGGAAATTTGGTAACATCGTGCCCAGGTGGAGAACCGACCGAGTCCTTGCACAGGAGGGAGCTGTGGCAGAGGGCACATCAGTGTGAGCCTAGGAGCACTGGTAGCGCAGGGGAGGGAACATTCCCTGCTTGTATGTATTTCCCAAGACCTCTCAGCGGAAAGGTTTCCTTTATAGCTTATGTTAGAGATGTCCCAGTACAATTGGGTACAGGCATGTCTGAGGAGTGAATCCCCTGCAAGATGTAGGTTGGAACTGGCAGACCTCTTCTTGGAGGCAGATGGTTGACAGAACAGCATTGATTTAATTTTATTTAATTTTCTTCCCAATGAAAATGATAGTCCTTTGGATCATTGTATTCTTAAGTCTCCCCAGTGCAGAGAGGAGTCGGTGTCAGCTGAGATGTGTTTGAAAGTATTTTTCCTTCCAGGCCTCAGGGAGTTATTTCCAGGGTTTGTGAGTGGAAGGCAGATGGTTTGCAATTGCTTTTTGTTCTGAAATGAAGTGAGACACTGAAATGAAAGTATCTTCAATCCTTTAAGTGCAAATGACTGATTTGCAATGATAAATGTTTCCTGTTTAATTAGATTTTAAAAGCAATATTGTGTTGCCCTTCAAACTACCAATTTCAGATGATCACAACTGAAGGTGCCACTTTTGTTGCAAACTGAATCCCATAGTTCATAAACTCTTTATCTTTGGAAAGGGGAGGAAGAAGCAGGAAGTAGTAGAACCATCGAATAATAGAATCACTGAGGTTGGAAAAGACTTCTAAGATCATCCAGCCCAACTGCAAGCCCAACACCGCTGTGACTACCAAACCATGTCTCAAAACACCACATATACATGTTGTTTGAACCCCTCCAGGGATGGTTACTCCACCACTTCCCTGGGAAGCCTGTGCCAATGCTTCACCACTGTTTCAACAAAGAAATTTTTCCTAGTATCCAACCACTTTGGGCAAGTTCTGCTTAATTAAGATGGAGAAAGAAATAACCTCTGCTGCTAACTGTTTCAGAGAGCAGCTGCTGTAATTGCTCCCTTCTGTTATCAGCTTGGGCTGTAACTTTTCAACCTTTATATGTTCTGAGTATTGTGGAGAGGAAAAACTCCTTTGAAAACATTTCTCAGGAGGAGAGTGGAGGGAATAGTGTTCTATTGAAAGGTCTGAAGTTGTTTTTCCCTTCAAAAACTAGAAAAGCTCTGTGTGGAAGGCCAGGATTGCTCTTGCTAGGTAATACTCACATGATGATGAGTGTGAGGTAGAGTAGATGCTGAATTTAACGCTGTGCACTGGTTTGGGAGAGCATGTGTGTGTGTGTGTGTGTGTATATGAGTTTGTTTGCCAATTTGCAATTAAAATCCATAGGATATGGAAGTACCATGTGGCTAATACTGAGTGAATAACTGGCTTTGGTTAAAATATCTTAAAGCAAACTCAAGGTCACCTCAGTTTCAGCCCTCCTTGACTACAAATTATGATCAAAAAATAGGAGAACATTTTGCCAGAGCTGGCCTTGTGCTTTCACACCTGAGTGCTGGGCTACCAAAAGGATATGAAGCTGGGTATAACACAGCACACCTCTCCCTGCAATGCCTTGGCTTTACTGTCCTACCCACTTCCTTTAATTATTACCTAAACCTGTGTTTACTTAGAATCATAGAATAGTTTAAGTCAGAAGGAACCTTAAAACTCATCCAGTTCCAACTCCCCTGCCATGGACAGGGACATCTTCCACTCACTCATGTTGCTCAGATCCTCGTCCAACCTGGTCTTGGACAACTCCACTTGAACTCTTTTTGAATGGAAACTGTCAAAATGAATAATGTCCAGAAATGGAGAATGTTGGTAAAATTACAATTTTTATTTTATATTTGTGGTAAGATCAGGAAATAGAATATTTGGTGAAAATGGCAGTGTGGCACATGGGAGTTATCATTTGGAGAATGCATCTCATTTCCCACATAATTCAGGCTCCCTTCTGTCATTTCTAACGAAAAACCATTAGCAAAAATATTTATTTTATAGTCTTAATTTAATACGGTTCTACCTCTGCCCCAAATGAATAACAAACTCCAGCAGAACAGAGCAAAGAACAACATTTCTTTGGAAAGTAGATCTTGGCAAAAGACCCAAACCCATTTAATAAGAAATTCAGATCTTGAAAGACAGCCTGGATGAAAAAATACCCCAAACAGCTAATTTACTTCCAGAAAGTTTTGTGTCCATTTGCCGAAACTTTAGGAGGAAAGGCTCTCAAGAGGAGCAATTTCGGAAGGAAAATAAAGCAGTTTCTGGGTGAGTACAGAGAAATACCCTGCAATCTGCACAAACGGTTGAGTTTCAGAACTGCCAAATATTTGTATCAAATCAATTATGAACAATCTATGGATCTCAGCTTATTTCCCATGCTACTGCTCTTCATTTGAAACAAGAAATAAGTTGATGAATAGTAGGATCAATTGGTGCATCACTGGGGAAGAGGACAGACAACAAAACACTGCATTATGCCTTTGGAACAAATTGCACAGGCAGTCTAGAAGTTTTTATAAGGAGAGGAGCTGATTTCACCCTGGGGGCAACCAAAGCACCTAATACAGTTGTGTGAGGAAGGCATGCACTGAAACTTGGAAATGCTGAAAAAAAAAGGTAGGATTTTCTTCTCTGTATTCTGTGGGCATCTTTCAGGTAATTTGAAAACCCATCCTCAGGCAGCAATGTAATTTACTGTCACTGGAAAACCAGTAAGTCCAGGTGCTGGAATACAAAAAGAACTGCCCTGGCTTTATAGCAAAATCTCTAATTTGGGCAACTGGTGGCTCTTGTACACTTATATCATCTCATAAAATAATACTGTAGAATAGTTTGGGTTGGAAGGGACCTAAAACAACATCTAGGAAAAAATATTTCACAGAAAGGGTCATTGGGCACTGGAACAGGCTGCCCAGGATGGTGGTTGAGTCACCTTCCCTGGAGGCCTTTAAAAGACGGGTGGATGAGGTGCTGAGGGGCATGGTTTAGTGATTGATAGGAATGGTTGGACTCGATGATCCTGTGGGTCCTTTCCAACCTAGTGATTCTGTGATTCTATGATTCTATGGTCCAGTACCAAGCCCCCTGCCATGGGCAGTGATACCTCCCACTGGATCACGTTGCTCAAAGCCTCATCCAGCCTGGCCTCCAACACTTCCAGGGATGGGTCATACATGACTTCTCTGGACAATCTGTGCTAATGCCTCACCACCCTCACAGTAAAGAATTTCTTCCTAATATCTCATCTAAATCTCCTCTCTTTCAGCTTAAAACCTTTCTCCCCATCCTGTCCCTGCACTCTCTGATAAAAAGCCCCTTCCCAGCTTTCAGGTAGCCCCTTTGAGTACTGAAATGCTGCTGAAAGGTCTCCCAGAGCCTTCTCTTCTCCAGGATGAACAACCCCAACTCTCTCAGCCTTCCCTCGAATGGGAGGTGCTCCAGCCCTCTCATGAACTTTGTGGCCTCCTGTAGACTCACTCCAACAGATCCATGTCCTTCCCGTGCTGAGGACTCCAGAACTGAACGTAGGACTCAAGGTGAGGTCTCACAAGAGCAGAGAAGATGGGGAGACTCCCTTCCTCACCCTACTGGTCACACTGTTTTGGATGCAGCCCAGGATACGGTTGGCTTTCTAGGCTGCAAGTGCACATTTCCAGCTTGTGTTGAGCTTCTCATCCACCAGCACCCCACGTCCTTCTCTTCAGGGCTGCTTTCAATCCATTCTTCACCCAGCCTATGTATGTGCTTGGGATTGCTCTGACCCAGATGCACTTCATAAATGACAAGTGCCCAGTACTTAGAAATAGAAAAGGTGGAGGAGGGAACTTTGCCTCTGGAACAAGAGGTCACTGTTCTTTGCATGGATTGGGACTGTTGCTGCAGCAGACTTACATCCCACTCTCCCCCTTGTCTTTAAAAAATAAGGAGTCTGCCCAAAGGTGATGAACATGCTCCTGATGGATTGTGCTGTGGTAAAATGGTCAAAGGTGGCTTGATTTCCTTTTTTAACTAGCCTGAAAGCACACTTTAAATGTGAGAAGTCAGGTGACTGGAAGGCAGGAGCAGTTCCCAGAGGACTTACTGGAGGAAATTTTCAATGTATTCAGCTGCCACCTTTGCTCTATGGTTTTCTGGGCAGGGGGGTGCTCACCTTCCATCACTGCAGCACACTGATGGTATTCCTAGACAGCTAGGACCAAACCAGCCCCAGAACAGAAACCAGCATCACTCTCATGCAGATGACCATTAATATCGGCACTGATTACCAGTAGCAGGTAAATCACAGAAAGCAGGGGATCTGGGACATCATTCACTGTCCACCTGCCTCCAGTCAGCATCAGCTCTTTTTCAGCTCTTTCAGTTAACTTAGTCTTAAAAGCCAGCGGTGATGGTTATTAAAGCACTCTCCCAAAGTGCTTGAGTCTTTTTCGTTGTCAAAAAGTGGTCTGTAATGTAGTTGCATAAAACCTATATTTATTTTCATTTTTAAACCAAGTATACAAAAGTTTTCAGAGATTTTGCAGATATTTGTGCAGAAAACGACACACGTGTCTGGCTGAAGAGCAATCCCATAGTGAAGATGCAGAAATCCGGATGCAGAGTGGAGATACTTTGTGCCTCCCACCCCACTCAGTGCAAGCAACAACCAGCTGTGCAGAACAGCTCCATGAAAACTGAAGGAGATCAATACAGCTTTATCAGTTGAGCGTTCAGCCTTGCCTCTTTGGCATTACTTATTTATAAAGGACTCTGCTATTTAAATTTACGTTTTGTCTGCCACTGAATTTATCAACTGGCTGATCCAGCAAAAAACAAGAGTCCATTGGCCTCTCTGGTGCTGTTAGTGTGGGACTGCCAACTCTGCAAAACTTATGCAGGTAGCTACCTGTAACCACTAATTTCTCCCAATAGCAGTACTCCAGTGCAGGATTTTTTGTCTCTTCTCTCCAGAGAATGAATCACCCCACAGGCTTGTGGCTATGGGGAGGAAGCAGTTACCTCTGGCCATAAAGATGCCAAAAGCCAAATGATGCTTCTTGGCTCTAAAGGACAGGCTGAAGAAAAAAGCTTTCTCTGCCAGGATTGCTGCCTCTTCCTTGAACATTGCCAGGGAATTGCATCCCATTTTTCTGTGGAGGAATACTTTACTGTTGGAGATTCAGAGGAGACCATGAAGGTGATCTAAGGCCTTGAGCACCTCCGCTATGAGGACAGGCTGGGAGAGTGAGGGTTGTTCAGCCAAGAGAAGAGGACTCCGGGGAGACATTATAGCAGCCTTCCAGTACTGAAAGGGGCTGCAGGAAAGCTGGGGAGGGGCTCTTTATCAAGGAGTGCAGGGATAGGATGAGGGGGATGATTTTAAGCTGAAAAATTTAGATTAGATATTAAGAAGAAGTTCTTTATTGTGAGGGTGGTGAGGCACTGGCACAGGTTGCCCAGAGAAGCCCTGGCTGCCCCATCCCTGGAGGTGTTCAAGCCCAGGCTGGATGAAGCTTTGAGCCCCCTGATTCAGTGGAAGATGTCTCTGCCCATGACAGGTAGCTTGTAACTAGATGATCTTTAAGGTCCCTTCCAGCCCAAACTATTCTATGATTCTATGCTATGTAGGTGTTGGCAGGATTTTTGGAGGGAGGCAGATGTCTGGAAGACAGGATGAAGAGAAGGGGGGACATGCAAGAGTCTTGAGGTTGTGCCTTACGGCTTTCCCTCTTTTCACACAGCTTTGTGGGGATATCAGACTGGTTACCATTTGCTGCTGGATAAGCAGCTGTTCGGCTTAATGAAGGGAGGTGGTGAAGAGCAGAGGCAATCATCATATTTAGAAGAAGCAGCACCTAAAATCTCTGATGTGAAGAGGGGAGAGCAGACATGAAGAGCTCACAGAGGCCCGGGACTATCGCTGGAGCAGGGATCTGCAGGCTGCAGCTGCCAATGGGCTTTGCTTCTTGCAGCGTTAGGCAGATGGAAATGAAGAATAAATGAATTTTGCTGTTGAATTGAGGGGCTCGCTGCTTCCATGAGGAGAACCATACACTAGGGAACAGGGAAGAGATTTATGTCTTGGCAAAGCAAGCAGGAAGGAAATAATTCTGCTAAGCACAGATCACTTCTTCCATCTATTACCACTGCTGTGAGACACCTGGAAATATTGCTTCCCTGAGTAGAAATTCAGGTGTCCCTGAATACAGCCAGACTTCTCTCTACTACGAGGGCTGTTTTAGCAACAGACAGAATTGCTTCCTTTGCAGCAATTATTTTCTCAGGTCATTTTCCTCCACATCCCTGAGGCCATACTAACGTTTTTCTTTATGCTCAGCTATGCAGCTGATTGATTCTTCCTGGAACTTTTCTTGTATCAGCACCAGCAGGAGACTGAGCAGCACCAAATAAGAGTGGAAGTCAATTAGCTGTATGAGACACTCAGTTGCCTACAGTGAGAAAATTTCGTTTCCCAGCTCCTCTGCCTGAAACCCCATCACTCTGACAGCAAGAAGATGGTGCCTTGTTGCCTTTAAATTAGCAACCCTGAAAGAGGAGAGGATGGAGATCCTGGATCTAGCATCTCTTCTTCAGTGCACCAAGGGGATTATTCTCCCTCTGTACTCGGCACTGGTGAGACCGCTCCTTGAATACTGTGTTCAGTTCTGGGCCCCTCACCACAAGAAGGATGTTGAGGCTCTGGAGCGAGTCCAGAGAAGAGCAACAAAGCTGGTGAGGGGGCTGGAGAACAAGTATTACAAGGAACGGCTGAGAGAGCTGGGGTTGTTTAGCCTGGAGAAGAGGAGGCTGAGGGGAGACCTCATTGCTCTCTACAACTACCTGAAAGGAGGTTGTGGAGAGGAGGGTGCTGGCCTCTTTTCCCAAGTGGCAGGGGACAGGACAAGAGGGAATGACCTCAAGCTCTGCCAGGGGAGATTTAGGCTGGACATTAGGAAAAAATTTTTCACAGAAGGGGTCATTGGGCACTGGCAGAGGCTGCCCAGGGAGGTGGTTGAGTCACCTTCCCTGGAGGTGTTTAAAGCACGGGTAGATGAGGTGCTAAGGGGCATGGTTTAGTGTTTGATAGGAATGGTTGGACTCAGTGATCCGGTGGGTCTCTTCCAAACTGGTTATTCTATGATTCTATGATTCACTTGTTCTTCTGTCTGGACTCTGGGCAGCCCAAGAAACAGATGTCCATTGTCCCTTGGCTTCCAGTGGTTGATGTGATGGTTTAGATAGCATTCATTTCAATGCATGTATGTGTTCTTATGTTAGAAAACATCTCCTGACCATTTACAGCACTTGTGGGCATATCCAGCATTTAGGTGCATGCCACCATATTTATTAGGCAATACACAGTTATGAAAGCAAATGGTTTATTAAACAACAACAATATTTAATTAAGGTAGTCAAGGAGAAGTGACTTGACAGCCCTGCTGAATAGCCTTTAGGAATACAGTTTTATAAAAGATGGTCTTCATGGGACACAGCAGAGCTACCCTGCCTCTGGCTGGGACATCAGACTTAATAATGTTCAATGGGAATTTCAGAAGAGCCTCAGGTTTGCTAGAAGGACAATTCTTATCCTTAATGACTTGTGCTCCTAAATTATTTAAGTGTCTTTGACAATCTCACCACTGATCTTAATGAAGACCAAGCCAGACTCTTTAATACGCAGAATGCTGCAGTATGCACCATTTGTGTTGCTGGTAGAAGCTGTGCTGCTCAGTTCATGTGAGCTGGTTATAACTAACCTGTCCAGAGATATCCTGAATGTTCCTCTTTTTCCTTTTGTCAAAAGATAATACCCACCAGGGAAGGGCTAAAACTGTGAGCCTGCGTCGGCACAGACAATTCTCACAGCTCTCTCACACTTTGCACCAACACAAATCTGGGTCAATAGTAGCACATATCCTGGGATGGCAAGTCTAACATCACAGTATACATGCACAATGCACAGTTTTGGCCCTTAAGGCCCAGCAAACACCTGTGTTGCTGACAGCAAACCCATAGTGTTCGCACCTGGGGCAAATTTAGCCGGAAAGTAGGAAATGCGTATTTTTGTTTCAAACACAAGGGGAAATTAATCATAGAATCACAGAATGGTTTGGGTTGTAAGGGACCTTAAAGATCAATCCAATTCCAAATCCCCTGCCATGGGCAGGGACACCTTCCACTGGATCAGGTTGTTCAAAGCCCCATTCAGCCTGGCCTTGAACACCTCCTGGAATAGGGCATCTGTGACTTCTCTGGGCGATCCATGCCAGTGCCTCACCATCCTCACAGGAAAACATTTCTTCCTAATATCTCATCTGAATCTCCTCTCTTTTATCTTAAAAGTGATTCCCCTTATACTATCCCTGCACTCCCTGATAAAAAGCCCCTTCCTAGCTTTCCTGTAACCCTTTTCTGTACCAGAAGGCTGCTATAAGATCTGCCTGCAGCCTTCTCTTCTCCAGGCGGAACAGCCTTGACTCTCTCAGTCTGTCCTTGAATGGGAGCTGCTTCAGCCCCTGGGTCATCTTTGTGGCCTCCTGTGGACTCACTCCAACAGATCCATGTCCTTCCTGTGCTGAAGACTCCAGGACTGTACGCAGGACTCCAGGTGAGGTCTCATGAGAGCAGAATAGAGGGCAGAATCCCCTCACTTGCCCTGCTGGTCACACTGTTTTGGATGCAGCCCAGGATACAGTTAGCTTTCTCAGCTGCAAGTGCACATTGCCAGCTTTTGCCAGTGAAGTACGCGTGTTTTTTGCAATACTTCTGCCCTTTAAGTCTGAGCAGAGAACTTCCCCGAGAGCAGCAGTACACACTCCAACAGCCTTTCCTGCAAAATATTGACTCTGCAGCTAGGTGTTATCATGCCTGCTAAAACTGCTCAGTGGTGTTGACTGCATTATCACATACCCCTTTTACTAATCCTGAATGAATCATTTAGGTCCCCTCCCTCACTTTGCAAAACCAATAAAAAAATAATCACTAGAATCTGTGCAATTCTCTCTGAAATGATCCCATAGTTCTTGAAAGAGGGTAAACGCAGATCATTATGCTACATGTATAGGAGGAACAGAGCAGATACCATGCTACTTTCAATCAGCACCTCCAGAGCACGGCATCTCAACGTGAATGTCAGTTATAGCAAAGTAGGAAGCTTTCCAGAGAGCAGGTTTTGCTGTCAGAAATTGCCTTTTTTTTTTTTTGAAAGCATTTTTTTTCATGAGAACACGACAATTGTTATTGTATTTTTAATGGGGAAAAAAGTTGCAGGAAGTAATTTTGAAATTGCCATTTTTCTTTAAACAACGCAGAGTTCTCATTTTGCACATTCTGGCCTTGACTTCTGCACAGATGTTGACGTAATGTGTGGAAGTCTGAGCAGGATTAAAATACAACACTATGAAAGTGAAGTTTTTCCTCAGGCCAAAGCAAAAGACATTTAACATTTAGCTTAAACAGGAAATTTATTAAGAACTTTCAATGTTGGGAAATATACATTCAGAATTCCACCCCAATGTGAAGTGAGAACAAATTTCTAAAGATTTGAGCACATTTTTTTTTTTCTCCCAGTAGTGGTGAAGCACTAGAACAGACTCTCCAGGGAAGTGGTAGAGTCACTATCCCTGGAGGTTTTCAAAAATTGTGTAGATGTGGCACTTCGGGACATGGTTTAGTAGGCACAGTAGTGCTGGGATGATGGTTGGGCTGGATGAACTTGGAGAGCTTTTCCAATCTCAACAATTCTATGATTCTGTCTCCTGGGGCAGGATGAGGATTGTTGTGCTCTGCAAGCATCATGGTCTACTCATTCTTAGGTCTCAAGCTACCCTTCAAGGCTGCTCACTCTCAGTAAGTCCATTTTGCCTTTGACAGCAGAAATGGTTTCCAGTGTGTTGTTCACTGCTCTGTTGCATTATTAAATGAAGTGTGTCCTCAGAGCAGTGAGAGCAGATTAAATCGAGCCCAAGCCCACTGAGAGCAGGGGTTATGCTCTTGGAGCCTGGAAGTGCTGATGAAGTTCACGTTGCACAACCACAGTTGTCTCAAAATCACTTTTTTTCCTGAACTCTGGTTCTTTAGGAGTGCTAGCAAATAAAAGTAAAGCGCCCTAATTCAGACTTCCCTGCAGGGCAGGAGCACCCTCTCCCTGGGGTGGAATGGGTGAGGGTGGTGAAGTACTGGTACAGGTTGCCCAGAGAAGTTGTGGCTGCCCCATCCCTGGAGGTGCTCAAGGCCAGGTTGGATGAGGCTTTAAGCAACCTGATCCAGTGAGAGGTGTTCCTGCCCATTGCAGGGGGGTTGGAACTGGATGATCTTTAAGGTCCCTTCCAGCCCAAATCATTCTATGATTCAATGGATGTACTGTGAGAGAAGTGGGGCACAAAGGGAGGGAGAGCTTATTTGGGAGTTAAATGTGTGTTTGTGCAATGGAAGAAAGCTGAGCAAAGGAGTGGGGAGATTAGTAAGAGAGCTATGGAAGCAGGGAGGTGAAAAGCTGGGGACTCTTGTTCACATAAATTAACACCAATTGCAACAAAATGGATAGTATATTAGGTATGTATAATATATTTTTGAGGGGGTTGTCAAGGTTTGTTTCACAGAACATCTTGTTTTAGAGCAGCATCTCTCTGCTGCTGAGAGGGAAATGCCTGAGTATTCCCAGGTATGATGTGGCTGTGTTGATGTACAGAAGTACCAAAGGAGCTGGGCTCCAAACATGAAATTCTGGCATTTCTCTGCGTCATGCATGGTTGCAGTCTGGGATCTTTTGCTGCTTGGTGTGGTAGCCAACAGATATGTCTTTGGGGTTGCAAAGTGCTTAGATAAACATAGAAATGGTCTTACCCAGGAGCCTAAACCACTGGCAGCCAGGAGAGCAGTTTGGGGGCAGGGAGAGTGAGTACATTTGCCCTGATCTTGTAATCTTCTTTGCATCTTAAAGTTATGGCGTTAGTGCCATTTTTAGTTGATTGTTTTGCTCTTGATGTTAGAGGTTAGGGAGTATGCGGCATGCAAAATTGCAAGGTCTCTCTGCCCTGTTCAGCTTGGGTTGGAAGAAACATATCTTGTTTATGTACATTGCCAGGGCTGATCCAAAAAGCGTGCTGGGGATAGAGGTATGGGTACCTTCACTATGCTTTGAGGTGCTCCATAGACATGCTTTCCTGAGCATTTTGAAGATAAGCTCTGTCCTGCTTCCCACCTGGAAGGTCTCTCTAGCTCTTCGTGAATCCATTCTGACTTGCAGGGGGGTTACTGCACTGAGGGAACGCCTAGAGGACCTTCCATTGTAAGAGTTTCTCAGGTTGAACCTTAGCCCGAGAATCACTTGGGTCCCTGGGAAGTACAGTCTTAGGAAAGGTGCTTCTAAAACTGGGATAGAAGAGAACTGGTACAAACAAGAAGTATCTGAAGAGGGGCAGCTGGCTGAATTTTCCTCTTAACGTTTAAAATTCTGGTCACTTTCCTGCTGATGCTTCTGTCCATCATTGAAGTGGAATGGGATCAGAGAACCATGAAGAGTAAATTTATTATATTGATTTTTTTCCTTATTTTTGTCCTATATATAGGCATGTCCTGTAATGGAGAAGTTATCCTGCACCTGCTTTGGCTCCCCATGGTAGATGAGGATAGCTTTCTTTCAATTATACGGTATCTGTTCAGATTGCTCCTTGCTAAGGTGACCCTGCATCAGTCAGGTCAGCAGGAGATTGCTTGTTCCTTTCCTACAGTATCCATTTAGAGAGCTGAACATCAGGTAGGTTTATATGATCTTAATGAAACTGGCTTGCATCCCTGTCTTCTAAGGACAGAATTCAGCTCTAGTGATTTAGTAAGTAGATTTTATCTTAGTTTCCTTTGAAATAAATCATAGAATCATAGAATCATGGACACCTCCCACTGGATCAGATTGTTCAAAGCCCCATCCAACCTGGCCTTGAACACCTCCAGTGATGGGGCAAGCACAGCCTCTCTGGGCAACCTATTCAGTGCCTCATCACCCACACAGGAAAGCTTTCTTACTGATGTCTAATCCAAATCTCTCATCTTTTGGTTTAAAACCAATCCCCCTCATCCTATCCCTACACTCCCTGATAAAGAGCTCCTCCGCA
The DNA here is from genome assembly GCF_032191515.1 of Phaenicophaeus curvirostris. Classification (NCBI taxonomy): domain Eukaryota; kingdom Metazoa; phylum Chordata; class Aves; order Cuculiformes; family Cuculidae; genus Phaenicophaeus; species Phaenicophaeus curvirostris. Next base: position 107,258,009 of record NC_091393.1, on the reverse strand, counting down.
GCTTTTCTGGACGCCTCCTTTCAATACTGGAAGGCTGATCTAAGGTCTTCCTGGAGCCTTCTCTTCTCTAGAATAAACAAGCCTAACTCTCAGCCTCATGAGCTAAATGAAGCTTAGCACATGATGATGTGTGTGTATACTTGCACAAGAAGAGCTGTGCATCTCAGTCCTGTAACTCTGAGCCTCATTTCAGCAGAATTTGATGAAATAGTAGGGTGTTTCAGAGTGTTAGGGTAAAGAAGTGCAACCCTGCTAATATTGCTGAAGGAAAAGATGCAACATGTGACTGGGGAATAGAGAAATTCCACAAATGAGGGTTGTTATAGAAGCATCCGTGGGAAGAAGCTTCCAAATTAAAGCTCTTAATCCTCCATAGTGGATTCTCCCACACAGCATTTCTGATGTCTGTAGAAACAATACAAAGAGTTGATGTAGTCAAGGCAGCTGGTGTCCAGGCTGTCCTCTGTTTGCCAGTAGCTAGCAAGGGTGATCAGTCTTTGTCAGAGAATTTGAGTCAGTCTTTCCATGGGAAAAGGGGATTGAGATTGGAAATGATGGGAGGTAGCACACTCCCTATTCATATGAAGGTAGCTGGGATACAGGAGTATTTGTTAATGCCCTAATGCTCCAGCACACCTGATGTGGCATGAGGGACGTCATCAGTCAAGTTGTCCCTACCCCTTCAGGGTACTGTGCTTGAGTATCAGCCTGCCAATACTAATGGGACAAACCCTATTGCTAGCCTGTTTAGGCTCTAGAGGGAGGAACAGTAATTTCAGATGTATGGAGCCTTACTCACAGAATATGCTTCTGCTTTTCTCATAGAATCATGAAGGTTGGAAAAGACCTCTAAGATCATCAAGTCCAACCATCAGCCCAACACCACTGTGCCTACTAAACCATATAACAAAGTGACACATCTACACACTTCTTGAACACCTCCAGGGATGGAGCCTGTTTCAATGTTTCACCACTCTTTCAGTGAGGAGATTTTTTTTTTTTTTTTTTTTTTTTTTGTGTCTCATCACCTGGTCATGGTGTACCTTGAGATTGACATTTGTCAGTCTGACCTCAGTGCCAGGGAAAGTCATGGAACAGGTGATCTTGAGTGCTATCATGAAGCACATGCAAGAGAACCAGGTGATCAGGCCCAGTCAACACGGGTTCACAAAAGGCAGGTCTTGCCAAACTAACCTGATCGCCTTCTATGACAAAGTGACTCGGCTGCTGGATGAGGGAAAGGCTGTGGATGTATCTTCCTGGACTTCAGCAAAGCCTTTGACACAGTTTCTCACAGCATTCTGCTTGAGAAACTGTCAGCCTCTGGCCTGGACAGGCGCACACTCTCCTGGGTGGAAAACTGGTTGGATGGCCGGGCCCAGAGAGTGGTGGGAAATGGTGTGAAATCCAGCTGGAGGCCAGTGACAAGTGGGGTTCCCCAGGGCTCAGGGCTGGGTCCAGCCCTGTTCAATGTCTTTATCAATGACCTGGATGAAGGCATCGAGTGCACCCTTAGCAAGTTTGCGGACGACACTAAGCTGGGTGGAAGTGTGGATCTGCTGGAGGGTCGGGAGGCTCTGCAAAGGGATCTGAACAGGCTGGACCGCTGGGCTGAGACCAATGGGATGAGGTTTAACAAGGCCAAGTGCCAGGTCCTGCACTTGGGGCACAACAACCCTATGCAGTGCTACAGACTAGGAGAAGTCTGTCTGGAAAGCTGCCTGGAGGAGAGGGACCTGGGGGTGTTGGTTGACAGCGACTGAACATGAGCCAGCAGTGTGCCCAGGTGGCCAAGAAGGCCAATGGCATCTTGGCTTGGATCAGAAACGGTGTGACCAGCAGGTCCAGGGAGGTTATTCTCCCTCTGTACTCGGCACTGGTGAGACCGCTCCTCGAATCCTGTGTTCAGTTCTGGGCCCCTCACCACAAGAAGGATGTTGAGGCTCTGGAGCGAGTCCAGAGAAGAGCAACAAAGCTGGTGAGGGGGCTGGAGAGCAGGTCTTATGAGGAACGGCTGAGAGAGCTGGGGTTGTTTAGCCTGGAGAAGAGGAGGCTGAGGGGAGACCTCATTGCTCTCTACAACTACCTGAAAGGAGGTTGTAGAGAGGAGGGTGATTGCCTCTTCTCCCAAGTGGCAGGGTACAGGACAAGAGGGAATGGCCTCAAGCTCTGCCAGGGGAGATTTAGGCTGGACATTAGGAAAAAATTCTTCACAGAAGGGGTCATTGGGCACTGGAACAATCTACACAGGAAAGTGGTTGATTCACCTTCCCTGGAGGTGTTTTAGGCACGGATGGACGAGGTGCTAAGGGGCATGGTTTAGCGTTTGATAGGAATGGTTGGACTCGATGATCCGGTGGGTCTCTTCCAACCTGGTTATTCTATGATTCTATGATTCTATGATTCTATGATTTGCCTTGCAGCTTCCTCGACTGGAGCTGTCTAGCCCAGCATGCCTCCTTGATCAGTGGAAGGAAATGGGCTCTGTGGTAGTGTGGTTCATCTGCCCAATTTTAGCTCCTCATGGGTAAAATTAATGGTACTACAAGAGTGCCTGGAGAACAACTCCTGCACAGAGCAGTCTCATTCTGGGCATAGCTACCAGTGGTCATATTGGTCAGTCTACAAGAAGTCTCTTGGAGTCAAATGTACCGATAATGTTAGCCCTGCAGAAAGGATCAAGAGTGCTCCAAGTCTCGGGCAACACTGAGTGACTCAATGTCTATGTGTGAATTGAAGGACTGTGTCAGAGTGAATCAGCATGGGGTCTTCCATGATTTCCATGGAACTGAACTGCAGGGACTGTACCGGCTAGCTCTCCATCAATGATAAAAAGGGTCTGTCTCAGATGCAGAAAGAGGTTTTCTAGATATTCAAAATAAGGGGATATTTTGAGAGAGAGATTGTCTTTCTGGTCCTTTGTGCTCAAGTGTAACTTGTTCCAGTTACGATGTCATGCCCTCCACTGGGAGTGCAGTCTGCAGTGTGGGAGAGGATGAGCAGGGGAGAGTCATGGAGCTGCATTACTTGAGGACTTATGGGAATGCTGCACAGGGAGAACAATTGGTGGCTTGATTACAGTGTGTAATTACCTTCAGTATAGACAATGGTACTTTTGTTTTTTTGGTCTTTCTCCACCTGTTAAAGTTAATTTCATATCTCCACTGATTTTAAAACACCTATCAGTAGTCTGCTCAAATCCTGGACTTGGCTCCGCAGCACAGGGCTCAGCAGGTACCAGCTGTAAAGTGAAATATTGCTGATGGACTGGGAAGAGACTTGCAGCATGAAGTCTGTTTCCATTGCCCCTCAGCTAGAGAAGCACAGCTCTGTGTAGGGAGTGAATCAGTCCTGGAGTGAACCTTGTGAAAAGTTTACAGCCAGTTTTGTATCCTCATCTTACTGACCACAGCAAACTGTAAGAGCTGGGACTGGGGACCAGCTGGCTCCTACTGCTATCTTTCTCCTCCCTTGTCTGTGGTTTGGGTAAGGTTTTTTTTTTTCTATCTTAGTGGCCCTAGGGATAGATTAGGGTGTTTGACACTTGCCTACCACTTACTGACAGACATGGGTGAGCAAAAGCAGGTCACTTGCCTCATTTCACATGGTTTTGCTAGACAGTAGAGGGAGGAGATTGTCCTGCTCTGCTCTGCACTGGTGCAGCCTCACCTTGAGTACTGGGTGCAGTTTTGGGTGCCACAGTATAAAAAGATTATAAAGCTACTGGAGAGTGTCCAGAGGAGGCCACAAAGCTGGTTAAGGGCTTGGAGAGGAAGCTGTATGACGATTAGCTAAAGCCACTTGGTCTGTTCAGCCTGGAGAACAGGAGAAGGAGGGAAGACCTCACAGCAGTTTCCTCACAAGGGGAGAAGTAGATACTGATCTCTTCTCTCTGGTGACCAGTGATAGGACCCAAGGGAATGGGAAGAAGATGTGCTAGGGAAAGCTTAGGTTGGATATTAGGAAGAGGTTCTTCACTGAGAGGCTGGTGGGGCACTGGAACAGGCTCCCCAGGGAAGCAGTCTTCGTGCCAAGCCAGACAATATTCCAGAAGCATCTGGACAATTCCCTCAGGCGTGTGCTGTGAATGTTCGGGTTGTCTTGTGCAGGGACAGAGGTTGGACTCGGTGATCCGGTGGGTCTCTTCCAACCTGGTTATTCTGTGATTCTGTGATTCTGTGATTCCATGATGTTCTGGGTGAGATGCCTGTGTCTGCTCTGCTCGCAGCAATCCCAGGCGGACTCAAAACCAGCAGAAGTTAGCTGGAGAACTAAGTATACCTAAAACTGCTTTGGAAAAGGTATCAGGTATAATAGATTATGCTTTGTGCAATTATTTGCTTTGCTCAAACTAGTAATGGAGCGATGTTACCTCTGGATTATAAGTCTATTGATGCCACTGCACTCCTGATCGAATTAAAACCCTGCGAGAAGATCTTCATTTTTTCCCCCCAAAGAGGTTCTATTTTGTTCCCATTAATCCTAGTGCCTGTTTTTCAAATTTAGCAACATCACTTGAATTATTGAAAACCGTATTATTTCATGTCTCCCACTTCTCTGGCAGGACCATGATGGCTATTGACAAAGGACCATCAATCATGTTTTAAAAAGAGACATCAGCGTTAGGCAGAAGGAAGAACGATTCAAGGATTCCCAGCAAAAGCTGAAAATATCACTGATGAAAGGCTAAGTGAAATCTTTTCCTAGTGAAAGCCCCAAGTTGTAACCAGAAGCTGTGTGCTTTCAAAATGTCTCATCCTGGCATTGTTCTGATTGTCGCTAGCTAAAAGAAGATGATATATCTTGGACTCACAATGCAATTTAATTGGTGTCCAGATGGTTTTGGGAACAGCGTTGTAGAGGCTGCATTCGAATAAGCAGTTTCCTTTTGCTTGAAAGTGCTTTAGATAAAGCACAAATGCAATGCATAAAACTTATGATCAACCTGTGCAATATAAACTCATGAGTTAAGTGTTCAACTAAGGCAGAACCAACAAAGGGAGCAAAACGCTGTCATGTGTTCCTCTGAGATACAGCATTTTTAGATTAAAAGTTATCTAAGAATCCCCCATTCTATTTTTAGCACTGTTTTTTATCAAGAAAAGTAACCAGCATAGAATCATTAAGGTTGGGAAAGACCTCTAAAATTATCCAGTCCAACTGTCAGCCCAACATGACCATGCCTGCTAAACCATGCCCTGAAGCACCATGAATACATGTTTTTTTAACACCTCCAGGGATGGAGACTCCACCAGTTCTCTGGGCAGCCTGTTCCAATGTGTCACCATTCTTTCAGCAAAGAAATTTTTCCTATCCAGTCTAAACCTCCCCTGGCACAAGGGGAGAAGAGACAGAATCTGGTCCCTGGCTGAAATGGGAAAACCTGCATAGGAATCATAAGGTTGCATATGAGCTTTCTGGGAGAGGTTTGGGCCCTTAAAAGTTAATGTATTGAAATACATTGCACATTTTTTTTACTTTTTTCTCTTTTTTTGCTGTCTTGGCACATGGAGGCATCAGCGAGGTACTTTGCCAAGACACTGAACTGCTATTAGATCTTGTACGAGGGAGGCTGTAATGATTTACATGTCTTTCTCTCTTGTTTGCTATTAGTTGTGGCATGTGTTAAAACTGGATGCCCATTTTGTTTGCCTGGATGATTTGGGCAGAAAGACTTACGCAGCACAATCCGAGAAGGCCATGAGATACTCACACCACATACCTTTTGCTATCCGTTTTCAATATAAGATCTGTCACTGAGTGTGGTGTGTCTCTGGACGCTGAGAAGGCAGCCCTGGTGGTGAGTAGGATATGTGGCCGGAGAGGTTGGTGTGTGTGCAAATCCCTGGTGAAGCTGGCTACTGGAGAGTCCAGGGGTGTCCCAGACAACTGCTGGAGACATCATGTGGTGTCAGCTGTCGTAGATCTTGGATTGCGGCGGAAGTGTTCTTGTTTCCACAGGTTGCTCAAAATTCTTTGTTGTGTTCAACTTTATTATACTGTACTATTTCAAGACTTCATGTTTTCAAGCATAATTTAATCATGGAATGGTTTGAGTTGGAAGGGACCTTAGAGATCATCCAGTTCCAATCCTCCTGCCATGGGCAGGGACACCTTCCACTCCATCAGGTTGCTCATAGCTCCATCCTACCTGACCTTGAACACCTCCAGGGATGGGGCAGACATGACTTCTCTGGGCAACCTATGCCAGTGCCTCACCACCCACATAGTAAATTTCTTCCTAAGATCTCATCTAAATCTTCCCTCTTTCAGGTTAAACCATTCCCCCCATCCTATCCCGTCACCTGCTGATAAAGAGCCCCTCCCTTTACTTAAGTGCTTAAGACATAATTTGGAAGAGGTACTCTTCAACTTTCAGAGACAAAGTCTGGTGTGGTCATTATATGTTAATATTCATTTTGCTGTAAAGAACTGAATATGACTGTCGGGTAAGAAAGGCCAACAGAAAAATACCCCTGCATAAATGAAATCATTCTGGGTCAGACCAGGAGAGAATATTTTATGCCATAAGCACAACCCATCAAAATGAAAAGCAGAAGAGAATTGAAGGAGCTTTGAAAATAGTTGAAGGGAAACAACTGAAATGTTTAAACTCAAAAAAGCCTGTTTTGTTTTGCAATTCCATTTTCTGTCACCAAAGTTCTAGGTTTGAAATGCTCCTCGAAGGATTGACACTGCTGGGGACAAGACTCTGAACTGGACACTGGGGATCTGATTTGGGATCCTCTCAAATCCTCCCAAAACCTGTTTGTCTCCTCAGGCATTTCTCCTGTGAAATCCCTGGAAAGCTCTATAAACTCCTAAGAGTCTTTTGGGGAGGGCAGATCTAACAGCCCCATCCACAAACACAGGTTTCAGCCCAGAGTGATTAAGGACAACTCCATCACTCTTGATGCATTATGATGCCCACTTGAGACACCCGAAGCACAGTGCTCTGTACCTGGTATGTTCAGAAGTTACCTCCTTCTGACTTTGGTCACAGCTGCAAGCCTCGGGCACTTTGCTGAGTAAGACTGTGAAATAACAAGCTGGACGTCACGGAATGAACACAAGAATCAAGGCCACTTGTGAGAAGTTAATCTCCAGTGGTATGTACAGCATCACCCACTATCTCCATGATCCAGATTTGGGGTCCCCCTAAAGACAAATCAGTCTGCAGTGCCTGGCAGTAAGACTGTGTGTGAGTTCAGTGAGAGCAGACTGAGGCATCGCAGTCCTGCTTGTTGCTGTTGCTGTGAGCAGCTGCAGAACCTTGGCTCTGCACTGTTAGATTTTGGCATAGCTTGTGAGAGTCCCTCACAGCCCTGGGAAGCTGTGCCTGGCTTGGGGTGCTGCAATAGCATTGCACTACACAGTGTGATGGCCAGCTCCGATATCTGTTACAGGAACTGGCTCTGTAAATCTCCCAAGGTCTCCCCTATCTTTAAGAAAAGCCATAAGCTTTGTTCTGATGTATGGTGCTGCTGCTAGGGAGAAATGCCAGATTATACAGCCAGCTGTCACGTCAAGATCTGAAATGTATCTGTGTCTTGTAAATTGTCCACCCAGCCTTATTTCATTCCTTTCAGTTCTGCATTGCCAAGACCTTCTGGCAAGAATGTGCCTCTTGGTTTTGCAGTTAAAAGGCAATAGAGAAGTACATAAGAACAAAGGTAATATAAAATAGCAGCTGGTAAATGCTGCAGAGAGACCTTGAGTATCAGAGCTGGTGCCAAACAAAACTATGTAAGGCAATATTTACCTATATCCCAGGATTTGTTACAGAGTGTTGGAGGAAAACAGTCTTGTAGATTGCTAGAGGGCTCTGAGAGAAGAAGTGCCCCTGTATTCAGCACTGGTGAGGCCACACCTCAAATCCTGGGTTCAGTTTTGGGTCTTCGGTACAGGAAAGACATGGAAGGGCTGGAGTGCTCCCAGAGATGGGAAATGGAGCTGGGGAAGGGTCTGAAGCACACGGTTATGGGGGCTGCTGAGGGAACTACAGTTACTTAGCCTGCAAAAGAGGAGGCTGAGGGGAGACCTCATCACCTTCTACAAGTACCTGAAAGGAGGATATCGTGTGGTGAGTGTTGGTCTCTTCTCCCATGTACCAAGTGATAGAATGAGAGGAAATGATCTCAAGTTGTGCCAGGGGAGGCTTAGATTGGATATTAGGAAAAATTTCTTTACTGAAACAGTGATGAAGCACTGGAACAGGCTGTCCAGGGAAGTGGTAGAATCACCATCCCTGGAAGTGTTAAAAAATGTGTAGATGTGGCACTCTAGGACATGGTTTGGTAGGCACGGTGGCGTTGGGCTGATGGTTGGATTGGATGATAAAGGTCTTTTCCAACTTCAGTGCTTCTATGATTCTAAAATTCTATGAACAAGAAAATGAATGTCAGGACTTCAAAGGTGGACCTATGTTGCGTTAAATTGAATTCTGCCCTCTGGAACTTCCCCTGGTATGATGTGGCTCTGCAAAGCACCTGTGTGTGACACCCTGCACTGCTGTACTGCTAGCTCAGCTGAGCCTGCAGGGGCTTGGAGGTGAGAGGTGAGTATTTGTGGCACTGAATGAGCTGCTGGAAGGAGGAGGGTGTGTTGGTCTTCCCTCAATGTCCTTTCCAGAGCGGAGCTTTGCCCCAGTTCCTGAGCACAGCCCTCTTGCCACTGCTTCCCTTGTCCCTTTGATTGTGGTACCTGGGTGAAGAAATGCTGGCCACTAGGCATCTTGCGAGGACTTCCACAGTCATAGAATCATCAAGATTGGAAAAGACTTCTAAGATCATCAAGTCCAACAATCAGTCCAACACACATCAGTCCCTCAGGTCTCAAGGGTTTCATCACATCCTCTGACCCATATGGCATACTGTGTTCATTTTTAACCTTCACAGAAGGAACACGAATTATCGGTTCTTACCTTCTTTTCAAGTTTGCCCAGTCTCATGCTCAGAAAATCAAAGTCTTTTTCCCTTCTCAAATCTGTCTGCACACATGACTTGAAGGCACATATCCTGGTACCTGTGTTGCAGAGGTAAACATCTGCCTTTGTTTGCAAATCAGCCAGCTATAATGGAAAAGGAAAAATTAAACATGCCTCCTACATCAGAGGCAGCCATGATTTGGGATTTAAACATTTCTAGTAGGGTGGAGGTGAGGGATCAGCTCTGGTTCCTATCCTGTCCTACACAACATGTGAACAATGGGCAGATAGCAAATTAAATTAATCATTTTTTTCCTTCTTAAAAAGAACAGCCAATTCTTTGCTATAGGACCGGAATGAAACTGCATAGTTTTTTAGCTTCTACTGTGTTTTTGACATAATTAAGAGTCAAAGCTAGGCAGATGGGGAGCCAGGGTTTTGGGAAGGATGCAAATCTACCTGCTCCAGGGGTGGACTGAGATTTGGAATAAACTCCATCTGAAGGCAATTTATCCTCAGCTGCTTCCTAGAGTTTGTTACTGTTGTTTGCTTTCTTCTTCTGCAAAGCATTGACAGTAGTCACAGTTTGAACTTTGCTTGCCAGGACACACAAAAATACGCATATAGGAAAGCACCACGTCTCCTTGCCCATGGCTCATTCTTTGTACTTTCATCGCAGAACTGTTCCCAAAGCGTCAGCTAATTACCCCTCTTTCCCAGAGCAATGCTGGCAGCTGCCTTTGGACAAGGCTCATTGAAATAGAGCCAGGACAAATCGAAGTCAATCAGCAGGCAGGGGAAATGTCCCGCTTCACTAACACAGGCAGGATGACTCCAGCAGAGACATTCATCTCAGCTTCCTAGCTCTCTAGGGGAAAGATGAGCGACAGATGCGGGAAAGAGCTTGTACCATTGCATTTTTAAAATATACTTTCTTTTATCATAACACTGCCAAGCTTGAGAGTTCAAGGAGAAGGAGAAAGTGCCCCAAATTTGTAAGATGGGTACTAAGATCATTCTTTTGTAAATGATGATAAATCAGGGGTCCCTTTTATTTGCTCTCTGGGCTGAAAGCACAGTATGACAAGCTCTGCCCCAAGCGCAGGTCTTGCACAGATCAGTTGGCATGAGCAGAACAGAAATCATTGCTGCAGAGGGAATCGATGCTCAGCAAGGATTTTGAACATATGCAGATACGATTTGCACTTACTGCAGCAAATGCTCTCTAACAGTGAAAATCTTCCACTGGAACCATAGTAAAGCTCTTAACTTACCCCATTAGAATGTCCAGTCAGCATGGGGTGAAGTAAGAAAGGATTCTCCAGACACTAGTCCCTGAAACACATTCTTCCTGTCACCTGTTTACGGCTGAAGATCAAAGCAATATCTGTCATGAGAGGACAGAAGTGGAGAAAGGTCTGAGTCAGTGAATCACGGAGGACAGCAGAGATGGGAGCAGGCAGCAGAGAAACAGGGCTTGCCGGGGTCTCGCTCTGACCCCAAAAGCCTCTGCTGTGATTGGGGACAGAGCCAGGACACCAGCTGTTTGGTGTGCCCCTGCTGCATAGACACCCAAACCAGTATATTGGCTGTCAAAACAAGGAGGTTTGCACTGTGGTGTTTGAGCAAGACAACAAACCACCACCAGCTGTCACCCCGAGCTTCATCTGCACTTGCAATAGGAAACTCCAAATTCCTGCCATTTTCATCTTCAGGTGCTCAGGAGGAAGTCCTGGAGTAGTTACAGCCTTCAGGACCATGGGTGCTTGGAGACACAGTGCTGCTCTGCAAGTGGATGAGAGACAGGGCTGTAAGAGCGACTGTCTTGCTTTTTGCAAAGAGAGAAGTAAAGCAAAAAATCAGCAATATCCGTCTCTTCCCCCCCATGTGTTACTCAAGACCTAAATTGCATTAATAAATATATAACAAACAAGGAAGCACAGTGTGAGCCCTGGGAACTCTGTTTGGATTTTCAATGACTGAAGTTTCATCAATAGGTTTGCATTGACTATTTTCTTTAATAACAGCTAAAAATCTCATAAGAACATCCAAGGAAGATGCATATTTAGATGTTACACTTAAGCTTTTTTAATAGTAATCCTAAACCCTGAGCGAATAGAAGCGTGTTGGGAATGTGCATTATATACACAAGGTAGCAGTGGCCAGCAGTCAATCTTGCTCTGATTAATCAGATTAATGGAGATCTGAAGCACCACAGTAGCTGTTTTATTGTCTGGAAATCTCTCAGTCTTTTTTGTCTAGCACATTCACCTACCACGCTGTAGCCAACAGTGGGGCTTCTGATAGCCAGCCTCAGTTGCAGGTTATTCTGCACAAATTCAGGGTGCCAGGTTTAGAAAGTGCCAGATTTGAAGCCTCTCAGGAGATTAAGTTTTCCAAGCTGCAGCTTTTGTTCGCTAATCAAACACTATTTTTTGTGAGACAGGCCATATTTTGAGGACAAAGAATAAGGCTCAAACTATTTCCTGGTCTCTTATTTTTTAGAGCTGAGACTTCCCCCTTCCTGCCCCACATTTTCTTGCCCAATTATATGGGCATTTATATGACTTTGTAGCAGCTTTCCAGTTCTTAAAGGGGGCCTACAGGAAAGCTGAGGAGGGGCTCTTTATCAGGGAGTGCAGGGATAGGAGGAGCGGGAAAGATTTTAAGCTGAAAGAGGGCAGATTTAGATGAGATGTTAGGAAGAAATACTTTGCTGTGAGGGTGGTGAGGCATGGGAACAGGTTGCCTAGAGAAGTTGTGAGTGCCTTGTCCCTGGAGGTGTTCAAGGCCAGACTGCATGGGGATTTGAGCAACATGATCCAGTGGAAGGTGTCCTTGCCCTTGGCACAGGGGTTAGAACTGGATGGTCTTTAAGGTCCCTCCAACCCTAACCATTAATATTCTAGTCTAGCCTAGGCTAGGCTAGGTTAAGATTTTACACCGTACATTCCCTTCTGGAACCCAGTCCCCCCTTTTCCATGGCTGAATTGATCCAGTTTGTAGGTGGGGTTTTGCTTTTTCCCTTAACTGATCTAAGACAAATCACCTTGTATCCATCGTGGTATCAGAAGCTAAGAGGGATAGTCTCTTTGATCCTAATGATATACAGATACCAGACTGTAAATCTTTTCAGAGTTACTGCTGAAGGTGTATATGCTGTGCTTGCAACAGACTTGATTGACATTCTGTGGGGAAAGCGACTGATGCCCAACTTGACATCACAGCTTTGTTCAATAAAGTCTTAAGGAGATGGGTTTAAAAGTGAGAGGGACGTGGTGGAGATGTGGAGAGCCACACAAACAGGCAGACTGACTACATGAAGACAGACTGCTTCACGCCTCCCTTCCTTTTCAAAAACCATCAGAGCATGCAGCTGTTGGGCATAAGAAATTTGATTTTGCTCTATTTCTACGAGGCATTTCAAGCTTGATGAGCCATATGGAATGAGGGATAGAAATTAGGATCGTCTCACCAATTCTGACATGCTGACACCTGCCAGATGTGGATATGTTTCACCATAACCAAAATCACAGCTCTCTACATCTGATCTGAATTGGTCTCTCCCTTTTGCAAAAGCACGGTCCTCTTCACAGAATGTCTGGGGGAATTTAGTAAACGAACCAACTCTACCTTTTCCTGAGAAGCCTGCAAGCAAAATGATAAAAGGCTCCAACTAAACCGATGGCGCTCCAGCAACCTGATCCAGTGGAAGGTGTCCCTGCCCACAGCAGGGGATTTGGAACTGGATGATCTTTAAGGTTCCTTCCAACTCAAACCACTCTAGGACTCTGTGATACATAAAGCAGATTTCCCAGGGCTCGCATTGTGCTTTCTCACTCATGACTGTTGGATTTTAATAACAAGACAATGCCCAGTCACCTGGCAATGCCAAGATAATGCAGATTGGTTGTGCACAGAGGATTGTGTTTCTGCAGAAACTGTGAAAGCATCCAGCAAGGGGAAGGGGAATCTATGCACTCCCAGAGGAGACAGACTGAAGTTACCCCTTCTCATTTTTTTATGAGGTTGGATGAAGCAGAGTGAGCTTGCAGAGGATCAAACTTGGCCTGTGAGCGTGAACTTAGGAACTGACTTAATGATGTCATGCAACCATGGCCTTATACTTTCTGAAGTCTAACCCCTATCAGGAGTTGTGGCAAGAGCTTGGAGGGACATGATGCAGGCAGAGCCTAACTGGTTGGGAATAGCTTAGCTCGTTTATTCTGAGCTGGCAACCCTGCTGAGGGCCACTGTGCCTGAGTGCAGAGCCATGCTAACATAACTGGCTGGGAACTAGACCAGAGCAGGAAAGTTCAAGCCACCCTACCTGGGTTTTCAGGCTGCATTTTGTCTTACGTCTCTGTTGTGTACCCTACCTGCTGGTGTAGTCATGCTGACAAGATCTGCCTAAGGCTGATGTCTCCTTGCCTTCCTGCAGCTAAATGTAAGATCAGGCTTTGTGCATCCACTTCTACTGGTCAAGGGATCACTCTGCAGCTCTGTCATTGTGCTATGGGGGAGAACCCCTCATTCTTGCCCTCATTTTTCAGAGGCTGGATTGCAGGCACATCAGTGAGATGTCTCAAGTCTGGAGTTATCTCCTAGATGTAAGCATACTTGTAATTTCATTCCCCTTTCTTCTCTCTTCGCACCCAACCTAGGAGCCTTTTGTGCCTCTGCAGCCAGTGCTGGCAGCAAGCAGAGCACAGGGGCATGAATGAGGGCAGCTGGTCTGTGGTATGCATGGTGCTGCTGAAGGAGGGAGACCACTTTTCAGGGAGAGGCATGAGGCATGTTCCTGCTCCCACCTCTGTCACACACTCAGACCCACCCGAATGTGTTGCGAACAGGCTGTCCTGTTGGGGTTGTTCAGCCTGGAGAAGAGAAGGCTCTGGGGAGACCTTATAGCAGCCTTCCAGTACTGAAGGGGGGGCTACAGGAAAGCTGGGGAGGGGCCCTTGATCAGGGAGTGAAGGGATAGGGCAAGGGGGTATGGTTTTAAGCTGAAAGAGGGCAGATTTAGATGAGATGTTAGGAAGAACTGTTTTCCTGTGACGGCAGTGAGGCACTGGCCGAGGCTGCCCAGAGAAGTTGTGGCTGCCCCAAGCCTGGAGGTGTTCAAGGCCAGGTTGGATGAGGCTTTGAGCAACCTGATCAAGTGGGAGGTGTCCCTGCCCATGTCAGGGGGTTGGAACTGGATGGGCTTTAAAAACCTACGAACCTAAACCAATCTATGATTCTAAGATTCCATGGAATGTTTTTCACAAGGTAGATAAAAAGCCTGGTTTTCACAGGGTGGCTTCTTACTATGGCAACCAGTGCATTTCCCTTCTCTCTTCCTGCAGCACTGGTTTAAGAGCTCAGGGACAAATCTCAGCTGAGTGTGCACACCACTTTCCCCACAACTATAGTGGCCATGCAGGCAATCCTTAAAGTGAAGTTAAATGGGAATCCAACACGTCCCACAGAGACAAACATCTGGATCGCTTTGCTAACGAAGTATCTACTGCACTGTCTAATAACTAGGGAATGAGGAGGGAGTAGAAGAGGATTTTTCAGCTCTGTATGATGATGGCAAACAGCTGGACTTTAACACAAAGCCAGAGCCCATTAGGTACACCATACAGAAACCACGGAAGCTTTGCAGCAGCATCTTTTCATCCTGGGGGGAATCAGAGTGTGAAAACGAGAGGCTGAGCTTGGAAAAGTCATGTTTGCCGGGCTATACAGGAGTTTAACTTGCCATTCAAGAGACTATAAGCTTCTAAGGAAAATTACTTGCTTTCATACAGCAAAAACACAATTTGATTCGTTTTTAAGAGAGAAAATAATTATCTTCTTCATTTTCAGTTACTGCCTAACAATTGCCAGACAAAGCAAACAGAAGGCAGAGAAATAGCTTAACTTCGGGCAATCACAGCTACAGCAGCATTTCACTTTCGCAAAGAATGCTGCAGCCTTAAATGGCTCATTTTGCTACAAAAGCAGCCACAAAAGAACCTTTTCACACCACGAGGCTTTGCTTGCCCTTTCATCCTGTTCTTAGAAGGCTGATGTTTGTTGGTCCACCAGCACTTGCAGCTTCTGCACTTAGGGAAACACAACAGCCTGGACGGCTGCTTATTTTCTGAAGTTTGCTTTATATGTGTAGACAATCCCTTTCCTCCCCACAAAACCTGCAGCGTGTGGCCCCCTGCAGATATCCCTTGTGCCTGTCTTGAAACTACCTGTTTCCTTGCACCTGTCTGAGATCCAGAACTCAGGTGCTGGTGATTTGTGAGGATCAAAACCACACACGCTGTTACAGCTGCACCACAACTCTTTCAGCATCATCCAATATCCACTATTAGACTCAAGAGGAGCTAATTGCCCACAGAGATTTAATTCACTTTATGAAGTATCAGTTCTGCCCTGGATATCAGGAGAAAACAACCTTACTGAAGTAATGGTGCAGCTGGAGACATCATTGGGAGATTGATGGGGCCAGATCCTACTATCAAAACTGTGACTTCGGCTAGTAGCCATCACAGCTAACAAGCAGTCAGCAGGGAGGGAAGCAGCAGCAGAATTAGCCTGGAAAGGACACTAGATACCTCACTCAGACACACCCATGATGACTTTTGATAAGGGAAGATTTCACTGCTGGGGAGGTTATTTGTGGTTCCCGGTGTGCGTGACCAAATTTCTCTTCTCTCTACCTACAGTTTAACCTGACTTGCTTAACTCAACTTTTGCAGTTTATTTTGCGTGAATGTAAACAAACCTGGCCCAGAAAAGACTCTGTGTGAGATCTCACAAGAGCAGAGTAGGGAGGCAGAATCCCTTCCCTCCCCTTGCTGGTCCCACTGCTTTGGATGCAGACCAGGACATGATTTGCTTTCTGGGCTGCAAGTGCCCATTGCCAGCTCATGTTGAGCTTCTCGTCTACCTGCCAACCATCTCTGAGCAAGGTGAGCATTACAAGGAAACATTTAAAATCACTGTTGCTTGCGCTGTCCCTGGCCTCATCAGCTGGAGTGATGGGAACACTTCAGGAAATGGAATGCTTGAACAAGCACAGGCTTTATTGAACCACGTGCCTAAATGACCCACAATTTTGGACCTTCAGAACAGTTTCTTCTCACCTGGGTCCTGTAACAGTTCTAGAGTGGTAAACTCCAGGCTTCCCACCTGTATTCAAATTTAAGATTATTTTCCCCCCTTGGGAAGTGAAAGGAAAGAAATGAAACATGGAAAGAGAGCAAGGCAGTTTCTCTGCTGGTGCCTCTTTGAGATGCTCCAGAAGAAAACAGTTCTCTGACACCAATTAACTCTAGCAGAGGCTCTGCTGATTTTAAGTGGAGCATCAAATCTCATTGAGATAGAAATAACTCTTTTATGCCTGCCACACTTCTCAACACTTTATAAAATTCTGGGCCTGGACTCCTGCCAGGTCTTTTCAGAAATAATGAAATGATTATTCTTAGCTCGAAGCTAGGAAGCCTTCCTGTTGTAAGAAAATCAAACCATACCCTGCATTTGTTACAATTTTACTCCTCGTTTTCATTAACAACTCATTCCTGGTCAGACCTGGCAAATATGTTTATGATTGTACAGTTCATTGAATTTCTTTTCACCTTGTATTTCTTTTTCTTTATCCTAAAGGGCTGAAAATTGGATGATGATGAAGGGAAAATGGCTTGAAGGCAAACCAAGGAAGAACAAGGAGGAACAAGACAAGCATGATGGAGAAAGAGAGACCCACGAGAGAACACCTAGGAGAAGGTAAAGAAGAAGGAGCATCCTGTGGATTACAAATGAAGTAGAGGGAGACAGGGGACCTGTGCAGAAAGCAGAGGTAACAGAAGCTGTTATGACTTCTTAGAGCAAAGCTCTGCCACGATTTTATATCTGGAACTTTTTTTACCCAGAGCAAAAAGTAAATTCATCAGTGCCACTGTAGTTGGTAAACTCTTCTTGGTTCTGCCAAGTTAATTATATCAGAAGGAAAACAAGTCAGATATGAAGAACACAGCAGCCTTTAGCAACCTTACAGTACTGAAAGGGGCTACAAGAGAGCTGGGGAGGGGGTCTTTTTCAGGGAGTGCAGGGATGGGATGAAGGGGAATGGTTTTAAGCTGAAAGAGGACAGATTTAGATGAGATGTTAGGATGAAATATTTCGCAGTGAGGGTGATGAGGCACTGGCACAGGTTGCCCAGAGAAGTCACAGATGCCCCCCACCCCACCCCTGAGGTGTTCAAGGCCAGGCTTCATGAGGCTTTGAGCAAGCTGATGCAATGGGAGGTGTCCCTGCCCATGGCAGAGAGGTTGGAACTGGATTATCTTTAAGGTCTATTATGACCCAATGGTGACCCAAATCAATCTATGATTCTATGATTCTATGATTCTGTGATTTATGATTCTATAAAAACTGCCCCTTTGGTGTTTTGAAATGAAACTTTCATTCCCAGCATCTTTCCTTGGACGCACCCTTCCCTTCTTTATAGAAGGTAAGAAAAACGATGGGGCAAAGTAAAACATCTGTTCCCCATTGCTTCAGTGTTTCACTAAACTTAGAGAAACATTTTGGGATTTGTTGGGAATATTAAGACTATCCTGGTTAAGGAAGACTCAGAATACTCTGTACGTTGGGTGTATACAACAGTAAATATTAAGGTTCTGTTTATATGCCTTGCCCTAGGAATCCCCCTCTAACCTGAAGCTGAGCCTAAAGGCGAAACTTCTGGGATGGGTCTCTGGGGAGCTGTAGTGTCCTGGATGCAACACAGTACACATAGGTTCTAAGTGAATTTGGATGAATTACAGGAAGGAAAGTCCCCTGAGGGTGGTTTATCTCAAAGACGACACTTCTGTCTCTGGAGGCTGAGAGAGGCTTGTGGAAAGTATTGCTGTGGGTTTGTGCTATTTTTATGCTTTTCCTGAGTCATCTGTGTTCCCAGTGCCAGAAAGGGTACTCAATCAGATGCATTTTTGGGCTGACTATGCGATCACTCTCCATTCTTGTTTTAAGCCTTATGAAGATGGAGAAAACAGGTTCCCCTGGGTTGTTAGTGGCTGGGGAGAAGGTGGGGAATAGCAAGTCCTTGAAGCAGAGTGTCTACTAGTACTTTTCCATGTGCACACAGTGTCCTGCCTTGAGCATCTTTCCAGTGGCAGCGTTAAGCCAATTTATGGGATGAGTGAGACTGGTGAGAATATGAAAATGGTGCAATTACAGTTAATTAAACGTGCTGAAGTGAAGTAATGAGTCTGAATTTCCAACACCCACGTAAGCACACCAAGGATGAAATGAAGAGGGAGAAATCCTGTAGGTTTTGTGTGTGACATGAAGCTTTGAGAGGAATCATTAAGACGCACCAACTACTGTGCCTTTTCAGGCAG
Organism: Phaenicophaeus curvirostris; assembly: GCF_032191515.1. Classification (NCBI taxonomy): domain Eukaryota; kingdom Metazoa; phylum Chordata; class Aves; order Cuculiformes; family Cuculidae; genus Phaenicophaeus; species Phaenicophaeus curvirostris. Next base: position 107,239,697 of record NC_091393.1, on the reverse strand, counting down.
AATAAATTTAATATGTAACACAAGCAAGTGAAGCACTAAATAATTTAGGCTGGAAGGGACTTCCGGAGGACTCTGGTCTGCTCTCTCAGCTCAAAGCAAGGCCAGGAGGAGCAGGTTGCTCAAGGCTGTGTCTGGTTCAGTTCTGAGAATTTCTAAGGATGTAGTTGTCTCACATTTCTGAATCTCTGTTTTCATATTTGGCTGCTGACTTGATGAGGAAAATGGTCTTAACAGAAGAGGAAAATGAGAAACAAACAAGATTTTGGTTCTGTGGTGTGAAGCAGTTGGCACTGAGGACTTCATGTCTCTAACAGAATGAAGTCCCCTTTATCACCCTAAGCTACATTCCTGAAGCACATCTTCCTGTCCAGTTTTGTATGAAGAACATCTGTCCTGCAGTCTCCAAAGCCACTCTGCAATGTGACCCAAAGCTTGGTGACAAGAACAGCTCAGAGATTTTTTCAAATACATATTCCTGCCTTAGAATATAATCCTTGTGTACATGTTCAACGTTGGCTGCATCATCTCCTTTCAAGGAATGTTGCAACCCATACTTTATAGAGGAGAAAATTCCTGAGTTCTTTTAGGGCTGGGCCTGCAGAGGCTTGTAAATCTTAGCTGGGACTCTCCTGAGATCTTCCCTCTCTGCACTCGCTTCACTCCCAGGGGGACTGTGACAAGAACGCCATGTGAAATAAGCAGCAAAACCGAGTAGACCTGGTTCTCCAACTTTCCAAGTAAGCAGCTGCACACAGGAGCACACACGATGCAAATGAAAGCAGTGAAGGTTGGCTTTGTTTTTTTTTTTTTTAATTATTTTTATTTCTCTTATACTGCTGTTTCTCTTGGGAAGAGCAAGCCTCTGTCTAAGACTACAATTGCTGATCTTTCTGAAGGATATGTTAATAATACTTCAAAATAAACAAACAAGATTGAAAAGGCAAAATGATAACTCCCCAGACAGCCTACTGTTTCGCACATTTGAATCTATTTAGGCTAAATTTTTCCCACCTTCAGCACTGAGCTTCCAGAGGAAAACATCTCTGTTGCAGTAGAGACAGGAGATGGTCTAACTCACCTCTTTTGGGGCACAAGAAGAGTTGTCAAGCATTGGAAGAAGCTGTCCAGGGAAATGGCGGAGTCTCCATTCCTGGAGGTGTTGAAAAAGCATGTAGATGTGGCACATTGGGCCATGGTTTAGTAGGCACGGTGGTGCTGGGCTGAAAGTCGCACTTTATGATCTTAGAGGTCCTTTACAACTTTAATGATTCTATGATTCTATGAGATCCTACCAGCTGTGTGTGACACATCTATTCATCTGGTAAGACTTAACTGCAGTAGTTTCAAACTGCCTCTTCTCCCACCCTGGAGGCTGGGATAAGTGGGGACAGATTCCTTGGATTCAGGCTGTTTTGGGGGTCTTCTTCTTCTGGCTGCAGGGACTTGAGCAAGCTTGGAAGCTGAGCCAGCTCCATCTGTCCAGGTGCATATGCCAAGCAGCACAATGCAGTTTGCACATTGTAGGAAACAGCGTGTTTCTTTTTGAGACCCTTAGCATCCTGGTCCATGGCATCATCCCTTGTGCATTTGGACTTGGAAGCAGCCCACAGAGAGGACCCTAAGGTCTGATCTCTGTATGTCACTGTTTGTGCACTGCAGCAGCTAAGGCTTGCTTCATGACAGGCTAGTACACGAATTTTTATCTCGCTGTGCAGGTGTGGCAATTAAGGAGGGGTTGCTAGGGATGAAGCACTTTCAGAGCAGCACACACCCCATTCTTCCCAGTGCAGAGATAGTTCAGCATCTTAATAAATAAAAGGAATGAAACCTGCTTATTTACATTTTTTCCCATAAAAGCATGGATATTGTGATTTTCCTTGGTGTTATCTGTTTCCCTTACTCATCCCTCCATAATCTTTTTTACTCTTTTAGCTGTTTTCCACCAGATTTGACAGAGATCTCAAAGGTCATGAGTAGAAACAGGGTTTTCTTCCCCCTAAGTAGGTGGCTATATAGAATCATGGAATGGTTTGGGTAGGAAGGGACTTCAAAGATCATCCAAGTTCAACCCTCCCTGCCATAGGCAGGGCCATAGGCAGGGACACCTTCCACTGGATCAGGTTGCTCAGAGCCTTATTCAACCTAGCCTTGAACACCTCTAGAGATGGGACATCCAAGACTAAGTGGGGAGGTGCTGCAGGAATGGTTGTCAGTGAAACAACTCAAATGTGAGGCTAAGCCTTATTAGGTACCAAAAACTCATAAGATCAGAACAAAACTTATTGGCAAGGTATATAGACTTATTTATTAATGGTACTTAGGGTTTTTTACCCCTCTTTACACTTTTTGGGGACAAAACTCTGTCTTGTGCAGCTGAGAAGATGTTGAAAAGGGAGCGCTGCAGGACTCCGCTTTGAGGCCAGCCTCGGTAACTGGATTTTCCTGTGGATTGCTCAGAAGCTGGAACAGCCATGGCAAACCATTGAAAACAGTGTGTATAAATAAAATTTGAAAATTAATCATCCCATTTCCTGCAAGTGATAAGAAAATTTGCCTTGTCTGTGGGTAATTTGCAGTCATCCATGGCAATTTCTAATATTTAATTACTAAGTAAATTAATTATTTGGGATTCTTTTTAGTTAACTGATTTACTGTAATTGCAATGACTAAATAAATCAATTACTTAAAGAAAAAAAAAGCCACAGACAAACATGATAAATCAATTACTTACTATTTAATAGGAATGACTTGATTTTACAGAAAACAACAGAGGAACAAATCCTTTAATGACATCAGCAAAATTCAATCACTGTCTGGGGAATGAGATTTCAGTGCAATGTTACATCTTTATTTAACTCACAAGATAACATAATGAAATAGTGAGAATGCATGGCAGCCACAAGCCCAGCCTAACCACCACGCACCATGAAGTGAGCAGCTGAGACACGATCCTCTGCACTGTCTCAGAAGCAGGAAATCCTTCTGAGGAACCAGAAACAGCACCTACGCCAGGGAAGCTTGCAACAGACTGCATTAGTGAAGGCGTGGATAAATGCCACCTATACCAGGAAAACAAATATAGTATTAGAAATCATTAGAGCAGTATTGAAGAAGATGCTGGAAAAAATAATTTTTATGGCCATAGGTGGGGTATACTGCTAGCCCACACCTTGGACACTATGTGTAGCACTTTTCTCACCTTGGAAATCACAGGATCATAGAATGTTCTAAGTTGGAAGGAACCCACAAGGATCATTGAGTCCAACTCCTGTCCCTGCACAGGGCAACCCCAGCATTCATACCACATGTCTGAGCGCATTGTTCAAATGCTTCTGGGATAGTCAGGCTCAGCACCCGTGACTGCTTCCCTGAGGAGCCTATTCCAGTGCTCCACCACCCTCTGAGTGAAGAGCTTTTTCCTAATATCCAACCTAAGCTTTCCCTGGCACATCTTCCTGCTATTTCCTTGGCTCTTATCATTGGTCACCAGAGAGAAGGTCTGCTAGGAAACACTTCAACAAGTGTCGATGGGGATGGTCAGGGTCTGTCATGGTTTCTGTGGGAAGAAATCATGGATGAGCAGGTTAGGACTTTTTGTCCTGGAAATATGATGGCAGAGAAAGTTTATCTGCGTGTAAGGGTGGACTGGACAAGCACCCTCTCTTGGGTTACGCTGAGGTCTACTGAATGCACAGGATGAACCATCCCTAGAATATCCCAGCTGAAAACAGTTGGAAGCAGAGGATGTATCACCCATCTTGCCCTGTTCTCCATGAGCACTCATGTACACATATCTCCGGCGATAAAGCACCATGGGGCAGATCCCCTTGGCCATCCCCTCTTCATCCCATGCAGCAGCACAAGAAACATAGCCTGGTTTCCCACTGGCTTAAGCATCACCAAGGCAATAACCTCAGCAATAACCTTCTCTTCTGACAAGTGGCTGGACTCACACTCCAAATGCACTGCTGGCCATCAGGAACCCTTGTGCCCATGGACCTGCAGCAATCACAATAACTGCTGAGCTCTTCCTGGCAATTTCCCCTCAGAGGATGTGCTCAATTTTCATCTCTCTATCCAGCCAGCAACTTTCACACAACTTGGAGGAATTTAATTATCTTCCGGAGCTCAAATTATGTCTGATGAGCTTTAAATTGGGCAGCAGTTGCAGTATTAGTCATGAGAAGGTAGACAGGCAGATGAACGGTGCTGTGCAGTGCATAAACCCTGTCTCATTAGGAAAGTGGGGTGAGAGCCCACCAGAGCTCAGTTAAACAGGCATATTATCATTTCTGGTCTCCTGTCCACTCAACTCATTACTGTTACGATCAGCTTTTAAGTTTGTTTGCTTGGGATGCCAAAAAAACAACCTAAGTCAGAAATTATGGAACAATTGACACAAAGTAAATGCCAATTGTGTATTATTGGATATGTTATAAACTAGCTTAGCGTGAAAATAATTCCCTTAGTGATGAAGGGACCATCCTGAAACACTGAATGAGGAAGGTTATACTCAGTCCAGCTCAAAAATACCCAGATCATCATTATTTGTGTCGTGTGTACATGTCTAAAATAAAAACACTAATGAGAAAAAAAAACCCAAACCATCTTCAATGGGATATTATCAGAAGGAATGTCTGTGTCTCTTATGCATGTGTGGCATTAGGGTACTGTTCCTAGTGACGATGTGACTGCCTCCCAAACTGGCAATTCCATTCAGACAGCTTCTGCCTCCTCCAGCTGTCCCAGGAGCTCAGCAAGAGTGAGACCAGTCCCCTGTTTTCCTCCTCAACATCCACAGCTGGGGAGAACCTGACCTGATGGGATTTGATGGATTTCCTCCATGCAGAAATCCCTGTGAGCTGCCTGAAGTGATGCTACAAAATGTGTCCAGCAGGGATCTGGTCTCCCTTGGATTTAATTCCAGCCTTGAATTGCCTCTAGTCATACAAAGGACAAGCTGTTTTCCCAATTTTGACTTCCTGACAAACGCAGGTGGATTTTCATAGGGAAGTAGTTGCTGCTGCTCCTGTCATGAAGGCTGGGTCTGCCAAACTTTGAGACTTTCCTCCAATGCACTGGGGCTAGGGATGAATCCCTAATGAGAGAAGTAGGACCATTTCACCTTGTTTTTACCCAAAGCAATTAAAGCATTTTGGCTGAAGCCTTCTGCAAGGCAACTTTCTGAAGAAGAAGCCTAGCCATGCAAAGCATGCCCAGGTTATAAAACATCTGGAAGAACTCCAAATAACTGAAATATCTAGCTCCCCCATGTTCCTTTGCCAGTGGGTAGTGCTACCAGGGACACAGGCATCATAATTACACAAGAGGGAAGAGCTGACTCTGAGTCCTGGATTAGGACACTTGTGCTGGAGCATCAGGCACAGACAAGGCTGGGAAGAAATCTGGAATTAGAAGTTGGAAGTGACGCTGATGAGGGCCCACCCCATGTCCATCCTTACCTAGCCAGAAAAGGAAGTGGCACTTTGATTGCAGATGGATGGATGGATAACTGTGGCTATTAACAACTTGAAAACCTGGTTTCATTTTTAATGTGGCCTGATGGAGCCTCTCACAACAGGAGTAACAGATTGCCCCTAAATGCAAAACCTTTCCCAGGAAGCAGGATTTTCTCTTGCCACCCTTACTGAAGTATGGTTAGAAATTACTGCATTACAATTGCTAAGCATTTAATGTGCCTCAGCTGTGTCCCTGATTGCATCAATTAACCACAGATCAACTGAGGTGCCAAGTTAGTATTAATGAGATGTCTGTATTTTTTTTTTTAAGTATTACACCTGGAAGGTGAAGGTTAGTGCAGAACTTTATCATGCTGAGGGATATGGTTTAGTGTTTGGTAGGAACGGTTGGACTCGGTGATCCGGTGGGTCTCTTCCAACCTGGTTATTCTGTGATTCTGTGATTATTTTGGTCTTTGTCTTACAAGCAGTTTCTTTGACAATGATGCTCGATGGTGTCCAGGCAGTCTCTAAGTCAAAGAGCTAGAGATGGCTCTGCTACAATGAATGTAACCTTGATATGTGGCACTGGGGAAATTGTTATTTTACAGAAATTAACACCTGGAGCCACCAAGAGAAAACTGAGTATGCTGGGACATAGAAGCACTGAGGATGGCAAAGTTCTCCAACATTATGGTAGTAGTAAGTATAAATTTGTATATCCTAAAATCTCTTTGGGCTGGTTAAATCATGAGCAGATGTGCTTAGAATCATAGAGACATAGAACAGTTTGGGTTGGAAATGACAAAAAAGCCCATCCAGTTCCCTCCCAATGGATCAGGTTTCTCAGAGCCTCATCCAGCCTGGCCTTGAACACCTCCAGGGATGGGGCAGACACAACTTCTCTGGGAAACCTGAGCCACTGCCTCACCACTTTCACAATAAAATGTTTCTTCCTAAGATCTCATCTAAATTTTCCCTCTTTCAGCTTAAAATGACTACTCCTCTTCCTATCCCTACACTCCCTGTAAAAAGCCCCATTCTAGCTTTCCTGTAGCCCCCTTTAAGTACTGGAAGGCTGCTATAAGGTCTCCCAGAACCTTCTCTCCTCCAGGTTAAACAAGCTGAACTCTCTCACCTTGTCCTTGTATGGGAGGCTTTCCAGCCCTTGTATAATCTTCGTGGCCTCCTCTGGACTCTCTCTAACAGATCCCTGTCCTTCCTGTGCTGAGGACTCCAGAACTGAGTGCAAGACTCCATATGAGACTCACGAGAGCAGAGTAGAGGGACAGTCTTACTTCTCTCGTTGTGCTTGTCCTGTCACTAGTGCTGTCAGGTCCTAGCTTTGTGTTCAGGCTTGGCTCACTTTGGCAAGTCCTATACTTCAATGGTAAGATTGTAAGTGATACTGAAGCTGGTGACAGTTTAATAAGATTTTTCTGTCTCTGACAAATACCACTGATCACGAGATGCAAGTGGTGGTGCTGATGGAAGGAGTTCATCTCCTCATCTCACCTGCTGAATGCTTTTGGAAGGCTTCATTACCATGCAAATGGAGATTGCACACAGCCTAATAAAAATACATCTGTCAGACTGCACACATATATAACATCAAATGCTAGCATAACTAGAATTTATAGAGCAAAAGAATTTCATCTGGGGCTGGTTAGAGTTGGCCTGCTACTTGAAACAATAAGGGTTAATTATGCTTCAGTAATTCGAATGTCTTTCTGATGAACAATTAATCTCTCATTGGACCTAAAAAGCTGCTGTGATAGCAGGAAGCTTTTGACCTTGAAATCATGGAGGATTTTGACAATGGAGTTGCAAAACTGACAAATCAGAAGGCAACCTATGTAGGCAAGCAGCTATGTAGCTTGGGCTGCCTGGCAGACTTTCTGTCTGGGGAAGTCAGAGGACTTCAGGATCTGGAGGAAGCAACTACATTAAACATGATCATAGAATCATAGACTGGTTTGGGTTGTAAGGGACCTTAAAGCCCATCCAGTTCCAACTCCCTCAACATGATTTCCATTTCAGTGCTTCGCCACCCTCATGGGAAAATATTTCTTCCTAAGATCTCATCTAAATCTCCCCTCTTTCACCTGAAAACCATCCCCCCTTGTCCTATCCCTGCACTCACTGAAAAAGAGCCCCTCCCCAGCTTTCCTGTGGGCCCCCTTTAAGTACTGGGAGGATGCTACAAGGTGTCCCTGGGACCTTCTCTTCTCCAGTCTGAACGACCCCAACTCCCTCAGCCTGTTCTTGTAAGGGAGGTGCTCCGGGCCTCAGATCATCTTCGTTGCCTTCTCTTGACTCACTCTAACAGATCGGATGATGCTGTTCTTTTCTTCCTCCATTTGGTGAACTCTCCTCTAAGTAGAACTAGCCATGCCTTGAGCATTGTCCCTGAAGAAAGAAATCATCCTGCTTTGCCAGAGCCAGCTAATAAAGAAGGTGGTGCACCTAAAAATGGGTTGTCCTCTTTATAACCATGGTAGCACATCAGCACCTTTCTAGAGTGACTTGCTCCATGCTGGGAGACACAGCTAAGGAAAGTGGAGTGAATGACCCTCCAGAAGTGTCTGCCTCTCCATAATCTGCAAAGGAAATCCTGAGTGAGACAACTCTGGGCAGTGCAGTCAGATGAAAAATGTTGCACAGGACAATTTTCATCATGAGTGATAAGGTTTTCTCAGGCAGTGGAGAGCAACATACCGTTTTGTTCACAAGTGCCTGTGACAGAACATGCACATGCTGTTGGTATTACTTAAAATTAGACAGACAAGCGTCCAGTGCATCCTGAATCTCAACAGAGCTACCCTGCTTTCTGAAATAGTCCTAAACTAGTAAGAAGAGAGTGGTACACCCAGTGTCTCATCTACATCAATTGGCTGCTGAATGTATCTTAGATTGGTGATTATGAATAAATAATTTATTGATATATTAAAACTGACATTTGTGCAGTACAAGACATTTGCCAATGCCCATATATTGTATTTACTGAGGTCATACTGGCAAGAAGTCAGGGAAAATGAGTTTGGGCCTGATTAATTTGCAAAGGGCCTCCAGGAGAAAAGATGAAAATGAGTTTTTAATTTCTACTAGAAATCACAGGCAGAGCCTGTATGTTTAACCTGAGCTCCAGGATAAATGTTTCTTGGAAATATATAAATGTGCTCCTGAGTTTTATATCTATACACGTTGTCTTTAAACACTTGGTTATTACACTTTTTCAGAGGAAGTGTTTGGAAGTGGTTAGCGTAGAATGTTTATGCCTTGTGTTGCAAGGATCTCTTTTCCCAAGTAACAAGCAATAGGACAAGAGAAAATGGCTTCAAGTTGTGCCAGAGTAGGTTTAGATTGGATATTAGGAAAACTTTCTCTACTGAGAGTGTGGTGAAGCATTGGCTGCCCAGGGCAGTGGTGGAGTGTCCATCCCTGGAGGTGTTTAAAAAATGTGTAGACATGACACTTCAGGACACGGTTTAGTAGGCACGGTGGTGTTGCATTGATTATCTTAGAGGTCTTTTCCAACCTTAACAATTCTATGGTTCTGTTATCATTTAGATTACTGCACTAATGATTTTCATGGCTTTTACCTTCCCCAAAAAAATAAAGCTAAGAACAGGTGGCAGTCCAGTGGCCAAAAATTATGGCTGCGTTGCTAAATATTCAAATAAATCCTGCAGAGCTCACAGGAAAGCTCATTACTCAAGGCATTGGTACACATTTGAAGAACTACTTGGTATTTTTTAGTGGGAAATGGCTTTTGACTTAATTAGGCATTCTTATTTATGTTTTTGGGTTGTCTTTTTGTATCAAGAAGAGTGTGTACCAAGCACCAAAAATGTGTTTTCATGTTATTTTTTTTCCCAGTACTCCTTCTCCTCCCCCTTTTTTTCTGCTCTGCTCAACATGTCATGAAAAAATGTAGACATTTCCATCTAAACATTTCCTCAAAAAGTATGATTCTCCAACCAAGTTTATTTGTTGTCTTCTATGTTTGTAGACAGCTGCAATTATTTCTGTGTGACTTATGTCACCTATGTTTAAAGTGAGGATAAAGGATGTCCGGTGTAAATTTTGCATGAAAGAGACACTTTATGATACCTACTTGTACCACGTGTCCTGTATTCCCAGACAGGCAGCTGTATCTGCAGGCAGCAAATCCCAAATCCAGATGCGTGGAGCATGGGAGAATCACTGTTACAGAACTTGGCCCACCACCTCATCTTGTCCGTTGTTCCTTATGTTGGGTTCATGTATGCATACTCAGCTCTACACACGGGTGCACACAGGCTCTCCTTCACTTTGTATTCTGCTGGTGTTTCCCCGGGATGTTCATAAACTAGAGGCACATAGTCTTTTCATCTGTTGGTTTGTCCTCTTTATGCAGTACTAACCCAAATCCTGTAGAAATCACTTTATAGTTAATTATCTTCCAGGCAAATTATCTGCTACAGGATTTAGTTTGTACAGATTTTTTGGTAGATGTCCTAAGCTCTTGTAGCAAATTTTAATGAGAGTTTATATAACTTTGTTAGCAGCTCAGCCTTTTTGGTATTAAAAGTCATTGGCATATACTTCTCGATACAGGCAATTTTTTATTGGCTGATGTATTTATTCTCCACAACATCCTTTCTTTCAGCAATCCAGCCCAGCTGCATCTTTCCAAAATGAATAGGGAAAAGTTAACATTTACAGAAATATAAAAAAGAAGCATTTAACTCCACAGCAACAACCTCTCCTACACTTTTCAATCAGAAGTGGAGACTCTTATCACTGAAGAGAGACATGGTTAATTAACTGATTACTTTCCAAGATTCATCCCAAGCCAATGTCCTTTCCTTTGCCACAGGAGATCTTGGTTTTGTTAGTGATGCTCTTTTCCATAAAGACTTATCTAGGTGCAAAATGACAGACCCAAATGTCTGAAAGCACCATCTAAACTAGGAACTTGTGGTCAGTTAGGAGCTGGAACAATTGATGGGATCTGACCTGCATGGAGAATTTTATCTTTTTCTGGAGCAGTCAGGAAGTTTTGTGCTTTGTCAGTGACCTTTTATGGAAAGAAAGCACACAATAATTCATTTTGATGAAGAGAAAACACTTTCTAAAGAACTGCTACAGCAAAACCTCATCTAGTGGTGGCAAACACCCAGAAAGAAATCATTCATTTCTGCCTGGATTCCTTTGCCCTTATCTTTACTGAAGTTATCTGCATTGATTTTCTACCATATCTCCAACTAATCCAGCCTCTGCTAATTCTTTCCTCCAGAACTCTTGGTACTGTTCTCAACACAGAGTCATCCATAAGTTTTATGAGTGCACCCGCTGGGCCGTATTTCCCTTTTTGCTTAAGAGAATGTCATGCAAGACAATGTCATACTCTTAATAAATTCAAGACATATCACATCTGCTGTCTCCTCTTTATCCACTCGGCTGGTTACTCTGACGAGGAATGAAATTAGAAAGGGTTTGAGAGAGTCAGTTCTTGAATAATCTCTTCTGGCTGTTTTACCAGTTTATTATTCCCTAGATGACTACAAAGATATTGTTTAATAATTTTCTCTTCTGTCTTTCTGGGAATTAGATCACTCCAATTTCCTGAGTTCTTCTTTCTTTCCTCAAAGATGAACTACACTGCTTTGCCCTCCTCAATTCCCTGGCACAGGGAATTTGCAGAGATAACCTCTAACAGTCTAGGGATCTCCTCACCTGACTGTTAAATGTGGGAGGGAGAACTTCAGCCATTCCTCAGGATGTTGTTACTTCTCTGAAAATTCTTTAACCAGGTCTTCTCCTATTTTGGTTTGCAGTCCTATTTCTTTGTTTAAAAGTAAGAAATTGGAGGTTACTGTTTACCTTTCGCTGAGAAGACTGAAGGAAACAAAGCTCTCCTTTCTGCACCAGATATTGTTAGCTCTTATTTTCCATGAGCTAATTAACCTGTAAGAGGTTGTAGTGAGGTGGGTGCTGGTCTCTTCTCCCAAGTAAAAAGTGATAGGATGAGAGGAAATGGCCTCAAGTTGTTCCAAGGGAGGTTTAGATTGGGTATTAGGAAAAATTTCTTCAATGCAAGGGTTCTCAGGCACTAGCTTCCCAGGGAGGTGATTGAGTCACCATCCCTGGATGTATTTAAGATGGGCTTTAAAAGACAGGTAGATGAGGTGCTTGGGGATACAATTTAGTAGTGGGCAGGTACTATTGAACTCAATGATCTCAAAGATCTTTTCCAACCAAATGATTCTATGATTCTACATGCTACTCTGACTGCCTTGTGATCCTAACAGATACTAAGAATTTTTCAGGTTCATGTTATTGTCCTTTGTCATCTGTAGTCTATCTCTCTGCGTATTTTTGCATGCATAACATCTCCTTTCATTCTATGGAGGTACAATGCACTGCTTAACCTTCGGGTGGTTCTCACTGTAATTTTCATGCCACGAATTTTCCTGCCTGTGCAGCCGTTTCTTCATTTGTCCCTGTGCTACAGCAGTGTAGTTCCTGTGCTATCCAGAAACTGTAGTGATATATCTAGCCGGAGTTTTGCTTTACATCAGAGTGACAGCAGTGATTGACGCTGAGGCCTTCAGCAGGAAACATGCCATGGGGAGGACTCTCTGTCAGCACTCTTCCTCCTTATCACACACCCCTGAGACTCACAATACAAGCTTCATTTTAACCCCAGCCAGGGCACATCCATCATCTTCCTCAAAATGTCTCCTCTACCTACCTATGGAACTGGATTCTTTGCACGACAAGCTAAGTGAAAGGTAGTGTGTTTGGACCCAGATGGTGATGGCTGGGACTCAAGCAGTCCAGGAGTTCTCTTACATCTATGGAAGAAGTTCTTTGGCTTCAAGGGTTTTCCTGGATTCATGGGATAAGCATCATCTCCTACACCTTGAGAAGTGATATGTCCTTTGGGCAGGACTCAGTTTCCTTAACACGAGTATCTAGGGATCTTCCGTGATACATGTTCAGCTGCTGCTCCAGAAGAAAAGGCGATGCTAAATCCCATGTCATAACTATTAACCACATGGGGATGTGCTGGTTACTCTGAAGACGTCTCAGATGGCAATAGGTACCTGTGCTTAGGGATCTGAATCATTCCTTTCTATGCTTTCAACTTGTCTGCTAGGCAAGGACATACTGGAGAAGACTGGCCTATCACTGACAAAGGGAGTGACCAAGGTGCTGCCAACAGTTTCCCTATCTGCTAACGAATTGAGCAAGAAGAGGCCCAAACACTGAGATGAAATCAACTCACATTTCCTTTCTAAGCATTCCATGGGTCCTTTAAAGACGTGATTGAAGGAAATACAGTAGAAACAGGGAAGAGATACCAGAACTGCTAAAAGATATAATTACAGAAAATCTGTTTATGTGAGCTTAGAAGCTTTATAGATAATGACCCAGGAAGCGCTTTCCCACTTACTTGCCAAACATAAGTGATGTCTAATATTTTAGAAGTGCTTGAGCTATCCTAGCAACACATACATATCTCTTTGCAAAGGTCTGGAGCATCATTTTTACTTGGTTTCTGTTTTGTTATTCCAATCACATCACATTCGACGTAGAGATGCACAGTGGACAGAACAGCAATTTAATCAGCTCCCAGAGCTAATACGGGAGCCCAGACTTCTGCCATAGAATGGCTTGTGAGAGTTTTTTAATAACAGCATGCAGGTTAATTTGTGTCTGCCAAAAGCCTTTTAATTCTTTAGAGCTTATCTTGTCAATTTTCAGCTGTGACCATAGAAAACTGAAAAACTAGAACATAAAGCTTGCTATTTCTTACTAATATAATAGCTCCAAAGCAAGGGTCAGAGAGGAAAGCCAGGTAGAGTGGAAGCATCATTGATGCATCGCTGGTGGTACCCAGGGAGCTAGCCCAACAAATGAAGACATTTTGTATCAACTAACATTAGCCATAAGTCTCAGAAATAATGGTCTCTGTACCTCATCATCTCTTCCTCCGGGATAGGGCTGAGTTATATTAGTTCTATATTTGCTACTGCACAACAAGCATGCTCTTCCTCTGGCCAGACTAAGCAAGCAGGAGTGATTTTGCCCCAGGTAATGCAAACAGTAGTGCTGATCTCGGCAGGTTCTGTGGGGAAATGGGATCTACTGGGAGGTCCATGAATAAATGAGGTGCCAAAGAGATCTGAATGGAAGAACATGCTCACTGAGTGATGGGTGTTCTGCTTCAGGCTGTTTCCATTTTGCAAGAGTCCAGAGTAATGTCATAGCAGCTACCCAATGTCTCCTTGCAGAAAGTGGGAATTGATTACTTGGGCACTCTTGGTGCTTTGCTGGACACTCTCTCTCCTGCCCTGAGTGACTCTGCCCGTGGCATGTTAATCTGTACGCTGGTTAACTGTCAATGCTGTGTATTCACTGACTATTCGATATCTACTCTGTCTCTATTCACTGCCACAACTTCTGTGTTGTAATCAGTGGAGAAGTCCTTAGAGGAAAGGGTTGTTTTTCCAACTACATTAAGAAGAAGGAGAAAATTATTCCTAGTTATTCATTTCAATTCAAGAGTATCTCTGGTCCACCCGATTTTATCAGACATTTTAAATTCACGTGCTGCAAGTAGAGCCATATTTATGACTTGCCAATATACATACCTGCCTTGAATCCCTGGGACGGATCTAGCACCAGCCTCCCCAGCTCTGCTTGTAGGGATTCATGCAGACCTGGGATCCGATTCTGACGCTTGAAAAGACCATGTCACTATGACTTTCCAAAGGAAGCCTGAATGAAGAAATGTGCCGTCCCTACCTATCTGATTGTGTCATTCATTCAAGAAAGAGAATTACCTCAAAGAACTTGTAAAGGTGCTAACATGATATGATTTCTAGCGTCTGTGTTCTCTCCCAGTTGCAACCTTTACCAGCTGCACTGTGAGGCATGTCTGAGCATTGCTGATGGACTGTGCCAGGTTATAGAATAGTTTGTATTGGAAGGGGTTTTAAAGTTTATCCAGTTCCACCCTCCCTGCAACGGGCCCACAGGGTCACGTTGCTCAAAGCCTCATCCAGCTTGGCCTTGAACACCTCCAGGGACGGGACAGCCACAATGTCTCCGGACAACCTGTTCCCGTGCCTTACCACCCTCACAGGAAAATATTTCTCCATAACATCTCATCTAAATTTCCCCCTTTTCAGCTTAAAACCACCCCCCCTCTCATCCTATCCCTGCACTCCCTGATAAAAAGTCCCTCCTCAGCTTTCCTGCAGCCCCTTTCAGTACTGAAAGGCTGCTATAAGGTCTCCTTGGAGCCTTCTCTTCTCCAGGCTGAACAACCCCAACTCTCTCAGCCTGTCCTCATATGGCAGGTGCTCCAGCCCTCAGATCATCTTTGTGGCTTCCTCTGGACTCTCTTTAACAGATGCCTGCCCTTCCTGTGCTGAGGACTCCAGAACTGAACGCAGGACTCCAGGTGAGGTCTCAATCACCACAGCAATGCATAGGGCAAGCTGAAGAGTTTAAGTACCCTAGGGGAATGCATTAGAAATAAGGCAGTTTTAGAAAGCCTGAATAAATACTGTCTGGAAGTAAAAAAAGACCTAGATGAAAATTCTTGCCTATGTTTTCAAAGACATTTAGAGCTCACCAAACTCTTTAATAATTCTGAGTATTCTACACATCACAGACTTGAAAGATCAAGAGTTATCCCTTCCTTTTAATTATTGTGTCTCTTTCTCTCAAGGAGACATCGCTATGGGAAGAAACTACAAAAAGGAAAGGGAAATAATGCATATCATTTTGGTAGGGAAAAATAATAATAGGTAATACTCAAAAAGCAAACAAGGTTATTGTGATCTGAAATCTGAAAGTCAGGAAAGGAATAATTTCAGCACCAATAAAGTTGTCATCATAAAAGCATTTTATAGAAAGGGCAAAGAAGGACTGTGATCCAAAGGTATTTATAACATCTGATTTGAAGAATAAATATATATGAAGTCAAGCAAGTTCTGCATCCATTCATCAAATTCAGATGGATTTTTACTGTCATGCCTTTGTGTGTTTTAAATATCTGTGGAAAGTAATTTAGGCATTGTTTGCTAAATAGAATATGCTTAAAATCAGAACCCAGTGCCAAGTTGCTTGATAGTAATTTGTGAAATGAAAGCTTCTCTCAGTATTGACAACATCCTTTACAGGAGCAATAAACAAAGAAGGCATTTATGAAAAGCTCTCTTATGGTTTTGATAATAATGCTGGCAATGATCTTTAATATCTTGTAACCTTTACCCACCTTCAGATTGCTTCACATTAACTAAATAACTAATCACATTCTTATGCTGAAGTGCTTCCCTCTTCCTGCCAAGAACTGATGCTCTGCACAGACATCTGAAGGACAAGAGTGGTCAGTGAGTAGAGTCACTGTTGTAAAGAGCCATGGAGATCTTAAAGGCTCCACGCTTAAGGTCTGTGTCAGTGCCTACAGAGCACAAGGTAGAAGACCCCAAAGACCTTCACTGGGTGCTAAAAAAGCCCTTGCAGGATGATGAGCAGGGGCTCACTGATCCTTTCTGTAAATAAGGCTGTCTCCAGCCAAGACTCTAGTATTTTTGCCCCTGTGCCGGCTGGCACTGTATCCCAGTGGTGCCTGTAAGCACACTTGTGTAATTTCATGGATAATGGGAGAGCTCTACCACATGTTTTGCGGTAGGGATGTACCATGCTATGTCACCCATCAGCACCATTGGCTGTGTTTTTATTTTCTTTGGCTACCCAGCACCACCCTAGAGCTTTCTTTCCTCTCGTGCATTATTTTATGTTATTTAGTTGATCCTTTGTGAGGTGTTTATTCATGTGTTTCATATTGTAAACTAATCATAAAAGCTGAGAGAACTGGATAAGTCAGGCTGAACACGTGACATTCCTGGTTCGATGTGACTGACCACCCAAAGTACATCAACCAGTCCATCTCATTTCAGTTTTGATCAAATATCACTTACAGAAAACAGGACTTTTCTTGGCTACCTCTCCACATACAGCCTTGAAACATGTAGAGTCAAGTACTGTGTCTGGGCATCTGGGGATATTGTAGAACTAAAAGTCTGTTTCACTCGCTATCTCTACACAAAAGAATGATAACTATTCCCAGGAGCTTTTTAACAGCAGGAGAGACTAAACAAATATAGAATCTTATAAGGCAGGTACATTTACAAGCCAGATAACTCCCTACATGTGAGAAACACAGGTTATTTGCTCTCAGACATTTAAAATCAGCAGAATATGGCCTGAAGACATTTCTCCTCAGGACCTGAATCCTGACCTCTCTTTCACAACCACCCAGCCTTTGGTGGAGTGCTGGGATATAGTTTTTGCAGGTTGGGAGATATTTGTTTGCTCAGATTTTGAAACAAGGCAATTCAAGGCCCTTTTAGGAGTTCTGGAGCAGGCTAGGCTGCCCTGAAAACTTGTCATTTAAGATTTACCACCATGCTCACGTTTGAACCATCTTTTTTCACCTTCACACAAAATAACTGTGTATCCCTTCTCCCAGGGATCTGGAGTGTACGCAAGTATCCTGTCACAGCAGAGTGTTGTGCTTTGATCTGCCAAAGATTCAAGTCTGCAACAGCAGAGAATTGCACTCAGCTCTCTTGAGTTCCAGACCTATTATTTTAAGAAATTTGTCCCTGAAGGTATTAAATAACCACAAAGTGCTGCTGCAGCAAAGCTAAAGATTTACTAATAATGTTAAACTAACACGTCAGGTTTTTTTTGCAAGGTAGCATTGGCACAAAGCTCTGCTAGGAACAGTAAGCACATCTCGAGCTCTCATACAAGGGAAGTCTCCCAAGTAACAAGTGATAGGATGAGAGGAAATGGCTTCATGTTGTGCCAGGGCAGGTCTAGATTGGATATTTGGAAAAATTTCTCTGCTGAAGGGGTGGTAAAGCATTGGCACAGACTGCCTAGGGAAGTGGTGGAGTCGTCATCCCTGGAGGTGTAGCACTTTAAACATGGTTTAGTAGACATGGTGGTGTTGGACTTGATGATCTTAAAGTTCTTTTCCAACCTTAATGATTCTGTGATTCTAGCATTTCTAGTGCCATACCTGGTGTTGGCTGATGTCAATAGATGTACCCAGCTGATGTTAATGGAGATGCAATGGTTAACAGATTGAGAATTTGCCTCACCTTACCTTATATTCCTAAAAGCCTTTTCAGAGCTCCCTGACTGCTCTAGCTAAATCCAAAAGCTCTCAGGCTGAGGAAGAAAAAGGTTTTTTAGCAACTCCCCAAAGTAGATTCAGTTCATAGAAAATGTCAAACTGGACATACGTGTGCACGGTGAAAATGATGTTGGCACCTGGGGAGATACAAATCAATACAGATTTTCCCCAATGCGTGTTCTGTTGCTGTCAATGGGAACTATGTGTGTGTCTGGCAAGGGAAACACCTGTGATTTGTGAAGGAACACAACATTTCTTTCATTCTTTCCACATCTTCCTTTAAAAGTAGGCAGTTCTGTGTCTGCCTGGCTCTGGGCAGCATTGTCAGTCATTCAAGGAGAGGAATAGGACAGAGTGGATGAGGGATCATGGGATGTCTAGTGGAGCAGAGTCAGGACCTGCTGAGAAAAGGCAGGAGAGCACATTTCCTTTGCTGCAACAAGTGTAAAGTGGGAAAAGAGAAATGACATCTACCAGTCTCACAAGCTAGAGAGATCCCAACTAAGTCCTAGCTGAAAGAGGCTCTCAGAAGGCACTTTTGAACTATATATGAAGTACCAGAAACCCCAGTTACATTACATTTCTGTGCCATGATGTGAGCAACCACAATGAATATGAGCACAGTCATCATAAGAGCCAAATGGGCTGGACAGAGCCCAGAAACTGAAGAAGCAGAGAATGGGACAGTTCCCTTGTGACACGCAGGTGTCCTCTCCCAGTAATTTCTTCTTTCTTCCAGGAGAAGAGAAGGCTGTTTATGAGCCTATTCCGAGCCTTTCCTACTATGGCCAGGACTGACTGAGATTTTCCATGTTGAGTAAGATTCCCAAGATAAAAGAAACTGGCAGGCAAGGGGCCTCGATTAGCTCAGAGGGTCTAGAACAATTCTCAGTGATGCTATCCAAGTAATATTGAACCACCCAGGCTGCTATCAGCATTAGACAGTGCAGAAGAAAGACAAGGCAGCATTGAGCTGATAAATAAATAGGGGATGCAAATATAATTAATGCCACTGGCTATGGCTTTATGGAAAATAGGCCTTGTTATAGAAATGATGTTTTTTCTTCATTTGGGCTTCTGTGAAGTAGAAGGAAGGAACCACATGTGAACTAACAAGTGCACTGTAAGCTAATGAGCTGGCACATCTTAGAAGGAAGTGGTGTTGGATAGTCATCAAAGAGGAACTTAGGGTTCATCAGACTGATGCTCAAGACACTTATATTCTCACTAAAACTTTTTAAGTAAACATGAAATTGCATTGATGGTGGTGGTGACAGAACGGTAAAGAACAAAGAAGACAGGACATGAATCTGCCACAAGCTGGGTGATGTAAAGAAAACATTTGTAATGCACAGAAATGTTATTTCTTCAGGGAGGAGGAACTTATGCCTTGCCACCAGAAGAACCTGTGTCCTGGAAAGCCATGAGTTTGTTGAGGGTATGGTGTCAGGGTGGATCAGCAGTTGAAAAACTTGTGGGACCAGGATGTGCTCTGTGAATTTGGTATATCTTAAATGTAAGCAATTTCTGCTTTATTTGACTTACACTGGGCTTTTATGAGTTGTTTTTCCTCTAATGCAGCCAATACTAGCCTTCATCAGAGGCACTGATAGGATCAGCCAGCTGGTGTTTCCACCACCTGGAGTAATTACAGTAAAGGAACAGCAAAATCAAGAAAGCTTGTTTTATACGAAAATGTCCTCTCTGATGGGGCACTGTTGCTTCACTTCAGCAGTGGATTTTCTCCCTTTTACCCATCTGCTTATATTCATAGTATTTGATAGAGATAAACATTTTTGTGTCTTTTGTAGCATGCCAACTTGGACAAGTTTTAAGGGAGGTAAAATGACATGACAGACACATAAGTGTTTCCTTGAGACACCAGGGCAAAAATCTGCTCTTGTGTGTTATATGTTGAGTCACCACTCCTGAAACTATTTCAAATACATGTAAATGTTGTGCTTAGGGACATGGTTCAGTGGTGAACTTGGCAGTGTTGAGTTTATGGTTGGACTTGATGATCTTAAAGGTCTTATCCAAGCTAAATTATTCCATGACTCTATTCTTGATATACTCAGTAAAATATGAGAAGGTTTTTGGGCTGATATTTTATCCATGTTAATGATATCCTAGCAGTAGCATGTAAACCAAAAATAATTAATTAAGGTAATTATAAACACTATGTAATTTGAAAAAGTTGCAATAGCATCTTTTAAATGCTTGCCTTGTTATATTAGGATTTTAAAGTCGAGCCATATTTTACAGACAAGAAGGCAAGGAGATAGCACCTTAGAAGCATAAGTAGTTGAACATCCCAGAGAAGTTGCGGATGCCCCATCCTTGGAGGTGTTCAAGGACAGGCCAGATGAGGCTTTGAGCAACCTGATGCAGTGGAAAATGTCCCTGCCTATGGCAGGGTGGTTGGAACTGCATGATCTTTGAGGTCCTTTCCAATCCAAATCACTCTATAATTCTATGATCATCTCCTGCCTCAGGTACATGCTTCAGGTTCGGCCAAAGCCCTTGTTTACCAGCCACACACCCTCTTGCAGTCTGTCTGACAGCAACATGTCTGTGCTTGCCAGGAGTTACATATCAGAGCTCCTCTGACATAGATGTCTTTGCAGATTCATCTCTGTCATTACTGCTGGCAACTGTTTAAATGAAAACTGCAAAGGCATCCTTACGCTGCCTGCTGCAGCCAAGTGTTTTATGGCTTTCAGAAAGTCATTGCCCACAACATTTCTGGGGAGGCAGGGAGGTGCTGATGAGAAAAAATATTCAATTTCTATCCAAGATGATTTGTCTTGGTGTCTACAGTTGTCCAGATGCTTTCCAAATGTTGGGGTCAGATTGTTGTCCCTGGTGGTGCCATTTCCTTTGGGGAGTGTTGGAAGTTTCCACAAGGTTCACTTGCTATTCTGCTTCCAAAGACTTGAAAATGCTCTGAAAACAGAGGGACCTTTATGGCTAAATTACTGAAAACCAAAACCTCTGCTTCCCTGCTTTCCCAGCTTTGGTACCTTGGCATTTAACCCAATGTGTTACTAAACTGACATTTTTAACCTTGCTGTTCCCACTCAATCATCTTTTGCAGCAGAAAGCAAAGCCTGCTGCTCTCCAGTGCCTTCCACATCCTCAAACTCCATCACTAATCACATATTTTGTACCAAGCAAAGCGCTGTGGCAGAAGTCTTGTGTTGTCTTCCCCTTCTTGCCACCTCCTTGCTCTCTCATGGAATGCTTGGAAGTGCTGAATGCTTCTGCTGCCTATCTGACTCCTGGGTTTTTATTCATGGCTTACCCCAGGCATGACAGTCTGTAGTGATGAGTGAGTTTTGCCTTGGCCCAGAGTGTCCTGATAGAGCTGCACATCTCAAAAAGATATTTACTTCTCTCATCCCTTTGCTTTACATCATTACATTTTCTGTATCTGAAAACAGCCAGCAATGAATCCTCAGGCCTATCGTTCCAGTTACTTTGTGCCTCCTTTTAGGCCTCTGAGATGTTTCCAAATCAAGGAAAATGTGACTGAGTTGGTGAGAAGACACTGAGGCATGCTGCTTTCTGGATGCATCACTTGGCTGTAGCATGCTTTGAAACCTCTTATTCTCCTACGGAAAATGAGAAAACCCAGCAGTGATGGACAAACTCCTGCGCAGAGCTTGTCCCCATGTTAAGGCTAGCTGCCTTCTCCTAGCAAGCTACATTTTGCTTTTGCCCCCCCTGCAATCCACCTGCAGGTACTTCCTCTGTGGCACAGAATCATAGAATAGTTAGGGTTGGAAGGGACCTTAAAGATCATCTAATTCCAACCCTCCTGCCATAGGCAGGGACATCTCACTAGATCAGGCTACTCAAGGCCCCATCCACCCTGGCCTTGAACACCTCTGGGGACGGGGTATCTCCAACTTACTTGGGCAACCTGTTCCTGTGTCTCACCACTCTCATGGTGAAAAAACTTTTCCTGATGTCCAGTCTAAATCTGCCCTTCTCCAGTTTATACGCATTCCCCCTCATCCTATCACCACAAGCCTTTATGAACAGTCCCTCTCTAGCTTTCCTGTAGACCCTTTCAGGTACTGAAACAAGGCTATACTAAACATTACAAATTCTAGCCTGGATAACACTTGCTATGAAGGATGGGAGTGTAAGAAGGAGCACAACACCTCCTAGCTTACCAGGAGATTAACATAACATATATTAAACAAGAAATTTTGGTGTGTCTGGTGTGAGAAAAAATGCATGGCATGGGAGACGGGTTGGGGAATTTCTGTGTTAGACTCCCCTTTACTGCTGAAGTTATAGATTACAGGATTTTCTCCACCTCCACCTCAAGAAGAGAAAGCAAAATCTCCCCAGGTACTCTTTCCTTGGATGCAGATGTTAAGTCTATTTTCATAGCAGCTGTTTCAGATGTTTGCATCTACTGCAGTAGATGTGTCAGTCCTAGAGCAAAGGCAGGACTCAAGGGAAAGTACATGGGAACTTGCCTCATTCAGGATGATCGGCCCTTGAGTGTTCTGGGGATCTGCTTGCTTCTTCACCACAAGCACCAGTGATGCAGCTGAGTTGCTGAGAATGCAGAGAGGGAAAACTCTGCCCAGGTCCAGTCCCAGCAGTGACTTCATTCCCTTCAGCACCAAAACCTGCAACCTGGGTGCAAATTTCCTGTGCCAGATAGTTATGCAGAAGCTGTGGAGCACACCATGCTCCATGAAACAGACAACTGCTCTTGTTGTACAGGTGTATGTGAGGGTGGACACTACCCCAAGGTACATGGTGATGAATGAAACCTTGCAAAGAGGCAGAGGAGGGGAGCCTGAGTAAAGGAGATAAAACCAGACCTGGCAGAAGGCTGCAGATTTTCTGCTACAAGCCCCAGACTAAGCCAGCTTTGTCTGAAATTTGTCTCAGCAGCTGTTTCTACCAGCATGTTAGCTGTGAAGAGCATTGCTTGTCAGCTGTCACTGCTGTTTCACTATTCTCTTTGCTTTAAGTGAGAGCTGAATATGGTGGGCAGCTTAGGCAAGGAAAGAAGAGACTGGTTTATTTATTCCATACTTGCCAGCGCCATGGCTGAAGGCCCTGCCTGAGTAAAAAGATTAGCAGTTTCAGGTCACCTCCACTGTCACAAGCATCTGCTCTGACTAATGGCATAATGGTATCACCCTTTTAACTCTGGGTTTGCTCACGGCTGCAACTCTTTTTATGTTCAGTCTGCTACCAGTCATATCGTTTGCAGCATCTGTCAGAGGAAATGATGCTGAGACATTAACCTGACTGGCCCAGGGGCTGGTATGTACTCAATCTGCTCTTGTCTTGCAGAATCCTTAGTCCTTGTGCACCCCTCCAGCAGCCTGGGGGGCAGCATGGACTTAAGAGTGGACTGACCAGTATGGCAGAGACACAAAGAGAAATGTGAGTATTGCCACTGGCCTTCTCCGTCCTGCTTCCCCTTCTTCACTGTGTTTGTGCGTCCCAGCTCAGTTCTGCAAATTCCCTAGGTCTCATCTGCTGGGTCGGCTGCCTCCACTGTGACATTTCACACTCAGGTTTCCAGAAAAGGAGAGGTGCACCAGCAGCCTGGTCCAGCTGGAAAGCTCTAAGTTTCTCCATATCTGCTAGCTCCATGCCACACCATTTAGTGTGGCAGGATCAGGAGCACAGTATGCTTGCCACATCCTGCATAGTACACTGGTGAGGGTATGAGTCAAAAACAATTCAGCTCCTGTAAAATGCTTTTTATCCAAGGCAACATCTTCATCAGTGTGGAGGCTTGGTTGCTGAGAGAGCTTTCTGAAATCTTGCTGGGGAGCTGGATTCCTCAGCTGGGTAACTCTGCAACCAGCTCTTTCCCCAGCTCCCTGAGAGGCAGGTCAAATCAGAAACTGGTGCATTCACCTTTCTGTCTCCCTGTCATGTCTCACTGCTGGGGTGCCCTGCAGCTGGGTGCAGTTGTTCACTAAGTGTAGGCATTACTCTGGAAAAAAGAGGCAGCAAAAAGGATCTGAGATCACAGCCTCTTTTTCTGATTGATTTTACAGACTATTCTTGCAGTAGCCAGCCCCAGGCCAGGCCAAGCCCATTTCCCCCCTAGTTTTGCGTCTCAATACTGATTGACTTGGGTGTACAAGGAGACATGAAGTAACGATTTTTTGTGATGGCTTGGTATGTGTAAGGTGTCTCTCCCATTCACCTTCTTTCCCAAAAGGACTTGACATCACCTAGTTATGATTTTAATATTGCTGGAGCCAGGCACTTTGCTCTGCCTAGTTTCCTACTTACACAAAGCGTGGTAGGAACATAATGACCTCAGAGCCATCTACTTGTGTGTCTGTTGGAGTGTAAGCTCCAAGTTTACAGAGACCCAGCTAAATGGTGGTAGTACACAAAGCCATCAAATATCCTTATTTTATCAGGAAAATGGGTTAAAAGAAGGTTTTATCAATTGCATAGTTTTTCAGAAACCCAACTGAGGGTTTCCTGAGGAAATCTGTTTTGTAATAAAAACTGAAAATTCATTACCTGAAAATCAGACCCTTTAAAGCATGTTGAAATGCAAATCTCAAGACTGGTAACTAGAGCATAAAACATTCTGGGAAGTCTCAGCTGAGGACCTTCTTCATAGGCCCTCCTTCAGGAGTTGGGCAGCCCTTGGCAGCCTGCAGAAGCTAAAGAGAAAGATAATTATTTCCAACACCAGAAATCCTGCCTGGGTTATTTCTCTGCTGGCAGCAGTGAGAAATACTTGTTAAATTAAGAGACCAAGTACTTCCTTGTCATGTAAGTTCAGTCTACCTTACTAATTACGGTTTCATTAATTTGCTGCGTGACTCTTGCTGGGCACTAGATGTCACTAATAACGAATCAGAAAGAGGAAAATCAGGGGAATCTCTTGGGGAGGTGAGTTGTTACAGGACATTGTGTCCTGTAACATTAAAGCAAAGCTTTAATTGGCGGTATCTTGAAATGGAAAGACATCAAACGCACTCCACAGTTTCAGTGAGGTAGGAGTCCTGTCTGGGATGCACTTCTAGAAGAGAGGAACCATCGCTTGTCCACTTCTGTAAGAAGGAGTGTTATTGCCCAGAGCAAAGAGCACTGAAGTTTTCAGTGCTGATGTTTCAGTTTTTGCTGCCTGCTCTAAGCACACATGCAACAGATCTGGAGCCAGGGAGCTCTTTGCAGGATTGAGAACAAGATGTATGGGAACAGGCTTTCCTACCTCCCAGGCCATCAATTTAGTCCCAACCAGATTAGGCAATTGATGTTGCTAGAGCCTTCCCAGAGTGACGGTGTCACACATCACTTGCCTGTTTTTTCCAGTAAATGGAAACCTTCCTTCCTTATTTCCCGCCTCTGGAGAGAAAAATAGTAGACTTGGGCAGGCCAATATACAATACTGCCAATTTCTTCCCCAGACGTCTGCTCAGGAGTCCTTGCATCATGGGGACACAAAACACCTTGCCTGTGCTCCCAAGGAGACCAGGATAGTGCTGTGTCGTATGGGATCTCCTGAGGAGCAGGGAGTCATCATGCATCTAAAGTTTTGGATGCATTCACTGTAGCACATGCCAGTGTTGAATAAACCTTTACTCTGATTTTTTAATGATACATAAAAAAAGTCTTTATGACACTTGATGATGCGTCTTCTGACGCAGTGCCTATTGGTTTTGGTGGAGAAGCCAGGAGGCATCACAC
The DNA here is from genome assembly GCF_032191515.1 of Phaenicophaeus curvirostris. Taxonomy (NCBI): domain Eukaryota; kingdom Metazoa; phylum Chordata; class Aves; order Cuculiformes; family Cuculidae; genus Phaenicophaeus; species Phaenicophaeus curvirostris. The sequence goes on along the minus strand of NC_091393.1, from coordinate 107,214,323 downwards.
ACTTCAGGGACTTTGGAGAACTCACTGCTTGTTAGCATAAGCCCATAGCTCAGCGCTGATTTAATCCAATAAGCGCAACTACCATCACACCATTAGTTTGATGAATAGATATAGCCAAAGCCTTAGATGTGTTTAGCTCAGGAGTGAATCCATTAGGGAATGAAGGTCATCCAGCCCTGCTCATCCATGTCAACTGCATTCAGCTCTGCTTTTTGGGGCACTTTCAAGTTACATTTCTTTCACCCCTAGGCTGTGTCTTCACTGGGAATGTAGGTGTGCTGTGCCAGAAAGAAAGACAACACGGGGATGAACTTTCCCTGGGATGTAATTAGTCAAGCAATAAGCTTGAAAGAGGGTAGATTTAGATTAGATATTTAGAAGAAATGTTTTACTGTAAGGGTGGTGAGGCACTGGAAAGGTGGCCCAGAGAAGTCATGGATGCCCCATACCTGGAGGTGTTCAGGGCCAGGTTGGATGGGGCTTTGAGCAACCTGATGCAGTTGGAGGTGTCCCTGCCATGTTTGGAATTGGATGATCTTTAAGGTCCCATCCAACCCAAACCATTCTATTATTCTATAAGCATAACCTTAGATCCACATCCTGTGGTTAGATACTTACAGATCTCTATGAACATAACCTCCAGTCTGCTCAGTTCCAGCCCATTTTCTCAGTCTTATGTGTCCATTCAAATTGACTGCTTATGGGGACATAAGGATGGGCTGGACAAGGCCACCCTTCACTCTGACACCCTCAGCAACGTGCAGCAAGAAAAGCTTAAGAAATGCCATTAGCAGAGGGGGAGACAAAATACTGACAATAAGAGGCTGAGAGATGAAGCTGAGCCTTTCAGTTTCTAGAGCTGAATACACTGATTTTCTGATAGTCTTCCCCGCAGTAGCTCAGCTATATCTCCAGGCTGGCAAGGTAACCTTGGCAGCCCCAGAGAGTACAATCAGCAACCTAACTGGCCACCTCTTGGTTCCTTTTCATTTGGTGCCTAGCTTTGTTACTTTTTTTTTTTTTTCTTGGCAGAAATACCTGCCAGATAGCAGTGGTTTTAGCCAATGATAAAATCGCAACATTTCAGAAGTTGATTTTGTTTTGAATCAAATTTCAGCATAAAATACTCTTCCCTCTCCCTCCACCAGAAATGTCTAATAAGAATAATCAAATAGGGTGATCTTGACAGCATCAAATCGTTTTGTCTCAAGAATACTCAAATGCTGCATTTTGGTAAGGTACACGCATTTTCCTGCTATAATAACAAAGGATTATTCCTGCAAATATTAAAGACAACACTGAAATATACTATTAAAATTAATGTTTGATATTATCCTGAAAGTTCAAGAGAAATTAATGGAAATGGGTGAATTGAAAGACGAATTTATTTACCTCTGCAGGGTAAGATGATTTGGTATTATCAAAAGAAACTTTTCAAGAGTTTTTTCCAGTACTTTGCTTGTTCTAGTCTGTGATTTTATTGAGACTTACATACTTTTGAGGAAATGAAAGGGAAATGCCCTGTTCTGAAGAATAGTTCTTGTGCTAGAAAAGCTCCAACCAATACCGCTTCTAAAACTGCCTCAAAACTGCCTCTTATAGCAGCCTTCCAGTCCTTAAAGGTGGCCTACAGGAAAGCTGTGGAGGGGCTCTTTGTCAGGGAGTGCAGGGATAGGATGAGAGAGAATGTTTCTAAGCTGAAAGAGGGGAGATTGAGATGAGATCTTAGCAAGAAATGTTTTCCTGTGAGGGTGGTGAGTCAGTGGCAGAGGTTACCCAGAGAAGTGGTGGCTGTCCCACACCTGGAGGTGTTCAAGGCCAGGCTGGATGAGGCTTTGAGTAGGCTAATCCAGTGGATGGTGTCCCTGCCCATGGCAGGGTGTTTGGAACAGTATGATTTCTAATGTCCCTTCCAACTCAAACCATTCTTTGTTTCTATGATATTTGCATCACATCCAAAGCCCAAAGTCTAATCAAGGGCAATACTTCTGGATGACCAAGAAGATCTCTGCTCAAGTCCATCTCAACCTCGGTTAGCCTAGAAGGGGATGATCAGTTCAATCCACCAGACACTGTCGTCACAGGGCAGCCACCCACTGTGGTGGAAGAGATGCCATGAGGAAGGCAGAAGCCTTGGTGGAATGATGGTTTCCACTGCTGCCAGCCTTTTGCACAGGTAAGGCTCTTCGTGACACATGGTGTTAGAGTGTGATGCTGTTCCAGACAACTATGTCTGCCAGACAGTCATGAGAAGCTGAGGCTTACACGCAGTTCACAGAGAGGTGATGGTCCGAATCTTCTTTTAGCTCCAGCGCACTGCACAGCCTCCTCCTTTGCCGTACTGAAGTGTTATACCTTCTGCAATAGTTTGAGCAGTGATTACTATGCCCTCTTGTTGTCCGTGTACCAGACCTCTGTGAGCTGGGATATGTTCACTCTGTTCTTTGATATGAGAATACCCATTCCCTCCAATGGGGAGAGCAATACTGAATTTCAGTAATTATGAAACTACTTAGGCAAAAAAAAACCCATGACTCCCAAACATACAAAAACACTCACTAGGCTTCTCAGTAATCCATGGACCAGTAAGGGGCTGACAAGTAATGCATCATTCTTCCTACTCGGAATGAATTGATTCTGTCACCAGCAAACTAAATGCAATCAGGCTCTTGACTTGAATCATAAATCGTACTTAAGTCACAGTTAGCAGTAAAGTGAAGTGAACAGATTAAAAAACAAAAACAAAAAAAAAGGAAGGACCAGCAGATAATCTTCAATAAGGAAGAGAAATTGAAATATTTTATTCCAGTATATGGAATAGTTTCTAGTTTTCAAAACTACACAGAGTAGAAAAGTAGAGTTGTAGTATGATCATATAATACATGCTGCAATCCTACATTTTTCCTATAAAATCAGAGTGCCTGACCAAGTGATTATAGGGGTGTCCAGGTCCTGGGGGTCCTTTTAGGCCTAATCTGCTGAGAAAAGTCTCTTATTTTTGTAGACCAATCTGCTGGGTAGGCAGGCACTGAGACAGACCTTGCCAATAGAAAAAAAAAACCCAAAAGCACGTGGAGTTAATCTACAGAACAAGGAACCTGCTGTATGGAGAGATGGACTGCAGTTATGCAGCAGTTTGGAGAATCACAGAATCATTTGCCTGGAAAATACCTTTGAGATTATTGCATCCAACTGTACCTTGTCCACTACTAAATGCCATGTCTGAGAACCTTGCCTTCTTGTCTTATAAATACTGCCAGGGATGGTGACTCAACCACTTCCCTGGATAGACAGTTCATCTTACATAGATGTAATCATCCCTTCTCCTGAAAACTGTGTCTGAAAAGACATTACCAGGGAGCTCATCCTGGAAAGCTGTGCAAAGAAGTGGGAGAGTGTGGCCAACTTTCTGTTCCACACCAGCAGCAGCCAGCCAGCAACGTAATCCTCCAGCTAGAAGCTGTGCCTCTCTATGAATTGGCATTAAGGAAAATGGTCTTTGCAATGGGCCAAAAGATAAGAAACACTGTATGACAGGAGAACAGGTTGATACAGGGATATGGACACACTCAGGTGCACTGAAAAATTGCATCAAGGCTTCTTCTGCTGGAAACTGGTGCAGAAGGGTGGGAACCAGTTGGGCTGGTTTGCTTTTAAATAAAACTATCCTTTGTTTAATATTCCAGCTATGGGAAAAGGATTCCAAGGAAGCCATCCTTTGGGTAAAAGGAGTCAAAAAGGAAAGCAAGGATGCAAAGCTGCATTTCAAGGCAGATGGGTTTTCACATATCTCTGGTTCCTGAGGCAGCTAGCCAAGCCCCTACAAACAATTACAACAATTCAGTCCTTTCTCAGCACTGGGTTTGAGACCACAGCACATCCTCTGTCGTGGATTAACTTCCACACATTTAATTCCCCATGAACATATCAATGCCTGGACTCTAAACCAAATTTCTCATGTGCTGAAGCAAGTTGTGTTCTAAACTGATAAGATTTTTTCCCCCCTTTGCTATGAATGAGCATGTTGACACTGAGTTTACTCTTCAGTGCTTGGCAGAGGCAGCCCTGGTACAGACCTTGGTTGGGACTTGCAGCCTGCTGAGCCCATCTTTGCTGCACTTGCTCAGAAGCTGCAAAGAGGAGGTCACCTGGCAAGCAAGGATGCTCTGGGGAATCTGAAAAAAGGAGATGCTTTTAAGTTGGAAGACTCAGTCATGTTTTCTTCTGAGCATACTCAGTCAGTTCATGAGACCTGTAGGACAGCCAAGTCCTCCTCTGTGCCCTTCTCTTTGAGCTCTACTTCCAGATGTAGACTAACTTTTAATCCAGATGCTCATCCTACTTCCTTGGGCACCAGCACAGTTCAACTCCTCTTTGGTCTCCTGCATCAACATTCTTGAGAGTTTGTTAACTTGAGCCAGTCTGCAGGCTGAGGAGAAGATGAATTACTTTTGTCATGATATGCCATCTTCCCTTTGGTGCATGTTATCTCCTTCCATCACCCCCAGCTTTTTCTCCAGCTTCTCCCTTTCTTTCTACATGCAAAGGAAATCTGTAGTTCACAGCAGGTTATGGCCTATCCACTTCCCACCAACAGAGAAGCGCTTTGGTGGTGTGAAAACTGCCAGAGATCAATACAGCCCTGATTTGTGGGCAGACAAACACTTCACTTGACTCGAGATATGATTAGTCCCTCAGAGATCACTAGCAAGAGAGTTTAGATGATAATCACCAGCAAGAATGTATTAACATAAACTGAGCATTGACCTAAAGGCTGACAATTAACAAGAATGTTTTAAATTAAACACCTTATACCCAGACTGTGGAAGGAGGCAGGACAGCTGAGACTGATCATGCATTCAGATTTTATCGCCAAGCATTGAAAGGCTCTTGATTCACTTGGTTAGTGCCAAGCTCAAACATTTTCCAGTCAAACTACTCTCAGCAGAGACAACAGCGAAACCACCCAATTATGCTTCCACCCAAGATCAGTTAAGATTCCCTTGTTAAGTATTTTAAGATCCATTGAGAAAAAACCTCTCCCACAGCCAGAGTATAGCACTTTATCAATCATGGAATTGTTAAGGTTGGAAAAGACTTCTAAGATCATCAAGTCCCACTGTCAGCCCAACACCACTGTGTCTACTAAACCATGTCCTGAAGCGCCATGTCTACACATTTTTTGAACACTTCCACAGATGAAGACTCCATCACTTCCCTGGGCAGCCTTTTCCAGTGTTTCATCATTCTTTCAGTAAAGAAATTTTTCCTAATCTCCAATCTAAACCTCCCCTGACACAACTTGAGGCCATTTCCTCTCATCCTGTGCCTTGTTACTTGGGAGAAGAGACCAGCACCCACCTTGCTCAACCTCCTTTCAGGGAACTGTGGAGAGCGATGAGGTCTCCCCTCAGCCTTCTCTTCTCCAGGCTAATCAATCCCAATTCCCTCAGCTGCTCTTCATAAGACTCATTCTCCAGCCTGTTCCTGTGCTCTGTTCCCTTTCTCTGAATGTGCTCCAGCCCCTCAATGTCCTTCTTGTAGTGAGGGGCCCAAAACTGAACCCAGGATTTGAGGTGCGGCTCACCAGTGTTGAGTACAAGGGCTCATACCAGGCATCATGAGTGGCAGAAATACAAGCAATCTTCTTCACCTAACCTCTACCAAACAAAACAGAAAGAAAAATATTGCATTATTTCTCAAATGAGTTAGGGATTTAAAAGTGTGTGACAGAACATATGTCTCCTTGAAAACTCTGTTTCATCAAAATAGGCTCCTTCAGAATGCATTAATTTCAAAGGAAAATTGTTTCTGAAATGAGGCTGGAAGAAAAAAAATCCAGTGTTCCTCTCTGAACCTGTTATCTCTGAGATCTCCTAAGGCATGGCTGCAAGCCCACAGTGCTGGAGATGACGCTTGTTTCGATAGGAAAGAATTAGAAACTCATAAACCCACCAGCCTAGCTATGAAGCTCAGAATAACACTGAAATCCACTCGCTTCTTGCACAAGTCCTTAATGAAGACTAATTGGAGGGGCAAAAATCAGTCAACTCACATTCATCAAGAGCAAGTCATGCCAGAACAAAGTAATGTCATTTCTGTGCATGGGGAACGTGCTTGAAGAGGAGATGGAAAATTGTGGTTATCAGGAAGGGTATCAGCTTCTATGAGTGAGGTCTTCTGAGGCTGCCACCAGCAATGAAAGCTAATACATAGTGTGGGTAAAGTCACCAGGAAGCACTTGCAATAGTTGATTCCAATTAATAGACTTAGTAAATACAGAAATGATTAACTGACACAACCCAGGCAAAGTCTGAGGAACTGATGGTGACACTGAGGGGACAGGATTTGGTCAGGCTGGCCTGGGTGAATAAGGTAAATGGTCCACAGTCCCTCAGGTGACATTCATTAAAGATACTCTGGATACAACACACAAGGCAGAAGAATTCAGTAGTCTAAAATTGAAGTTATGGATATAATGTTGAGAAGCAGGGAGATGTTGGGTGTGAGGATACAAAGAACAGACTGCTGAGTGTGGAGGATGCTCTAGGAAAAAGGCAGAGCTGATTTGGAGAGGTGCAAGTTGGAATGCAGCTTTAAAGACTGCATTTTTTCTGCTCCAGTCACCTTGGACAAGGTCTTGACTCAAGATATCGAAGCTGTACTTCAAGAACTATGCAGAGGGACTGCAACAAAGTCAGCACAGAAAAGGCCATCTGTCATATGCAATATGTGAAGAAGAACTGGTTATTCCAGGAAAGAAGTTATGTTGATAGGTAAAAGGTGGTAGTGAAGAGATAAGAGGTTATTTACTATCTTTGTTTGGGCTAGGAGGAGAAAAACAGAAAAATCAGTCAAAACTACACATTTTCAGAAGCACTTCTTGTGCTTTCTCACAGCCTAACCAGTTAACCTCAAAGAGGAGTTTTGATCCCACCAAAGCGTATATCAACCTGCATTGATGCTTCTCTGGTATTGTTCCTGTTCACATTTCTGATGGGATGGTGTTGGAGATGAGTGTGATTCATAGTGCCAGATTTCCTTGGTCTGCCAGAAGGCATCAGTGCTCTGTAGTGGATGTGCATTGTGAAATAGGGAGGTGCTGTGATGGACAAAGGAGGCTAGGATGCCTCAGAGGACTCAGGTTTTGTAGAACTCCATGTTTCCTATTGCAATAGGTAGTAAAATGACCTTGAAGAGAAAGGTGCATAAACAGCTCCCAGAGTAGGCAGTCTTTCTGCAATGTCAGATGCAAATACATCTTACTGAATAACACTAGTGGGAATCTTAATTTGTCCTTGAGAAAGGAAATTATCTGAATTACTTCCATCTTGTTTTGCATTTCTCAGTATAACACCAATTAATTTTCAATTAGAAGATTTCTTCTGAATTTCAAGGCTTGCTTTGGTGGAAATAGGTCTATGATTTTCAGTTCCTAATACATCAATACCAACTCATCTATGTCAGCCTCAGATCCACTATGACCCAGATTAGCTGGTAATTTCCCACAGTCAAAGGCAAATTTTACAAAATGTATAACTGTAAAAGACATTTTTCCACAGTAATAGTACATCAATTCCAGGTATTCAGAAGCATATCAGATTCTCATGTCTGGCATACTTTCCTTTAAGATATGCATCTAATGCATTGTCCACAGCTTCAATCTTCCCCAGCATTACCTTCTCTTTTGGAGAGGCCTAATGAATACAAATTACCTTGACATTTCAGCTCTGACACTTCTAACCACTCACCTAACTAATTTGTGGTACCTGGTGGCAGTCTAGGTAGAGCCTTCAAGTCCTTCTCCTGTAAGGAGAAGTAAATGAATAACAAAATGATAAAGAAATCAAAAGTAGGAAGAAGAAAATTCACTTCATAGAATCACAGAATTGTTAAGGTTGGAAAAGACCTCTAAGGTCATCAAGTCCAATGATATCCAATCTAAACTTCCGCTGGCATGGCTTGAGGCTATTTCCTCTCATCTTGTCACTTGTTATTTGGGACAAGAGACCAGCATCCACCTCTCTACAACATCCTTTTAGACAGTTGTAGAGAGCAATAAGGTTGCCCTCAACTTCTCACAGGTGTTGGAGGCTTACCTTGGATTGCAGCAGCTTCATTGGTTCATCAGGACAGCAAGAGGAAAGTGTCTCTGGCTTTTAGTAAGGGTTCAGCACATGACGGCTTTTTCAGCTTTAACAGGTACTCTTTGCGTGGAGGGACAAAAGAGGGAGGAACACCAAGAAAGCATGTTTCTGCTGTCTTCTCACCTAGCATGTGGTTGCACCATAGAGTTCCTTGCCACTGGAAGCTGTGAAGACTGGAAATGTCAGAGCATGTCTTAAGGAAAGAAAGGTGAGGACAGGACCCCTTGGTGCTCTCTGTTGTGATGGTTTGGGAACAACCACTGATGTGGGTAGCACCTGGACACTGTTCCCAGAGGAGAGCTAAAGCAGAACTAATCACTTTATGCACAACCTCTTTCTTCTAGTCCTCCCAGAGCATCTGTGTTAAGCTACCACACCAGAGTACATCAGCCCAGGAGACCCAACCCTGTGCTGGGACAGCTGGTTTTGTGGGTTTTTTCCTAACCCCTTTCGTAAAGCAATATCTTTCTCATGTTCCTCATCAAAAGAAACATCAGAAGAATACTGGAGGGACTCATTACCAATCCACAGACACAGGCTGGAGTCTGGCATTTTAGGTCCAGGCCATGCTTATATTGATCTACCCAGAGCAGGACTGTTCTTTCGGCCCTGTGCTCTCATGTATTTAAGTTCTCTAAGATCGGTGTACTTGCCATGTGTTAGAGGACATTAGCTTGAGAAGATCAGTGCCTAATGATCCAAAATGCTACAAGAACAGGGCATGACCTACTCTGGCTTCAATGGTGAGCTCTTTAGCAGATTTTAATTGGTCCAGCAACATCCTATCCATTACCCCAGATGCAATGTGATCATAGAATCACAGAATGGTTGGGGTTGGAAGGGACCTAAAAGTCCATCCAGTTCCAAACACCCCTATCATGGGCAGGTACACCTTCCACTGGATCAGGTTGCTCAAAGGCTCATCCAACCTGGCCTTGAACAGGTCCAGGGATGAGGCATCTGCAACTTCTCTGGGCAACCTGTGTCAGCATCGCACCACGCTCACGGGAAAACATTTCTTCCTAACATTTCATCTGGATCTCCCCTCTTTCAAGCTTCTCTCTCTTATAACCATTCCTGCACGTCCAATAAAGAGCGCCTCTTCAGCTCTCCCATAGCCCCCTTTAATCACTGGAAGGCAGCTCTAAGGTGTTCCCAGAGCCTTGTTTTCTCCTGGCTGAACAACCTCAACTCTCAGCCTGTCCTCGTATGGGAGGTACTCCAAACCTCAGATCATCTTTGTGACCTCCTCTGGACTCGCTCTGACAGATCCAGACTGTTCGGCTTCCCTTTGAAATATGATTATTTTACATTGTGTGTATGATTGAAAGCATGCTCCTCATCAGAAATAATGATTCAATTGCTTTAAAGTTAACAATTAGAAGTTTTACCTTAAGATTCTAAGCCATATTGCTGAAAAAAAGGTTGTGTAGGAATATTAAACACTGTTTCTTTTCAACTAAAATTAATATTTCCCTCTGAGTTCAAACACTTTATTTTCTGCCAGACGTTTTGTGTGATATACAACCATGGGAATTAATAACCACCTCCCTCCAAATTAGCTTTTCCTGCTGAGCCTGATAATGAAATTTATTCTTCTTTGATATCCTCAATTAAAGTAAATTAAGAACTGAAAGTGTGACTTCAATTATTCTTTGGATTGCATGTATTTATGCTACATCAGTGGTGAAGTGCATGACCCTGTTTCACCTTGGTCTCTAGAACCATGCCAGTTTGCCAAGAATAGAGAAGAGAAATGAATCAGCACGGGCCAAAGCTTGCTGGAACCACCTTTTCCATGGGTGCCAACATGCTTTCATTCCATTACTTTCAAAGCAGATTTTCTAAAAGGGCTGAGTTCCCTTTCAGGAGCCAGATTTGCTAAAGAGCTGAGCAGGTGGGAGGCTGCCTGGGTAAATCTGTTGGTAAATGATGAACAGAAGCAGCAGGGAGCGGAGGTCTCTGGAGGAGCTGAGAGGAGATTTCCTGAGACACACTTGCAGAGATCAGTTCCCACCTGCTTTCCGACCAAGCAGGCTGCCAAGCTGTAACGGTCCCTGAGAGATGCTCTGCTTTGGAGAATGGGTCCAGCAGAGAGATTTGTCTCTCCTCAGCTCTGCTGAAACATTCCAGTTGCAGTCTCACTGTATTAATTACCCCATCTCTAAGCCACACAAGGTCTGGACTTACCTTCTGGCTCTACTTATTGCATAAGAATAGTCCAGAGCTCAGGACAATATTGAAGCCCAGCAGGCAGCATTGGTATCCATAGGGCTTCTCGTGTGCTTCCCAGGCTCTGCAGCTTTGGAGTCTGAGGAAAACTAGCACAATATTGCTTTTCTCTTCTCCATCATTGCACTGATGACACTGATAACCAATGTGACAGTGCTCCTGGCCTACTCCAGGGTGAGCAGTCCAATGCAGGAGTTAGGCTGTTGTAATGTTGGAAGAGTAAGCATAGTGTGCACGTGTGGACCAAGATTAAAAGTCCCTGCTGCATTTTTTCAGCTTAATCATAGAATCATAGAATAACCAGGTTGGAAGAGACCCACCGGATCATCGAGTCCAACCATTCCTATCAAACACTAAACCATGTCCCCTAGCACCTCGTCCACCCATGCCTTAAATACCTCCAGGGAAGAGGACTCAACCACCTCCCTGGGCAGCCTGTTCCAGTGCCCAATGACCCTTTCTGTGAAAAATTTTTTCCTAATGTCCAGCCTAAACCTCCCCTGGTGGAGCTTGAGGCCATTCCCTCTTGTCCTGTCCCCTGTCACTTGAGAGAAGAGGCCAGCACCCTCCTCTCTACAACCTCCTTTCAGGTAGTTATAGAGAGCAATGAGGTCGAATAGAGAGCAATGAGGTCAAATACACAGATGAGGTTAAATACACAGATGGACTGGTTTCTCCCATGGTGGAGAAACAGGGGTTTAGGAGTTTTCTTCAAGGAACAAGCGTATCAACAGGTCCATGCAGGTGCAAGCCTTTGAGACCCAGGAATTATGGTCTCCCTTTCTGTAGAAGAGGGTCAGATCATCACCTGCACTTCTCAGACCAATTACTACAGTCTGGTTCACTCCTCACCGTGGCTGCACCAAATAAGGCTGAAAAAACTCATCAGCCTGAAGAGTTTTTGCAAACTTACCTTGCCCATTGAAGAATACATATTTCATTATTTACCTGGGCTCACCCCTAGGTTTTTTCCTCTGACCTTCCCATATTGAGTGTCCTTTACACCTCTTCATTTCTAATAAAAGACAGATGTTCATCTCTCCCTGCTCTCAGCCATTTCTGAGGATAATGACTTTGTGGCACCTGCCATACAGGTGCAGGTAGAGGACATGGCCTGCCTCACACAGCTGCCAGGTAAGCACCAATCTCCTGGCAGAAGGAAAAGGAGATTTATCTGGCAGTGCCCTCCTCACAGTTGCCAGATTTAAACCCATATTTCTCTGCTCTGAGTGGCGCAACTTGCATGACCACTTTGTACAGAACTACACATCAGTGCCTTGGAAGGTGCTGTTTTTCCTGACCCGTGGCTGTAGGACTGGTAACCATTTGCCTGTGTGGGAGTCCAGCCCACTGCTGTAATTAGCGAAGTTATTAATAAGTAGAGAACTCAGAGGCAGACAGGGAATGGGAAACCACACATACTGTTGCCAGAAAATTCACCTCCTGGGGAAAAAGCTACATTTTCATAGAATCATAGAATCACAAAATGTTCTAAGTTGGAAAGGACCCACAAGGATCATTGAGTCCAAATCCTATCTCTTCATAGGACAACCCCAACATTCACACTATGTGTTTGAGGACATTGTTCAAATGCTTCTAGAATATTGTCAGGCTTGGCACCATCACTGCTTCCCTGGGGAGACTGTTCCACCAACTTCTGGGTGAAGAACCTTTCCCTAACATCCATCCTAAAACTCCCCTGGCACATTTTTTCCCATTCCCTTGGGTCCTATCATTGCTTGCCAGAGAGACCAGTGCCTGTTCTTCCACTAGCCCCTTGCTGTAGACCGTGATGAGGTCTCCCCTCAGTCTCTTCTCCAGGATGAACAGATCAAATTACTTTAGCAGCTTCTCGTACAGCTTCCCTTCTAAACTCTTCTCCAACTTTGTGCTCTCCTCTAGACACTCCCTAGTAACTTTAGATCCTTTTTATACTGTGATGCCCAAAACTGTACCCAGTACTCAAGATGGGGCTATGTTTTCAGAAAAGAGTTGCTGAGCTGTTTAAATCATGGATTTCTTGGTCTGCGGCAGCATCTTGGATCTCTCTTGGCCTGTGAAAACTCCAAAACCAGAAATCTGAAAGAACAAAAAACAAACAGAAAAAAGAAAACTGACCAGGCTCATAATTAAATGGAAAGAAGTAGCAGTAATACCAGTGTTGCTGCCAGAGACAGCAGAGTATTGGAGGCTCAGCAGCTTATGGCTTGCTCTACTGCCCTTCACTGGTCTTTCTTCCTGGCTCATTAAGTAAAATCCTCACCAAAAAAAAGTCAAAAAAGGTTTCCCCTCAGAAAATCCATTCAGCAGAATTATCCACCCACGAATAAGTGTCAAGACAGATTTTTTCACCTTGCCTTGCTTGTTCTGATAAAGTCAAGCCAGCGTATTTCAGTCCTCCTGATGATTTGTTGCAGTGACAGAAAATGCTGCTTCACAACTTTCTGTGTTAAATTCCAGTTTGGCTTTACACAAACATATTAACAATCATTTTCATTTTAATGGACCTTGCCATTTGCAGTATTCTTGTTTTGCCTTCAAAATTTTTAAAGACAAATGTTCACTGCTTACATTGCTGTGGGTAGCTTTGGCATTACTGGATGTAAACCCCAATCAATGTTATCACAAAGTTTGGATTATGTGTTTGTCCAGCACGGAGGTGGGATGAAAGTCTGGAAAAGAGGGGTTTTGCAGTAAAATATCAATCTTTTTGACTGTTTGTTCTATTTAGGAATTAAGTAGAGTTTGGAAACACCATAACCTGCAGACTGTTAGAAAAATCTATTTTCACTTCCCTTCAGTTGCAAACATAGTCACGTGCTAATTGTTTTGCATTCAAAGGTCTTCAATCCACTAGCATATTAATAGTTAATTAACAAAGGTTTCTGGCATGCACTCATTCTGCTGTCCAAAACCTTCCTTTACCTCCTTCAGGCTGATCACCTCCTTAGCTCACTGCTTGTCCCTGCTGGGTAAATTGTTTTCTGCTGTCAGAGCACAGAGAAAACAGTGCTTTCCCGATGAGAAACCCAAGAATGAAGTGTTGATTTTAGGGTGCTTTTAGGAGAGAGGAAGGGCCTAGCATAATCAGGACATATTGCTATGGGGAATCTCCAGAATACAGAACCATGCAAGAAGTCACTTCCAGGTGGATGCTAGTCCCAGAGACATGGTTTTCTCAGCTGCTTCAGTCTGGTGGGGCGATCTCCCTTCCTCTCAGCTCCCTGGATCTAACCCCATCTTAGGGTTGGACTCGATGATCTCAAAGGTGTTTTCCAACCAAACAATTCTGTGATTCTATGATATATGCCTCTGTCCAGATGGAAAATGGCACATGGGGATGTATACCTCATTTTGTTCCATTTCCTAGAGCACAGGTTGTAAGCAGTACCTTGATGAGTCATTTAGATGAGGCCATTTTTCCTTTCCTTTCCTTTCCTTTCTTTCCTTTCCTTTCCTTTCCTTTCCTTTCCTTTTCCTTTCCTTTCCTTTCCTTTCCTTTCCTTTCCTTTCCTTTCCTTTCCTTTCCTTTCCTTTCCTTTCCTTTCCTTTCCTTTCCTTTCCTTTCCTTTCTTTCCTTTCCTTTCCTTTCCTTTTCCTTTCCTTTCCTTTCCTTTCCTTTCCTTTCCTTTCCTTTCCTTTCCTTTCCTTTCCTTTCCTTTCCTTTCCTTTCCTTTCCTTTCCTTTCCTTTTCCTTTCCTTTCCTTTCCTTTCCTTTCCTTTCCTTTCCTTTCCTTTCCTTTCCTTTCCTTTCCTTTCCTTTCCTTTCCTTTCCTTTCCTTTCCTTTCCTTTCCTTTCCTTTCCTTTCCTTTCCTTTCCTTTCCTTTCCTTTCCTTTCCTTTCCTTTCCTTTCCGTTTCCCAGTCCTTTCCTCCTGCACCGTGTCTCCTGCAAGGCATTATAAGAAACATTCCTCATAACCAAAGCTTCAGAAAAGCTCTTCTCAGTCACCAAGGAGATGTCAGCAAGTACAGAAGAAGGTTGCAATCTCACCCTCACCCTTTTAAATCTCTGCATTGGAAAACATCTCCTGTCCTTGTTGTCTAGTTGGAAGAGTGGATTTCAGCCTTTCTCAATTTGCAGCCATTAATACTCTCCCAGGGGACCTGCAGTCCCACGCACATGTTAGCTAAGTGTCTTGAAACAAGGCCAGAATCTCCCATCTACCTTTCTGACCCCTCATGAAATCCCCAGTCTTAGACAGTAAGAGGGGCACAACTCCTGGTATGCCTATAAATAACAACACTGGAGAAATATTCCTCAAAAAAACAGGTCTACAGACGCACAGCCCTTCGCACAGCATTAATAGAGGTCTGTTCTCAAAACTGATGCTCTTGGGAAGCAGAAGTTAATGCTTGTGTTTCAGACAGGCTGAGACATCAGTTCTGTAAGTACATGTGAGAATATTAGATATCAATGCAAATTCTCCCTAGCAAGCAGCAATGCAGTCTTAATTAGCAAGATTTAACTCTGTAAAAAATGAAGGAATTTATCTCCCCTGCCCAGTGCTTACTGCACGGCTGGCTGTGATAAGTTGCCTGCTTTTTAAAGACTGTAGCAAATTAACTTATTTATGCGAGCCCCTCTTTAAAATGCCTGTGCTGATGGCAGCAAGCCACTTCTCTCTCCTGAAAACGCCTGCTCCGCTCCTGCCAAGGGATGGGTGTGAAGGTCCAAACAAATACGTTATTTTTGCACTTTCTGTGCACACAATAAAGTAGAAGAGGTTCTCAGAAGATAAACTGTTTTTGACAAACCAAACCCAGAGTACATGCTGCAAAGCCAAATTTCAGCTGTTTGTACACTTGTTCATCCCATCTAACTTAATGTTGCACCGATGGCTCCATCCTGGCCAGATGGCAGACCACTTCTCTTGCTTCTTGGCCACGTGGGACAGTGAGAGATATAGTTGGAAATACCACAATAGTCACCCAGGTGGAAGGGGTAGGGTGAAGAAGGGATATGTATGAATCATAGAATCATCAAAACCTTCAGGCTGGAAAAGACCTCTAAGATCATTCATTCCAACCATCAGCCCAACATCACTATGCCTACTAATCCATGTCCCGAAGCGCCACATCTACACGCTTTTTGAACACCTCCACAGATGGAGACTCCACCACTTCCCTGGGCAGGGTCTTCCAGTGCTTCATCACTTTCAGTAAAGAAATTTTTCCTTATGTCCAATCTAAGCCTCCCCTGGCTCAACTTGAGGCCACTACCTTGTTCTATCACTTGTTACTTGGGAGAAGAAACCTGCTACCACCTTGCAACAACCTCCATTCAGGGAGCTGCAGAGAGCAATAAGGTCTCCCCTCATCCTCCCCTTCTGCAGGCTCAACAACCCCAGTTCTCTCAGCTGCTCCTTATAAGAATTGTGCTCCTGGCCCTTCACCAGCTTTGTTCCCCTCCTCTGGACATGCTCCAGCCCCTCAAATGTCTTTCTTATAGTGAAAGGCCCCAAACTGAACACAGATGTGGCCTCATCAGTGCTGAGTTACAGGGACATGATCCCGTCCCTACTACTGCTAGTCACACCACGGCTGATCCAAGCCATGATGTGGTTGGCCTTCTTGGCCGCCTGGGCACAGTGCTGGCTCATGTTGACCAGCACCCCCAGCTCCATTTCTGCTAGGCAGCATTTTGGCCACTCTTCCCCAAGCCTGGAGCGCTGCATGATGTTGTGGCTGAAGTGCAGGACATGGCACTTGGCCTCCTTAAACCTCATACAGTTTATCTGGGAATCACATCCTTCCAGGATTTTCAGATTTCTTTCTGTCCACTTAAAAAGAGGGAAATAGGAAAAGCAGCTTACAGCGAATCCCATCTCTGGGATTTGCAGCCTGGTGGGAACAACTTTGAAGGTGAATCAATTCCAGCTTTGCTCCAGGCTATGATGAAAATTGTCATGTAAGCTCCAGGGTTTCAAGCTATTGCGTGTTCTTTCTTGGTGAATACCGCTGAGTTTCCCTCTGGAACAAGTCAATGTTTGCCTTACACAAACATGTTCTGCAGAGGTTAATGCAGAGTGCAACTGACTTGGTAATCCTGCTTTTGCTCCAATGTTTTAGTAAGGTTTTTCTGAAGGTAAAATGTTAGATTAGTGAATATTTGAATATGTAAATTGGGAGATTTTAATCAAGAAACAATTTGCTCTTGTGTTCATATAAATAAATAAGTTTTCCCACATGGGTTCCTATTTACATGCTAATATATTTTCCCCTGGAAAAATCCAACACTGACTTTATGAGGCATGTCCTTTTGCTAAGCAAGCTAGTTCTTCTCAGTATTTAACTTGGTGTTATTTTTTTTTTTTTAATGTAAGTGCCTGCTTACAGTTCTCAGCCTTCCCTGTACGTTTATTTTAAGAAATCTCAAATGAACAAACATGTTGTGACATTCCCTACATTCATAATGAAAAGTCCACCCCCTGAACTAGAAGCAAGTGAGCTGGTGGAGGGCCTTTTGTTTTGTTCTTTAAAAAAACAGTATGTTTGCAGCAAAAATGGAGTTTTGGAAGAGAAAAAATATCTGTTTATGAATTGACTTGAGCAGAAAATCTAGGAAAACATTTTAAGTTGTGAAAATATTTTCATTTATTAGCATCATTTAGTTCTGGAGTCTTCAGCACAGGAAGGACATGCATCTGTTGGAATGAGTCCAGAGGAAGCCACGGAGATGATCAGAGGGCTGAAATAACTCCCATGTGAGGACAGGCTGAAAGAGTTGGTCTTGTTCAGCCTGGAGATGAGAAGGCTGTGGGGAGACCTTAGAGCAGCCTTCCAGTACTGAAAGGTGCTACAGGAAAGCTGGGGAGGGGCTCTTCATCCGGGAGTTCAAGGATAGGATGAGGGGGATGGGTTTTAATCTGAAAGAGGGGAGATGTAGATGAGGTCTTAGGAAGAAATGTTCTCCTGTGAAGGTAGTGGGGCACTGGCACAGGTCGCCCAGAAAAGTGGTGTCTGCCCCATCCCTGGAGGTGTTCAAGGTCAGGTTGGGTGAGGCTTTGAGCAACCTGATCCAGTGGATGGTGTCCCTGCCCATGGCAGGGTGTTGGAACCGGATGGTATTAAGGTTCCTTCCAACCCCAAACATTCTATGTTTCTATGATTCTATGATTTCAACTGCATCATCGCTGATGATTTCCAAATTGCATTTGTAGTTTAGAATTGTCTATGAAGAGGTGGGGAGGGGGGAAAAGAACAGAGATGAAACAAGCTGGGTTTAAATGCTGTTAAGCCCAAAACCAAGTGAAACCTTCCAATTGAGATGGAGCAAAATACATTCAAAACAAGTTTAATTATGTTGTGCGTCTCTTGTTTTAGCCACTAAGCTGAATATCTGTTCTTGATCAAGAACTGCTTTTTTTCAAGAACTGCTTTTTTCTTTACTTACACATAGGAAATAACTCCGTGTACAAGTCAGTGAAATTTTGCTTGCCTTCAGTTTCATTTTCTCTGCAGTTTGTTTGTCTTGGTATGTGTTGGAGTTGGTCAACAAAAGTAAGACACGGAGACACAGAACTTACAGAAAGCACGTCTGAACAGGGGAACGAGTGTCTCCTGTTGGCCCTAGGGAGGATGAGCTCTGTCTCGTGATCGGGGGGATGCACAGGGACTTCAGGCTGCCTGTTGATGTTGCCCTGCACTACCTCTGCCAGGCTGGTGGATGTCCTTGAGGAAGCACCCAGCCTCACATCCCAAATGCTCTAATCCCACATGATGCTAGTCATAGCAGAAGGGTGTGGACTGTAATTCAAGGATGATTTGGATGCATAGTTAATGATATGACATGATGGGCTCTGACTTCACCATACCATCTCTGAAGCCAGCAAGGCCTGGAAGTCTCAGGCAGGGGGAAAATGTAGCAGGAGGAAGCCACACGATGTCCCAGGCACGTGCTGTGGGGGATGCTCAGATCTGACAGAGCTCTGCATGCTTGATTTAGCTCTGTCAGGCTGCAGTGGGTTCTCAGAGAAACTCTGACCAGTGCACAGAAATTACTTGCATTTTTGAGACCTGCAGCATGTGGCTTCTTCCTCTGGGCAGCAAGAAGTGTAACCAGGGGGTCCTTTGAAGACAGGCCAAGGATTCAGTGATGTGACTGCTGGTAAATATTACCCTGCAAGTCCCATCTGCCTACCTCAGGGAGATGCCCCCCATTCCTGAGCTACCTTGCAGCATGAACGGTGGTCGATTTTACGTTCCTGTGGCACAGGCAAAGTTGCAAAAGCATCAGCTGCTAGCTGCTAGCACCAGTCTTGCTGTCATGATGAGCTGCTGTCAACTTGCATGGCTGAGGCCAGTCCCACAAGAGCCAGTAGGCTCATGCTGTAGTGCCAGGGCTATCTTATTGCATGGATGTTGAGAGAAGCTTCACATTGAAAATCATGGAGAGGGATTCAGGGTGCAAGAGCTCTGTCAAGGGCTGTCTATCTCCTTGTATCCATGTCCACATCTCCCAGAAGAATACTTTCTCTGATGGGCACAACCACATTTGGGAATAAACCTTTGGGAATGCCAGCAAGATCAACCCAAGTGAGGCCACCATCTAAGGTGGGGTTTCCCTGTGCAGGTGTATCCTTCAAGTTTCATGCCTTTGATTTCTCAGCTTCTGGCCTCTGCTTTTTTCTCTTTCTGATCCTTGCTTCACTTGAACATATTTTCCAGGTAAGGTACACAGGGGTCAGTGGCAGCAGGTTATGCAGGGATTTGAAGATATGAATCTTATTAACACTAATAGCATTAATTACACTGCAAAATAAAACAGCCATGAAAACACATCCCACAGGATCTAAAGCAAAGACTCATTTGTTCAGGCTAAATAACAGTTCTTAAACTTGCCTACCAGGGAGAGCATTCTGTGAATGACAGCTGAAGAAAAACGTATTTATCCTGACCATGAGGGGCCATTACTCCTCTTAGAGTTACTCACCGAGGAGGGACAAAGAGACTGGAACTGCTCAAAGCATTAGCACCAGTGAGAGCATTAGGAAAGGTACTAGAAACATAAAAGATCTTTGCTTTTGCATAACGTACCTGTTTGACCAAATAGGAATTTCAGCATAATGCCAGATGATTAGGCAGTATGAGCCCCCAGGACATTGGTGACTGAAGCTGGAAATCAGCGTACAGTATGAAATACTGAGAAAAGCAGAATTGCTGGACAGGATTGAATAGCTGCTCATAACGTTTTTAGCTACTGGGAAGGCATAAAACCCCCTAGGAAACAGCAATCTGTACATACTTAAACTTATTCCTGACTTCGACCAGCTAGCAGCTGCTCTAAGACTGGGAGATGTGGATTTCTAACCTCTCCAAAGAGCTGCTATCTAAATTTTCACTGCTGCAACTCACCACCTTCTCCTTAGGCTTAGAAGCAGCTAATATGGGGTTTGCATTAATAATATCTCCTGATGGCCAGTTTCCCAGGATTTTTTTGAACAGAGAAGGAGCAAGGAGAGAATTAAATTTTCAGTTTCTGTAAATTTGGAGTTGTTCTGCTTTGACTCCAATTGTCTGGTGACTGAATTGTTGAAAGGCTGGACTAGTCTCCTATAAATACAGTTCCAGAAAACAACCACCTCTGAACTCTGATAACATTGGGAACTAGAGTAAGCATCAGTCCTACAGGCAGGAGAAGCATATCTGTGCCACACACCAGAAACACCTGGGTCAGGATTCAGCTGTGGGACACATCGAGTGGTTCCTTTGTTGTATGATATTGGCACAGGCTGCCCAGGGAAGTGCTGGATTCTACTTCCCTGGAGATGTCCAAAAAGCATGTAGATGTGGCACTTTGTAACATGGTTTAGTAGACACAGAGATGTTGGGCTAATGGTTGAACTGGATGATCTTAAGGTTTTCCAACCTTAATGATTCTATGATAGAGCACTCCAGCACTGGTGCCAAGAGCTGAGCCTTCCCTCACAGCCATCTCACTCACGGGATCCTGGAAATAATTGCTACCCACCTCAGCAGCTTCCAGTGTATGTGTGAATCCACCCTCACTACATGCAAGCACCCACCTCATTGTGCAGGGAAGAAGAAATCCAGGCTGCAGTTGTCTTCTCTGATGGAAAAGTAGCAGTTGTGTCAGTTTCCTTTGCAAAGTCCAACGACAACAGAGACAGGGCTCAATGTGGGGCTTGAGCAATTGTGAACACTTTCTACAGTGGTTGGGATTATGTAGTTGGTTGAAAAAGTAAATTCTTTCCATGGCTCCACTGACAGTTGAACCAACACAAGGACTTTCTTCCTCCAAAAAAAGAAAGAGCCTTCTTCTTCCAGAAGAAGCTTGGCATTAGATAAAGTCAGTTTTCCTTGGCCCACGTACAGAAGGCAGTGAAGCTGAAGGTGAAAAATGCAGTAGAGCTTGGGTGGAGCAGAGTGGGCAGGGAGAGCTCTTCCAAAGTTATTTTTACTGCTTTGGCACCCACCTTTTCCTGGAATGCCATTGCAGTTAGTACAGTTCTCTGCTGTCTAAGGAAGATTTTCTTAGGGAAGGAAGCATCACGAGGATGCTGGATATTCACAAAAGACTTGCAACATCACGCTACTCCAAAACCCCAAGCAGGATCCAGTTGAACAAGAGCCAGAGCAACAAATCACTTGGCAAATGAGGCAATGGGGAGGGAAGTGTCCCTTGATAATGTTGTTTTCAAATGATATTGTCTATTTTCCAGTCACCTGATGGGATGGCTGTGGTTGAGGACCCTTATATATGTGACAAATCCATTACAACAGACCCTGCTCAACAGCACAGGGGGATAAATGAGTAGGGGAATAGACAGGTGGATGGGCAAAGACAAGCTAACCTTAAAGCTAGTGCAGCTGTTTTATCAGTGGGAATTGTTATCATCTGTGTGCCACAAAAGTGGTGAATGTTAATGCAAAATGGACGAGACAAGACAGGGCATGGATAAACTGAAGATGTTCCTTCATCCACAAGAGTTTAGTTCCCCAAAAGTAACTATAACCTACAGCCCTAAACTGCAGAAAACCAGGGAACAATACATCTCTGACAAGGCAGAGCTGGAAGCCAGTAGCTCCCATGCCAGCAGGAAGGGTGGTGCCAGGTCCATGATGCAGAGGGTTGGTCTGTCAGTGCCTAGGTTTCATCTTGCTTTTGAAATGGAAAGCAACTGGCTGTCTTCCATCCACCACTGGATATCAGTCCAGTTCCTTTCCTTGCCACAAAGCTCTTGCGCACCAGTCCAGCATGCTGAAAGGTCACCTGGCAGCCTGCAGAAGTGGATGTGAATGATGTAAACATTGTAGTGCAGCTGCGCCATGGTTCAGGACTCGAGAGACTGCAAGACCTACAGTCCACCCAAGCCCCTGTGCCTGTCATTACCTGGAACTGGACACTTGTTACGGCCTTAAATCAGCCAGGAGGAAACACAGTGTCTGTCACACCAATGGAAATTTGATGGCATGAATCTCGGCCATCCATCAGTTGAGGTCACTCACACTGCCAGTTCTTGAAAGGATGTCTGAGAGAAGATCTATCAGAGGTTGTGAGCTGCTCAGGCACTTAGGGAATGAGATGTATAAATGCATGAGACTGTTGGCTGAAGTCAAGTGAAAACCAAAAATAGCCCAGAGTCTTTACAAAACAAGCAGCCTTCGCGTAAGTGCATCATGTCACAAGAAAACCAAAACACAATTTTCTCTGGCTTCGTTTACAGCTTGTGAACTCATTGGAACAACAGTGTCTGGTGGCTCTTACTTCCTGGTCAGAGTCTACAATACAGATGAAGCATAGACTGGTTTGGATTGGAAAGGACCTTGAAGATCACTCAGTTCCAAACCCCCCTGTCATGGGCAAGGACACCTCCCACTGGATCAAGTTGTTCTAAGTCCCATTCAACCTGGCCTTAAACACCTCCAGGGATGGGACATCTGTGACTTCTCTGGGCAATCTGTGCCAGCACCTCACCACCCTCACAGCAAAACATTTCTTCCTAATATCTAATTTAAATCTCCTCTCTAAATGCACTCTTATACTGGTTTATTTCCAAAGGCATTCACAGTGAGAAGAAGGCCTGTCTTCCCTCAGCTGAAAGCCAGTTGCCTTCTTTTTTGATCTTAATGGTGGGGGAAACTTTCCGAGACGTTGGAAGCTTTCCCATAAGATCAACTGCTGACAGGATCATTAGGGGAGAAAATTCAGCCTCAGTTTCCCCATTCTGGAGACTTTCAAGCTTCATTGGAGATGCTATGGCAATTAAGTTGCATCTGTCCTTTGTGTCTGCAATTTGCTATATCCAAACAAAGACACAGAGAAGCTTGTCTACCTAGGAAACCTGAAGTGCTGTGACAACAGCTTACAATAATCAGGTTCTCTGACACAGATTTGAACCTGCACTCTGGGTATGTTATTCCAGCTTCCCTTACTTAGCAGCAGTGACTAACGCAAGGCTTAGGTGATCTTTAAAACAAGGCTTTCGTATTGCTGTCCATGGCACTGAAACCACAGAGATTGATTGCAGATGCAGCAAGCAGCTTTGACAGATGAATGTTCCAAGTGTAAACATTTGGAAAGTCAATAAAGGTAATAAATCTGTGCAGTGTATGGGAAAAAAATAGCTGAATAAAGGCTTTTGGGGGTGTTTGGCCTGGACACTGCAGAGCCCTGACTGTTCTGGAAACAGCTATCATTATTACACATTGCATTTGATTGCTTTATTTCATCACATGGACCCGTAGGCAAAGCACGATGTGCTGCAGTGTGCATTTAACTAGAAGATGGAAAGAATGTGAAGTTTTTTTGTTCTTCTACTGCTTGGTTTATCTAGGAGAGACTGCAAGATTTTTCAGATGGGGTATTGGGTGCCCAAGTTCCACTTTCAGAACTGATTGAGGGACAAACTTGCAAAGGTATTGTAAGTGCCCTAAGGTGCAGGTAAATCTGTATCTTTAAGCATTCAAAATGCCTGGAAGAACCAGACATAGGAATTGGTATTTAACCTATGGGTGCCTTTTGGGTATCTTAAGAAGCTTTCCTACATCTTACAGGATTCTCAATGATCCAAAAATCACCTGTATGGGACTGTAGCTAATTATTGAAAAGAGGAGTTTGGTCAATCAGACTCTTTCGACCTGATGGTAAAGTCGCTTTGCAAACCAGGATTCCTACACAAAATGCAGACATTCAAAAATGAATATTTACAGTGCCAGACCCTCACAACCCTTCTGAGGAGCAGAAGTGCTCAGGTTCCCAACAGAGTCAAGGAAAGTGAGGTGATGTTGCACTTGTAAGCAGATTCCATCCAGAATTTTAACAATGTTTATTCTTATGGGCTTGTCAGAAGGCAAGAATATGTTGCTCTTGAAGTCACTGGACTGAGGAAAAATAGCACTAAGTGCTCTCTATGAAATACCTCATGAGTCCAGCATAATATAGTACAGGAAAGATATTGAGCTGCTGGATCGTGTCCAGAAGAGGGCAACAAAACTGGTGAAGGGCCTGGAGCACAAGTCTTATAAGGAGTGGCTGAGGGAACAGGAGTTGTTTAGCCGGGAGAAGAGGAGGCTGAGAGGAGACCTTATTGCTTTCTACAACTACCTGAAAATAGGGTGTAGTGAGGTGCGTGTTGGTCTCTTCAACCAAGTAAGATGAGAGGAAATGGCCTCAAATTGCACCAGAGCAGGTTTAGATTGAATATTTGGAAAAAAATATTTACTGAAAGAGTGGTAAAGTATTAGGAACAGGCTGCTCAGGGAAGTGGTAGTGTCTCAGTCTGTGGAGGTGTTCAAAAGCATGTAGATATGGCACTTCGGGACATGGTTTAATATGCACAATGGTGTTGGGCTGAAGGTAGGACTGGATGAGTTTAGAGGTCTTTTCCAACCTTAATGATTCTATATTATTAAAGTTTTCTTTGTCTCAGTATTTTAGGGAGATTGCCTTACAGTCACGGATGAGACAGCCCTCAGTGAGATATGAAAGTCCTTAAAGACAAATGACAACAAAGGTATAGAATAATCCTGCTTTGTTAGCTCCTTGTTCTAGTTTTTATTTTGCTTATCCCTTCTCTTCCCTTGCCCCATCGTGCGGAGTGCATTAGTTTCCATAGAAACAAGATGTGCAGGATGGGTTCCTCGTTATCCTCGGGTAGGATTCAGCCAGCAGAAGATATTATCACATTAGATACATTGTTGGAAAAAAAAAAAAAGAAGCCACCTTCATCAAAACCAGTGCATTTCACAGGAGAAAAATACAAGTAGGCTGTCACACTCACTGTAAAACTGAAGTGCTCACTCTTTCTTGTAAAACTAGGTAATGTGGGTATGCATGCATACTGACCTGTGCCTGTCTGTCACAGGTAATGCTGTGTTGGGATGCACAGACCAGTGTGAAACCTGGGGCTGCACACAGGCATGAGCCAGCCTGGACCGCAGTGCTGCAAATATTCAGCAGAGCTGGAGGTAAGAGAGTCATAGAATAATTAAGGTTGGAAAAGACCTCCGATATTATCAAGTCCAACCGTCAGCCCAACACCACTGTGCCTATTAAACTATGTCCTGAAGTGCTACGTCTACAAGCTTCTTGAACATCTCGGGTTTCCAGGACAGCCTGTTCCAATGCTTCACCACTTTCAGTAAAGAAATTGTTCTTAATAGACAATCTAAACCTCCCCTGGAGCAACTTGAAGCAGTTTCCTCTTATCCTAGTGCTTGTTACTTGGTTGAAGAGACCAGCAACCACTTTGCTACAATCTCCTTTCAGGCCTCAGCCTCCTCTTCTCCAGACTAAACACCGCAGCTCTCCCAGCCACACCTTATAACCCCTCCACTCCAGACCCTTCATGAGCTCTGTTGTCCCTCTCTGGACACACTCCAGCAGCTCAATGTCCTTCTTGTACTGAGGGGCCCAAAACTATACACAGGTTTCGAGGTGTGGACTCACAAATCCTGATTACAGGCGGACAATCCCTTCCCTACTCCTGCTGGCCACACTATTTTTGATGTGAGGCAGGGTGCTGTTGACCTTCTTGGCCACCTGAGCACACGGCTGGCTCGTGTTCAGCCAGCTGTCCACCAGCACCAAGAGAGAGTTCCATTTCCCTAGAAATCCGTGCAAGGACTCCTCTGGTGTTGCAGTGCTTGCAAGATTTCACCTCCCAACTTTTCATACAGCTCTTAACTGACACATTTCTGAGTCATTTGAGACAATGCACCGATTGTTCTTTTTATTAAGTTACAATAACTACATTTGAGCAGGCATCTTAACCAGGAAACCAGCTCATAATATTTTAAGTCTTTGTGTAACAATTTAAACAAGTGATTTAGGATCTTTGTCATATATGGAAGACCCTTGTCCAGAAATAAGCTTTATATTTAGTGTCCACGTGTCCAAAGAACTAAGGTAAATATCTATTCTCCTAAATTCTTTGCTGCCTTGTTTCAAAGCCAACAAGGACCATACAGTCATTGTTCAAGCTCAATTAGTTCTGAAGGTTTATGACAAGAGATATTCTAAGTAACTCACACTTCCACTTCTTCCACCTCCATTTCCATTTTCTTATATAATCCCCTTCTAAATCCATCAGTGAATTGTGACATTAACCTCTGCAGACTTGAAGGTACCAGTTAGCACACTGCAATACCTACAAAGCATAAAGGATTCTGATAAACAAAATTAATCACACCATTCTGGAGCAGCTCCCATACCAGGACAGGTTGAGAGAGTTGGGCTTGTTTGACCTAGAAAAGAGAAGGCTCCAGGGACACCTTAGAGCAGCCTTCCAGTACTGAAAGGGGACTTACAGGAAAGAAGGGGAGGGGCTTCTTATCAGGGAGTGAAGGGACCGGAGGAAGGGGAATGGTTTTAAGCTGAAATGGGGGAGATTTAGATGAGATCTCAGGAAGAGATGTTTTCCTGTGAGGGTGGTGAGGCACTGGCACAGGCTGCCCAGAGAAGTCATAGCTGCCCCATCCCTGGAGATGTTCAAGGCCAGGTTGGATGAGGCTTTGAGCAACCTGATGCAGTGGAAGGTGTCCCTGCCCATGGCAGGACTGGTAGAACTGGCTGATCTTCAAGGTCCTTTCCAACACAAACCATTCTATGTTCCGTGATGGCTGCCTCTTAGCAGTCTAGCTCCATTTTCCCACAGTGTTGTGTCTAGATGCAGACTACTGCTTCATTCTTAAGACAATCCACTCTTCTGCTTGGAGATATTAATGCTATAAACCACCCGTGTTTATAAATTGCAGATAATTCCTCTTTCTTTGTACATGAGGGTCATAACATTGAGATGCCAGCATTTTGGTCTGGGCTGACTGCTCCCTGTTTGGCTGAAAAAACAGCTGCAGATGAGAGATCTGTTCTGCATTTCCTTCATCTATGTGCTTTGCTGTGTGCCTGCCAGGCTACCTCCTTTGTTTGTCTGACAAACACTTCGTCATGGCTCCAAAATGTGCAAATCACTCCTGCTCACAGATCATCCTCTTGCCTGCCAGTTTAGCCTGTGACCCTTCATCCATTGTGCCTTGCTTTCCACAATGATTACACTTGTAAAGGTTTTATGTCTTGAATATCCACTATAATTTCAATTTTAACCTGCTGTAAACTTGCCAGGACAGCTCATCCCTTATAACATAACGATCTGGTAAAGCTGTGACAGGCGTATTTATCCAGAAGGAGCATCTGATTCCCAAGGAAGTTAATGAGCACTTCCACTTTTGCCACAGCAGCTTAATGAAAAGTACACATCCCACTGTTAAATGAACTGAGATATCACCGTCCTGATAACTGAATGCTCCAGTGGTGTTCAGCTCTCCTCAGTAATATCATAGCTACTGATCCGTTTCTTTATGTGGCTGGGTTGATATGGGAACATTCAAGACATCACCATTTTTATTTACTTGAAACTGGACTTATCTCCAACCTATGCCAAGGGATTTGCATTCTGATGGCAGCTTTAAGATCAAGCATATCTTTTATTTCCTACAACTGCTCCTGTTGGCTAGTGAATACTGTGATTAAAGACCATGAATACCTTGTTCCAGAGCTTTATGGAAGTCTTAAGCTTTTATTTTACTAAGAAAACAGTGTGCCAAGTTTCATTGTCCAACAAAGTTACCTGCTCTCGTTTCCTGTTTAAATGACAAAACCAGATCAGCGTTTGCAGAGCTCCCAGCTTTACCTTTACTTTCTCCATGCTGGACAGAACTCTGTGCTCTCCTTTGATCCTCTTTGCACACCATCGCTAGCAGCACTCTTCTTTGCACAAATGTCAGAGAGCACATTCACAAATGCCACCATGACCAGACCCCATGCACATTTTATACACTGTTCTCCATGATTGTCCTATTCAAGGTGCCTTATACCACTATCACTGCTTTTGACACCTGTGGGTTCAGAGCTTCTAACATGCCACGTTGTGATTTTGCACCTCTAACTGAATTAGTGCTGGTTTGCCTTTAGTTCCAATGTCATCTCCTTTAATGAATCATAGAATCATAGAATGTCCTGACTTGGAAGGGACCCACAAGGATCATTGAGTCCAACTTCTGTCCTGGCATAGGACAACCACAACATCCACACCATGTGTCTAAGGGCATTGGTCGAATACTTCTGGAATATTTTCAGACTTGGTGCCATGACTGACTCCCTGGGGAGCTGTTCCAGTGCTCCACCACCCTCTGAGTGAAGAACCATTTCCTAATATCCAACCTAAACCTCCCCTGACACATCTTCCTGCCATTCCCTCAGGTCTTATCATTGGTTGCCAGAAGGAAATACAAGTGCCTGCTCTTCCTCCACCCCTTGTAAGGAAGCTATAGACCTTGATGAGGTCTCCTCTCAGCCTCCTTATCTCCAAGTTGAATAGACCGAGCAAGTGATTCCTCCCCATAAAGAGTCTGTTCCTCCATTTCATTAATAATAGAGTTTAATTTCTTACTTTTTTTTTTTAATTGTGATAGCAAAATAAGGTTATATTGTGGACAGATTCATCTTCATTTGAAGCAAGTACTAATTCCTGGCTCAAGTCAAGCACTTTGGGTGGAAAGCTGGTGCTTGTGCTCTTCTGGAGAACTGATGCTAGCATTTGGCAGTGTGTCTAGTGAAACAAAGACCTTAAGATGAATCTTGGCATCAACAAATCTGTATCAGTTTTCCCTCTTTAAGTAACACCCAAGGTTCAGTCTGAGAGGCACTGCCTGGATTGCAGCTTGCACTAAACCTGCCTTCGGAATGAACCAAGCTATCAAAGCTGCTCAGCTGGCAGGGTCTCCCTGCCCTCTCATTTTGAAAACACTTTCAAACCCATTCTGCTTTCCAAGCTAGCGCAACAGCTTGTTCACAGCACTTTGGTTTTTAATTTCAATCAAGATTCCTTGAAACTCATTAAAGCAAATGTAATCATCCATGCTGCTCTTTGGATTGTCTCTGCTGAGAGTTTATTTTCTGTTAGTGAGTACTGAAATACAGCCTGAACTTCTGACTCCAGCAGTCAAGGCAATCCCCATTCTTATCTATTTACTCCACACAATTAATACCATTTCTTGTAATTTGATTAAAGTACAGGAGGTTTGTAGGAGGGTTTCTGGTGTTTTTTAAAACCCCTTATCTTCAGTCTATTAGTAAAGTTTCCCCAGCTCCAGGTGAAAGTTCTTCCCCCTCTGCCAGCAGTGCTGCTTCCACTTAATAAGTTTCCCTTAGCTAATATACCTCAGGGCTTTTAGAGGTTAGATAAAAAAAGATCTTGTCATTCTGTTCTAAAGTGATTGTGTTTCCTCTCTCAGATAGCAGTGAATTTGCTTTTTTTTTTTTTACAAAATTCCTATTTACTTTCATTACACTCTGGCAGCTTTCTTGGAACAGTCAGCTGTAGTGTCTACAGTGAGTTTATTTCTTGGATAGGTTAAATCACAGCAGTTCAGTTCTCTCTTCCACTACTCTAACTGTTAAATTCCCACTACATTTTACTGTTAAATTTTTTCTATGGTCTAACAATCACAAAAGGTGTGCCAGAAGCCAATGTCAGTGTGTCTTTAGGAGTTGCACATTTTACTGCATGCTTGTCCCATCTCCTAGCAGATGAGCCCTATATGGATAGACAACATCCAAATATTCCCTTCCATTATATTCCAACCACTTATAATTTCCTTGAGTTGTGTTGGAATTGACCTTAAAGGTCATCCAGTTCCTACTCACCTCGCTACAACCTCCTTTCACATACTTGTAGACAGTGATAAGGTCTGCCCTCAGCCTCCTCTTCTCCAGGTTAAAAAAACCCAGTTCCCTCAGCTGCTCCTCACAAGACTTGCGGTCCAGACCCTTCACCAGCTTTGTTGCCATTAGAAACTGTTGCCTCTAAGAAATGTTGCCCCTAAGAAACTAGTTTTAGCATGAGAACCCCCAAACTATGGAAAATTACAGATACTGGACATGTACACTGGGAGCCTGTATTTTACGGAGGAGGAGGAGTTGACTGGGTCTGGTGGGTCTTGGAAAGGAAGGGAAGGGTAATCAGAGAAAGGCGAGGGGGATTGTCCTCACTATTTTTAGGCTACTCATAGAAAGTGCGGGAAGGTCTAGAGCTCTGCCTGAAATCTTCTCTGTCTCTCCGTCTTTTACTGTCTGTCTGAGAGCAAACAAGTGTTTTCATATATTGTTTTCCAGTCTCAGTTTTGAGATTTGAGTTATTCTGCAAAGAACTTTATACTCAATAGACAAAAATCTGGTACCTCCAAGCCCTCCACTGTACTCAGCTCAACACACCTCATCCTTTGCATCCTTTGGAAGAAAAGTCTCAAAGAAATCTTATACCCTCTCAAATACACTAAGCTCCTGTAGAGTGTGCACAGACAAATCCGGAAAGCACAGCAGGTACATTATCTGAATTTCAAAGCAATGCTGCTTTGTTAGCAATCTTCTTTCAAGAATTGACAGGACAGTTCAACTCGAAAGAAACTTCCATCCTTCTGTGCCTGAAGAGAAAAGCTCAAAAATATTATTTCTGAAGGCTCAGATCCTGTAAGACAAAAAGACAGACTCCACAGGTTGTCTATGAAAAACAGACAAAACCACTCCCATTTCCCCTATCAAACTTGTGGATTTTAGGCCAAACTTACAAGATTGGGTTCTGATATCTGACTTTGAAATGTCTGGGAATATTTTAAGAGATCTTTGTACCCAAGGCTATGCTGGATAAGCCAGAGAATGTGGGTGAGAAAGGGGGTGTTAGGCCCAGGAGATGTCTCTGATGCTGCAGAAGGATAAAGGGTCAGACCAAGACCAGGCATTTGACTGACCAAAGGAAGGTGAAATCCCAGACTGAATTGCAGAAGACGTATTCTGATTAGTCCACACCCACGAGCAGTGGTTCACACAACCAGGTCTTCTCTGAGGATCTGTCAGGGAAAATGTGTATAACAGAACACCTTGGGAAACTTTGTTCAGCTGCCAGTGGGGTACTTCCACCTGGAAACAAACCATGGTACAAGTGTGCCTCAACCAAGGTGTAGAATCGGGCTTAGGCCTTCTGAGACCTGTAGCAGGCTTTACGGTGGAGCTGGCATAGTAGTTCAAGAAGGAAACGGCTGAGGTTCAGGGTTTCTGGCTTCTCATTCGATGTCCAGGAGGGAAGGCACACCTTTTAAGATCTGCAATTACACCACACTTACTTAGAAAGCTCATGTTGTAAAGAGGAAATCCTATTCCATAGGGTGGTAGGTGAAGAAAACAGAAATCCTGATGGCCATCAGTGCAGGCTCTGTTTTTTCTTTCTGTAATTCTGGTTTGCAGTCCTCAAGGTGGACACTGTCAGGAAAGGAATCTGCCCAGGGTCTCACAAGCAACCATAAGCACCCAGGGTAATTTAGGTCAGAAGGGACCTCTGGAGGTCTCTAGCCTAATCATAGCTCAAAGTTGGGTTAATTTAGAGTAGGTAGTTCTGAGCCCTGCCCAGAATAATTTTGAACATCTACAAGGATGGGGATCCCACTCAACCCTTTACTCCCCTGCCCTAGCATTTGGCTAACATCATGGCAAAATTTTCTCCCCTCCTATCTAGTTGTATTTTCCCAAGTTCCAGCTTATGCCTGAGCATCTCCAAGAAGTGTCTGGCTGTGTCCTCTCTGTAACCTCCTATTAGGCAGTGGTAGATAGCAACAAAGTTCTCTCTAAGCTTTCCCCTTTCCAGGCTGAACAGCCCAGTGCCCACAGCCTCTGTGCTGACCAGACAGATGTCTCTGCCCTATGTGCTCCAGCGTGTCCAAGCCTGTCTCATATTCATGAGCCCAAATTGGACCTAGAGTCCAGATGTGGTCTCATCAGGGCCAAGCTGAGGGGAGGAATTTCTTCTCTCACATGCTGGCTGCACCCATGTTAATACAAGCCGGGGTGTGGCTGGTTTGCTGTGCTGCCAGGGCACACAGCTCATGCAAGCTCATGATGTTACCCACCAGGACCTACAGGGATCTTTTCTGCCTGATCATTCTCTGCCAACCCTCTTGCCAGCAGGTCTTCCATCATAAGTGTGGGACTTTGCATTTACCCCTGCTGAACTTGGTGAGGCTCCTGTCAGGCCACCTCTCCATCCTGCTGAGTTCCCTGTAAGACAGTATTTATGGGAGGTTTAGGCTGAAAGTCACAGCTTTGCTTCCTCTGTGAAAAACAGAACAGCAGAAACAGAGTGCTGATGTCCTAATTCCTTGTCACCTCTTCTCAAATCACTGCATCTTACACTCTGCTCCAAAACCAAAGAAAAAGTCGTCCAGAGCCTGTAGTTCTACTGCTATTTCAGGAAAAAAAAAAGTGGTGTAGCAAGTCCCTGATGTATAGAAGCACAGCCCTAGCTTCTCTTTTATGGATGAGGGTGTGGGAAATCAGTAGAGTACACACTGCTGAACGCAGACGGGAGATGGGAAGTGCTGTGGACAGTTAAAAAAGTGAGGACACTTGTGAATTGCAGTAGGTACGCCCACTCTTGTGAAGAATGGATTATTCCTAGGTGCCAGGGACAAAGATAAGTGATCACTGATCAGTGGAGAAACGCCTGTGGTGTGTGGGATAGAGAAAGAGATGGAAGGTCAGATGAAACAGCAAATGTGATGGAAAGCTAGGTTCACCTCTAATACAAGGACAGGCTGAGAGAGTTGGGGTTGTTCAGCCTAGGGAGGAGAAGATTCCGGGGACACCTTATAGCAGCCTTCCAGTACTGAAAGGGGCTACAATAAAGCTGGGGAAGGGCTCTTTATCAGGGAATGCAGGGATAGGATGAGGGGGAATGGATTTAAGATGAAGAGGGGAGATTCAGATGAGGTGTTTGGAAGTAATGTTTTCCCATGAGGGTGGTGAGGCGCTGGCCCAGGTTGCCAAGAGAAGTTGTGGCTGCTCCATCCCTGGAAGTGTTTAAGGCCAGGTTGAATGGGGCTTTGAGCAACCTGATGCAGTGGAATGTGTCCCTGCCCATGGCTGGGAGGGTTGGAACTGGATGATCTTTAAGGTTTCTTCAAGCCCAAAATGTTCTACGATTCTGTGATTATCTGTAGGAGATTCCTGGGCTAATAGCTGTGAGAGGAGAAGAGGAGGACAGGAGGATACAGGGACAATGGGAGCAGCCTAATCCACAGGGATGAGTGACCTGAAATCTCAGAGGATGCTACTAAGACTCTGAAGTGGCTGGCAGCCTGCACTAAAACAATACTCTTTCAGAAGGTTGTGATGGATCACCTAACATCTCTGTGTTAATGGTGCCACAAAACATCCTCTCCCCTGGGTCATGGCACAGATCAAAACCTAGTCCTCTCACATTCCTTAACTAACATGCCCACACATTCCACTGCTGTCCCTGAATAGGATAACATGTTTCTTCATTGCTCTAATTACAGGTGTCCTCCTTCAAAAAAAAAAAATCTCTGTGTTTTTCTCAGGATGAAAGAGTGCTGCAAGCAGGGCTCTGGATTTAGGGAGGAGAAGTAAGGGTACCTCCCCTGCACAGAGACCCCTGGTGAGTACTGGCTTCTCACGTGGAGCTTACATTATGGAAATTCTGTGTAAGCCTCTGTGATTTTTCACTCTGAAAATGGAGTTAAAGCAACAGCCTGCTCTGCTGCCTGGATTCCCACACCATCCCTGCACTTTCAGAGGACTGGCTTGTTCTCTGAGCTAGACCAGATGCCCAGAAATGAGACAGAAGTGTGAGGATGGAGTTGACATCCCAAAGCCTTTCTAACCCCTTCAAGAGTGATGCCTGATATCTCATCCATGCCACGGGTGTCAAAATTTGCTTTGGAGGAGAAGGAGATGGAGTCATTCAGGCTAAGTGCTCCCTCAAGCTTCAGTGTTCTGAAGTAATTTTTGTACTGTTTTGTAAAATATTTTTTGCATGGGAAAGATTCCCTGACTCCTTGCATATGTTCCATTTGGCTCCATGGAAATGCTGCAACTGGAAAAGAACATGCCAGCCAAGGACTCTTTCCCCAGGTAGGATCTCCTATCTCATTGTTCCGCAAAGCGTCATGGATGGTCACAATGCCTAAAGCGATGATCTGCAACACTGTGCCAGGGGAAGGGTGTTTGTGTAATGTCCTCCCATCTTGCCTGAAGCCTCAGGGGACCTAGAGGTGGACAAGGAAGAATGGTGAGACTCCAAAACTTTATCAGATTACATTTGTTTTCTGGCACAGAAGCAGAGTGATGGCATCATTCACATTTATGGCATGTCTATTCCTCATTCTGGGATGCACAGCAAATAAATTAATTGAATTTCATTGCATCACTGGCATGTAATAAACTCATCTGATTCTTCTCCTCTCTCATAAAGACCCAGTCCCTAGAGTCAAGATGTGACAGAACTAATTCAACTTTTGTTAACCAAATGAAGTATTTCCAGCCTTTGGTTAGGTAATCAGGCATGGAAAGATAGTTCCTTGGATGCCACAAATCCAGAAGATGAATGAAAGGCCTCAGTGTTTCTAGATGTTTATTTTGCAATCCGTAACTGGTTAAGTTAATCTCACTAGTTGGGAGGCCAACTTTATTATTGGGGTTATGAGTACTCAGGGAAGATTAGGAGAGTTCTATGCTTATAAACAAACTGAAGGCATAAACAGGATTATATGCTGACACTAAAACCTGTCCAAGGCTCTGAAAGAACCTGCACAGTATGGCCAAAACACGAAGCTGCAATAGCTCTCGAATCAAGACCTCCTGAATTGGGGTCTGAGGTGTTCAAGATCAGGTTGGATGAGGTTTTGAGCAACTTGATCCAGTGGAAGGTGTCCCTACTCATGACAGAGGGTAGGAACTGGATGATCTTTAAGGTCCCTTCTAACACAAATAATTCTGTGATTCTATGAAATATCCCGGAAAGCACTCTACTTCAACTCTGTGTTGCTCATTATTCTCCCTCCCAAAGGGGTTGCTGTTATATGTACTTAGATTTGTAGTACAGCAGGGAATACACCAGAGGGAAAAAGGAAGGTGCATGAGGTCAAATTGCAGTCTCCACCAGTGACCACTGGCCAAAATAACCTAGGGATTTTTTTCTCCCGAAAAATTTTTATTGCAGTTATTTTAAAAAGGAACAGATACCCTTTATAAAAACATAAAAGAGGAAAGGATGGGACAGTTGAAGCAAATCATGGCTCCTGGGAGGCATTGCATTTGTCAGTGGTCTTAGCCAAAGATGTCATGCAGATTTATCCCCTTTGAGAAGAAGTACATGTGCTATCTCAATAAAGCATTTTAAAGAGAAATCGTGCAACCAGCCTTAAAGGGATGAAAAAAAACCATAGCCTTTTGAGATTTCTGTGTCTGACAGAAAGCAGTAGCCTTAAACTCCTTTCTTTCCATCCCTACCATACAGCATTTTGCAGCTAAGCAGTAATCCAAAAGTAACAGAGCTCACCACGTGCAGTATGACCCAGGGACCAGGACACATGGGTTCATCTCCCGTCTCATGGAAAAGCTGGTGTGTGAAGACTGTGAGACCTTTGTTCCCTGCCGTGATGGATGATAGCAAAAGAGGGGAAGGACTGAGGGTCAGGATGCCTTGATTCCCTGCCAGGCCCTGTCAAGGAAGCAGTTTAAGACGAGCAGGAAATATGTCTATGCATGCAAACCACTCGCAGCAGATGCTAAAATCATTGTGAAAGAAATGAACACTGGAGCCTGCTCCTCACAGTGCCAACAGTCCAAACTGAGGAGAGGGAAAGGACTGAGGGAGAAGCTGATCAAATAAGATGACCACAAGGCCCTAAGATGGCTCTGACTTTGAGTCACAGATCCTCAGCACTCTGTGGCAGCTGAAAGCCATGAGTCCGCTGGGACTCATCAGTCCCAAACTGTTGCTGCACTACCAGCAAGGCTCTGCTCCAAACCAGGCTATCAAAGACCCTGGAGAAATGTGTGCACCACACACCCTACCAGGAGTCATAAGCAAGGCTCTGTGGGACAAGGAGGTAGATTCAGGTGAGCTGGGATTGCAGAGATAAGCTGGCCATAGGAAGGGCCACAGAGTCTCTCCACAGCACTGAAACAAAGGGAGTGGGTGAAGAGCAAGATCTGCTCACGTCCGGGGCATCGTTTAATCTTTTCTGGTCCTCATCACAAATGCAGCACTGTCTGCTAACTGCCCCCACAGAAGAAGGATTTTTTCCAAGGATCTTTATCCCTGCTAACCACTCCTCCATCACCTCCCTCCTCTCTAGCATCCTATGTTTGGCTTTGATGATGGTGACAAAGGACGAGTACTGCTGTCCCAGCAGCATCATTATAAATGCAGCCTTCAGCACATCTGCAGGGCTGGTTGTGGTATGCAAGAGGAGGGCAAAGCTGTGGGTGGCACCCCAATTGTGGGAGGGTATCCTGTATGGGGAGGAGGGGCAGCATAAAAATCAAATGTCTTGGGTCATAGAACAGCACTTAACAGTGGACCTAGGCAAGTGGAGACCACACCAACCACAGCTAAATGTCAGCTAGTATTTGTGCCTTCAAGTCCTGTTGCTTGCTCTGGCATAGCTGGTTGTCCTGTGGCATAGGGAGCTCCACAGTGGTGTTTGTAAACGACGTGCTTGCATTTATGTCTAGTCCCTGCCACTGACAGTCCCTCTTCTGAATGATTCCAGGTGTTTATAGCACTGAGTCACAGTCAGGTAGCACAGAGGATGTACCCCTGTCCAGCCCTGAGGCTTCACTACTGCCTTCAGTTGCAGTGAATCCTTTTTGAGGCTGCAGGGCAACCCAGAAACCAGGCAAGAGTCGGGCAGGGTTGGTGGAAAAAAGAAATGAAGAACCTCTTGTTAATCCAAAAGGGAAGGATCTGAACTGTCCCTCTGTTTGCTTATCTACTGGCCTGCTAGAGTAGCTGGGTCAGAATTTGAAAATATCTGTTTACTCAGAGAGATAAGCAAAGAAAGTGAAATTATTTCTCTAGCTGGTGAGGGGATGAAGGTCTGCAGAGATCAGTACTGAAATTGAAATTATCTGTCAGTCCATCTGTGCATCACCAGGAAAGAGAACCCAGAGGTATCAGCACAGAATTCAGAATTATGTGTCTATTCATGCTTCAGTCTATTTGGTTCCCCAGGTCTGAGACATGAAGCAGGCCAGTATAGATACGAAGTACATCTCTCACGCTTGGGTCAGCCTGCTCTTGAATGATATGAAATGCTACACGTTGTCAAAGCATCACTGTGGTTGTTGGAGACCTCATGATTTATAAGAAAATTGCTAAAATATGCTGCTTCAGCAATGTCCAAGATCTCTATGTATGGAAAAAAAGGAATGACATGGACCCATTCTCTTAACAGTTTAAAGTGTTTGTCCATCCAGCCACTCCCTCTATCTCATCCTATTATTATTTCCTCAGGCCTCCCTGTCTGGATTGCACAGCAGGAGTGGGGAGGAAGGGGGATTGGGTCTGGTGTTGAGCTTTTTGGTGTTAACAGGATTGGATTCCCACCAAATCATAGAATGCCCTGAATTGGAAGGGACCCACAACGATCATTGAGCCCGACTCCTGTCCCTCCATAGGACAACCCCAGCATTCACACCATGTGTCTGAAGACATTGTCCAAAAAACATTAGTGGCTAAACCCCCAGAGCCCTGTTTCCTGGGCTCCTCAACTACAAACAAAGCACTTGAGCTTCTTACTGGAAGAGAGGGCAGGAGTCCAAGCCCACAGGCCTTCAAGGGATGCAATGAACTACTGTGATCCTGTAGTTAGCACCTCTTTGTGGAATAAGAATATAAAGCTACTCAGTGTCACCAAATGTCTTGTTGACTAGGTGCCTTAAAATAGTAATTCAGCTGGCAGGTGATAAGGATGGATCAGAAGGATTTGTGAATTGCTCACAGAGGATGTGCTGGTGGACATTTCCATCATTTTGTCACCTTGATCTCACTGCATTTCCAAAGTGGTGGGATATGACTCTTCGAGGAGAGCTAAGGCTTCCTGTAGTTACCCTCTATCAATCATATCCAGAAAATAAAGCTATACTTTTCTTGAAAAGTACTTATTGATGCCTATTTTCAACCACCCCAAGGAAAACTGTGCATTCCTTCTTCTATAAGCATTTAAGCAGCTGATTTCTTGACAGTAAGCAGGGAATTTGCTCTTCCAACAAGGTCCTTGGGGCACTGAAGTGTATAAGGAGCTGGCCATGCTCTCTCATGCTAGCCAAAAATGTTTCATTTAGTCAGTGCCAACACCAAAAGCCATGAAAATGTGTTGTCCGTAATAAATCTCTGCTTGGTCTCAGCTCTCCATGAAAATGCACTGCTCTTCTGGAGCCAGTCCCTAAAAACACAGAATTACACACACACAGGGGTACTGCTGAGATCAAGGCCGGAAAGGACTGCAGGGCTTTAAGACACTTTTCTTTCTTATTGAAGAAAACTCTGATTGTGAGAAATGGTCAAGCCATGGGCAGCATTAAGCAGCTGTTTCAAGGCAAATTCAAATGCAATTTAAGGAGAACAGAACTGACTTCAGTACAGTTCAGCTTTTGTAAGATTCATAGTGAATCAAATCTTTGACAGCAGACATCTGCAACATTTATTGATCAATGGTTTGAGCAAAAAAATAGAAAGTCATGACTGTATAGATTGGCCATCTATCATATGAAATATGTTTTAGAGAAAGCAGAAGATATGAGTGCAGCCTTAGCAGTTGGATATGGGAAATGGACCCCTGTTTCTCTGATGAACCCCAGTACCTGCAGGCAGAACAACTGGCAGCATGGCCAGCTGTGCCAGCAGCTGGGAAGAGCATTTA
Organism: Phaenicophaeus curvirostris; assembly: GCF_032191515.1. Classification (NCBI taxonomy): domain Eukaryota; kingdom Metazoa; phylum Chordata; class Aves; order Cuculiformes; family Cuculidae; genus Phaenicophaeus; species Phaenicophaeus curvirostris. The sequence goes on along the minus strand of NC_091393.1, from coordinate 107,175,706 downwards.
TCATAGAATTATAGAATGGTTTGGGTCAGAAGGGACCTTAAAGCCCATCCAGTTCCAACACCCTGCCATGGGCAGGGACACCTTCCACTGCATCAAGTTGATCAAAGCTTCATTCAACCTGGCCTTGAACACCTCCAGGGATGGGGCTGCCACCACTTCTCTGGGCAACTTGTGCCAGGGCCTCACAGGAAAAGGTTTCTTTCCAAGTTCTTGTCTAAATCTCTTCTCTTTTAGCTTAAAAATGTTCCCTTCATCCTATCCCTGCACTCCCTGATAAAGAGCCCCTCCACAGCTTTCTTCTAGGCCCCACTTCCATCTGTATTTCTAGGATTCAACATTTTGATTCCTCTCCTCGTCTTCTTCCATCTCTGATCACTTTTGCCAGCTGTTGCTCTTTTTTCCTGTTATGATTACAGATCTGCACTTCTGTAGAGTTGTAATTTGGTGTCCCTACAGGCTTTCCTTGGTCCAGGCTTCCTCTGTTCCAGGCTCCCCAGCCCATGTGTGCTGTGCTCCTCCAAGAGATTCCCTGGTGCTTCTTTTGCAGAGGGGAAAAGGGGGTACAGCAGATGACTTGCAACCATGGCAGAGAGAATAGAAACACTGGGTATGTTTCCAAGTGGTAACAGCTCAACAATTAATCAAAGCATTGCCAAAATATTTTCAGCTAAAATGTTATCAGTATTGAAATACCCACCCTCCTCTTATTCCCACTCCCTTCTTTCAGGCCCTTAGATAGACATTACCAATCAAACATTTAGGAATGAGAGTAAGAAGCATAGAAAACAGTGAGGTGAATATGGAAAAGCGACATTGTTATTTTTGTTTAATATTAATACGCCATTGAAACCTGGAAGGAAATTACTTCAACCCCTGCCACAAAAGGATGGTACAGACAAAACATTAAGTGACTCTTATGTCATGAAGCAGCTCCTAGCAGCATGAAGAAGCCCTACGCTAATAGGAGTACAATCATATTCAAACCCATTTTCCGAAGTAATGAAGAAAAGCGAAGCAGTACTTTCCTTTGACGTGGAATTCCCACTTCTGCTCAGCTGAGACTAGAGGCATAATTTATCAAAGTCATTAAATAACTTTCTGCCTTAATCATAGCTGTGCAAATAAATAATTTTTCAGTCCAGTGGCTGAAGCAAAATAATAATAATAATAATAATAATAATTGTAGACGTACTTTTAAGTTGTCTGAAATGAAACTTCAGGCTTCTTCAAATGTTTTCCATGAGTAGAAATATTTGACTTTACTGAAATAATATGGTCACTTGTCACTTTAATTGCTCTTTATGACTTTTAAACACACAGAGATAAATTTGTCCTTAAAAGGTTGTTTTGAAGGGAAAAATTAGAACAGATCTTTGAAAAGAAGTGTTCGAATGAACAGTTCTGGCCGTCCCACTTATTTTCTTATATTTTGGCTTCATCTTTTCAACAAATTCACACTTACTATCACCACTGATATTGCTCAATATCGACTGGCATCCCCTGGCAGGTGATCAAGCTTGTCCAAAACAACTTCCATGCAGCTGTGGCTGACATATCCATGAACATTTTTGTAAATGTGCTCCAGAATGGGCTACAGCCAGAAGCTGTGCAGAGCAAGGGGTAAGAGTGGTGAGAAGAGAAATTAATTTACTTGGAGGGACTGCTTAAACCATCACCTGTTGTTCCTCCAGAGGTCTTTCCTTATAGAGCAACCGCCCCCACTTTTGTAACATCATGCAGAAATCACATCACAAAGATGCTTGCTCAAAATTCCCCAGTTTGTCCTCAGCTTACACTCAACACGTTTGGAAATACAGGTATTACCAGGGCCAAAAAACCCTCAGAGGCAAGCCCTTCATTTGGCTTAAGCCAGCTCATGGCTATGGCCCTCAGTAGAAATATAGTTGTGGATGTACTGGGAGACTGTATCGTGAGACTCAACGACAGTTCTATGACTGCTCAATCCCTCTTGGCTCCTAAAATGTGTATTTTCATCATTTAACATAACTCATTTCCATCTGCTTTCCTCACCTGTCCTCTCTCCCCCAAGAATGTCTGTGGAGTCAGAGAGACTCAGAGGTCTGGCCAGGTCCTTGCCTTGTCTAGCCTCGGTACCAAGGTGACTAGCTGACAGTGTCACCTAGGGAGCCAAGCTCCCACCACAGCAGCTGCTCAACACCTACAGCCCGTTAGGCTTCTGCAAAAGCCACAGAGGTGTATTGTATCGGATGTATTTGATCACATTTGCAAATGCTGGGGCACTTTTTGCTGCTGTGTCTTGTGAAAGCTGTATTGTCACAAGGAGTGGGAGGCATCCTGGGATGCCTGGCTGGCCTGGGGGGCTGATGGCTATGGCTGGAGGCTGGGAAACATCACTGCTGCTGCTTGCTTGATGGAAAAGGCTCCGACGATCCCCCCCCATTCACTTGACTATGTAGCCAGCCTTACTTTTAGTAACTGTGAGGCTGAGATTCATACTATTTAAACTCTACATGCCTAAGGAAAAGAAAGACATCCTTCCAGATTGGTTGGGGGCTGGCTCAGACCTGAAACTCCCTCTGCCATTCTCAGGCTCATAAGTGGGAAGAGCTGAGGGATGCTCTGCATTTCATTTGCCTGTGCCCAGTGACTAAGCCCCTGAAGTGATATATAGTGGATCCAGCAGCGGGTGTTCAATTTTGCAGTTCAAGGTGCCCAAGTTAGAAATGAGCCCCCATGCACATGCTGCTGGCAATGCAGGGGTAGCCCACAGCCCAAGGGATTAAGAAAATCACCCTTATGGGAAGTCTGCAGCCCAGGTGTTGTACAGCAACTCTGTACACCAGAAAAAACTCCCAACGTGACTTCCATTTCACCATAATGGCAGGAATCACACCTGGTTTCTTTGGCAGCACCAGGCCAATTTAAGTATAGTACCTTCTATTAAAACAATTCATGCATTCAGTGTGAAACAAGCTGCTTTTCGGGTGCCCAACCCTGTCTTTGTATCTGGGAAAGACTTGAGAGCTGCAGTGCTAAATATGAACTGAGGACTACTGCTCACGGTTTAATTTGATTAATTAACTTGGTGACACCTTGGGTGAGAAGAGGTCGTGGGTACCCAATAAGTAGGGGAGGTATGTTTTTAGCATGAGGAGAGGTGAAAAAGTCATTCAGTCCTCTGGGAAAGAGAAAGGGAGAGAGAGAATGAGAGCGGCAGTTAATTTATTGCTGGTGGAACAAGAAGCTGTTAGCTGAGAGGAGGGGATAAGAATTATAAAGGGCTGTAAAACCAATATCTCTATAGAGCCCATGATGTTTAGTGTTCAGAGTTATGAATTTCGGTTTCCCATCTTGTCTCTTGCTGCTCCTATTTCAGACATGAAGAAGGACCTGGGAGCTCTAAAGCTTGTCCCTTTTATCCACCTCTGTGAATCACTCCCATAAAAAATATTACCTCTCCTGACAAATCTTGCCTCCAGCACCTCTTCAGAGCCCAGCTACTCCCAGCACAACAGTGCAGAGCTCAGGGCTTGATTCTGTCCTGGCTAACACAGCAACCCAGAGCACTGTGAGTATACAGTACCCCTAACCACAAAGGAGAGGGACCACCCTGCATATCCCTCACCATGCCCTGCTGCAGATGACTGGCCATAAAGCAAGGATACGGATATGCTGCAGTCTCTTTGTAGAACTAAATCCAAGTCTCTCCTGCAAAATGCAGCAGCTCCCTTTGGTGCCTGAGGTCAGAGAGTTTATATCTGCTGGTTTACAAGACCAATGTGGTTAAACCAGCAAAAACTGGTGGCCATATAAACCCAAACCTTCAGACATCCACCTGAAGTTCCAGGGGCTTTTCAAATCAAACTTCCAACAGGAAGTTCTAGATGGGAAGTTTCTCCCATCTAGAGCATCCCTGCAGCCAGGCCTTGGCCCTCTGCCTTGTCTTGAAGGAGGAGAAAGATGCAGCGGGCACAGGAACCACCCCCTGAGTGCACATAACAGAGGAGGACTTCTCTTTGAATGGGGAAGGCTTTTCCTACCTCCTTCCCACCATATGGCTTCATGCAAGAGCCAAGAGCCCATCAGCAGCACAGCCTAAGGGATCTGCCACAGCAGGGAAAACAGCATTCACATCCCCTCCCCAGCCTGCCCTCGTCCTGTCTCTGACTTGCTCAGAATGAGTCACTTTCTGTGAGTTCCTGGCAAAAATGGTACAAAGTCAAAGCAGAAAATAGTCCATATGAAGCAATTATAACAGAGGAAGGGAGGTGTAGGTTGGGTTGTTTTTTCCCTTTTCCAGAGAGAATAGGAGAGAAAGGCTGCAAACAAAAATACCTGATGCTGATAGCAGGTAAAACCCTAGGTCTTATTAAACTGCCGACCAATATAGAGGTCTGTTGCCTACTGTGCATCTGCATATTGGCACCAAGCCCATGATGACCTTGCAGCGACTTCTCTGGGTATCTCTGACTCACTACATGAAATCCCTTCTTCCCAAGACCTCTCCTCAAGGAGAAAGGTGGCTTCCAAGGACTCTTTGGACCTCAGAGTCAGGCTGTCCCTCAACACTGCCTTTCATCACTTTGTCTTGGAGGGAGATCTACTGGAAGACATTGACTAAAAAACAAGCCATAGAGACTTCTGTGAAATTACTACCCTCAGAAGCTGAGAACCCAGAAAATTCAATTAGCTGAAAAACAGGAGTTTGAAAGACAGAACAAGTGTTGGTATCTTCTCATTTTCCTTAGGGATTTTGTGTCAAACCATTGCCTGCAGCCAAACAAGGTAGAAATGTAATGCTAAAAAGAAATAAAATCTGTAGGTCTCTCAACTGTATGACTCCTTGAGTTCTGATTACCAGGTATGGATATCTGCAGTCACTGGAGCCTGTCCCAGGTAAGAGCAGGTAGGTAACAAGGCACAAAGTTTTTTTTCGCCAGCTGCGGCAAGGGGCTTCAACAAATGATACGTAAGGAGAGGGGCAGAACCTTCTCTTCAGAACCATTGAGGAGAAGGACTAGGAGTGCAGGTGGATGAGAAACTCAACACAAACTGGCAATGTTGGCTTGCATCCCAGAAAGCCAACCGTATTCTAGGCTGCATTCAAACCAGTTTGAGTAACGGGGCAGGGAAGGTGATTCTGCCTCTCTACTCTGCTCTCATGCAGTTCTCACAAGTGTCTTGTATAGTTGTGGGTATAGTTCTCACAAGTGTCCTCAGATATTTATGGGGACAAACTGGGTGTGATTCTTGTTCACATGAGGAGCTGTTTATGCTGCTGCAGTAAAATAATCACTATCTTGGCTTTGTTGTAAATCCAAATTAGGCTCCTAATGTTGCTGCTTGGGAGAGGATTAAATTTATCACAACCAGTAGGTAAATAATATTTTGTATTCCCCAAGCAAATCCTTCCACAGCAAAATGAAAGACCATTGTGTCTGTGATGCAAATGGAAGGGCTTTTAAAATTCATGTTAAGCAAACTAGCAAAAAAAAAAAAAAAGAATGAAATTTGGACCCCTTTCCAACTTTCCTGTATTGACAGATGACTTGCAATTCCTCTTCCTAGGGAAAAGTTGCCAAAACAAACCAAACAAAATGTAGTAAAAATAATTACCAAGATTTCCATGAGTCCAAAATCTTACTAATATGTCGCATGGACAAATAATAATGCTGGTGGAAATCTATGTGGACCATGAAGTCAGTAAAGTGTGCAACAAATCTTGTTCCTGTGTTCAGGCAGGGAGAAGACGTGCCAATGGCACTCATGCTAAATGAATAGAAGAAGGTAAGGGTAAAGATTTTCAGCTTTATTCATCAGGGAGTCATCAGTGATGTGATGATGGGCTCTCCAGCTGTTCATTCACCCAGGCTTAAGCAGTGGCCAAGCTGCTGCACTTCTCTGCTTAGCAAAGCTGGTGATCGCCAAGAAGCACTGGAAAGATTGCAGTAGACAATTGCTAAAGAAGCCACCAGCAAGTCATGTCTGGTCTGGGTAGGACATCATCAAATCTGAGGGCCCTGAACACCTACCTTTATGCTCCAACCAAACCATGACTGCAAACTCATTGTGTAACAAGGAGGTAAACACTATCCTGAGGGTTACTCCAGAAGCACCTGCAGTAAGAACACAGAAAAATACATTTACAAGGAAATGATGAATTCAGGAGAGCTAAGCTGAGATAGCCTATATAGTTTCTAGAAGGCAAGAGTCTTCCTTCCTTGTCATTCCTCTCTTACTTCAACGCACAGCTTCTATTAAGCAAGGATAACAGCATGGTGTGAGGCCACCATGGCTGGACATGCTTGGGGGTCACTCAGCTCCACATCTACATCAGGTCTACCCAGAGTTTATCAGTGTTCTCTGAAGGATCGAGACTAAATACATGATTTGCAAAGATATCTATTCATCCAGCTGCTTAGTGACCTGCTAACAGGTCCTGTGATGAGGTCCAGTGTGCTCTTCACCGAGTACTCAGCACCTCTGTACCCATGCAGAATTCACAGCCCAGCTCAGCTCCCTCCCTCACTCTCTTGCATCTAAATCAGAATAACTTCTTTGCAGTCCAATTCCATTCCACTGCTTATAGTTTATTCACTCTGAATCTGAACCGAACATAACAAGTACATCCACCATAAGCTCTGAATGCCCCCTCCGAGGATGCAGAGCAGCTGTAATCAATAAATGTGCAGAACCTGTTGCTTCTACAGCCAAAGAATCAGAGGGCTGGAGCACCTCCTATACAAGGACAGGCTGGGGGTAGCTTTAGATTCAACATTAGGAAGAAATCTTTTACTGTGAATGTGATAAGGTACGGGAAGAGGTTGCCCAGGGAAGTCATGGATGCCCCATCCCTGGAGGTGTTCAAGGCCAGGCTGGATGAGGCTTTGAGCAAACTGATGTAGTGGGAGGTGTCTCTGCCTACGGTAGAGGGCTTGGAAAAGGATGATCTTTAAGGTCCCTTCCAACCCAAACAATTCTATGAATCATTTCCCTTCAATTTACTCAGTCCTACTTCAGGTCACCCCTCTCTTAAAACACCCAGGCTCTTGGGAGAAAAGTCTCCTAGAAGGCTTTACAATGCAAAGATGGGCTAAACAGTTTTTTCTTTTCCTTTTTTCTTTATCTTGCTTCTGGGTTTTTTATCCTGCACGTAGAAAAGCCAAAGCAAATAGAGGTTAAGACCAGATATGAGGGTAAAGAGTGAAAACCACATTCTAGAAATCAGTCCTTGCTCCATTTTTGGAAAGCTAGGCTGTATTTTGAGGGCAGTAGCTCAAAGAATATCTGGCTATAGCTCTGAGAAACCACCTGTAGTGCAAGCCTAGAGTGAAAGTAACATGCTCTTAGGTACGCAGGAGTATTGCTCTAATGGAATGAGCCATGTGCTTAATGCACCTATTAGTCCATGAACTCAGACAACTCACAAGATTCACAGCAGGATTACTTCAACTATTTCACTGTTAGACCTGGGAAACAGCAGTTATACATGAAATAACACAAACTGATGATCCTAGAAATCCAGCTGTCAGAATGTAGAACATACATCAGCTGCAACATATTACCCAATGGAAGTCCCCAGCTATGGTAACAGAACGCAATTAGAAAACAAAGCAAAACCCAATAAAAAACCAAATAAAACAAGCAGAAAAATGAAAACCCACCAGAATAATTGCTCCTTTTCAAAACTGACACTGGAATTGCAGAGTCGTTCTCCGCTCTGTTACTGGATTTATGCTCTAGAAATGCTGAGCGGTTTACCTGGTTTCACCCCTGAATTGGTGAAAAATCGGAATCAAGACAAACTCTGAGAGCTTAGAGGACTGACCTGGGCTGGAACAACTGTTCTCGCACTCAGTTTGTCTCACTTGGTGCCACACGCTAAAGGCATTGAGCAAAGCACTGTTGTTTGCCATTGCAGAGCTGGCGTCTGAGAAATATGACATCTCGTTCATGCAGACTGCACTCAGCTTCAGCTTGAGCTCCACTGGTTATTAGAGTCAGATGAGTGCTAGAAAATAATTTGTATCATCACTGTAGGATGCAGCTGGGCTTAGACTTCTTGTAGAAGCCAGTTTTGGGATAAAGCAAAAGCATTTATACCCAATCCATAGAGCTTTTAGGACTAAAGCTCAGGTCACTGGAGACAAGAATAGATAGATCTGTGGGGCTTCGTTTGCTTGGACCATAGTTGTGGTTGCCTGTAAAAGCCAAGAAACAGATCAAGCTCTGAAAGAGGCAACTCTCAGAAACATCAAATCAGGTTTCATTGTCAGAAAGAATTCAGCGTCTTTACAAATGTCTAGCAGAGAACAAAGCCAGAAAAATGGGAAGCCTGCTTTAGATCATGAGGGGGGGCTACAGGAAAGCTGAGGAGGGGCTCTTTATCAGGGAGTGCAGGGATAGGACATGGGGGAATGGTTTTAAGTGTGAAAGAGGGGAGATTTACGTGAGATACTAGGAAGAAATGTTTTCCTGTGAGGATGGTGAGGCGCTGGCCCAGGTTGTCCAGAGAAGTCACGGATACCCCATCCCTGGAGGTGTTCTAGGCCACATTGGATGAGGCTTTGAGCAACTGGATCCAGTGGGAGTTGTCCCTGTCCATGGCAAGGGGTGTGGAACTGGATGGGCTTTAAGATCCCCTCTAACCCAACCCATTCTATGATTCCATGTAAGTTACAGATTCCTTGATTGTTTTTATCTACCCATTCATCCACCCCTCCTCAAAGAGTTTTGTACTGCAGTATGAGTCCTCAAATGTGTCAGGAATACCAGGTGACAGCAAAGTGCTGCATTAATATTCCCTTCTATTGCCAAGTGAGTTGCAGGAGTTTAGAGGGGAGGGAGCAAAGTTTTTTAGCCTTTCAATATGCAGCCAGTGTGCGTTACCATGTGCAGAACAAAGCTCAGCACAGAGATTCACACCATTATTTATTCATATTCAGACAATCCAGCTTCACATAGCTCCTTTGGCAGAGAGCATGCAAGGTGGGAGGCTCCCATATAAGTCAGCCCACATATAATTATTAGAGGTATTGTTAAAACTTTCGTGTTGTTGTCTGTCTGATGAAGGCAGTCAGGTCATTCATGCAAGCGCTAACAGCTTTCATTACCAACACTATAATTTTGCAGCATTGAAAAGAAAATGAAGAGAAGAAACCTCACCCCCCTGAACCTCCTTTATCTCAGGTCTTGTCCAAAACTATTTGGCACTTCAAATTCAGCATTTGCTGTAATAAATTTGGGAGAGGTTGTTTTGAATGCTGCAATAGACTGTCTTCTGAGTCTCACCATCTTTATGTTCCTGGGAGTCCCTAGGGCTAAGTCTTAACTGTAAACAAGCAGTGGCCATGCCCAAAATGTATCTGGGATCACACAGTCCCTGTCTGTGCCATTGAATTCTCTTTTTTTTTTTCCTCCCTCATGCTTCTGCTTGGGAATATGTCAGATCCATGACAGGGGAAGTGCTAATGCTGGTGAGTAGTGTACAGTGTTTGAGCCTCTGTTGTAGCCTTATTCATTTAGACTTAACTGGTATCTCCACCCCTTTAGACTGGAGTTGCCTCCCCAGGTAGAGGAAGAGAGCCAGGCAACATGTTCACCTCCTAAATTTCAAGCCTGTTAAGCCACCTTAAGCCCAAGCCTGTTAGTGGTACAAGCAATGTTAGCAGGTGCTAGGCATGCCCCATACCTGCAGACTGTCTGAGAAGAAGGGGTATGGAAATGAAGTACGCAGGAGGAGGAGGTATTCCTCTTGCTTCTCCTATTCCTGTTTCTGTCTCTTCTCTGCCTTGTGTTCTGTATTTTCTTGTTCCCTCTCCATCCCCTCCCCAGCCCAGCTTCCCAAACACTGCCTCTCCTACTGCAACCTTTTATACCCAGACTTTCAGAAATATTTTATATAAAATTAATGTATTGGGCAAATATACCTCTATATTTGCACTGGCTATAGCCTCTCATAAACACCAAATGTCAGCACTGTTAGAGGGAAGGTACAGAGCTTGTGTTGACCTCCTACGACTGGTTATCCTTGTCTTTCATGGAGCATCTGGAGGTCCAACTTCCTTGGTCCACTCCTTCCCTGCTTCCATACAGGCCCTGTGTCAGCCACGTCAATATTGGAGCCCCAGGAGGTGGGTACCTGGTTTGGGGGCACAGAGCTCAGCGCACCTTTTCAACCCCAAGGCTGCCTCAGTAGAAAGCCAAAACAGTTTAAGAATTTTGTAGCATGAAACAGTTGGGAAAACTATCTCAGAATGCCTGTTCTTTTATTTTTGTGGGAATCCTAGAGTTCTGCCATGTCATAGTCACAAAAAAATAATTTCCCAGAAAGCTCTTGTTCTAATTATAACACAGATTGCTTTTGGCTGGGATCTCTTAGCTGTTTCTATGCAAGGTCCCAAGTGAGAGTGTGCCTGCATCTCCATTTGTTCCTCTTCTCCACCAGATAGATGTGTGTATTGTGACAGGGGGAAGGAAACCGGACCTGTATTCAGTCTGACTATTGGCAAGTCTCTTCCCGTCCACTCTCTTCATCCAGGCTATTGAAGGCAGGGTCTATTCCCTCTATATCTGTAGTGCTTCCCACACCAAGAAGCCTTCTTCTCATTTGGGGACTGAATGATTAGTGGCTGCCTGCAGAGTCCCAAAACCTAGACCAGGTAATGAAATGAAAATGAAAATGTTAATTAGGCTATCCTAACAAGGAGAAATCAGACTCAAAGGAACTGAACATAAAAAGAAAATAACAAAAGCTCTGTCAAAATGTACTACACTATTTTTAGCCTTCCCTTATTTTCCAGGAGAAGGCACGGCATTAATATAGTGTCTTACATATATTAATCAATTTAGCCTACCGCTGCCAACTGGGAGTATTTTTGCCATTCTATAGATGTAAAAAGCTGTGTGTTGGCCACAGAACAACTCCTCAATCAGGGACAGAGCCCAGATTTTGTAAAATCCACATCCTAAGGTTCTCTCACCCTAGTGTCCTTTCCTTTCTTCCACCCCCAGTCAAAGAAATGTTGTAACAAAAAACAGTAAACACAAACACAGCATTTGGTCTGCAGTAACATCCCAGAAGAGTTTCCAGGCATTAGAAAAGGCTGGGGACCTTCCTGAATGTCCACTGGCATCACCAGTCTCACAAGCATACCTTGTTTTGTGCTGTTGAGTGCTGTTAGGATGAGACGGTGTTCTATTACCCTCCTGAGCTGTCTGCTCAGTGCCTTTTATCCTCCTTCTTCTACAATGTAAAGACTTCCTTGGTCTGCTCTAGGTGATGGGTTGCAGAGGGAGGATGAGACCAGGACATGGGAAGGTATAGAAGTACCAGAATCCTGCTTAGAGAAGGACCAGGAGATCCTGGATGCAAAGCTCAAAATGAGCTGGTGACGTGCGCTTGCAGCCCAGAAAGCCAACAGTATCCTGGGCTCCATCCAGAGAAGTGTGACCAGCAGGGTGTGGGAGGGGGATTTTGCCCAACTTCTCTGCTCTTGTGAGACCTCACCTGAGTCTTGTGTTCAGTTCTGGAGTCGTCAGCACAGGAAGGACATGCATATGTTGAAGTGAGTCCAAAGAAGGCCACGAAGACGCCTAGAGGGCTGGAGCCCTCTAGGCCAGACTGAGAGAGTTGGGCTGGTTTAACCCAGAGAAGAGAAGGCTTCAGGGAGACCTTATAGCAGCCTTCCAGTACTTAAAGGGGGCTACAGGGAAGCTGAGGAGGTGCTCTTTATCAGGGAGTGCAGGGATAGGATGAGGGAAATGGTTTTAAGTTGAAAGAGGGGAGATTTAAATGAGATCTTGAGAAGAAATGTTTTCCTATGAGAGTGATGAGGCACTGGCAAAGGTTTCCCAGAGAACTCATGGATGCCGCATCCCTGGAGGTGTTCAAGGCCAGGTTGGATGGGGCTTTGAGCAACCTGATGTGTCTGTGCCCATGGCAGGGGGATTGGAACTGCATGATCTTTAAGGTCCCTTCCAAACCAGACCGTTCAATGATTCTGTGATCCTGGTCTGGTGCCTATCTCTCTGGGAGCCAGGGATCTCTCAGCTGCACCTCTGCTTTCTAACCCTCAAGCTCAGAGACCATGCTCCATCTATTCTTTTTTGTTTTATTGCGTAATGTCTAGGCCTGTTGAAGTTGCTTTCACATCTGCCCTGGGTGCCAACCCAAACGTTATTTTACAATCTAAGGCTCAAAAGCACGATCCTCAATGCCACAGTGACACATCTACCACTTCTACAGGATGATGCAATATAGACAATTAATTAATTAAGCAGAAAGAAAACAATGTAATCAATTGGTATTAATGAGCATAGCCCAATTATTTACAAGCTGTTTCTATGTTTGAGCCACTGCCTTTGATCTCCTATGCAGAAAAGTGCTGGCACTATATCAAAATATAAAACATACCCTGCTCACTGGGGCTCGGTGCTATGTTCCTGTGCATCAAGCAAAACTAAATCTCCAGTTGAGTACATTCTAGGATTCTATGGTTCCATGATTTGTTGTGCTGCACTGGCCAGTGGTGGCTGGCTGGGGGTAAATGCATTTTCAAGGTGAAGAACTGATCTCAAGAGTTGATAAAACAAAAGCCAATCTAGTAGGGCTATTTTATTTGAGTGAGGTTTGGGCAGGGGGGACGAATGACTGCACAACTAGGAAATGAAGGCTAAGTTTCTTAAAAAGCTTATTATTGCAGTACTTAATACATGGCTGGAGTCCCCGAAGTTCACAGGAAACCTTTGGCAAGTGACGTCTTGTAGGGTTTCACCTGCAGTAGCTGCAGGGGAGTCACCACACCTGGCTGGGAAGTGAGGTGGTGAGGAAGAGGTAATGCAAAACAAACATCTTTGTCGAAACACTCAAGGGCTGAATACATCCCATTTGGTAGTGGCTTTCTGACGAGAAAAAAAATTAATATTTTGAACGGAGAACAAGATACTCACAGGAATGATTTCAGAATTATTTTGAACAGCACTAGAGCTTTTTCTTTGTGTCAGGGGTTGTCTGTGTTTGTACAGTGCCTAAAGCTGCTTCTCTCTTCTGGACTTAGCCATTATGGTAATAATGAGAATAACAAGAGCAGCAGCCGTGCTGTGTATGCTAATGACCATACACGCAAGCGAGAGCAAGTTACATATTGCTGGGAAAGCTGAAGAGAAAAAAAAAACAAGGTTAAGATATGACAGGAACATTTAATGATAACTATACAAAAAGGTAGAGAACTGACAGGCCAAAACTTTGGTGAAGAAGCATAATCCTGCTGAAGGGATGTATTAGAAAGAGAATAAATGAGGTAACTAGTGAAGAACTGTAGGAAAAAGAGAATGTCATATGGAGAATTTGTGTTTGCTTTCTCTTTTTTCTTTAATTCTTAAGAAGAAGGTGGAAAACCTTGGATAAGTTCTCAAAGGAAGGCTGAAAAGGTTTTTTTTTTTATTAGTACCACAAGCAACAGGCTGTGGAAATGAGATTCTTCAGGGCAAAGACGATTGGCAGAGTGTGAGATATGAAAGCAAGTCATACTGACAAAATGGATGTATTCGGGATGCTCTGCAAGAAATAAGGAGTAGAAATGAAAGAGAAGCTGTGGGATCACAAGTGAATTAAATAATGGAAATAAAATCCAAACCGTAATACAGGATGTTACATTTGTCACTGTTCACAATGTGTACATGAAGCCCCCACATAACAATATTAATGTGATAATGATAAGACAGGAACCTGCCTGACCCTTTTCCTTGACTTTGAAAAACCTGTTCCATGATGCACACAGGATTGTAAGAAATGATGGGCAAATCTGAACAATTTTAGCAGGTGCAATGGCAAGACTGCATTGTCCTGGGATTTTGTGCTGGGGAGTCAAAACAAGGTATAAACTGGAATTTGGCTTTAGTGTAGGACTTTCAAAATACAAGACGGGTGGACAGGGAGGATTTCTGATGTTGAGGAAGGCAGTAGCACTCCGAGGTCATTGTTGTCTTGGTATAAGTTTGCTGTATCTTAGCCATTGTGTGTTCTCTGAGGCTCTGGATACTGAAGAGAAGGGAGCTGTAAGTCAGCAGAAGACATCAGAGCAGCAGGAGGAAGCAAAGCAATTCCTTAATTAATTTTTGGTCCTTCTTTCTGATGCTCAGGCTTTTCTCTCTTCTTGGCTCAGCTTCTTAAAACTGCATGTCATTTATTGTGCAGTGTTATAGACAAAATATACTTCTCATGCTGGGTACCTCCTGTTTTGGAAGGCTCCTTCCTTCATAAGATATCAAAGATTAAACCAAGAACTTGTAGAACTAAAACGTATGGCGTGACAGCTCAGGCTGAAGAGGTCAAGTCTCAGAATCACAGAATCACAGGTTGGAAAAGACCTCTTGGATCATCGAGTCCAACCATATCTATCAATCACTAAACCATGCCCCTCAGCACCTCATCCACCTGTCTCTTAAATACCTCCAGGGATGGGGACTCAACCACCTCCCTGGGCAGCTTGTTCCAGTGCCCAATGACCCTTCTTGTGAAAAATTTTTTTCTGATGTCAAGCCTGAACCTCCCCTGGCAGAGCTTGAGGCCATTCCCTCTTGTCCTGTCCCCTGTCACTTGGGAGAAGAGGCTGGCTCCCTCCTTTCCACAACCTCCTTTCAGGTAGCTGTAGAGAGCAATAAGGTCTCCCCTCAGTCTCCCCTTCTCAAGGCTAAACAACCCCAGCTCTCTCAAACGCTCCTCATAAGACTTGTTCTCAAGCCCAGAACTGGAAGGATGAGAGAGTTTATATTCTCTGCAGATTGGTGCAGGACTAGGATGTAGTGAGCCCTCACCTGTGAATAACACAACAGCAGGACAGCTCATAAAATCCCTCCTGAATGTGGAGAGGCAGAGAGAAACAAAGGAACAAAGCAGGGATGTGCAGTCTGATCCACTATTGTCAGTACCTTCCCCTATTCAATACCTCACATCAGACGCTGTAGCTGACCTCAGCTGCCACTGCCACACCTCACCTACCAGCCACACCGGTGCCTGCTGCTGCCTCAGCCAGTGGCTCAGCTCGGCATGCCGGGTGAGTGCTGCAACCAGCCAGTACCAGCAGTCACAGCCCTCCTGGTTGCTCCTGTCAGTCAGGTAGCTCTTGCTCCAGGCATCTCTACCTGGGGCAGTAGCTGCTGGAGGCGGTGGCATCCAGGTCCTGCAGCTAAAAACAAAGTCCGCTGTCTTTGTGGAAAGCATGCAAAGGGCATACTTTGCAGAGGTTTTTATTCCAGATTATTTTTATTCCAGAAACTTTCCTTTGTCTGAATAGCTTTCTAAAACCCCGTTAATCCTTAATACTAGAGTAATTGATAATGTTTGTCATAAAAAATGGAATATGAAAGGAACAGTTAAGAGGTATAAGCTAATGGTTTTCCTCCCTCCTCCTCAAAGTCTCTCTGAAGGCTGGAAGGACTGAGAGTCAGCGCACAGCTGGAAGAGCCTTCACCATAGGATGGCACTGAAGGAGCCAAGCCAAACCCACCTTGGTGCTTCGAGGATGATTCACAGCAGGTTTTGAGCCGCACAGAAGTTTTTCTCATGCCTGCAGAACATAAAGAGATATCTCGGACAAATACACAGGGATGGACAAGGCTCAGCCAGATGTCTAAGATGGTCTCTGGGGAGCAGAAGGCATCACCAGATCTTCTAGTCAGTACAAAATCCAGCCTTGATACATGGCACAAATTAAAGGCAATTCCACATCACCAGGAGGAAACATTAGTTCTTTGAAGTCACCCTCAGCATACAGGCAGACAAATAATGGCAAAAGGTGAATGGATGGGTCAGTAGCCAAATTGCCTCTGCTTCAGTATCTCCAGGATTCTACCTATCACAAACGATTTCCTGGATACAGAAACCTGTAAGTATTGCACAGGCAGTGCTGTAGGTTGCAAGGGCTGGGAAAGTTGGGGTCCTCCTTGCAGCTGTACAAAGGGCTGAAGTGTGGCAACACCTTTGCCTGGCCAAGGCACTTCTTCTGGCAGGATGCTGAGAAGAGCAAACATCTATTCCCCAAGGCCTGGCTGAAAGACTCTGATGTCTGTCACAGCTGAGATGCCGGCACATGCTGTTAGATGTAACGGTTGGTCCTTCCCATTTTGAATGGACTGTGAAGAAGTACAATAAAAAGCACATTGTTTTCTGGAAGAAATGAGCTCTTCCCATCTTATACAACAAAGCTGCTGTCTGCAAATCAATCAAGTTTGCTACACCAGTCTTTCTCATTTCTGTGCCTCCTCAGAAGTTACTTCTGAAAATCCAGCAAGACCAATGTCATCACAGAATCATAGAATGGTTTGAGATGAAAGGAACCTTAAAGATCATCCAGTTCCACCTCTCCTGCTATAGGCATGGACACCTTCCACTGCATCAGGTTGCTCAAAGCCTCAGCCAGCTTGGCCTTGAACACCTCCAGGGACGGGGCTTCCACAGTTTCACTGGGCAAACTAGGCCAGTGCCTCACCACCCTCACAGGAAAACATTTCATCGTAATATCTCATCTAAATCTACAATTGTTACATAGTTGTATTTCTCTCCTTCCTTTTTCAGTTGTGTAACCATTGTAGATAACTAAGCAAAATTTACTGTGCTCTGTGTGGTATTGACAAGTGATATTTGTATTTTCTTCTCCACCTGGATTTTTTTCTCAGCTGAATATAATTTTGATTACACACAGGTTTGAAACACTGCTCATCACATGCAAAGGTGATTCTGAAGACTTCTGCAACAGCATATTTCTCCTACCCCAAGAGGAGTCCTGTAATGCTTTTTCCCACTCTGTAATGGTCCTAGCAGACTAGAGCACCCACCACTTGAAAAGCCAGTGAGCACTAGCTCCCTGAAGCAGGGAAATACAGAAGAGAACGCTGGGAGGCCACCAGCATAAACACACATGACACAGATGCCCCTTGCCTGTACTTGCTCAAGCCAGTCCTGGAGGGGAAGGGTGGCAGCTGAACAGTTCAGACTTGGCCATTGCCCAGTGTGGTGATTTACTGATGCAGGCAGTGGGCACGACATCACCGTCCCATCACAGGCCACGGGGATGGAGAGGCAGAGCTGGGGGCACATGGAGCAAATGCTGCTGCAGCTCCAGTTTTCAATACAGGCTCTTCAGCCATTATTGGTGCACAAGTTTACAAGGTGCAGTGCCACATTGGGAGAAAACATCTCTAATCTTATGCAAGAAGTCCTGAGAGGCATGTTGCCAAGTAAGCACCATTTTCAATCAATCAGGCAATAGTGTAAAACATTTAGCACTTGGCTGCGTATTTCTGTTTACCCCTGCTCAGTAGCATCCTGGAACAGATATGGGGCCAGTGGGAAGGGCAAGGAAGAGCGAACCACTGCTTTGACACAGCCTCCCATCCTCAGCCAGGGCTTTCCCAACTCCAGGCACCACCTGGAATCTCAAGCTCAGTATTCAGCTTGGCTTCATTCAGCAGCAAGAAGTCCATGCTCCTCCTGAACTGCTGAATGAAGCACTTACAATGCTGTAACTGCTGCTCATTTGTGTCTCCATATACTTCCTGGGCCTGAATATAGGGTACTCTGGGAGCTACTTCTCTCAGAGTCTCAGTAAAAGCCATCTCTCAGCCTGGAGCAGTCTGGTGCCAACACCCAGCTGTCTGCTCAGGAACCAAATTAATTCCTGGAGTAATACCTTCCCTCTCTGCTGTCTGTTGGCAGCATGCAGCAACATCTCTGGTGGACCTGGAGCTCCAGCAAAGCTCATATGCACACATCAGGTCAGTATTTGCTCTCAGGTGATTTTAACTCTTCTTTCCTAAGGAAATACAAAGCTCTGAAGAAATCTACCCTAAAAAAGACTAGACTGAAACTAGATGTAATGAAGATTTTTTTCACAATGAGAGTGGTGAAACACTGGAACAGCTTGCTTAGAGAGGTGGTAGAAGCCCCATCCCTGGAAACATTCAAGGCCAGGTTGGACAGGGCTTTGAACAAACTGATCCGGTTGAAGATGTCCCAGTGTATTGCAGAGGTTTTGGATAATATGACCTTTAAATGCTGCTTCCAGCTCAAACCATGCTATGATTCTTTGAAATTCTAACTTCAGTCAAGGCTGGAAAGATTAGAATGTACAGTTGTAAACTATCTTACTGCCCTCGGTGAAGTTTGTGTTAACTTCTGTTTGTTCAGCCTGGAGAAGAGAAGGCTCCAGCGACACTTTATAGCAGCCTTCCAGTACTGAAAGGGGCTACAGGAAAGGTGGGGAGGGGCTCTTTATCAGGGAGTGCAGGGATAGGATGAGGGGGAATGGTTTTAGGGTCAAAGAGGGGAGATTTAGAAAAGATCTTAGGAAGAAATGCTTTCCTGTGAGGGTGGTGAGTAACTGGCACAGGTTGCCCAGAGAAGACCTGGCTGCCCCATCCCTGGAGGTGTTCAAGGCCAGGTTGGATGAGGCTTTGAGCAACCTGATGCAGTGGAAGGTGTCCTTGCCCATGGCAGTGGGGGTTGGAACTGGATGATCTTTAAGGTCCCTTCAACCCCAAAACGTTCCATGATTTTATGACTTTGTGACTGTTTCAACAGAGCTATAAGCCTACGCTGCTGAATCAGCCACAGTCACACTTTGTGAGCTGCTTTGGAGAGTGAAGGGATCTGGCAAGACCTCAGAAGAGTGGAGGGGGAGTGCTATGAGATGACTACTAAAGACAGTTCTGCTCTGAGGCTGCAGCAGCTGTCCTTCAGCTGCAGCCACGTCTGCTCCTGGGAAAATAATTCCCAGTTTCTCCTGGCCAAAATTCAGCTGCTGCTGACTTGTAAACACCACCCAGAACAACCCAGTTTCACTGCTGGTTGATCAGCCATGGGTGTTGTATATCCTACAGCTATTGGCAAAGAGACACCAGCAACTCAGCTGCCCTTTACATGCTGGCTCCACAGATAGGAAACTTGTTTTTGATTCCACAGGACGAGAGGCAGTACAAAAGGCTGCAGCAGCTTAAATAACATGCTGCATTTGATGTATGACCTTCACAGGGATGCAACAGTGAGGCAGGAAGAAGATGACCCTTTGGGTTCATCATCACAACAGGAACACAGGCAGGGTGCATCCTTGGCTTGCTAATACTCTTTATGGTTGTGGCCTGGGTCTTAGAACAGGTATCAAGTAGCCGAAGAATCATCAGTGTCAGTATGATCTCATAAAAGATGCAAATGATGCAGATTTCTCTGGAAAGTTGGCACATTGTTTGGAATCCACACACAAATGCTTTGTGACCACAGCTGTGCCTCATTTGGTCTCTTTCTGGAACTCAGATCAAGGTTCAAAAGTTGGTGTACAAGAAAAATTCATGCAGAACTTGCTGAAGTTCCATTTGGGAAAATACTTATATTAGCTTCAAGCAATATTTCCTGGGCAAACATCTGCCAGATCAGCTCCCAACCAATGGCCACGCTCCCAGTGACAGGTCTATGGAACATGGGTTGCAGCTGGGCATCGCACATGAAAATCTATCAGATTTTATCCTCCCAGTGTGATTATGTCAATTCAGGACTCTGAAGTGCCAGAGGAGTGACTGTATGAGGCTGGAGACACACCACAGAAGCTACTACTAGTATTTGCTGGTTATAAAGCAGCATGACTGCTCTTAAGCCAGGTTGCAAACCTGACTGCAATACTTGAGGAGTTTGAATTGTTGGTCAGAGAGCAGAACCATTTTCTGGATGATGCACACTTATCTGCATTCAGCCCTCCTTTCAAACTTTTGAAGCTCACCTGCATGACCAGCCCAAAGAGATGTTCTAACCAGTGGCAGAGTCTTTGTGGTTACCTCTCTCTGTTGTATCACAGAATCACAGAATCACAGAATCACAGAATAACCAGGTTGGAAGAGACCCACCGGATCATCGAGTCCAACCGTTCCTATCAAACACTAAACCATATGCCTTCGTGATCCTGCTCTACCACTGCCCTCACTGGGAGAAGGAGGAGGCTGAGGAGACACCTTATTGCTCTCTACAACTACCTGAAAGGAAGTTATAGTAAGATGGGTGCCAGCCTCTTTTCCCAAGTAACAAGCAATAGGATGAGAGGAAAAAACCTCAAGTTGCATCATGGGAAGTTTAGACTGGATATTAGGAAAAATTTTTTTACTGAAAGAGGGGTGAAGCATTGGAAGAGGCTGCCCAGGGAAGTGGTGGAGTCTCCGTCCCTGGAGGTGTTCAAAAACCCATGTAGATGTGGCACTTTGGGACATGGTTTTGTAGGCATGGTGGTATTAGGCTGATGGTTGGGCTGGATGATCTTAGAGTTTTTTCCAGCCTTAATGATTCCATAATTCTGTAAGGTCTGTCCTTACCAGCAAGGAGGGCTAGCAAGTGATTTTTGGAGAACACTCCAGCTGGTACTTCAGACACTTGGAAAATCTGTGTTTGAAGAAGCCAAGGCATGACATTCTCTAGCAGCAAAGGAGCAGTGGGAGTAGAAAGGCCCTCGCACACACACCAAAGGCACACATTCCATCAAAGTGTGAATGTCTCAGTGTTTTTTAAATTTGCCTTTTCAGTGAACATTTTCCTTGAAACTTCAGATGTTCACAGGGATGAAAGATAATGATTTCCTCGGGATTTTTGCAAGATGTTTGAGTACCTTCTCATACCACCTTTTTAACCAGGCCTAAAAATGAGCCAGTTTGGTTTTCAGTGCCTCCCAGGGAATCATCCCACTGAAATTCCTCAGGTGCCTCCAGACAGACATGAAGTCATGATAACAATGGGAGAGGAGGCATCCAGAGAAGATAGACAGAAAATAAACCCGTGGAGACTGTACAGTCTGCATCCAAGCCTTTTGGCATAAGGAGCAATGAGAATATCATCATATATTTGCTTTCTGTGTAAATATAAAGCCAATTTTTGTTATGTTTTATGCTTTTCAAAAAGTAGTGCTAGGATAGGGTCATGGCTGCAGGGAATTCCTTATGGAATTGCCTGATGAAAATCAGCCTGATCTCATCAGCCATCCCAACTGACCCTAGCTGAAGCTGTTTTACATGAACTGCAAATGTCTTCTTTCTTGGCTTACCTGCAGGTGTGTTGTAGTTGGAAATGACAATAGCTTGAAATGATAGGACTAGCATGCCCCAGGGAGCTTTGTCTGACCAGCTCTGAGGATAGACTTGCAGTTGTACATACCAATTTGGATTCAGTAACTCTGCTTCATCAACTATCTTGAGCAGACTGTGCTGATTTCTGACTTTTGTATGCTCAGCACAGTCTGCTGTAAGTTTCCTCTTGCTGATGAGTAGAAAAATTCCCTATGAGACTATGCTCTGCATTTTCCTAGTGTAAAGGAGATTTTTTGGACTAAAAAAAAAGCCAGAGTTTGTATACTATTATGATTTGCCAACTCTATCCTGGGCTGCATCCAAAAAAGTGTGAACAGCAGGGAAAGGGAGGTGATTCTGCCCGTCTGCTCTGCTCTGGTGAGACCTCACCTGGAGTCCTGTGTTCAGTTCTGGAGTTCTCAGAATGGGAAAGACATGGATCTGCTGGAGCGAGTCCAGAGGAGGCCACGAAGAAGATCAAAGGACTGGAGCACCTCTCATAGGAGGACAGGCTGAGAGAGTTGAACTCAGCCTGGAGAAGAGAAGGCTCCAGGGACACCTTATAGCAGCCTTCCAGCTGAAAAGGGCCATAGGAAAGCTGGGGAGGGGCTCTTTATCAGGGAATACAGGGATAGGATGAGAGGGAAGGGGTTTAAGCTGAAAGAGGTGAGATTTATATTAGATATTGTGAAGAAATGTTTCCCTGTGAGGGTGGTGAGGCCCTGGCCCAGGTTGCCCAGAGAAGTGGTAGTACCCCATCCCTGGAGGTGTTCAAGGCCAGATTAGATGAGGCTTCAAGCAACCTGATCCAGTGGAAGGTGTCCTTGCCCACGGCAGGAGAGTTGGTACTGGATGATTCTTCAGGTCCCTTCCAACCCAAACAATTCCATGATTCTATGTGCCTAAGTGCCACATGTATATGTCTTTTAAATACCTCCAGGAATGGTGACTCAGTCACTTCCCCAGGCAACTCTCCATAAACCTGTCTCGTGTTGTCCTGCATCCATGTGAGCTGTCCCGTCTGCAGAGTCTGTCAGCAAGAGGCTGCACAGATCTGCAACCTGTTGTACAGAGAACACCTTCCCTTTGTTTGTTTTGAAATTTAGCACTTCTTATTTTCATTTGATGTCGGCTATGGTAGTTAGAAATCAGCCTATTTATGTGCCAAAACTCACCTTCTCCTGCCCCTCTCTCTCCCGAGGACCTTAATCAGCATAAATCCCCTTTTCTTTCATGTGCCTATATAAAGACATATTTTATTGCTTTCACACACAAGAAAGGCAGACACAATCTACATACTAGAAACGTGGTCCTTTTCCTAGTAACCCCCTTGTTTCAACTTCAATGGATTTTTCAAACAGGCTCTAGATGATCCAAGTGAGATCCTGGCTTTCCCCAAATCTCTTGTGCTCTGCAAGGTGTCACCCACTCAATAATCGTTGCATCAAGACACTCACTATTTGAAAGGGCCATGCTATCACTGCAGTCACTCACTTTACTGCTTCTCTTGTTCATGGGACAGACATGCCATTTGGGTCATGATGTGAAAGGTGCTGTGAATGCAGGTGGAGTTGTCCCACTGTCATGGAGGTATGAGAACATTGGGAGCCAAGCTGAAAGGTGGAAAAAAAGCAACCGTGGCCAGAGGGCTTGATAGGGAAGGATAAGGTGATGGACTCCATATTATCTGCATTATCTATAAGTGGTAGGATGAGAAGAAATGGCCTCAAGTTGTGCCAGGGGAAGTTCAGATTGGATCTTAGGAAAAATTTCTTTACTGAAGCATTTGAAGAGGCTGCCCAGGGAAGTGGTGGAGTTTCCATCCCTGGAAGTGTTCAAAAAATGTGTAAATGTGGTGCTTAGGAATATGGTTTAATGACATGTTGGTGTTGTGTTGATGGTTGGACTTGATGGTCTTAGAAGTCTTTTCCGACCTAACAATTCTATGACTCTCCAATCTCTTTTCCTGCACATGAAATATAACATTTTTGTCAAAACAGATCTGTGAGTAATTCTGATGAGGTTGCTTATAAAAGGAATAGGATATAACAGCAACTAAATGTGTCCATTTGGAAGAAATCACTAGCATGTTAATAAATACTCAGCTTTCAACATTTAGTTGTTTAAATCTGCTGGAAGTAGTTTCCAGATCACTTGCAGTGCACTTTTGGAGTGGTTCCAGGTCAGCAGAGACTTTAGCCTTGCTTTACACTTACTCTGGGGCAGAAGGAGCAACATACAGTGGTGATGGTTTTGACTCCATTTTCAGCTCTCCCTTTTTAGAAACAATGGCTCAACTCCCCAGCCGGTTGTAAATACAAGTCTCTGCAGTGGAGCTATTCTGATTTACACCAGCTGAAGACCTGGCTCTAGTTCAGAAGAAATGGGCTGCCAGTTTAATTACTTCATCTCAGGTATGGCATTAATAATATGGGAATAAATTTAATGCTGCTAAGTAACAGCAATAGAGAGGATTTTGTCACATGCATGACAATTAATGTGTGGTGCATGGTATTTCTGCTTCTCCTGAGTTCCCTTTTAAATGATGCTCCTTGTGATTTGAATTTCAAAGAGTGCTTCTCCTAGTATTTCTTGTTATTGATGGTGACTGTTCACAGGAGCAGCTCAGTGCTGCTTTGTTGGCTCATCACTTTTGATTCCATGCCCAGATGCTAAGGACAGAAGCATGCAATTAATTTGGAAGTGCAACTCTTCATTGATTTTAGTTGGGAGATCTTCCTTGAACACCAAAGGCTTGATCTGTTCCTAACTACCTTTAATATTGTCTTTACATATAAAATGTTTTGGCTTTCCACTATAGATTGCTTTTGTGAGAAGGGTTCTCAAAACTCTGCTTGCCTATAAGAATATACAAAGAGATCTGCAGAGAACCAGAAGCTATAGGTGATCCCCTCAGTGCCATGGGGGAAAAAAACTGATCTGATTCTGGGAAATTAAATGAGCAAGGTGAAAAGGACAAGCAGTTTGGGATCCAGACACCTTCTCATGGACAGGAAGGACAGGGGACAAAAAGTACCCTTTTTTTTTTCAAGGTGATGCCTTTTGCCCTAAAATCATAATCATGGAATGGTTTGGGTTGGATGGACCCTGAAAGATGACTTAGTTCTGACTCCCCTGCCATGGGCAGGGACACCTTCACTGCATCAGGTTGCTCAAAGCCTCAGCCAACCTGGCCTTCGACACTTCCAGGGATGGAGCAGACACAACTTCTCCGGGCAGCCTAGGCCAGTGCCTCACCACTCTCACAGGAAAATATTTCTTCCTAACATCTAGTCTAAATCTCCCCTCTTTCATCTTAAAACTGTTCCCCCACATCCTATCCCTGCACTCCCTGATAAAGAGCCCCCACCCAGCTTTCCTGTAGCCCATTTTAAGTACTAGAAGGCTGCTCTAAGGTCTCTTTCTCTTCTGTAGGCTGAACAAGCCCAACTGTCTCAGCCTGTTCTTGTATGGGAGGTGCTCCAGCCCTTTGAGGATCCAGGCTTCCTGAGCATCCTCCCCATATACATCCTGATCCACTCCCAAGTGTCTTGAGCCTGAAAGCACCACCTAGCTTAGGACAAGCATAGCACGCTCGCTTCAAAAGCAGCTCCACAGCCAGAGCAGGCTGCCACATGAGCCATGCAGTGAGCTGTGAGACTATGAACACGCTATGTGGGTGAGTCCTTCCCATGCTTTCTGCATTGCACTGGGCAAGCAGGGAATCACCAGAGCACCTCTAGGGTACTTGTTAGGATATTTTCCTTGTGAAAAAAACTGTCTTCTCCCTTTAACAGCTACTCCAGGGGAGAAAGAATCTTCATCATACATAAAGTCAGGTAAGCACATAGAAATTAATAAGAAAGATAAATTTACGCTCCCCACTGTGTGTTAAGCTGGTATCAGTTAATTCAATGAGCATTCCTGGCAACTAGGTATTTATCAGCCAGACAGATTAATTCCTTTAGCGAATCTAGTGGCATGTTTGTGGGAGCATTCATTAAGGAGTATTCAAGCCATCCCTCCTCAACTATACTACTTAGTAACCATAATGTCCTATCATTTTGGCCTGTCTCTGCAAGTTTGCCCTTCTACAACTTTTCATATCACTGATATTCTACTTGCTAGCTGTGAAACACGATCATTTCTCATGAAGCTATCTGTAACTTTAATCAGCTTCTCTTTCGGTTCTTATGTTCAGCATCTCCTCTTATCATGTCGAGCAGCTTCCTTTGATCTCGGCCAAACCTGAAGCTAGGTCATCATCTGTCTACACATCTTAACAGGTTGCATCCTTGGCAAGCTCTTGGCAGGCAGTCTGAAGAGCAGTGGAACTGTGTCCTTGCATGGGAGCTGCACCAGGAGACCGGAATTGGGAATCTGAACTCCTCTTTACTTTCAAGGACTGTTTGTGCAGAGAGGAAAAGGCTTTTCCATGTGTTTCTCACCAACCCCGAAGTACTT
The DNA here is from genome assembly GCF_032191515.1 of Phaenicophaeus curvirostris. Lineage (NCBI taxonomy): Eukaryota > Metazoa > Chordata > Aves > Cuculiformes > Cuculidae > Phaenicophaeus > Phaenicophaeus curvirostris. The sequence continues at coordinate 107,150,164 of NC_091393.1, read as the reverse complement.
TCCTAGTGTTACTGTACAGGCACTGATTAATTTAAATCCACAGGATGATGGAGAATTTGGAAACCATCCTGTCCTTCATGCACATCCACTGTTGAGAATACTAAGCTGTGAGGTTTGATCCACCCTATGTAGACTGTCAGGGAGCAAGAAAAGGACATGGTACTCTCCTTAGATCATGGTTGCCAAGGTGGAAATCAGACCCATAGAGCTCAGCTCAGGTCCCTAACTGTTGGAGCATCCTCCTGCTTCCAGCCACTGTTCCAGAGGGGTAAACTTTCCCAGATCACAGAATCACAGAATCACAGAATAACCAGGTTGGAAGAGACCCACCGGATCACCGAGTCCAACCGTTCCTACCAAACAGATGTTCCACACCAAGGCCATTGACCCTGCCTGGATGACTCAGAGGCTTGGGCATCTCTTTTTAAGGTGATGGATGATCCAACCCAAAGTAACAATCTGAAATTAATTTAATTTAACTTAATGTCTGCTCAGTTAGGTATCACCATGCCCATATGAATCTAGGTCCAAGACCTCTGGTGTCTATCCCCCTCATGGACCCTTTTTGTGTTCTACTTGAACACCAGATCTTTGGGGAAAGGACTGTTTCTTACCATGTTCATATACACATTGTTACATACCAGGAGCCCAAGCAACACCCTAAGACAAAAAACAAGTCAGTTTTCATGGCACTCATCTCCAAAGAAGTGTCTGAAGTAAATAAAGCATTTATGCTGCAGTTTCACAGTGGATGAAAAGGCATTTAATGTGAGATGCTGAACAACTCAGAAGATCCCTAATCATATTCAAAAGGAGCCTTTATCTGAGAGAGTTGGGGTTGTTCAGCCTGGAGAAGAGAAGGCTCTGGGGACATCTTATAGTGATCTTCTAGTACCTGAAGGGCGCTGCAAGAAAGCTGGGGAGGGACTGTTTGCAAGGGCATGAAGTGATAGGAGGAAAGGCTTTAAATTGGAGGGGGAAAGATTTAGATTAGACATTAGGAAGCAGTTCTTCATAACGAGGGTGTTGAGGTACTGACACGGGTTGCCCAGGGAAGCTGTAGATGCCCCATCCCTTGAAGTGTTCAAGGCCAGGTTGGATGGGGCCTTGAGCAGCCTGGTCTGGTGGAAGGTGTCTCTGGCCATGACAGGCAGGGATGGAACTAGATGATCTTTAAGGTCCCTTCCAACACAAGCTGTTCTATAATTCTGTCTCAGATATCTGTCTGACTGTGTTCAAGGTCTGTAGCACCTAAATATTGTCACCAATAATTGGTTCCTTCCCTTATAAAAAAAAAAAGGTGGCCTTGGCACGTTTTCTGTCTGACAGATGGCCACCTCTCAATTAGCACTAACCTGTGCCTTTCCTGGCTGCCTTGGGAGGCCAGCAATGCAAGAAGGCACAGAGATGGTACAGACCCCTCTCCCCTGGAGCCATCCATTCTGGTCAAGGAGCTGCCTTATGAATAAGGAAATGTTGGTGCCAGTACTTGCTGTAAGGCTTCTTGGAAGAATCCCCAAAAGTTCAAACATGAGTTCTGCATGCAGTGAGACAAGGCACAGATGGCAAAATAAAAGCAATTTTATTTTTTTTTAACCAACCTTCTAAGTGTCTCAGCTCCCAGACATATGAGAAACTGGGCCACTTCAGCTGAATTCATGTAATTCATCTGTAGCAAAGGAAATACAGATAACCCTCTCCAGAGACTCGGCTGAGGACTTCTGTATGTGTAAAAAGACAATCCTGTCTCATTTTTGTTAACAAGCCCTTCCAAGTTAACTTAGTCCCAGCTGTAAAGTCCTACACCCTGTTTACTTCATCCTCCTAGCAGATGATATCTAGCAGCTATGATTTCTTGGCACAGGTTAGGAAAGGAAAAGCAGTGATTGCATTTAGATTCTTCCCTTGTTGCAAGTAAGCATGCATATCCACTTTATAACAGTAAAGAAGAGTTCAAAGCAATGAAACATTTGGTTTTGAGCTAAGCTATACAGTTCAGTCAGCCAAAAAATTATATATTTTACTTTTCCACATGCCACAAATACAGAATAAGAAAAAATATGCTCAGTTTGGGTTAACCCAAGCTTTCCTTTTTATTCTGTTTTCAGAACTACCAGCAAACACACAAACACGCAAACTTCGGCACCCACACAGCTCAGCCATCTCAGCTAACCCTTTCTTCTTTCTCAGAAAGTTAAAAGCACTCCTGGCTATGCCTTTGAGGTCTGAGCCAATTAAATGGAAAGATTCTTCTTGCCTTTGGCAGGAAAAAGATTGCAGATTTTGGGCTACTTCCTGACTGCTCTGTACCATCACTCTGAATTATAATCAAGCGAAATGTGGTTCAGACCACATCAGTACCTCTGGTGCCAGGATTTTCAACAGACAGAACTCTTGTGTGCCGACCTGCAAGCCAAAAGCCCTGCACACTTTGGAGCACAGTGTCCTAGAGCCCAGCTGTGTCCTCCAAACGATGAACAATTCTTGCACAGACCTGCTTGGCGTTTGTTTTCCTGGCTCATTATAACTGTAAATACGAGCCCTCAGCCCCTTTCTCCTGAAATATTATTCTTTCCAGACTTTCCACCGCCCGCTGCCTGCTCTGCACCACAACAAGCTCACTCCATAACCACACTCCCAAGATTTTAAGGCTGAGCACATTGACTGGGCATCCTCACTAAATCCAATAAGCATTGCCATAATGGGGTTCTGTTCCCATTGAGCTTGAGGTGACCTTGGGGCATAGTCAGCAGTTGCTTTAGAGGCATTAAGTGACATTTTGTTTCCTGTGTACTGAGGGACGCCAGATCACAGACCAATAAGGAGCCACCTACAGAGCTAGCAGGAGCTCTTAGCATGAAGTTTGCCAGGGAAGACCTAAGTCAGCTTTTTCTACTGGAAGAAGGAAGTTTCTCTTTGGTCATCTAGAAGGTCTGGCCTTCAGGCTTGTGCTGGGAACAGAGAAGGAGCAGCACTGTGTCTGTCCTTCTTCCTTCTCTGGTGGTAGGTGGTGCTGCAGCTCTTCTTAGAGTCCAGGGATGCACTTCTTTGTCTTTCCACTTTCCTGCTCAGGGTATCCTGGGCCTGATAGAGCATCCACCACAGCAGAGACTCTCAGAACTTGTTTGGACAGCAGAGAGCCACAGCCTAACTTTTCTCGCACCAGCTCCCAGGAGCCTTTTAGCACATCAACAGAGGTACCAGCTAATGATGCTCCCAAAATCCTCATGGCTACTGCAAGGCTTGGCCTCCCTTCCTGCAGCACTTTTCATATGGTTTCCAGACAAGGACTCTCTCCTGCTCCCATGCTGTGATGCCTCACAGGCGGTTTTAGCCAGGAGGCTTTCAGAGCAGCTTCATCTCCAAGGGCTCTCGCAGAGCAACTGCTGATGGTGGTGTAGAGCATCTAGAGGAGCAAAGAGCAGGCAGGTGATCAGGACTGTGTGACTTTCCAGCCTGTCTCTGCTGTCACTTAGAGTGCTTCCACTGAAGTTGGGAGTCAAATGCTTGGTCACAGCAACAAGCAGTGATGTTATTTCCTTGGGGCTCAACTGATACATGCCTGCAAAATCTCATCCCTTCCTTACCTTCTGCAAAACCCAGTGTTGCAGGAAAAGCTGTTTGTGTTTATCTGGTAATTGTTTCCAGGTGGCCTTTCCTCTTTACATCCTGCCTCGATGGCTCCCAAACCCCTAGCTCCTCACAGACAGCAGGAGATCACAGAACCCATGGAGGCTCCCAGGCCAGCCTGGGCTGCCTTGTGTCCCTCCCATCTTTCCCTCTAGTCTAGGTGGCCTTGCCTTTCACTCTTCCTCTTTGCAAAGATTGTTCTTGTTCTTATTATTAATCAGGTCTTTGAATGCTGGCTTGTCAGGATTCTGAACCCTGCTCAGAGGCCCTGGGGAGCAATTATTCAGATCCCTGTTCTCAAAGCAAGGCAAGGTCCCTGACTGTTACGTAGTTTGTCCTAGCAGGTTGCTGGCATAACCTTAGTATAGCAAGCATCTGCAGTAAGTCTCCAACAGGCATCAGACACAAAGGATGTGGACTTTTCTTCTTTTCCTGCCTTGCCCCTTTCAAACTTCTCTTCATGGTGCTCTCTGTCATCACAGTGCTTTGCTCTTCTGTCTACATAGAAGCTTTCCTGCCGGGTTGCATCGGCATCAGCCCTGCAGGGATGACAAGTGAAACAGAAAGACAGAGTTAGTTACCATTGCTAGACACATAGCACGCATCTCCCAATTTCTTTCCATCAAGAAGCTGTGAAGTGTGTTGGCACAATACATTAAGGACGCATTGTGCATGTTCACCTGGTGTTGAAGGAGATTCTCTGCGATGCTCCTAGACCTAAGAGAAACCTCCAAACGACAAACTACTTTGCTGCAATCCACCTCACAAAACCCCCCTTTCTGTTGGTCTTTGAAAACCCTTCTCCAAAGGTGGCAAGGACAATACAAGACGCATTGTCAGTCTGCAGGGTACAAAGTGCACAGTTAAAACTGCAAATACAAAAATCAGACCAGGCAGAGTAAGAAACAGACCAATTTACGGAAAAAATAGCAGTAGTTAGAGCACTGGTAAGCTCTTTCTGGATGTTTTTTGGTAAAAGAAGAGGTTGACAAGAAAATAGAGGACGAGTTGGCCCTGGTCTGTAGCAACAGTTACAGCCACTGCAGTTGGACTGTGATTGCTCCACATAGATTTTCTTGGTTCTGCTGCAAAATTCAGGTAAACCAAATAAGGACTGATTTCCCCATGGACACAAAGGTCCTGGGCTAGGCTTCCTGGACTGAATAAATAACGGATTGTTTGATGCAAAGAGAATGGGAGAAGTGGAGGAACAGTGTTAGAGACAATGATTACTTGCCTGACATCATTGAACCTTATCTTGATAACAGCATGGGAAAACACTTCATTTTGGAAGTGTCACAAGGAAATAAACAGGATCGCATCATGTGGCTGCCTGGAAGCCAGAAAATTTGACTCGATGTCTCAGAAATCCCTTCCTCACTCCATTCTGTAGAAATAGCATTCTTTTCCTCCAAGGAAAAATCTAACAAATCCTTTTAGAAATCTTGCCACATTTCCTCCTATTCGACGAATACTTGTGGTCATTAAGAAACTGCATTTCGCCAGGAATTTACCAGCCATCCAAGACGGCTGATATCTCCAATCAAATGATAAGAATTTGTGCTGTAGCAGCTAGAAGGCATTTGGTTGCAAGCCAGCCCCCCTACAGTTTTGTTCCTGTACAAGCAGAACAGAAAGACAGCCTTTTTCCTGAAAGTCTTACTGGCTAAAGGTATAACAAATGTGGTTCGCAGGCTTCCATTCCCAAGACAGCAAAGGTGAAGAGCACTTTGAAGACTCAGGGTGATCATAATTTGGGGCTATTTTTTTTTGCTGATTACATATTTATTCTCTCCCAGAGCCTATTACATTAAGAATGTGCTTTGTATAAGACACAAAACCTCCCTGAAGTCCGGAGCAAGACAGGAATGAACAAGGGACCAGATATCTAGATGGAGAGAAAAATCTTTTGTGAGTATTTCTAGGATATACTGAAAACAAAGTAACAGTTCAGAAGAGAAGTAAGATGTTGTTAATGAGGGGAAAATGGGGCTGGAGGGATTCCTTGCTGAAAATCCGCAAGACAAGCTCAAGTTAGTTAATATGTGTTTTAAATCTTGGAACATCCTCCTTCAGCAAAGATTTAGCATGGGTTATTTTTGGGAGTATGAATAATAACAAGCAATAAGTGAGCAGGGAAAGAAAACAGCCTGCACCCAAGTAGAGAGGTAGAGACAACAAAAATGCACTGGGGCTATAAGGTCTTTCCCTGCAGTGGCAAAGGAAAACAGGGATCTAAACTGGCCTTGTTATCTTCCAACAGCATTTTGAGCCACAGATGTTGAAGCATGTAGAAAGAGGTGGTGACAGAGAAGCTTTTAAGCAAATGACTTGGCTAGCAGGCCTGCTGGGGATGGGAAGAGGAAGGAAGGAACCCTGCTTACCCCTATTATGTGCAGTTATTAGGAGGGAAGCAGGGAACACCCCCTCAGGGCTGCAGTGTGCATCCTGGCACGCTCGTCACTACGCTAAAAAATGCAACACATCATACATAAAATAAAGTTCTTCAGACCTGCTGGAGCTTCCCCATCGCGTCGGGGAGCGGGTGCGGCAGGGGGCGGGGGAGCGAGACCGGGAGCATCCCGGCTCCCGAGAGGAGACGGTGGGAAGAGGCGGGTGGGGGGATGTGGAGCCCCTCCGGTTTGGGAGGAAGACTGGGAGGAAGAGGAGGAGGGGGGAGCCGAGAGAGGAGGGGTTTGGGTACACACCGGGGGACGTGAGGCTGCTTCTGCTGCAGGAGGAAAGTTGGCCGCGCTGCCAGGCAGGGCTGGTTCTCGTGCTTCCCTCCGCCTGCCTCCCTCCCTCTCTCCCCCTCCTCCTTCTTCTCCTCCCCCCCAGGAGCAGAGCGCACGGTGCAGCCGGGCGGTGCAGGCGGCTCCTCGCCCTGCCGGGACCCGGATCCCCCGCGGCCGCCGGGATGCTGCCGGGCACCGCGCTGGGGCGCTGAGCCCCCGGGAGCACCGCGCCGCGGGTCACCTTGCAGGGAGGTGAGTGACCCCCCCCCACCGGCATCCCAACGCCGCCCGGGAGCCATGCACCAAATCCCTGCCCGCCCTTCGGAGCGACGCCGGCTCCTGGGGGAGCCCCGATGGGAGCGGGGACCGAGGGCTGGAGCGGAGGGGATGCTGCTCCCTCCGGGCTGGATGCTGCTCCCCCCTAGGCTGGATGCTGCTCCCTCCGGGCTGGATGCTGCTCCCTCCGGGCTGGATGCTGCTCCCCCCTAGGCTGGATGCTGCTCCCCCCTAGGCTGGATGCTGCTCCCTCCGGGCTGGATGCTGCTCCCCCCTAGGCTGGATGCTGCTCCCCCCTAGGCTGGATGCTGCTCCCTCCGGGCTGGATGCTGCTCCCCCCTAGGCTGGATGCTGCTCCCCCCGGGCTGGATGCTGCTCCCCCCGGGCTGGATGCTGCTCCCCGCTAGGCTGGATGCTGCTCCGTCCGGGCTGCGGGGGGATGTTGCTCCCCCTGGGCTGGAGCGGAGGGGATGCTGCTCGCTCCAGACTGCGGGGAGATGCTGCTCGCTCCGGGCTGGAGCGGAGGGGATGCTGCTCCTCCCGGGATGGAGCGGAGTGGGTGCAGCTCCCCGCTGGCATCCTGGAGGATGCCGGCAGCCGTGCTTCCCCGTGGCCCCTGCTTGGAACCGAAAGGAACACGCTCGGCATGGGTCAGGGGAGGGATATGGCTTTTCCAGTGCCGTGGCAAGGCTTGGGTTGGGAGCACTGGAAGGAAAACTATATCTAAGGTCCCTCTTTTCCCTCCCCTGGGCCAGGAGGAATCCTCTCCAGCTCACTGTGGTCCCCCTCCCGGCACCTAGCCACCCTGCCGGTCCAGGGCAGATGGAAAGGGAGAGAGAGGCTGCGTGGGGATACTCAGCCAGAGCCAGAGTCATACAGGCTCCTTGCAGCCACAGCAACCCTCTCCCCTCACCACCCTGCTCAAGATGCACTGAACTGAATTCCTTTCCCTTCCCATCCTATAGTTTGCAGGCTAAGTTGGAGAGAGGGATGGTTAAAGTGAGAAGACGCTGGTGGTCCTTGCTATTCAGTGATAGAAAAAGGTGACCTTGGGTAAGGAGTCCCCCATGCCTGCCCCATCCTGGGTCGGGTATCACTAAAGCATCCCACAAGGGATCAAGGAGAACCCTTCAGTAGGAAGAGGCTGGCAAATGTACTGAGACCTTTCTGGAATTGGCACTGCAGGAGTGCAAGCCTTCCTGGAACAGGACTGGTTGTGCTCGCTGGTCCAGAGTTCGCTGTGGGAGGAGAGGTGGAAGGGTCTATGCCGGCTTAGAAGTGGTGGTGGGTTTTTATACCCCTATAAGAACACAGAGCTACCTTATGGCTGGAGTTGCTTTGGAGAGCAATCTGTTGAACTGTGTCTTCAAAATAACCAGAGGGGAGGCTGCGTCCTCTATGTGTAACAGAGACAGAAGCAAAAAAAAAAAATTCTAAACTTTCCAGGGAGATTAAATATTCAAATCATAAATCATTAGACACTAATCCCTCATAAAGGGGGCATTAGCAGCAATTAAAAGATGCTTTGATATTCTTAAACCTGAGAAGATGAGTTAACTGCTACTTTCAGGAGGATTACTGTATTATCTTGCTCTACAGTCAGAGCAGAGAACACACTTTTCTACATTCATGTATTTAAATAACTTCCTCTTAATTATAGTTAATGAGCTATCATCTTCAAAGTAGCTGCATTTAGATGTTCTCCGTATTACTCTCACATTACCTTGCTCCAAAGAATAAGCCACTTCTGGTTTTACTGGCCAAGGTGACATTTTATTGGCAGTTTGGTAGTACAGGTCATGCCAGAGTGTACGTAGGATGAGTGCATTTGTTAGGAATTAAATGAAGTTTCCTTTTATTACGTGGGCAAGCAGACATCTCGCACCACTGGTACCATACGCTCTGGAATAAATCTCACATGCACAGGAAGGCTCTTCGTTAATACAAATGCAGATGTAATGCAGTACCAGTGTATAGACGCACTACCACTACACATTTAACTCAATGAAGGCTGCTTTCTGGATTTATAATGCTTTCACTTCTGAGGAGAAAAGGTGCAGCACTGTTGGATAAGGCTTTTTGTCTTTCTTTCTACTGCAAATTTATATCTGCAGAGAGCTATAAATGCTTTTGTCCAGGAGCGTTTTTTAACCCTGCCTATGTGGTTATTAAGATTGCAGATTACATATTAGGACTTCCAAATGTTGCCTTCTTCATTTTGAAGACTCAGCTTTTTCCAGGTTATTGTTTGTACAGTGTCATTGTGAAAAAAAAAATGGAGAAGAATTGTGGAGGTTTAAATAGGAGGAAAATACTCTGTGTGGTCAGTGGCTTTGCTTTGACAAATGTGAGTGATTGGTGTCTGTGTGTTTGCCTGTGAGTGTGCATCTGCTCATATCCGAATACATGTCCTCTCACTATCAAATCAGATGCTTCTGAACAATCTTTCCCTAGTAAAAGTTGGAAATTAGTTTGAGCCATGAGATCACAGCGAAATGCTCCTCTTCAGATGTAAATGTCTGTGACCCTGAGGATTCTGGTGGAGCTGATCCAGCTCATAGCATCTAAGAATCAGAAGATTCTGCGCTTTGATTTTGGTGCCATAATGTTGTGACAAACACTGGTTGTTTTCATTGCACCTGCAAAGGCTGCATTTTAGAACAGAGGTGCAGTACATCAGAGGTGTGAGTCCATGCATGATTTTAACACTCCTGGTTTCATACACAGCATCCCTGTAGATGTATATCTCTGTGTATGTACCTGTATAAAACCTGAAAGTGTAAAGTTTCCTCATTAACGACCCATCCAAATTCATGCTGTAAAGTATTTCTGTCCTTAAGCTTTGAGACTTTAGTTCACTGAGGCATGAGAAGATTTAACTGACCGTTCACGTCTGTTTGAGCAGTGGTTTAATGGGGTTTATGTGATGCTTTGATTGAGTGCTCAGACCCATTAAGAATCACAGATTCATAGAATGGTTTGGGTTGGAAAAGCTCTTCAACATCATCTGGTTCTAACCTCCCTGTCATGGGCAGGGATACCTTCCAAAGGATCACGTTGCTCAAAGCCTCATGCAAACTGTCCGTGAACACCTCCAGGGATGGGACAGCTGCAACTTCTCTGGACAACCTATTCCAGGGCCTCACTAGCCTCACAGTAAAATATTTATTCCTAAGATCTCATCTAAATCTCCCTTATTTCAACTTAAAACTGCTCCCCCTGCTCCTATTCCTGCTCTCCCTGATCAAGAGCCCTTCCCCAGCTTTCCTGCAGCCCCTTTCAGTACTGGAAGCTGCTCTAAGGTCTCCCCAAAGCCTTCTCTTCTCCAGGCTGAACAAGCCCAACTCTCTTAGCCTGTCCTTGTATGGGAGGTGCTTCAGCCCTCTGATCATCTTTGTGACCTCCGCTGGACTCACAGAACTACGATCTTTGAAATGGAGTTTGCAAATGAATAATTTAGTTGGAAGACAATCATGTCATAATTAAAGAGTTCAGCTCCTTGAGGGGGGACCTGCCCATTTTAGGTCCCAGGAGATGACTAGTTTGGTGTCAGGTTCTGCAGGACAGCTGTGCTCAGTTTGCTTCTTGACATCTCCTGCAGCAGCGCATGGTGTCCCCATGCCTGCCTCTCATCTCTCCACCACAAAATGATTTCCCTTCTCCCCACTGCATGTGGCTTACAAGATCATGGAGGCAATGTTGGGTTGATATGCTGCCAACCTGTGCCTCGCATAGAGGAATCTCCTAGGTGCCCCTAGGAAAAGGGAAGAGGTTATAGGATTTTTCTTTTCAAGCTTTAGCAATGTCCTGAGTCTGATAGGCCCCATTATTCATTTCCACTCTGATTTCCACAGGGAGGAGTGATTATGGGGCTAAGAAAGGTCTGTAAAGGTCAATCTACACCCACTGATGCTATTTTTCCATGATTCCCTGCCTGCCCTATCTGCCTCCAGCTACAAGTTTCACTGTGTATAAATCACTTATTCTGTAAAGCTTTTGTCCCAAAGCGTATTCCTGGCTCTGCAATTCTTCTAGAGCCTGATGAAGCAAGGCTGATTTTATTGCCCCAGCAGTGGCTGCTTAATCTAATTATTCTCACCCTGATGAACTGGCACTCGCAATTTTACAGTATCACAGAATGGTTTTTCTAGCAAAGTGACTTACAACCCTGGGGTGCTTTGCTTGGGGCTGGAGGTATGGAAACCTTCATTTTACACCAAGTCTGTACCACTAGGCTGTCTTCCTGTTCTGTCCTCTCTTTATTTATCATTCCTGCTTCAGGAAGATCTCAAATCCCAGCCTAGACCATAGTGTTGGCATGTTACATGCAGAACAAGCATGAGGCAGGTGTCTTTTCCAGCTTTGTTTCCTGCATGCAATGTGGAAATGCAAGTGGAGCCAGATGAGCAGGATGTACATGAGAACTGGGTTCTATGAGGGCTTGGATGCCCATCAGGAATAAGACTTGCGTGAGTTAGTAAGGCCTGTCCTCAAGCCCGGGTGTTTCTATCTGTGGGCCAGCCTGGTTACAAACACAGTTTACCAGGGATTTTAGGTCAAAGGGAGGCAGACCAAGAGGACCAGGTGATGCTGTGATGCTGATATTCCCAGGTGAGCCTCTCAGATTTCATTTAGATGTTCCATTGTGTGTGACCAGGACTTTGCCTTGCTGCAGGTTTCTACAGGGCAGATCATCAGGTAGCTTCTTCTAAGCTGGAGAATTTTAATTCTGTTGCAACACTAGGCATCACTAAAATAAGGCAGAGGGTTTTGGTGGTAACTCAGTCCTTCCCAGACCTTTAGATCTAGATTGACTTTCAGAAAATATCCAGACCGTGGCACAGGGACCAAAAAGACTGAGGCATCACATCTTTCACCTGAGAGGGCATCTTGTCTATCAGGGATACACTCAGCAAAACAAGCAGCTCAGCTGTGCATAAGCTTTCACTCTGCAAAACATGGGTCATGGCTAAATCCACAAGAGCAATAGTTCTGGCCCCAAACTTGGAGTTAAAAGTGTGGATCTGAGTCAAGTTTTCCCCAGAAGCTGGATCAGCTCTTGGTCAGAGGCTAGGAGTGCTCTCCAGTCCATGCAGGAGAGTTGCGGGACTCAGTTTGGAGGATGTTTTTCTCAGTGAGGGCACTCTGAACAATTAAGGATGCAATTATACACCCCAGAGAACAGCTGTATTCACTTGCTTCAAAAGTGAAAGGCAGCACAATTTTCTGCTCTTCAAGCTGGCAAACAGAGCCTTCAGCCTGACCACGCAGCTGAAGGCAGCGACTTGAGCTGTTTCATTATGTGTCTCTCTATTTATTATGTCATGAAGGTGAGTTTTATTACACTGGATGTTAGAGCTTTACAGAACAGCTTTTTGTTATGGAAGGAGAAGAAATGTCAGCTTGGCCTTCTGCTGAGAGAGATACGTCTTTTAAAGTAAGATTCACTCACTCCTCATGACTCAATCTTCCCAGTCTGAATGGGGGGCAGGGGGCTTAGAGGGGGATGATGAAGCTGGATATGTTTGGGTTTGTCAGATGGGTTCTATTCTGTGGTATTGGGGACCCTCTGAACAGCAGTGCTGTGAAGGACCTGGTACTATAGGCTGGTGCAAAAGCATCCTTTGCTGTGTGTGCTACTGAATAAGCCGGCTCAAAGTGGAGAGTATGTATTTGCAGCCAGGAGAGAATAAGAAGACATGAGAAAAGCATGTGTTTGGCATGTACGTGAAAGGTTTTGCTCATGAGGAGATGCAGAGTTAGGACAGGATCCAGCTGCTTGTAGCTTCACACTGAGCTCACCAGCCACTTGGTCAAGGCTGATTCCTAAGTTTCATGTGTCCAGGTGTAGTTCGGTAGCTGGTAACAGCTTTTTGACACTGAGCTTTACCCAGTTGTGTGGGTGAAATGAATTTCTCACTTAAAAAGGCATGGAGCCTGATTTTTTTGACTGCTTTTGCTTTGCAAAGTACTTGTCATAAGTTGTGTGGATGGCAAGGTGGTTTTGTATTGGTGCCTACCACCACAGGCAGGGTTATGGCCATCACAGCCAGGTGCTGTAATTCAGGTAAGTTGTTCATTAGCTGAAAAGTGCAGTTTTATCTTCAAATGAAAAAAATTGTGACTTTGGCCTAAACTCAACAAAAGAATGAGTTGGAAAGGAGGATTGCTAGAAAAGCCTGTTTTTAGTTGGAGGCAAACTGAACTAAAAGACACTTCATTCATTTAAAAATAAATAAATGAAACATTACACTTCATTTTGGCTTAGGCAAGATGCTTCAATCTGCTCTAAAGGCAATATTTTGTTCCAGAGATAACATTTTGTGGTTTAGGTCAACACAAGGTAATTCCTCCTTTCTCCCCCCTGCTCTTTGATTCAGCTAGTGAATCAAGCAATCAATTATTCAGACAGATCTAATATGCATATGGTAATTGTTTCCACACTTAAATATACCTCTGGACAGGCAATCAAGAGATCTGGATTTTAGTTGCAGTTCTGCTGCTGTGCCTGATGTGACCTTGGGTATTCCCCTGCACTTAGAGTCCTTCTTTTCGAGGGCAGGACAGGTCCACATCTCATAGTGGATTTGCTGCTTATTGGTAATACTAAAATAGCACGGAGGTATTTTTGCTTCCACTGTTAGCAATTAAACATTTAGCTCTCTCTAATGCATGCATTCCTAATTCTCCCAGTGTGAGTTAGTTGTGTTGCCTTATGAAACTCCCTGTAGTTTACTTAGTAGGTCAAAAGGAATTTCAGCTGCTGAAATAGCAACGCTCCCTTAAAACAAAGCCAATTTTCATGAGCAAAGCTAAATCAAAGAAGAAGAGTACAAGTGGGAAGGTTTTTTTTCCTGCCTTTTCTTAAATATTTCACTTTGTAATCAGCTCTCCACAGCCATACATTGCCTGTGATTTCTCTCAAGCGAAAGCTCCACATGTGTTGTTGCAATTTCTAGATGTTAGAAGTAGCTTAAACTACATTGAAGCCTGTTGCATTATGCATTAAAAACTCCCTTATACCTGAAAGCTTGCACCTGGAAACCTCTCACAATGTGGCTTTTGTCAGGCTGCGGCTCTCACCATTTGCCTTGCCTTTTCTTCAGGAAATCTTTTTCCTCTCTGCTTTCTCTGTGCTGGCAGTGGGAGAATCAGCATCAAACCCAGAGGCAGTTTGCTGAATCTGGTAGTTGTGAGGCTGCATCAGTTTCTTCTGGTGTGTTGTGGTTTGAGCTGAATTAGAGTCAGTTTTGCAATTAACTCATTTGCCCTAAGTAACTTCATTCTCTGAAAACCAACTGCGTGTTTTTGAGACTGTGTTCTTCTTCCAAAGTGATATCACTGGGCATTGGTACGCATAAAGACCAATGCTTATTTTTATCCCTATAGTAACCAAGGCCATCCTTGAGCTGGCAGGAGAGGGCTGTACCTGTGAGGAGAGGCAAATAGGGCAGGTGACTGTAAACTGACCACTAGAGTATTCCATCCCATGTACATCATGCTCTGTATAAAACTGAAAGATCACGAGGGTTTTGCTCTCTTCTGTGATGGCTGACATCCAGCGAGGACCTCGTTTACCTAGTTGATCCTGACCTTGGATCCATATGTTCCTGAGTCCAGTTCCTGTATCCAGCTCCCTCCTAGCCATGGACCCATTCCTTCATGTTTGCTCTACAATATTTCACAGAATCACAGAATAACCAGGTTGGAAGAGACCCACCGGATCACCGAGTCCAACCGTTCCTACCAAACACTAAACCATATCCCTCAGCACCTCGTCCACCCGTGCCTTAAACACCTCCAGCGAAGGTGACTCAACCACCTCCCTGGGCAGCCTGTTCCAGTGCCCAATGACCCTTTCTGTAAAGAATTTTTTCCTAACGTCTAGCCTAAACCTCCCCTGGCGGAGCTTGAGGCCATTCCCTCTTGTCCTGTCCCCTGTCACTTGGGAGAAGAGGCCAGCACCCTCCTCTCTACAACCTCCTTTCAGGTAGTTGTAGAGAGCAATGAGGTCACCCCTCAGCCTCCTCTTCTCCAGGCTAAACAACCCCAGCTCTCTCAGCCGCTCCTCATAAGGCCTGTTCTCCAGCCCTTTCACCAGCTTTGTTGCTCTTCTCTGGACTCTCTCCAGAGCCTCAACATCCTTCTTGTGGTGAGGGGCCCAGAACTGAACACAGGATTCGAGGAGCGGTCTCACCAGTGCCGAGTACAGAGGGAGGATAACCTCCCTGGACCTGCTGGTCACGCCGTTTCTGATACAAGCCAAGATGCCATTGGCCTTCTTGGCCACCTGGGCACACTGCTGGCTCATATTCAGTCGCTGTCAACCAACACCCCCAGGTCCCTCTCCTCCAGGCAGCTTTCTAGACAGACTTCTCCCAGTCTGTAGCACTGCACAGGGTTGTTGTGCCCCAAGTGCAGGACCCGGCATTTGGCCTTGTTAAACCTCATGCCATTGGACTCTGCCCAGCGGTCCAGCCTGTTCAGATCCCTTTGCAGAGCCTCCCGACCCTCCAGCAGATCGACACTTCCACCCAGCTTAGTGTCGTCCGCAAACTTGCTAAGGGTGCACTCGATGCCTTCATCCAGGTCATTGATGAAGACATTGAACAGGGCTGGACCCAGCACTGAGCCCTGGGGAACCCCACTTGTCACTGGCCTCCAGCTGGATTTCACACCATTTCCCACCACTCTCTGGGCCCGGCCATCCAACCAGTTTTCCACCCAGGAGAGTGTGCGCCTGTCCAGCCCAGAGGCTGACAGTTTCTCAAGCAGAACGCTGTGAGAAACTGTGTCAAAGGCTTTGCTGAAGTCCAGGAAGATACATCCACAGCCTTTCCCTCATCCAGTAGCCGGGTCACTTTGTCATAGAAGGCGATCAGGTTAGTCTGGCAAGACCTGCCTTTTGTGAACCCATGTTGACTGGGCCTGATCACCCGGTTCTCTTGCATGTGCTTCATGATAGCACTCAAGATCACCTGTTCCATGACTTTCCCTGGCACTGAGGTCAGACTGACAGGCCTGTAGTTTCCTAGGTCCTCCCTGCGGCCCTTTTTGTAGATGGGCACAACATCAGCCAGCCTCCAGTCCAGTGGGACTTCCCCAGTCTTCCAGGACTGTTGGAAGATGATGGAAAGGGGTTTGGCCAGCACATCCGCCAGCTCCTTCAGTACCCTAGGGTGAATCCCGTCCGGCCCCATAGACTTGTGACTGTCCAGTCGGGCTAGCAAGTCTCTGACCACCTCCTCTTGGATCATGGGAGCCTCATTATGCTCCTCTAGCTCCTGGGTTTGTACACAGGCGGAACGACCCTCCTTACGACTAAAGACTGAGGCAAAGAAGGCATTAAGTACCTCAGCCTTTTCCTCATCCCCTGTTACTGTTGTCCCTTCTGTGTCCAATAGGGACTGTATCGTCATCAAGTGGTGGGGGTGCGATCTCATATATTTTATTACTTTCTAATTATTTTTATCATCATTATTATTATCATTTCATTAAAGCTGTAGTTTTAGTTTCCAACCCACAAGCTTTTTTCCTCTCACTTCCCTCTCCCTGAGGGTGGGGCGAGGGGGAAGGGATTTGGGAGTCCAACTGCATGGTTTTAACTGCTGAAATTTAACCGGGCCAGGGCTAAACCATGACATGGTGGCACAGCCCTGCAAGAGGTGTGTTATTGTCCCTCCTTGCCATGTTGGTGTAAGGTTTGAAGTCACTGCAGGGCTGGCAGGAGGGTGTGGGAGCAGTGAATGTCTTGCTGGGGGCATGGGAGTCAGGTGGGAATCTGCCAGGAGCAGAGAGGTTTGGATCCCAGGGTACCTCAAGCCAAAGGAACCTCAGGAGGTCTGTAGTCCGATTTTGTGCTCAGAGCAAGGTCAGCTATGGGGTCACACCAAGTTGCTAAGAACTTCATCCAGTTGGGTCTTAAAAAAACTCCAAGGATGGAGGCTGCACAAACTTGCTGTGCAACCTTTTCCAATGCACAACTGTCTTCATGGGGCAAAGATTTCCCTTATTTCCAGGATCTTCATACAAGTATTGCAAGATCTGCAGGGAATGGCAGGAGGTAGAGCCATAAGCCTTGGTAGTAGATGAGGACTCACCCTTTGGCCTCACCATGGCTTGCCTTTTTCTCTAAGCTTTCTTGCCAATAAACCAGGCTTTCAGGCTGGTGATGTCTGGCCAAGCCAGGTGAGACCTTCAGGTTGTAGTTCTGCATGGATGAGTATGTTTTTCATCTGTTGTGAGGAAAGAGTGTGTCTTTTCAGCTGCAGTCTGCTATTTCAGAGGTAGTAGAACCTTTTGTTCACATAGAACTTTTGGTATGTGGTGAGGTCTCCTGAAGCCTAAAACACCCTGAGGCTGTGCTAGAGCTGTGCCGGGTGTAAAGCCCCATGGAGCCAGGAGGACAACAGCATCCCACGGGGTTGCAGAAGAGCAGAGGAGTGTTGGGATGGTGGGCAGTAGCAGAACTGGCTTCTGCTCCTTGTCTTCCAGAGCCTGGGGCGCAACATTTAGCTGTTCTCTCCTAGCCCTTTCCCCAGCTTGCATTTCTCTGTCTCACACCGTTTGTTTAATTAGTTTGTCAGCCACTGTCATCATAGCAGGAGCCTGCAGACCCAGCAGAGCGTAGCTCTCATTGCAGCTACCGTAGCTGGGCTCTGCTGTAACACGAGTGATAGCTTAATAAACTGCAGCATTGCAGACTAAATATCTTGGCACTGGTTGCAGCTTCTTATTTTAAGAAGTAAGTGAGAGAAAAAAAGAAAGGCAAGATTATGGCTCTACCTTTAATACCAGAGACTTGAGTAAAAATGTCTAATCATCAAGGTAAGAAAAAATAGATCGAAGTTTGATCTACTATTTGTCAATAGCTGGAACTTGGTTTTCTGTTCTGGTTCCAGCCTTGAGTCTTGAAGTGCAGAATTATTTCTGGATAGCCTGAGTACCAGTGAGTGATTTGTGGGGAGAAATTCAAACTGTGCAAAGACAAATGAAACCTGAATCAAACCAGTTAAATTAACTCTGCATCTTGGAAAAGACTGAACAGCTCTCTTATTTAGAGGCCTCTGATGAGTTTCATTTTCCTGTCAGCATCATTTTAAAACCTCACTGCAGTCCTAGGTAATGAGAGTGGCTCTTTTTCACTTTGAGTGTTGGCTCCCTGCAGACAAGGCAGCCTTTGGTTGCCTCAGGTGGTCTATCAGAGGCTATCTGCTCAGCCATCCTGCCATCCAGGATCCTCCAGCCCACAGTCTGACCTGAAAATTGGGGCAGTATTAATTTTAGGACCTGTCTGTGAGTTGTGAACATGTGAGCCTAGCCTGGTGTCAGGTTAGTGAAAGCTCTTAATGAAAGAGTGGTGACTGAATCCACCTCTACCCCCAAGGACTTCCAGCAGGCAGGGTATGGGCTCTGAGCCACTGTATAAGCATTTGCTGCCTTTTCCCCCTAAGCATCATTCATGGCCACATGCCCCTGTTCATGGCTCTTCCATCTGAACCTGAGGGACTCATTTCACCTACTTCACTTATCTAAAGCTTAATATTGAGCTGAGAGGATCGCCCCTGTAACTTGCAGGGGTGTAGTTACTCTGAAGGGAGTCTGAGCCTGCTGGTCCTATTCACCTTGCATAGCTGCCATTCATTTCTCCCAAGATACATCCTCAGGTGTCTGCAGTAGGTGAAATGAAGTCCAGACTTTCAAATCTAATTCTCTCACCAACACTGAAGTAGCAGCAGCTTATAAAGGCCATGGTAATCTGATTTAACTCTCTTCAGCTGGTGGTTGGAAAGACAAAAGACAAGGGAGGTTCTCTTTATCCATGAGGATGTGAAATTTCATTTGTGACTGACGGTGCTCTTAATCCCGCCTTTCTATTGATGAAGAATCTCTGGGTGCCTCAGCTGTTTCTCACTTTCCTTAGGCAGCAATTGACCTTATTTCAGCTTCGCATCAAAATTCACTGGCAATCAAGGTGCTATTGATTTAAACCTAATGGCCAGCCACTCATGAATTTCACCTGGAAAAGAAAAATCAATGCCATATTATTATTATTATTGTTGAGACATTCTAATGAAAAGGCGTAAGACTCTAGCCAGCTCCTTACCATTAAGCAATACAGTTGCAGGGCTGAAAACATTGGGTCAGGCTCTGGTAAAGAAGGCCAGCCAGCTACAGACTGGAATAGCTCTAGGCTTAAACAGTTTTCCTTGAGTGCACACTGCCATCCACATCTCTCTTTGCTGACCTTCCCTCAGGCGTGCAAGTTGCACTCCTGTGTTAGACCCCAACGAGTGTGTCTTGAGCAACGCACTAGCCCTATTACTGTTTGGGAAGGATGCTCCCTGCCTGTCCTTGCTGAATTTCAGATGTTTTCTTTCCTCCCTCCTCCATCCCAAGGGGTAGGTTTCAGTCAGAATCTGCAAGATTGTTTTACAAGACTGGTTTAAATGCACTGGTAGGCACTGGCCAGGTAGATGCTTAGATCTACATTAGGCCTGAGCAACACCACAGGCTCCCCCTTATCTAGTACATGATGCATACCAGGATCCATCTGTTGCCCATAGGATGAATAGTTTGACATTAATGTGTCCATGCTGCTAAATTCTCTTATGTGCCAAAATAATGCAGGCTTCTCAGAAGCATGCATGGCACTTATTTAGTGCAGCGTAGGTATCATCTGGGAGAGGACACAGGCTGAAGCCAGGCTATGGGGTGTGCTTAATGCTTTGCTGATGTGCGTGATTATGGAGAATGCTTGAGCCTATAATGAGGTTGTTCTCAGTTCCTTGGGATGGTAGAGATATCAGCCATATTGTACCAAAGCCACCATAACAAGTCCTGGTTTAGGTCTTTAGCAGAACCTTGTCTGTTGGGACTCCACATACTTTAGTGCCAAATCACTTTTTTCAAATGTTGTTCAGTCTCGGGATTCCTTTTAATCAGCCTTTTGCAAAAGGACCATCATGTAGGCTGATGTTTAGAAGCAAGGAGTGACACGGGGCAGTCCAGATGCCTGACAACACCTGCATCCCAGTGGGAGATCTCATTGCATTCTACAGCTTCCTCACAAGGGAAGGAGGAGGAGCAGGTGCTGATCTCCTCTCTCTGGCCGCCAGTTATAGGACTCAAGGGAATTGCAGGAAGATGTCCCAGGGGAGGGTCAGGCTGGGTATTAGGAAAAGATTTTCCACCCAGAGAGTGGTGGAGGACTGGAACAGCTCCCCAGGGAAGCAGTCATGGCGCCAAACCTGATGATAGTGCAGAAGCATTTGGCCAACATCCTCAGACACACAGTGTGAACATTGGAGTTGTCCTATGCAGAGACAGGAGTTGGACTTGAAGATCCTTGTGGATCTCCTCCAACTCAGGACATTCTATGATTCTATGAAGTTCTCCTGGGTCTCAGGTCTCTTAGGCATACTAGAACATTTTCCCTCGTGGCCTCTTCTTAATTTTTTCCTCTTGTTCCTGAAGAGCATGAGAAGAACTGGAGGATAGTTTTCATTATTTCTCACGATTTTGGAGAGTCTCTGTAAAAATAAACATTAAGGAGATGGATGACCACCTAAAACTGCATAGGAACATGTACTGATCTGCATACCAGCTACCTTTGGTGTCACTGTGCTTACAGAGCCTCATTTGCACCCACTGAAAGCAAGCATTTTCCATGAAGACAATATTGCTGTCAGAGGAAGTGTTTCCAGAGGCAAGTGCAGAGACAATGTGAAGGGAGTCTGACAGTGCAGCTCGAAGACACGAGATAAAGCTGCCTTAAAATGGCATTTTGCTGCAGGCTGCTTAAGCCAAATAATACCCATTTGTTCGAATGATGTGACCGCATGAAGGTGCAAGGCCTGACCCAAGCTTTGCTACAGCCATTGATGCTGTGGACAACTATTGACCTCTTCATCCAGTTTCCTGGGTTGGGATTTGTTTGATTTGCACACCTTCTTCCAACTTCTACTACATCTGTGGCATATTTCTGCTGCCTACCTCAGTTTGCTTGGACAAATGGCAGGGCTAATAAAGCTTCTGAGATGGTTTACAGTTTTGGGTGAAGTCTCTCGGGCTTCAGTGGGGTTGCTGGTTCGTGTCCCATGTCAGGGAGCCTTGCATTTTTCCAAGCCAGCTGAGGGGCAGCTGAGTAAAGTATCCTGACAACTTACTCTTCAATTGCTGAGTTTTTCTCAGCTTCTGCCTGTGGTGATGTACTTTCATCTTGTTTCTTTGGCAGGGCTGAAGGAAGAAGGGCAACCTGTTTGAGACACGGCAGAATGATCTAAACAAGTGTCCCACCCAGACTGGGTAAAGCATGGGGCGTTCCCCAACTGAGGTTGTAACGGGGTCCCATCCAGCCTCTGAAGCCTCCTAAACAGCAAAATTAGGACAGCTTAGCCCACAGCAGGTCTTGCAAGTTGCTGGCTCAGTGGGGAGCAGTGGATGGAAGACTCGTGCTGCAAGGACTAGTCCTAAGGCATATGTGTGGCATGTTGGCCTCCCAACCTACTCTTACCTGCTGAACTTCACTTTCTTCCTCCAAAACCATCTCCAGCTCACACCAACATGTCTCTGCTGACAAAGGCTGCTGTTGCCCTGCTGGGAGCAGGGAGAGAGCATGGTCCTCTGTCTGTTTAGCCAAGGCATAGCTGTACATGGAAATGAGCTTTCCTTGGAAAGGCAGGGCATCCAATCTCACTCTTATCTGCTGCAAGGGGATTGAGGGCTTTGGGATTAATCGTTCAGTGAAAGCGAGTCCAAGCTAATCTGCGAATTGGTTTAATTTTGCCAGCAGGTTCCCCAGGGTTCAGCTGAGAGCTGTGTTGTGCGAATTCCAAGGGATCCTTCTGTGGTGTGTTTTCACTTGGGTGGTTTTCCTGGCAGTTCACTTAGGACAAGTGCTGAACTGTTTTATAACACAGTAACACGGATTTTCTACATGTTAAACCAGATGCTGTGAATGCAAACATTGCATTAGTTAAGCAATCGTTAATTTCTTTTGTACGCCAAATAAGTTTCTTGCCTCATTTGCCATATAAGAACAGTAAACCCACTCTTAGCAATGGTTTAAATCTCTTGCAAGCCCAAAGGAAGACTGCAGATACTATGGAAGTGTGGAGTTATTTAAAAGAAATAAAATCAGGCATTTGCTAGCCATTGCTCTGTTAAAGGATCTCTGATATAAAAGGGAAATAGAGAGAAAGCATAAAGTGAAAATAATATACATGTATGTGTTTGTATGTGGAATTCTTGTTTTCTTCTAGGCAGCACACCCAGGATAGGTAATTCTGTCATAAGAATTTGGCCTTAGAAGATTTAATATGACACTTTTAAAGCCAGGAACATTTTTGTGATTTCTATGGTCAGGCACAGAAAAAAACCCTGAGCTCGTTATTGCTGCAGCAGACAGATACATAATTCAAAAAGCGTTTTCCTTTGGCTGCACCTGAGCAGGACTGGTGTCCTGGTGAGAAAGCATTTGGGCTGGATAAAGGTACTTTTAGCGTTCTGAACTATCCCTTTGATTTCTCGCACCTTAGTGCAGCCCACATGGAACAGAGCCAGGCTGGTGGTCTGATGAGACAAAGGACGGTTGTCATTACAGTGCAAAAGGAGACAACCAGCTCCTGAGGCTCAAGCAACTGTTGCCTCTGTGTCTTCCAGGTGAATCTGGATGGGGATTGTTACACTGACAAGCCCCATCACAGCTATTTAATCTGTCACCCTGGAGCAGTCTCATAGGTATTGGAAGTACTAGGGCTGGGGATTTCAGACCCTGTCCAGAGGAGTTTAAATTCCTCTGGGTCAAATCCAATCTTACCTTCAGGTGGTGTTTCTTCAGCTGATTTGAAGAGCAGTGCCTGATTCTTTCCCTTCAGCTGGGTTTTCAAAGGGTAGTAAAGCACTGGTGAAGTGCAAAGGGTAACTGCAGGGACTGATGGCTGAACACGCTAGCCTGTCCCCCATAACAGCAGATTTCTGAGAACTGAATATTGTTCTTTTATCTCTTATTCTTGGTTTTTTTTCCCAATTTCTTTTATCGGACCCTTTAGAAGAAAGGGATGATGTCCTGAGAATGACAGTGGTATACCTGTGGGACGATGGAGAAGGCATCATAGGCCTTTTCTGATGAGGCCCACAATTACCGAGAAGTAATCTGTCACCACATATTGTCATCTGCTTCTGTTTACCCCCTGGATTTGGGTGGGGGGGTTGCCTCTCCAAGTGGGGATATATTTGGAGAGATGTGGCAATGTGTGCACATATGAGGTCCCGCACCAAAAAAAAAAAAAAATTAAAAATGAGGCCATAACTTTTTTATTTAACAAATTAAGATGATCAACCATGATCCCCTTCAAAACAGTTCCCTTCGGAGTTGACACAAGGCTGCACACAATGCTGCTAATGTTCGAAGCAATTCTGCAGATCATTTTCTGAAAGGCTGTTGAGAATCTTCATCGGTTTTGCTTACACGCCTTCCACAAATAAAAATAGAGTTCCTTTGAGCACTGACTTTATCTTTTGAATCTCTTCATCATGATCTTCAATCAATAATAGAAAAATTTCTGATGCTGATTTTTTCAGTTTCACAAGAAACTTGCTGTTTCACTGTCTGCTCTTGGGCACCAACATTTGCAGACTGAGGGTAAGAAAGCATCTCTATTTGAACACCTGTCCACTTGTACTGTGTGAAGCAATCAAGCTGAGCCTTGTCTCACTGTGACAGGTTAGAACATGTTCTATAACCACCTCTTTGCCTCTCCACTCCTACTTTTGGTTCCCAAGCTACAGGGTTAGTCTCATCATTTTTTGTGTCAGACCTTGTATGTGGGACTGTATTTCCTTTTGAGGGATACCAAAGACAAGCTGATTTGGGTGCTTAGATATGTAATCTGTTGCCAATGTCCTCACTTTGGTATCTGTTTCCTTTCTTCATCAGGAAAATGGGACTGACTACGCTAGTGTGACCTGCCTCTAAGGTGCAACAAAATAAACACCACCTGTCCCACTTCCTCAGACACCTCCCAGCATGGATGGCTTGGTTGAGCAGAACAGTGTGCTAATGCACAGTAAGATTGCTGAAGCTGGGAAAAGGAATGGTTTAATTAATACAAGGAACTTAGTAGCAGAAAGCCGAGATGGTCTGGTCTCTGTGTACCCAACCCCCCAGTATCAGAGCCACCGAGCAGGGAGCCTTTCTTCTCCAAGCTGCCGGGAGAATGGCAGGAATGACCCCGTGCAGCAGCTTCTGGACCCCAACATGCTGCAGCAGACAGTGGAGTCTCACTACCGACCCAACATCATCCTCTACTCGGAGAACGTGCTGCGTTCATGGGGTGAGAGCATCGGCTCAGAGTGCTGCGAAACCACCTTCATTGAGGATCGATCCCCTACCAAAGACAGCCTGGAGTACCCAGACAGCAAGTTCATTGATCTCTCAGCAGATGACATCAAGATTCACACCCTCTCCTATGATGTGGAGGAAGAGGAGGATTTCCAGGAGCTAGAGGTCAGATATTGTTTGGGATATGTGGGGAAGGCTTAGGGGGAGTGGGTAATATTTGGGGTTCAGTGGACAGCCTCCAAGAACTGGTATGCAAGGGATTAGCTGCTTTGGAAGCTGATTTGCACAGGATCAGCTCTATTGTTCTCTCCTTTGGCCAGGACATTGAGCACTCATCTTTGTTGTCTGGGTCAAGTCCCAACTCTGTGGTATTAATGGTAAAATTGCTACTGGCCAGAATGGGGATCAGCATCTCCTTCCTGCTTCTGAATGGGCTGGTCAGAAACTGAAGACAACTAATGTTCTTAAATGCTGTGTAAGGTTGGGGTCAAGAGTATCTGTCCACATACATGGAACTTGTCTTACTCATCAGGACAACATCACCTCTTACTTTATCCTGGATTGAAAAGAGCATAAAGCAGATTGTTTTGCATTCAGGCTCAAATGCAAAACATTTCCGTGTCTGAACGGACACAAACCCAAAAGTCTTTGGATTTCAAGCTGCAATGAATCCACTCTCTCTGAAACAAAAGATTTTTTTCTGATGGTGTGAAACACTTCATTAGATTCTAAATATTATTATTTTTTTAGATTCTTGTGCTTCGTTGTTTGCTCGCAGACAGTAAGAGGTTTCATTCTACAAATGGGACAGACTATGGAAATCAACTTCATTCTTTCTTAAATGATGCAATTTTTTACTTAAGAAAACTCTTTTTGTTTTCATCTGAAGCCAGCTGCCCCAGTGCAGCACAGATTATGTTTGCCAGTGTGCATGGGAATGGAGGGGATGCATAATGCTGTTGATCCCAAAACTTGGACACAGATTCCTAACCTAGCAAAGCCCATTTGGCTGTCTGAAACAAAGGCGTACCTTCCACTCAAATATTGAACGTGTGATCAAAAACCTATTTTTTTGTGTTTCTCTGTTGCAAGAGTTTTCTCCACTGAGACCTAACAAGTCCTAAAACTTCTCTTTTCACCTCTTGTAGCACCAGTGTCTCACCCTGTGGTCAGCAACCCATCAAGGGCCCAACTTCTCCGTTACTCTCTTTTTTTTCTCTATTGATAATGTAGGGAGATATTGAAAAGGTAGGGGGAGAGAAGTGTTTTTCCCGGTGAGTGCCAGTAATGCCATATTAAATGCTGCTGCAGTGAGACAAGAAGTTTCTCTCTGAGGGGTTGGGAGGTTGTTAAACTCAAATCACACCCTGCTACATCATCTCAAAATTGGCTGTAGGAAGTCTTGTTTTCATAGTCTCTAGTTGCTGCCTTTTTGCTCTAGTTTCTCTCATGCAGCCATGAATCGAATGACTGGAGCAGGTGTGTAACTGCCTAATGGTGGTATTGACATATCTGCCCTGATGTTTAGGCAAGCAAAGCAAAATGTCTCCCTCTTGTCAATCCAAATCCAGCAAGACCTTGTTTAGTCAATTGTTGGAGGACAGGCTAAAAATGGCCGGGAAAATATACAGGACAAGGAAAAAATGTTTTGTACTCAATATATTTTCCCTTGTTTTGGTGGGATATCTGAGGTACCTTTGCAATGTTGGTCCCTAGATCAGGGCATCTCTTCAAAGTGGTACCATGGAAGCTTGACTGGCTTTTCATGGAGAGAAGGTGTTTCTAGAAAATTACTGGTAATACTGAAGGTCCGGAGAAAGTGGCTTCATAGAATGGTTTGGGTTAGAAGGGACCTTAAAGGTCATCCCGTTCCTACCCCCCTGCCATGGACAGGGACACCTTCCACTACATCAGGTTGCTCAAAGTCTCAGCCAGCCTGGCCTGGAACACCTCCAGGGATGGGGTGTTCACCACTTCTCTGGGCAACATGTGCTAGTGCCCTCACAGGAAAATATTTCCTCCTAATAGCTCATCTAAATCTCCTCTCTTTCAGCTTAAAAACACTCCCCCTCATCCTATCCCTGCACTCCGTGATAAAGAGCCCACACACAGCTTTCCTGGAGCCCCTTTCAGTACTGGAAAGCTGCTATAAGGCATCCCTGGATCCTTCTCTTCTCAGGGTGAACAAGCCCAACTCTCGCAGCCTGTCCTCATATGAGAGGTGCTCCGGTCCCGGATCATCCTAGTGGCCAGAGACTACTAGCAGTTCCTCACGTTCTGATGTAATGTTATTCAGATTGCCTACAAAAATCATAATTACCTGGAAGGAAAAACATTTCTGAAACAGCTCTCATTAGCATACACATCCCCACTTCACTCCAGCAATTATTGGGCATGAAAGCAGAGCCTGTACATTCTCTCAAAGCTTTAAACTTCTCTTTTTGGTGCCACCCCTGAAATCAAGTGGTTCCCTAGTTTGGCATCTCTGGAACGCTTATAAATAACTTATAAATTCTTTACGCCACAACTAATGGACAGACAAGTTGTCAATTTGGCAGCAGTGAAATATTGCAGGAGTTGCAGGCTGAAATACCCTCCTGTTAGAGTTCATGTGTGAATGCAGCACCATCTTTTATCCTGAAACATCATTTGTCATATTACACTCCTGCTCGTTTTCCTCCAAAACCCCTAGATAGATGGCTTATTTAGAGAAACCCAAGCTATTGATGGCAGCAAATTGAATTATTCATGTGTCTCATAAAAGAATACTTCTGAGCTCTCTCTTAACCCCTCTTTTTTTTTTTCCCCAGCAACATCTGAAACAGTCTGTGAAAATGAAATAAATAGAATGTTCCAGGGAGCTAAAGAAGAAAGGAAAGGTAGAGCTTTCAAGCTAAACCTTCTTTCTTTTTTCCCTTCTACAAATTGCTGGATGCTGCTGTGAAATTCATCCCTTTGACATGAGCATAAAAGTGTAGAGACAGAAGGTGGATCCTAAGCCATGCTGCGTTTGTCTAACCCTTCTTCTCAACATTGCCAAGCACCTCCTGGCCATGTTCAATGGGTTTTTGAGCAACCTGATCCTGTGGAAGGTGTCCCTCCCAATGACAGGGGCATTGGAACTGGGTGATCTTCATGGTCCCTTTCAACCCAAACCATCTTATGACTCCATGAGAAAGACCTGGAAGGGGTTTATGCACATCAACATGCATGTTATCTCTCTATGAGGCTAGCTTAAACAGGCTTGGAAGGTCTTGCATTGTATAGGAAGAGCTGAACTGCTGTCTCTTGACCCTCCCTTGGGGGTAGGTATCCAGAAAGCATGTTTGGACAAACCCTGGGTGGCTGAGCGTGGTGAGGTTTCCCATCCAGAGAGCTTTGCAGCCTGGGTGAAGAGCCAGTCTAGTGCAGATGTGGGAGGCTGTAGCGTGGACGACATCTGAGGCACATCTTACATGCTTTAGGGACTTACTTTTATGGCGATTTCCCATCAGGGTCTTGTTTTCACTAATGGATTCAGTGGTCATTGAAGCACTCTTGTGAGATGGGAAAATAGTGTTTTCTTCATTCTGCACATGGGAAACTGAAGAAAATTGTGCAATAACTGTCTTGCCTAAGCTCACACAGGGATGTGTCGTGGATCTGGGAATGCTATTTTGGTTTCTTTTGTCCTGTGACACATGCTCAGAAGAACACGGGGACATGGGATAAGGTCACAGGGAAAGATGGAGGCATTTGTGCTCATTGTCAGTGCTGTGAAGTCGCATTGAACAGTGTGCAGGGCAAGCCAATAAATCAAAGAAATGATGGGTAACTTAAAGACCAGTTTTGAGAAGAAGAAAGAGTGCTGCAGCATAGAATTGTAGACTAATTTGGGTTGGAAGGGACCCTAAAGGTCATTCAGTTCCAACCCCCCTGCTAAGGGCAGGGGTGCTTTCGACTGCATCAGTTTGCTCAAGACCTCGTCCAATGTGGCCTTGAAAGCCTCCAGGAATGGGGCATTTATGACTTCCTTGGGCAACCTGTGCCAGTGCCTTCCCCAGCTTCACAGGAAAACATATCTTCCCAATATCTCATCTAAATCTCCTCTCTTTCTGCTTAAAATGGTTCCCCCTTCTTCTGTCCCTGCACCCCTTCCTAAAGAGCCCAGCTTTCCTGTAGCCCCTTTTCAGTACTGGAAGGCTGCTCTAAGGTGTCCATGGGAGGTTTGCTGCTGTATTGAATCTCTGAGGAACCCAATTTTTTATGGGTGGGCTAAGGATATATTTAAGATAGAAAATGATCAAGAGGAAGTAGCAGCCTCCTTACAAGGAGGAACGAAAAGGGTTGGGACTCTACATTTTGTAGAGAAGGCAGCTAATGAGTACGTGAGCCAGGTGCACAAGATCATGAAGGATGAGGTGAATGCAGATCCGCTGTTTGCCAAACCTGCAATATTAGAAGCAGAGGACACCTGAGGGAACTCCTAAGACTCTGGCTTAATGCAGATAACAGAAAATCATTCTTCACATACCGGGTAGTGACTGCTTGGTGACTTGCTGCCATAAGAGGTTATGCAAAGGCAGAGCATGGGGCTCAATGGACCACTGGTTTGACTCCACAGGACACGCTTTATGACCCTGCGTTCATTCACAGGCATCTTATTAACAGGTTACAAGAGTGATTACACTGTGCATTTGATTTATTTTTCTCCCTTAAAGTAGAAGCCACTGGAGGCTGGCAATACTGAACACTGCCAAGGGATATTAACCTTTATTAGCCAGCCCTAGGTGAATGGAACATGGCAGGGAAGTCACCTTCAGCAGTCTCCAAGTATCCTTCTATGAATCTTGTTAATAGCAGCCAGAGGCTGGAGCGATTCCCTTTCTCGTGATCACTTCCCTGCGTTGTCAGACTGACGCTAATGAGGTCCCTGGGCTCCAGCCCGTAAGTAGCACAAATTCTGGATGAGCTGCATGCTGTCATTTGCAGAAGGGAGGGATGGAGCACACTTTGAGGACTGGACCACAAAGGAAGCTATGTCAGCTCTAAAGCAAAAAGAGGACAATCATGTAGGGTCATCTTGGGCTGTGTACTGCTAACCCTTCCTGCTGAAGTGACTCAGTGACAAAGGGTATCTCCCTAATCTTCCTCAACAGGCAGTGTTGAGACAATGACCATCTGCTCTGCAGGAATGCCCTTCTCCTCCTAGTAGGAACCTCTGTGTCTGCAGGCTGTGGAGGTCTTCCTCTCCCTGAGTGAGGACCCTAAAGTGATGCCCCGTGCTGCGAAGGACACCGATGAAGTACATTACATTCACTGCAACTTCACCCTTCTTAACAGCTGACAGCATAAGTTGTGGAGAGCCGCTTCTCTGCAGTCGCTGCTGGCCCACCTGTAAAGCCATGAGCGTGCCACAATAGACATGTGCCTTTCCCATGAATGAAAAGGGATGTTGGGAGCTCCTGTCATTCACACAGAGATTAGGGATATTTACTTTATGGCTGTGATTACTGCTATCTGAGAGAAAGAGTGTGATTTAGGAGACTGTGGCAGCTGCCTGTTTTAGTATGGATCTGTTTATTTCTGTCTGTTGTAATCCTCTTCGAGTGGCAATGTGTTGAATGCAATTTACTGGTGAATTGTAGGCAGACTGGCTTTGGGTGTCTAGAAAATGTCACAAGGTAGATGGTGAAAATTCTTTGGGACAGGAGGTAGAATGGGCTTGGGCAGCTGCATCCAGGGCTTTTTGCTCCAGTACGTTTTGGTTTTGGAAGGTTAGATATGAAAAGCTTTCCAAGAAATGAGAGACCTCTGTGAGCCCATTCTAGAAGGTTGACTCCTCAACTGATAAGGCATTTTAGACTGTGAGTTGGTGAGGAGCTTGGACCAATTTAGTGGATTATGGATCATTTAAATTCCTTTAAAATTGAAGGGGAGCAACTGCAAAACTCAAAATCGTAAAAAGCAATGTGGCTGAGGGGAATAATGTTGTTTAGCCTAGGGAAAAGGAGGCTGAGGGGAGACCTTATCACTATCTACAACTACCTGAAAGGAGGTTGTAGGGAGTTGGGTGTTGGTTTCTTCTCCCAAGTAACAAGTGCTAGGATGAAAGGCAATGGCCTCAAGTTGCATGAAGGGAGGTTTAGATTGGATAATAGGAAAAATTTCATCATTGAAAGGGTTATTAGGCACTGGAATGGGCTGCCCAGGGAAGTGGTGGAGTTGTTATCCCTGGAGGATAATAAGACAGGTAGACAAGGAGCTCAGAGATAGGGTTTAGTAGTGGACAGGTGTGGTTGGACTCAATCTCAAAGGTCATTTCCAACCCAATGGTTCTGTGACTCTATGACCAGGAGATAGAATCCATGATGGCAACAGGTTTTAGAGACATCACCTCTTAAGAAAGCATCAGCCAGATGCTCCTCGGTGATGAGTAAGTGTGAGGCAGAGCAGTGATAAATTACAGCCCTTGGTGGGAGTGCTACCGTCCCGCGTGCTGCCTTCTCCATCTGCTGCATTTCAGTGAACTCAGGCTGCCTGCGGAACAGCAAAGGGATGCAGAGTGCTGGTTAGAATAGGGCATCACCTTTAACTGCATTACTGAAACAGGCACTGTGTGGAGGGAAACAGAGCACATATTATCTCTTAGCTGCATCATGTGTTGGTCTTTGTCAAAAACAGATCACTGGACCATCTGGATTTGAAGCAGATCCCACAGGGCCGTACCAGAAATCAGTTTTGTATGCAGTGCATGCATGTTGCTGAATTGGTTGCTTTGAAGGAAAAAAGGAGCAAGACCGAAAGGG
Source organism: Phaenicophaeus curvirostris (assembly GCF_032191515.1). NCBI lineage: Eukaryota > Metazoa > Chordata > Aves > Cuculiformes > Cuculidae > Phaenicophaeus > Phaenicophaeus curvirostris. The sequence goes on along the minus strand of NC_091393.1, from coordinate 107,119,391 downwards.
CTTTTTCCTGAATATCCATCAAAGGTTGCTGGCAGCTGTGTTTCATAGCAGATGTTGTTTGACTTCTCCAGTGTGCCTAGCATTTTAATACTAGAAGGGACTATGTGACCATCAAGTCCAGCCTCTGATACGTCGCAGGCAGCCCACAGCAGGCTGCCTGCAGAGCCTCTCTTCACTCATAATGTCTCAGTTGTGGTAACGCATATAGCTTTTAGGGACAGCTAGTCTCAATTTAAGAAAAGCTTTGTGTAATAGAAAAATCCATTACAACTGCAGAAAAGTGTTCATCACCATCTCTGTTAAAAATCTGTACCTTGTGTCTGCTCTTCATCTGTCCTGCTTTAAATCGCTGGGGCTTCTGCTTTTCTGCAATGAAAGAGCTGTCTCTGATCAGAAATTATCTACTCATGCAGGCACTTACAGACTCTGCTGAAATTGCATCTTAAATTTATCTTACAAGTGAAGTTGGCTTCTCTACTTTCTTCCTGTGTAGATTTTCTGTGGCATGATGCATGTACCTGCCTCCTAATTCCCAATTTCTCCAACGTACTTGGAAAATGGTGTTACTAGAACTGGACCCAGTACATACCTGTCTGTAGTACTGTGCCTTTCCTTCCCTCTCTGAGGATCACATTTGTTCCTCCTGTAGTGCATCACAGAGGAGGTTTAGTTTCAGCTTGCTCTTGACTGAAAATTCTGGTCTAGCTATTTTCTCAGGATCGCTTGCTTGTGAAACAGTCCAAAGTGCACAGCCTGTGTTCAGACAGCCCTGCTCTGTGCTGATTCCCACTCCCAAGCATTGGTCCTTTCAGGAATGAGGCGTCTATGATGCTCTATACCTTTCTTAAATATCCTCTTCTCTCTGCGCTCCCTTCAGCACTCATTTGCTGAGGAAGAACTACTATCAGCTGAAGCAGCTGGTTGAATTTCAAGCTGGTGAAGGGTCTGCATAACAAGTCTTATGAGGAGCAGCTGAGGGAACTGGGGTTGTTTATCCTGGAGAAGAGGAAGCTGAGAGAAGATCTCATTGCTCTCTGTAACTACCTGAAAGTGAGGTAGGTGCTGATCTCTTCTCCCAAGTAACAAATGATAGAACAAGAGGAAATGACCTCAAGTTGTTCTAGGGGAAGTTTAGGTGGGGTGTTAGGAAAAATTTCTTCAATGGAAGGTTTGTCAGGCACTGTGAGAGGCAGCCCAGGGAACTGGTTGAATCAACATCCCTGGAGGTATTTAAAAGATAAGTAGGTGAGGTGCTCAGGGATATGGTTTAGTAATGTACAGGTACAGTTGGACTCAATGATCTCAAAGGTCATTTCCAACCAAACAATTCAGTGAGTCTATGGTTTTATGATTAAAATTTATCAATCTCTTAGTTTCACTCTGTCAGTCTCCAGGGTGGCTGTCTTTGCGGTTATGTTCAAGGCTGACTTCTGGCATAGGTCAGGAAGTACCCAAGGCAGACCCCTTGAATACAGACATCGAGGTTTCCTGTTGAATAGCCTAGCAGTCAAATTCCAGCTGCACTTTGTTTCTGGGAAGCAGACTTTTCCTTTCTCCTAAGAAAATTAATTTCTTCTCTTCATCCTTTGTCACATCCAGTTTCTACAGAAATCCAGTTTAAGTTCTGCTCATATTGCTTGTGACTAATGCATTTTAGGGCCGCAGAGATGTGCAGTATTGAAAAATATTATAAATAAGACCGAGTCAAGGAGCTGGTGTGGGGTCTCCCTGCTGGTTCACCCAGTGAAAGCTTTCTCTCTGATGATGTCACCTCTACGTAAGCAGGCCATAGTCTACAGGTCCTTTTCCCGTACTATTCTGGGAAAATAGGAGGGAAAGGGAAGGGAAGGGAAGAGAAAGGAATTGCTGCTTGCTTTCTTTGTCATTCACTGTAATCAGCATTCATTTGGGTAGGGCGCTGTGCTTTGTACAGGAATTCATGCTCTGGGGAGATGTCTTTTGGGGCCTGATCTTCTGAGATATGAACACAGTGATGTTGTCTGACTGACAGGGTAGAAAAGCTCTTTTCAAAGAGGATAACTTGATTTTATTTATCACCTCAGCAAAAAGCCTGGAGTAACTGGGAGCTGTTAGGACAGTAACTATTCGGAATCTTTGCTGATGAACAGAATGTCTCAACCAAGAAAGGGATGCTCTTTGCTGGGTATTTTTTTTTAACAGTTGCCCAAGTTCTGTCTTGATTGCTTTTTATTTGGTTGAAGGATGCACACTTATAGAAAAAAAAACACCTGATAGTTTGTTATTTCTGATTGCTTAAAGTAATCTAACTAACATCAAATAAAGAAAAGCTTGTCTGTGCAGTCTTACTGACCACTCAAACCTTATAAATTAATTAGTTATGCTATTACCTAACTTGTACTTTCAGTCAGATTAGTGAAGTTATGATTTAAGTGTGAAAAGTTCCATGTAAATTTATAAAGAGAGTTAAACATGAAAGAGCAATGCTGTGGACAAGAATATTGGTGATCGTGCAGGATTAATCTGCTAACCCAAAGTGACTGTAATTGTAATTCTGTAAAGACTGATTCTGGCTTCTCAGCACCCCTAACGTCCAGCTCCTTCAGTGTCAGCGTGCAGCTCTTGCAGAACCTGGAACAAGTTTTTCACAGAAAGGGTCATTGGGCACTGGAACAGACTGCCCAGGGAGGTGGTTGAGTCACCTTCCCTGGAGGTGTTTAAGGCACGGGTGGACGAGGTGCTGAGGGGCATGGTTTAGTGTTTGATAGGAATGGTTGGACTCGATGATCCGGTGGGTCTCTTCCAACCTGGTTATTCTATGATTCTATGATTCTAAGTGAAGACAGACAGCTAGGGAGCAAAATTGTCAAAAGCTTATGTCAAACATAAGGGTTGGGATGTCTTGGCCTCCCCATGTACAGCTGCTAAAACAGGGGGTAAGTGCCCTGGTAAGCCTTCAGGAGGGCAGAGATGGAGATGTGCCACAGCCATAGTCCCAATCGTGAAGTCCTTCTGAAGGATGCTACTGGCTGTTGCAGACACTGCAGGAGGGCATGCAAACACCTGTGGTACTGTTGCTGTGGGGCTGTAGCAGAGCAGGACAGGTTCATGGGCACTGACAAATAGGTTCCACGTGCACCCAGAGCTGGCCTTGTCTAGAGACTCTTGTATGGCAGAGGCTCCAGGGTGGGTCACACGAAGCCTTCCACCATGAGCGCTGCAGGCCTCTCTTGATGTTGAGGAATTGCCCTGGTGTGACAGAGTAGAGTTTTATAGGTGGATGATCACAGCTTTGGCCCGTGGCAGAGAAGAAAAATAATGTTATTAACCAGCACCACTATGTTTCTCTCTCTCTTGCTATTCCAGAGCGATTACTCCAGTGACACAGAAAGCGAAGACAATTTCCTGATGATGCCACCAAGAGATCATCTTGGCCTCACTGTGTTCTCCATGCTCTGCTGCTTCTGGCCACTGGGGATTGCTGCCTTTTACCTATCTCATGAGGTATGTGAAAACATCTGCTGTTTCAGTGTTTTGCATCCACAGAGTAGCCATCACTCCACATCAGCAGGGAAAGTTCACCAAGACCCAAATGTGGGCAAGACATTCTCCAGGGTAGTGGGAGGTGGTTAAACAGGGTACTGTGTTCCCCACCTTGATAAGTCGCTGTGATAGTGGTGGTTGTCTTGTAAGATACTTGGCTGAGGTAGGAGTATATAAAATATTTTAGGTTTTAGTTGACAATGGTCAGGTTACATGTCAGGTTGTACGATATCTGGCTAGAGATTTTCTGTGGGCATGACCTTTGAGCGGAAAACACCCCTGCTATCTCAAATACTTGGATTTCCCAATGAGAAATCTGATCACTTGGTTCCCAGGAAAAACAAGCCAGGTAATATCCTTCCAGGAGCAGAAGAACAATTTATGTTCTGCAGAAGCAAATTTGCTTTCCAGGAACCATTACTTTTCCCTCTGAAAAAAATTGCTCAGATTGTTCTTGTCCAATTTTAATATGGAAATATTTTTTACTGGAGAAGTGACAGTGTTTTGGTTTGTTCCCTTCGTAAGATGGGCTTGCTGATTTCCAGCTTGTGCCTAACAATTACCTCATGCCCCATCATTTGTTTCGACAAGTGCCTGCAGAGTATTTATTGAGTTTCCCAGCGTGGCAGATAATGTAACATGACAGAAAAGGAGTCCACTGGAAGTCTCATCAGTGACTGCAAGGAAATGTTCACTTACATCTCTATCTAGGGGTGGTAACGATGCCTATTGCAAACTACAGTCTATGCTCCACAGCACCAAAATTGTTCACCCTCTCACCTGCCTTTCTAATCTGCCTGCTCTAAGCATCTACCAGCACTGGATATTTGTCAAGACACTTCAGATCTGAAGAATTCTAGTCTTCAATATCAAAGATAGAGATACAGCATGACAATTTTTTGTTTTAAATGAAGTGTCTGGCATTGAACTTGCAAGCCTCTGAGACAATTAAAGTTTGTCCAGAGGAAAATAGCATGTTCCCTTGTTTGAGTACTATTGATTTCTCAAGTTTGTGTCAAGGGATTTGCCTGATGATGATTATGACAGCAAAAGAAGTAAAGCATTCGATGGGATCCACACACACTTTTGTATCCTGCCATTTGGTCCTTCAGGCGGAGCTATTTGTCAGCAGTTTCAATGGCCACATCTCCTCACACACATGGACTAGGCAGGATTTTTTAGCAATGTTGCAGCCCAGGAAGGTTTGAGAGTTTGTCACCATTAGCAGGGTGTTTGCTCTGTGCTGGGGAACAGTGTTTTCATTAATTTCCTGCAATGGTGTTCCTTCAGGCGGCCTAGTTTTATATGAGCAATGAAAGCACAGCTACAAAACAAACAACACAATTAAGTACTAAAAATCAGTGAAGTTGTGAAGCTAACTGTGCTGAGTGCCAGTGTACAAAGGACAGGGCATCTACAATAGCTGTGAACTAATCCCAAGGGCCATCCATAAGACCCTACCACCTAGATAGGAGCACAAAGGAAGGTGGAAAAAGTTGCACTAAGGCAGCAAAAGATGATAATATTGTGCTGAAGGATTTAGGCCCCTGGGAAATAGAAACCTGGATGCTCGTTTGGTTTAGTGTAACAATGAGGAACTGCTGAACGTGACTGCCTAAAATTAGGAGGTCTAAGAAAGAAAGGTGCTATGATTTTATTAGGTTGCAAGGCAGTAAATTTATCTTTGTTAATTGACCCCTTGAATTCACTAAGAGAAGCTGTGACTAAATCCAGCCAGGAGGAAGGACTGTGTTTCTGATGAAGTTTGATTTCTGTTTTTTCGGTTTTTGCATTGGAAGTAGAATTCTTTTTCTTCTTTCCCCACTGAAAAATGGTAATAATAACACCGGCCCTTCATACTCCTTTCCTCCTGTCTCTCCTCTTAACTGATTCAGCTGTTGGAGAGAGCTGAGAACGCTTTTCCCAAATCTCTCACAGAAAGATGGTCGGGTTCCTGCTCATCCCAGTCCAGCCCAGGCATGTCAATGTGTCTGTTCCCTGAGTTCACAGACAGCTACCTTCACTGCCTGCTTCCCTTTCAGCAGGAGAAACCACCAGCCTTCATTGAAAGTAGCATTTCTGTACAGCTCCGTATCAAACAAACTGGCATTTTCCAGGGGAAAAAATTAAGCTCAAATTAAGTCCAAAACCTTCTATGGCCAAGAATTTGGCTAAAACAGGAAGTATAAAACATCACGTTCCTGCGTGCTTTGGGGCATAAACCGTTAAGCCAGCAACAAGTGCTTGCAGCCCAGAAAGCCAACCATATCCTAGGAAGTGACCAAAGCAGTGTGACCAGCAGGGCAAGGGAGGGGATTCTTCCCAGTTCTTCCCCTCCACTCTGCTCTCATAAGACTTCACCTGGAGCCCTGCATTCAGTTCTGGAATCCTCAGCACAGGAAAGACTTGGAGCTGTTGGAGCAAGTCCAGAGGAGACCATGAAGATGACCCAAGGGCTGGAGCACCTCCCATACAAGGACAGCCTGCAAGAGTTGGGCTTGTTCAGCCTGGAGGAGACAAGGATCCGGGGACATCTTATAGCAGCCTTCCAGTACTGAAAAGGGGCTACTGGAAATCTTGGTTGGGGCTCTTTATCAGGGATTGCAGGGATACGACAAGGGGGAAGGGCTTTAAGTTGAAAGAGGGGATGTTTAGAGGAGATCTTAGGAAGAAATGTTTTCCAGTGAGGGTGGTGAGGCACTGGCACAAGTTGCCCAGAGAAGTTGTGGCTGCCCCATCCCTGGAGGAGTTCAAGGCCAGGTTGGATGGTGCTTTGAGCAGCCTGATGGTGTGGAAGGTGTCCCTGCCCATGGCAGGGGGATTGGAACTGGGTGATCTTTAAGGTCCTTTCCAACCCAAACCATTCTGTGATTCTATGTTGTGTATGTGAGGTAGAAAAATATTATGTCCTATTAGGACGCAGTTTGTATTTATATAGGTCTTTTAACTTAAACTCCTGAATAACATTTGAGATCTCTTTTTAATACCAAAGTATAGTCTAGCATTCCTCATCCTGTATCAAAAGTCAGAACTAGAACTACAGATCAAAACTTGTCACTTGCATTCCGGCCTTTTTTTTGGCGTTTGCTTGAGCTCTTGAAAATTTCATGTTTTCAAAAGTCTTCTGGATGATTCTACTAAAAAATGCCCTATGTGGGAAAGACTTTGAACCTCCTAACAAATAGGAGCTTCAAAGGTTGTGAGTGGGTTCTTAGTGCCAGAATTTATCATATGTAGTGAACTTCTTCAAAAAAAACATGATCTCTAGGTGCACAATGCCTTTACGGATGAAGGTCTGATTTGTGGAAGATATATTTGTAGAACAACTCTATCAAAAGGGGCAGGTGGTTTCTGTTTAATCCTACATTACCTGGCAGTACATTTACACTTCATATATCTATGTCACGGTGAAAAAGAATTATACAAGGATGGATGTTGTAAGGTTTCAGAGGTGTTATTTATGAGTATAAAGATTAATTTTCCCTGTGCTATTTCTGCTCTGTGTGCGACTGTTTCCACCAGGGCCCTTGCCAATGTGCTGCTGGCTTAGGGCTTCTTGGAGGCCACCTGTTCCAAATAATGCAGCTGTGCAGAGTCTGCCTGCATGCTGGAGATGAGGATGTGCATCAGATTTAGCTGAACCAGAAGGGAGGACTAGACTCAGAAATGCACTCTGTGAAAGCTAAAGCAGTTCCTTTCCATTGCTGCATTCAGTTTTCCTGAGCAGAGCATCACCTGGTGATCTTCCTATACCAAGCAAAGCTGAGAGTCTTTGCTTTTCATCTTCCCTCAGTAAAACAGAGCCCGAGGCCATCACTGTGCTGTATGCTTACTTGTTTACTTGCTTCTGTTTTGATCTGTGTTCTCCTTTCCACCAAAGACTTACACCCACGGCTTGTGGCGGCTCAGTACCAGTCTTCCTGCCAGCTACCAGTAAATCACTGTCAGGACTAGGCCATTTTTTTCCCCCACGTATCCTGTCTTCCTTAATGCTTGTTTCTTTGGACCATGAGATTGGGATGTGACTCCTATGGCCTCAGAGGAAGAAGGTGTCCTCCTGGTTGTGCTGGTGCCATGCTACGTGGTGACCAGGTCCCTATTTCGCTGGAGCGGTCACAGCTGAAATACAGGGGCTTTGCACACATGAACCATTCAGCTGACCGATCAAGAGGCCACCTCTTTAGTGTAATCTCTCAGGGTGTAAGATGTCTCCGAGAACTCTGATTTTGTTTGTCAGCTAATTTACCACTTTTCTGCAAACAGGGCATGTGGGTTTTCATGCTTGCATTTTTTTTTTTTGGATTAGCTGCTTTCCTAACAGCTCGTGGCTGAGTTGAAAGGCTCCTTCAGAGGAGGGGGAGTTTGTGCTTTTGCTGAGGAAAACGTAAAATTCTGTACACCTTTCACTGTAAAATTCTCCTCTGCAAATGGCATCTCATCAAAAAAACCAAAAACTCAGAGGCCTAGAGGAAAGCTGGGGAGGGGCCCTGTATCAGGGAGTGCAGGGATAGGATGAAGGGGAACAGTTTTAGGCTGAAAGAGGGGAGATTTAGATGATATATCAGGAAGGAATATTTTCCTGTGAGGGTGGTGAGGCACTGGCAAAGGTTGCCTAGAGAAGTGGTGGATACCCCATCCTTGGAGGTGTTCAAGGCAAGGTTGGATGAGGCTTTGAGCAACCTGATCCAGTGGAAGGTGTCCCTGCCCATGGCAGGGGCCTTGGAACTGGATGAGCTTTAAGGTCCCTTCCAACCCAAACTGTTCCATGAGTCTATGGTTCCATTTTTTCATAAATCTCTCTCCTCTGGAGTCATGTATGTACCTCAGTTTCCATTTTTTTTTATGGAAGTTTTTAGCTTTGTTAGATTGCAGGCAAGTCTGAAGCTTCCTAAGTCAGAGAAAGAAGTTAAGAAAAATATATTTTTGTCTTGTCAAGTTTGCCATTAAATCTACTAGGTGATTTATCGGGGCCTGTCAGGATTTGTGCTTGCTGGGGTTTGGTAATCTTGCAAGGTCTTTATAGTCTGAATCCTCATTTTCTCCCTGGGTTTATTTTTAGGAAGGAGAGCAATACCTTGACACACATTTTTACTCCTGTATAAAGAAATTTGTTATCAGAAACTTATATCTGTGCTGGTGTGAATGAGCTTCACTTTACACCCACTTGTGGGATGTGGGTGGTCATGTGGAGCCCTTTGCCCCCAGTAACTCATCAAAGCATCCATGAGGTGTGAGCCAGAATTACAAAAGTACGTACAACACCTCTGTCCATCTTCCCTGTAACCTCCATGGAGCTGGGTCAAGCCGCCACAGGCATACACCTGAAAAATCCCACTGGATGCTTCTCAGCTTGCTTAGGTGCTCAAATAGCCTCCAAATCCACTTTCCTCTTTGGCAGCATGTGAGACCTGCCAGGCAGCAGCCTGCAATCCAAGTGCATGAGAGCAATCGCTTCCCATCTCCTGCACTTGCTCTGTGCCATCATTTCCTCCTTCACATGGTGATTGAGGGATGCACTGCTCTGATTATTTTCCCAGCCCAGGGATTGCTCGAATGGGCACAGCTCCAAATACTGTTACCTGGATAGTCTTTAGAGAACCATAGGGACTGCTCACTGGGTAAAAGTATTTGCTCTGGTTTTCATACAGACATGGCAAAGAAGTAGCTTGTCTTTCTTCCTCATGACTTCTGAACCATCTTGTTACTTTATGTTGTTTTCAGAGGCACAAGCTTTGAAAAAAACTTATTTTGGTATGTTTCAGAGGTGACTGGGGAGAAGAGAGAGATAATGTTTGTGTCCCCAATGGAAGGGAAAAGATAGCATAAACATAACCTTTATGAGAGCAGAGATTAGATACTCAGCACACATGAATGTGTTTCTTTGCCTTTCTGCATCAGATTTTGACGTCTAGCCACTGTTGAAAAGGACAGCAAAATAACAGCAAGGTGTTATCTGTTGTTTATTCATTAGAAATGTGGCTCATAGTTCCCATCTCAAGTGGGAAAACCGTGGGACAAGACAGCAGTGTGACATGCCACACTCCACCAAACTGGCAGGTGATGCTGATAAGACCTTTCAATGCTCTTATCAGCCTACCTTGATTTTTTAGCTGTTCCCATTTTCATACAATCATAGAATTGTTTGTGTTGGGAAGGACCTTAAAGTTCATCCTGTTCCAACCTGCCATGGGCAAGTACGCCTTCCACTGCATTAAGTTGCTCAAAGCCCCATCCAACCTGGCCTTGAACACCTCCAGGGATGGGTCAGCCACGACTTCTCTGGGCAATCTATGCCAGTGCCTCACCACCCTTACAGGAAAAAAATTCTTCCTAAGATCTCACCTAAACCTCCCCTCTTTCAGCTTAAACCCCTTCCCCCGTCATCCTATTGCTGCACTTCCTGATAAAGAGGTCTTCATCAGCTTTCCTGTAGCCCCCTTTTAGTACTGGAAGGCAGCTATGAGGTCTCTTCAAAGCTTTCACTTCTCTAGGCTGAATAACCTCAACTCTCTCAGCCCTTTTTCCCATCAGGAAACAGAATATAGCACATGATAAACAAGTTGACATCCATAAGCCATAAGTGTACATTTGTACTAGTGATGCTGCATGCCCTTGTGTCTAAGGCAGAGGCAAAAGCTAAATCTGTGGTATGGCTATCTACAGCTTCCTGGAAGGAGGTTGTAGTGAAGTGGATGCTGGTCTCTTCTCCCAAGTAACGAGTAATAGGTTGAGAAAAAATGGCCTCAAGTTGCACCAAAGAAGGTGTAGATTGGATGTAAGGAAAACATTCTTTACTGAAAGAGAGGTGAAACATTGGAACAGGCTACCCAGGGAAGTAGTGGAGTCTCCGTCCCTGCAGGTGTTCAAAAAATTATTAGTCATGACGCTTTGTGACATGGTTTAGTAGGCACAGTGGTGTTGGGCTGACAGTCAAATTTAATGATCTTAAACTTATTTTCCACCCTCAATGATTCTATGATTCTACAATTCGTCTGGCTCTGTGTGTGCACATAGGTGCAGGTGCATGCAGCCACCCTTCTCATGAAGTTTTTTAGTCTTTCAGCTTTGAAAGTCTATGAATAAAACCTCTGGACGACTAACCCCTCTTATGTCAGGAATGAGTCAAAAGAAGTCAAAACAAGTTCCTTCTCCCATTAAGCTGCTAAGGACTTTTGTGGCAAAAGTATTCCCAGCAGAGCTGTGCCAGTGTCTTGCTGAAGCAATATACAGCTGTTGTCCTTGTGTGAGACCCCTGGTCCTGGGAGGTCCACTGCTTATCGGACCATGTCCCAGTTGCAAGGTGGGTGGCAGACACTATGACTTATTTGTTCCTCTGAGCTTGTTTCAATCTTAATAGCTGATGAATATAGATTTTGTTTAGTTAATATTCGTTATTTAGAATCATAGAATAACCAGGTTGGAAGAGACCCACCGGATCATTGAGTCCAACCATTCCTATCAAACACTAAACCATGGCCCTTAGCAGTTTGTCCACCCGTGCCTTAAACACCTCCAGGGAAGGTGACTCAACCACCTCCCTGGGCAGTCTGTTCCAGTGCCCAATGATCCTTTCTGTGAAGAATTTTTTCCTAATGTCCAGCCTAAATCTCCCCTGGTGGAGCTTGAGGCCATTCCACCAGGGGAGATTTAGGTAAGATTTAGATAAGATTTCTTGACATGTCAACTCTTCAGCTGGTGGAAATCACCCCCTCTCTGCTCGCTTCCGTGTGGAAGATCTGGTTTGCCAGCTCTGTCTTACCAAGGAAGGAACCAAGCCAGGGACTCACACAGCTGATGCTGGGGCAGTCATTGCTGATGTGACTTCATCCCAAGGTGCTTATGGCTCTTAGACCCTTGTGTCACAGGACTTAACTTCTTGCTGGGATGAGCTCTCTGCTCTGGGGCTTTTCCTAAGTGATCACTCTAAGAAAGAGCTGAGTTCTTCCAGCCACCTTTGTAACACAGAATTAGCTGTGGAGGACTGGAATGTTAGATTTCTGAAATTGGGCAGACTTTGAAAACATTGAAAACAAGGCTTAGTATGAGGAAATGTGGGGTGAATATTGCTTGCAAAGTGCTCGTACATCTCTGCTTGCAAACTGTCTATGTGTATGAGTGCATATGCACGCATTCCTGATAGAACACAGCACTTGCAAGGGTAAGCACTTCAAGATCATTGAATGACACCGTAATTTTAGCAACCACGAGACAGCAGTCTTGTATATGGCTCTTCAAGTATACATACATAGCTTGTTCTTTGATTTGTGTTTATACTTGAGCCTAGGTCTGGGGACCATGAGCTATGCTAGTCCCTTTTAGCTGATGGCTTTTACCTTGTCCACTTAGGGGGTTGGAGCAAGGGCTGCGGCTGCGTGTGTGTGGACCACTGATACTAACCTGGAGGTGGGTCTGCCCTTGGGAGAGGGGGCAATGCTGTGCACCTTGATCTCCCTTCATTCACAAGTTCATCCATGAACAACAAACACAAGCCTAGTAAACTGTTCACCATGCATGTTCATAAGACATGGCGGTAGAGCCTGTTAGAGGAAAATACATCATGCCAGATAAAACAGCCCAAGAGGGACAAAGCTGCTGCTGCTTTATGCTCACAGGTCCAGCCAGCGGTCAGGCTGGAAATGCACTTCCAGCTGGCACACACACAGAGCACACATACACACCACGTACACCATGTATTTGCATATATACATGGCTGGTCACACAGGTCACAGAAGGAAACTCAGAGGACTCAGCAAATGCAGGCAACTTGCTCAGCCTCATCCCACTACTCTCTCTGAGCAGGATGGAGGTCCACTAGTGAGAAAAAAAATTATATATTTTTATATATATATATATACACACATGCACACACAGAGACCTCTGTGGATCCTTCCAGTACCTGGGCTCAGGCACATGATCTGCCAAGCAGTGATAGTAAGGATCCCTCAGCCTTTCCATGGAGGAATGAAGGGCATGAATGAGAGGGAAATATGTTGTGCTGGATGGGGAAACTGAGCCGGGGAGAGAGACTGTGATGAACAGAGATAATTTAAAAGGATGGCATGAGATGTGATAGCTTGGGCAGGGCCAACATACTCCTTCAGGTGTAGAATCGTAGAACGGCTTTGGTTGGAAGGGACCTTAAAGATCATCCAGTTCCAACTCTCTGACATGGGCAGGGACACCTTCCACTAGATCAGGTTGCACAAACCCTCATCCAGCTTGGCTTTAAACACCTCCAGAGATGGGGCAGCCACAACTTCTCTGGGCAACTTGTGCCAGTGCCTCACCACTCTCACAATAAAGAATCTCTTCCGAATATCTTATCTAAATCTCCCCTCTTTCAGCTTGAAACTGTTCCCTCTCGTCCTATCCCTGCACGCCCTGATAAAGAGACCCTCCCCAGCTTTCTTGTAGCCCCTTTCAGCACTGGAAGGCTGCTATAGGGTCTCTCCAGAGCCTTTTCTTCTCTAAGCTGCACAACCCCAACTCTCTCAGGTTGAGCTTCCTTGAAGAAAAACATGTTAAATGTTTTCCCTTTTAAGGAGGATTAAATGTAAGATTGTATGAATACTGTAAGGGTCTTTCTCTGCCACTCGTGTGTGGGCATGTTCATAAGGCAAGTGGTTGCACCTGTAGGCACCAAATAGATTGGTATAATAATCCCTGTCCTCTCCCTTGGTACCAAGTGTCTCTGTGCAGGCTGGGAGCGAAAGGAAAATTCTCAGAGGATAGTGCCCCAAGCCAGCAGGGCCCATGGAGCTTGCAGAGCATGTGCATGGCCAGGGAGTGGATGAAGCTTTATGCAGAAGGGCTGGTCTGCAGAAGGTCCCTGCTGGCTGCTAGTCCACACTCCTCCCCTTGCTACCATCAGACACATGGCAGGTTTGTTAGGAAGGGTTTGGTAGAAAATACTGAACAGCACAGCCTGTGCCAGCATAAAATAACATGGCTGGTGTTCTCAACAGAAAGAAACTACCTGCCGAGATAGCCAGGAACATATGTTGCTGTGTAAGAATGCTGAGCTTCTTGTTATTGGAAGAGCAGCTCTAAAGTAGGTGTCCCTGGCCCCTGATTAGCGATATTTGGGTGATGTCCCTTGGCTTCGCAAAATGCTCAGTACGTTCAAGGTTTGCAACTTCTGCCTCTTTCAGAGGAGAGGGAAAGCCTGGTCCTGGATGGAGTGGCAGATGATGCCTCATGGCTCTTTGATACCCCAGGGTCTGCCTCAGACAGTGACAACCACTCTGAAGTGGGGATTTATTAACTACTAGCACCTCTAAGTCCCTGCTTTCCAGGCAGGAACTGGCTCCCAGCCAGTTTGAGGGTGAGTAGTCTTTGCTAATGCCAGCATTTCCCTTTGGGATAGACGTCTCCTGAGAAGAGAGATGTTTGTGCACACAAGAAAATGGCCATTTAGAGTGCTTTGTGTGTCAGCAGCTGCCGATTTCAGTGTGGTGTGGGTGAGGTCTTGGGCCAGGGAACTTCATAAGCGTCTTGTATAATTTCCTCTTCGTTCTTCTTTGTCCTTTTGATCTTGTGGTCACATTTCCAAGTCACAGACTACAGCTATGAAAAGGGATGAGATTAATGAATGGCCTGATTGCTTTAGCCCTTAAGCTAATTTTAAATAATTGGAGAGGTAGCTTGCAAATAACAGTCCCTGGAGAGTTTAATTCATTAAACAGGTGTTTAATTACAAGGAAGTTTGGGGACAGAAGAGAGACCAATTCAAAATGTTTGAGGAGATGAGGTGTCTCTTTTATTAGCAAAAACTCCATGTGCAATGGCAAACTTTGTACATGAATTGTTCTATGCCAGACTTTTATGCCTCACACATTATGCTGAACCAGCCAGAGCCCAGAGACATATCACTATAGTCATACTGCAAGGGTATAAAATATCATTCCCTCCTGGCATCCTCTTTTCTCCTGCTGTTACTTTCTTTTGCTCTTCAATTGGCTCATTATTTCACAGGCTTACAAGATAGTGAGGAGCATAGAACCATATAATGGTTTGGGTTGGAAGGGACCTTAAAGATCATCCAGTTCCAGCCCTGCTGCCATGGGCAGGGACACCTTCCACTGGGTCAAGTTACTCATAACCTCATCCAACCTGGTCTTGAACACCATTTGGGCGCAGAATAATGCACTTTCAACAGGTTATTAGCACATCTGCAACTAAGTATGTCTGTAGTAGTCACAAAATCATTCGGAGGCCTGTGTGGGATAGACATCTGAGAAGTAAGGTAATTAATCTTCCACAGCAATTGATCCAGGGGTTCAGGCCCTCTGACATTTAAGTGATTCTCACTAAGTTTAAACAATTTTTTAGTCTTAGGCAATGTTTTTGTTCGTGGTTTTCAGCTTAAACAGCAAGGATGCATTTTGTTAGCAGGGTTACAGATTTAGAAGTGTTAGCAGGCACGTGGAGTGGCTTTTACTAGTAATCCTCATGTCCCAGCTAAATAATGGATTTTTCATATCTGCAAAGGTAGAGTGTCCGGGACAGATTACATCCCTAGCGAGGTCACAGAAGGAGCATGCTCCCAGTCCAAGGGCAAACACAAGATTTTGCACTTTTTTGATAGTTTACCTTGCTGGAAGAGGCATGAGAAGAGACCCATTGTAGATCTGGGACTGGAACGCAGTCCCCCATTCTGGGTATCCCAATGTCTGCTTCAGTTGTCAGAAAAGCCAAAAAGTTTTGGATGATGCTTCAGTGGCTGCTTCAGAAGTCTGGTGATGTGATGAAGCTCCTTGCATCCAAGGTGGTAAATGATCTCACTTGAATTCCTCTGTGGCAAGGATAACAAAGTGTGTGCCTAGAGTAGTTCTTTGGGCGCTGTTTATATAATAGACTTTCTTTCATCTTGCAATGTGACAGCACCCTTTTCCAAAACAAAAACAAATGAAAGGAGGCACAAACATCTGAAGTTTAATGTATGCAGCAGCAAATGAATGGATGTTTTCAACAGCCAAGACTTAAGGTTAACCTTTTATCAGTCTACAGAATACTCAGGTATTATTTTTCTTCTTCTCAGAGATCAATATCATGTACCAGAGACCCAAGGCTATATTCTAATCTCAAATATACAGCTTGCTATCTCTCAGCAGCTGTTCTGGTTGGGACTACTGAATTACTACTCTGTTTGGATGCGTAGAAAAGTTAATTGATCACTTCTGATTACAATCTATGTATCCCTTTCAAATGGGCTGCAGAAAAATACTTTGAAGTGAAGACATTAGTCTAGTGATCTAGTCACCCAAAGATGCCTGCCAGACAATTGCAGCTCCTCACTGAATTCACTGATTTCCCAGCAACAGAAAAGAAATAAATCTTTTATATATTTATTTTGGGATGATCTACAAGAACCAGGGAAAAGCAAGGTACTAGGATCTACATGGGGCTGTACAGATTTTATCTAAAACCGGGCATTGCATTTTCATGAGTAATGACTACACTTTTCAACCTAAAATCAATACTGGATTATCCATTGTATCAAAACAGATGAGCCTTGGGACCCACTGCAAGGCAGAACCTGGGGAAGAAATGGAGCTGCTGTTTAAACTGATACAAGGGGAAGTTTAGTTTGGATCCTAGGAAAAGGTTCTTCACTCAGAAGGTGGCAGAGCAATGGAACAGGCTCCCGAGGGATGCAGTCACAGCACCAATCCTGACAATATTCCAGAAGCATTTGGACAATGCCCTCTGACACATGATGTGAATGTTGGGGTTGTCCTATGCAGGGACAGGAGCTGGACTCGATGATCCTTGTTTGTCCCTTCCAACTTGGGACATTCCATGATTCTATGACAATATCTGATATAGGGAGGGAGAAGACTCTCTGTTTTCAGCTGTTGGGCCCGAGCAGTGTGCAACTTCCCAGTGGTTATGTGCTGAGATTTTTCTCCAGAGCCAATGGTTGCTGTGGCTGTCGCAGCAGTGAGCCTACAGGCTTTCCTGCTGAGTGCAAGGATTTCTTCAGATGAAAACTAAAACAGACAAAGAAGCCACATCATTGGACCCTGGAAGGCAGCATAGTAAAAGCTTTCTGTTGCTAATGGCAGAGTCCAGAGGGACCTCTGTAAAGCTAAGCTCTGTGCCAGCCACAAAGCTTGAGAGCTAACAAGAAATGGCATCTTGGCCTGTATCAGAAACAGTGTGACCAGCAGGTCCAGGGAGATTATTCTCCCTCTGTACTCGGCACTGGTGAGACCGCTCCTCAAATCCTGTGTTCAGTTCTGGGCCCCTCACCACAGGAGGGATGTTGAGGCTCTGGAGCGAGTCCAGAGAAGAGCAGCAAAACTGGTGAAGGGGCTGGAGAACAGGCCTTATGAGGAACGGCTGAGAGAGCTGGGGTTGCTTAGCCTGGAGAAGAGGAGGCTGAGGGGAGACCTCACTGCTCTCTACAACTACCTGAAAGGAGGTTGTGGAGAGGAGGGAGTTGGCCTCTTCTCCCAAGTGACAGGGGACAGGACAAGAGGGAATGGCCTCAAGCTCCGCCAGGGGAGGTTCAGGCTCGACATAAGGAAAAAATTCTTCACTGAAAGGGTCATTAGGCAATGGAATGATCTGCCCAGGGAGGTGGTTGACTCGCCTTCTCTGGAGGTGTTTAAGGTGCAGGTGGATGAGGTGCTGAGGGGCATGGTTTAGAGATTGGTGGGAATGGTTGCGCTCGATGATCCGGTGGGTCTCTTCCAACCTGGTGATTCTATGGTTCTATGATTCTGTGAAATAAACCTGTCCTATTGAAGTAGATGGAGAGATTGCACTTTGATTCACGTGACTGGGGACAAACTATTGAGCCCAGCAGGAACAGCTTCCTTGAGGCAACCACTAGAAATTCACTCTGCCAGGGGCATACAGATATACAACTACTCTCCTTCAATAGCTCAGGACTTGCTCTGTAACATTCTTGACTCTCTCTCTTACCAGTCTCTGTGGTACCCTGTTTCCAGCCCTTGTTTCATTTGTGCTTAAAACGGTTGAAATCTTTCTCTGAGAAGTTAAAGATTAGTTAATTATCTAATATTATTGTATTGTTCCCAAACACTGTTTCCTAATCCTAATTCCTTAGAATTGCATTTGCTGGATGCTTTGCCTCCAGCTGGGCAGGACATTAAAATACACCTATCGAGGTGTGTGATCTTAGTGTACTGTTGGTAATAAAACTAATGTATTGTTTTATGTGTTTTGGGGAAAAAAAATCCACCAACTTTTTCGTATTGTGAAAATCTTTCTTCACCCTTCCTCTGTGCCAATTTATTATTAAAATACACTTATTATGGCGTGCAATGACCAATGGGTTATGAATGACTTTTCCATATCTTGGGATTTCTTGTGGTTCCCAAGAAGTGTGAAAGAGTCATGGTTTCTTGGGTGAATGGGGACCAGAAGCTGGTGAAGAACTCCCTGTCCATGGTTGAACTCCCAGCCCTTCCCTTTACTACAACAAGCAGATGCTACAAAAGCTGAAGGTGGGCTGATAACGGCAGACACAATAACTTCCAAATCCTCTCAGGTGTGATAACTCAGGAAATGGAATTTCATGTCCAGAGACGTGTGGGCCTTTGAACTAATTTAAACAGTAATTGTCCCAGACTGTAATTTCTGGATTTCATTTAAGACACCACACTCAGTAATTGTGTTGACTGTGTCCTCATTTCTTGACCTTGTTGCACAGATGGCATTGTTCTAAGCAGGTTTCTACAGACTGCAACTAATTAAGCAACTAATTAGGAGGGTGCACTTACACAGAAGCTATTGTAGAGCAATAATTTCAGTGACCTCATGAGACTTTGTCACAGCATTGGTCCAAAGGATGTCCAGTTTCCAGCTGAAGTTCCATTGCATCCACCATTCTCTGTTTGAACCACAGCTGTGACAGGTTGGCTAAGACTAACTGGACTCACTCTGAGCATCATCTCAGCCTTTTCTGATATGTCTTCAGGATGTCTCACTTGTTATTTGAAAGCTTTTCTTCCTTGCCAGTGAAGACCACCTTGTCCTGTGGCATTCAGTGGCTATTCCTAAATTGCGGTGAACACAAATTTGTTTCCCAGGACTTTCAGTATTCCCATAATGATAATGAATATTTAAATCATATGGGCATTGTCTTTTATTCTTCTGTATCTTGCTCTGTTCTGTCAGCACTGTAGCATTTTCCCCATCAACCTCATTTCAAGCCTTCGGATGTTCTGATTCTAATTGTGTCACAGAAGTGATGCCTTATGACTCCCTCTCCTATTTCTAATAACTTCTGTGTTGTATAATAACAACAAAACCATAATACACACTTTATATATCTGCTGATTGGAAAACAGATAATCGTAGAGGTTTCCAGGGCACGTATGCACTCTCGCTGGAAAAGGAATGAGCAGCATTACTTCCCCTTCATTCCTTTACTGATAGCAAGGAATCTCAAAGTGCTTGAGGGCATTGGATTCAGCTTGGAGAACTGGTTACATTATTTGTCTAGTTTTTGCTCATGAATTGCAAGTGCAGTTTTATGCTCTCCATACATTTCTCAGACTTACTTAGTAGAAATGTTGAAAACAAGAATAAAGTGACCTTTAAGCAAAATTTAAGGTAAGTTCAAGGAGCAACTTTTCATTGTGGCATGAGGTGAGTGTCTTAGTTGAGGGTTCCTGTATTCCTGTGTGAACATGAGAACTAAGTCAACCCTTGCTCCATACACACTGGGTCTAAACGGGGCTTACAGTGGCTCCCCTTCATTGAGAGAACTGGGATCTCAGGAGCAGAAAAACCTTCATCTTGGAAAGATTGTAAGAACATTTCTGCATCTCCTGATGATGCAGCTCTCTACAGACCATGCCTCTCTCTAGGAAACCTTGCATCCATAACCACTGGGTACCTAGGACACCCCATGCTTGGGCAGATGACCACATACACATTTCAAGAACAGGGAGCTGAATAAAACCAGTGAGTTTCTGCCATGGTCATTGTTACTGAAGTTTCCTTACCTCACCAAGGTGTTTTACCAGTATGCTGAGAGGGGACATTGCTCCTCCTGGTATGGAATGGGATTACTGCAATAACAGCACTCGCTTGCTCTTGGAAGTACCTATACTCTCCTGAATTTATATGCTAAATCAACCTCTAATGTATTTAATAATGGCACAGGTTTCAGTTGTGTTTCTTTTATCTGTCAATATATAAAGCAGCAGTAAATACATTTGAAAGCTGTCTGTGCCTTTGCTAAATTTGGCATGGAGGTGGCTTGTGTTACCACTTCAGAAAAGGAATGAGCTTGAGTCTTGGTTCCACTTCATTTGCAGAGGACAAAAGGAGGGGCCTCTACAGGATGACTCTGGAAGAGGACCATGACTAAGACACTGTGGCCATGGTACAGCCTCGCTTTCCTAGTGCTGCTATTCTTGCAGTCAGGCTGTGAATGCTTTGGTGGTGTTCTCTCTGCCCTTTGGGTCTAGCGCTCTTTGGATTGGAAATATCCCATTTACTGTGGCCCAGGATAAATGAACAATCCAATCTTTAAAACCCTCTAGGGATTAATTACAAGCAGAAGTTATACTGTTTCAATTAAAGCAACATACTTCTGGCGGCCCATCCCTGTAATGCAGGCTTAGTATCAGTGTCCTTTATAGTAGTAAAGATCTTCCAAGATATAATATAATATAATGAGTAGAAGGGAGTAATCTCTTCTAGTAATCTCTCCTGCTGAAAGCACAAGTACACTGGCACGCTCTGCTACAATTAGCTTGAAAGAGAAAACTGTGTCCTGCTGGGTACAGTTATACCACTGCCAATCTGTATGTTGAACTTTCCTCTTGTGCCATCCCAAACACTGCTGGAGTTATGGGTGAGAACCATATAAGCGACAGTGCTGGAATAGCTGGAATGGGTACATCAGAGTGTGGCAGTGTCGGATGGAAATAAATCTGCCTCTTACGATGTATTACACACCGAAAGAGGTTTTTCTCTGGGGAAACGAGCAGACCAGACCAGTGGAGCTGAGGAGCCCTGTGAGGAGCAGGCATGGCAGGAACACTGATGGAAGTGTGCCACTTGCCAAGTGTGTCACTTGGTGCCAAGGACCTTCTTGCTTATCTTTAAACCCCAGAGAAGCAGAGGAACATAGTTCATATTGAAAAGCAGCAGGATTCAAGCTGCTGAGTTATTCATCTGCATTAACAAAGCAGTCTTGTATTCATTAGCAAATCATAGGTAAAAAGCGTCAAACCCAAACCCACTGACAATGAGAGATTTTGTTCTCTCTGGTCACCTGGCATGTCAGAGAGGATACCCTAGAAACCAGGGAAGAAAAAACTCAGTCGATGGCGTCATATTTAGTGGGGATTCATGGAATCATAGGATGGTAGAATGTCTTGAGTTGGAAGGGCCCCATAAGTATCATTTAGTGCAACTCCTCTCCCTGCATAGGACAACCCCAACGTTCATACCTTGTGTTTGAGGATGTTAGCTAAATGCTTCTGGAATATTGTCAGGCGTGGGGCTTTGATTACTTCCCTGAGGAGCCTGGTCCAGTGTTCCACCACTCTCTGGGTGAAGAACCTTTTCCCAATATCCAACCTAACGCTTCCTGGTGCATCTTCCTGAAATTCCCTCATGTCCTATCATAGGTCACCAGAGAGAAGAGATCAGTGCCTGCTCCTCCTCTTCCCCTTGTGAGAAAGCTGGGCGCTGCTATGAGGTTTCCGCTCAGTCTCCTTTTCTCCATGCTGAACAGACCAAGTGACTTCAGCTTTTCCTCATCATATGGCTTCCCCTCTAAACTCTTCTCCAACTCTGTGCCTTCTTCTGGACATTCTCCAGTTGCTTTATATCCTACTTATTCTGTGGCACCCAAAACTGTACACAGTCCTCAAGGTGAGGCTGCACCACTGCAGAGCAGGGTGCATTTGGGAAGGCCTCTGCGCAGGAAAGGCAATCAAGGCATTCACGTAAGTCCTTTCAGGAAGTGCAACAACCGTAAGTCCAAGTTGGTTCTTAAAAAGACCAAGGGGGTGAACAGTAGGAAGGAAGAGAAACAGACGACCCCTCTCTACAGGCCAGGCTTGCTGATATAGGTGTCAGAGTCATATCTGAGGTTTCCAGCTTTGGATGTTAAAGATGCCACACTTTGGCATCAAGCCTAGAAATTTAGGATATCTTTAGGAAAAAAAGTGTCAGGTGATGGGCATCAGAACTTTCTCAATGATGCAGATCAGACTTGCAGCTCCAGTTGGAGCTTGGGGGACGTCTGTTTTACTTTTGAAATAGAATATGTATGAAGTTGAAGATGGTTTGCTGTTTGTTGTAATGTGATTTTGGGGAAATAGCTGCTTCTGCTCATTTTGGGAAGTCAGCCAGACCTGAACAATCTCACAGTGAGCAATGTCATACTGAAACCTGGAGCAGGGATTCCTGTTTCCCTGCATTAACTGTGTTGTTAGAACCCTGCTATTATCACAAAACCTCTTTTTTTCTGCCCCTCTGTAACAGCTCCCTTGCGGATTCCAGGCTGTAATATTTTCGTGACCATAAAGGAAACATCATGTTTGAAAATTTTTTTATAAGGCCAAAATAATTTACCTCCTACCAAGTGTGACATATTTTGGCAATTGCTAATTAAGCTGAGAGCTTTCTGTCATAGCTCTGTGCAAAGGAAAATCACCACCTCTGTGAAATCTCTTTAGCAGAATGTGCATCATCTGCCATCTTCAGTATGAGCACAGGGTGGTGATAGTATTGCCGGTATTAAATCACCCTTCCAGTATGTTCGGCTTCTCTTTTAATCTGCCAGCCCATACTTCACCAACCTGGAGCCTTCACTGTATGTTCTTGCATCTGTTAGCAAACCAAGATCATTCTTCCTAGCAATTGCTATGTTGAGGATCAAGGGTAAAATGTAGAAATGCCATCATTTGTAAACCCTGGCAGATATGTGAGCTGATTATCCTATTTGGTGTCCAGTCTGGGGATATTTGTTGTAACAGGCAGGAGGATGCATGTTTTCCTGGCTCCGGCAGAGACATGGCTCTGTACCAGTGCATGGCTTGCTGGGAACAACAGCTTTCACACTGTATGACTGGATGATTAATGAGGAAAGAATTGGGAGGTTGAAGGCAGTGGTGCTGATACAAGTGGTCATGACTATACCCTGCCTGGTATTTCTTCAGTAAGGAAAGGCATTGAGCTGCTGGAGCATGTCCGGAGAAGGGCAACAAAGCCAGTGAAGGGTCTAGAGCACAACTCTTATGAGGAGTGGCTGAGGGAATGAGGGTTGTTTAGTCTGGACAAGAGGAGGCTGAGGAGAGACCTCATTGTTCTCTACAATTACCTGAAAGGAGGTTGTAGTGAGGTAGCTGCTGGTCTCTTTTCCCAAGTAACAAGTGATAGGATGAGAGGAAATGGCCTCAAGTTGCACCAAGGGAAGTTTAGATTGGATATTAGGAAAAATTTCTTTACTGAAAGAGTGGTGAAGCATTGGAACAGGCTACCCAGGGACGTGGTGGAGTCTCCATCCCTGGAGATGTTCAAAAAGTGTGTAGATGTGGCACTTCAGGACATGGTTTAGTAGGCACAGTGGTGTTGTGCTGACAGTTGGACTTGATGATATTTAGAGGTCTTTTCTAACCTTTATGATTGTATGATTCTGTGATTCTTTTGCTGAACAGAGATGGAAGTGTTGTCCAGTCCAGGTTAAGGATACCAAAGCTTCCATTTTAGGGTGACCAGATGGAGCAGGGAATTATACTAAACTCAACACTGAGAATAACTTCAAATTGATGCCAGAAGCAAGCTGTGAATCTGAGAGTAAAACTCTGGTGGGCTATGTAGTATCTTTTTTCCCCATAAAAATTTCCGTTCATCTCATGAAAATAGTTTCTCAGTGATCTCCCTTGCTTGGAGGCATCAGCGAATGGCAAGATTAGGGGCACTCCACGAGGGAGTAGGGAACCAGAGGTGGCAGTATGTGGGAAACCTCGTCTGGTCTGAGGAGTTAGAGTGTGTGAACTTAAACATTGGCCTTGAATAGATGCCCATGTATCCTTGGAGAAGCTGGAAGGCGCCAAGAAGAGCCGAGTAAACAAGATTAGGAAGCTACCAGGCTGCAGGTGGAATCACCCAATTATGAAGTTACAACTGAGAAGGAGTCGTCCAATTATGAGCTGTCGGTCTTTAGCTAAACCAATTGTGCATGCACATGCAGCTCAGGAAGGGATATAAAAAGTCTTGTAAAATCAATAAAGATGGTCTTTTGGCCCACAACTTCTACGTGTCATGGATTGCCCCAACCGCGACAGCAGTAAGGCAGGGTGGTGTCATCATCACAGGGAGCAGTCCCACAGCATCCAGCTGCTGAGGCTGTTACTGCTCCCAAAGCTCTGACAACACATGCCTACCCTTCCCCCCTTGCAAGGGTGGGAGAAATGATATCTGGAACATTAGGTCTCCTGGAGATGTGAATCGCTGATTTGGGAAGGCATTCCTATGTGTAGGAGGTACAGATAAGGTGTAGGGGGTACAAATAAGTTGAGCCACGGTATCTGGACTTGTACGATTTGGCACATCTTATAAGGCCTAGAACCTACTTGGCCCTAAATAGTTCAGAAGAGCTATCCAGCAACAGGATCAAATGGCCATCTACTCCTTTAAACAGGAGACCTGCTTGCTGTATTGCTATTTCATCCTCATACTTGGTCACAGAGGTAGATTAAGATGATGATTTACAGAGTTTGGGGTATGCTTTTTGCCTTCAGCCTGTGCTTGTGGACAGCTGAGAACAAATTGCTCTTTCAGCTTGAGTAGTATAGTTTGTGCTAGAGAACCTGGAGTAGATGAGGTCAGGCTATGTAACAACTAATGGATGAGGGACAGCACTGGAAGGGTGTGAAGGGCATTGATATGGGTCGTACAAAGCAGCAAGGAGGAAGGGAGAGTTCTCTAAGGAGAAAAAGGAAAATAGGGCCATGTGTGGGGTAAGAATTTCTGTCTGTTTTGATTAGGAAGCTCTGTCAATGTAGAGAAGACGAGAAGCCCATGTAAGATGTCATGTTTAGGTATTACATCTGCAGAGTTGGTTTTACAGCCCTTCAGCTACAGAAGCAAATACTATTACATGTAGTTACTATTTTTATTTATTGTCTTCACCATGCACATAGCAGAAGAATGGATTATGTTTCAGGAGAGAAGCAGAGAAGAAAAATCAAAGCGACAACCTTGACATGAGCTGTGAAGTTCTTTCTTCATTGCCAGCATATTAATCACTATAAAAAAGGGGAAGTTAACCAACTCAACTTGTGCTTGCATTAGGTGATCTTATCTCGAGGGTCACTGAGCTGTCAAAAGTGAAGGGGTAGTATTTGAGGAGGAGGTGAATTGTACTCCACATCCCTGGACTGTTACAGATGGCATTTACAGGTGAAACTGCACATTGTCTCTGGTTGCCATCACCTGCTACTGTGTCTTTGTCTCAAAGCCCTTCTTGTAACTAGGCAGTGCTTCAACCAGCATAGGAACATGAGAGAAGAAGGAGATGCTTCTCAGCAATGCTCCTCTTTCCATCATTCTTGGCAAACTGTGATCCTCATGAGCTGGCAATACACACTTGAAGCCCAGAAAACCAGCCATGTCCTGGGATGCATTAGAAGAAGTGTAACCAGCAGGGCATGGGAGATGATTCTCCTCATCTACTCCACTTTTGTGAGACCTCATCTGGAGACCTGCACTCAGTTCTGGAGTCCTCAGCACAGAAACAACATGGATCTGTTAGAGCAAGTCCAGAAGTAGCCATGAAGATGATCTGAGGGCTGGAGCACCTCCCAAAAATGCACAGACTGAGAGAGTTTGGCTTGTTCAGCCTGGAGAAGAGAAGGCTCTGGGGAGAACTTAGAGCAGCCTTCCAGTACTGAAAGGGGGGCTACAGGAAAGCTGGGGAGGCAGGGGCCCTTTATAAGGGAATGCAGGGACAGAATGAGGGAGAAGGGTTTCACAATGGAAGAGGGGAGATTTAGATGAGATCTTAAGAAGAAATATTTTCCAGTGAGGGTTGGGGAGGCACTGGCACAGGTTGCCCAGAGAAATGGTGGCTGCTCCATCCCTGGAGGTGTTCAAGGGCCACGCTAGATGGGGCTTTGAGCAACCTGATGAAGTAGAAGATGTTCCTGCCCGTGGCAGGGGGGTTGTAATTATATGCGCTTTAAGGTCCCTTCCAACACAAACTGTTCTATGATTCTATGATCCTCCTTTTTTTGCAGCAATGAGCTGGAGTAGTTCTGGGGTTAGGAGGTGTTGGCAGGGAGGAGGCTGTGCTGAGAGGAAGGGCTCCTCTGCTCCAAGGCAGTGGAGAAAGGAGAGGGCACGTGCTAGGAGAGGGGTGAGCCCCCGTCTGTGTAACACTCGTGAATGATATGGAGTCCTTGAACCAGCTCTGGCCCCTTTGTGAGTGAACACCACTTCATGTGAAATTATATGTTGCTGACACATCCACTGTGCTGTAAATCCACTATGGAAAATCCTGACTTCTCGCCTTAAAATGAACTAAGGTAGCAATAGCACTGTTCTGAAAAGCATAAACAGCCATGCCAAGAGGATCTCACCAGGGCATTTTAGCCAGCCCAGCGGGACAGGATGTTCAACTAAGCAGCCAGAACAAAAAGTGCTGCTAAAAGCTGCGGTTAAGTATTTCAGTTGCTGTTTGGATGTATGTATTGCCGAGACGTTGCTGATTGGTTTGTGATGCCTGAAATTCTTTTACTTGCTCAAAGACCAAATTGTTCTGCTTTGCTTGTACAAGGGAAAACCTCTTGCATTTCTCTGGTTGATTGATTTAGGAGAGAGGGGAAATATATTTTTGAGAAAGCAAGTTAAAGACTTTTTGTTAATGATAAGTGGCTGAGCATAATTCAGTTTATTACTAATTCCAAAGAAGGGAAACAGAACCATGATGTCATGTTTTTTTAACTCCAATCAAACATTTAATCTCCTCTTTTTCTGACGGAAATGACTCATAAAATCATAGACATTAAGCATGGCAAAGACCTTTAGGTTCATCTTGACCATCTGTCTGCCACCACTGCGTTGTTATTTAGAACAGTAAACAAGAAAACCACGTTACAGACAGACACAATGTTCTCTTGAAGAACGGGAGTACTAAGATAATTCTTCTGTCATTTGTGTACGTCACCTGGGGTCTGAGACCAGGGACTGTCAAGTCAATGTGAAGGAAGTCAACGCCACACAGTACCAAATGAGCCTTAAAAAGATCTTGCCTTTCTGGGGTGAGTCTTTCCATGGAGAAAGAGCTTGTTTCCATCTCTACATATTCCTTCCCCCTTGTCTTCTTGCTTACATCACTTCCCACAGTTGTTATGTTGTCTGTTGCTTTTGGTGACTTCCTTTTAGATTTAGTGTTTTAATTTTCAAAGTTACTGGTTTTCATGAACCACTGGTTGAACTCTCTGTGTTTTAATGAAACCTTGGAGATTTCATTAGAGGGCATCTGTGGCTGGAAATGCCTCAGGTTCAACAGTCAAAAATAGGACTGCTAGAAAGTAGGATAATCTGCTGGAGATCCAGAGTTATAAGAGGCAACCCTTGAAACAAAAGCTGAGGGAGGAGAAAGGGTCTGTTATCACACCTTGGTACAGAACCTGGCATACCTGGACCCTGATGCCCCTGAGACAAGGCTGAGGGACACATATCAAATCCCTGCACATCACTGCCTTTCTGTGGGGCAGGGACCATTCTTCAGGGCAATGTGTTGTGGCATATGACCTCACATCTGCAGTTCCTAAGTGGCAAGTGGACTATTTATTCAGCAGATGCATTGCACCAGTGCCTCTCAGTTAGGAGCTGAAATCACGCACAAGCCAGTCATACTCCCTGCCTCTCCTCCGTACTCATTCATTACTGCTGTTCTGACATCTCTGCTGTTACTGCTGACTGCAAGTCTGGATCCTCTGGCTGCTGTCCTGAGAGCATTTTTGCAGGAGCTGGCAATACAGTTTTGCAACAGGACATGCCAGCACTTCCATTTTAACAGTTAACCTTTTCAGCTTGCTTGTTTTCTGGCCACATGTATTCTCGAGCATCATGAGAACCCACAGGAAATAGTTATCTACAGGACAACACATCAAGTCCTAATACATCTCTGATGATGTACATCTATTTTGCTCTCAGAATGCTTGATGAGTTCACTCCTCAGCTCCCAGAATCACTTCTTCTGTGGCCTCAGCAGCATGTGGACATGGGCTAAGCTTTTCCTCTGTAGCAGGAGTGACAGGGACAGCCTCCATCCCGCTGAGCCTCCCCTGCGGGGATGCTCTGACTTCTCTGATTAGCTGTCTATGGAAGAGACCTCTGTGAGAGCTTGCTGCCTCTGAGCCCCTGCAAGGAAGGATCATTAACATGCAGTCTGCCTGCCCGTGGAAAATGATATCTGTATACCTAGCAGCAAAGGATAACCAAATCAACACCCAGTCGGACTCCATTAACATAGCCCTCAGGAGGCAAATGCCTCTTAACATGAAATTATGTGCCACTGATCATTTCAGCACCCAGGGCTCCTGATTGGTTCACAATCCACTTTTCATCTAGTAAAACATCTTCTAACAACATCTTTCTCAGCAAGTGGATCTCCTTCCTCACAGGCAAGACTGAAACAAAAAGTTGTCTCTGGGCAGTTTCCCTGCAGGTGCTGCAAGTGGCACAAATATCTCAATGTCAGAAAAATGCCACCTGCATCCTGGATTGCAGGCACTGTCATGAAGTGGTACCTGTACCTCTGTTTTACCTCCTTGTTTTACTACAGGGTGCTAAGCACAGAGTGCAAACAGCATAACAGCCCATACTCTCAAATACTTTCTGAAATGAAGTTTTACTCAGCCTATTAAAACAAGAAAGGTGACAAATGGTTAGTAGTAACTAACAGCAAGTTAACAATAACAGCTTTAAAGGCAATGTGTCTAATAATTACTACAAGAATCATAGAATCATAGAATCACTAGGTTGGAAAGGACCCACTAGATCATCGAGTCCAGCCATTCCCATCAATCACTAAACCATGCCCCTCAGCTCCTCATCCACCTATCTTTTAAACACCTCCAGGGAAGGTGACTCAACCGCCACTCTGGGCAGCCTGTTCCAGTGCCCAATGACCCTTTCTGTGAAATATTTTTTCCTGATGTCAGAGAGTAAGTATAGTAATTAAGAAAGATACATCACCAATTGCCCTATTATCATCATTCAGATCCGCAGTCACCACAGGAGCCCCTTTTGCAGCGAGGATTTGTAGAGCCTGTCCTGGACAACTAGGGGGTCCTATGCAGTGTGTCTACTCATAGATGGGGCCTCCCAAAGATCACTGCAAAAGGGTTCAGCTTTTATATTGTTAAATAAACAACTCACATCATTCTGAAAATATGGAATTTCTGGCCTCAGTTGCCCGCTCCTCATGGAGCATGGCCAAGGCACCAGGAGAGGAGATAAGGAGACGGCTGGATATGTCTTGTCTTTAAACTAAGTGGCCTGTTGAGCTGCATAGATCTGCATAGTTAGTCTTTCACACAGTGTCTGTGCTCATGGTGATTGGTTAGCCAGGTTGCTGATGGTCTTTTTCTCATCCTGTGTATGCTGGAGAAGCTACAATTAAGGTGGCATAGCCCATTTCTACTGATAATGTCAACTATGATGCATTTTCTCACACTCTCTATATTAAGAATAGCACAGCACAATTCCACTGATGATAGCAACGTGAGACATTGCAGATTAAACAGTACACATAGCAATGCAATACAAATAATCCACGGGTCACCTGTATACTTTTAGGCCTATCAATCAGGCTCTGTCACTTCACTCTTCCACACCCCCTTTCAAGCCACAGGTGGGAGAATAAGTAAGAAATGGGCTGAAGGCTACTTTAGGGCTCCCCCAAAATTTAAGACCTACCACCTCAGAGGAGAAGCCAATGGTGCAGTGACCAACTCCACCAGCTGCTTCTCCATGGTGGTGTTGACAGAGCAGCACTGGGCAGTTTGTGTACAGGTTAGGAGCTTGGAACTCATTTCTGATGCAAAACCCCAGCTAGGAAAAACTCAAATCCTCTGGGATCATTAAACCCATTTTGTCATGGCTTTGTTCTCCCTCAAGACAAGGGTAATAATTGTCTTGGCACTTCCTTTCTTCATAGAATTCTGGAATGGTTTGGACTGGAAAGGACCTTAAAGATCATCCAGTTTGATCCCCCCTGGCCATGGGCAGGGACAATTTCCACTGGATCAGGGTGCTCAAAGCCTCTTCCAGCCTGGCCTTGAACACCTCTAGGGATGGGACATTGATCCTCCATATACTGGAATTGGTTGTGGCATTGCTACCATCTGTCTCTGCAACAAAATGAGCTGCCGGTCCCTTAGCCAGGAGGCTGTCTACGCCACTTGGTTTGGAGGGGTGCAATCCAAGCAAAGGAGAAGTCCTTTCTGTTTTCTCTGCTAGCAAAGACATGCTGGCAAAAGCAACAATGGGTACCCCTTGGCTTTGGCAGTGCTGATGATGCTGATGTTGGATCACCGTAAGGGGTCATTACTTGGCTTTATATTTGTGATTTACATAGATTTCATTGTAATGGTTTACAGTCTAATATATGCATTTGCTGCTCTGTTGGGAGCTGTAAAGGCGAAAATCATGTAATAAAGAGCCTTCTGGTCCTGACATAAATTTCAGCATAATACATATTATTACCTCTGCCTGTGCCAGCCCTTCCTTCTTGTTGTTACCTACATTTTCAGTATGTGGCAGTGTTACTAGCTCCTAAATGCCAGCTAAGGCTCCTTGATGGTTTAGATCAGAACAGAAAAATATTCTGGAGAAGAGGTGGACAGGGAGAAATGTGGGAAAGCCCTCCAAGTGTGTGAAAGGCAGATGCAAACAAGGAGGATAGTGAAGCACTGGCACAGGATGCCCCATCCCTGGAGATGTTCAAGGCCAGGTTGGATGAGGCTTTGAGCAACCTGATGCAGTGAAAGGTGTTTGGAACTGGATGATCTTTAAGGTATTTTCCAACCTATTCTATGATTCTATGAAAGTCTTTTCCACGTGCTCTCCAGATTGACTAAAATCCTGGGTTCTAGGTTGTAGAAAAGTGGGTCTCTGTTTGGCTTTAGGGAAAGCTGCCTACAGGTAAAGAGAGCGAAATGCGATATCACTTTACCTGTGTAGAGGATGGAGAACAATTCAGATGACTAGTCAAGAATGGCTTTGTAGCTTTTTTTTGGCAGAGCTTAAGATTTCTACAAGCTTATCATTATCCTCTCTGATGCCTGTTTGATTTACCCTGGAGCTGATTTATTAACACGGCTCTGCTCTCTGTTCTGTAAATAATCTCAGCGGGGAAAAAAAAGCATAATAATGTTTAATTACACACAGCATCAATAGCTCTCAGTCTTGAATTAATTTACTGGCTATTTGATAACTAGTGTGTTTGCAGCCTTTTCCGAACTGGCCTGTTTACAAATCCTGGAATGGGCTACTGCTCCTGTCAAGATTACCACTCAGCCTTGTTAGAAAGCATAATGCCAGCACTCTTCCAAGACACAGAGGTGGGTATATGGGACTGGAAAGTAGCTTGTTTCTTTAAGGACCAGTGTTTGTAGTAAGGACCTGGTGCCTGCCTCCTCACACCAGTAGTATGTCCATCAACTGGAGCAAAAAAATTAATTTCCCACCCTGAGAGATCTTCTAGACTTAAAAAAATCGCCTTAGGATGACATTCCAGTTCTGAACTTCTGATGCTTTTCACGAAGAGATGGGAAGGAGGTGGGTCCGATGATTAAAAGTCAAATTTACAGATCTGGACACCCTGCCTTACCATATAACTGTTCTTCGTTTCCCATTAAAAAGTGCATTTAAGACTCTAAGGTTTTGTTTTCAGCTTAAGTTCTATACACTGAGTGAGGGGATGGATCAGTACTCTTGGCTGGTTCCTCATGGATTATTCTTGTTATCTGGGAGCTGATCCTTGTACCATCTACGCTGTCAGACTTCCCCTTACTTTCAAGTATAGTGTTCATCTTTGCACAGTGCTCTCAGTCTCACTTTTTCCTGCAGGTTTTATCTCCTTTAATTGGTGAAGGTAATCTACCAAACTGACTGGAGGGCTTTGGGATATTTGTGACTTGCTCAGATTTACTTGGTCTGACGTCATATGGAAACTGCATATAACGTGCTATTTTGGTGGCTTTCCTAGATGGTGAGCTAACCGCTTTTGTAGGATTGCTGAGTTCGAGGCTGTGTATTTTTGGAGTAACATTTACTTATTTGATGCTTTATTATATTAACCCCCTATGCTCTGAAAATACATTTTTTTCAGCAGGAGGAAAACTGTCGTATGGGTTGCTTAATATTCACTAAATCCATACTGGCTGACTAAGAATAGTTACTAATTCACAGCAGCAGGCTGTGTTGTTATATTTACAGCCATCAAAAAGGGTTTGACAGCTCGTCCAAAAGCAGAGTATTTTCCTTTTTTAGGTCCCTGCAAAGAAGAGTTCAACAACAAGAAGAAATCACAGAATCACAGAATGGTTTTGGTTGGAAGGGACCTTAAATTTCATCCAGTTCCAAGCTGTGCCAGCGCCTCACCACTCTCACAGGAAAACATTTCTTCCTAATTTCTAATCTAAATCTCCCCTCTTTCATCTTAAAACCCTTCCCCCTCATCCTATCCCTGTACTGTCTGATAAAGGGCCCCTCCTCAGCTTTCTTGTAGCCGCCTTTCAGTACTGGAAGGCTGCTATAGGGTCTCCATGGAGCTTTCTCCGGGCTGAACAAGCCTAACTCTCTCAGCCTGTCCTTGTATGGGAGGTGCTCCAGTCCTGGATCATCTTTGTGCCTCCTCTGGACTCACTCTGACAGAGCCCTGTCCTTCCTATGCTGAGAACTCCAGAGCTGAATGTGGGACTCCAGATGAGGTCTCATGAGAGCGGAGTAGAGGGGGAGTATCCCCTTCCTTGACCTTCTAATCACATTTCTGATGCAGTCCAGGATACAGTTGGCTTTCTGAGTGAGAATACAATGGGCAAAAGAAAACAAAGGAAAACCCACGTTTGCAGCTGAAAAGGCTACAGGTCTCCACACAGAATTACTAGCTTGCTTTATATTTGTGCTCTTTAGTGTTTACAGGACTCCCTGCAGGAACATCCTGGGGCTTCCTGGCCATGGTATATCATGGTGGAATGGCAGTCACAGTGGGGACACTAGTCCATAGATGAGAGGGAGGCATTTGGCAGCAAACTGCAGCTGCCTTGGAGCAGCACTGCAGCAAAGTATTGGAACTGAAGGATTTTCCTTTTCTTGGCACTTTTTTACATGTCTTCAGGAAAATCTTCACAGAAAGCAGTCATGTTCTGTCAGACTCTATATCCAGGCAAACAAACATAAAACACATTGAAAGAAAATTCCCAGCCAGGTTCTGCTGTTTGCTTTTGTAAATCTAGGCTTCTGCCTCGCAACTTTGCTGGTGAAGAAAGGTCTATGACGAATTCCCCCTTGGGGCTCAGGTTTTCTGTGCTGTTGGGGCTGTGTATCTATGCCAGCTGACAGCTATTTCCTCCATTGCAACTTATCCACTTACAACAGGAACACTGTTACTTCGTGCCCCAGTCACAGCTATTTTCATCCCCCTCTTCTGCAAATTCTGCATTCTGCACATCCCCCTTTTGACATGCACATCCTCTTCAACCAGATCATGCAAGCAAACAGCTGCTTTCGCAGCACCCCAATCTGGAATATTGCTTCAAATTACAGGAGGCAGATGTGTTTATTAATATTTAAGATCTGTCAGTGACTGTATTAGCCAGGCTGATGGTTCTGCTGAAATCTTCACTGCAGAAAGAAATGAACAAAAGAACAAAATGAACAAAGGGATCACTCCTGTTCCATAGCAACCTTCCTTGAAGACTAGATGACTGCTTATAGGAAATAGCATGATGTCCTTGCTCTGCCCTTGTATACTTCCCAAGTCATCATACTTTCCCATTGCTGGAGACCAGTTATAGGGAGCCGTTCCTCTCTTGTGTCTATTCGTTCATTTTATGCAAGCTCTGAGTTTTTCCTGGTCCAGACTTGCTGAGGGACAGCAGTACTGCTGATGGAGTAAGTAGTGATCTCCAGCTTTTTTGTTTCTCAAAGATGAGTCTGTCCTCCAAGCCTGGCAGCATTAGAGATGAGATTTCCAAAGATTCATATCGTAGAATTATAGAATCATAGAATGATTTGTGTGAGAAGGGACCTTAAAGCTCATCCAGTTCCAAGCCCCTGCCATGGGCAGGGACATCTTCCACTGCATCACGTTCCTCAAAGCCTCATCCAGTCTGGCCTTAAACAGCTCCAGGGATGGGGCATCCATGCCTTCTCTGGGCAACCTGTGCCCGTGCCTCATCACCCTCCCAGGAAAAAAAATGCCTTCTTACTATCTCATCTAAATCTTCCTTCTTTCAGCTCAAAACTGTTACCCCCTCATCCTGTACTCCCTGATAAAAAGCTCCTCCTGTTTCTGTAGACATGCTTTACCACGTGTGCATCCTCTCCCAGCTGCAGCTGTGCCTCATCACCAAGTGTGCTTGCTCTGAGGTCCACAAGTTCCACCTGTATATGCTCAAACACCAATTAGAGCAAGAGCAGACCATCAGCCTAGGGCTGGGTCTAAGGGACCCAAGGCTGTTCTTCGTTCTACTGTGTGACCTGAGTTTTTGCTTTCCCTGCCCCCACCATCCACTGCACACTAAGATTCCTGATGCAAAGGATAGATCCT
Source organism: Phaenicophaeus curvirostris (assembly GCF_032191515.1). Lineage (NCBI taxonomy): Eukaryota > Metazoa > Chordata > Aves > Cuculiformes > Cuculidae > Phaenicophaeus > Phaenicophaeus curvirostris. The sequence continues at coordinate 107,085,079 of NC_091393.1, read as the reverse complement.
GTTGTTCGAGGCAAGACCACTGACAAGGTGCATCAGTGTTCTTGCAGTTGTCTAAGGGAAGGTGGGAGGTAGAGCTGGTGCAGGCACCAAGAGGTGTCTCAGTTCTGGCTGCTGCTGGCTGCGTGGATTCTGAGCAGAAGTGTGTTGCTACGTTCCCCAAGCAGCCCTGGGAGTGTGTCATTCTCAGTGTGGGTGGGTGTAAAAAAACTCTTTCAGAAAGTTTCAGAGGAAGCTTAAAAACACTGAGAAGAGCTGCAGCTCCATGCAAATAGCCCGGGCCTATATACATAACATGAATGCCACCCCCATTCGGCACAGAAATCAGCTGACAATGGCAGGAAAGCTGTAATTTCTTCCCTAAAACCAAGAACAATCCTCACTCAAAACTTGATCCAAAGGGCTTTGAACTCTTTTCAAGGCTGGCATCTGATTTACAGTGATTTTATTCACATCAGATATTTTATTATAGAATCATAGAATTGTTTGTTTGGAAAAGACCTTTGGCATCATCAAGTCCAACTATACCTGTCCACTACTAAACCATACCTCTGAGCCTCGTCTGCACATCTTTTAAGTATCTCTTTGGATGAAGACTCCAGGGTACCCTGTTCCAGTGCCTGAGAACCTTTGCAGTGAAGAAAATTTTCCTAATATCCAATCTAAACTTCCCCTGGCACAACTTGAGGCCATTTCTTCTCATCTTATCACTCTTCACATCATATTACTTGGGAGAAGAGACCAATATCCACCTCATCGCAACATTATGTATATGTATGTGTCTAAGCATGCGTAGGTTTGTGTGCAACCAAGATGTCTCCTTGCAATTAATTCAAACAAGAATTGGACATGTCCCATGGCACCGTCTCGAGAGTCAAGCACTGGAATTGCTGAAGAGAGTTATCCACACTTAAAATTCTGGGTCGTTGCTGAACCTAGCATGTGGACATGCGGGATCATCATGCCCATGAGACCAGAGAGAACCAAACTGTTGAGTCCAGCATGGCACTTTCCCAGGAATCCTGAGGATGGGTGGTGGTCCATGATCCAGTGATGGGGGAACCAGTAGATTAGAGCACGCGGACCACATCCTTGCTAATAAACTGAAAGTGCCAAGGGCTTTTCTCTGTTTCTCTTGCAGTTACAGAGTACTTCCCCAATACTATGTACTGTAAATGGATTTCCCTCTAACCCTTCCACCTGCCTTCACTTTCTCCTTCACTAAAACCTTGACTGGCATTAGCAATTAGCCAGTTCTGTCCTCTCTGCATTTGACACTGTTCAGCTCCCAGAGAAGCAGCTAGATGTAAAATGAAAATATCAGTGCTATCCTAACTGTCTGCATGTGAAGGAGAAGCATCACTAATCTCCTGAATTATTAGTATAAATGCGGTCTTGGGCTTCAGAGAACATTCTTGACTTCTTTTGCTTGGTGGCTGATCTCCCAGAGACTCTTCTTCAGTCCCCGTTTGTTCCAGAGGAGTGGAGTAAACAGAACAAGACAACCAACAAGTTAGTGGGATGTGTAGCAGCAGGATTTTCAACTTCCCCTTCCCACTCTTTACTTGCAAGGAGCAATATCCAGGTTTGGCACATGGAGACAGATAAACACAGATGCACTCAGGTGCTGTCAACGAAGAGATCTGTCTCACAAGTTTGCCACATTGTCATGAATAGGCTGCTTTTCAGTCACTCACCTTTCTACTTTAGAGCTGGGCAGGTATCCCTATGCAGCAGAAAAAGCTTCACATCCTTGTGAGGGTGGTGAGGCACTGGCACAAGTTGCCCAGAGAAGGCATGGATGCCTCATCCCTGGCAGATGGGCAGGGAAGCCAGACTGGATGGGGCTTTGAGCAACCTGATGCAGTGGAAGGTGTCCCTGCCCATGGCAGGGGGGTTGGAACTGTATGAGCTTTAAGGTCCCTTCCAACCCAAACCATTCTATGATTCTATGTAAGGTAACAGGTTTTAAACATCTTTTGGTTCAAGCCTATTATCCAACGCAGGAACTACCACCCATCTACCATATTAACTCATCCATCTGATTTCAGAAATAGAACTTCTGGTGACAGAAGAAGAGTCTGCTTCCCCACATCAGGATATGAGCCTTGTTTTATAGCCTATACTTCCCTGAATTTCTTTGGAGGACCTTCACCTGATTTTGGTTTGCAGACATATGCCTTGGATGCTCGGGCTGGCTCCCTGGGTGCTCAGCCTGGCTCTGCATAGGCAGGCTGTGTTGCTGGAGCCTGAATGTGTAACTGTCATACAGCCCTGCTTGCAGAAGCTGATGGAAAGCCTGGCTTGCTGAGAGAGGAGGATGGCACACATCTTCTAAAAATGCCACTTACTTTATATTCCTCAGCAATCCTGTGGCACCTGGCATAAAAAAAAAAGTTATTACTGAAGTAATTTAGCATTATTTTTAATAGCAGTTATATTAAGAGCTGGAAGACTGTGTATTCTTAGACCCTGTGGAACCCTTCCAAGAGTTTTATTGCTTGCTCACCTGTGTTCCTCTAGCATTTAAAGGAAAGTATACATTGTGCTCTGGCCCTTTACAATCTAGAAGAGAGCTTGCCTGGCATTAATAAGGCAATTAGAATAATTAAAAATGTTAGCAGCAATTGCAACTGCGATAACTATACTCTTTTCAAGAAGTGTTCATTGTGGAGCTCCAGCCTCTCAGTGTCCTTGTGGTGAGGGGCCCAAACTAAATACAGGATTCCAGGTTTGGCCTCGCCAATACTGAAGAATTTGATATCCTGTTGCAATAATATTTCCAGCAAGGCTCAATTATGGATAAGTTTTACTTTGCCCTTTCTACTATGAAAGTAGAGCACTTCTTTAGTAGGAAGGGGAAGATTGAGCACTACTCTTGTCTGTAATTGAATTAGTCAGTCTGCTTTTGCATTTGCTGAAGTAGGAAATCCAGTGTTAGAATGGAACAGCTGAACTGAAGAAGGAAGAAATTAGCATTAGAGCTGAAGACTCAAGGCATTCTCATTAACATATAATCCCAGGCTGTAAGAAGTCACACATGGACAGCTTCAAGAGTGTTATCATTTCCTATGTACACTCAGCCAGCTCCTCTCTGCCACCCCAGCCAGATTAAACAGTGATTTTCCAGAAGAAAGCTGGGAAATATCAAAAGAACTGGCCCCAAAATGAGTACAAATCTACAAAGGAATTCAGATCTAGAGGGCTTTTCCAAAGAATTAGATTTAAAGAGCTCCTCTAAGGAACCTGTTCAAACTTTCTCAAGCCACTGGGAAGTGTCCCATCCATTTCACACAGCTTCAGATCAGACTCCAGAGAAGCCAGAACTGAACAGGACATCTCGGGGCAAGGTCCTGATGAACTAAGGATCTCACTTGGAGCTAGTCAGTAAACCTCACAAACCTTGTTGCCGACAAGTATCAAAGAGCAACCATCCCTCAAAGGCTGAGAAACTGGTGATGTAAATTCACACCCTTCCATCCAACTTGTGTGCAAGGCCAAAACATCATAAGCGTATCATATGCCTCTGCATGAAAGGCCTGATGACAACAAAATGATGGATGTAAATCAACCTTGTTCCACTCAAATAAGCACAGATCCTTTGCTTTACTCTCTCAAAGGCATTTCTTCAAAATCACACCCTTTAGGAACCAAAGAGTGAGAAATAAAGCAAAGAACCATCTGAGAAGATACAACCTTGCACTAGCACGCCAGTGTTTCAGAAAGCCAATGTTTTCCTCTGGAAATAATTTATGGTTCTCCACAAGCAACAGGAATCTGAAAGCAAAGTATAAGGTAGCCTCAAATCACTGCAGACATCCCTTTCATTACTTTCTTTTCTGTGGCAAAGGCCAGCACCTTAGTACTTTCTCACATGAAGTTAAAGGGAAAGCAAAATGATTTTAAAGAGCACTGAAGTGACTCAGCCTAATTGCTCCAGCAGCAGCAAAGGCAACCAAAACACGCTTGAGATGGCTGTCATGACCTGGTGCTTTGCTCCAAGCCACAGGCTTGAAAATAATAAACCCGCTCTTACTCCCTAGTGAAGGGCTGATTTGAAAGCGGACTCCAGCTTCTTCTGTTTTCAGTATCGATGGCTTTGTTTCTGTGGAGCCACATCACTTCCTTGGTCTCAGCTGTTCACAGTTCACACACCGTCCAGCACAAAAGTGGTGATGGACAGAGATGTTGCCCACCTGGGTTTTTCAGAAAGCAGCTCCCCTGCTTTGATACATTTGTGGGGTTAAATGTGCCCTGTTCATCATTCACCATCCAGTGAGCAGCTTAGCAACACGCTTTGACTACCTGATCCACAAAACCAAGCATGTGTTCTCTCATTCTCTGTGAAGATCCTGTATACCAAATATCTCATCCAGTTGTTCACAGAACTCCAGTGTTCTCTCATCATCCCAGATGTCTCTGGACACTTGGAAGTTCCTCTTTCTGCCTGATATTGGACTGTGAGACACATTTGCTCACATACCCTGAAAGGATTCCTTCAAGTGCATACTTCTCTCGGCTGCTGTGCACCCTCTGGCATGCAGAGACCACTGATCTTAGATCTATCTCAGCTGGAGGTTTGAAATGTTACAGAGACATTTGCCGAGGGAGTCAGGGACAAATTCACACAGCACTCATTCCCATCAGGAGCAGCGGAGATGTGGCCTTTTGAGAGTGATTTCCTGTCTCTGAAAGTTTTGCATAAGGTGCTGCTGTTTCTATGAGGAACAACAAGGTATCTCCACTGAGCAGGATTAGCACTACCTATAATTAAGGACAACGAAGCTGGTGAAGGGTCCAGAGAACACATCTTATCAGGAGAGGCTGAGGGAACCAGGATTATTTAGCCTGGGGAAGACGAGGCTGAAGGGAGACCTCATTGCTCTCTACAGCTCCCTGAAAGGAGGTCGTTGTGAGATGGGTGCTGGTCTCTTCTCCCAAGCAGCAAGTGATAGGATGAGAGGAAATGGCCTCAGATTGTGCCAGGAGAGATTTAGATTGGGTATTAGGAAAAATGCCTTTATTGAAAGAGTGGTGAAGCATTGGCACAGGCTGCCCAGGGAAGTGGTGGAGACTCCATCCCTGGAGGGGTTCAAAAAACACATAGACATGGCACTTTGGAACATGGTTTAGTAGGCCTGGTGGTGTTGGGCTGACAGTTGGACTGGGTAATATTAGAGGTTTTTTCCAAACTTAATGACTCTATGATAATAAGAAAGAAATATTTCCTCTGTGAGCAGGCAGCTTTTCTGTAGTGGGAGATAGAAATGTAAACGGAAGTGCAATGTATCTTACCTGATCCTCAGAGTATTTTTGCAGTTAGCATCTTTCCTTCTGTGAGAACCTTGTCTCTGAATTGAAAGAGAACAAAGGCCTGAAGAGCTCCCTGTAATAACATTTGTGTCCTGTTCCAAAAGGGTTAGGCCTGGGCATGCACTGTTTTCTAGTGGAGGAGAAAAGTGTGGACAACTAACTTAATGTTGCCAGGATGCTGTTTATAATGTCAGTACCTTTTTTACTGTCACCAGTGCTTGTCCAGCGCTTGTGCTAGGTGCTCTACAAATCAAAGCTAAAACCTTGGAAATCATAAGAAAAATGCATGAGCCTGTCCTCAAGGGATTACAGATCAGAAACGGTGAGAGAGCAAGACAGGGAGCAGGAGCAGACGGGGGGGAGCACTGGTCACCATGGCAGACAGCTGCTTTAGACCTCAGGCTGCATAGTTATCGTGAAGTCATTTAGCACTGAGCAAATAATGAAAACAGTTGTTCATGAATATTTTAGTGGAGTATTTTCAGAAAGGATGTATTTCAATCATGAAGCATGTATTAGCCCAGTGAGGCAGAGAGATGAAAGAGAGAGAGAGAAGCGGGAGGAGGAGAGGAGAGCAAGTTTTGAAATAATTATCAAACCCCTCCCAAAGTGAATGACTTCTGATGGATGAATGCAACAAAGATATCAGACCAGGACAGACTTTGTGCCTCACTAGCACAGCCCTCCTTCTGTAGCTGCACTGTGCAATGTTTAAGATGTTTAAGCATCCCCAGTTTATGTCTGCACCCAGACTTTCACCCTGCTTGTTTGCTGTCACCTCTGGGCGTGGCCCATCCTGTCCTCTTCCATATCCTTTTGTGTAAAATGACAACGAGATGTGTCTGTTTCTCCTCATCTCCCCTCACCGCACGGTTGAAATCACGCTGAGTGAGTTTTGAAGACTTGGTCTCCAGGGGCAGACAGGAAAGCTGGGGAGGGGCTCTTTATCAGGGAATGCAGAGATAGGGAAAGGGGGAATGGTTTTAGGCTAAAAAGGGAGAGATTTAGATGAGATCTTAGGAAGAAATATTTTCCTGTGAGGGTGGTGAGGCACTGGCACAGTTTGCCCAGGGGAGTCATGGTTGCCCCATCCCTGGAGGTGTTCAAGGCCAGGATGGATGAGGCTTTGAGCGATGTGATGCAGTGAGAGGTATCACTGCCCATGGCAGCAGGGTTGGAACTGGATGATCTTTAAGGTCCCTTCCAACCCAAACCATTCTGTGATTCTATGGTTCTATGATCTCTTTCACTATTCTATGTTTACTCAGAGACCCATGTAGTGAGTAAGTAAAGAGTACTCGTGTACTGTCAGCAGCTGATGGGTGGCAACTCGTGCTGTAGTAGTATAGCACACTGATCCCTACCACAAAAAGTGTCATGCTCTATTTAACAGGCATGAAGTGTTTTCAACTGGGTTTCGCGGAAAAAGCAAAGGCGAGCTTACAGCAGTTGGGTGGCTGCATGTGTGTGATGGAGTAGCTTTGAATACAAGATGGCCAAACTAAAGGAAGTTACATGTGAAAGGGATTGTCCCTGTAGTGACCATCTTCCTGCCAGATGCCTTGCACATTCTACTCCCAGTACCTTAAAGGGAAGTACCTGGAGAGCAAGAAGCAAAGTCTTTTCAAATCAAAGGGAGCCTGCTCTGACTGCTGAGGTTTACATTTCAAGGAATGAGTCTTCTGTTCAACCAGGTCATCCTGCTGATGCTTTTATCCCTCCGTGTGGCATATGGGTCGCGTCTTCCTGCAGTGAATGTGTTTGTGCGTTCCCTGCCTCTCTGCAGCAATCCTGCTCAGCACAGGACGTGCATGCAGGGATGCACACATAAATACATCATCCCCCTGCTGCGAGGGACCAGGTGTCTACACCAGCCGCCGTTCAAGCTTGACCCAAGACAAGCCAACTGGCTGTGGAGGGCAGCTTTTGATTTTCATTGTTCCTTACTTCTGGCAGGCAAAGCAATGCCAATTAAACTGCGTGGAGCGAGATATTTGCTGTATTTATGCAACAGAATGAAGGAGAGAGAAAAGAGAAAAGAAGCAGACTTCATGTTCTTGTTTGTACACCCTGGAATAATTTGATATTAAAAAACTTGGCCAGGTTGTTGATGACTCCTCAGAGCCACCAGGAGGTATCCTTATTAGCGATCTGTGCTCTCCCTCTTTGACCATTAGGACTTATATTTGTATGCTAATGGGTTTCCACTGAGGAAGAGCCCTACCCCTTTGGAGCAGTTTGTTAAAGGTAGAAGAGACCTTTGGGATGGTCTCTACCTTCCACCAGTTATGAAAGCAGCAAATATTCTGACTGGGGGCCCCATGAATTAAAAATAAAATACTCCCAGCATGCTAATGGAAGAACTGCTGCAGCTCTGCTCCATCCTGCTCCTTTCTCTTAGTTTGGCAGTACAAGATTCAGGGAGCAAGCAATCTTACAGTGAGAAAAGAGTATTATAAGGTGATTATTGTAAGCATTCATAAGATGCTGGAGGAAGAGGGGATACCTAAGTGAGAGAATCCTTGGGGATAAGTCTCAAGCCAGTTCACATTCTTCCTGAGGGCAGAAATAATCGCTAACTAAGGCACGAGGAAGGTTTATTAGACATACTTGCTGTCATGGAGGTGAAACCAGCAGCTCCGTGCAGGGGTTCCTCACTTGGCTTTTGCATAAGGTGCTGCACCTGTGTCGTCTCACTGATATTTCTGTGACACCACCACTCAAACTTGGGGAAGGCTGTTATTGGTGTTCAGGCAGGTGACTCACTCCTTAGCAGCAGCATTCCTGGAGGGCTCCCCTGATCTCTCACAAATGTTCTGACCTGCTCACTGTGCAGCAGAAGAATGAGCAAAGCCTTTCCAACTCACTGCTGCTGGGCTTCTTCCAGCTGCTCACCCTGGGAAGATGATTGCTGCTGCCTGGATGTCTTCTATACACCCACACCCCAGCTCTTCAGAGAGCTCTGCTCTTGCTGAAATGCTCAGCATGTGACATAGCACAACTTCCACCCTTCAGACAACCTGCACACATTTCAAAGGGCGGAGATAATGTCCACAAAACACAAAAGCAGGGTTGCTGTTTGGATAGGAGAAAGAGTAAACTAGGAGCAGAAGAGCAACAAGAGAAGAACAACTGAATTACAAGAGATCAAAGGGGAAGAAGTCTACAGATGGACAGAAGGACATTGAGGCACCAAAGCATGTCTAGAGAAGGACAACGAAGCTGAGGAAAGGGATGGAGAACAAATCTTATGAGGAGTGACCGAGAGGATTTTTTAGCCTAAAGAAAAGGAGGCTGAATGGAGACCCTATCACTCTGCAGCTCCTTGAAAGGAGGTTGTGGTGAGGTTAGTGTTGATCTCTTCTCCCAAGTAACAAGCGATAGGACGAGAAGAAATGGCCTCAAATTGCACCAGGGGAGATTTAGATTGGATATCAGGAGAAATTTCTTGACTGAAAGGGTTCTCAGGCACTGGAACAGCTGTCCAGGGAAGTGGTTGAATCACCATCCCTGGAATTATTAAAAAGATGGTTAGATGAGGTGCTCAGGGATATGGTTTAGTAGTGGACAGGTACAGTTGGACTTGATGATCTCAAAGGTCTCTTCCAATCAAACAATTCTATGGTTCTACAGGGAAAGAGCAAGGGCTGAGATAAAGCCATTAAATAGGCTCCTCACACATGCAAGCCATTGCACCATTGAATCACAGAGCTGTCTGCCTGGGAATACTGTCTTTATAGGAGAAAGGACTTCTGTGCACAAGAGATGAGGGGCTGGTATCTGCTAGCACGACAACGCTGCAGTGTGTTACTGCTGGAGAACATGGAGTTCTTGTCTTGCAGACACTGAGTCATAAGAAAGACAGAGCAGTCATTTCAGGGTGTTGACAGCTTAATACAAGGTTAGACCTTCCATTTCCATGCCAACAGCAATGGTGACAAATACGAATTTATTGTTTCAGGTCAGCTGATGAACTTTTTCCTGTAGTAAAAGCTGAGGTATTGGCGAGGCCTCCTCCACTGAGTATGGAGTTAAGTCAAGAGATGAACATGCCCTCCGCAGTTTCTTCAGCCTGTGCAGAGGTGTTGCTGGCATTAGTAGATGCTGGTGGGTGTCCAGGTAGGATGCCTGTCTTACAGCAAATGTTTTAATCCTTATTCATTCTTTTCACACACAAGGTCAGTTTTGGAGGCTACAGATAAAGGATGGAGAGTGTCTTCTTTGCACTACAGTGATCACACTACCTACCAACTGCAGTTTCCAGGTCTGCCCCACAATATGAGGAACTTAGGAATAATTTCATTAGAATCCCCTTTCAGGGTGTTTTCCAATGTAGCAGAGTCAGCTTCAAGTCTGCATTCAACAGCAGGCACAGTATAGAATCATAGAATCATGGAATGGTTTGGGTTGAAAGGGATATTAAAGATCATTCTGTCCCAAACTGCCTGCCATGGGCAGGGACACCTTCCACTGGATCATGTTGCTCAAAGTCTCATCCAGCCTGGCCTTGAACACCTCCAGGGATGGGGCATCCGTGACTTCTCTGGGCAAACTGTGCCAGTGCCTCCTCACCCTCACAGCAAAGAATTTTTTCCTAATATCTCGTCTAAATCTCCCCTCTTTTAGCTTAAAACCGTTCCCCTTCATCCTATGACTGTGCTCCCTAGACACCACATATCCCCATAGGTTCAGACCATGTCTTCTCAGGAGGGTCACTACTCCACAGGAATTTGTTTGCTTGAGGCCATCCCAGCCCCAACAAGGGGAGCAGCTTCCTCAGAAAGGAACTAATGAAGAAGCAACATGTGTTGGCTACTGAAAAGCAATTAAAAATTGAATACATAATGACCAATATTTGAGCCAAATGAGAATTTATCCACCAAAGTTTGTTAATTTGTTAAGAATGTTTGTGTGTATGTATATACAGTATGCATTTAAGAGTTTCTTTGAGAACTTTCATGCGTCAGAAGGTGTTCAACAAACATTGTGAAAAGGCTGGAGCATCTCATATCAGTACATTTTCAAACAGAACAAACCAAATCCCTGTTTTCAAATGGAAAAAAAAATTTCAACTGAAAGGTTTGGTTAATGTGCATATACATGTTAAAAAAATAAGAAAAGCTCAAAAGCAATGTGAAATACTTCACATTTATCTATATAAACTGCTTAAATTAATTCTCATTATTTTACTTTTTAAATTCTCATAGCACACATTTCTGTTCGTTTTTTGACACTGTTCTCTGCCATTGAGCAGAAAGAAATATCACATTTCATGCTTAGTCCCTTGCCTGTATATCATACAATCACAGAATCATTAAGGTTGGAAAAGACCTCTAAGATCAAGTCCAACCATCACCCCAACACCAGCATACCTACTAAACCATGTCCCAAAATGCCATGTCTACAGACTTTATGAAGCCCTCCAGGGAAGGAGACTCCACCACTTCCCTGGGCAGCCTGTGCCAATGTTTCACCACTCTTTCAGTAATGACATTTTACCTAATTTCCAATCTAAAGCTCCTCTGGCACAGCTTGAAGCCGTTTCCTCTTGTCTTATCCCTTGTTATTTGGGAGAAGTGACCAGAACCCACCTCACGACATCCTCCTTTCAGGAAGCTGTAGAGAGCAATGAGGTCTCCCCTCAGCCTCCTCCAGGCTAAATAATCCCAGTTCCCCCAGCAGCTCCTCATAAGACTTGTTCTCTAGACCCTTCTTCAGCTTTGTTGCTGCTGGATATGGTCCAGCAGCTCAACGTCTTTCCTGTTAGTCGCAAAAGCAGTTTGGGTTGTTTTATAATTGTAAAAGGTCTTTTCCTCCTTCTTTTCTGCTCCAGAGCTTTTAAAACTTTCCTCCTGATTTTCTGTCTTCTGAAATTTCACTGCTGTATCTTTTATAGGACTTTAATCAATATTCTTTTTGGCTATGTAAATATAGAACCTATTGTAAAACAGTGATAACAGTAAGAAAATGGGAGAAATAAGAGAAGATTAATTAAATCTTGTTTAAAAAGAAGTATGTCTCTTATAAAGACAGAAACCCACTGCTTTATTCCCATACTTGTCATCAATTCAGAAGTTTCTGGTAAAAATGGTAACAGAGGTCTGAGCAGAAAGCCTAAGGAAACCAGTTGTTCACAGTGCTTTTTTGCATACTTTAATCAAGAATAAACAGATTTTTTTAACATCAAAACACTGTGACTTTAGCTCTTACGCTAAATAGGTTCGGGTTTTATGTCAGCAAAGTCAACAGTCTTTTGTTAAATAAATACGGGAATAGCATATTAGCATAATGGATTAATTCGGTAATTGTGAACCTGTGCTATAAACCAACAACACTGAACCCTTCTAAGAAAAGATGAAACTCCTGGGTCAGACCAGGGGTCCATCCAACCCAGTAACCTGACTCCAGTGGTTCTAATATCAGATAGGAACAGAAGTTTTAAGAATAGAGCAAGCATATGGGGGGAACCTACGAGAAAGCTGGGGAGGGGCTCTTTATCAGGGGGTGCAGGGATAGAATGAGGGGGAATAATCTTAAACTGAAAGACAGGAGATTTAGATGAGATATGAGGAAGAAATGTTTTCCTGTGAGGATGGTGAGGCACTGGCACAGATTGTCCAGAAAAGCTGCATCTGCCCCACGCCTGGAGGTGTTGGAGGCCAGGCTGGATGAGGCTTTGAGCAACCTAATCCAGTGGGAGGTGTCCTGGCCCATGGCAGAGGGGCTGGAACTGAATGAGCTTTAAGGTCCCTTCCAACCCAAACCAACGTAGGATTCTATGATTCTCTATATTTCTGTAATACTTTCTTCATATTCCCAAATAATATCTACAATATGTGCTTTGGTAAAAATTTGTAGATGTTTTCAGAAATACAGCTTCTAAAAGAATTCCCCTTTGAGACTGCCTTTTGCTAGAAAATACTTTGCTGCTGAGTTCAGTAGGGAAAAAAAGTACAATTTCACATCTCTAGTGTCAGAGGGATTCGTGCATGGAGATCAGAGTGCCCTTTATGATATTCTTCAACATTTTTCTGGGAATTAAGCATCAAAAAAAAAAATGAAAAAGAATGTATGCAATTAAATGAAGTGTTTTATTTGACCAAACCATGATATTTTGTGTTATGTAGGGAGGAGGTGTTAATCATTTTAATCAGAAGAGAAAAGTAACACATCACATTTTTAAAACACCTAAGTGTCTGCCAGAAAGAGTTAATTTTGCCCAGGGCTATTTATATCTCTGGGATTCCCAGAGCTTTGAGACACTTGAAACGAGACTTTCATGGCACCCTGATGATTTGCTACCATTCACTGGGCTTAAAGCCAAAGTCAGGAGATGGGAAAGTGCTGACTATGAGAGGAGGGAGCTGCTGCTGGTGATGGGCAAGGGTGGTGGGTCGGAAGAGATGAGTATGATGTTTAAATCCTACTTTTTATCCCTGGGCTCTGTAGGGCCATATCTGGCACTTCCTACTTACCATTGTCTGTCTGTCCATCTCTCCATTCGCCCTCACTGATAACTTTTCAATCCATTGGCCAGTTTTGCTTATCAAGTAAGTAGAGTGGTAGTTCTCTCATAGATTATGAAGTCCGTTTGTTGTTCAGAAAAGCAGAGAGCAAGGCAAAGGTAGAGTCATAGAATCACAGAATCATTAAGGTTGGAAAAGACCCCTAAGATCATCAAGTCTAACCATCAGCCAACCCTATTGTGCCTACTAAACCATGTCCCGAAGCACCACATCTACACACTTCTTCAACACCTCCAGGGGTGGAGACTCTACCACTTCCCTGGGCAGCCTCTTCCAATAATTCACCACTCTTTCAGTAAAGGAACTTTTCCTAATATCCAGTCTAAACCTTCCCTGGCACAACTTAAGGCCACTTCCTCTCATCCTATTGCTAGTTACCTGGGAGAAGAGACCAGCACCCACCTCACTACAACCTCCTTTCAGGCAGGTGGTAGAATTAACCCCAGCTGGACACTATTGGCCAGAGCAATCAGAACAGACTAAACAACCCAAGGTCTCTCAGCCACTCCTCATAACTCCTCTGCTCCAGACCCTTCCCCAACTTCGTTCCCCTTCTCTGGACATGGTCCAGCCCCTAAAGGTCCTTCTTGTGGTGAGGGGCCCAAAACTGAATGCAGGCTTCAAGGTGTGGCCTCACCAGTGCCTAGTATATGGGCATATTCCCTTCCCTACTCTGGCCAGCCACATCATTTCTGGTACAAACCAGGATGCTGTTGGCATCTTCCTCTGAATGTAGCTTTTTCCAACTTTAGGAACCTACCTGCAGCATGTTCTTTAGTGGTCCCCTAACAAAGTCATCACAGGGCTTTAAAAGCCCTGGTTTTTTTCCTGTGAAACAGAGAGAGGAACTTCTCTGGGCATATTTGTGTTTAAGGAAATTGACAGTGAATAACAACTTTCATAGCTTTGTGCAGCTGTCAAGTCTTCACAAGACCACAGAATCACAGAATGGTTGAGGTTGGAATTGACCTCTGGAGACTGTCTAGACCATCTTCCCTGTTCAAGCAGGTTCATAGAGCAGGTTGGTCAGGATCACATCCAGTGGGGTTTTGAATATGTCCAAGAACTGAGATTCCATGGACTCTTGGTGACCACTGTTGCTGACCACACACCAGATGCAATATCAGGAGACTCTTGACAGTCCTGAAATGTAAACTCATCTGTGGTGTGGTCCAGTCAGTCCCAATCCAGATCTTGTGACAGGGGTAGGAGCAGCATGGGCAAAAAGTACCTCATGATGTCCTCCGCATTGAGGGCAACTTCTCACAACTCACAAAATGGAATGTGAAAACTAGGAATCACTTCCAGATTTCTCTTTCTCAATAATGCTCACATTTTAAACTCTGTGTCTTCACATAAAGAAGAAAAAGTCATCAAAACAGGAGAAATAAAGGAGCCCATTGGGACTGAATTGGTCTCTAATAATTGGCTGATAAACTTAAGTTGTACCTAGATAGGTGCATCCAGCCTCTAGGCAGAAGATGCTATGTCTATGTGTGGGGACACAAATCCATGTCAGCTACGTGTAAGCCTGTGAGGGCACGTGTGTGTGTGTGTGTGTGTATAAACTAGGCTTCACCACATGACACCTTTCCCAAATGTTCTCTTTCATCACAAAATGGCAACATCTGCTCAAAGGCTAGAAGCAAAGTACTGGGGGGAGATCATAATCTTTTCCATAAATATCCAAATTGCTGTATATGCCAGGAAAACAGAATTGCCCTTGTATCACAGGCTGAGGTCTCATCCTCTCAAGTGCAATCAAATGAACTGCTGTTGCTGTGGAGCTTGTCTAAAAACATCTCTCTGCATTCTGCTCATTCAGGCCTTTGACGCCTGCTGTTCTCATTATTATACTCTTGTTTTTCCAAGTGCCGAAATCTCGGACATTTATAGTTTTATCTGCACTTGAATACACAATCAAACACCACAGGCAGCACCAGCCAGGGGCTGAATCACGTCCTTGCCTATGTCATATTTTCGAATTTCAGCAGAAAACATTGATACAAAAATGATCTGATGGCTCAAACCCTGATGATATGAAAGTTGATCATGCAGAAGAGGCTCATCCTATTCTCCATTTATACCCTCTCCTCCCGATTCACATTCTATTCTCCTGTCGCTTTCATGGGTTTCCAAGACTAAATATTGTTCCCAGTACATCTGCTTCCACCAACACAGCATCATTTAATTTGGTGCCAATAGAAATCCTGTTCTCAGGCCTTTTGCTTTCACCTGCCCTGTCACTGTTCAGGAGCTTGGTGGAATTTTGTCCAGGCTGGAAGTTCCTGTTGCAGAGCAAAGAAGGGAATGCTCACAAAGAAGGAAATGCCACTTGAAGGGCTTGCTGGAGTAACATTTGGTTAAATGACACTTGTCCTTGAAATGCAATAGAAAAGACTACTCCAGACACAGAATGGTCACCAGCCTGCCCTTTTCAGTGCCCGCACACAGATCCTGCCTTCTCTCTGATGAGCCCGTTGCCATGCTGAACACTCAAGAGAAGGAAGGAGCTGAGTCAGGTCAGGAGGGCTGCTGGGAAGCAGCAAGTGTCCAAAGCAATGCATTCACGTCACAGAATCATAGAATGGTTTGGGTTGATAAAGAGCTTCTCTCTAGCTTTCCTGTAGACCCTCTTTATGTACTGGAAGGCTGTTTTATGCTCTCCCCAGAGCCTTCTCTTCTCCAGGCTGAACAAGCCCAACACTCTCAGCCTGTCCTCTTATGGCAGGTGCTCCAGCACTCAGATCATCTTTGTGGCCTCCTCTGGACTCACTCTGACAGATCCATGTCCTTCCTACACTGAGGACTTCAGAACTGAACACAGGGCTCCAGGTGAAGTCTCACAAGAGCAAAGTAGAGGGGCAAAATCCCTGCTCTGCTGGTCCTACTGCTTTGGATATAGCCCAGCCTGCTGAGAGCAAAACACTGTTTACTAGAATGAGGATTCACTGCTGAAAGAAATCCTTCAGGGCTATGTTTTTGCACTGGATTTTGTTTTGTCACTCTGAGGAGCAGCAAAGCGCTCAGAACATCTGGCAAAGCCTCAAGCAAAGCAGCAGCAGCAGCTGCAAATGCCAGTTTATCCCATCTCTATGTGTTAACGAAACTCTGGTGACATCCTACTATTATACTTCTGTCACTGCTACCCAAGTACTGGTAGTATTTCAGCATTGCCCCAGGGGAAGTTCTGTGTGGGTAGGCATTTGCTGTCTCAAGGGCCTATTCAGCCATCCTGACTTCATCCTTTCCCCATCCATGTCTGTAGGAAAGACTCTGTAGTCTTTTACTCACTGTCAGTGAAAATAAGTGATTTAAACCTGATGGGAGAAGATATTGCCCAGAAATTATGATCAGCAAAAGTACAACTTGGTCAAGTTAAAAATAATAGCCAGTGATTTTGATTAGAAGAGATACAGGAGAGGATACTGGAGCAAAAGAGTTTTCTGTGTGAGTTGCTCCTAGATGATCTTTAAGGTCCCTTCCAACCCAAACCATTTGTTGATTCTATGATTCTGTGGTATTTTTTTGCATAGATCTGGCCAGTGGCTGCATGGAGCTTGTGCATTCCTGCTCCCTGCTGGCTATTTCTTCCCATGAAGTGAAAAGAAATCCTCTCAATACCTGACCAAAGAGGTCAAGACACCCTTTTCTCCTACATGGAGCCATTCCTGCTCTCCAGCCTCCAACAGATGGGGAAAGATTAATAATTGTGATCAATGTGTTTCATGTTTCCAGACACAGTGTAGCAGAAGGTATTTTGTGAGTGTGATATATGAGTCACTGTGAGATGCAGTAGAATTTTTTGGCCTTGCAGCTGTGGAGATACAGTATTCATCTTCTCTCAACATATAAAACATGCAGCCCAGAGACATGATGAATATGTTTTGCAAAAGCTCAAGTGGAAATTCCAGGGAAGCTCCTTGAGAGCGTTTCTAAACAACAAGGCATTCATTTTGTTAGTTGAACAAAGTAAGATAAACCCTCCAGCTCTCCTTACCCCTTCTTCCCCTGCCCCTCCTCGCTTTCCTGGCTTACTTCCAAAGCCTCTAGAGAGAGGATTGACTGGGGGCTGGTATTTGCTCAAGCCCCTCTTTTCAGCTTTGGAGTACTCATGTGCCAGAAAGTTGATCGTTTTATCTGGGCATCCAGAGGACCCAGACCAAGGGAAAACAAAGAGGCGGGAGTAGACCAGGGACTCAAAACCTTTGCAAGAAAAGTATCTCATCTTCTGCCTGTGCAGTGAGGGGACTTGCCTGGTGCTATGCGATAAATTATTCCCCGCTCATAATTCATCCCATGTCTCACACTTGTCCCCTGCTCTGTTTATCAAACCTGTTGGTCCCACTGCTGCCCAAAGACTGTATTAAATTGGTTAATCAATCATCTGGCTGCCAGCCACAGTCTTTCCAGAGAAAGGAAGAAGCAAATGGATACATACATAGATAATATAATTTTTATTAGGAAAAAACTTACTTCTGCATCCACCTTTAAACTCATTTGAATAGCTGTTTGAATTCCTTGCTACTTAAATTAAGGGACTTAGCTTGAAGAGGCTGCAGTGAATTAAGTCCTTTGTTGGTAAGGCATTTGGACCTTCATTCTTGCATCAGTTGGTCCTGGCTGCATTACTCTCTAGAGTCAAGCATGATGGTCTAGTTAATATTAGATTGTTATTCAGCACAGTAATATTCATAGCTGAGGCTTTGCTTTTCGGGGCAGAGAAGTAACAAAAGCAAATATTGCCTTAGTGAGCCCAGAATTGAGTCTGCAAGGAGGAATTCACAGAAATCCATTTCCAGGCTGGGTATGAATTGCTGGACGAACAGTGTGTTTGTACCATTTGGCGCATCAGCCTTAGGGGGTTGGCAAGGGCCCTGGTGATGCACATTACCCCATCCCCACCTCTAATTGAGCAGAAAAGCCTAGAGGGATGCAGGTATTTGTTATCTCAGGCAAAGCTTCTGTGGAGGCTGGAGCATCTGTGGCACCCAGGGCAGTACAGATCATGTCCCACACAGGCACTGTGGACATCCAGGATGAGGCTATTTAGTGTAAGTGGACACAGCATCAGTCTAACACATCCTGCCTTGTGGTAGCCTGCAGGCTAGCACACTGTAAATGTGACCTCATTTGTAACCAAAACTTGATGGGTATTTTCTTACTTGATATTTTTATGTGAAATACATGATTTTTTTTCTTAATTAGTTAAAATGGATTTTTTTTTCTTTTTATAAGGAATTTTAATCATGGTGGCATTGTGAAAACGTTTCTCATTTGACCCAAAAACGTGTTGAAAAAAGTGAATGGGTTTGTTTTGATGCCTGAGGTCCCAGTGTTGTGGCTGTCTGCAATGACCAAGAAGCATTCGCAACAGATCTCGCTCTGTACTTACACCTGTTTTGGCTCTGGATATTTGAATTTCTGCATCTGCTTGTCTTTCGGCGGTATCTGATTGTGAGCTTAGGTGGACGTTCCTTCTAACTAGACAAGTTTTGTCTTTCAGCTAGCAGTACCGAGGTACAAACACTATGAAGACCAAGAAGCAGCCTGACCACTGTATGCATTTAGATGTCCTGGTTTGGTTTTGGTTTTAATGACTATCATTTTCACCTTTCACCTTTCCTTCAAAGAAAAGTTGGGGAGACTGGATCTTACCAGGCTCTCTAATCTACACAAGACATTTCTTGTTCTCATTTTCCACATGGAAGTCACTAGGGCACAGGCATCCCTGGCGTGGAAGTCACCACTTCTTTGTGCAAGTCATCAAATGGGCTGGGTCATAAGCTGCTGGATGAGTACCCAACCCAAGAGACTTCCTCAAAATGCGAAGAGATACAAAAGATCTGATCCCTGTTTAAAAAAAAAAAAAAATTCAAGAAAATCTGCTTGTTTGTAGCCAGATTCTAATCTGTTCAAATTGGCTTCAATTGCATTTTGAATAGTAACTATTTGCCAGATCTGTTTAGCTTAATCCTGCAGAAATGCTGCAGTGACACTCGGGAGTAATGGTGTTATAGTTTAGCCCCAGCCCAGTTAGAGCAGCAGCTAAATGTGAACAGTTGTGTCCCAGTTTCCTTCCCCCACCCCAGGAAAAGGGGAAAGGAAAATGAGAGAGAAAGAAGAGAAAGACTTGTGGGTTGGAAACTAAAATAGCTGTAATGAAAGAATAATAATGAAGAACATACTATTAATAAGAAAATAATAAAATATACACAAATCTATGACATTGCACCACCTCCCCCGTCAATGACTACGTCACCACTGATGGTAAAGAGCAGGCACAGGGAAAAGTCCTGTGCTGGACCCCTGGGCAGGAGGGAGCTGGAATCAGGAATGCATGGGTCTGGTATCAGGGACAAAAACACAGACAAAGTCCTCAAGGGACATCAGCCATCAAAGAAGAGAGCTTAACCCTTGTGATCTTTCAGTTATATACCAAGTATGACATATACAGGCTGGAATCCTCTGCTGGTCAGTTTGGGGTCACCTCTCCTGTCTGCCCCTCCCTGCAGGTGCAATCCTTTTCCACCCCTTTGATTCACAGCATTCCATCATCTCAAGGATGGCCTTGGTTTCTATGAGAACAAGTATAAGCACTGGCCTTTCTGCATCCCAGTGCCCTCTGTTATCACTTCTAGAGACAGACGCCATCTGAGAAACATGCAGTTAGCTTTTGGAAAATGAAGTTAAACAAGACTTAGCTGAAGCTAGAAAACTGATTCCACTTTAACTCAAACCACAACATTGGCCTCAATTGCATTTTGTAGAGTAAATATTTGCCAGATCTGTTCAGCTTAGTCCTGCAGAAATACTGCAATTTGAGTAGAGTGACACTGGGGAGTAATGGGATGGTTTTATGAAGTAGGGTATAGCAACAAAAATTTCTTAGTGATAAGCAAATCCTTCCAGACTAGTTTTACACTGATGGAGAATGGTTTCTGTGTTGCCGATTTCTCCATCCCAGTGGAAACTTCTGAATGGAATAAAGGAGGAGCCTAAGATTGTCCTTCCCGAGTGTCCTTACCAATACACTCTAGATTCAGAATTCCATAGAGGGGGGATTTGATTTCGCTAAGTCACAAAAATATGCACTAGGTTAAAAGAAAAAAAAACCAACACCCACTCAAGTTGGTAACTTGTTGGAAACTAGAAGTTCTGTGAAAGCTCAGACCTGTTCCCCAAGCAAAGTCAAGCTATATTGTAAAGAGAAGAGCTGCAAAAGTCAGCATGTCTGTAGCAGCATGTGACTAATACAAGACATCTGGGTTTTGCTGGGCTGAACATTTTAACAAGAAGCTGGATTTTCATCATAGGTCCAATCCTTTCACAAAGGTCAGGGCTGTCCTCAAAGAGTTCTTCAAGAGAAAAACCTGTTCTTTGTGAGTAGGTTTGTCACTGGGTTGAAGATCCTATCAGAAAAAAAAGCTATTAGTGCTTTACAAATCAGCCTTCTGAATCCCTTTGGGTCATTCAACACATCATTTTGGGTAAATCCGACATCTTTTATTGGATCCAATCAAGACATACTGTCAAGTTTTCAGATTATTTGACACTTTGGCTAAAGGTTTCTTTTCCCTTTGAGTTTCCATCTATTTTTAAGTAGGAAAAAAATACTGGTTTGAAACTGTACAAAGTTTAATTTAAAAGAGGTCAATCCAAAATGTTGCAGAATTTTCCATAACATAATGTGACATTTCAGAAATGTCAAAATTAAATGTTCCAGCTTTTTCTAACTTTCCCTCAATTTGGGAGGTTGCAAATGTTTACCTCAGTTTATCCAAAGGCTCAAATAACTTCAGTGCTGCGCTTTTACTTTTTCCTGAGAAATCTAACCTAACTTCTGCTAAGAAGAGCGTCTCTGTTCAGGTCTTTCATCAATGCTGTGATGCTGGCAGAATGTTGCAGAAGCTTGAAGAAAATCTTTGAGGAGAGATGAATCATCAAATCACAGAATGGTTTGGGTTGGAAGGGAACTTAAAGACTATATAGTTCCAAATCCCTGACATGGGCAGGGACACCTCCCACTGGATCAGGTTGCTCAAAGCCTCATCCAGCCTGGCCTTGAACACCTCCAGGGATGGGGCATCCAAGGCTTCTCTGAGCAACCTGTGCCAGTGCCTCACCACCCTCATGGGAAAACATTTCCTTCTAATCTCTCATCTAAATCTCCTCTCTTTCAGCTTAGAACTGTTTTATCCTATCCCTGCACTTCCTGTTAAAGAGCCCCCTGCCCAGCTTTCCCATAGGCCCTTTTAAGTCTTGGAAGGCTGCTATAAGGCGTCTCTTCTCCAGGCTGAACAAGCCTAACTCTTTCAGCCTGTACTCGTATGGGATATGCTCCAGCCCTCAGATAATCTTTGTGACATCCTCTGGACTCGCTCTGACAGGTCCATGTCCTCCGTGTGCTGAAGGCTCCAGAGCTGGGCGCAGGACTCCAGGTGAAGTCTCCTGAGAGCAGAGTAGAGGGGCAGAATCCCTTCCCTCAACCACTTATTTTGATGACCAACTTTTTCTCTGCTTTCCTTGCCAAGACTCTAAATGACCCTAAGAAATATTTACTTGATCCCTGAAACCCCTGGAATTTTTCTGGAAAGGACTCTTCTTTTGCGTGCTTGGAGGTCCTAGAGAAGAAGTTCATGAAATCCGTGTCACCTGCTGAAGGGCCTGGCTGAACCGGACATGAGCCAGAATTGTTTATTTGTTACTGTTCTGATATAATAATTTTCCTCCTATCTGCACCCTAGTCTCTATCTCTCTCTCTCTCTTTCCTTCAATATGTATTGTTTTACATTGTTTCAGCCTGAAACATTATAAGGCATTATGCTTAAAAAAATTAGGTTGATGAATGAGAAGAGACAGTTCTCCTAATAAAGTCATTGACAGAAAGGCCAGAAGCCTTTTTTTCAGAGTGGAAGCTTGTCATTTGGCTGCTGTAAATTCCTCTGAGTAGCAAGATAGTAAAAGGAAAAAAAAAAAAGACAAAAATAGAGCAATAGATGACACTGAAGCAGAAGATGTCCCAGCAAATCAATCATTTGTGGAGAAATACAATTAAAGCATTACAAATTGCTCAATCATTGTAACAAGGGAACAAAGGCTGTCTCGGAACTTATGGATCTCATATGCTTCTACAAGACTTTTCTTGGAGGTGACAGATCTGTTGCTGGCTGCTGGGTGACTTTGCTGTTATCACACCACAGTCCATAAAAATGACATCCCCATTTTTTCATTCTGCAAGACTGAGGACTGCTGAAATGGCATTAGGTGGTCTTGTCGATGAGTAGATCAGTCCTGTCCAATTTTACCTTTCCTTTGCTTGTTTTGAGCAAGGATTTTGCTTTATCTTGCCTCCAGGGCTCAAAGGTGCCTGGAAGATGTGTTAGAAGAGCTGATACTCAAATACTTCTCAACCTCTAGGTGTAACTTCCTGCAGTGGCCATTCCATAGATGTCATTGTGACTGTGGGATCATCACAGGGGATGATCCCCACTCAGCTGTGATTCTGCTTTCTCTGTTCATTATCGAGAACTGTACTAACAAGCTGTAGCTTTGTGAGGTTTGTTGTGCTCAAGCCTAAGTGCTTTGCATCTAACTCTGGGAACTTCAGCTGATCAGGTTGAATTCAAGGCACTTGCTTGGATACTCAAAGATACATAAAAGATGCGATATAATTACCAGAGCTTTGGATTAGTCTTCTGAGCTACTGGGAACCACAGCGAGATGCAGAAGCCACTTTAACACAATCAAAATGGGAACTCCTCTTTCAGCTGACAGATCCAGCTAAATGAACCCTGCCCAGGAGAGAAGACTATGGCTCCAACACCAGTGCTCCTATTAAGCATGTGCATCATACCCCTGACAATCAAGGGCAATGCCCTTCTCACGTGCCTAAGTGTTCATCTGCATAAAGGCTGACAAGTTGTCTACTAGCTCTGGTTTCCTCTTTGTCCTACACTAAAGCTCAGGCCTGAGTTAGATGCAAGGAAACTGGTGATGTCTGGCCTCTCTGTACTGCCCTGGAAGGGAAAATTCAGCCCCTCTTGTTCTTGTCCAGGTAAGAACAGATTGAACATTTCACCTGTCTTAGAAGAACGTTTCTGTGCAAGTGGCACATTTAAAGGGTTTTCCCCTTATTACCTTTCCCATCCAGGTTGGAATCCAGCCACCTCACAGAAGCAGGATTGTAGCTGTGTCTGGAAGGGACATGTCGGACCCTTGTCTCACAGCCCATCCATCTATGTCATCAGGGGAGGCTGAACCATCCCAGAAGTTATCGTGATGCATAGTATTAAATCTTAGGATATGTTTAAGCTTAAAGGCACTTAAAAGTACCACTTGTGATGCCTTCAGTTTCGTCATCATCCTAATTGTGCAAATAAGCTTATTTGACTAAAAAAGTATCTGTTTTCTAACCAGTTGCTGTCATATCCTAGGATCATGTTTCAGACAAGAAATGAGCATCACATCTTCATTTCCAGATGAAACAAATAAATACATTACATTGTTGTTGTTGTATGTCTTGCAGACAAACAAAGCAGTAGCCAAGGGGGACTTCCACCATGCAAGCTCCAACTCCCGTCGAGCACTCTTCCTGGCCGTCCTGTCCATCACAATCGGAACTGGCATCTACGTTGGGGTGGCTGTGGCTCTTATTGCCTATCTGTCCAAAAACAATCACTTATGAGCCTCAAGAAAGGGGGAGAACCAGCCACCCAGCACCTGCACTGCAGAACTCCCCAGCAGATCAGAATGCATGATTTTTCCAAAAAGATCAAGAAGCAAACAAACACCTTCTGGGGGGGCAGGTACAGGATAAGATGGGCTTGTACATTATTATAGGGTGGGTAGCTGGCTGGGGTGAGGAGAGTTCCATCATTTGTGACGCACAAGTTTTGCTTCTCTTCATTAACACCAGTACAAGAAAGAAAGAGAGAAAGAGCAAAAGGGAAAAGGAAAAAGAGAAAGAGAGAAAGAAAAAAGAAAACCAAAGGAAGGCAGCTAGGGGAGGTGTGGAGAAGGGTGTTTTGCCTTTGTCTTCTTTGCAATATGGTGTTTACAAGGAGCTGGCAAACTGAGCTGTTCTCTTAATACCTTCTTGGTCACCTGAACTTCGCAGCCAGCATGAGCTTGTGCTTGGTTTGCTTGTTAAGCACGGCACTGAGATCCGGGAAAGCATGGACAGTGGTTGGTTCTCTGAAAGAGCAATATAACAACAGGAGGAAGAATATGTTTTCTTTTTTTTTGAATGCAGGACTCGTTTGCCTAAGTGCGAAGCAGAGACCTCAGCGCAGAATGGCATTGCCTACTCCTCTTGTATGCATAGGTTTCCATGGAAGGAGAAAAGGAAATAAAAAATATTTTTTATTTTCTATCCCTGTTTTTGGATTATGATGTGACCTGCAAGCCCACCCAGTGCAGAACAGCTGAGGTTACTGCAATACTTGGCTCCGCAGACTGAGTGTGAGGTCAAAGCAGCATGGGATCTGTTGTAAAATGAATTCCTCCATCCAATCACATCGTGATAACAGCACATTCCCGTGGCATATTGCTTGTCTGGGTTACTCCGCCTTGCCATGGGGACCTGCACAGCAGTCAATGCAAGAAACCTGGGGGAAAAAAAATGCAAACTGAAATACTGATCAATTTTAAATTAAACATCATGGTAAAGCATGGGAATTAACCAGGGGAAGGAATGCTTTCTACATTTCTGAGGTGCTGCTCATTCACCAAGCAGTGAAGGACGCCACTCAGATTACAAGCTCACAGCTCATCCATGGACCAGGGACACAACATAGCCATGGAGAGACAAGCATTTCCCTCGATAAGCAGCGCAGTGGTACATTGCAAGGGAATTGAGCATTGTCCTTACTTCACTGACTGAAATGATACATTTCTTTTATTCTTTTCTCCTTCCCTATAGTCACTTTTCTATTTTTTTGGTCTTACAAATGTACCGTTTCATCCCACCAAGGGTCTGTCAGGATAGATAGATATGTGTCTACATATATATACACACAGAGAAGAGAGGAACTGATCAAAATAATAAGCATTTTATTATTCACTGCCTTGTGTTTTAAAAACATGATTTCTTTACCAAAAATGTCATCAAAGAATTTTTTTTTCCCAACTTTGTATTGTGTGTCAGCTTTGCTCTGGGACAATTTTTTTCTTCTATTTTGGGGTTGACATTATTTTGGTTTTCACTTGACTTTTTTTTATTTTATGGGGAAGGGGGACAAACGCATCCGAAACTATTTTTCTGCTAGTTATACAGTTTATTAAAACACATGATATACAGCTGCTGATGATCTGTGTGACACTTTCTTTGGATGGACATGAAGCATCAGACCAGGGGAACATTGCCCCAGTACCCTAAGTCCAGCTACCCAGAGAAGTATCCATATGAAACATCCATGGACCAAAAAGCCTATTGCAGTCACTGACAATTCCTCTTTTGAACTGATTTGTTGGCCTTCAGACTAGGCCTGGAGACTAACAATATATTCGTAGCCATAGAAACATAGAATCATAGAATCATTAAGTTTGGAAAAGACCTCTAAGATCATCCAGACCAATGCCACTATGCCTGCTAAAACATGTCTCAAAATTCCACATCTACACATTTTCTTTAACACTTCCAGGAATGGGAACTCCACCACTGCCCTGGGCAGCCTGTTCCAGTGCTTCACCACGCTTTCAGTAAAGACTTTTTTCCTAGTATCCAACCTAAACCTGCCCTGGTGCAGCATGAGGCCATTGCCTCTCATCCTATCACTTGTTACTTGGGAGAAGAGACCAGCACCCACCTCCCCACAACCACCTTTCAGGGAGCTGTAGAGAGCGATGAGGTCTCCTCTCAGCCTCCCCTTGTCCAGGCTTATCAATCCCAGTTCCTTCATCTTCATCTGTTATTAGCTGCCTCTAAAGCTGAGGGCCCATTAAATAAGACAAGAAGAAGAAATTGGTTGGATGGTCACATTCAGAGAGTAGAAGTCAATGTCTCAATGTCCAGATGGAGATCCGTGACAAGTGGTGACCCGCAGGGGTCTGTACTGGGACCAGTGCTCTTTAATACTTTCATCAGTGATAAAGACAGAGTGATTGAGTGCACCCTCAGCAAGTTGGCAGATAACATCAAGCTGAGTGGTGCAGTTGTCACACTAGAAGGCTGGGATGTCATCCAGAGGAACCTGGACAAGCTGGAGGAGAGGGCCTTTGTAAACCTCATGAGGTTCAAAAAAGCCAAGTGCTAGGTCCTGCACCTGAGTCAGGGCAAACCACAGTTTCAATACAGGATGGGGAATGACGTGATTGAGAGCTGCCCTGTGGAGAACTTGTGCGTGCTTGTCAGGGTTGGCTCCCAACACCACTAGTGTTTGGGCCCCCTCTGGACCATCACAGTAGGAAAGGGAGGGTTGTTTGATACCTAGACAGCAAATCGGAGATCAACAAGACTCCTAGGGTAAAATCAAATGCAGTATTTCATTTAGACACAACCAAAATAACAAACCAGGTAGTCAGGTGCACTCCAAGTGGCATCTTCACAAAGTCACAAAAACAGATCTCAATCTGGTTAGATCACAATATGATATCCTGAACACAACCAAGGTCACAAAATAAAACTCCGATTCAATCCAACACACCAAAATGCCAGGAAAGAAAAAGACAGCACAGTAAGATAAGTAAGAAAGAGAGAGAGAGAAAATGTAAGTAGCGGGTGGGGAGGGAAGGGGGATAAAAAGGGTCACCACTTCAATGGGGCATGGCGGTTCCTCTGGAAAATGTGGAAGCAACTCCAGCAACTGTTCTTCAGGAATACATGGTCACTTCTTCAAGGTGGTTCTGTTGGAGTGGTAGGCATGCATGCCATGCCTCCTTGCCAAGTTCTATTCATAGGGCAAGTCCGTGCCCCATTAGTATGTGAAGGGTGGTCTTCCTGTGCATGCACAGAAGCTCCTTTGAGAAGGTTCTCAGTTTGAGGCTGGAGGCTCCAGAGCAGTCAGGTGGTGGTGGTTGAGCCATGCCTACTGCTGCACCCCCTTCTCCTGCCTTCTGCAGCAGCTGCCCCATCAAAGGTGAGAGGACAGGGGAGTGGTTCTTACTCCTACCCCTCCCCCTCTCATTGCTTCAGCAGAGCTGGGTGGTCCTGCACATTCAGGTGTGGGTATCTCCTTCTGCCTCATGTTTCTCAGCAGCCCAGCCAAGGTCTCACAGTGTTATGGGGTAGAGATGCAGCCTTTCCACATGGTGACTCCTGGTGACATGGTGATGTGTGTGGCTGGAGAAGCAACATGTCTATGGAAGGGATCAACTCATGGCAAAATCCCTGTGCATTCTGAGCAG
Organism: Phaenicophaeus curvirostris; assembly: GCF_032191515.1. NCBI lineage: Eukaryota > Metazoa > Chordata > Aves > Cuculiformes > Cuculidae > Phaenicophaeus > Phaenicophaeus curvirostris. Next base: position 107,057,897 of record NC_091393.1, on the reverse strand, counting down.
AGCTCTTATCTTGCTCAGCCCGTGGGTGACAACCAGGATGGAGAGCATAGACTCCTGTTATGTATCACTACCTTGGGAATCTTTGGGGACCATATAAGTCCCATCCAAGACCCCAACGCTGAGCATCACACATCAACAACTGATCCATTTGCTAAATAACTCAGAATTAGGTGTGTTTGGGTGTGGTTCATCACAAGAAAGGAGGACAATGACTGGGGTTCAAGACAGCGCTTTGAGGACACCATCCTACCCCTGTGTGAAGGACCTAAATGCCACAGTGTGTGAGAGGTGCAGTGAGGCCTGTGAGCACATGCGTTCACTGCCGTAATGCTCAGGTGCTCAGTGGGCTTGAATTTGGGCAAGGGAATACATTTCAGTTAGGATCTGGCTTTTACCATGGGCCGCTGTGCTTTACCCCTGATGCAAAGAACCACACAGCAAAGGCAGTGGATTGCAATGTGTAACGTGCTCTTCTGCTATGTCAGTGCGATTCGTGGGGAATTAGATCTTTCTCTCAAAGCCTGAACTTTGGAGCACATGGTATTGAAGAAGAAACTCAGATTTTTTAAAAAGAAAAGAACTAATACTCCATACTCCCAATCTGAATTTAACCCGGAGTTCAAAAATTAAAAGGTAAGTACTGAGACTCTTAAGGTCATTAGACATGCCCAACAATATTCATTATCCATTTTCAAACCACCCTTGTAGCTGATGGGTCTGCCTTATGATTTTTGATGATGGTTGTGGAGGCTGAATATTGATCTGAGAGGCAAAAGTCATCTCTGGATCTAGAAGAAATTTTCCTAGCCTTGAAAAAGCCATAGAGGCCCTTGCACCTAACCTTAAAATTAACATGTCAGTACATGAGGAGTGCAGGTTTACATGTCTCTAGGAATTGCCAAGGGACAGTAAACAGGAGCAGCACTGTGGGAAAGAACTGCCCTGCAAGAGCACTCCTTAGAGCATCACCTGGCTGAAAGCTGAAGATGTGCTTTTGTGCTGCATGTGCTAGAGCAACCCACCATGCGAACGGCAAGAGTAAATGATGCCTTGGGCTGCCTATGACCTTGTTTGACATTGATGAAAACCATAGGCTGGCTAAGTCAGGCTTTTCAAACCCACATGGGGGGATTTCTAGCCTTTCTGCTGAAGAGGGGAGGGACTAGGTGCAAACAAAATCACAAGTCCCTGGTGCTTAAGCTGGAAACACAGCTCCAAAATTGGGCAGTCGCATGAGATTCGTGCACTTCTATTCACAGAGAACAGCATGTGTGAGCCATGATGCAACTGAAACTACATCACCAGATTTTGCTTGCTGAGTACCAGCTGCAAATCACTACAGGCCATGGACTGGCAAGTTCTCCACTGGTTCAGATGTAACAAAAAATAAGCTGTCATGTCATTTTCCACATCTATGTTAGAGTAGGTCCCACCTGCCTTCCCCTAGCCAGAATAAATCTGGCATAGAATCATAGAATGGTTAGAGTTGGAAGGAACATTGCAGATCATCTTGTTCCACCCCCCCTGCCATGGGCACAGACACCTTCCACTGCATCAGGGTGATCAAAGCCTCATCCATCCTGGCCTCCAATACCTCCAGGGATGGGGCATCCTTGACTTCTCTGGGCAACCTGTGCCAGTGCCTCACCACCCTCACAGGAAAATATTTCTTCCTAAGATCTCATCTAAATCACCTCTTCCTTTGCACTCAGGCACTCAGGCAAATCTGGCAGAAAGACCAGTATGTGCATCTGCCTTACTCAGATGATGTTGGCATTTCTGACTGATGCCGAAGTGTGCAAACCTACAGGAGCTGGGAAATCACAGTCAGCTAGAGGAATATCTTCATAATGGCTACAGCAATTACTCCTATTGGTTAGAGCCATACCATTCAAGACTGGCTATGAAATATTGTGAGCAACTGTTGAACTAAGAAAGCACTCTGCAGATGATCATTCATTGTCGGCTGCCTGTTTTTGATGGTTATTTTCTGTTTGTAACCCTTCCTTTGGGAACGGAAAAGTTTTGTGACCGGGGAGGGAAGACAGGGATTCTACATCTGCTGTGATTGATGAATTTGAAGAAGTCAGGTGGAAGTACTGGCAGGTAAAGATAGATCCTTGAAAATTTACTTCTCTACAGAGGGACACCAAGAAATGAACCTGGGTGCTTTCTTTTTTCAAAGCAGCTTTTTGAAACTGAGTTAACATACTTGTCATTAAGTTGAGCTTGAACTTGCCCCTTAAACATAACTGTGATTCAGAAGCCATTGCTCCTTTTATGCTCTCTCCAGGCTTAAAGTCAACTTTATTTTTAATAAACATCACTTTTGGGGTAGAAGAGTGCTCTGTCTCCCTATGTTTGGACACAGGGGAATCCTGTTTAGTTTACAAAAGAGCTCTGCCATCCCAGAAAGAGGAGAGAAGCCTGTCTCCTAAAGACTACAGCTGCCTCACTGCTTCCCTCCCTTTCTGATGTGGGACCTTCATCCCATATTGGCTCAATCAGGAGTTATCAAAGAAGTGGCACTGATACCTTAACCAGATGACAAGCTGTAGTGATGGCTAAGATTTGCTACAGGGAAAAATATTGAGCTGTAAAGTCCAGGGTCAGAAGGCTCCAACTTAATCGTACAGTGTAGGATGTCACTTTGTATCAACCTCAAAAGATGCATGGGGAGCGCTGAACACTCACTGAAAGGGAAGAATAAACCCCTCTTTGTGAAAGTCTGAGCTCAAAGTAGCAGAGACTCTCAACAAACAATATACTAGGTCAGATACTAATTACACATTACATCTGCTGTCTGACAAGATTTCGTAACCCCTCCGATAACTTTATTGATTCTCGGTGCCTTCATTTGGGAATCTTCCTATCCCTTGAACATTTTTTTATTGGTCTGTCAGTGTGAAATGAACTTCTGATATCTTCCATGCAACACCCACCATACAGCTGGCTTGCAATAGTCCCTGCTGAGGCAAGAAGAAGGCATTGTGAGTATAATTGGGACCATTGCTGTACACCAAGGCGGGAACAGATGGGAGGTAGACATCAGCCTGCCTGGCCAAGGCAATGGCAGTGGCAACCACGTTCTCTGGGCTGACTGCCATGCACCCTTCACAGCTTGGGAAATGCCACCTGGAGAGCTGCAAAGGAAACTCACAGCCAACAACAAGCAGCCCCTCTGAAATCTTCCCTTAATTTTTTCCTGCATCAGTACAGGAGTTAGAGATGGTGGTCTGCACATGGGACCACAGAGAAACTCAGTTTCACAGAGACTTCTGAATGTCTCCACTCTGGCTTCCTGCTCAGTGCTCTGTGTTTCAATCTGTAACGAGCTTGGTGGCCCCCACTGGACTCGCTCCTCTTTGTTCCTCCATCTCTTGCACTGAGGAGCCTAAGCCTGGGTAAACTCCCACCAGTTCCAAGTAGAGGGGACTAAAATCACTATTATCACTCTAATGACTCCCTTCACGCTGCTGGCTGCACTCTGCTGACACAGCCAGTTGGCCTCCTTTGTTGCAGGGGCATGCTGCTCACTCCTGGTTCCCCCAAACTGAAGGACAATTTGAGCACCGGTTGGATTATGATTGACTCATGTTTAGAACTGGAGCCACATTTCTTTGTTCTGTCCTAGAATTGGTTTATTAATTCTATTTTAAGAACACCTACTATAGACATAGCATATTCATTATTTTCTACTCATTTTAGACATACCCAAGAGGCAAAACCAATCACAATAAATAAAAAAAAAAAATGCTCAAATGAGCCAACATGCAGCCTAAGTAATTTAGACTTCTTGTTTTTTCAAAACCAGATCCATGAAGCAGCAGCTCGTATTATTACTTAAGTGCTTTAGTTATGAGCAACTTAACAGCCATGATAAAATAACAGCACCATCAAGGAAGTGAGCTATCTTGAAGACCTGAAAGGACATCCGTACAACTGCCACAATGACATAAAAGAAGTAGCATGCATGCAAAAGTACCTCTGGAGTCACAAGCAAGAAATTAGGTCAAGAAGAGGCTCTTTCAGAGGTCTCTAAAGCACGGATATGGTCACACAGCATTGTGCTCGAGCACCTCCTTGGTCCACAGCAAATTCTGGGGTGTCCCTAGCTGTGACTAGAAGAAGTCGACAAATAAAATGAGAAAATCTCACATGAGAGGTTAAAATAAAATGATCTGTAGAAAAATCATCCCCATTCCCAATTCCTACTAGGTAGGATAGGGCCTTACTTTTTCTTTTGGCCTCCCATCCAACAGCTTTCTGAGTTGCCACAAGGCCTGTATGATGCCTTGGGATTGATAGAAAATTCTCCTCTTGTCTCCCACAGTGAAGATCTGGTTCTGCACATGACTCCCTCCTTTAGTTGCATCCTCATTTGGGTTGGCTGCACATCACAGGTTGTTCCCCAGCTGTGCAGTGCTCCGTTACTTTCCTGGAAGGTGCAAATGCCTCAGTCCACAGCAAAGTAAAACAGGCATTTCCCTCCTGCTCCCATGCCCTTTTGAGGAACAATGAATACCACCAGCTACAGATGCTAACCTGTCAATCTGGGAGTGTTGAGAAGCATCCTAGAGCCAGTATCTTGTCATCTGGGTCACCCGTAGCTAAATCTCAGAGCATGTCTCTGTGGCTCTGCCAGCTGCTGCATGCTCCACTCCATCCCCTGGGTGATCAATACAACCCCTGTGTAGCTTTAGGGACAGGAGCAAATCTTTTACTCCAGTGTTTTGTGAGCCAACCCTGAGGAAAAATTGAGTATGAACTACTGTGCCATTTCCTTTCCTCAGGATCTTCTGGCGTGCAGGCAAAAGTTTACCAATATCCCTGTGGGAAGTATGATCCCAGAAATTTTCTGTCACTACTGTTGGTTTCTACTCTTCTATGGAAAACCAGAAGGGCTTGACCTGCCAGAAGGCTGGGAATCCCAATCCCAGTTCCCTGTGCCCCTGAGGAGTGCTCCCAGGGACAATGTTCTCCAGTAGCTCCGAGAAATTCCCATACCACAGGTATGCCAGGCACAAGTGTTGTTGGTAGCCAACAGCATCCCACAAAATTGAACCATGAAATAAGTAACCCAAAACCTCTTATGAAGGCTGAACACTCGCATGCAAAAGGAAAAGAACTCTTAATGTGACACCTAACAGTGGCAATTCTGGAAACAGTCAGTTAAGTAGAAGCTGCAGAACAAGTTATATCTGAAAGTAATTAAGTGACCTGAGCCTTGAGAACAATGGTTGGGATTGAATGTGGTAGCAACCTAGAGTATTGCAAATTCCTGTTATGCCGATTTCCCCCATCATATCAAAGCTGTGGAGACCCTCTCTAACCAAGAAAGGAGATGTGAAAATACAGACAGTCCTTGGTTCGGCAACTTGGTCAATAAACTGTTCCATTTGCAGGTAGTGATGCACACATACATGTTGTTACAAGGCTCCTTTCCATTCTGGAGTGCCGCAAATGCCTCTATAAAGCAGTGTCTCTCACATTCTATAGGTCTGTAGAGCATTGCCTCCACCCTAAACACTACATACAAATATAACTGTTTCTCCTATTTCTTCATATTTTTGTAGAAGCCTGGAAAGGAACTGAAATGGGTCTACCCATCATGACCTGTTCCTACCCTCCTTTATTTGATTAATTAGTTCATCGGACCATTCTGAAGCCTGCCTGTGAACTCCTACTGATAACTTACAAGCAGCCAGTGACTTGTGGAATCATCAAATTAAAAAAGCCCTGGCAAACTCCCTTTTCCTGCTGCCCTCCAAGAAAGGACCTGTTGGCATGCTCCTGGCACAGAGCAGCAATTAGAACTGGTCACATTTTCTAATAATTTTATGTGTGCTTAGAACATTTTCCATCAGAAAATGCCATTTAATCAAAAGGCAAGCTTGGCTGTAGGATGATGTCGGTTTCAAGGACATTTTATAATTGAGAAAATAAAAAATGAAACCCTTTCATAAAGACAGAACAGGAAAAATGGCCTCAAGTTGTGCCAGGAGAGGTTTAGATTGGACATTAGGAAAAATTTATTTGCCAAAAGGGTGGCGAAGCATTGGCATGGGCTGCCAAAGGAAGTGCTGGAGTCTCCATCCCTAGAGGGGATCAAAAAACATGTAAATGTGGCACTTCAGGACATGGTTTAATAGGCATGACGGTGTTAGGCTGACAGTTGGACTTGAGGATCTTAGTGGTCTTTTCCAACTTTAATGATTCTATGATTATATGACTATTTCAAACAAACCTTTTTGAGATGTAAATTTTTCACAGAAAGGGTCATTGGGCACTGGAACAGGCTGCCCAGGGAGGTGGTTACGTCACCTTCCCTGGAGGTGTTTAAGGCACAGGTGGACGAGGTGCTAAGGGGCATGGTTTCGAGTTTGATAGGAATGGTTGGACTTGATGATCCAGTAGGTCTCTTCCAACCTGGTTATTCTATGATTCTATGATTCTTTTGAAATTATTTGTGTCTCAGATATTCAATACTGAACAAACTGCAGCCCAGCTGGCAAGAGCACATCTTGAATTTTCCTTTAATTGAAACTTTGTTTGACAGATCCAAACTGAAATTGTTAAAAATATTTTGTTTCCTTTTTTTTTTTTGAGGGAACAGCCAAAATGCAATATTTTGCTCTGTTTCAAGCCAGAAACAGATGTTCAGATTTTAATAATTACTTACCACATAGGAAGACCCATTCCCAGATCTTTTATACTTCACTGCTCTGTAGAAAAATTCTCCTTGGCTCCATGAAAAACGGATCTCCTGAGTCCCTCTGTGTTGAATAATCTACCCTTGGAAGCACACACTCTTATTTTTCTGCAGTGAAGATCATGATCCTGAAGCTGAAGGGTTAGACACTCTAGCAGACTGATGCACAGATGCCTTCCTGATACTGTAAGGGAAAAAGAGGACAGGTAAAACACTTAGAGCCAACACAGATGTGGTGGCACAAAGGAGAAAGCAGAGCATGTCCAGACTAATCTTGGTTAGGTCTTAAGACAGGCAGGGACACGGATGGGAAAGAAAGAGCAAATAGGGTGAGCTTCTCCATCAGTGGAAAATGTAAAGGGGGAATCAGGCTTCTCCCAACCCAAAACACATCTTGAGGTAGCATCAGCTGACCGTATTCAGGAACAGCAAGGGAAGCACCAAGAAGGCTCACTAGGCCAGGATTTGGCTTGGCTTCCCTGTGTCTCCAGGAATATTTACTTCTGCCTGGGAAAGACTACCCAGTGCATGCAATGGCAGAGGCTCTTTGCTTGCTGTCGTATAACTTCCACAAATTTACCCTACCCTAGAGACTCCACAAGTTCAAAAAGGAGGATCTAGCCTCTCTAGTAGGGGTCTGAGAATGATCTGAATCCTTTGATTATGTCCTTCTCCACATATACTCTTCTTATTCCCTGGTCTCCCTTCACAGACACTGCTCGCACACACCTGGAACAAAAACAGAAGCTCAGAGAAACAAGACTTCAGTGCTGGTCAATGTGGCTCACACTTAACAGAGCTGAGGCTTTGTGGCACTGAGGACGCAGTGTAGCAGCTCCACACTGGTGATCTCAGAAGAGAAGCTGCAGGCACCAAGACACAGACTCCCTCTGTGCAGCGCATGCTGCCCAAGCCCTTGGGTCCCATTGCGTTCTAACATCACTCTTCTGAAGATTAGATTAGACGCTCTCAGCCGACCTGGCTCTGCAAAGTCAACAGGCAGCAGTCTTTCTCCTGCCTTCTTGATCTTGCCAGACTGAACTTCAAACACTTGCAATTGTTTTCTAAGCTCTCATGTTGCTCAAGAGCTAGTTCAGCATCCTTAGACATGAGATGAAGATCATGTCTGTATCTCTGGAGCCTGTACTGCAGCAGAACATTGAGCTCCTGTTGGACTCATTCAGGGAAAGTGACTCCTGACAACCAGCTTCAGCCCAGGAGGGCTAATCTCTGCTAATTCCTGCAGCAGTTAACAGAGAGAAATCAGAGCCTCCTGACAATAATTCAGAGCAAGAGATTCATCCTCTGAAGTAGTGTTGAAGGGCTGTGATTCTCTCCTGGCTAGAGAGGAAGATGTATATACTCTATTGTGCTCTAATTGGGTTCTGTGTGTCTGCAGCACCACCAAAGTCCCACATTCAAATGTACTTTCAGACTGCTCCTTCCACCACAGGTGCCTGGACCTTCATATTCCAGCCATTTCTGCATCTCAAAGTTGCCTCTGCACCACTGCACTTGCTTGGAGATGAGTGGGAGCAGCTGGTTAGGAACCCATTCTGTAATTCCCATGCCACAGTGACACTGGCATGTTGAGGAAGGCACTGAAGCGCTACCATCACTTGTCATCATCCAGGGCTTGTTGGCTGGGAGGCAGCTTAGGAAGGTCCCTTCAGCTGAAGGCACTCTGCATGCTGCTGCTCTTAATTTACTTCAGCACCAGGCACAAGCATTTGGGAGGGACTCAGGGCAGGGTGTAACAGGTCAAAGTGGAGTATCTTCCAAGAACCAAGCTGCAGGGTGATGGCTATTGCCCAGAGGTTCTTTTAAGATTGCATACTTGTTTTCTTTGGCAGGGGAGTTCTCTTGAAAATTAATTTCCTGTTATTTTCACTTCTTCCTTTATCCATCAGCACAAATTAACTTTTCTTCATTATTCTTTGGCTTTCCTCACCACACACACTGCTGGCCAGCTTATTCATCTGGAATCTGCCATTTGCTAACTGATCTGATTAGAGTTAATTACTAATTATTTGTATTACTACAACCCTGATGTTATACGCACCATGGGAATATAATTTATTTACAGCATAATATCAATCAGATGTATAAATTAAAATGTTCACATTTAATATGAGCCCATTTTCTGTTTTCAGTTGTTTGAGTTGCCAGGTTTGGAGGAGTAGAAAACCTGTTGTTCCAGGCTGTTGTGCAGTGAGACATGGGCAGTTTTCCCAAGTCAGGTGGAGGAATGGGGCTCAGAATTCCCTGATGTGGTTACCTTTAAGAAGAATTCTTTCTGGAATTATTTTTATCAAGAAAAGATGTGACTGTACACCATTTAAGTTCTACCATGTCTAGAAGCAAATAGTTTAACTACATGGCCTATGGAGAACCACCTCTTTGTGTTCTATCTGACCTCGACGACAGCTGGGTTTTCTGCTGGAAATAGAAATGCAAGGCAGTCCCTTTGTGGCCTCTCCTTGCCATTCATCATTCTTCATATCCCTGGGATGTCTTCCCTCAGGCATTTTTTCCCCAGTTGAAGAGATATACGCAGTTAGCTTATTCTTTGTGTACAAGCTGGTCTGTAGCTTCATTTCCATTTCTGTGCCATTTCTTGAGAGGTGAACAGCACTGCAGGCACTAGATGAGATGTAGGACGCATCACCGACACGTACATTGCATGAAAGACAATAAGCCTCAAGGAAGCCCAGTTTTCATTGATGCTTTTCATGGAATCATAGAATTATAGAATGATATGGGTTGGAAGGGAGCTTAAAGATGATCCATTTCCAACTCCCCTGCCACAGAGGCAAAGTCAGCTCTTGAAGTCCTGTGCATGATTTAACTGTTGATACTGAGCAACGCCTCAGTCAAAATAGAAGCAATTAGATAATTAAAAACATGCCCTTTTCAGGAAATAAATGAAGGAAATCGAAGACATTTACAAAAGTATCTTTTGGCTATTTTACTCTCCTGCGAGAAACTGGGTGCAGTAGTTAGTGCTCTAAGATAAATGTAACACTTTGTGAAAAGGGACATAATACCAGTCTCCTGAGCAGCAAATGTCACACACTGGGCTATGCTGGGATTGGAGAGCCTGAGAAGGTCTCTAGGGTCCAAGCTTTCCCACACTGCTGACTGTTGTGGCTGCTGCCCATTCTTTCCTGGAATGCTGACTGTACCTCCCTGGCGAGGCTGTGCTTGGGAAGGGCACCAGAGCTGAGAAAGGCCCTGGGAAAGGGCAAGGGATAAGCTCTTCTCCAGAGATTTTTCCAGAAGTCTCCAGAGCATCCCTTTTCCAACGCATGAGATGCTCTGTGGCAAGGAAAAGTGCCCATTAGTCCAATGTATGAGGTACTGCAAGGTTCCCATTAGGGCCTTTGACCTACTCATCCTCCAGCCGCCCCTCCAGGGGCTGGTGGTGTCCTGTAAATCCCCTGACATGTCCTTAGCCCCACTCAAGGTCTAATGCCTCAGCCTGTGCCTGCAGGGCATGTTGCCTTCCCTCTGGCAAGGACTGAAACCCAATTAAATGCCTCTGGGCGATCAAGACTGAAGTAAACCTTTTCCTGTGGGTCACATTGTGTTGCAGTCAGTGCATGTGATTCATCTCCTGCGTGGGAGCTAAGGACACAAACCGACCTAGTTTGGAAACTGGTCCCTCTCTCCAGGCAACTACAGTCCCTTGCTTTTTACTGTGACTTCTCCAGTACGATGATCTCCACCGTCACCTTCTACCTGCCCTATGTAAGTGTCTCTATCACGGCTATTACTGCAGCAACACAGCACTAAAAAAATCTACCAAAATTCACATCACAGCCAAAGACAAAGGATAAAGGAAAAGAAATGTCCTATTTTGAAAGAAATCCCTTTTTGAACTCCTATAGCTATCAAGGGATGAAAAATATTGCGAAAAAAATTGCAGGTCAGCCACAAAACTTGGTTTGAACTCTGAGCTTGCAATTTTGTGCCTGTTCTGGAATGTCTTACAGTCAAAGAAGATTTTTAAAGTAGAACTGGCTGCTGGCTCCCCTAAAACTAATTCTGGGTTTATTATGATGCCATCAAACCTACAATAGTTTCGGATGCTTTTCTAATTGTCCTCTGAATTAAAAAATCAAGCAAAAGCAATCACAGACTCATAAAAGTCTTTGGTGTCACTAAAAATACATCCTCCTGAACACAAGTAACAAGAGAAAGGTTCATCCCATTTTGCTGTTTATGTCAGCCTTGAAGAGCTGAGCACTGCACTGTTTCCTTTCTGGTTTGTGCCCATGGGGAACTGGAAGAGCAGGCAGGTAAGCCAGAGGACTGCTAAGGAAACTGTCTGGGATGAGAGGAGGAATGTGCAGTCGAATTCACAATTGACCATGGGCTTTCCAAATGTGAGCCCAGGAGGGAAAACAGACCGCTGGCCCTTATCTTCTAGCTGTCAACTTTGAGGAGTATTTACATCTCTGTAAGGGATACCACAGCTCAGTCCCATGTGGTATTAGCATCTCATATAGCAGTCCACAAGTTATTTACAGAACAGATGGTGAACAGCTTATTCCTTGTACATGTTATCCCAGTAGCCACAGTTTTACAGGGTATCTCCAGGTTTCATAGCCCTGGGTTCTGCCAGACAGCTGGGAATCCATCTCCAAAAACCCATCCCATCTTGGCACTGCAGTGTTTCAGGGCAGCACCGTGCCTCCACAGCACCTCCAGTACAACCAAATCCTTTAAGGATAAGCCCCACTGAGGAAAGAGAGAAAGATTCTGTATTCCATGACTGAGAACAACCCTGAGTTAGGCTCCAATCCACCATCACCCCACTGTCATGTGCTTAACCCCATCTCCACTCATCAGCTCTGTCCTTCTTCCTCACAGCAAGGCAACTGAGTTGGTTGGCAAGTTACAGATCACAGCAAATAAGAGTCCTCAGCCACTCCACTATCTTCTAGCAGGTTGCATGATGGATTAAAAACTTATTCTTCTGACAAAGATTGTAATGAGAAGAGAAAATGGCACTGCATTAATCCATTCCTCTGACAAGGGTTGCGATGAAGCTTTCATGGCTGCTGTGTTCATGCTGCAGGTCTGTACTCCTTGCTAGTATTAGTGAAGGGAAAGAAAACAACAGCTGCATCTTCTTTGGAACAACACAAATTTCTGGTTTGTTTTGCCAGGAAGGGAATGTAAATATCTACAAATCTCTTCCCACAGAATTGTGGAAATGCTCCTGCTGAGCAGCTGAAAGTCACTGATGTACTAGCAAAACAAAGGAAATACAAACAAACTCCATAGAGGAACCATGCAGCATCTATCAAGCCTACATAAGAAGCTCTGTTTGCCAGAGACCCACTTTTCTGATTGCTTTGCGATGTCATAAAATTATATGACTCAGTGAGTGACATCATCTTTCCCTGCTGTCTCCCTGCTTGGATTGAGGAGCTGGCATCTCTTGTTTTCTGCAGCTCTCTTTCCATCACTATAGCTCATTACACACCACAAGTTACAACTGCAGCTGAGCTGCCAGCTCCTCTCCCCCTGCCCATCCACCACAGAAGATCCAGGCACAAGACCTGCCTGTGACATCCTCCAAGCTGTAGCCAACACAGTTCATGGCAGGATGAACTGTAATGCTTCCTAACAATGCTTTTTGGACCTAAAGCCATTAGAGCAGGAGCTAAAGCAGGTTCCCAGCTTCTCCTGGGAATCTTAGAATCACAGAGTGGTTTGGGTTGGAAGGGACCTTGAAGTCCACCCAGTTCCAACTCCTCTGCCTTGGGCAGGGACACCTTCCACTGGATCAGGTTGATCAAAGCATCATCCAACCTCACCTTGAATAAGACAGCCTTTGCAATACTCTGTCCCCATCTGCACCCAGTTTGCTGAGAGAGAAATGTGGAAACTCATCCCTTCCAGAGGACTTCCACTGACAGTTTGCTTAGGGAGTTATCAAATCTACATAACCAGATGAATACCGATTTACCTTTATTGCATATTGCGCTGTTCATGTCTATTGATGAAAACGACTACGGAACAATACCAGGTAATGAATATATTGAACTGAGCAGAGGATACATCTGGAATGTATAACTAGATTCTGCTTTGACTGTTCAATTTTTCTGAACAAGCGTGGGAGTGCAGTACGCATTCACCATGTACAATAGAACTAATACCAAGAACTGTCTGTTTGCAACATTTGTTACCTCTGGAGAATTTAAAAATTGAGTGAAGGGAAATGTACTTTTGTTTGTAGAGTGTCAGCTGAGCCCTTATGAATTTCAAAAAGTCAGACACAGGCAGGATCAGAAATATCAGCAGCATCTCCTGCTTCTTTCCATATCTTGTTCTTTTCTTCAGAACTGAGGGTTTTTTTCTTTCTTCCTTTGTGGTGGTTGTTTTCTTCTACTGTTGCTGATGTGAGTTGCATCAGCAAGAAAGCTTTGAATTCCCCAACACGGAGTTTAGATAGTGAAACATTCAAACCATGATACCTGTAAGATAAAAGTGCTTGGAAAGAAATAGTTTGCTCCATGCAAGTGTGCATCAACTGTGATATCTTCTTTTCTTTGGTTTTCAGAGTTGTTTTTGTGTCTTTGGATAAAAAAATAATGTTCCTCTGTTATGAAAACCAAGTGTTTATGTACATGGAAACCTCCTCCCAAGTAACAAGTGATAGGACATGAGGGAAAGGTTTCAAGTTGCACCAAGGAGTTTTAGATTGGATATTATGAAAAAATTCTTTACTGAAAGAGTGGTGCAGTATTGGAACAGGCTGTCCAGCCAAAGCAGTAATTCCCACAGCCCCAGCCTGAAGAAGGGATGAAGAGGAGGCTTTGTGGGCCATGCTCACAGGAGGATAAAGAGAAAAAAGGAGAGGGGATGATAAGGACCAGGGGCAAAGCCTGCACACTGTCCTTGGGCCAAGCACCACAGTGCCTTTAAACACTCCAGAGTATTTAAGAGTCCCTTCCAGCCCAAACCGTTCTATGACTATCTCCAGATTTGCTTACACATGGTAGTAGATACAGTATAAATACTATAGACAGTGGGGTTTGTACCAGTATGACTCCAATCACCAACATGGAGTACTAGAGGCTCCTTTGCGCTTGTCTCAATTTGGATGAGGCAAAACACACATCAGGCCGTGCTGAACATGGCCAAAGTAAGCTCAGGCCTGCTGCTAAAATCCCTGCATAGCAATTGCTATGCTCTGGTTCCAGCTCTCTTCCCTGCCTTTTGTCTCACGCCTTCATCTTGCCAATGTTAAACCCAAAGGTTGGGTGCTCTGCCACACACCCACCTGTGAGAAACACACATCAATGTAATAGAAATAAGAAACGTCACTTTGCCAATGGATTTGAATCTGATCAATTAAGAACCCAAGTTATCATTATTTAGGAAAAACAGACAAGCAAACAAAGAATTTAGAGTAAAACATCTATTATCAGCCACAAGGAGAGCTGTCTTTCTCTCCAGCCACCACCTCTGTGGTGAAAACAGCAAGGAGCCGTAGCATCCCTAATCCTGAATGCCACACACTCCAATACTGAAACAGCTCACATTTGCAGAGGACTGAAATGCTCATTTTTATCTCCAGGCACTTGTGCTAAGTGTTTTTACTTTTCAAGATAATGGCTATTTATCCTTTTTTCTAAAAGTCCAGTCACTGGTGGTGATCTTCTCTTATCTCTTAGGACACACAGGATTTGCTTGAAAGTGATAAGGCTACAGAGAAATCGATTTATTCTCTTGAAATATTCTATCTTTCTGGATATATATGTATGTATTTTTAGTTAATGAAACAAAACATACAAAGTTAGTTAAAAATTCAGCTAACAGCAATATATGGTTTTGCGCAGAGACAGAGCTTTTCAGCTCCTGCCAATTAGCACATCTCTGCCTCTGATGAAGCAGTTTAAACCGGCCGAAAAAATCACCCAAAAAGTGTCATTTAATTTTCTAACTTCATTTTAAGGTACAAATGGGAGTCTCTTGTTAGGTTATTTCATTTTATATTAAAATGCTAAAGGAGTCTAATGAGTCACGTTTTTAAAAATGTATGGCTGCAACAATTCCTGAGACATGGAGATTTGGTTTTATCTTGATTCTTCATGCTTCACTTCTTAAAGGACAAAAAAAAAAAAAAAAAAAGAAAAAGACATAGGGAAATAACCTCAGCTGTAGTCCTGTGTTCAGCTTTGGAGTCAGCACAGGGAGGACATGGATCTGTTAGAGCAAGTCCAGAGGAGGCCACAAAGATGATCTGAGGGCTGGAGCACCTCCCCTACAAGGACAGGCTGATAGAGTTGGGCTCGTTCAGCCTGGAGAAGAGAAGGCTCTGGGGAGACCTTAGAACAGCCTTCCAGTATTGAAAGGGGCTACAAGGAAAGCTGGGGAGGGGAATGGTCCTAATGTGAAAGAAGGGAGATTTGCAATGAGATCTTAGGAAGAAATGTTTTCCTGTGAGGGTGAGGAGGCACTGGCCCAGGTTGCCCAGAGCAGTCATGGATGCCCCATCCCTGGAGGTGTTTGAGGCCAGGCTGGATGAGGCTTTGATCACCCTGAAGCAGTGGAAGGTGTCCCTGCCCATGGCAGGGGGGCTGGAACTGGATGATCTTTAAGGTCTCTTCCAACCCAACCCATTCTATGATTCTACAATTCTATGAAATTAAGTTATTGAGAATAGAGCTTGAAGTGAAGATTAACAAAAAACACATGCTAAGCAACGTAAGCAGAGCATGGCAAAGAGACTGTCAAAGTTGTCTTTTGTGATCCTTTAAATTAAAAAAAGAGAAATTTTTGCATCCTTACCTATTTCTTCTCTGTTTTTATTTCCCAAACTTCCACCAAGTTTTTCTCAGCCTTGGAGCAGCCAAGTAATCCTATTCTCAGTATTAGACAAATCTTCAAAGTTTAGATACTTGAATTCATACATGATTTTGCTGCTTCAAACTGCATGAAAGTCTGCAAATCCCTCTGCTAACTCAGACATGGCAGCGGGGAGTGTGGACAGAAGCACCCACCACGAATTCCGTGTGCTTGGTGCTGTGCATGTGTTTGGTAGAGACCATATCTTCCTCTAAATAGACAGGAAAATCAAAATAGTGATGGATCCAAGGATTCAGTACCCCAGCATTGTAAAGAGGGCTTGGAGGCATCAGTAACAATACACTCTTCAGAAGTACGAAGTTTGAAAGTGCAGCCTCATTCCCTGCAGGAGGCTGATTCAAGTAATACCCAATGACACCTTTGTCTGATTTCCTGCAGTGAAAAGCAACCAGGTCTCTGATTGCTGTGGGGACTTACAGGTGCATCTCCCTTCCCAGCAGTATTTTTAATACTTCCTTTGTACATTAGAGTCATAAGAAGTCCTTCAAGAGGCTACCTGGATGAGGTCCCCAGCTGGCCTGCAAACCTTCTTGCAGGCATTTCCAGGAGCGTGTAGAGGTCTCCTTTGATACATAGACACCCTGAGGCTCCAGTCTGCATAGAATCACTAAGGTTGGAAAAGACCTCTAAGATCATCAAGTCCAACTATCAGCCCAACACCACCATGCATACTAAACCATGTCCCAAAATGCCATTTCTACGTGCCTTCTGAACACCTGCAGAGATGGAGACTCCACCACTGCCCTGGGCAGCCTCTTCCAATGCTTCACCATTCTTTCAGTAAAGAAATTTTTCCTAATATCCAGTCTAAACCTCTCCTGGCACAACTTGAAGCCATTTCCTCTCATCCTATCACTTTTTACTTGGGAGAAGAGACCAGCACTCACCTCACTACAGCCTCCTTTCATGGAGCTGTAGAGAGTGATGTAGTCTTCTCTTAGCCTCCTCTTCTCCAGGCTAAACAATCCCAGTTCCCTCAGTCATTCTTGTAAGACTTGTAAGTCTCAGGAGCCGGGAAAATAGAGACTCCAAAGTCACTCAGGTGCTGCTGTAAAACATCACTGCAATGTTGTCCTCTTCTGCCTTACTACTCACATGCAACACAAACAAACATGCTGTGACAAATTCCAGGCAAACTAATTCCACTATCAATAAATCAATAAAGCAGATTGTGAACATATTCGTATTCCCCTACCTTTCTCTGACCAAAGGCCGTAAAGGTCTGATTGTGCAGTCAGTTGAGGAGCTGCTCTGCTACTTAGTTTCTCAGTATTGCTGCCAAGAAAGCAAGCAGAACTGCAGTGGTTTTGTTTGGACCATGCCTTTGTGATGCCAAGAGAGACTGAAAATCTGCTAAAACTCACTCACAGGAAAGTTATATCAAATTTCCATCTCTGATGATACCTGTGTGATGAATCCAGCTGCATGGAAAGGATGTTTGGCTGATAATTACTGTGAGAAGACAAGGGCCAAACAGAGCTGGCTCACACACTAGGTGAGGAGGTGAGAATGTCTCCGATAACGTAGTCTAGCTGGAGTCCTGCCAGGCTTTCATCTGGGTTGTAACAGCTGCCATACGTGAACACGGCAAGGAGTAGACCCTATGTCAGAGTCACTAAAGCAGGCATAACACTTCAGAAAGAAGACATTAACTACTGTGCATCAGTAGCACTGTAAAGAGTTGTGGCAGATAGGGGTGGGTAGGGGAGGATATTCCCAAGCGAGGACAGCAACCCCCAAGCATAGGGCTTGGAACTGGATGATCTTAAATGTCCCTTCAAACCCAAATTAAGCTTCTTATGACAACTTCTCTTTGCTGAATAGGTTAAAATGAGGAGAACCCTGCACTGACCTCCATCACACCATATCCATCTGCCTCTGACTGATTCACAGGATAAGCCATCCATTACTCCTCACCTGTGAGAAGAGGAAGCTATTGAGCACAAACTCCTCTCATCCCTGACTGAGGCCACCTGTATGAGACAGATCCTCTCCATCTAATGTGTTTACATCTCTGTAAGCTGGCTGGACCTCTTATAAGTGGTTAGAATGGACCCCATCATTCAGATTTGACCCAGCCCATCTGATCAAGCTACAGGGGAATCTGAATAGCAAAAGCAATTAACTCCAACTTGAACACCAGCTCCAGTCTCCAGCACTGCTGCAAGATGCTTGCCCTCTAATGTCTCCTCTATGGCTAGCATTTCTCTTTCCCTAAGCTGCCTATCCAGAAATTTTGGCAGCCCACTGGCAAGGAGAAAGGGTTGTAACACACAAGGACATTTCATTAAATAAGATGGGCAAAACTGACCGTCTTTTGGCAAAAAAAACCCACAGAGTATAAAGTTCTTGAAAGATGAACATACCTACTTGCCGTGCAGCCATTACATCTGGCCATAGAATCATAAGTAAGGTCAGAAAAGACCTCTAAGATCATCCAGTCCATCCATCAACACAACACTAACATGCCTACTAAATCATGTCCCAAAATGTCAAGTCCACACATTTTTTTTTAACACCTCCAGGTATGCAGACTGTACTACTTCTCTGGGCAGCCTGTGCCAATGCTTTACCGCTCTTTCAGTAAAGAAATTTTTCCTAATACCCAATCTAAACCTCCTCTAGCACAACTTGAGGCCATTTCCTCTGGTCACAGAAGACCGCAGGCAGCAACAATAAGGAGGTTGGGAAGCTGCTCTATTGAAGCAGCCACGCCTAGCATCAGTGTCTGAGCTGCTGCATTCAAACACATCAGTCTTCTTCACCTTTTTAAACACTGCCAGTCAAAAGAAGAACATCACAAGAGGACAAAAGAACACATTGGAATAGGTCAGGTTAACAACAGATTTCCAGGGAAAGCTGGGAAAAAAGACACGGTCAGAGGTGAACTTAAAGAAGCCTGAATAGTAACAGAGGAGCATGTGTACTCACCAAGCCTCCCTGCACTGCTTATCTTGCATCAGACAGGTGGGCAGCGTGCATCGATCAGGGTATTACTTCTGAACACGCTGTGATCTTCCCTGTGCTGTCTTATCAACCAGCAGGCAGTGAGGGAGCAGATTACCTGTAAAGCATTACAAAAGGAAATCCTTATTGACAGCCTTAAGAAAGTCTCTTTAAGGCTGGCTTCCCACTGTCACTGCTAATATGTTGGGCTTGGCTTTATTTTGAGCAGGTAGCAAAGGTTAAGATGGCAAGAAGCTGTATTTAACACCTTGGTTCCCATCAAAGTGAGCATCTTCATCTGTATTTTTCTGGTTCACCCACTCTAGGAGACTAAGGACAGCTATGAACTGAAGGCCAGTCACACGAGTTGTTTACTTATACTGCAGTAACCACCCATCATCCCCAGCCCAATGCCCCTGGGTGCTCAGTTATATAAAAACATATCTCTGAATTTGCGCTTTCCATAAAACAACTGGTTTCATTTTGGTTGCTTTCCATTTTTGGTGAGCATGAAACAGGTCAGATCATGATTCTGCTGCCTAGCTAAGCCAGTCTCCTGATGCATCTGTCTGATTGTCAGTTTGTAGGTTACCTGACAAAATCTTGCCTCCAGCTCACAGAGGAAGACTGTTAGATCTAAGTACACTGAATGATACCCTGCCCCAATTTCTCCCAGGGCTGTCACAAGAAAGTCATCAGCCCCAAGAGCCGAGGAGCAACCATTTCTGGGACTCATGAGTGGGGTTACTGCCCAGGAACATAGGAAGCATCAGCAGATGCAGAAGAAGAGCTCCTGGTGCCTTGGTGGGAGGTGTCCTGTAGGTCCTTAATATCAGGATTCTTGGACCTGGAGGATGCTGTCCTTCAAGGTATGTCACTTTCCCTTAGCTCCTTTGTCCTTCAAACTGCCTCCCATTAGTTTCTTTGTTCCCCTGCTCTGAGACACAGCTGGGAGTTTGGTTGCTGAGAAATTATTTCTTCTGCCTTCCCAGAGCAGCACAGTCTACCCATCAGCCTCAGAGGGTAGTAACATCTTGACAGTGCTGCAAAACCACAAGCAGAGTGAAAGGGATATATAATATCAATACAGAACAATGTTGCAGAAATCTCAATCCAAGATCCATTCTCTGAAGAATTAAAGAAGGGAATACAACTAGGCAAATCAATCTGGTTTTATGGCAAATAAGGATTGTCAAACAAACCTGATTTTCCTTGGTGATGATATTACAAGTCTGGTTGATAAAGGGAACTGTCCAGATGTAACAGGCTTAGATCTTCTAAGAGGTTTAGACTAAGTATCAAATGACATTTGGTTTTAAAAAATTTGTATTATATAGCATCAATAAAGCATGAACAAAACAAGTTAAGAAATGCCTACCTGACAGATATGAAGCAACAACCAGTCAGGGGAAATCAGCGTTAAACTGGAACAGCTCTACTGAGGTGGTACAAGGAGCAGGACTATGCCCAGAATGGTTTGCTGCTTTCAGCTGTGCTCTGGGAGTTGATGTAGATAAAATTGGCAAGTGACACAAATCCCAACAGCTCCACAGAGAGTGATGGGGATGAGGCTGCCATACAAAGACATCTGGGTCACTGAGGGAGTGGGGACCCCTCGCATAAAGTTGGCATGAATATACGAAATCACGTATCTGGCAAGAAGAAACACATAGAGCAGGGACTGTACCCCAAAATGGGGGGTGCAACAGCTGCAGGACTGAATGTGACCTTCCAGCAAGAGGATATGGCAAAGAGACACAATCCTTATCTACCAATAGACCACACATGACTTCTCATGCTGTGACAAGACCAGTCCTGAGATACTATAGAGCCTGCTGGCATCTGGAGATCAAGAAAGCACAGGAAAGTCAAAGATAGTGAGGGAAAAATGCCCCCTAAACTATCTAGGGGCTAAGGGACAGGGAGAGGAGTGCATTAGCAGACAGATTCAGACAGCTTGATCTCACCCTATGTACCCTCATTTCTTCTGAGCCCTGCCTTTCAGCTTCAAGGACTCCTCTTTCTTCCTGGTGGACAGCCAGAACGGTGAGCAAAGGCCATGACCACCCACAGCCAGCTCCTCTCGGCTGACACAGCCCTGGGACCATATGGAGTCTGCAGACCAGATCCAGTCTCTCTCACACCACATAGCTCCTTGCTGCAGGTAGGGAAGATCTGCAGACATTACTTGGAGTGTCTCGGTGATATTCAAGCCTCAGTAGTGCACTATGTCACACAATCAGGTCTGCAAATAATGGGCTGTGCTACCTCTTTCTAATTTGCTAACAGTAATCCTTCCAATTTGCAATTTTTCCCAAATGAGACACTTGCACGTCAATTGTCTTCTACCAATTACAGGATGGGTAGTACATGCCTTGAAAAAAGAGCATAAGCCTCTATCGGGATCATTAAAAGATAGCATTGTAATCTCACCCAAGCACTTTAGGTGCTTAACAAACCAAAAAGGGCACGATTTCCTTAAGGAAAGCTGCAAGAAGCTGCTAAATGTGTCTTTTAACTGAGCGTAGCCTGCCAAGGTGAGTTTAGCTGTGCTATCTTGAGACTGCCAGACTGAATTGCTTTGAAGATTTTGTTGCTTCTTCATTTTTGTTCCTTTTCTAAGGAAAAAAATAACAACAAAACCAACTAAAATAGAAGAAGAAATACAGTAAGGAGAGAGAAGGAAAACAGAAACTTGTAGCCCTTCACTAAGAGAGCTGCAACTCCTTGATAAAAATGCAGGCAGGAAGCTTTCTGGAGGATACACAACAGCATCACAAGCTTAGACTTTGCAAATTGTTAAGTGACCCTGAAGCCACACCATCCTGTCATCCAGCTTTTTGGTTTCACTTATCCAACACACTCCTCATATCTACGTGCCATTCAGAAAGTCTTTTCCCTGCCTCAAGGCCACAAAGAGAGTGGAAAAAAGGACCCTCTTACTGCAGGTAGCAGAACAGGCTGCAGGGTGGGTGGGATGCTGTGTGCTTGGGTCATCTTGCAACACAGAACCTGTCTGCTTTGGTTGTTTGCGATGTTGTTGCTCTTTTCTGCTAGGCAAAAACTCTGCTGTGAGGAGACATCTTCCTACACGGATGGACGTACTGGAGAGCAGCCTCCTCTCTTTTCCCAGCCCCTGCAGAGAACAAACCTTTAGGGTACCCATGTCTGAGGTGGATCTTCTGTAACACTGAGTAGACCTCACAGATGTAATACACGGCGCCTGGACCCTTTCCCTGACAGAGAAGATGTCATGGGGAAAATTAGGCCCTCTGTGCTCCTCTACAGAATTGGAACACTGTATGAATAGGGAAGCTGGTTATTGGTGCCTTTAAAAGGACAGGATGATTTTTCAGAGCATCATCCATGCATGGCTAGAGCTCATCTCACCAATGCGTGAGGCTCTGTGAGTCCTGCTGGTCCAGCTGCTCCCACAAGAACCTGCAGGTCAGCATGGCAATAACATTACAGTTCTTCTCCTTTGGGGTTCACCCGATGCAACAACAGATCCTTCCAATACTTAAAGTGGTTTACAGAAAAGCTGGGGAGTGGCTCTGTATCAGGGAGTGCAGGAATAGGATGAAGAGGAATGCTTTTAAGCTGAATGAGGGGAGATAGAGATTAGGAAGAACTGTTTTCCTGTGAGGGTCATGAGGCACTGGCACAGGTTGCCCAGAGAAGTCAGGGACGCTTTACCCCTGGAGATGTTCAAGGCCAGGTTGGATGGGGCTTTGAGCAACCTGATCCAGTGGAAGGTGTCCCTGCCCAAGGCAGGGGAGGGTGAAACTGAATGGGCTTTAAGATTCCTTCCAACCCCAACCATTCTATCACTCTAATGTGTTCACAGCAAATAAAGCTGAATGACCCCTCCAGCAGCACAAGTAATCACTGCTACAGACTGGCCCCAACGATGAAAATCACTTGGGGTGGCGCAAAGGAGGCTGAAATAAAGCCAGTGCAAGCGAAAGGAAAAAGAGGCACTATGCAGTCAAGCAGATTCTTTTCAGATATTTGAAAGTTAACCTCCTTGTCACAGAGCTGGGCAATAGAAAAGGTGAAAGAGCAGAAGAACTTCACTAACAAGAAGACTATGCCTACTTTATAGCAGCTCTTTTTACAGCACAACCAGGGCCAAGGCTCTTCAGGAAGCTTTCTGGTTTGGCCCTTCTTTGCCAGCTGCCTGTTTGGTAGCAAGCTGTCTCCCATCCATACCTTTTTCTCATTTCTCCCTCCAGCACCACGCTGCAGTCAGCATTACTTATGCAGGCCATGTTTTCCAGCAGACACCAACAATAGTTACTGTCTCAGGGAAGGCTAAATTGCAGTGGGATGTGTGGAAACAAACATGCTCCTGCCCTGCAGTAAGTATCACGTATCGCATCTTCATTATAATCAGGCCTTCATTGTTGGCGAAGAATGAACTCAGCACATTGGGGCATGTGTAGAAAACCTCTCTCTGGGTTATATGGGAGATCAAACAAGAGGATTTATTAATTAACAGTAGAAAGCTAACAGTTTCTTATCCCTGTCCGCTTATCTCACAGGCTGGGATGCAACTGGTTCTTCTTTCATCCAGCCAAGGGGAGTGAGGTTTGCCTCAGCACCCAAAGGCTGGAATATTCAGGAGATAATTTCATAGAATCATGGAATCATTTGGATTGAAAGACCTTTCAGATCACTGAATCCAACTGCACTTGTCTACTACTGAACCATATCTCTGAGCACATCATCCACCCATCTTTTAAATACCTCTGGGGATGGTGACTCAACCACTTCCTCGGCCAGCCTGTGTCAGTGCCCGAGAACCCTTTCAGTGAAGGATTTTTTTTCCTAATATCCAATCTAAATCTCCCCTTGTGCAACTTGAAGACGTTCTCTCTCATCCTGTCGCTTGTTACTTAGGAGAAGAGACCAACACTCAACTCACTACAACCTTTCAAATAGCTGTAGACAGTGATGAGATCTCCCCTCAGCCTCCTCTTCTCCAGACACAACAGCCCCAGATCCCTCAGACGCTCCTCATAACTCCTGTGCTCCAGGCCCTTCCCCAGCTCCATTGTCCTCTGGACAAGCTCTAGTGCCTCTATATCTTTCTTGTAGCAATGTGCCCAAAATTGAACACAGGATTTGAGGTACGGCCGTCAGGACTGGGATGGTAACAGAGCTGTCCACCAGCTAGTCTTTGGGTGAGAGATGCTGGAAACTAATTCCTAAGCCACACAGTGTGGAAAAGCTGTCTGTAGAGATGGCCAGGATGTTTTTCCTGCATTTGTGTCAACAGAAAAGGCAGCTGTACACTGCGATGTGGCAAGCTATGCCTGCGTTCTTTTAACCTGAAGCATTGCTTGGATTAAGTCTTCACTTTTTTTCATGCTTCTCATGAGAAAAAATAGCTGCCCTACAGCCAGCCCTTGCAGTTCTAAAGCACACGGCACAGATCTTCCCTCAGAAACCTAAAATGTACTGCTCCCAATGCTCAAACTAGATGTCATCCCTTACTTTCAAAATTCTGATTAAAAATTCATCACAGTGTTTACAGTGGAATATTTGAACATAACTATCACTGTAACCCAAGTCTCTTCTACTTTTACTCATTTCTTCCTCAGTTTTAAATCCATCCAACAGTATTCTCAATAGAAAAATTCTGTAGAGTCACATTGGAAATAAACATATTACATTTTCATAGAGGAAAAACAAGAGGGAAATTACCTTTGTTTACTTAATTCAGCCATCTCTACCTACGAATTCATAGAATCATAGAACAGTTTTGGTCAGAAGGGACCTTAAAGATCATTCAGTTCCAACCTCCTTGCCACGAGCACGATAAATCTGTCATGCATGAATATCTGAACACCTCTGAATTCCAAGAGCCTTTTAATGTACATTTCTCTTGCAAGTAGATCGCATTTATGAAACACAAATAAATGCACACATCAAAACCACTGCGGTTATTGACATTGAGCATGATTACTTGTGAAAAGACCCTGCAAATCTTCCTCCAATGTTTTTCGGTCCATTGGCCTAAGGGTCAGCCTAAATTTCGCGTTTGAAAATGATTTATAGGATGCTCACAGAAGCTAAAGCAAGCAGAGTGCTAATTAAGTGTCTGAACATCAGGTACAACTCAAAGCAACTGCAGCGCAGACTTTTTCTCTGCAATGGCCTAGTAACACTTCCTGAAAGCTCCAGATTCAGCCAAGCTAAAAGATATATTTCTGCCTTTTGTGTTGTTCTTAGCTGGCTGAGGTGGCAGGGGCTGTGCAAAACTGCAGCACGGGTAAAACTGAGTGATGCTCACCTATAATCACAAATGGCTACAACTGCTCCTGCACTATCGCAGATAGATTTCCCCTATCAGAAACAAATGGGATCTCTATAGGTATGAATTGTTATTAATAATACGGAGAAGTCTCATTGTACACCATAAGGGCTCATTTGATCATGTCAAAGACAGTGATGAAAGGAAGTACAGGGGGTTCTGAGCTCAGTGTGAATGGTGCACTTTAAATCACTAGATCAAATTAAATTTTAAGAGAAAAATGTTAGCATGCGCTTGGCCAGGATATCTGAGCTGGAGGGTTATTTACACAGTTTCTTTCTTTTAACAAGTAAGTTTTCTGAGTGAAACCAAGGAAAATATTCCCTGGAGAAACTCATTTGTAGTAGATCTTGGACACTAAAAAGAAAGAAAAAAAAAAGGAAGGAGGAGATCAATTGAGTCAAAGTGCATATTTTAATGGCCTAAATCACTCTCTGCAAACAGAACTGCCATCTCATGATCAAATCTGCATTTCATAGAATCATGGTATGGTTTGGATTGGCAGGGAGCTTAAAGCTCATCCAGTTCCAGCCCTCCTGCCATGGGCCAGAACACCTTCTATTGGATCAGGTTGCTCATAGTATCATCCTGCCTGGTCTTGAACATCTCCAGGGGTGGGGCACTCACAACTTCTTTGGGCAACCTGTTATTTGCTGGGTTTTTTTCAAGTCCATGTTTTAGAGTCCACTAAGTGCAAGACAAACATTTCTGTTATTCTAGATAAGCACCTAACTACCACAGAACACAAGCACCTCAGAAGTTTGACTTGAAGGACTCAAAAGAAAAAAAGAGAAAATATTAGAAATGTAAACCTCCAAGTATGGAAACTGTTTAAGCTGATTTCATTTCTTGAAGCTCAAGAGCTGCCCATCCTGACAAGTCAGGCATGAATGCCAGGAGATCTGTATGGATAATCAAGGAACACCTTGCAAACATCAAACATAAAAAGGAAGCTGGAAGGAGAGACTGGAAGGTATATAGAGACACTGTTTGACCATGAAAAGATGTTTAGGAAAATCAAATACCACCTGGAATTGAAACTGGCAAGGTTTGTCAAAGGCAACAAGGACTTCTGTCAGTACCTACATAAGCAAAAGGAAGATTAGGGGAAATGCAGGACTGCAGCTGAATGGGGTGGGGAACCCTGTGACACAGGACATGGAAAAGGGTGAGGTATTAAATGCCTTCTTCACCTTAGTCTTTATTAGTAAAATCAGCTTCAGAAACACCAGACCCTGGAGACAAAGGGGAAAGTCTGGTGAAAGGAAGTTGTATCCTTGGTGAAACTGGATCAGGTCAGGGAATACTTAAACGAAATGGAACTACATAAGACCATGGGCCCTGATGGAATGCACCCATAGATCTAGCTGATCATAGAACCATAGAATGGTTTGGGTTGGAAGGGACCTTAAAGATCATCCTGTTCTAATCCCCCTGCCATGGGCAGGGACACCTCCCACTGGATCAGGTGGCTCAAAGCCTTAAAAGTTCCCTCTGTATCAGTGTTTGAGAGAGCATTTGTTCAGGTCACACAGCACTAAGCACCCTGGTCATTTTATCAGTTGATACAGGACAGGGCTCCACTGTGCAATTTATCTGGTTGAATTTTCAATTGATCTTTATCACAGTTTGCTAAGGCACTTGAAAAAGCAAGTTGGAACTATTAAAAATGTCAAGCCAGTTTCTTTAAGTGAATCCAGCAAATACAACTGCCAGTCTCAGCATAAAAACATAACAACATGTTAAAATAGCAACATAGTCTCAAATGAGTCATATTCATTGAATTTTAGAACAATTTAGGTTGGAGGGGACCTCCAGAGGTCAGTTAGCCCATCCATCTGCTCAAAACATGTCTAATCAGATCAAGGGATGCTTGTCAACTCCTCATGCATACACATTAGAGTCTGTTTTCTAAAGCCTTTTCTACTCCCTAATTTATTTGTTCATTACCAAGGAGAAGGCAGACACTTATCCCTATTATTTACAAGAGGAAACTGAGGAAATTTGAAAGAAACACAGTTTGTCTGGTCAGAGCTATAAACTAAACACAGGCTCTCCCCATGGTTTTAAGGATTATATCAGTATCAGGCTGTTCTGGATCAGCCTTACAAGATGATTGGTGAGCATAAATGGAACTTGACATGGAGCGGATACAATGACACTGGAGATGCTCTCCAGTCCTACACCTTCTATGTGTCTATCATTGACTCCCAGTACAAGGCCAAACACTCATAGTGACCAGAGAAGACAAGGGAGCAGAAAAACCAAACATGAGACTTTTATTTGATCAGAGCATCTCCCTTAGATGCTGTTAACCACTAAGTGGGGGCCTCAAGCACAGAGGAATGAGACAGGAACAACCAGCACTGTGATCACATGCAGCAATCCAGCCTCCATCTGCTCCAGAAGAACCCAAGGTCATTAGCTAACATTGTCAAGGTTGTTATTGAGCTATTTTCTTTGGTTGGTAATGCCAGTTCACCTCACCTCAAAGACAGACTGAAAAATGAATGGATCAAGACAAGGAAAACAGTGACCCAGGCATTTCAGTTCTCTAACAGTGTCTTGCAAGCCACGACAGAAACAGGAAGGAGATAGAGGAGAGCAAAGAGCTCATCAAAAATATTTCTGTCTTCACAGAATTAGTTTTCAGCAAAAAATTTGGCTGCCTTCAGATAAATTTTTTACTACATAAGAAATAAATTCAAATTTAAAAAAAAAGAAAAGAAATCCCTGCCTCAAAAAAACTTCAGGCAAAAAGATTTTTGTCCAGCCATGGGGAATACCAGATGAGAACAAAGCAGTACTTTTAGATTGTGACATATCCTGTGTCTATGTTTCCAGATGGAGACTAAAGAAGGAAGAATTGTTTGAAAAAGAGAAAAAAACCCAAAACACCAGGGCTCTGGAAAAGATGCATTATAAAGAAAAATGTATTCCAAAGCTCTTGCCTGTATTAAATTATTTCAATGTGGGTTATAAAAGTTATTGAAAAGTATGAGTTCTTCCATCTCCAAAAAAAGCAAAATACAGTTCAACACTGAAAGCTGAATGTATCTAACAAGGAGGCAAATCAATCACTCGGCAACTTCCCTCAGGACACTATCACCTGAGGTCTACAGCCATCTGCCTAATGGATTCATCCTAACTCAATCAGGAGCTATAGGCAAGGTAGAAAAAAATGCTGGGTAAAGTTTCAAGGCTTGAATTATTATAGAAGGGCAGGATAGAGATTCATAATGACCCCACCCAGCCTTAAGATCTGCCAATAATGCCGTTACTTCTGCTTTCATTTTGGCACCAGCCATTGTCTCAGAAGCAAGTTCCCAGACCTCCACTATGTCAACTGGATCCACGTAAGGATAGCAGCTGAGGATTCAGCTTATAGGATGGAAATTTACAGCAATGAAACAAATTAACAGCTTCCCAAGCTCAGTAATATACATCTGGCTTCTTTACTCCGAGTGTGCCGAGAACACTAGTGCTTTTATGGCTGTAATTATGCAGCCCTACTCATTGCTTCACTGCCCAGCCCAAGGTTTATAGAGCAACACAGAATTTGTGGTTGTTAATCCTGACTGTTAGTTACTGCTTCATGTCATCACAATCACAACTGATGTTTATATTTACTACATGCTTTATGAGGGTTTCACAGTACTTTTCAGGCACAGTCTCAACCTGGCAGCATTGCAAGCAATACATTGTCCTTCTCGCTTTATAGGACCCTTCATCTTGAAGACAGGTTTGGGACTGCAAGTTGGGCAGATCAGCTCAGATTCCCCGTTCCTCAAGCCAGTTGACAAGCAAAAGCAGTTCACCTTCTTTCACCAATTCCAGTCTCAGAAACTTCCTTTGGATCCAACACAAGGACCTTTTCCTTTCACCTAGCAGCTTTACAAGGTGATCTTCAATCCAGAACTGCTTCATTATTGCTTTGTAAATGGACACTTATCTTTTAATATCATGTGGTGATTGTATTGCAAACATGCAATGCTCTTACATTATCAGCTGCCTCTGATTTATGACCACATTTATTGTAGATCCATAATGGGCTCAGATTTATGCTTTCATTTATTTTTATGTCTTAAAGAGACCAGTACAGGTTTCATCTTGTTCCTTTCCTGCTTTTCAACTGAATCATAGTATTATAGAATGCCCTGAGTTGGAAGGGACCCACAAGGACATTTAGTCCAACTCCTGTCCCTGCATAGGGACATTCACACCATGTGCCTGAGGGCATTGTCCAAATGCTTCTGGAATATTGTCAGCCTTGGTGCAATGACTGTTTTCCTTAAGAGCCTGTTCCAGTGCTCCACCACTTTCTGGGTGAAGAACCTTTTCCTACTATCCAACCTAACTTTCTCCTGGCACATCTTCCTGCCATTCCCTCGGGTCCTATCATTGGTCACCAGAGAGAAGAGATCAGCATCTGCTCCTCCTCCTCCCCTTGTGAGGAAGCTGCAGACCGCAATGAGGCCTCCCCTCAGTCTCCTCTTCTCCAGGCTGAACAGACCAAGTGACTTTAGCCATACCTCATACAGCTTCCCCTCCAAAACCTTCACCAACCTTGTGGCCTCCTCTGGACACTCTCCAGTAGCTTTAGATCCTTTTAATCCTGTAATGCCCAAACTGCACCTAGTACTGGAGGCGGGGCTGCACCGGTGCAGATCAGAGCGGGCAATCCCTTCCCTCAACCAGCTGTCGATGCTGTGCTGGATGCCCCCCAGGACACGGTTCCCCTCTTGGCTGCCAGAGCTCACTGCTGGCTCATGTTCAACTTGCCATTGACCAGAACCCCCCAATCCCTTTCCACAGGGCTGCTCTCCAGCCTCTCACTCCCCAGTTTGTACGGACATCCAGGGTTGTCATGTCCCAGGTGCAAAATCCAACACTTGCAGCTGGCATTTCTTTGCTGCCTTCCAACCAGAGTTCTCTTCCAAACAACAAAATCTCCTTTGCCACACAGGGAGCAATGGAGTAACTTACAGTCCTCAAAAAAATTTTTATTTTACTGACTACAGTATATAGCACAGATTTTCTATGCAGAGCAAATGCTTCTACCAAGAGACAAACAAACAAAACAAAAAAGAAAAATAGTAAAGAAAAAGAATTGAAAAAGGAAAGCTCCCAGGTGTCATCACCCTACAGTGCCTAAGATCATATCTGAGAGCCTTCTTAATTAAGTGGACTCTTAATAGTCTTAATACCTCTCAATCAGCAGCTACTTTTTCACACAGAAATCCCTACACCTCTAAATGTGACAAGGAAACCCAGTACTGGGCCACGAAGGATTTTCATAGCACGTGTTCCCCAGGAAAGCCGTGGAAGGGAGAAGAGAAAGCTTGAGGGAGACCTCATGGCAGCCTTCCAGTACTGAAAGGCGCCACAGGAAAGCTGTGGAGGGGCTCTTCATCAGGGAGTGCAGGGATAGCATGAGGGATAATGGTTTTAAGGTGAGAGAGGGGAGATTGAGATGAGATCTTAAGAACAAATGTTTTCCTGTGAGAATGATGAGGCACTGGCACAAGTTGCCCAGAGAAGTTGTGGCTGCCCCATCCCTGGAGGTGTTCAAGGTTGGATGAGGCTTCAAGCAACCTGATGCAGTGGAAAATGTTCCTGCCCATGGCAGGAGGGTTGGAATGGGATGAACTTTAAGGTCCCTTCCGGCCCAAACTATGATTCTGTGATTCCTTTGCCATCTCTTGCAGTTCCTAGAAATGACTTGCACTAGGAACCTCTGCACGTTCTGATATCCCCACAGTCTCCCCTGAAACCCAATTTCAGCTAGGAATACAAAAGAAAGCATAAAGCAAGAGAGACACAAGGCCTTTCCTGGATGAAGGAGAGCACTGCCAGAAAAGAAGTACCTTAGCACTACATCTAACAACACTGTGCAACATTAATTCAGGGTGAGGTTGCAACGTCATCCATCTCACACTGCTGTAGCACAACAGAGAGCCCTTGGTAAGTGTAGTCTACAGTTAATAGACTTCTCTTTATCAAAGTATTAGAAATTTGTCTTCATTGCAGTTGTAAAATGGAGAATGCCTTGATTTGAGTTTCTTCTCTGGCTTTAAACACTTCAGCATCTATTTTTAAGCACAGTTTACTCCCTCTTTTCCAAGTGATTTCTTACTTGGGGAACACTAAATGCTTCCCCATTCTCCTCCCTCCATCAGCTGAATCTTTTTTATATCAGAATCATAATTTCTCCCATTTGCTAAATGGGTCCAAAGTCAAAAGGCTCATGCCTGCTAGAGAAGAAATACATGAGAGGCTTTTGAGAAGCACCGGGGCAGCAGAACATTGAGCTCAGGATCCTGCTTGTCCTAGGTGCTGTACACAGTGCTGACTTGCACCGTTGGAGGTCAACTTTGAATACAATCACCGAGTTCCCCACATACATGCAGATTTGTGTGCACTTGTGGCTGCTAAACACACAGAGAAGACACCATGTCTGGCCCATTCCTGGGTACCGGAAAAAAGACAGCAGCAAGAGATGTCTTGATTAACAATAGGTAATGTCAGATCACAAATACTGCTTTTAGTCAAAAAGCATCTTTGAATTCAGTACCATTTTCCATGGTTGGGCTGCAAAACCTGTGAGCATCACAATGAAAGCAAGTATACTCTTGCACAACAAGGCTCACCTCTGCTGCAGTGGTAATGCCCAACCCAGAAAGACAGATTGGAAAATGCATTTACATAAGAGTCCCAAATTAGCCACAAGCCTCACCTCTGCTCTGGCAAAACTGACACATCTCAAACACACAAAACCTCCTTGACAATGTAAGGAACTGTCAGACCATTGCCACATCTACCACACCCTACTCTGTTCATACCATTCACTAGCACACAATTTATAGAATCATTAAGGTTGGAAAAGACCTCTATGATCATCAAGCCCAACCATCAGCCCAGCACCACTGTGCCTACCTCCCCAAGTGCCGTGTCTACATGTTTCTTGAATGTCTCCAGGGATGGAGACTCCACCACTTCCCTGGACAACCTGTTCCAATGCTTCCCCACTCTTTCAGTGAGGAAACTTGTCCTAATATCAAATCTAAACCTCTCCTGGCACAGCTTGAGGCCATTTCCTCTCATCCTATCTCATGTTGCTTGGGAGAAGAGACCAGCAACCACCTTGCCACAACCTTCTTTCAGGTAATTGGTATAATTAACCCCAGCTGGACACTATAGACCAGAGCAATCACAACAACCCTTCTGATTCAGCTGGCAGTGACCCAGGCCATACACAACACCATGGCTACAGATCTTTTGCCTGTTCCCCATTAGTTAGCAGCTGGTTTGTTTTCCTGGAGCATGGAGTATTAGAAGTCTGAGAAGGGCAGACCTCAGTGGCTTGATATTTTATACATCTGGGGCTTTGCAAAATTCTAGGCTGAAGGCTGATTGCCTCCAATCACCCTGGGCATCTATTACTGGTCCATAAAAAACAC
The DNA here is from genome assembly GCF_032191515.1 of Phaenicophaeus curvirostris. Lineage (NCBI taxonomy): Eukaryota > Metazoa > Chordata > Aves > Cuculiformes > Cuculidae > Phaenicophaeus > Phaenicophaeus curvirostris. The sequence goes on along the minus strand of NC_091393.1, from coordinate 107,025,574 downwards.
ACAGTGCACTACCCCAGAGCTGCTCAAAGCAGCTCAGTTACAAAGGAATTTGCGCTGGAAGCAGAGAATCAGTCTCACTTTTATGTGTGTCTCCACCTCAGAATTAAAGCTCTTACTTGTGGAGCCCAGAATATATTTTCTGAGGCAGTCTATTCACTGACATTTTGCAGAAAGACTGAAAAGTGGCCTCTTTTTGGGGTTTAGCTTGAACAAAGCATTCCCTTGCTGTTGCTTAAAGCAAGCTGGGATATGGGAAGCTGTCATTTGAATTAGAATACGTTTTAATTACAACAAATGATGAAGGGCATTTTGTCCATGCATCAGGCTGTAAAGTCCCAGTTGTAATGCAGTAGGTGGAGGAAGTACATGACCAAGCAGATAGGCCCTGCAGCTACTGTGAAAGGCCACCCTGAGACACAACAAGCTGCACCCAGTTTGACTTCTGCTCTTCATCACCACTGCTGGGACTGGTGATAGAAAGAAATATGGGAAATGGACAGGAGGCGGCCAAAGGAAAGAAAAACTAGATAGAAATACCAGTGTGGCAAGGAAGAAAACAACAGTGACAATGAAGAGAATCATAGAATGGTTTGAGTTGGAAGGGATCTTAAAGATCATCCAGTTCCAATGCACCCTGCCATTGGCAGGGACACCTTCCCCATCCAACCTGGCCTTGAACACATCAAGGGATGGGGCATCCGTGACTTCTCTGTGCAATCTGGGCCAGCGCTTCACCACTCTCACAAGAAAATCTTTCTTCCTAATATTCCATCTAAATCTTCCCCCTTTCAGCCTAAAACCATTCCTCCACACCCTATTCCTGCAGTCCCTGATCAAGAGCCCTTCCCCAGCATTCCTGTAGCCCCTTTCAGTACTGGAAGGCTTCTGTAAGGTCTCCCTGGAGCCTTCTCTTCTCTAGGCTGAACAAGCCCAACTCTCTCAGCCTGTCCTCGTATGGAAGGCGCTCCAGCTCTGTGATCATCTCCATGGCCGCCTCTGGACTCCCCCTATCAGATCCATGTCCAAGAGCACAACAAGGAAGTTTCTGCGGGGAGCAGAGCAATGCAATGTACTTTTTGACTGACATACATAAGGCACATTGACCAGCTCCCTCTCTGCAGTCTCTCTTTGCAGAAGCAACAATGAGAGCCAGGCAGAAAATTATTTTCCTATTCTTCCTTCCACCAAAAAAAATGAAAGTTTCTAACAAGCCATAAGTATTCTTAGGGAAAGAGGCAGTTTCGATAACACAGCTGCCATGTGTCATTCCCATTCCTCCCCTTCCATCCTTTGCTTTCTGATTCGAGTTTGGGGTTGTTTTTAAAATCAAAATGGATTTAGACTCTTTCCTAATTAGGAGGGGACAAAAAAAGATCAATGGCCAACTCCATAGCTAATTGATTTGTGACAACAGTGGAAAAACTCTTCCACATTTCAAATTTGATCAGCACCTAGATATCTCCAATGTTTTCAGAGAACCTTTTCTCACCTTGTTTTATTTTCTACTTCTAAGAGGAGCTTTGATTACTTAAAATCAATAGCATAGAACAAATATGAAACATTATCACCTTTCTTCAGCTGGACTGAGCAAACCCTTGTCCTATTTCAAGGGGACAAGGGGTCCTCAAACAGCTCAGAGGAGGAGTGAAGATCACTTCACTCAAGCAAACATCTAACTAATTCAAGTGCTCAAGCAAATATCTGTGTGGATAATCAACTGATGGAGTCAATAAATGTTTGCATGGCATACTGCAACAAACACACATAGGCTGTGCTTTAACAGGTAAGGATGTTAAAGCATGCAAAATGCATTTTCTTCCAAATACCTCTTAATGTTCCCTGCAGCACAAAACCCAGAGGAGGGCCATGGCACCCATGCAGGGCTAATATCATCATTCAAAGCAGCTCTGGTGTCAGTCCTTTGGTCTCTGTAACAATGTCACTTTATGGTGTAATGACACAGTCCCTGGGGTATGTGCTCCACAGCCCAGGAAATTCAACCTGTCTCTCAACGTCCCTTTATTTCCACTCCCCTCTGTCCCACGAACACAGGAACCATCACATCCATTCACTTGTACAAGATTCCACCAAGCTGTTCATCCCTCTCTTCTCCCACACCTGCTTCAGAAATCATTAGCACAATTATTCCATATTTCTGGTTTGGGACTGAGGAAGGAGATTTTTTTCCTCCCCTTCTTTTCCTCCCCTTTTTTTTCTATATTTTGATATTTGTTTGAATGTGTTTTCCACCCTACAAAACCAAGGCCAGATAAGTATCATGACAAGCCATGGCAGAGCTGGAAAAAAAATGCCTATTGCATAGGAACACTCTCAGGAGCCAGTGTTTTACAGTGACTGCTATTTTTGATGAGCACAATTATGTTCTGGGAAAGCATAAGGCTTCCCTGCTGTCACAGTTTAGCCCCAGCCCAGCTTGTCTGGGAGCTAAACATGAGCAGTCATGCCCCAATTACCTCTTCCTTTCCCAGGGAAAGAGGAAAGGGAAACAAGAGAAAAGGAAATGAGTGAAAGAGACCTGTGAGTTGGAAAGCAAAACTAGAACCACCTTAACGAAACAACAATAATAATAAGGAAATATGAATATATAAAATCAAATGTCCCTTGATGACTGTGTCAGCACTGATGCTGCAGAGCCGGCACAGGGAAAGGTCCTAGGCTGGACTCAGCATCAGGAAGGAGCTGGACTCAGGAACTGGATTCAGGAATGCATGGATCCAGAAGAGGGACAAAGAGACAGACAAGTTCCTCACTGGGCATCAGCCATCAAAGAAGATTACTTGGCCCTTGTGATCCCTCAGTTTTATTCCAAGTATGATGTATATGGGATGGAATACTCTGTTGGTCATTTTGGGTTACCTGTCCTGTCCAGTCCTCCCTGAAGGTGTGACCCTTTTCTTTTCAGCCCCTTTCACTTACAGCCTTCCACTGACTTGAGGATGACCTTCATCTTCATAGGGATAGATGTAAGCAATGGCTTTTCTGCATACCAAATGCCCCGTGTTATCTCTTCTAGAGACAGAAGCTGTCCAAAAACATGTAGTTAACTTTCAGAAAATGAAGCTACCTAGATGAAGCTAATTATAAAAGTTTGAAAATTCATTCTGCTTTAGCTCAAACCAGAATACCTGATTTCAAGAGAAATTTGGACTGGCTTCACTAACACAGATTAATAAGAAGCCGGATTTTGGTGAGATAACATCCTTCCCTGAAAAAAAAAAAAAACAAACAAACAACCAGGCAATGATACTACATAACCCTGTTTACAGAAACCAGACAAAACCCAAATCAGGTTGTTGCTGACAAGTAATACCCAGTACTGCTGCTCTCAATGCGCAGTAATTTGATACTTTTGGAGTCCAGAAAGGCAGAGGGCATGGGACATGGCCATTTCCCAGAACTCCCTTTAAGTCGGCCTGTTCCTCACAACCTGTCAGCTACAGGAATGAGAACAAAGCGCAAAGAAGGTGCCATACTGTGGAGAGTTACACAGCACCTTCACTTTTGCAACACTCAGGGCCTTTGATTTGCAGTCCTCCAACCTGCCTTTCTCTCTCAGGTCTGCAACCTCTCACCAAAACTCCCACAGCACGGTTGTCCAGACCGTCTAGGGCAGCATTTTCCACCTGATTTGTCCATAATGTTTTTCCCATGGCTTTGCGTGCTGCATTGCTATGATAGGTTCCACCTTGGAGACAACTGCCTGGTACCAGTGTGGGAATTACTCCTTCTTCCCTTCTTTTATTTACCCCTTATTTGCTGGCTTTTAGTTTACATTAACTCAAAAACAAGTCTTGGTAGATAATAGACACTTAAATGTAAAATATTTATGCCACCAGCATTTCCTGCAGGGTCACCCATGCTTGCCTCACTCTTCTGCTGCACACACTACAGCTAATGGGGCATCAACATCCAGAGGTAGGGATGGGACACCCAGACAGCTTTGTCCCCAAGGCTGAAGGAAAGGGATGGAGCAGGATGAGATTCAGGGGACTGCAGTGCATGGCTTGGCTGTTGGTGTTAAAACACTCAGTTTAGCACTTGGCCAGCGGAAAGTGTCAGTGTCCATTGACTTTCACAGGATAATTCCCTACCACCAGCCAACAAGAGAATTAAAATTCAACAGCAGATCTCAGCTTTGGATTTTTTTTATTTTTTTTTTATTGTACGAACAGCATTTCAGCAGCCTGGGAAAGGAGACAGTGAGAAAGCCTCAGTCCAAAACTCAGAGGGGAAACAAGGAGGCAGCAAAAGGAAATCAGAGAAAACTAAAGAAAAAGCCAGTTATGACCACCAAAGAGCACAGGGACTAAAAACGAACTACTCATGGTCCTGGGCATCTAGGCCACACTATGTCAAGCCCAGAGGGGTGACACTCAATGAGTAAAGGGAGGCTGAAGTCCAGTTGAACAAAGAGATGCAGAGCATTGATCCCCAATTCAATCCAAGTCTAAGAAAGCATCCCGCTTTCCTCAGAGCACCTCTATGAGCCCTCATCTCTAAATGCCTTAGAGACAGCAGGGGACAATACTAATAGGGAAGAGGATGGTCCAAATCCTCCTCGACCAGCAACAGATCCAAAGCACTGTAGGATGATTGGTGAAATGCAGCAGTCTGGAAAGGGCAGGAGAGCCCACCAGGCAAAAGGGAAACACTGCTGGGTTGTGCAGAGGGCTGGATTCTACCTGTCCCATCTCCTGGGATCTGCTGCTTGAAGAGGACAAAGATCTTCCATCTTCTGCTCCTTCTCCTCCCTTCCCTACCTATGAAATCTTGCCCTGGGTGATGGCTGATTAAACACTGCATTATTTAAAACACTGTTGCTGTGATACAGAGCTAACTTCTTCCAGAGGCAACAACTGACAAAAACAAGCATACAGAGATACTTAATGCTCCTAGAGGAGGAATTTAAATTGGTCAGGAAGAGCCTCTGAAAAATAAAAAACAATGACAAAATCCTTTCTGAAAAGCATCCCCAAAGAGAACTATGTTTTTCCTCACATGATCCTCTCCATTGGCCTAAGATACACTCAAATATTTTTTTGTTGTTGATAAGAAAAGGTAACTCAACAAAGGCCCTCTGTTTATGATCTTCTGTAACTACCTGGAAATGAGAGAGGATGCCCAAACAGCATTACCACTTTTTGTTTACAATGTTTGCTTCATAATGTACTTCCAAATTATTAGTACTTTGGAAGAAAATAACATAATAATCCTTTATGTATTAGATGCTTCAAGGTGAAGCAACTCAATAAACTGCAAGGATTGCTGCAGGATTTATGATCCAAAATCCTTGGGGCAGTTTCCAAGTCTGAAGGATGAATTCTACCCTGACATTAGGACAGGTCTATTTGTTTCTGTGTGACTCAGTCAAAAGGAAAAAAGAAAGCTTAGAAGAGACAGGCTGTACCCTGGACAGGATGAAGACAATGAGATCTGGAGTCCTCAGCACAGGAAGGACACGGATCTATGGAGCAAGCCCAGAGAAGGCCACAAAGATGACCAGAGGGCTGGAGCACCTCCCATCTGAGGACAGTCTGAGAGAGCTGGGGTTGTTCAGCCAGGAGAAGTGAAGGCTCCGGGGAGACCTCAGAGCAGCCTTCCAGTACTGAAAGGGGCTCCAGAAAAGCTGGGGAGGGGCTCTTCATCAGGGAGTGCAGGGATAGGATTAGGAAGAACAGCTTTAAGCTCAAAGAGGGCAGATTTAGATTAGGTATTAGGGAAAAATATTTTCCTGTGAGGGTGGTGAGGCACTGGAACAAGCTGCCCCATCCCTGGAGGTGTTCAAAGCCAGGCTGGATGGGGCTTTGAGCAATGTGATGGAGTGGGAGGTGTTCCTGACCATGGAAGAGGGGCTGGAACTGGATGGACTTTAAAGTCCTTTCCAACCCAAACAATACCATGATTCTATGAAGACAGGAAGCCTGTATGGAGAAAAGAAGGGTAAGGGGGGGGAGGTAGTCTCCCATTTTTGTTGTGGATGTATGCTGAAAATCAAGACGTCTAAAGCTTTACTATCCACCAGAAACAACATGAGTAGCTCCAGAGAATTTCAGTCCTGCTTTCTTGCACTTTTCTATCACCAGCAGGCTAGCAAATCACAAGCTTTCCTTGGGAAATAACCTTCCCAACCTGAGTATGCACACCACTTATCATCCAGCTGCTAATTGCTAGTTTTGATTTGAGTCCAGTACAGATGATTTTGGGAAAAAAAAAAGTATTGATGAGAGAATCACATTAAGTTTGTCAGGTCAGCCACTGCAAAGGGGCTGTATCTCTCCCTGCATGGATAATTTTACCTCCTTGAAACCTTCCCCCCATTCTTCTCCCTTTAAATTTTATTTTGCAGAGCTACAACGATTTTTTTTCTGAGTTAACAAAGGCAAGAGGCATATATTAACAGGATTCTTTGGAGACCACCTACAGCAGTGGGATGAACAATAGGCCTTGAACCATTACTAATTTATAGCCCAGAAATACGATGTATGAATATTTTTTAAATGTAAAACCATTAGTCACACTTAATAGTTTATTTGAACTAAAACCGTATTATTATCCCCTCATTATTTTACCTGGTATATTTTAGACCACTTATCTCAGGGGTTGCCATAGCTACCTGCTGAGCGCCTTTGACTGGAGTGTTTGTAGTAATCAAAGTTAAAGACTTCTTGTAAGAAGTATGCTCTGCCTAACAAGAAATCCGGACAAAATTTGCCATCACTGTATTTTTTTACTCCACACTGCAGCCGTTGGGTGAGTGGTGGTTTTGGTCACCTCACTGATCTCCAGTGAGGTACCCTTAAGGTATTGCCCTTAGGATCCACCATCAAATCACATGAAAATGAAAGTTTGGAAGGGCCCCTGTAGGTCTCCGATCCAACTTCTGGTCAGAGTGGGTTCAGCCAGGATTATGGCCCTGCCCAGGTGGGTGTTGGATATCTCCAAGGAGGGTGTAAAGAAGGTGAAGCCAGACACTTCTCAGTGGTGCACAATGACAAGAGACAGTGGGCATAACCTGAAGCACAGGAGGTAATGTTTGAATGTCAGGGAACACTTCTTCACTGTGAGGGTGGCCAAGCCTTGGCACAGGTTGCCCTGGGAGGTTTTGGAGTCTCCATCCTTGAGGATATTCAAAGGTCATCTGGACATGTTTCTATACAACCAGGTCTAGGTGACTCTACTTGAGCAACGAGGTTGGATGGATGATTCTAGAGGACCCTTCATCTCTTACTGTTTTCCTCTGTCTCTTGGAGTGCTGGCTTCAGGAAAGCCCACTCCAGGAGACATGCACCACTCTGCTAAAGTGTTGTCCCTTCTTTCTGCTCCCTTTGCTTCAGCCACTTCTGCGCTGAGCATTCCCTGTGCAACACGAGTAGAGCCCCTTCTCCTAGATAACTCTCTCTACGCAGCACATTACCCATGATGGGAACTGCTGGAGCCCAGTAGCACAAGTCAGGGACCTGTTGACAACAACTGACCCCAAGTTGCTCAGGGCAGTAAGAAGTGAAGAACCTTAACTCTTCAATCCATCCATCCCATAGCAAGGTTTCAGGATACCTCAAGCAAGCATCTAAATATTTATTTCACTTATGCAAAGAAGTGAGAGGAAGAAACTTAATACTTTTGGAAGGAAAATAGTTTTAATCAGAGGTAGCAGACACTACTGGAATTATCCAAATGAACTGCAAGCAATTCAACAATTAAAATGAAGGTCTTTAGAAGTACACACTAAGCAGCCATCCTGACAGAACGTTTAAGTACAGAAGAGCTGAATATTGCAATAAAACAGTTTGCACGTACACAGGTCTGTTGGATTAGGGGCTGACCTCTTTCAATACTACAGGAACAAATCAACAAGGCAACTGGTTTCACACTGGTTGTACTCAGAAGACAGACCCCTTCCCTGTTGTGGCTAACAACAGGTCTAGGATTTAGTGGCTCTGAGTGCCATCAGCTTCTTCCACCTGTACACCACAACCATACCCCCAACTCCTGCACATCTAGAACAGCACTTCCTACCTGCAAAACTGCCAGAGCAAAAGGGATTTATCCCTTCATGGTTAACCAGTCCTATTCTACCACATGGAAGAGCAGGATGGCCCTTCAAAAAAGGGGAAAATTGGGGCGTGGTATGCAGTGGTTAAAGAGATGTCTTATCTCAAGTTTCACAGCAGACACCACTCCACCTTTTGACCAGAGCCCTTTTTCCCTTTTGGCATAAGGAGTAAGTCCTTGGGATAACATGTAGAAAGTCACACAGAATGAAAACTCTGTAAAATGACAGTCACTGTCTACTGGAACTGCCCTAATGCAGAATTGCTGACCCCTGGATGCAGGCATCCAAGGAGCAAGAGACCACTATCCTCTACAAATTCTCTTCATCCTGCCCTGAAGAGACCTGACTAAACACCCTTCTTCACTCAATCACTGTGACAAAGGGCAGTCAAAAGACATGTCAGATCCTGGTTTTGCTCAGCCACCCTGTGTGGAGCTGTGATATACTCCACAGAGACACCATAGCTCCCAAGGACAGGTAGGCTCACCAAAGAGGAAGTAATGTCAAGACTTGTAGCATTTGCTTTTGCAAAATGGTTGCTTTACATTATAAAGGTCCAATTTTTGCCACCATAGGTTATCAGAGGAAGCACTACTCACTGGGATGCTGTTGTGCTAAATACTACATGCATGCACCCCAAAACAAGGCACACAACTTGCTGCCCCTCCCCACCTTGGACAAATAACACTGATATCCTTGGGGAGACTTCCACCAACACTGCCTGAATCCAATCACAGAGCAAGATGTGGGGCTGGATTCTGGCTGTTCCCATCCCAACCAGCTTGCACTTGTCAGAACTGTTGTAGTCCCAAAGCATGTCTGAAGTTCTCCTGCAGAAACTGAAGAGCACTGCTGTTTCCACCATCTAAACCATACCAAGCCCGCTTCAACTTGAAATTTCTCTGCACATTCTCACTCAAGGGAACCAGGAGCACCTCCTCAGCTGGCACACTCCCATCACATGGAAAAAAAAATCTTCACTGCTGTCTCCTTTCTGTTCCCTAGTAAGAAGCTTTAGAGCAGTCAGTGACACTGAGTTCAAATCGAGTATATAAGTGAGGCCATGCCTGCCTGCTGCGCCTGTAGCGCTGTCTGGGTGGGTGGTGTCCTGGCACAGAGTGAGGAATGCAATCTGTGTTTCTCTCTAGGAACTCTGAGATGCATTTTGAATGGAGATCAAGCAAGAACCTAGAGGTCTCAGCTGACCCCTCCAGAGGAAGCCTGTCAACCGGAGCCCAAGATGTGGGGAGACCTTAGCACTGTCTAAGACCTTATCACTGTCTACAACTACCTAAAAGGAGATTGTAGCAAAATGAGTGTTGGTCTCTTCTCCCTAGTAACAAGTGATAAGACAAGAGGAAATGGCCTTGAGTTTCATCAGGGGAGGTTTAGATTGGATATTAGGAAAAATTCCTTCACTTATCAGACACTGGAATGGGCTGCCCAGGGAAGTGGTTGAGTCACCATCCCTGGAGGGATTTAAGAGACAGGAAGATGATGTGCTCAGGGAAATTGTTTAGTAGTGGACAGGTACGGGTGGACACAATGATCTCAAATGTCTTTTCCAACCAAACAATTTTATGATTCTATGACCTAGCCGCAGATAACTGTTCATCTAAAAATTGTTACTCAGATGCTGAAGAGTTCAGGGAAAGCTCGTGTTCACCACTATGACTCACCCAAGGAACCTCTCCTTGTTGCTGGTAGTTCTGCTAACTGACCTATTGATTTTAGCACATCTGAATGTAACAGAGCCTTCTAACAAGAACCCTTCTGTACGCCCACCACATACAAGGCAGTGCAGCAAAGGGAAGCCTGAATGCAGAACTAGTGTTGATCATCACTAGATGGCCTTCATCTTACAAAGTCATGGCCACTACAGAGGAGAAAGCAGGCTCCAGACACATACTGTTATCCAGAGCAGGAGACATTAAAAGTTTCCTTTGTTTTACCAAATAAAAAGCTTCATGCAAACCATGATGAAGCAGCCAGCTGGCAAGATGGGCAAGCAGGAAACAGTGACTCCCTTAGGAAAGAACAGTCCTGATTTATCACAGGATGTCCTGAGTTGGAAGGGGCCCACAAGAATCACCAAGTCCGAATCCTGTCCCTGCACAGGACAACCCAAACATTCACACCATGTGTCTGAGGGCCATATCCAAAGGCTTCTTGAATATTATCAGGCCTGATGCCATGACCACTTTCCTGGAGAACCTGTTCCAGGGCTCCACCACCTTCTAACCTGAACTACTCAACAAGTCCATTGGCAGAGAACTGGACCCCAGTCTCACAGCAATGCCTTCCTTTGCCTTTTCCTGGAAAGTGTATAGAAAGGAGTCACTTGTTCTTTACCTCCATTCAGCCTTTTGGAAATTAAAATACAAAACAAAAAACCTCTGCAGATTGTGTAGCTATGGGGTCTGACACATTAATAAGGCAGACAAACCTTTTCTGCTCTAAAAAACTGGACCCCATTTGTCTCCCACCCACACAACTCAACCAACGTACCAGAAGCAAATCACCTCCTGAAAGTCATCCCCTCTGTGCAGACTTTGGCAGCTTCAGCCACCTCTCCAGAACTGCAATCCCCTGCCATTGTAGTCTCTGGACTGCCTGAAATTACACTTTCCTCAGGTTTCTTAGATTACTTGCTTTAAAATTAATCTGAAGAGCACTACAGCGAATTACTTCTTGAAATGAAATTTTTTGGAAAGTTAAATGTCAGCCTTTCCCAGTGCCCACTTCAGCACAGGCTTTGGGAAGAGTTATGGCCTGCCCATACCAATGTAAAAAGCTAATAATGCTCATTAGGGTAACCCCTGACATGAGAGCCTGTTTGAGAGATTGCCCCAGTGAGAAAACCCTGGCACCTTGCCCAGGTCTTGTAGACATCTACATCCAGGGTACATTTCAGTCCTATCAGCTGGACCCTGGCTGCCATATGAGTGCAAGCAAAGCCCACAGCTCAACCCAGGAGCTCCAGTGCCCTCCCATGACGTCTGATTTGGATGATCAAGACACAAGTAGCCAAAGGCCCAACCTGCACACTTACAGATCTACTGAAAGGATCCATTGAGCTGGTTCTTCACTTTGCAGCCTGAGTGCAAAACACTTCTATACCCCTTGCACAAGAGGATAACAGGAATCATCCAGGGTCTTTCTGTTCCCTATTAACCCAAAGAGCCCAGGGCCAGACACTCTGCATTTGGCCTCTGCATAGTCATGTCTAGGCTTGCTTAGCCGGTGACACACCAAGTTCAACAGTGCCCAGCTTGCTGGAAAATTCAACTTCATACCTTTCAAGGCAAAGGAACTTCCACTTCTACCCTCTGACAAATCCAACTGTTTAGGTGGCAGATAGAAACTCTTGCTGAGTCTCACAACATGCACTGCTGTGCTGTCAGAAATCATCCTGCTCTGTAATGTAACATTGACCCTGTGCTTAACAGAGAAAACTGGGATGTAGCCTGCTGCAGGGCATTGCAACCACAAAAGCAAGGGGAAGGAACCACAGCCAGCTGCTCCTTGTTTGGGATCCACAAACACTCCAGATTCATTTCTGCATGCTCATGCCAAATTGAACACTGCTGCACAACACAAACAGCCAGATAACCTTCAGCATGGAACTGCCTACTCTTTTCAAATGGTATCAAAACACACAGCCAGTCAGCCTTCAAATACTGCCTGCAAATCCAGCCTAGAACATAGGAATCATAGAATGGATTGGATTGGAAAGGACCTTAAAGATGATCCAGTTCCAACCCACCCTGCCATCAGGTGCTCTGCCACTCCTTCCACTGGATCAGGTTGCTCGAAGCCTGGATACCTGGCCTTGAACACCTCCAGGGTTGGGTTATCCACAGCTTCTCTGGGCAACCTGTGCCAGTGCCTCACCACCCTCATAGGAAAACATTTCTTCCCAACATCTCATCTAAATCTCCCCTCTTTAAGCTAAAACCATTACCTCTTGTCCTATTTCTGCACTCTCTGATAAAGAGCCCCTCCCCAGCTTTCCCATAGGCCCTCTTTCAGTACTGGAAGGCTGCTCTAAGGTCACGTCAGAGCTTTCTCTTCTCCAACCTGAACAACTCCAACTCTCTCAGCCTGTCCTCATATGGGAGGTGCTCGAGCCCTTGGATCATCTTCATGGCCTCCTCTGGAGTTGCTCTGACAGATCCATGTCCTTCCTGTGCTGAGAAATCCAGAACTGAATACAGGGCTCCAAGTGAGGGCTCACAATGGTGGAGCAGAGTGGCAGAATCCCCTCCCTCCATCGGATGGTCACACTTCTTTTGATGCAGCCCAGTGATGCCTTCTCATCTCACTTCTTCATGAAAGTCAGGCACTGTCCCAAGCACAAAACTAACCAAGAAAGATGTCTCTGCTCATCTTGCTTCAAAGCATGTTGCTTTACTCAGTCACTGGGAAGAGCTCAGCCTACCTTCCTCACATAATTGGATTATGTGGAAAGACTGACATGTTGCAGGAGATGGACTTCCAGCACGTGCTCAGAGACACAATTGGTCTTCTCACAATCAGAATCACATCTCTTAGCCCCATCACTGAAATGCTGCTGTGCACCGTGCAAAATCCAGTTAGCCATGGCAGAGAGTTAACTACAGCAGGCACTGGAAAGTCTTAATCCTCAGAAGGGGGATGAGCAAAGAAGACTTCAGAACCCATTTGCCAGCAGAAAGATCCCTAATTAGCATGTGATGCTGATGCAAGGAGGGGAAGCTGGACTGCATTTTCTAGCCTTGTGTACCAGGACTGCATGATAATCCTGATGGCTCATGAAGCTGCTGGCCAAAATGTGGGAGCTGGTAGGTGAATATTTGGGCTATCTGCTCCCAATGATTGTGGAGCATACGATATTAGCTGATGAGTAGAAAACATCCCATTGCTACTGCATGCCTTTACATCCCTAGACTGCTGGAGTCCTGCTGAGGGAGCAGGAAAGAAAGATCTCAAGGACACTGCTGTCACTGTGGGATGGTGGGAAGTGTGTATTTCCACACTTCCCACAAACTTCTGGGCCCCACACTGGCCACTTGAGCTGGACTTGCTCTAGGCCATGCCCAGATTACTAGAAACAAGTAATTCATTCACCTTCTCCACCATGGAGAAATGCACCTCAAATCTCCGGTCCCGCTGGAACCAGCCAGACCCTGAACTATTGCAGGGGATTTCTGTCTGTATGGGCACAAGCTTGGGGCTGTGCACAGTAGGTCCAGTTTTTGTCATTTTTCTCCCAGGCCTGGGTGTCACTAGCAGAAATGTGCATCTTCTAAATCACTCCCATGCTCTGGTGCCAGAAGCTTCCTGTGTCCAAAAGATAAAGCAAGGAGACTGAAAGAAGGATGTGAGGAAGGTTCAGGGAAGTTCGCCTTCCAGCATAGCCCTCCTCTGGACATATTCCAATAGTTCCATATCCTTCTTGTGTTGGAGATTCCAGAACTGGACACAGGTGGGGTCTCACGAGAGTGGAGTAGAGGCGGAGAATCCCCTTCCTCACTCTGCTGGCCACACTTCTTTTGATGCAGCCCAGGACACTGTTGGCCTTCTGGGCCATGAGCACACATTGCTGACTCATGTCAAGCTTTTCATCTATCAGCAACCCCAAGTCCTTCTCCACAGGGCTGCTCTCAATCATGTCCTTCCCCACCCTGTACTGAAATCCTGCGGCATCCAGGATTGCCCTAGCCCAGGGGTAGGATCTTGCACTTGGCTTTGTTGACCCTCATGAGGTTCATACAGACCCACTTCTCCTGCTTGTCCAAGTCCCTGTGGATGACACCCAACCCTTCTTGTGTGACAACTGCACCACTCAGCTTGGTGTCATCTGCAAACCTGCTGGGGGTGCATTCGACCCCACTGTCTATATAATTGGTAAAGACATTAAATAGCACTGGTCCCAGTACGGACCCCTGAGGGACTTAATTGTCACAGATCTCCATCTGGACATTAAGCCATTGACCACTACTCTCTGAGTGTGACCATACAACCAATTCCTTTTCCACCGAACAGTCCACAAAAGTCGTTGAACACCTCAGCTGTGCACATTAAAGAAAGGCGATAACACTCGAGCCCTAAAGCAATAAAGATGACCATAGCAATTAGTCAGAGAAAAAAGGGTAATGCAGGATGATTGCTGAAGAAATAGGATCAGCAAACCATTGAAGAAACACCTCTCAGAGGAAGAGGTTTGGAAGAGACAGCAGTTTAGCTCCCAATCTATAAGCCACGCTTGGCTGTAACAGGCTGGTAGAGAGTCATGTGGGGAAGTATCCCTGGCACTGGTGAGGCACTGACACAGCTCACCCAGAGAAGTCATGGAGGCCCCATCCCTGGAGGTGTTCAAGGCCACGTTAGCTGGTTTTGAGCAACCTGATCCAGTCGGAGGTGTCTGTGCCCATGGCAGGGAAGTTGGAACCAGATAATCTTTACGGTCCCTTCCAACCTAAACCATTCTATAATTCTGTGGCTTTTCTAGAACCAGTCTGTCTCATGCCCCAGCCTTTAGTGTAAGGGTACAGTTCTGCCCTTTTACACTCATGTACACTTCACACCCACCTAAAGTCTGGACAGACTCCAGCAAATGGGCTACTTGACTTCGCTTGTGGTATCTCATTTAAGGAGACCATACAGTCCCTATTGGATGCAGAAGGAACAACAGTGACAGGGGATGAGGAAAAGGCTGAGGTACTTAATGCCTTCTTTGCCTCAGTCTTTAATTGTAAAGAAAGTTGTTCCGTCTGTGTACAAACCCAGGAGCTAGAGGAGCAAAATGAGGCTCCCACAGTCCAAGAGGAGGTGGTCAGAGCCTTGCTAGCCCGACTAGACACCCACAAGTCTATGGGGCCGGATGGGATTCACCCAAGGGTATTGAAGGAGCTGGCGGATGTGCTGGCCAAACCCCTTTCCATCATCTTCCAACAGTCCTGGAAGACTGGGGGAGTCCCACTGGACTGGGGACTGGCTGATGTTGTGCCCATCTACAAGAAGGGTCGCAGGGAGGACCCAGGAAACTACAGGCCTGTCAGTCTGACCTCAGTGCCAGGGAAAGTCATGGAGCAGGTGATCTGGAGTGCTATCATGAAGCACATGCAAGAGAACCGGGTGATCAGGCCCAGTCAACATGGGTTCATAAAAGGCAGGTCTTGCCAAACTAACCTGATCGCCTTCTATGACAAAGTGACTTGGCTGCTGGATGAGGGAAAGGCTGTGGATGTATCTTCCTGGACTTCAGTAAAGCCTTTGACACAGTTTCTCACAGCGTTCTGCTTGAGAAACTGTCAGCCTCTGGCCTGGACAGGCGCACACTCTCCTGGGTGGAAAACTGGTTGGATGGCCGGGCCCAGAGAGTGGTGGGAAATGGTGTGAAATCCAGCTGGAGACCAGTGACAAGTGGGGTTCCCCAGGGCTCAGTGCTGAGTCCAGCCTAAGCTGGACACTAAGCTGGGTGGAAGTGTGGATCTGCTGGAGGGTAGGGAGGCTCTGCAAAGGGATCTGAACAGGCTGGACCGCTGGGCAGAGTCCAATGGCATGAGGTTTAACAAGGCCAGGTGCCGGGTCCTGCACTTGGGGCACAACAATCCTATGCAGTGCTACAGACTAGGAGAAGTCTGTCTGGAAAGCTGCCTGGAGGAGAGGGACCTGGGGGTGTTGGTTGACAACCGACTGAACATGAGCCAGCAATGTGCCCAGGTGGCCAAGAAGGCCAATGGCATCTTGGCTTGTATCAGAAACGGCGTGACCAGCAGGTCCAGGGAGGTTATTCTCCCTCTGTACTCGGCACTGGTGAGACCGCTGCTCGAATCCTGTGTTCAGTTCTGGGCCCCTCACCACAAGAAGGATGTTGAGGCTCTGGAGAGAGTCCAGAGAAGAGCAACAAAGCTGGTGAAAGGGCTGGAGAAGAGGCCTTATCGGGAATGGCTGAGAGAGCTGGGGTTGTTTAGCCTGGAGAAGAGGAGGCTGAGGGGAGACCTCATTGCTCTCTACAACTACCTGAAAGGAGGTTGTAGAGAGGAGGGTGCTGGCCTCTTCTCCCAAGTGACAGGGGACAGGACAAGAGGGAATGGCCTCAAGCTCCACCAGGGGAGATTTAGGCTGGACATTAGGAAAAAATTTTTCACAGAAAGGGTCATTGGGCACTGGCACAGGCTGCCCAGGGAGGTGGTTGATTCACCTTCCCTGGAGGTGTTTAAGGCACGGGTGGACGAGGTGCTAAGGGGCATGGTTTAGTGTTTGATAGGAATGGTTAGACTCGATGATCCGGTGGGTCTCTTCCAACTTGGTTATTCTATGATTCTATGATTCTATATCTCAAGGCCTCTGTTCTTCCCAGCATTTTTTCTGACATCAAATCTTCCTTTTCTGCTCCAGACCCAGAAAGCTATCTAAACCGACACATTCTGCACTGGCAGCTCATTCTCCAGTAATCCTATGCTGCACCCAGAATCTTTTCATCCAAACTTTCTTGGTGAAACGGCATGGTTTGGGTTTTAAGCCTTTGTGTCCAAGCAGTTTTTCCAGCATACCTTGTATTGTGAACACCAGCATAAAAGTGGGTCCATTAAAAAGTGATCTTTGTGTCAAGAAAACCCTGTAATTGTTCCTTCCTCCTCATCCTATGTTGCATTTCATGCACCTTCCAAATCTGTTTTTTGTCACATAGTCTTCTTTGCAGTCCTGTGGTATCTGGAAGACAGGGCATTAAAACTTTGATAACACACTATATAATCAAATACTGAGCTGCAGAAGAGAATAACAGACTAAAAATTAATGCATTCATTGAACTTCAGGTGAAACTCAGCTGTTCAGTGGCCCGTGCACATGACAAGAGTGCTTCATAAAAATAAATGAAACAAGAGGCAGTGAGAAAAGCTATAAATTTGTTCTTCTTACAAAGTACGTACCTTGGATTTCCAAAGAAAAGTTTTTGTCACAGTTCAGAAATCCAGGCTACCCTCAGGCACTGAGAGCATAAATCAAGTGCTTTCCACTTCCAGGGCTTACACTCTTGGAACAGTTGGGTTTAATGGCTAATCCTTAAAGCAACCTTATGCATTTCTCTTAGGATACATCTAACAAGTACCAAAAAAAAGGACTTTGGTGTGAAAAAGAGAGCAACTAAAATAAGCAAACACTGAATTTGGTAAGTTGCCAAGTGATATTACCATTACACTGATCTACAGAACATTAGTTTCCAGCAGTACTACCACCATAACCTCATCTTCCTTTTTGATTTGCTCCACATTTTGGCTTCCAGGGATAGCCAGATGTCAAAGTAACTCACAGAAATGGTGATGGAGGAAGAAATATTGGGCTACAAAGAGATGGTAGACAAGTAGGATTTCCTGGGATGCTGTCCCAGGAGCTAATGTTGTTCAGGTCAATGGGCTTGGGATTTGACCCCAGCAAGCCCGTGATCTGCAGTCTACATAATGTGCATTTGAGTTTCAGCCTTGTTCATTCATTACCACACTGCCAAAACCGCCCCTTGCACTACACTTACTACCAGTCTCTCCTTAGCCCTTTTACTTCACATACATACACAACTGTGTGTTAGGAACCATGGAAATGGATACACAGTAAGGCAGCCACCCCTCGGGCTCCAAGGAGTACCATGTCTTCAAATACATGCCTATCTGGAGCCTCAGCTTTGAGGCTCCTGCAAAAGCTTTTACCTTTGACTTCTAGAGAACACTAGGCATGAACTGCCCCTGCAGGGATCACCAGGGATCAGATGCAGATGGAGAAGGATGAATCCAGGCTTTGGTATACATTTGTACTTTTGCTCTCACTCTTAGGTGTCACACAGTAGAGATCATGAAGCTGGTGTTTAACTTAGGAGAGGAAGGGTGTGATCATACACTCACTGGACCATTGGTGGGAAGGACCTCCACAGGTCTATAGTACAACATCTTCCTCAAAGAAGCATTAGCACCAAAACTAGACCAAGTCAGTTGCAGCTTTTTTCTAGGAAAGTCTTGAAAACCTCCAAGAAAGGAGATCATACCCAACTGCCCACAGTGACCTGCTCTAGGGCTGCCCTTCAAACTGACTTAACCTCCCACAGCTCAGCTTGTGGGCACTGCATGTTTTCATGTTGCCTGGCACTGCCTGAACAATTGGCTCCATCATCCATGCAATTTCCATTCTTCAAGCAGCTGGTGGGGGAAACAAGCCAGCAATCAGAAACTGATGTATATTAATAATCCTTATTATCAGGAATAATCTGTTCTTCACCTGTCACAGGTGAAAGTAGGACAGGGGTTCAGGGAAAAAGATGAGTCTTCACTGAGTAATAATTTAAAGTTGCTAAACATTGTGACAGGCAATCTGCATACGCACAATGTATTTTGTGTGTATTCAAGCATCAGCTGTTGGAAAACAGTGAAGTTTTATTTTCTACACAGAAGGAAGGAAAGAAAAACCTGTGCAGTCTGTTAAGCATCTGCATTCTAGCATGAAAACGGCACAGTGAAAGAGATTGTTTATTTAAAACACCTTAACTGTAACATAACACCCAAATCTTTTTAGCTAATAATGGAAATGGTTTGGGCATGAATATCCATTTTAAATATGTTTATGTCACGCTTCATAGAAAGGTCAAAACTAATGTTATACCAAAAGAATTTTTCAAAGCACAATTATCTCGACTCTTGGAGCAAGGAACATTCCTATTAGGTTTACCACCTGGGGTTTAAATTAAACATTTTTTATGTATCTCTTTTCTAAACTAGGTACCTCACAGATAATATCTGGAGCTGCATTAAAAAAAATCTTAGAACTACTAGCTGCTTAGCCATATGAGGAGTGGCTAAAGTCACTTGGTGTGTTCAGCCTGGAGAAGAGGAGACTGAGGGGAGACCTCATCACAGTCTGCAGCTTCCCCACAAGGGGAGGAGGAGGAGCAGGCTCTGATCTCTCTGGGATGCAGAGGACCCAAGAAGATGGCAGGAAGATGTGCCAAGGGAGGTTTAGGTTGGACATTAGGAAAAGGTTCTTCACCCAGAGGAGGATGGAGCACTGGAACAAGCTACTCATGGAAGCAGTAATGGTGCCAAGCCTGACAATATTAAAGATGCATTCGGACAATGCGCTCAGACACCTGGGGTGAACGTTGGGGCTGTCCTGTGCAGGGACAAGAGTGGGACTCAATGATCTTTATGGGTCTTTTGCAGCTCAGGACATTCTTTGATATTATGAGCTATAATCTCCAACCCTAATTCTCTGGATGTTCATAAGGGATGTCTCAAAAGACCACGTGAAAGTTATTTTTTGTCCAATTAGTCTGCTACTCATTGCCATACTTCACTCAGTTTAACTCTAGGACTCATGTGTCTCCCTCTTGTCTCCCCAGAGACAGTGGAAAGGGAGCAGATTAAACGAAACAGACTAACCAATCTCATGAACACAACAGTCACACAGAAAGAAATCATCATTTTCCTGCACCCTGGAGCTCACTGCTTCCCCCCTCATTTTCACAAACTTCTCAAGCCTATTTGTTGTCTCTTCGTTTGATTCTTACAGTGTTCCAATGCTCTCTGTAAGCAGATGACATCAAGCTCTGAAATCTTACACATGCCATGCCACATTAAGCCCTGGCTGACTTGAAGCTGTTCCCAGCATGATATTATTGACTTTCTTGGCGTAAGCAGTAAACCCATCTTCAGAGTTTTTCAGGCTGCTGTATTAGTAAGAGCAAGCAAACACATATGCCAGATTTTCTTGGACGTTGATCTATTTACAAAGACTGTATCTCAATATCTTATTCCTTTGAAGTGTGGATCAGAAAGAAAACAGTTTCTTTGCAAATTCATAGAATCATAGAATGGTTTGGGGTGCAAGGGACCTTCAGCATCATCCAGTTCCAACCCTCTGCCATGGACAGGGACACCTTCCACTGGATCAGGTTGCTCAAAGCTCCACTCATCCTGGCCTTGAGCATCTCCAGGGATGGGACATCCGAATTCCAAGCCTGCTTTTTCATCCTGTCCTCTGCCCAAAGAGTACAGTAGGCTTTCTATTCATGCTGTTGCCAGAAGGACTCTGCCTTCCCTGTCCTCTATCTCTCACCCTGGCCAAGTTCTCTCTTCTCTCCTTCCTCCATCCAAAAGACAGACAAATCATGGAATAATAGAGTGGTTTGGGTTGAAAGGGACCATAAAGATCATCCAGTTCCAGCCCCCCTGCCATGGGCAGGGACACCTTCCATTGCACTAGGTTGCTCATATCCTCATCATTTGCACAGGCAAGTGCAAAGTCTGAGCTGGCATTCCATGGGGCAGGAGACCACCCAAAGCTGTGATAAAGAAGGAGAGGTTTCTCTGCTATATAGGGGCTCATTCCTGAGTGGAGTGTGCTAAAGTAATTCGACTACTTGTTTAGGTTGTTTTAAAAGTTCCTTTGTTGGTGGGTCTGAACTAGAACAGGAGTCATCAACATAATGCTCTTAGGAGCCAGACATACAGGAAAAAGAAAACTGCTTCACTCCTCTGCCCTATTGCAGTCAGTATCTTACCAGCAAAGAAGCTATAACCATGCTGTGTTTGAAATTATGGCCCCTGCGCAAAGTTTACTATGTCAGATAAGCGTCTAAGCCTGGGCTTTTATCAGCTGCGTTGGAATGGAAGTGAAGAAAAGGGGATGACGTTCCATACAGAGGAGGCTGCAGGAGAACAAATCTGTGCTTTGCAAATCTACCTTTGAGTCTACCTCTTGCTCTGGGATTTCCATGCTTCTGAGCTTAGGAATAAGAAAAGCTTTCCATCTCCACCACATGGAGTTTGCACTGTGTCACACAGCACCAAAAATTCAGTCTGTGCTGCTGTAACAGAAGGTGCAAACAGTTTGCACAAAAGAGCACACAGAAGGGAGCCAGAAATCTGGCTGAGGATGGTGGATGTGTGCTTAGCTATGGTGGTGATGCATCACAGGGTACCATCCAACATCAACAGCAACAACTACTCCTGGAACATTAGAAGCCTCAACTCAGGCTGAGTTCCCAAGGAAGGATGCAGCACTGCAGGACATGCCTAGGGCTCCTCAGTGTGGCTAAGGCAGGGTCTTCTAGCCTGCAGAAGGTGAGCACTTGTGAGGTGAGCTGCAGGAGGAGTTAGGAAGTCTGCGCAGCATCAGAGCTTACGAAAAGGAGGATAGGGTCCTTCTCCAGGACCCTACAAGCACCTGAACACCCAATTGTATGGAGCATTCAGAGTCTGTATTCACTGGGTTGGGAAAAGCAGACCTCTATGATGGAAAAGGCTGGAAGCTGGTAACTTCTGTCACCAGGAGGAAAGCTGCTGCTCCACCTGCATACCTGCAACTACAGAACAGATTTCGTGCTATGGTAGCAGGTGAGGGGCTGGGAACACTCTTCAGAGAAGCATGAGAGCCAACTGAGCCTAAATCACATGGGAGCAGCAGGAGAAAGTGATAATAGCAATAGGAAACTCCCTAGTGTGCAGGACAGAAGACTCCAACTGCCAGTCTGATGGTGCCCAGGATGCAGGACATTTGAGGATATTCCGAAAGCAGAGAAGCCTCAGAAGTCTGTTATCCCCCCTGCTCAGCCATGAAGGCACCAACAAAAATGCCTTCAGAGACCTGGAAAGTATAAAGCAACATTACATGGGGCTCGGAATGGTGACCAAAGGATATAGGTGTTGAAGTGGCATTCTCCTTGGTTTTGCCTCTAGGAGAGCATGGAGAGTGGGAAAAAGGGTTGAGGAAGAGTGGGTTGATCCTGCAAATCAACAGCTTGTTGCAAAGCTGGAGATAACATCAGCAATTTGGCTTTTGCTATCATGGACCCTCTTTGAGGATCGAGAACTACTAGAGAGAGGTTGAATTCACGTAAGCAGAACAAAAGCATCTGTGCCATCATGTTGGTCAGCACAGTGAGGAGAGCTTTAAACTAAGAAGGTTCATGGGAAGGGGGAATGACAACTCCCAGCTATGTAAGGAAGTTGTTGTAGTAGTAGGTTGACAGCAAAGTCTGCAAGGTGATATGGACCAGAAATACCTCATAATCAATAGTGCAGTGCTGAAGAGGGCTCAGCCCCAGAGCATGCACATAGTTAAGGTGGTTCCTGCAAGACAGCATCATGGAGAAAACTGTCACGCTCTTTTTTGAAATCAGCATGACTGGGTGCTTCTCTGAAGTGCTTGAACCCTAATCTCTGTAGCATGGGGAACTGGAAGTCTGTACGCAGTTACTGGGCTCTGATCTCATTTGTGACATGGAGATGTAGTGCCTCACTGGTGCATCCAGGCTCACATGCCTGGAGGGCTGTGATGGATAGATACGGCTCTTCACGCAGAAGAGTGAGACCAGCAAGGATGGGCAGTTGCCTTTTCTATGAAAGAAAAGTAGATACCTGTGAAGCTTTGCTTTGGGATGGATGATAAGTCAGCTGAGAGCTAATAAGTCAGGCCCTGAGCAACCTGTTCTAGTTGATGCCAGCTTGGGGCTTGGACTAGTGTCTTCAGAGGTGCCTTCTGTGACTGTCTGATCCATCATATGGATCCATCCATAGAACGGTTTGGGTTGGATGGGACCTTAAAGATCATCCAGTTCCAACCCCTCAGTGGACACCTTCCACTAGATCAGGTTGCTCAAAGCCCCATCTAATCTGGCCTTGAATGCCTCCAGGGATGAAGCATCTATGTCTTCTCTGGGCAACCTGTGCCAGTGCCTCAACACTCTCAGAGGAAAACATTTTTTTCTGATATCTCATCTAAGTCTCCTTTCTTTCAGCTTAAAACCATTCCCTCTCGTCGTGTCACTGCATTCCCTGATAAAGAGCCCCTCCTCGGTTTTCCTGTAGGCATATTTGTTACTCCATATTTGTCTAGAAGAACGGCCAAAGACAGAAAACGAGACTTAGCTACCCCTCAGATACAGCTTGTGTGCACCTTAGCCCACTTTCCTCCTCTTGTTCATAGGCTTGTTCTTCTCTTTGTCTCCTTTCTGTTCAGAAAGTGAGAAAAATAAAGAACATGCCACGCCTGCTGAAAGAGAGGTCTTCAGGGGACTCATTAACTATCCAAATGCAGACATATAATATGGAGCCCTGTAAATGATGAAGGACAATACATGTTCAATTAATTGGATCACTGTCAGAGAGTGCTTCTACGCAATACAAAGGTGAGGCTGAAGATGTCACGTCTTAATGGCTATGCCATGTGCAAACTATGCTGTCTGTTAGTTCAACAAATCACACACCCCCCTACAATTTTACAGAGAGTGTTCAGAAGTCATTTTTTGTGAGGTTTTCTGAGTGATCCCTGTAAGTGCATCCTTTACCCACCAGGTGTTATTGTCTGACTAATGGACCATAAGAATTATTTAAAGGTTGTTGTTACTTTGGCCTTGGCTTTTACGTATACTGTCTGTACCTATTTCCCATTGTGCACGGAGCACAGTACAGGAAAGCTAATTCTCCTTGTCGATAATGATGCAGGGGAGCCAGTGAACTAATCCTGTTCTCGAAGGGCATTCAAGTAAATGTCTTCCACCTAATGGCTTTTCAACAAAATAGACCAAAAAGAACAACATCACCAACCCATAATTCAGAGCCAGGAGCTCAGCACAGGTGAATATATTAAGGAAAGGTTTTAAAATTCAGGGTTCAGTGAAAAACAATGATGCAATATATGCTGTTTCAACTGTTTGAACTGCTAGCCAAACACACAAAATGGTCGGATTTTCACCTTATATACATTAGCCAGGAATCTATTCCTGGAAAAATCAACCAAGAAGGACATATGTTCTTTGAATTCATGAGAAATGCAAGGCAGGGAAGTTATTCAGAGTTGTAAGGCACGCATAGGTCTACAGTAATTACTACACTGAGAGAATACAGGCGCATGAATGCCTCTTTGGTACCATTGTGCCTTCAGGCTCAACAGATCCTATCCTAACTCTCAGAAGGTGAGAAGGATCTTTAAGAGAAACAATGGTTTGTGTACCTCATTTCTTGTGTCAAAAAGGCAAGGCCTGGTCCACTTTCCTCGATATCCTTTTTTAACAAGGATGGTCCCATAGTAGCTGAATGAGGAGAGCAGAGCACATCCCATGAGAGCAGCCACAGACACTAGTGATCCTCAGATGCATCTGTAGCGATGACAGAAATTCAAGGTCAAGCAGAGAAGCCAAGTCAACATGGCTTGGATCAGAAAGGCAGAGGACTTAAGGAAAGACCAACGAAAAGAGTGTGAGCTTAAATATAACTCCTAGACCAAGGAGTGGTCTTTCTCACTCAGCTGTTTTCCCAGCAGTGTGATCCCAGGCTGCAGCTGCACAGTATTGGAGCTGCTCTTGAGAACTGGGAGGGGGAGCAGAGTTTGAAGAGCCTGTTTCTGTTTTCTCAAGGCCTGACAGCACTAGAAACAAGTGAACAGTAACAATACAGACAACATTATGCAGTGACCAGGTAGGAGTCATTCTGCAGAGGTAAGGGTGAACCCAGACCTCCTGAATCCTGATTCTACACGTTGCCCAGGGTCTCTACCACAGCACTGTCTTAGCCAAATTACACAGATTAAGGAGGAAAAAATAATGGGTTTTAAGATAAGGAAGTCCAGGAAAAAAAAAATTTCCTCACTAGTCTGTCTTGTCCCACCTCTTCCCAGAGGGCTGAAGTTATGCTGCTTTGGATAGGGAGAACGATACTTCCAGGGTGCTTTGAAGTTCCTTTTATTATTAATGTATCAGAAAAAGAAGTGTAAGAACTTCAAAGAGAGATTACTGCAGGGCTGAAGGGACTAATTGGAGACAGATGGTCAGACATAGGCTGTTAAAAGCATGAAGATCAGCTAAGAGCATCAGTCATTCATCTGAAAATTGCCTGAAATACTGATAGAGGGAAATCACATCTTCCACTATCAGTGCTTTGTATCCAGCTGCAGTGTCCAGCTATAAAGCGTAACACAACCTAGTAGATATTAACTTGGTCATAACTAGTAAAGGACCATAGACAGAGCTCACCTGCCAGTACTGTGTCTCAGCAAGAAACTCATGAAGGAGTCTGTTCCTGCTGTTATTCCCTACTTCACTCCACCATTGCCATTTTCGCTTGTGTGCTTATACACCCGCCTAAGACTTATTTCCCTTTTCTTTCACAGTTAGCTTTTGGTCCAGATTTGGTCAGAATGACTTTAAAAGGAACAAAAGCTGCTGCCCTTTGCCTACTCTGTGCCAGGTCTCAGGGTGAGGGGAGCAGGGGATGGTGGGAGTCACCTGAAAAAGCAGCCAGCCATGAAGTAAGCCCCAGCTGCCTCTCTCAGAGCATAGCAGCACAGTTGCCTCCAGCACGCCTCACAAGAGCCTTTACACCAAATCTGGGTCTCCTCCAGCTTGAAGTTAACTTAAGGGCACTGCTTCAGGGCTCACATTTTTCATTTGCTGTCACATGAGCGCACTCTCTCCCAGGAATCCCAAAAAAATTCCCACTTAAATAAAGGTTGGCACAGCCTAAGGACACTGTGTGGCTTTCTGCACACAATTCTGCACAACAGCTTTTCATTTAGTTATAAATTCTCCATGCACTTCTGTTCTTCTGAACCTAACCCTTCTTATTCTGGGATTCAGTTAGAAGAAATACTTCAAGAGCATTTGGCATGAGTCCAGAAGCCTCATTTGAGATGTCCACGTGAAGCACTTGGCTACTGGGACTGCAGTACTGAGCCATTCAATCTCTGTTGTTCTGTGCTTTCCCACAGAGCCCAGCAGGTCACAGTTATCTCTCATAGTCTGTACCTCCCCTTCAGTAAAGCTGCACCCTGCTATCCCCACCACCACCTCCCTCATGACCTGATTTGAAGAGTCTGACTGACCTTTACACATCTGCTTATGGGAGAAGAGGTTACACCAGGCCAGTGATGACTTATCATCCACCAGCCAAGGGAAGAACTTCCCAAGTGGACTAAGACCCATCCTTCTGGGCAATAGAGAGTGTGTGGAGGTTGTGATAGGCCCCATTAGTGACTCCATAACCTACCTGTTCCACTTATGTTTCTGGTTCTAGCCACGAGGAAAAGGCTAGTGCTCCATTCAGGCAACCACATGGTCTGGGACAGACGATATGGGAAGCAGCTCTTTATCAGGGAGTGCAGGGATAGGATGAGCGGGAATGGTTTTAAGCTGAAAGAGGGGAGATTCAGATGAAATCTTAGGAAGAAATGTTTTCCTGTGAGGGTGGTGAGGCACTGGCACAGGTTGCCCAGAAAAGTTGTGGATTCCCCATCCCTGGAGGTGTTCAAGGCCAGGCTGAATGAGGCTTTGAGCATCCTGATGGAGTGGAAAGTGTCCATGTCCATAGCAGAGATTAGAATTGGATGACCTTTGAGGTCCCTTCCAACCCAAACCATTCTATGATCCTATGAACTGCATGCAAGGGATCCCAAAATGAACAATAATCACATTCACTCAGCCACTGAGCCAATGGAGGAGAGGTCTGCAAGTGTCCCAGCAAGCAGCACTGGAGGTGTGTGTCTGTCCTGTCCCCAGCACAATTCTCAGCTACGGGAGAGCAAGCTCTCCACCAGCCCTACCCACATCAGCCAGAGGGTAGGCTTCCACTGCTGTAAATGGCACTAATCTTTCATGCTGTGAATGGGACAATCAATCTCGCGCTAATGTGGCTTGTTAAAGCAGCAGCCAGCACTCTGATGAAGCAGCACAGCTTGCATCCTGAAAGACTCACAGTGAGAATGTAGTTTCCTAGCTGCCACATTTAGGGGGATGAGCCCAGAGGTCCCAGATAACTGGGCTATTATAGAAATCTTAAAACACAGCTGGCAGACCTGCCCACTCCCAAGGCTTTTTTCCTCTGCCTTATATTTCCTTGGCATGTTCTGTACATATGCTATACTCCCTCCTTCCTTCTCCTGTGTTTAATACAAGGGGCTTGTACTCCATCCTAGGATTTCTGAAGCAGCATCCATTAAGTTTATGTCAAACCCATCCTGGTGGAAATGTAGTTCTTTGTGGCACATAAAACACACTGGAAAATCCTTTGCATTAAATTATCCTCATTATCCCATACAATGCTGAGCTTAGAGAAACGATACTGATCCTTTGGAGCCAGGAGGGTGAAGACACAAATATGACAAAAACCACTTTCAGGGAAATATTATCACAGTGCAGGCAGGGGCTGAAGTCAGAACAAAGGATATTTGGACATATAGATAGATCTGCTCTTTCTTGGTAGGAACAATGTGCTTGCCTGTTTGATGCTAATGCCTCTGTCATCCAAGGTTTCTCCCTCTTCTCCTTACTTCAACATTTTCCTTTTGTTCGAGACTCCCTGCCATTAAGCTTCCAATAGTGAGAATTTCTTCCCAAACTCTGTTTGTCATGTTTCTTTTTGAAACTCCCGTTAAGGATGTGACACAGCTCTGAACTTCTTTTTTTCTTTTTGGGGGTGGGGGTTAATCATCAGATTTCAGCTTTTTGCTATTAAAATCCACCAGACAACAAATGAATCTGGGTAATGAGACAAGACTGTCACTTTGTGGGCAATCAATGTCAATGGTGTTTTAGAAGTAAAATCCATCTACTATTACATTACAAGAACATATCTGGGCTACTTATTTCAGTGTTGGTTATGCAAAACATTGCCTTCCTGAGATATACACCATCAAACACCAAGTATACAGCATGTGTCGAAGATGAACACGAGCACACATTTTGGTTTGGGAGATATGGTGTTACCCAAGTTTTTTGGATGAAGGCTTCCTATTATGTGTAGCTTACCAGTTACAAAGCTCAGACTGGAAATGATCCATGTTTAATTTGGCTCCACAAGTCAGCTGGACTTGTCACCTTGTCCCATAACTACAGCAAGTTGCTGACTCCACCTTGGAAATGCCTGTTCTGCAGAAATCTGCAGTTCTTGCACCAAATCCTCCATGAAAACCTTTATGGTACCAGGCTGAAATACATTCCCCTAGCGACAAACAGCATTTTTCCAAAGTTAATTCTAAAAAGCATCATATAAGGAGAAGCTGAACCTAGTGGGGTTGAAGACCCAAGGAGTTTCTCCTCACCAGTCTGTTGGCCACTTTCCAGTCTGTGGATGTCACCACACAGGAAGCACATGTCCCAAAGATGCAGATGCACACAAAACACAAGCAACCGGCCACACAGACCAGCAGGAACAAGGAACAATGCCTTTACTGGCCCACACAAAACCATCAGCAGAACTCACACAAGCATGAACAACATGAGCAGCCCCACCTGTTTCCCACTTCCTCTCCAGCTGATTAAGACTGAAGGTCACCAGTGAACACATACTGTTCCTCATTCTCCCCATCCATAGACATACGGGCATCAGCAGAAACCTCCCACTCCCGACATTTACTCCATCCAGACTCCATACCAAGATCATGAGTCTCACTTACTCTCTTTGTCCAGCCACATTCTGGTCTTCCACACACCGGCTTCTCTGGCTTGAAGTTTGCTGCTTAAGCACACACATATTCACATGCACTGGGACAGAGAGAAAGAAAGAAAACCCTATTAATTACATTTAATATGAGGACAGACCAGGGTGAAGTGCAGACAGGGCCCATTGATCAGCAGCCTGCTTACACACACCTCGATCCTTTTATCCCCTCTCCTACCCATTCACCCATGCTTTCTTCTCCCCAGTTCAATTTGATCCCTTCTTTCTCTGCCCCTGCTCCATAATGTTTTGTACATTCCTACAACCTCCTTTAAACATCCAGTAATAAGTTTACACAATCTCACAGGCTTCCTGAAATGCCCCATCACAGGGTTGCTCTTTCCATGACACCCATGATAATCATCTTGTCCTTTTTTTTCAGTTACCAAGTCCACAATGGAAAATAAAGCCCTAGACTGGCCTTGGTCAAAAAACATATTTGGAATATCAAAAATATAATAGTAACCCTGACAGGAGAGTGCCTGGAAACATTACTTTGCACTGTTTCATTTATTACTTCGCCCGCGTGGTCTTTGTGCCTATAGCAGCCTGGGAGTTTCCCCTCTCAGTCAAGCTGGAAGACAGAGTGTGAACAGCCACCAGTGAACTTCCCAGCATCACCGAGGGCAGCAGGCATGTTCCTGTGTCACGGTAAATCGGTGTAGCCCCAGTGAAATCACTGAGCAAGCTCTGTAGAAAACTGGTGTGTCTTCAGTAACCTCAACAGTGTCTGGGCACCAAGCCCTCAGCTCCTCTGTGGCCTGGGGGGAGAAGTACCCATAGAAGTACCCCAGGCAGTGGTGGACATCCATGACCACCCACTTTGCCTGTCCCTGTAGAAGGACAAAGCGTGTTCTTCTGTGTTGTCACCCACCAGGAACAGAGTTCACAATCCCACAGTCAGTGAAGGAGCATGGTATGGCTATTGCTAGGACTCTCCACTTCTTCCCTGCAGCACAATCTAGTAGCATGGTCTACAGGAAAGCTGGGGAGGGGCTCTTTATCAGGGGTGGAGGGATAGGACAAGGGGGAATGGGTTTAAGCTGAAAAAGGGGAGATTCAGATGAGATCTTAGGAAAAAATGTTTTCCTGTAAGGGTGGTGAGGCACTGGCACAGGTTGCCCAGAGAACTCGTGGCTGCTCCATCCCTGGAGGTGTTCAAGGCCAGGTTGGGTGAGGCTTTGAGCAACCTGATCCAGTGGGAGGGGGCTGGAACTGAATGGGCTTTAAGATCCCTTCCAACACAAACCGTTCTATGATTCTGTGATTCTATGACTTTGACTAGAGTCCTCGATCCCAGGGGCTGGTGCATGATGTTGTGCAGTCTGGGATCCAAGAGGTAGTTGCAAACAGATTGAGCAAAGGCAGAAGTGGTACCTCTAGGACTGCTGGGCACCAGCTGCCTCTATCACCCGAGTAAACACAAGAAGAAAAAGTTTCTCTCATTCTTGCTGTCATTCCCAGAAGTGACAACCATTTCAGGACATCCCCAGAACCCCTGGGTCTCCATGGATGGGCAGGCACACTCCTCCAGCAAAGCTGCCCGACCTCTGCACAGACCATGGAGAACAAGAACCCCAGAGACATTCCTGAGACGGGCAAAAGTCCCAAACACTGAAGGTAAATCTCCGTCCTTACAATAAACCACAGTTCATCCACCTCTCCAGCAGCCTGTCTTGCTTTCCAGCCTCACCATACAGCCTGCTGTTTCCCACATCCTTCAAATCTAACTGCTTGAAATTCAGCCACAGCTGACAAGAGGAGATGCTGTGCACATGGATCCCAGGCTTCCAGTTAATGGCATAAATTGCTGCCACCTCTCTCTCCTGCTGAGCAATCACAGTCAGAAAGCTATGAAAGGCATATAACTCCCAGCAGGTGCGCCCTTTGCAGAGCCTGGCATTTGGGTTCTCCTGGACTCCTCCTAGCAATGGCAAAATAGTAGTAGATGGCTTAGTTCAATGCCCCATGAGTTTCCCACTTTTGGCTTAGCTCTCTGACACCCATTTGCAGTCTGCCTTGGCAGCACAGACTTAATTCTTTTTTTAGTACAACAAGCAATCACAAAGAACCTTTGGAAGTCCACAGCAGGGGTTAGGGTCTTTTCTTATTTGGGATATTTTTTTGCCAGTCATATCCTGGGCTGCATCCAAAGCAGTGTGGGCAGCAGGGCAAGGGAGGAGATTCACTTCTGTTCTATTCTGGTGAGATCTTATCTGGAGCCCTGCATTCAGTTCTGGAGTCCTCAGCACAGGAAGGGCATGGATCTGTTACAGGGAGTCCAGAGGAGGCCACAAAGATGATCTGAGGGCTGGAGCACCTCCCATATGAGGACAGGCTGAGAGAGTTGAGGTTGTTCACCCTGGAGAAGAGAAGGCTCTGGGGAGACCTTAGAGCAGCCTTCCAGTACTGAAAGGGGCTACAGGAAAGCTGGGGTCAGACTTTTTAGCAAGGTTTGTTGTGACAGGATGAGGGAGAATGGTTTTAAACTAGAGGAGGGGAGATTTAGACTGGATAGAAAGAAGACATTTTTTACAATGAGGGTGGTGAAACACCGGCACAGGTTGCCCAAGAAATTATTGGAGGCCCCATCCCTGGAAACATTCAAAGTCAGGTTGGATGGGGGCTCTGAGGAGCCTGATCTGGTTAAAGATGTCCCTGCTCCTGCAGGGGGTTGGACTGGATGACCTGTAAATGTCCCTTTCAACTCAAAGAATTCTATGATTCTAAGACTTATTGTTATTGCTGTTGTTGCTTGCTTGTTTTGTTTTTCTAAGCCAAGTATACACTAAGAGATGTTCTCAGCCTCCCTTGTGGCAGAATGTGATTTTTGCAAGTCACCTTTTAAGTTTTTAGGGCTGGATGTCTGCTCTCCACCTGCCTGCAAACCTACAGCAGGGCTCACCAGACAGGCTGTGAAACAGGTTGCAAAAAACCACAAAAGCTTTGTTGGTTATTAGCCACACTATTATGGAAGTCTAGCAGCCTGGGTCAGGATCTGTTTGCCACTTCAGACAGCAAATACAACATTATTGTAACGGGCAGTGACTGCAGCAACACTGAGCATGAGGCTGCCCATTCCCCGCGTGACTGTTGGCGATGAGCAAGCTGCAACTTGAGGAGCTGATGCAGGCAAAATCCTGACAGGGTGTCGGGAAGCATCATGTCTTTTCCCCAGCCTGATCTAGAATACGCTGCTGAAGGCAGTGGGAGAAGATTGCCACTCCACAGAAGGGAAACTGAGGAAAGAAGAGGTGGTTTGGCCTCGAGGTATGTACACAATGTTATCTTAGGACATATTCCCCAAGCACCCAGAGTGCTCTGCCCAGTCAGGTGACAGGGCATGGTGGGCACAGAGCAGCTGGGACCATCCAGGGTCTTTTCTGGGCAAGAATGTCTCTGCACATTTGATGGCGGGGAGGTTGGAACTGGATGATCTTTAATGTCCCTTCCAACCCAAACCATTCCATGATTTGATGACTCTGTGTTTAAAATCAACTTTTACCTGACAGTCCCGGTTACCTGGAGCCTCGTATTGGAGAAGTTTTGCTTTTAGCAGCTTTTGGAAAAGACCATGTTGGTTTGTTGTCTGTGAGATACAGCCATAAGCCTGAAGAGCACAGAACATTCAGAAGGCCTATAAGACACTTATTTCTTGTGCTGCACAGAATGATTGATTCAGGTTAAGAAGAAATATAGCTACTCCAATACTAAGAAATACAACTAGTCCTCTCCAGCCACATTTTGGACCAATGCTTTGGCTTAATCTCTGTGGAAATTGCACAAAAACATTAAAAAAAGTCAGACACAAACCTCATGGCCAGTGCAAAGAGTTCAGTATCTGATGGAGGGCAGCCTCAAGGAACCTCTTTTCTTAATGAGACGTTCCAAATGTCCTCTGCCCAGCACAGACAGTATGTAAAAAGACATCATCGAAGCAGGTATATGTATTAGGGTTAAATTCAGGATAGAGTCCCAATCCTGTAAGCTGCCTCATACAGGCAATCTACTGTCCCCATCCAGAGCCCACAGCAGGATCAGGACCTCCTTGCACAACCAGATGAACCAGTTGATGGAGAAAACCCAGACCAGTCGTCACCATTCACGGCACTGCTTCAGGACACAGGCAGTACATCCCCCCTCATCCAGCAAATCGCTCTCAACACCAACAGCCCACATTCAGCACACCCTGTGCACCTCTTTAGTTGCAAATGATGCTGTTTATTTTTCTAGCAAACACTCACAGCCCTTGCACTTGTTTCACCCAGGGCTTTTCACCACAGCTGAATTTAGATCAGCTGCCTGCCACGATCAATGAGTCAAGCTAAGCACTGCTGTCCCCATGGACTTCCCTGCTGTCAGCCTGCTGGCTGCAAGGGAGTCTCTTTGGGCCAGATGCTGATGTTTTTATTCACGGCCATTTCCTCTCCCCACAGCTTGCTGCAGGCACAATGTAATACCCATTTCTGCTTCTGCACCTCCAATAGCATTTGACTTGCTTACAGCCCAAATTAAATACTGAGGTCTGCTCATAGAATCGTCATAGAATCATAGAATGGTTTGGGTTGGAAGGGACCTTAGAGATCATCCACTTCCAACCCTCCTGCCATGGGCAGGGACACGTCCCACTGGATCAAGTCGCCCAAAGCCTCATCTAGCCCGGCCTTGAACACCTTCAGGGATGGGGCAGCCACAACATCTCTGGACAATCTGTGCCAGTGCGTCACCACCCTCACAGGAAAATATTTCTTCCTAGGATTTCATCTGAATCTCCCCTCTTTCAGCTTAAAACCATTCCCTCTCATCCTATCCCTGCATTCCCTGGTTAAGAGCCCCTACCCAGCTTTCTTGTAGCCCCCTTTAAATACTGGAAGTCTGCTCTAAGGTCTCCCCAGAGCCTTCTCTTCTCAGGCTGAACAATCCCAACTCTCGTGCTGGGAAGAACCCCAGAAAGCTGCGTAAAGCCCTGCTCAGGATCATGCAAGCACACCAGCTTTCTCCTGGCAGGCAACTTGTAAATATAATAAGATTTTCATCTTTCTGTGAAACATGTGTCCACAGTGCTGAATCCGCCTGTATTTAACTTCCTAGAACTGTGTCAGCATGCCCTCTGTTGTCAGAATTAGCATATTTGTCATCCACAGATGCAGACCCATTTCGTTCCTAATGGAAGCGATTTCTGCTTCTCTGCTGCTGATGTTCGTCCAGCCAAGTGCAGCCTGAGGCTCTGACAAAACGATGTGCCTTCACAACCGCCCCAATACAGCAGCACCCATGCACTCTGAAACACCCCCAGGAGTTTCCCAGCTAAATTTAATTAGTGTAGAGTAACGACCCAGAACTGCTTGCTGAGCTGAAGGTCTGCAGGGTCACAGAACCATCCCTATCCATAGATTCTTGTGTTTGCAGCAGCATCTCCATGCTCAGCTCTAGCCTGAATGTCTCTGGTTCATTCTCTTTCACACTCCTCTGGGGTGCTGTCTGCACGCATCCTAGCACTCAATTTACCCCAGGAATGTCTAAATGGATATCTCTGTGTCACCCTCACATCACTGGAGTGACTTCCAAATGCCATGTGAAAGCTGAGGCTGCTCAAGATGTGAGTCAGTTAGTTCCCTTTCCCATGCCCTCTCCAGGGAGAGAAAGGCAGGCACCTTTCAAGAACAAGCCACAGGAAAGATGTGAGTCTGGAGTCAGCTCCCTCTCTCCACTAGTGACAGAGTCACAGAATAATTAAGGTTGGAAAAGACCTCTAGGCTCATCCAGTCCAACCGTCAGCCCAACATCACCATGTCAACTAAACCATGCCCTGAAATGCCACATCTACACAGTTTTTGAACACCAGGGATGGTGACTCCACCACTGCCCTGGGGAGCCTCTTTCAATGCTTCACCACTCTTTCAGTAAAGAAATTTTTCCTAATATCCAATCTAAACCTCCCAATTTGAGGCCATTCCCTCTCTTCCTATCACTTGTTACTTGGGAGAAGAGACCAGCAGCCACCTAACTACAATCTCCTGACAGTGAGCTGCAGAGAGCAATGAGGTAACCCCTCAGCCTCCTCTTCTCCAGGCTAAACAATCCCAGTTCCCTCAGCAGCTCCCCACAAGACTTGCTCTCCAGAACTTTCACCAGCCTCTTTGCCCTCCTCTGTGCGAGTGGATGCACGGTCAAATAGAGACCTTTTCTTACCCTTTGTTGGAAAAACATCGGTGTGCAAGAGTGAGCAATATGGTAACATCAAGACAACACAACAACCCATAATGATTTGTCTGTAAAGCATTTTTTAGCTCATAACAACATTTCTGTGCTTGAGCACCCACCCTGTTCCGCACACCTGGCTTTCTCTTCCCAAAGATCCAGTCAGTGCTCAGAAGAACACAGTTTTTGTCAGCAGAAGATGTGAAAGCCAAACTGACAAAGATCCTCAACAGCCTTTCAGAAAATGATCTGTGGAATTGCTTTGGACATTGGCAGCATCGTGAGCAGCTGTGTGTCATGTCAAAAGGCAACTGTTCTGAAGGTGATCATAGTTGATTTTCCCTGTTGTTAAATAAAAAGTCACAGGCACAGATCTGGGTTTTTGCATTGGACCTCGTATACCTAACCAGTGGCATTTTAAGAGGCACTATATAACTAGTGAATAAAAGTAACTTATTTTAGGTCTATTACCATGAAAAACGTGATGGGACTTCATTGACTGGTAATTAAAATCTTATCCCTTTTTGGTAGCATATGGCAACCAAGGAACAGGCATTTTTGTTCAGGGTATAAAAGCCAAACTGCACTAGCAATAAATGTGTACAATAAAAGATTCAGATGTACAATAAAAGATTCAGAACTTATAGCTGAACTTTGTAAAAGGCACCAGTAATCAAAAGTTGGCATAGAATCTTATCAAACATTCATTTTAAAGCTGCTAATATTTAAAGAGCTGCTTTTGTGTCTGTTATTTTTATCCTGAGATGCTGTACTTGTCTTGTTTTAATGATCTGATAGCGAAATGGAGATGGAAATGGAGATTAAAATTACCCAGAGCTTCTCTCGAAGTTTGCTCAATGTGACTATTAAAGAGATGCTCTGTGCTGCCTGCAGAGGGGGGGTCAGAGTGAGTTTCGAGGGGTTATCATTCTCAGTGTGGACAGATCAAATTATAAGAAAGAAAACTATGGAAGGGATGAATACATTCAAACAATAACTACTGATCCCAGTGCCAAGCTTAGTTGGAATCAGGAAACTGGAACTCAGAAAGAGCCCACCCCAAAGGCCATCAGCAACCATGCAATGGCTTCCCCAGCAGTGGAAGAGAAAGGGAACATCACAAATTGGGCTGGAGCCACTGCTTGTTGACAAACCTGAAACAGCTACCCCACTTGGCCTTTCAGGATCTGATGCCAGCTCTGCTTTTCAAGCTAATGAGATGTCCTAAACCTCCACAGACAGAAGAGTTTCATCCTACTCTCCATCCCCTGCACCTTTTCATGGCCTCGTTGGGGAATGAATCCTGCCACATTCAGCAAAAAAGAGAGTTCACTGCAGTCATCTAATTTAAACCTTCCCAAATGCATTTTTACTTTTATTAAGCAAGCCTTCCGTAAGACACTACCAGAAGAGTCCAGATCTTGCATTCGTAAAGCTAAGATATTGCTACCAATAAAAATAAATAGATAGCAATTACTAAGGAATTACATTTAGACCAAAAATGACTGAATTTATTACCCTCTGAATGCCTGCATCATAAACTTCAGCAATACAGAAATTTAAGGGGAAGAGGTGGGCAAAGAAAGTTCTCTTCCTTTTTAATGGTGCAGCCAGGAACAACCTGAGTTCAAATAACAAGTGAAATCTAAAGCCATAAGTGAAGAGCACCTCTAACTACCAGAGCTCATGTACAGATAACAGAACAGTTCAGCAAGCAGTACAAAGCAAATAGATCAGAGATAACTATGCATTAAATGAGGACACCAGGCTGGAAAAGATCCTGCTGGAGAGCTGCCTTCTGTTAAGCTTTATGCTCTACAGCCAACAGGCTTTATTCAAAGTCCACCACTGATGTACTCAGGCTTTGGGTAGGAAGCCTTGTCACAGGTCAAAGCTCTTTGCTTTGCCTGTTGAGCATAATTCATGTGGACAAATTTTTAAGCCAAAAAATACTTTCAACGGTATATGGGTCCCTCCGCTTCAGGAGGCAAAATCAACTGTCCTGGTGTAAAAGGGCTCTTACACCTTTATCACTGCATTTCTGCATGTGGGCACTGTACAGTAACCAGTAATTTGAGCCAAGCTCCCACACAGTACAGCCCAGGCCATTTCCAGATTAATAAGGACAGCTTCTGACACTGCATGGGTTCTTTTAATAAAACATTGCTAAAATACTGTAGAAATAAAATTTTAAAAAAAATAAAACCCAGAAGCATCTAAAAGCTGGGACATTTTAAATTACAGTTCCCACAGATTAGCTCTGAATTTCTGCACTCTGAAAACCTCATCTGACCTCTGTGGAAACAAGAGGTAGATATTTCTCTAAAATGAGAATGGTCTTCTGGTTATCAGTGGCAGTGAAATAGCTTAAAAAGAGCTTCTAGTATGAAGATGTCCTTGAAGAATTAAGAACTGTCCAAAAACAAAGGCTGTACAGATATTAGGATGAGTCTTTTTCCTGTGAGGGCGGTGAGGCAGTGGCCCAGGTTGCCCAGAAAAGTCATGGATGCCCCATCCCTGGAGGTGTTCAAGGACAGGCTGGATGGGGCTTCGAGCAACCTGATCCAGTGGGAGGTGTCCATGCCCATGGCAGGGGGGATGAAACTGGATGATCTTTAAGTTCCCTTCAAACCCAAACCATTCTATGATTCTATGATCTTACATCTGCCCCTTTGACTAACTTTGTGTTTCCCCACCCTATTCAATGGCCATATTAATCAATTTTCTGGATAATGGTGACTTTCAGTGAATCCAGCAAACTCTGGCTCAGGGCCCCAGCTGGGAGTGAAAGATTCCTTTATCTTCACCACTTAGCAGGACCTAGGACAACTGCCTGTGGCGCGCTCTCCATGAGACAACTCTACACAGCCAGCTCTCCAGAAGGGACAACTCTACTCAGGGAACTCCAAACCATAACCCTCCCTGCATAAAGTTGTCCCACGGAGAGTTGGCTGCCACAGAGATTTGTCCCTTTCCGGTTCATGCGGTTCAAGAAAAGCTTCCATTTTGTCCAGAACAAAACTTCCAGAAATACGGAGTTCAGGTGAGGAATTGGACAACCCATTAGTCACACTGCTCTGCTAACTTTGCTGACAGCCTCCTCTGCCCTTCCTCCCACTCAGCTCATCCAGGTCCTAGGGAAACCTAGTGTGCAGGTTTCTGGTTGATTTGGTAAAAAGCCCACTGCTCAATTTTCTGATCTTCTTGGTCCTGGTGGTCCCTTCTCTTCCAGATGTATCCAACCAAATGTGGGCTCTGTCCTAGGAGCACTGCAGAAGAGATGCAATCCTGATTCACCAGGGCTGAGTCACCATTCCTGTAGGTATTTAAAAGATGGGTAGATGAGGTATGCAGGGATATGATTTAGTAGTGGACAGGTACGGTTGGACTTGATGATCACAAAGGTC
Organism: Phaenicophaeus curvirostris; assembly: GCF_032191515.1. Classification (NCBI taxonomy): domain Eukaryota; kingdom Metazoa; phylum Chordata; class Aves; order Cuculiformes; family Cuculidae; genus Phaenicophaeus; species Phaenicophaeus curvirostris. Next base: position 106,987,433 of record NC_091393.1, on the reverse strand, counting down.
TTTTCCAATCAAACAATTCCATGATTCTATGATTCCAGAGTCAGGCTGGTCACAGTGGTCACTCAGTTCCCTCTATCCAGGTAAAGCCCATGCCCACCAGGTTTATAATTCCTCCCAGCTGGAGCCAGCATTTGCACAGTCTCTGTATTTCTGTAGGTCTCTTTTTTCTCGCTTGGCTCTTGCTGGCGACAGTAACCTGCAATTCTGCCCTCCCAGGCTCATTGTCAGTCTTCCCAACCCAAGTAGTGATGACTTGGCTTCATTCCTCCTAGTTGAGCTGAGTCAGGGATAGGGTTTACTGCCATTCCCACACACACATTTACTCCAGCCCAAGAGATATGCCTGACACACTAACATATGCGTTTCTATACTGCCTGGATATTGCTTGGGAGAAGGTTTTCGAGCCTAATCCAGTGTCAGGGCAACCAGCAGTTATTGTTGATGTATTCACACTGTCTGCAACTGATAATAACAGAGCTCAATCCTCCTAGCAGGGTTTTGTGTGATAGGACTGACACACACGGCATCCCAGTAGCTTGACAGCTGGCTGCTCAGTTCCTAACAGCTCCTCATCAATAGCTGTGCTTTCTGGATAACAAACAGAAACAAATCCAAAGCAAAGCAAAAAGTTTTCCTGTCCACACACACATCAGGAGCCCTTCATGAACTGGCTTTCAGTACTCAGTTGCTCCCACCATTTAAACTGATCTACAGAAGACAAACAATAAAATAGAATTAAATAAGTGCTGACTTACAGGTCACAAGCCCTGTAAATCAAGGGGAAACCCTCTTAGTTACTGACTCTGGCTTTCTTGAAGGTCTGCAGAGTTTAGCAAAGTGGTCCCAGAGCTGAGGTTGGGCAGATACACTATGCTGTTGGAGATTATTTACTATTTGACACTAATTAGATCTAAAGGAAGCTCTAGGATGGAAACTGCATTTGCATTAAGAGAAGGCTCACATTCAGCTCAACACTGAGTGCTTTCATGAACGATGCAATTCCCATTCCACTCCTGAGAGTCCAGAGGGAGGGAAATGAACTCATAGAATCACAGAATGGTTTGAGATAGAAAGGACCTTAAAGCCTATCCAGTTCCAACCCCCCTGCCATGAGCACAGACACCTTCCACTCCATCAGGTTGCTCAAAGCCCCATCCAACTTGGCCTTAAACACCTCCAGGAAGGGGGCTTCAGTGACTTCTCTGGGCAACCTGTGCCAGTGCCTCACCACCTCGACAGAAAAACTCTTCTTCCTAAGATCTAATCTAAATTTCTCTTCTTTCAGCTTAAAACCATTTCCCCTCATCCTGTCCCTGCACTCCCTGATAAAGAGCCCCTTCCCAGCTTTCCTTTGTTTCTGGCTAAATCCCCAAAGGATCTAGCGTTCTCTGCCAAGCTCTGTCTGCTCTAAGTTCAACACATCTCATCTTTCATCAGCCCCAAGAGGGATCCCTGTCCCCAGCACAGCACAGGCATGCAAGGTCTTAGACCCTTAGCCCAATTCAGAGCAAGTGTGCAGCATACAGACTCTGATCTCAGTTCTACTCCACCTTTTATTTCTTACCCTGCTGTTTTACAGAAAAAAAAAGAAAAATTCACACAAGGGAGAAAAGATAAATGTTCACAGGTCTTCAGTGGCACAACTGCTTCCCTGAGTTTTCATGCAAATGTATCGGTTCCTTGGCTTTGTGAATGATGGCTTCCTGCAGGTAAGCAGCCCTTGACAAGAGCACATGTGTTGAGGTTAATTGGTGATGCTTCTCATTAGGCAAAGCCATACCCATCCTACAGGATAACGGTACCCACGCAAAAGATATTTGTATTCCCCCGGGCCAAAGCTAACTTGCCTAAGCCACCTTAAAGCTTGCAAAGCCACCCTATAAATCTCCAAGTCTTTTCCTGAGGTATTGATGGACAAACTGGTAGATGCACCTTGCTGGCCTGCCAGTGGCAGATCCCTTGTCATCTATGCTGTCCCTCACCGTCACAGGGTATTCACGATGGATAACTCCTTTCCCTCTCAGGAACTTCAGCTCAGGGGCCTTTTGCCTAAATAAGCGCTGATTGCAACACTCAGTGCCTCAGACCTGGCTGATTCTCCCCTCACCACCTATCTTCAGTGCCAGCAGCCAGACTCACAGCCATGACGTTACCCCAACCAACTGCAGGCACAACCCTGGGCAGTGTTAAGTCCCACTTGCTGCCGACCCATCCCCTCTCGTAGCTGAGCGCCACTGGCACAAGCCTGGAGAGAAACAGATGGGGACCAAAGCCCTGGTGTAACATCAAGAGAAACTACTGACTGGTGGAAGCATCCCAAGGCTGTTAGCCCCATCTCGTCTCACTCCTCAGCACACCAAGGAGGAGAAAAGCAGCCTCCCCGAGCACCCATGGGATTTTTCTCACACCTCAGTGTTTGCTTGAAATTCCCCAGCTCTTTCTTTCTCACACAGAAACTCTGCAGGGTCTCAATCTCATTTTGCCTCATTCTGTTACTCATCCTGGCAATGGAGCTTCTCAGGCAGCTTGTGACAAAATAATTATGTTCTGCAGGGAAAGGCTGGTTTTGACAGAGAAAGCCACTCACTGGTCTCTGCTGAAACTCTCCAAGTCTGACATCCCAACATCCCACTGCCTCAGAAAGGTCCATACTCTGAAGAAAGACAAGGATATAAGAAGACTTGATCACCACAGCCGCTTCGGAGGTTGGAGATGGTGAGCTTCAAGGAGCTTTCACCCTCAGACACAGCCCAGCAAAGCCAGTTTAAAGGACTATAGGACAACACCCCCACCACTGACACACAGATTCCGACCACATTGGTCTTGTACAGAAAAGGCATCCTTGATTCAGAGCAGGAGCTCTGGTTGTGGCCTGGGAAGAAGTGGTGGAGCTTGGCCACACCAAGAACACAGATCAAGAGGAGGGATAACTCCCAATTTACTCCACTTTTGTGAGACCTCACCTGGAGTCCTCAGCACAGGAAAGACAGGGATCTGTTAGAGCAAGTCCAGAGGAGGCCATGAAGATAATCACAGGGCTGGAGCATCTGACATTCAAGAACAGCCAGAGAGAGTTGGAGTTGTTCAGCCTGGAGAAGAGAAGCCTCTGGGGAGACTTTAGAGCAGCCTTCCAGTACCCGAAAGGGGCTGCAGGAAAGCTGGAGAGGGGCTCTTTATCAGGGAGTGCAGGGATAGGACAAGGGGGAATGGTTTTCAGGTGAAAGAAGGGAGATTTAGATGAGATCTTAGGAAGAAATATTTTCCTGTGAGGGTGGTGAGGCTCTGGCACAGATTGCCCGGAGAAGTTGTGGCTGCCCCATCCCTGGAGGTGTCCGAGGCCAGGCTGGATGAGGCTTTGAGCAACCTGATGCAGTGGGAGGAGTCCCTGTCCATGGCAGAGGGGTTGGAACTGGATGATCTTTAAGATTTCTTCCAATCCAAACTGTTCAATGAGTCCATCTCCTGCTTCCATAAGCAGTGGAGCATAGGCTGTATCAGCAGCCCCACAACGCTCTTCCACAGGGAACGACATAAATGTTTATTCACACGCAGCCCCCAGACTCCTCAAACATTATGAGTGCAAAACCAACAGTTTTGCTTTATAAATAAGCCTTTTTTTTTCCTCAAGGCGGATTTCTTTCCCTTACACCTCTGTTGTGTTGTAAGGACAAATTTTTAAACACAGCTAGAGAGCACAGATTTCTCTTCCTTCAGCCTGGGAGACCTGTGCACACGCTGCATTGCAGACACAGGCTTACATTGCAGCACCAATATGCCTCACTTCCTTGCACTTGCTCTTTCATACCTTATACAAAGACTGAGCCTGAACATCAAAAACTGTCTTCATGTAAAAACAAATCTTTAACAGCTGCCAGTCTGAGACAAACTCTCACTGTGACTCCTACTTTGGCCTCCTGAATGGATTTTTAGCTGATATGACCCTCTGCAGCCTCCCCACATCCTTTCCCACTGGACACCATGGCAAATAATTCTATTGCATCCGGAGCCATGAGGTCAGTCAATTTTCCCCATGAAACAGAAGTGATTATCTTATTTTAAAAGGTGCAGAGTGAGTGGAGCACATCTTCTGTTCCATGAACCCCGCTGCCCTAGGAGCCATCGTTCCTGCCAAGTATGTCTTTGAATGGGGCATAGGACAGAGCACAGGGACCCTGCATTTCAACATCACTTCCCAACACCCTGTTCTTAACCTACAGCAGACCACTTACTGTTCTCTTGTCAACAGCATCTGCCCTGTCTGGAGAGAAATATTAAACATGAGAGAGAGCAGTAAGGATGCCAGAAAGTGAGTGCAAACAGGGCAGAGGACCTAGTAAAAGCCTGGACAAAGGACCAACCAGATCTGAGTCCCTAGAAAAATTTCTGCATAATTTACAGAGACCTGCGCAGGCTGAGTGAACATGCAATGGATCAGGCTGCAAAACATCTGGAAATATCCCTGCCCACAGCAGGGCAGGTTGGAACTGGATGATCTTTGAGATCCCTGCCAATCCAAACCATTCTATGATTCAGTGATTCTCTGCACCTTGACACACTTCAGCATCCTCCAAGTGCAGGTCTCCTGTGTGGAAGAAGACATCATGCCCACCTCTTTTACCTTTAAGGCTTGAAATCCACTGTTGCCCCTCTGTCACAGTAACACACATTTTCCCATGTACCAGTCTGCCAAAAGCTGAAATGTGGCAATCTATTTCAGCTGAGAGCCTAAAAAACATCTTCTTGCTCAGATCCTTCATTAAAGCAAAGTCAACTAAATTAGCTGCCCTGGGGATACTATGAAGACCTGAAATATGTAAAAAAGATTAAAGGGGAAAAAAAAAAACCAACTCTTGACACTTGTAAATGTGTCTTAATTAAAACTTTTGAAAGCACAATTCAAACACACTCCAGTCACCCTCCAAGCCCCTGCCAACCTTAATGAGATGATTTTTTCTTACAGTCCCCCATTGATCCGTGAAGAGCAAAGAGGGAGTTGGAACTGAAAATGAAATAGTGTGGGTGCAGGACTAGATGCTGATTGCATTTACAGTACTGTAATTCCAACATGACCCCTTGCAGACCACACTGGTATTATTCCAGAAAGCCACAGTGACAACTACTGGGTTAGGTTGTGTGGCCAAAGGTCTGCCTTGAACATGCAAAAAAACAATGCTGAAGAAGTCAACCTCATGCACCAAATGTCATGAAAACCAACCTTCAAGTGCTGTGGATTTGCTCCTTCAACAGAAAAGGAGAAGAAAATCTCATCTTTGATTAACAGATAATAAAAGCTGTAGGATTTCTTTTATTTTAATTTTTAAAAATCCCCTTATCTGCACATTGCTTCCAAGACTCTAATAACCCAGCCCAACAGCAAGAGAATGAACAGACTCTGCAAATTGCCTTGCAGACTGGGTCTCCCAACACTTGCAGGAAAGTTCCCTTACATAAAAACAAACACAAGGTTTCTTTGGGCATGCAAGTCTTTTAAGATCTATTTAACCCAGATCAATGCTTGATTTAGACTGGGTCAGAACTATTTGCTTAAAGCAAATGCTCTGTTTGCCCTGGGATAATCAGTGAGCCTCTCCTTGCCACTTACTCTCATCCTCTCCCCGTTCAGGATTTCTACCCACACGGGAGCAGCCACATAGTGGGAAGTTTAGAGCGGGAATCACCCTGCAGAGTGCCCTTCATGCTCTCTTCTGGTCTGGAGGAGGTGGTCTACACATACGTTGCAGGGAGAATGGATGAAATTCCCATCCTTGTGGGTGAGACAGGAGCTGGCAATGTGTACTTGCAGTGCAGAAAGCCAAACATATTTTGAGTCTACTTCCTTTCCACCCGCATGCCCAAAACTTCCTGCTCTCAGTGATATTAAAAAAAAAACAGAACTATTTCTTGCACTGGAGAGCACAGCATTCCTATCATAAACTTCAGCAGTGTCACAGCACACAGCCTTTCTCCATTTGAGCAGGACCAGGATGGGAAATTCCTTCCAGCAAGCTGTCTCATCAGCAGTGGCCTCTTCCTGCTTCCCAAAAGGCAGACAGCCCTTGTAATTAATCAGAAGAATTCAGCATTTCCTGCTCCAAAAGCAGATGCATCAAAAGTGTGGTGAGTGGGTCAAGGGAGGAGATTCTGCCCCTCTACACCGCTTTGGTGAGACTTCAACTGGAGTCCCGCGTGCAGTTCTGGAATCCTCAGTGCAGGAAAGACATGGACCTGTTGGAGTGGGTCCAGAGGAAGCCCTTAAATGATCAAAGGCCTGGAACACGTCCCCTGTGAAGAAAGGCTAAAAGAGTTGGAGGTGTTCACCTTGGAGAAAAGAAGACTCCAAAAAGACCTTATTGTGGCCTTTCGATACTTAAAGAAAGTGTAAAAGTTTATAAGAAAGATGGGGAAAACTTTCTGAAAGAGCCTGTAGCAATAAGACAAGGGGTAATGGTTTTAAACTAAAAGAGAAGTTTAGACTAACTGTTAGGAAGAAATTTTTTACACTGAGGTTGGTGAAACACTGGAACAGGTTGCCCAGAGAGGTCATAGATGCTTCATCCTTGGAAACGTTCCAGGTCAGGTTGGATGGGGCTCTGAGCAACCTGATCTCTTTGAAGGTGTTCCTGCTCACTGCACAGCAGTTGGACTGGATGACCTTCATGGTCCCTTCCAACCCAAACCATTCTATGATTCTATGAAATGAGAAGAGGATTTGCCTCATTTTCCTGGGTTTCATGTCAGATGAGACATAAGTGCTGCTCCACTCCCCCTGCAGGTGGATTTAGGGCACAGAGCAGTGTCCCAGGAGATGACACCTGCTTGGATTAAGACATGGCAAAGGGACAAAAATCTCCCAAAGAAAAATAAAATATTTGCATATTGTAGTCTTGGAGAAGTAGCCACTCTGTGAAGTAGCCACTTATTAAAGAGGAGGAGGTTTTTGGTGAGGTTCTGGTGGGTTTTTTTGTTGCTTTGTTGTTTTTTTTTTCACATAAAGTACCTAGCACTATGAATGCTACTGTTCTTTAGTGAAAACGATTACTTCCTAGGAGAAACTTCCTCAACAGAATTATAAAAGGAAAAATGCTAATTTGGAAGAGCTGTAAATGGACAATTATATGGAAAGGAGAGAGGTAAGAAGGCAGGAAAAAAAATGTACCATCTGCAGATACATGGAGCTTTCTTGAAGTCACTACTTGGCTTTATAAACCTTGCCGATGGTGAAACTCTGCTTTTCATGAAAGAAAGGTCCTAGAGCAGGTGCTAGAGCAGGTCCTGACCTACCCAAGCAGCAACAGATGCCACCACAGCAGGACAGCAGAAGGCAGTATAAGCCATGGTTTGAGTTAGAAGGGACCTTAAAGCCCATCCAGCTCCAACCCTCCTGCCATGGACAGGAACACCTTCCACTAGATCACATTCCTCAAAGCCCCATCCAGCCTCGTCTTGAACACCTCCAGGGATGGGGCAGCCACCATTTCTCTGGGCAACCTGGGCCAGTGCGTCACCACCCTCACAGGAAAACATTTCTTCCTAAGATCTCATCTACATCTCCCCTCTTTTAAATTAAAACCTTTCCCCCTCTCCCTGTCCCTGCACTCCCTGATCAAGAGCCCCTCCCCAGCTTTCCTTTGGCCCCTTCCAGTACAGGAAGGCTGCTCTAAGTTTTCCCAGAGCCTTCTCTTCTCCAGGCTGAATAACTCCAACTCTCTCAGCCTGTCCTTGTGTGGGAGGCGCTCCAGTCCTGTGATCATCTTCATGGCCTCTTCTGGACTCCAAAAGATTCATGTCCTTCCTGTGCCAAGGACTCCAGAACTGAAAGCAGGACTCCAGGTGGGGTCTCACGTGTGTGGATTTGAGGGGGAGAATCCCTTCCCTCATCCTGCTGGTCACACTTCTTTGGATGCATCCCAGGATACAATTGGCTTTCTGGGCTGCAAACACACATTGCCAGCCCATGCTGAGCTTCTTATCAAGCAGGTCATTCATATCATGAGCACAGGTACCCTGACAGGCAGAGCACATGCCCCTCTGTTCCAGGTGGCCAACCATCAGACACCCAAGAGCTGTTCTATCAATGGCACAAAGGAACCTCCACGGCAAGAGAAGGGACCAAGGTGTTGCTGGGTTTGGATGTGGCTGAAATAGGGCCACTGCCACTCCACTGGGGACAACTCTGTTCTGCATGAAGTTTGCCCTTGAAGTGTCTCAAGGCACTTGTTTTAAGGAAGGAAAGAATCCACACTCTAGAAAAATCTCCCCAGATACCTCACACTGGGCTCCTTTTGACCCAAATTAAAAGGCCATGAGCTCACCAGTATGCAAAGAGAGAAGCAATGAAGGTCCTGCAGGAAGCCTGAACCTCTTCCTGGTGCATCATGTGGTAGAGTGACAAACACTCTTGCAACACACAGAGGTGTGTTGGGATCTGCTGATGAGGGTCTTGTATGTTGGAGGGCTCGACTATAGGCTTGTAAAGACACTCCTCCAGAGTCTCTCAGTGTGAAGCACAGCTCTTTAGAAAAAAGGCAGTGCTGGAGATAGCCAATTCAGACCCTCCATCTGCCACAGTTGAGGGACAGGCTGCTGTGTGAGCTCCAAAAGAAAAAAAAATAAAGGGGCTAAAGGGGGTAAAAAAAAACAAAAACAAAACCCCAAAAACCAATATGGACCCCTTGTATTCTCTCTCAATGTTTTTCGCAGGCTCTGGTGTCTGATTCAAAAGCTGTGTGCAAGCAGGATTGATGATCAACATGACACAACATGCTTGCCCTGTTCCTGCTTGCTGGGACATTTCAACAGAGGGGTTTACCTAATCCCTTCCTACAAGGAAACACTGGGATCATTTTCCTCCAGCTTCTCATGCGCTACCCGCACTGTCCTGCGTCAGGGCTTTCCTGCAGGCAGTAAGACATCTTTGCTCAGAAAGGAGCACACTTCATTGCTAGGATTACTGAAAGGCAACCATCACCTCCCTGATCAAGCAAAATAAGCATACATACACAGACTGAGGTCCATCAGCCCTTCAGTGAGACACCAGTTCATTTCCCAGTCTCCTGAATCAAGCAGCTGGTTATTTCAAGTGTATCACAAGGTCTGGCAGGTAAGCCCTTACCACAGACTTTCAAACTCCTCAGCATGGGCCCCAATGCAGAAAAGCTCTGCAAGCCACAGAGAGTCAAACCGGTCCTCTCCCCATATTTTTCTTGATCTCTGGAGAGCACCTAGAGAAAACCTCACCTCCTCTGAGCCCAACACAGCCCTTTCCTATTGTCAAAACTCATTTTGTAAATGCAGGGCACAGTGTTCTCTGCCACCAAAACCAAAATCCTCTTCCTACTCTGTTCCACACAGCCCCTCAGGTAGGCACCCCTAAAAATTCCTGGTCTCCTTCACTCAAACCCCACATCTTCACATCAGGGGAAGCAAGTCCCTGGGCTCAACTTCTCTGTCAGGCTTCTCCCCACACAAGCACCCATACACAAGTCAAGAACTACATCCCCCAGGCTCACTGCCCACTTCTCAGGAATTAAATTTCCCCCATGAACCTTATAATCATAGAATCATTAACGTTGGAAAAGACCTCTAGGCTCATCCAGTCCAACACCACTGTGCCTACTAAACCATGTCCTGAAGTGCCACATCTACACCTTTTTTTCAAACACCTCCAAGGAAGCTTGTTCCAATGCTTCACCACTCTTTCAGTAAAGATTTTTTTCCTAATATCCAATCTAAACCCCCCTGGCACAACTTGAAACCGTTTCCTCTTGTCTTATCACTTGTTACTTGGGAGAAGGTTTCTACATAAACCAACATTTGAGTTTCACCACAACTTGATGCCATTTCCTCTCATCCTACTACTTCTTACTTGGGAGAAGAGACCAGCACCCATGTCCCTATCACCACCTTTCAGAGAGTCATAGAGGGTGATAAAGTCCTTTAAGCACATGACCATTACTCTCCTCACCCCTACCCCAGTGTTACATCACACATATCTCCTGCACAACCCCTGAGGCTCACGAAGCGAAAGTCCCCATCTGATGCTGACTTCGATCTGATGCTGACTTTGAGGTATGTGGTCATCACCAGGAGACAAAGTCTGCATCAGAGCTGTGATGATGCAGGAGGTTTTAGGGGTTTTTTTTCTTCCCCCACCACTCCACCCCAGCCAATAAGAGCACTCGCAGAAATACATCTTCACTTGCAGGAAGCAGGGCAGTCAGTCCTCTCACCAGCACGCTCCCCTTCCGAAGTGGTGGAGATGGCAGTGAACTTCGCCTGCAGCTTCACCACACTCTGCTGTTTAGCACTCTGGGGCTTAACCAGGACTTCAGATGGTAAGAGTGGAAAATCATTTCTGTTTTCCTTGTGCTTTAGGTCCTGTGAGTGCTGCTTCCTAACGCACTGATCAAAAAATAGCCCTTCTCCAGCTGCTGCCCATGGTCACTGCAGGGTTCAGGCTGCAGCTGAAACTTCAACTGTTTAAAAAGTCTTTCTCGCTCTTGTAGTGAATCGTGTTATCCAGGGACATCATCTAAGGATTTTAAAGTCAACTTATGGTTTTAACTTATTTGTCAGTGTTTAAACTCTACATGACCTTGATGATTAAATCTAAAGACTGTGGATAACAATTTGACTGCTAAGTACAGATGGGCATTCGAGCGCCGATTAGCTAACTTTAATGAAACATTACTCCATATCGTTTCTTTCTTTGCTGAGCAAGGAGAGTGTTTCAATTGCAGCTGGCTTTAAATCTTTACAATGGGAGCTGCAGACAGGAGTGTCTTCTCTCTGAAGGTTTTAGCTGTACTTCAGCATTACTTTGGCTCCCACATGCAGAAAGTGCTAACGCATTCAGGGAGGGTGTTCGTTCAGCCAACAGCTTCTTGTTTCAGCTGTGGTTTCCTTTGGGGGTTACAAAGGCATGCAGGAACTCTGCTGCATCTTCAGTGCAAAGATAAAGCCTAGCCTTGCTCCTAGTAGTGGGGAGGAGGTTTTGAAAATACCCCATGAATAAAAATAAAAGCAGCCACTTGTTGAAATCTGCCCGTTTGCTTCAGGGCAGGCTGGGAGAGAGCATCCACAGGACCGCAGTCTCATACTGCAGGAATAGGGCTTCCAAATTACTCCTCAGTGAGAAAAACACAAAAGAAGGCCTCTTAATAGAGCGTTCAACTCTCCTCTGCAAGAACAGCCTTCTCTTGCTTAATAACGGGCAGTTGCCTGTTAATTGTTGACAAGGGAAGGAGGAGGAGCAGGCGCTGATCTATTCTCTCCGGTGACCAGTGATGGGACCTGAGGGAATGACAGGAAGATGTGCCAGGGAAGGGTTAGTTAGGGTCGTAGGGAAAAGGTTTTTCACCCAGAGGGTGGTGGAGCACTGGAACTAGTTCCTCAGGGAAGGAGTCATGGTGTCAAGCCTGACAACATTCCAGAAGCATTTGGACAACACCCTCAGGGATACGGTGTGAATGTTGGGGTTGTCCTATTCAGGGACAGGAGCTGGACTTGAAGATCCTTGTGGGTCCCTTCCAACTTTGGACATTCTAGGATTCTATGAACTCTCAACAAGATGATGACCCACTTTACCACCACCTGGCAGAAGTAGGAGGGCCAGATTTTTCTGCTCTCTCTCTACTTTTCCGAAACGAGAGTCAAGAAGATGGAGTCTGAAACACAAATGCTCTGGACACAAGCATCTCCTAGGGAGCAGTAAGAGCTGTTTCCCCAGGTTATGAGAGCACATTCTCTGGGCCTCCAAGTGTTACCAGTGCCTGGCCATGTCACGCAGTGCCCCTGCTCCCACCCAGGCCTGGACCACAAGTATTCCACCAATACCAATATGCCTAGAGCCTTGCACTGTTATCTCACCCCCTGGGATATTCTGCTTTGCTCTTGGACTGGGACCATCACCCTACACACATCCAACTTCTTAAGGTAATGGCCCTCAAGGGCCAAGCTAGTGAAGAAGCTGTCAGGAAAGGTTGTGGAGAAAAAAAATCAGAACTCCAGGTGCCTCACACTAGAAAGTATCTGGGTATGGGAAATTCAGTGATGGAAACTATTCCAAACAGCAAAAGAGATTTCAGACCAGTGTGTGCTCCATACAGTGGCCAACTTGAACAAGAATCAAAGCACAGCAAGTAAAACAAATTCTAGTCTTGAGGAATCTGTGTCACCAGAGGAAAACAGAGGGCTAAAGTTCTCTCACAAGGGCTCAGTAGATTTTATACTTATTTTGCACTGGTATGAGTCATCTCAACACCAAAATTCAATGGGTGAAAGGAGATGAAAAGCCCAGCACTCCTTGGTAAAACCTGGAGCCAAAACATATTAATCTGCCTATAACACATGATGTCTTACCAGCCTGTCTGCAACACATGGTCCAGCCTTCAAGACTGTGACCCCATCTCTCTGGATTTCAGAAGTCTTACCACATATAACACTGCTGGATCTACCAGGCACTGGAATCAGGAACAAGGGCACTTAGGACTGATTTTTGCTTTGTGCAACACATTTCATAGAATCGTAGAATGGTTCGAGTTGGAAGGGGCCTTAAAGGTCATCTAGTTCCAATTCTCCTGCCATGGGCAGGGACACCTTCGACTGGATCACATTGCTCAAACCCTCATCCAACCTGGCCCTGGACAGCTCCAGGGATGGGGCATCCATGACTTCTCTGGGCAACATGTGCTAATGCCTCACCACCTTCACAGAAAACATTTCTTCATCATATCTCATCTAAATCTCCCTTCTTTCAGCTTAAAACTGTTCCCCCTTGTCCTATCCTTTCACTCCCTGATAAAGAGCCCCTCTCCAGTTTTCCTGTAGCCCCTTCCAGTACTGGAAGGCTGCTATAAGGTCTCCCCAGAGCCTTCTCTTCTTCCTATAAAGTGGCTGCACTTCATCTCCTTCAGCCAGCTTCACTAACCTTGCTACCTCATGTCTAGAAAAGATGTTACCATGACTCAAGAGGTGTTAAGGGCTATGAAGCCACAAAGGCACCTTGTGCTAAGATAGAAAAAAGATTGTGGTTATCTCCTCCTCCTCCTCCAAGTCACAGTATCTGCTGTCAACAACTCCACCACTGCCACGTGACTTTCCAACAGGCATAAGTAACTACAGATTCAAGTAAGGTCCTGGAGAGCAGCCAGATGAGCCCAAGGCAGTGACCTGTCTGTTGCTAGGTGAGCTCAGGAAAAACTTATTCCTACAAGGTAGCTGGTATAGAGTTGGTGTTGATGGCACAGGGAAAAGCATTGCATCCCTGAGGAAATGGGCAGCAAAACCCAAACCAAGGCCTTACTCTGTCCCAAGCCTCCTTTCTGACTACAGGCAGGTTCTGCATGGCCTTCTGTGGGTTCCATCACCCTAACTCCCAGGCAGAACCCTGGTCATGACAAGAAGATAAGGTGGTGCTCTGGGAAGTCTCACCCATGAACTGAGCACTGGATGTGATGCCTGGGAAATACCTTAAATCTTAGGCTGCATGGTCATGATTTTGAGACTCTTGAATCCCACTCCAGCGGGAAAATATCATCCCATAGAGAAGTGGATTCTGGGCTGTTAGGTTGCACTGGCTGCACACCCGGTCCCAACATAGATCAGAGACACAGGACAAGAAAGCTTGTCACTTGCAAACCAGACACAAAGCCACTAGCAGAACATCTGCCCTTCTCAAGCACACGGCGGGTCTCTCAGCTCCTACCTGCAAGAAAACATGTCAGTCATTAAGGTAGTTGGGGTATCATCCAGGAAGAGATGTGAATTTGGACATCCTCGCCTTGAGGGAGGGTCGTGGAACTGAATCTTCCCTTTGCAGGTCGAAACTTCAGCCCCCTGAGCAACATTACAAGGAGGTGCAGCCATGACCACCTGCGGGGGAGGGATGTGATAGTGTAACTAGGACATACGTCAGTAACCTGAAAACTGAGGTTTTGCAGCCTCCTGTGCCAGTGATGGGATATAATATTGGACTTCTGGGTTTTTTAAATAGGCTCTGAATAACCAGGTTGCTCATCTCTCTCCTACTTGGATTTCTCAGTACAAACTGTATTGAAATACAGAGTCTATGCTCTGTGCCTGGCTGTTAGTGCGAGATCTAGCTCTGAAAAAAAAAATAGAGGTAATAAAAAGCTTGACTTTCACAGCAAAATTAGTACAAGATCTGTGTGTACATCTGTGTGCAGGTGCATGCATAGGTACACTGTCTACCCCTACACACAGCTTGAACTACACGAGCCACCTCCTGCATTGACAGGTCTTGGCATCAGTAGCGGCTGCACTCCTACACACCTTGCTCCTCCATTTCATGGTCTTTGACATTTAGGTCAGGGTAACAGCACTTCAGCACCCAAAGCAGCCAGTTTTCCAGGACAGTGGGGAGCTGGTTCAAGTTCTGCCCCCACGCCCAGCTGGAGAACAGGGATACCCTCTGCTTTATCAGCATGGATAGAATGATGGAATGGTTTGGGTTGGAAGGGATCTTAAAGATCATCCAGTTCTAACCCTCCTGCCATGGACAGGAACACCTTCCACTAGATCACATTCCTCAAAGCCCCATCCAACCTGGCCTTGAACACCTCCAGGCATGGGGCAGCCACCACTTCTCTGAGCAACCTGGGCCAGTGCCTCACCACCCTCACAGGAAAATATTTCTCCCTAAGATCTCATCTAAATCTCCCCTCCTTCAAATTTAAACCATTCCCCCTCATCCTATCGCTGATCTCCCTAATAAACAGCCCCTCCCCAGCTTTCCTTTGGCCCCTTGCAGTACAGGAAGGCTGCTCTAAGTTCTCCCAGAGCCTTCTCTTCTCCAGGCTGAACAACTTTAACTCTCTCAGCCTGTTCTCGTGTGGAAGGTGCTCCAGCCCAGTGATCATCTTTGTGACCTCCTCTGGACCCATTCTAACAGATTCATGTCCATGCAGAGGGAGAGTATCTTCCCACCACCCTTATCACCACTTAAATCCCCATAAAATAAAAACCTCCGGACACCATCAGGCAAGACTTAAGTTTGCAAGTTAGTCTTGGTGTGCCAGCTAGGAGTAGCAGAGCTGTGCCATCCAGGGTTTATAAGTTATCAAACTTATACTGTAGTCCAAGCAATGTGACACAGCTTTACAACAAGACTCGAAGTTGGACCTTCTGTGATTTGCACTCATGTTTTGTGTTGTTTCAGCTACAAATGTGCCGCCACCTCATTCCACCACGAAACCTGGCTTCCCTATCTCGATTAACACCAACAATCCTGGTGTTCGCCAGGCAGCTCGCCTTGGAGTTTACAGATACAACAACAGTTCTAACGACATCTTTCTGTTTAAGGAATTACAAATCAACAAAGCCATGGTACAGGTAAGAAGAGCCCAAACTTACGGTTGTACTCCAAACTATTTACCCGTTGACCTTCCTACAGAGCACCTAAGACATGGGAACCCTGATCCTCCTCAGGACTAATATGCATATCTAAACAGCATGTTCTGATATCACAGAGTCATGGAATGGTTTGAGTTGGAAGGGATCTTAGAAATCATCCAGTTCCAATCCCCTTCCCATGAGCAGGGACACCTTCCACTGGATCATGTTGCTCCAAACCTCATCCAACCTGGCCTTGAACACCTCCAGGGATGGGGCATCCATCACTTCTCTGGGCAACCTGGGCCGGGAGCTCACCACCCTCACAGGGAAACATTTCTTCCTAATATCTCATATACAGGAGGGATCCCTCTGCCCCATCCCAGTAATTTAGCACAAAACACTTCTATCCACACCACCACACACAGTTCACAATGTAGTACTTGATTCCTAGCCACAATTTTGGCAGCCTTTTCTCCTGCCCTGACTTTAAAGGGGGAAACTAATTTGTCTAGATCGTCAGAGGGCTGAAATACATGCTCCACGTGGAAATTGGACGCACTGTGTGTGAGAAGAGGGAGCACTCCAGCCTGGACAGCTGTCACTTCCAGAAGAAAAAAAACCTGCAACAGGTACGTGTCCAATTCCTCAGGGTACCCAGTAATTGCAGGTGGTTCCTGACCATCTCTAGCTTTACAGTCACTTTCAGGCCTGCTCTGCCATGTCCCCACATTTGTACCAGGCTCCTCTGTGCAAAGCCAGCCAGGGTGAAGCAGGGTTATCAGGGTTACCTCTCTAGCTCCAAGGCCAGCTCCTATCTGCACCGAGTTGAACCAGCCTGTCCACATTCCTAGACAAATGAGTGAAATTGGGCAGATATATAGTGTAGGTACTAAACAGATAGACTTCTTCGGTGGAGAAAATCCTTGCAGGGGCTTTCCAACTAAGACAGGATTACTTGGCAAACAGTAGTTTTCCCAGAAAAAAGGAGGCAGACAAAAAGATCCTATTCTCTCCTACCCCATCATGGCCCATAGACAGCAGCCACCTTAACTTCATAGAATCATAGAATAGAACAATAGAATCACCAGGTTGGAAAAACCTCTTGGATCATCAAGTCCAACCATTCCTACCTGCCACTAAACCATGTCCCTGAGCACCTCGTCTACCCGTCTTTTAAACATCTCCAGGGAAGGTGACTGAACCACCTCCCTGGGCAGCTTGTTCCAGAGCCCAATGACCCGTTCCGTGAAATTTTTTTCTGATATCCAGTCTGAACCTCCCCTGGCGCAGCTTGAGGCCATTCCCCCTTGTCCTGTCCCCTGTCACCTGGGAGAAGAGGCCAGCTCCCTCCTCTCCACAACCTCCTTTCAGGTAGTTGTAGAGAGCAATGAGGTCTCCCCTCAGCCTTCTCTTCTCCAGGCTAAACAACCCCAGCTCTCTCAACCACTCCTCGTAAAACTTGTTCTCCAGCCCCCTCACCAGCTTCATTGCTCTTCTCTGGACATGCTCCAACACCTCATCACCAATACCGCTTTTATTTGCAGATGCTGAGATGCTATTTTGAGGTCTGGATAACGCCTTGGTTAAATAAAGCGTATGTCCCCATTGTTCGCTGTCACTAACTACTGTTCCCCGACATGAGCCTACCTTATAGTGGATCTACCACCATGACTTTTTCCTTGTCTGGACCGCTGAGGCCAAAACTGAAGAGGGAATGACTGTACAAAATCGCCACAGAGCTTTTCTCTCAATGCACGTGGTTGTTTTTCTCCTTAAAAAAGATGCTCAAAATCTGAGTAACAAAGAAAAGACCTGCCTTGACTGAATTCATTGCTATCTGGTTGTGTATCTTTTTTTTTTCCAAAACTAAACTTCAGATAAAGGTGAGCTGTCATTCATTCAGTAGAGAGCCATCCACCCTGTCACTGAAGCTTCCAAGTAGTGTGAACGCACCCAGTAAGTACTGCTGGAGTTGCTTTATTCTGTGATAAATCTTCACACAGCTATGATGTAAACAAGCCTAAACCACAGCACACATGACTACAGTACTACTGAAAGTTTTACAACAAAGGGATGTTTTGCCTGGGGATACACACACACACAAAAGTCTTAAGCATCTCCAGTGCTCGGGAAAAGGTTACACATACCGGTCAGGAATGAGTGAGATTGAGTTGTTCTTTCTCAAGGCAAGAGTATGGCTGTCTCAAAATACATCCACAGCCCAGAAATCATAGAACCATTAGGTTTGGAAGAGACCTTAAAGATCATCCAGTTCTCATCCCCTGCCATGGGCAGGAACACCTTCCACTAGAACACGTTGCTTAAAGCCTCATCCAACCTGGCCTTGAACACCTCCAGGGATGGGGCAGCCACCACTTCTCTGGGCAACCTGGGCCAGTGCGTCACCACCCTCACAGGAAAATATTTCTTCCTAATATCTCATCTAAATCTCTCCTCTTTCAGCTCAAAACCATACTCCCTTGTCCTATCCCTGCACTCCCTGGCAAAGACCTGCTCCTCAGCTTTCCTGGATCCTGTTTTGGTACTGGAAGGCTGATCTCAAAGGGGTTAGCAGTGATCTCAATCCCTCTTCCACTTCAGCTGGGTGCTTCACAGAATGTCAGGGACTTCCAACCATGCTGCCAGCTCCAGCCAGAACAGGCCAGAGAGATTCACATTTCTTCCTTCAGCCAGCAGGACGGACTGGTGCTCAATAACAGACATCATCATCCTTTCCGCCTGCCACAGTGGGAGCGAGAAGGCAGTAAGCACACGTCAACGGTCTCCCACGTGTGACTCTGAGTCTCTGGGACACAGAGCTACTTCTCACCATGCCCTCACTGAGTCACTTCCACATGTGCTAAACAAGAGTTAAATGGTGCACCTGGCATCCTGCAGGCTGACAAACCCATCATGCTCTTCCTGCTCTCTCAAGGAAAAGGCAGCAAGATTGGTTGGATGTCTCTGTCCAAACAGGCTTGTATAGCAGCATGTTTTACATAAAACTGTTGCCAGCATTTCCTGCAACGCAGATGAGCTCACTGCAACCACCACAGTGTGAAAGCAGGCAAGTACCTCCTGAGAAAGACAGATCAGCCTTATGTTTATAGCTGCAGCAAAGTGTTTACTGTAACACTGCAATAAGAGAAGCAGACTGGAATAGCAGCATCCATCATCCCTCCTGCGTAAGAGTTATCATAAGCACCAAAGAAAAGAGCAGAGCTAAAGCCAGCTGAGCTCTCTGTACCCCTCCAGAGCATTTTGCTGAGGAAGGATCTAGGCAATTTGGGAGCCTTGCATCAGAGGACACTGCTAGCACTCACCTAAAAGAACTGCTGCTAAGTACCATTTAATCGCAACGACATCCAGCAGTCAAAAAGTCAACGTGTCTATCCTCTGCGTCTCTGCTAGAATATGCAGCAAGGTTAACTGTTTACCAGTTCACTACAGGGCTAATCCTTGACAATGCCCTTACAGAGTTTGCTGAGGGTCTGGCATCTATTCCAGGGTACAAAGACAATTAAATAAAAATAAATATTTCTAGTAAAGATTCAGGACACGAGGAGAGATGAGAAAGTTGCTCCTGCCAGCCCCAAATGATGGGGAAGAGGAAACAATCCCATTAAGAACTTCTAGGACAACCAAAGTGGATGCTTCAGAGGTACAGGTTCACACAGGAGTGTTCCAGACAAGGTGAAGGAGCTGCTACCTTCAGCTTCAAATCTCTCTCCAGTATGCTGGAAGCACTATGCTCGGTGTATGATATATTTCCTTGGTTCATTTGCTTACAAGGATACTTACCCTCATCTGAACCAGAGTTCCCTAACAGTTTGCCGCATGGAGGGACTGGTTGCACGCTAAGCCCTCCATGCACCGTGCTATTTAAAACAACCTTCACCAGAGCTTTATGGTGCCCAGAGATCCTCAGACAGAGGCCTGCATTTGCTCAAAAGCTCTGCTATGCAAATATTTCTTCTCACACTCCTATTTTTTAAATTGCATGGGAAAAACTCCCTGGCACCAAAACATAAAGCAATGCTGAGTGACAGACTTTCCATTTAGCATTCTCTTCACATCAGCAGCTCCATGTTAAGACCTGGAAGGCTCTTCTATACCAGTTGTACACAACCTGATGGACCTCCTGAATGTGCCGACAGCTGGGAGAATCATGCATGGAGCTGCATGTGACCAAGACAAGGTTTAACTGGCAGGAGCTAGATAAGGATATTGGAGGAAGAGACTTCTATATAGCCAACTACAATCATTTAGTGCTCAATTTTTCAGTTCCTACATAAAGCAAAGCAGCAAAAATGAGCTGCCCTATGAGCTTATTCTTTTACAGTACTCTGTTTTCTAAGCAAGTTAGATGAGAAGGTCCAAGCGTCAGCATCATTTGAGGTGCTGAGGGGCACTGATAGGAATGGTTGGACTAGATGATCCAGTGGGTCCTTTCCAACCTAGTGATTCTCTGATTCTATCATCAGCTTTCCGTTGTGATCAATGAGCAGACGGCCCAAGACGCTTAGGAGGTCATAATCCCATCTCCAAAGGTTACCACCACAAAGAAGCCTCAGATTTAAAGGAATGTGATTTATGTTAAGGCTTTGCAACCACTTTCATCAGCTGTTTATACTGTGATACCAATCTTTGCATAAAGGTGTCAGGGACGCAGGTGAGTTCTCTTCCAGTAGATCTCCTACAGGAGAATCATAGAATCATCAGGTTGGAAGAGACCCACCGGATCATCAAGTCCAACCATTCCTATCAAACACAAACCATGCCCCTCAGCACCTCGTCCACCCATGCCTTAAACACCTCCAGGGAAAGTGACTCAACCACCTTCCTGGGTAGCCTGTTCCAGTGCCCAACGACCCTTTCAGTGAAAATTTTTTCCTAATGTTCAGCCTAAACCTCCCCTGGCGGAGCTTGAGGCCATTCCCTGTTTGCTCCAGAAAAGGGACAAGGCAGTCAGTGGTGGAATAGCATTTTAAATAGCTTCAGAATTATGATCATAGAATCATAAAGGTTGGAAAAGACTTCTAAATCATCCAGTCCAACCATCAGTCCAACGTCACAGTGCCTACTAAACCATATCCCAAAGTGCCACATCTAAATACTTTTTTAACTCCTCCAGAGACAGAGACTCCACCACTGCCCTGGGAAGCCTCTTCCAATGCTTCACCACTCTCTCAGTAAAGAAATTTTTCCAAATATCCAAACTAAACCTCCCCTGGTACAACCTGAGGCCATTTCCTCCTCTCCTATCTTCTTGATACTTGTGCCTTGCAGAAAAATCTGTTCCACCAACAAGGCGAACCAAAACACATCTTTAAAATGCACAGCTCTGGTGTACTCCAGCTCAGTTCCTTTTCCTTAGGCAGTTTTACTGCAGGGCTTCATGCTAAAGCAAAGATTTTCCCAAGCTCTTTGGGAGACCCAAGCACTCTTCTCCAATTCCACATCCCATGGTCTGTTCCAAAAGAAGCTTGGGTAAGACACAGGAAATATCCTCAGACTCCACTGGGACAGGAGCAGAGAGGGTTTCCTTCCCTCTTGGAGAGCCATAGCCACTTTATCCTGGCACCAGGATAAACAATCTCACCCTGACAAAATCTTTGGATAATGCTGTGAATGCTCCTCCTTCTTTCAGTGTGGGCGATGTGTCCACACTAAAGAACCAGCTTCAGAGCTGAAAAAGTGTCATGTTCCTGTATTGATACCATCAAGTGAGAAAACAGAGCTGGTTTTTTTCCAAGCTTGACTTATGCCAGCTTTCCCCATTGCTCAAGGCAAATGTGTCACCATCCAGCTGAAACTGTAACATGCCCTTGACTCACTCTTTGTGGAAGCAGAATGAGCCTGTAAAAGCAGCTTTTATGTGAGCACCAGGAAGAGTTTACACCAGTTCGTTCATTCCAGGGGCATTTTAATGCTGCTGTGTTATTAGGGGAGGAACCATTAGGGATTAAAAGCACCCAAGCTTCCACGAAAATACTATTTTTAAGCACCCCTTATGTCGAGTAATGAGAGAGTTGCGTATCAGTCAACTTGTTTCATCTGGGTTCTACAGCAGACCACCCTACTTCTGCATACAAAGGATGGACCATCAAGATCCAGAACTGCAACACAGCCAACACTGTCTGAGCTCAGGAAAAGTATTCCTTTCAGCTCTGCAGACTTTGGGTCTCCTTGGACACACCCTGCATTCAAATGTATGTAGATATATGTCATAAGACCCTTAAACTGTACAATGACACCTCTTCCTGGTACTGCAATTCTACCTTGGTTCCCCGCCAAAGTTGCAGCCATCATAATAGTAACTGGCTGCTTTTCAATTTCAGTGGCCATGGAGGTATGGGCAATTTTGGGCCAGATATTTCTCTCACCACGAAGCATCAAACATACTGACTTTCTCTTAGACCTTGGTGCCTCACCTGCTGCCATCCCACTGTGCTTCAGGCTGAGCTCTAACTTGCAGGGCTAAACACAGCGCTGAAAAACCTTGCAAGCAAGCTTCAGGTCACTCTCAAAACACAGGAGACAGCCAGATCACTTCCCTCTGAGGAAAATATTGACCTATATTTATGCCCATAAAGCTCCAGCTACAAAGGAATGTAAAGGTTCTTATGACAAATAAGATAATAATAATAGCGTTATAAAATAATAATCATCTAACAGCTTGGGTTGGGAGGGACCTTAAAGCCCATTCAGTTCCAATCCCCCTGCCATGCGCAGGGACACCTCCCACTGCATGAGGGTGATCAAAGCCTCATCCAGCCTGGCCTTGAACACCTCCAGGGATGGGGCAGCCACCACTTCTCTGGGCAACCTGTGCCAGTGCCTCGCCATCCTCACAGGAAAACACTTCTTCCCAAGATCTCATCTAAATATCTCCTCTTTCAGCTTAAAATAATGGCCTGGTTAAGCAGCCTATCACCATGCAAAATTTGTTCTTAGAATCACATTAAGTTGTGTCACACCCATAGTTTACATTCACTGCCTTACAGCCTTCAATCGTCATTATTTTTCACAGGGAACTGCGGACTGACTGGACCTCTACCCAGTGGGCTCTGTTTGTGAGGCTCTGTTTTGACAGGCTTTAATCACTCTGAGAAATTAAACTGAGAACTGCACACCCTGTCTAAAGGCTTAATCTTTGGACAAACTCATTTAGACTGACAGCTATTCCGCTGCTTTTCAACCAAGCACAGACAAGAACAAGGAAAAATTTCTAAGGCACAGGGCAGAAACAATGTCAGGCAGGGCAAGATATCAGAGAATACAGAGACCTTTATGGGCATTAATTCCTGCTTGCCTCTGCGCTCTGCTCCCTGCTCCCAGAATTCCTGTCCTGCCCATGGGTCAGTGCAGAGCCTTTTGTCTGCCTGCAGTTATTTCGAATGCAGCTGTAGCTAGAGGCCTGCTCTGCGCAGCTGGAGATGACCAGACAGCAAAAACTCACTCCACCAGTCAGAATGGAAAAGTAGTGAATGAACGTCTGTGAGATACCAAGGCCAACAGAGAACTCAAGCCCCCAAGGCATCAGCTCAGCTTACTTTCTGCTACAGCACCAGTTTTCACTGCTGACTTGCTGGGTTTCATAGGCAAATTCCTCCAGGCAGACTATTGTGCAGCCAGCTCCAACGCCTTCATGGTGTCCTGCCTTCTTTCCTGACTGTGGCACTTGGCAGAACAACCCTTCCTGCTACTGCAGGATTAAAATAAGAGCTCAGAAGGCAACAACTCCAGTGACCAAGGGCACTGGAGTTAGGGGAAGCTGCCTTTGGGCTTCAGGTCTGCCATGATTCAGAGCAGCCCTAAAGAGAAGGACTTGGGGGTGCTGGCGGGTGAGAAACTCAACAGGAGCCGGCAATGTGTACTCGCAGACCAGAAAGCCAACCATATCCTGGGCTGCATCAAAAGAATTGTGACCAGCAGGATGAGGAAGGGGATCCTCCCCCTCTGCTCTGCACACATGAGACCTCACCCGAAGCCCTGCTTTCAGTTCTGAAGTCCTCAGCAAAGAAGGATATGGATCTGTTGGAGTCCAGAGGAGGCCATGAAGATCATCACAGAGCTGGAGCACATCCCACATGAGGACAGGCTAAGAGAGTTGGGGTTGTTCAGCCTGAAGAAAAGGCTCTGGGAGACCTTAGAGCAGCCTTCCAGTACTGAAAGGAGCTACAGGAAAGCTGAGGAGGGGCTTTTCATCAAGGAGTGCAGGGACAGGGAGAGAGGGAATGGTTTTAAGTTGACAGAGGGGAGATCTAGATTTAGGGAAAAATGTTTTCCTGTGAGGATGGTGAGGCACTGGCCCAGGCTGCCCAGAGAAGTGGTGAATGCTCCATCGCTGGAGGTGTCCAAGGCCAGGCTGGATGAGGCTTTGAGCAACCTGATCCAGTGGGAGGTGTCCCTGCCCACGGCAGAGGGCTGGAACTGGATGGCCTTTAAGGTCCCTTCCAACCCAAACCATTCTATTATTCTGTGATTAACCATTTCTACTCTTCTTGCTGCTGCCCCCAAAATACCTATGCCTAGCCACCATCTGACAGTTTGGATTAGACCAATCAAAACTCACACCAGACAAAGCCACACTGTTAGGTACCTCTCATATTTGCCATTCTGTTCCCTTTCTGCAGGAAAAGCAAATTATTCACATGACCTCTGGATCTCCTGTACTTGCAACAAAAGCTCAAAGAGAACTGAAAAACACTCAAGAACTTTCTGGTGGGATTACAGGATCATCAGTGTACTAAATTAGTCTCCAACAGTGGCCAGGAAGGAGTGAGGTGGTAGAGAGGAGAAAAAACCAAAAAAGTCCCAAGAGACTCCTCCTCATATCTTGTATCCCTCTTGAGCACTAGCAGCACTACAACTTATTTTCTTTCCCACTTCATAACTTTAGGGACAGTATGTTAAAAAGGAATTGGCATGCCAAAACAGCCAAGGCCTGCTTTGCTACAAAAGACAGCACAGGCTATTCAGTTCAATACTCTGGCAGGTGAATCACTAGAGGTAAGTACACAACAGGCAAAGCTCTGCTTGTCCTGGGGCTACCAAAGCACCAGCACAGAAGAAGCCTCAGAATGGACTTGCTTTTGCAAAGCCAATTTAAGATCCCATCATGTTCAACCAGAATGGGAGAAATAGCTGCAAGGGCTGGCAAAGTAACTCACCTCAAGAGCCTGCCCTCTGCTGGGTTTCCCCAGAAAGAGATGCTGCAAGTATGTCCCATTCTCAGCCCTTCAAAGTTCCCTCCCATAGCAGCAAGTCCGTCATCCCGGATCCCAGGTCACACCTCTCCACCCTTTCAGTCTTACACAGTATCACTCGTACTCCATCCACAAACTATTAAAACGGGGTTCAGCTGAACCAACAGTCAGAGCCTCCAGCAACATCCACCAGGCTTTTGCCTCTTACTGAGCTCCTTCCCAAATCCAGTAACCTAAAGGGCTCGCAGCGCCTCGCCAGTACAGGAACAACTCAGCCTGACCCAGCAACCATCAGCTACTACCCACAGGACTGCTACAGTCTGGTAGTAACACAGAACAAGGTAACAGCAGCACTAACAGCAGAAAATCAATTTCATTTGCATTTCCCTCCATTAATAAGGACAAGAACAGGACAGTGAAAGCTGATGACACTTGTAACATCACCTTTCCCTTCTCTGGTGCTTTTCATTATATATCAAGCAAATCTTTATTATTTCCTTTTCAAAGGTGAGGAAATTGAGCAGGAGCGTAACTTTATGTTTGACTATCACCCAGTGGCAGAAAGAGAAAGAGCAGCAAAATCTACAAACCCAGAACAGGAATCATTCCACTAAATCACACAGCTGCTGAAGTAACCCCTTTAGTTCTTCAAGACAAAATCTCTTATTTTAAATGTAACAGAACAACTTTTCCTTAGTAGTAGTCGACAGAAAAGCATTCTCTGCATTTACCAAGCAGAGTAACTCTTAACAGAGGAAGTAAGACATTTCATCCAGAGATGTCAGAAAGCATCCATGAGCTCCTACCACATTCCAAGATCTTCCACCAAAGCCATCATTACCAGATTTAACTGGGGCCCTTTCAGTCCACATTCATCTTCAGATACCAACCTTCCCCAAAACCTTTACTAGTTCTCCATAAAACACATGCTGAAGAGGATTCCTGCAGCTCACCCTCTTCCCTCCCATGTCTCTCAAGAATGGCCACTACTGATTTACAGGACCTGGTAAACACAAAGGAAATACAAGTGACCCATTTTAACGCCCCCTGGAATCAGTCTTTAATAAAAGAGAAAATGCAGCTTTCATTCATTAGCCAACCACAATGCTATAAAGAAAGACAGTAGTCCAGAGATAATGATCAAATTTGATTCTGCATGTTGATTAACAGTTAATTGTAGTTTCTGTTGTTGATTACAGAGGCTGGAATTGAAGAGACCCGAATGGCGTAACTAGATATCTAGGCATGTTCTGGATATTGCTGCCTCTAGCACAGCACCATTGTATGACATGAGAACATTCACTGTAATCACTCCTAAAAAGGAGGTCCTAAACCAGAAATAAACACATGCAAGACACCCTCTTCAATCCAAATCATACACAATTTGATTCCACACATCACAAATCCTTCCAGTGTAAGACAGTTGCATTACAGCTGACACATGATGTCTGTTTAATATGACTCCAAACAGGATTGGGTGTGGAATAGCAATGAATTTTCTTTAAGGAGCATATAACTTATGAAGAGTACGAAGGTGTCTCATCATACTCCTTGGATACTAAAATACATGTGCCAATTCCAAAGCAAAGGCAGTTAAAACAAGGAAGAGCACACATACAGCGAGCTGTGCGTTTTCCTGTGGCAACACAACAGTCCTATCACATGTTACCAGACTGCCTTTCACTCTTTGTCCTTGGTCACACACTGCCTCAAACCCATTCTTCCTTCGTACCTCTGGAGCATTCTAGGACAGTGGCACTTTATTATGGATGAACAGTTAAACATGCTGAAGATTGAGTCTGCAGATAAATGGAGAGCGGAAGGAGCCCAGGTAGAGATATCCATTGTGCTCATGTGCCTCGCTAACATAAGCTGCTGTCACTCCATTGGGATCATGAAAGCTTCTTCTGTAGGATCCCGTCTCACTAAGTTCAACAACAAGGCTGTATTTGGGCACAAACTTTGTCACAGTTTCCTGACCCAGCAACTAAAATAAAAGGAAAAAAGAGAATTAACAACAAAACATTTTATTCTCCACCATTAGGACTCAGACACTTACGCGGTCTCCTTGGAAGAAGCAGCTACGAACATAAGCACACGTTTTAAGTACACATTATTACACAGGCTTAACACATTGACATCTGAAAATAAACCTCAAAAATCAAAAAGAGACCAGCACAGCAGCAGACTCTACTCCAGTGCTAGGCTGGAAGGATGTCCCCACAGAAGATCTTAACCTGGAGAAGAGGATACTGAGGGGATATCTCAGTTCACAGCTTCCTCACAAGGGAAGGAGGAAGAACAGACACTGATCCCTTTTCTCAGGCCACCAATGATAGGACCTGAGAGAATGGCGGGAAGATGCGCCAGGGGAGGGTTAGGTTGGATGTTAGGAAAAGGTTCTTCACCCAGAGGGGGATGGAGCACTGGAACAGGCTCCCCTGGAAAGTAGTCATGGCACCAATCCTGACAATATTCCAGAAGCATTTGGACAATGCACTCAGACACATGGTGTGAATGTTGGGGTTGTCCTGTGCAGGGACAGGAGTTGGACTCGATCCTTGTGGGTCCCTTCCCACTTAGAACATTCTAGGTTTCTAAGACATCAGCTTGTTCTGGTGCACTGATGTCAACCAGCAGGCACCACACCCTGCTCCCCACAGCATCAGTTTAAGGCTCCTGCACTGCACCAAGAGAAACAATAGGTTTTATAGGGACAGCACAGAGTTTGTTTAACCAAAACGGGACTTCAATCCTACACATTGCATGTTGATTGCAGTTGTTTGGTTTATTTTTTGAGAATGGAAATATTTCCTAGTCTTTGTACTATTGAAAAAGCACCAGGCCATTTCTTTAGCATCAGATATCCCTTAAAAAATACATTATGCTTGCTCATCCTCATCCTAAAGCAGGATGTGATATAACAGACATATTGAGTCAGAACATAGTGTCACCTAGCAGCATATACAACATACACACTGTCTCTTAGGATGCCCAGGGCAGTCATTAGAAGAGGACAGATTTCCCAAATGCTCTCCGGACACCTGGCAATAAGTAGTTTAGGCACTTCTGGTACAAAGGTGAAGTCCTCACATATTCCAATGTAGATCCTGTGTTTCCACATGGACAGGTATCTTTCTTTCCTGAGATCAAGATGGAAGGCAACTTAAGAGAGGTGCACGTGCTACTCTGAGAAGGTAACATTAACATTAGCTTTACAACCTATAGTTATGTAAGGACTGTTCTCCTCGGGGACAACCACAACAGCACTAAAAAAGATCTTAAAAATCTTCCTGGGAAGAGGAAGAAACAGGACAAACAAATATTTATAACTTCCATTCCTATATTAATGGTATTTTTTTGGGTTTTTTTACCTTAAATATCATCCTTCTAATCCATGGCTTTTCAGACAAGAAATCCAACAAAGAAAATCCAGGATTGGGCCGGACAGCTGCCATAGCTACCCAATATCCTCCAGAGCTGCTTAACCTAATATTATCCGGAAGGCCGGGCATATTCTCAACAAACATATCTGCTCCACCTTTCATCAGCCCAGACACATAATACCTGCAATTACAGACAGTAGGATTATGACATGTTAACTCAAGTAGTTCAAGTAGTAGATAAAAGTCCCAAAAGGAATTCACTTAAAAAAAAATAATTCTTTTCCTTATTTTGGTACAGGGAAACACAGCACAGTCACATTCCCCATAAAGTCAGTTTACTTCACTGCACTCATGATGGAAAGACGATGCAGTCCAGATGTTAACAGTGAAAGAAAAAATTAGGTATTAAGGAAGGCCACCTTCTTTGCCATTGATAAGAAGGCATGAAGAGCATGTAGGGGTTTTCTTTCATCATTCAAATCATTATTCAAACAATCTCTAAGCTGAGAGTAGCAGGAATTTCAAAGGCATACTCACCTCCTAATTCTAGCCATGGTTGTCTCCTGGACCAGGACAAAGTCTTCTGCAGGAGAGAGCTGGACGCCATTGGGAAACCTCAGCCCCACCATTAAGACTTTCACTTCTTCCGTTACTGTGTCATATTCAAGTAGCCTAAAAAGAAAGCACTATATGTGGGTTTGAGTGAAGACAAAATATTTATTAGTCTTGGTTTCACTTTCCAGGCATTCTACCTTCTCTCACACGCGCAGGAGACAGAAAAGCAGAACAGCCAGCAAGCATTTGTTTATGAACATAGGAAAAATACTAAGCCACTTGAGATTCATAGAACGGCTTGAGTTGAAAGGGACACCTCCTCCACCGGCCGGGACGCCTCCCACTAGATCATGTTGCTCAAAGTCCCATCCAACCTGGCCCTGAACACCTTCAGGGATGGGGCATCCAGGACTTCTCTGGGCAACCTGTTTTGGCAGCATTCATGAAGGATTTGGGCTGACCATAACACTAACACCTTCTCTTTTAAAACAGATGTTCCATGCAAGTCCTCTCAAAGGAGCAAGAGGGATCTCTTACTTCACCGCAGGACTCATTAGCAACATCCATACACTCCCTCACCCTCTCCTGGGCAATGCACAGGTGGTTCATAAAGAGAAAAAGCTTGAAGTCCAAGGAAGTGGTGAAGTCAGGGCCTTCAAGAAAGCTGAGGAGGGGCTCTTTATCAGGGAGTGCAGAGACAGGAGGGGCTCTTTATCAGGGAGTGCAGAGACAGGACAAGGGGGAATGGTTTTATGCTGAAAAAGGGGAGATGAAATCTTAGAGAGAACTACTTTCCTGTGAGCGTGGTGAGGCACTGGCCCAGGTTGCCCAAAGAAGTGGTGGCTGCCCCATCCCTGGAGGTGTCCAAGGCCAGGCTGGATGAAGTTTTGAGCAACCTGAACCTGTGGGAGTTGTTTCTGCCCATGGCAGGAAGGCTAGAACTGGATGAGCTTTAATGTCCCTTCCAACCCAAACAATTCCATGATTCCATAACTTCACTCCTACAGCTGAGCTTACAGTAAGTTAAATGCCTTGGGGAGGAGATACTTGCCGCCCATCATCTGTGCCTTCCATAAGCAAGAATAAGTAATCCCGTCTTTGCCATTTGCTACTGGAGTCGGTGAAGTAGATTTTCCTCCCATCTCGGGTCACTGTAAGATCATTCACAAATGCTAACTTCTGACCTTCAATTGGCGTTTTGGTTGACACCAGCTCTTTTGTTTCACCTGATTACAAAAAGAAGGAGGAAATAAAAGGGTATACAAGGCAATCTTTTGTACGTCCTGCCTTGGAAATGAGTTCAATACTAACATGAAATTAGCAGGCACTTCACTTTTTTCCCCATTTGTGGTTCCGTTAAGTAATGAGGTTTTGGGTCGTAATGGAACAATGCTAAACATGAATGACCCAGAGAAAATACTCTTCAGAAAAACT
Source organism: Phaenicophaeus curvirostris (assembly GCF_032191515.1). Classification (NCBI taxonomy): domain Eukaryota; kingdom Metazoa; phylum Chordata; class Aves; order Cuculiformes; family Cuculidae; genus Phaenicophaeus; species Phaenicophaeus curvirostris. The sequence continues at coordinate 106,957,492 of NC_091393.1, read as the reverse complement.
GAAACAGTAGATGATGTTCCCTATTGATGTGCCAGACTTTTCACATTTCTGAGCCCATAGCACAGACTTAGGTCCCAATCTTGTAGAAGGATCCAGACAAGCTAATCACTACCTCGTCTTTCCCCATAAATCTGTACATACAAGGAGTGCTACATTTTAAATGTTGTAACACCAGCAGGTGCACTGAACTGCTCTGTCACATACGATCAGACAAATTAAGGTCAAATATCTACAAATTAACCAAAATCTATTGAAGTCCCCTTTGGGCACGGGGACTGGGTTTGTTTGTTCACTTGTTTTTGTCATGATTGAGCTACTATGGCAGCTGTCTGTTATCCAAAGGGGACACCTTGATCCAGAGCCACAGTCTAAGCTCCTCAATTACATCTCACCTACTGTCTACTCACCTCCATCTCCCCACCTCAAGGCAATTTGGAAATGCTGTCAGAAAAAAAATCAACGCTACATGAAAGCAACTATTCCTTTTTGACAGCACAGCTCCTAAAACGGAGATCTGGCTCAGAGATGTCCAACAAAGGACATGATGCAACAGCACCTTCCTCATCAGGAAGGAGCCACTTGACCTTCAGCCATACCAAAATAGATCCTTCTTCATTCGCTGTAGATTAGGGTCACAGGAAAGTTAAGAGCTCTTCACTACCACACAGCGAGATCAAGGCAGAAACAAGAGCACAGCAAACACAAAAGCACAAAACCAGAAATGTTTGTTGTTTTTTTCTCTTTATGAAAACTGAAACAGCTGCTCAGAGCTTTATTCATGGATCCTGAGGTACCAATTTTGACAACCAAAAGCATACATGACCAGAAGATAAGCCACTGCTAACTCTGATCCAGACAGATATAGAGAGGAAGCGTTTCCTATAATAAAATTAATATCAAGTTCTCATGGTATATTTCACCCAGACTGCTCCAAACCACTTTACAAAGAAGGCAGGCATCGTTTTGCTTGCAGTGTCTGGCAAAACAGCAAATGAAGCCCAGATTTGTCAGTGGAAAAGAACTGAGCAGGAAAGTCATACCTGTACCAGGATCAACTTCATAGAGTCCATAATAAGCATCTGCCACAAAAAGGGTGTTATTTGGCCCCACTCTGATGCCAAGCGGCCTTCCACATGTTGGCTCATCTTCACGAGTTCCTTAGGAAACAATTTTAAAATGGTTTTCTAAATAGAAATAAATACAAGGCATTCAAAAGCAGCTTACACAGGTCAGAGGGTAGCTTAACAAAAAACTGCACACATTCACTGAAGAAATTATTCTTTCTTTCCTAGTTGTGCATGGAACAGATATTCCCATGTTTTCACCACTGCAGAGATAATCCTATAATTTGCCAGGCTAGGAGTTATATCACAGGTGCCCCAAGCAGGGCTGAAATGCCAGAAAATTGGATTTAATTAAATGCTTCCTCTCAGATAGAAACGAAAAATAAAAACATGCATGTACACCTTGAAACTTTCCTTTTACACAAAGGTCTAATGCTGTCATGAAACAGCCGGTTTCAAGACGGACACATAAGATTTCTACATGAGGAAGAAGGGGAAGATTGCGAACCTGAAAAATTGATGTCTGCTTGAGTCCTGAAGAACTAGAAAGTTAGAACATCTGTAGCCTGACAGATGACCAAGATAAACTTCTTCAGAAGGTACTCGTCTATAGCCTTTCCACTTCCCTCCCCAGCTCGAGCAGGGCAACACAGAAGTCTAAGCTCCCCACTACATCTCTGGCCCCAAAGAAATAGGACAGCATAACTTTCCCACTTCTCCCAAGCAGTACAAGTCCAATAGAAATGAGCAGTGGAAAGGCAACTCTACATACCCATCCCAACCCACATTCACACCTAAGGAGCAGCTGGAAGTCCAGCATCCTATCAGCCAGCAGCAGACTTCATTAGCTGTTAGCACCAGGGCTCTCCTACCTGTTGGGCAGGCAAGAGAGCTCTTCCAAATCAGTCCAGAGCCCAATCACATGAACATCCATGTAAAATTACACAGTTAAAATGCCGAAAGTGTGAGCTACATGAACAGCAACAGTTCCTACCCATAATTTCTCTCTAACTGGCAACCAGCGCAAGGCTGCAGAAACTCATGTAAGCTACCACATCTTTACCATAAATAAAACTGACAGTTTCAACAAACAGCAGCCAGGTGGCACTGAGATGCCCAGTGTTGAGCTTCCCCATAGAAATGGTTGTTAATAAACAAGCCACTATCACTTTTTCCTCACTCAGTTAAACGCCATTAAATGAAGCAAATAAGTGGTTCAGAAAGAGAAGGAATAACTGCAATGTAGCAGTGAGAAAACTGAAATATCATGACCAGTGGAAGAGGGGAATACGGAGGGGCTCTCTATCAGAGAGTGCAGGATAGGAGGAGGGAGAATCGTTTTAAGCTGAAAGAGGGGAGATGTAGATGAGATCTTAGGAAGAAATGTTTTCCTGTGAGGGTGGGGAGGCACTGGCACAGGTTGCCCAGAGAGGTTGTGGCTATCCCATCCCTGGAGGTGTTCAAGGCCTGGTGGGATGAAGTTTTGAGCAACATCATGGAGTGGAAGGTGTCCCTGCCCATGGCAGAGGGGTTGGAACTGGATGATGTCTAAGGTCCTTTCCAATCCAAACTATTCTATGATTCTATGATATGCACTTGCATGAGCAATCCAGACAGAACAACAGTTTAATCAACACAAACCCTGACCCAGATGTTTTCAGACACACTATGTTCAGGTGCTGTCACTCACCACAAGGACCATGGCCAATCCTGGCTACTGTGTGTATTTCTCCATCTTCAATTTTGATAATCTTCCCATCAGCTGTCCCAGTAAACAGCACATCTACAAAAACAACCAACGTGGTAAGCTTGATGACAAAACTGGAGTGGCAAACATCCTTCTACACAATCCATCTCATAGCATGAAGCAGAGCTCACATTTAACATATAGTAACAGAGTCTTATTCAGTCATAGCAGAAGAATAAAGAGGGAAAGGGAAAAATGAAGGTAAATAAGAATATTTGACTTAATTTCTTCCAACTCAAAGAGAAGAAAAAAATTAAGCCTTAGGAGTTATAAGTAGGGGTGAAAAGTTTTATATCCCATAAGTGCTCCAAAAGTTTGGTTAAAGGTGGATGTAGCAACTTAATGACTTGATTCATCCCTCTGGTCAAACGTCTACATCACCATAACACATGATCAGATGCTGCACGCATCTCACCACTCTTTAAAGACAGACTGACCACACACATCTTCTCATCCTCATACAGCTTACAGTGGCTGCTGGGCACCCACCAATGCCTGTATTGTATCTGTTCTAGAGAAGAATTACAAAAACCAGAGCTAAAAGCATTGCCAAATCACTGTTTTCATGCCAAACCATGTGACAGCATTAAGACTGATTCACAAACAACACAAACATTTCTATATAACCAAAGTGAAAGACCATTGGATTAGTAGACCCCACTGCTTGGACTTTTCCACCTCCAATTTGAATGACATTTTAAGTTTGCTAATTACACTTCTACAACGATATAAAAAGACTCCAACATTTATTCATATAGAACTTATTCCAAGACAGGTTGATTATTTCACCCACAGGTCAACTGTCCTCACAGGAACGTTTCCTTAAAGAGTTTTCAATGAGACTGATGAAAATAAGTAACAGAAAGCAATCAGTGGCTTCAGGTATGCCCTTCAACACATTGTTAACAGAGATAGGAAGACAAAGCATAATGGAAGGAATTTACAGTAGTTTCTTGCTGGTTAAAACAATTTTTTAATATTTTACTGATTTATTAGAAGATACAGCAGAACAGAAATAAATGATACGGCTACTAAGCACATCCCATACTGAAGGATGCTTCAGTAAAGGCCTTGCTTCCAACTCTCACACCTCCTCCTTTTCACATTGAAACAGTCATGGACTAATGTCAAGAGCAGTTCCCAGCCTTACCCCTTTCAGGAGGCACAGGCAACAGCCCCTGCACAAAGCTGCTTTCTTGCTAAGTGAGTGTCTACCCATTATAAGCTTGGCCACCTCATTGGGAAACTCCTCAGAGCCTTTGTGATGTGGTGAAAACAAACGTGCCATAAGAGTGGAGTACAGGATGGCACCTGTCGTACATGCAACACATGCTATTTATCAAATTATGATCTTTTTCTCTGATATAAGCAAAAATTAGCACCACAAAACTCATAGACAGCATTAAAAGGATAGACAGCACTCTGTAAATATTAATTCCCAGTTAACAGCAGGCCAAATGTAGAACAGGACCACCTCCTCCAGACATAAGCAGGCCCCAGGCTCCATTGATGACGCTTTCAGTCCCAGAAGTAAGGTATTTTTAATCCAGCACGAAGATTAGTATTGCGCTGATGAAAGAGGTGAGAAGAACTATAGAGCAGTCAGGTTCTGCTGCAAAAAGTCACTTTTTTTTAAAACCTCCATATTCAAAATAGCTTGAGAGTTTATTATCTAAGAGCTATGTTGCTGAGCAAATCAATGGAGCAACATTCGAAGACCCTTCTTTAAAAGTTTATTTTGGCAGTGCTTACCCCCAATATTGGCAATGGACTCCGGTCCAACCAGCTGGTTTTCCCATAGCCGCTCAGCTTTTCGTAACTCGACATTGGGCTCTAGCACGCCTGTCAGGAGAGGAGGCTCCTTCAAACTGCAAAAAAAGGGCACAAACCTCATGTTCCTTCATGCAAATCTGCAAACACTCTTGAGCAATATATTGGATTGATTTTTTATTTTTTTCCCCAGTTTGCCAACTTCTGCAAACCTGACCTCTGTTTTACAGTATATATCAAGAAAGAAAACCCAGCTGACATGGATCATAATTTTCTGGTTCTGACGATCAGAAAAATTACATTTATGTGTTCCAAAGAGATACATGGATATCTATACAGCTTTAAGTCCAACAAGTTGTAGTAAGGTGGATGCCGGTTCCTTCTGCCAAGCAAGGAGTGACAGGACAAGTGGAAACAGCCTCAAGTTGCACCAGGGGAGGTTTAGATTGGATATTAGGAAAAATTTCTTTATTGCAAGAGTGGTGAAGCATTGGAAAAGGCTGCCCAGGGAAGTGGTTGAGTCTCCATCTTTGGAGGTGTTCAAAAAAACATGTAGCCATGACACCATGGGACGTGGTTTAGTGACATTGGGGTGATGGCTTACAGATCTTTTCCAACCTCAAGGATTCTACAATTTTAGCACATTCCCAGCTCATCTACTATACACAAAGGCAAAGGATTTCAGCATGGCCACAACATAAAAGAATAACTGCTTCTTTATTCATCTGAAGGATTTGTTTGTATAAAACCATTTCTCCTAAGTAGATACATGCAAATTTTTAAACAGAAGTATTTCAGAATTTAAAAGCCTGTCATTTAACACTACTCTGAGATCTGACAGTGCATAGCATTTTCAGCATAAAGAAAATATAATTTTTAATTAATTATTATCTTACAATTAGTGAAAAAAATGCTCCTGTAGTTTGAGCACTAAGAAGACACATGGTTTTGTACCATATGGAAACATGTATTCTCATTCGCAACTTGAATGTAGCCCCACAAATATCAGCTGAAAGGATTACATTGCACATAAAGAGTCTGAACTGAAATCTCAAAAAGACACAACATGGTCCAATCTTCCAAGACCTTGTTCACATGAATAGCGGGGTTCAAGCCAACTGAAGTTCCAGACAACTCCAGAGACACAGAGAAGGGAAGATGATGTCTACAGGCTTCAACTTAAACGCCAGGCTCCAAAACACTGTGCTTCAACACCTACCTACTGACAAATAAGTTTCACATACAAGGACCTCAGCCTCCACAAGTTAAGGATTTCAAGTTATTACTCAAAGCTGCATACAGGCACAGGGCAGTAAGCTCATTAGAGGTTTGCTCAGAAGAGCACGCTAAGGCTCTTAAATTTTGAAAGAATTTTGCAACTCTTTTTTTCAATAGCTCCTTACATAACTATTAGTGAATGCCTTCTACCTGTAGTGTCTTAAAATGGTGAGGTTTGACTCCAAAATTTGCCCACATCCACAGGATCCAGGACCTATTCGTCACCAATCACACTGCAACTCAACTGCTTATATGGTAAAAATCATGATAATTTCCAGAGCTGCGGTGACTTGGAGTAAAAGTCACCTAAAACTGCAAACTATTGAAGCCATGACGAGCGAGGAAAATAGGTTCACAACACAAACAATTTAAAAGGAGAGAAAACTACATACTTCTTTTCTGTCTGGTTACAGACAGCACACTTTCCTTTAAGTACGGAACTGGTTAACCTTTAAGGACCCTTCTGATCCAAACCATTCTATGATTCTATGCACTCCTACAGTGGCAAAGCCAACTGAATTGGTAGCTCCTGTGCAAAGAAGATTTATAGCAGAGTTGTCTTCATTTCCCTACTTTTCAAGCCTTACAAAGTTTCAGATGAGCATTAGCAGGCTTCAGATAACAAACTCATTCACTGGGAACTTTGGACAGTTGTGTTCGCAAGCGGAAAATCCTCTCCAGGACCAGCACTATGCAAGACAGGTGCAAAAAGAATTTTAAATAAGCCAGAATTGCAGGAATTTCACATGGAGTTTCACAGATCACATCTGTTTTTTCCTCCCCCTCTTATGCTTTATTATTTCAAGGAATATTATTCCAGGAATATTATATTTCAAGGAATATTATTCCAGGAATAACACCACCATTGGCAAACTAAATCTTCACACATTCTTTCACCGAAGAGATTGATCCAGAGAGCACCCACCTCCTTGAACTTCTTCAAAACACTTCATAAACATCACATGGAATCATCCTATCAGTTGCACAGACCGGAACCACTTCTGGCAGTGAAGCTGAGGAGCTAATTAAGAATGTACAGCAATGTAAGCCAGTGATTTGGGCAGGAAGAATAATTCTCCTCGTTTCATAAACAGGACTTGAAGTAAGAAATCGAGTACGAAGAACACTGTTTCCCAAGACCAGAATTAGACCAGGACTATATAACAGGAAAAGCATTATAGACATAGGATGCTTTGGGTTGGAAGGAACCTTAAAGCCCATCCAGTTCCAACCCCCTGCCACGTGCACACACACCTTCCTCTGCATCAGGCTGCTCAAAGCCTCATCCAACCTGGCCTTGAACAAATCCAGGACTTCCCTGGGCAACCTGCACCAGTGCCTCACCACCCTCACAGGAAAACATTTCTTCCTAACATCTCCTCTAAATATCCCCTCTTTCAACTTAAAACCATTCCCCCTCATCCTTTCACTGTGCTTCCTAGTGAAAAATCCCTCCCCAGCTTTCCTGTGGCCCCTTTCAGTACTGGAAGGCTGCTCTAAGGTCTCCCAGAGCCTTCTCTTCTCCAGGCTGAACAACTCCAACTCTCTCAGCCTGTCCTCAGATGGGAGGTGCTCCAGCCCTCAGATCATCTTTGTGGCCTTCTCCAGACCCACTCTAACAGATCTATGTTCTTCTTGTGCTGAGGACTGCAGATGAGGTCTCACAAGAGCAGACTAGATGTGCAGAATCCCCTCCCTCATCTTGCTGGTCACACTGCTTTGGATGCAGCCAGGATACTCCTTTTAATGTTGCCCCACACACCCCCCATGGCTTTCAGAATTACCATTCAGCTGCAATGTGTCTCAGGGAAATGGCCTTTGTTAAACCCAACCACAGCAGATCATAATTTCATTATGATTTGCAACGAGGCGGCTTATGTCTAATAGCCTCTTGGCAAGACTTGTAACTACTACCCTACCACAATGACAGTTTCTTTCAACTCTGAACACGTTTACAGCAGCGCTGTTCCTTTTCATCAAGGAATTATCGAGGTAATCATAAATATGTAGCAGACTGAGCATTTTCATTTATTTCAAAACGCCAGGAGCACTAAGCTGCCTGACTCCACCCTACACTGCCAGTCAAAGCGTTTCACAGACTACTTCTCCCAACACAGGTCACATCTTCTCATGCAACTAATTCACTGTTAGGCTGTACGTTCAATACAGACCTTGATTTAGACATTTATGAGTTCAGTCAGAGCAGAAATCACCCAGCTGCACTGCTTTATGAGATCTGCACTTAAATGTAACATCACCACGTGGTTCCACGGGTACAAAGTGCCAAATCAACCCAGTCAGGTTACCCATTTCAATTCCATCCCTCAGATAAACAGCTTCTCTTTGACAGAGCTATGACAGCAAGGGTACAGCTTAGTCTTTATTGAAAATGTAGTTCGTGTTTCACACAAGGCAAGAGCACGCGTAAGTAACCACAAGCTCCACTGACAGCTGGGACAGTAGAAAATAATTTTCTAGATTAATGATCAGAGGAGGTAATTCGGCTCCTTCAGTGATCAGCAGCAACACATGGCTGCACAAAACGTCTCAGAAACAGATTGGGTATATGAGCCAAGCCACGGTGATGGATAACAGCGCAATCACTCCCTGATTCCTTAATCCAGTTAGAACCAATTTACACGTTTGGCTCTTGTTTGCTCAAAAGAAAAAAACAAACTCAAAACCACAGAACACATGCCAGAAGTTACTCTTCAATAACATTTATTTCAAAGCAAAAGCAATGATTTACCTTATAGGCTGAGGGTCTATAGGACAATCCAGCAGAACAGTTACTCCAAGCAGAGGCACGGTAAGAGACGCAGCCAAAGTCAGGAAGGTGACCCGGAACACTTTGCCACTGTAAGTACTGCCAAAACCAGACAAGAAATAGGATTAGCATGTTAAGCTGTTCTAAGATGTAATATTCCTTAAAAATTCTTTAACAGCTTATTTTCTTCAAAAAAGGAACCAGAAATATATTTGCCCAAACATCACCTTGAATGATCAATTTTAACCTGGTTAGGATAAGAGTAAGGGATATTTATCCAGTCTCTGGCATCATATGAGGCAGAGAATTCTCACATACAAGTTTCAAACATGCTACAAGTTACAAGTTGACTAAAAATACCACAAAGAACTGGGGTAGGAGAGGTGATGTTTGGTTGGGTTTTTTTTTCAATTTGATATCCAGTTTGGGCAATGGTTTCCACTCCAGCAGGAAGTCTGGATTAAAAATTACCTAAAAAAAGTTGACTAAATCAACAAACATTAGCAGATGTTAAATGAAAACTTGCTTGACTTAGTGAGAATTGGTTTGAAACTGAAGCCCCAGCATGCAACAGAAAGTAAGCATCTTCTATTTACCCATCAAAACACCGAACAAAAAAGTAAAAAATGTTCTTCCACAAGAGAAAACCAGGGTTTGTTCTCAAGTTGAGAGGTACTCATCAGGCATTTACAACAGAAAGCACAGAACCACACTCAATGAATCCTAGCCTTGAACTGGAAAAGCAGTTTCTAGAGTTTTAAGTCCTCAGAACCATTTGCTGGCACAGCCAGCCAGTCTCCTTGCAGCATCGGTTAAATAAAGGCAAGCAGTGCCTGATGGCTTTACATTAATCCTTGGACCACTTCCACTGTTTCGTCCTTCATCAGCCAATCATCCAGCCAGTAGGGAGATGAACTCCTGCCCAGAGCACAAATGTCACCACCGGGGAGCTAATGACACACGCTTGCAGTACTGATACCAGCCTCAAGGTAACCTTTGGGATTAGCAGGTAGAACAGGAATGACAGAACTAGGCACGGATTAGCAGACAGAACACACAAAACTCAGCACGGATTTGGTCACTGCTTGTATGCACAATGTACAGAGGTTGCAATGTTCATAATCCATCACAGCTCTTTCCTCATGGCACAGCTGCTGTCAATCCTGCTCTTCTGGCAGCAGATGCAAGTGGTTGGGATGGAGCCCACCCCTTGTCCCACACGGTACCCAATGGGCCATCACCAGGTCCTGCTGAGATAATAGTAACCAGGATGCCGATCGCATACCAGGACAAGAGCTGCCACTGCTGCTAGCTCAAAGCTACAGACAATCCACCTCACTCCAAGGAGCATTGTTAGCACTGCTGCTGTGGGTCACCAAACCTTCCCCGGCACTCACACCTGAGCCTACTGCTTTTCCACCCACACGTCTACGTGGGAGCAGCCTTCCAGTACTGAAAGAGGGCTACAGAAAGCTGGGAGAAGCTCTTTAATAGGGACTACAGGGATAGGATGAAGGGGAATGGTTTTAAGCTGAAAGAGGGCAGATTTAGATGAGATATCAGGAAGAAATGTTTTCCTTTGATGGTGGTAAGGCACAAGTTGCCCAGAGAAGTCACGGATGCCCCATCCCTGGAGGTGTTCAAGGCCAGGCTGGATGAGGCTTTCAGCAACCTGATGCAGTAGAAGGTGTCCCTCCCTATGGCATGGGGGTTGGAACTGGATGGGCTTTAAGGTCCCTCCCAACCCAAACCATTCCATGGTTATTATATGAATTGAGGAAGCAACAACCTCCCAGTCTGTATCCTCTTAGATATGGAATCAAGAGTGAGTGGTAAAGATATGAGGCGATCCCCAAGTTTACATGAAAAGGATACTTCAGCTGTTGGCTTTGTTCTTCCACTTATCCTTCAAAAGGTGAAGGCTCAACACTCTAAGAGTGCTGTCAGCAGACACCTGAGCATCGCTGTGACAGCTGAGAACGTTGCACACAAGGAAATTGAGAAAGATGAGTGGATACTCACCAGCTTAATTACATCTCCTGAAAGCACGATTTAAGTACAGATCGTATTTAAAAGACACGTGGATGTGTCACTTAAGGACTTGGCAATATTAAGTTTACAGTTGGACTCTACAATCAAACGTCTTTTCCAACCTATACAATTCTGTAATTGTGTGCGATTCTGATCCTTACTCAAACTTGCAAGGAGTTGACAATAAAACAAAAAGGCAGGAAGAATGAGGTGACAAGCAAACTCACACTTCCAAGCCTGCAAACTGCAAGACCTCTTTTAGACACTGCTGAAACCATAAGCATTTAAACTAAATCCAAAACCTTTAAACAATAAAAATTCATCTGCTTGGAATCCTTATAAAAGTCAACAATCAAAATATACCCAATACAGTATACAGACAAATAAATTACTGACTGGTCACTGAAAAGAATCACTGAAGCAATGGGTCACCAACACGATAAGTACAAAATAAATACTTAGCTAATTGTGTCACTGATAATTAATCCTGCATTGACTCCAGCCACCAATCTCAACCATGCAGCTTACCAGGACCCCAGCTGTAACAACAGCAATTTAGTTGCCGCTAAGAACTAAAGAAAGAAGCCAGCACTTGAAAAGAGAGAGGAAGCTGCACAGACAATGCTATGGGTCACCATAACCAGGAGTCAGGGTTGCCTCATCCTCCTGGCAAAAGAACTGTTAGGGGGCTAGAGGGGAAAGCAACGGCCGTTAAGAGGTGTTTAGAAAGTGTGTAGACATAACACTTCATGACATGGTTTAGTAGGCAGAGTGGTGTTGGGCTGATGGTTGGACTTAGGATCTTAGAGGTCTTCCCCAGCTTTAGTGATTCTATGATAAGAATTTCTGCCACGGCTCCCAGGCAGAAAAAGGGCAGCCTCCAGAATTGCTTCCACTGGTATCATGCAGGACACAGTCATGACAACAGGACCTGCAGATACTCTGGACCATTGCTGGAGCCCTTGAAATTCAACTGATTTGAACAGTTACCAAGTGAGGCTGGAGCCAGGAAGAGCAGCCTCCTAAGCTGAGAGATGCTGATGCTCTTCTTCAAAAACAGGGGCTACGCATGCAAGCCACCATACACCGTCTTTCATCCTGATGACCCTGAAGGGCAGAGACAACAATATGCAAGGTGCACAAACCAGAAGAGACATAATAGGTGACAAACCAACGTATTGTAAGTCATCAGCTACTCTATTCAGTGGAAGGTAAACACCAGCATTTTCTTATTGTTACAGCTATTGTCTTTAGTTACAGTGAAGCTGATTTTTGACGAAATTTCTAAACAGAAAAACATAAATAGAATCTTCTTTAAATCAGTCACAAACAAATGGACTGTTTATAAGGTTATTCTCTCTCAGCCACATAGAAATTGGTCTTTAAACTGCAGATTACTCTTTAAACCATTACACAATATAAACAGACTAACCAGAATTACACAGGGCTTAACCACATCCACAACAAATCTCTCAAGATGATAAACAAGACTTAAAAAGACTCCTTAAAAAAATAAACTCATCAGACACAAGTTAAACTCTAGTTTTGGTAAAAAGCTCGTCCAGCACTTCAGTAGAAGCAGGTGTAAAGACCCTGCTCCCTCTGCCAGCTGGGGAGCTGAGAGATCAAGGACACTCCCAGGCTGACACCCAGGGGTGACCCAGCATCAACTGGTGCTGCCAGCCAAGAGAGGGGAACAGAGGCCTCGCTCCCTCATCCACAGCATTCTGCTCAGCCCGGAGCGCCCAGCCAGCTCTGCCCACCCTGTCTTGCCCAGGGCAGGGTGTCCCTCAGCCCCTCCCAACACATTTCCCCCCAGATCTCACAGAATGGTTTGGGTTGGAAGAAACCTTAGAGATCTTCCAGTTCCAAGCCCCCTGCCATGGGCAGGATCACCTACCCTCCACTGCATCAGGTTGCTCAAAGTCCCAGCCATCCTAGCCTTGAACACCTCCAGGGATGGGGCAGCCACCACTTCTCTGGGCAACCTGGGCCAGTGCGTCACCACCCTCATAGGAAAATATTTCTCCCTAAGATCTCATCTCAATCTCCCCTCATCCTGCCCCCGCACTCCCTGAGAAAGAGCCTCCCCAGTTTTCTTGCAGCCTCTTTCAGTCCTGGAAGGCTGCTCGAAGCTCTCCCAGAGCCTTCTCTTCTCCAGGCTGAACAACCCCAACTCTCTCAGCCTGTCCTTGTACGGGAGGTGCTCCAGCCCTCAGGTCATCTTCATGACCTCCTCTGGACCCTCTCGAACAGCTTCACGCGGGCCAGGCCCTCTCCTCCGCCCAGGCCTGGCCTGTGCCGCCACCGGATCCCTCCCTTCCCTTCCCTCCGCGGGGCGGGGAGCCACGCCGAGCCCCACCTGCCCTCCTTGGCCTCCTGCGCCGGGCTGTCCTCGGTGATGACCTGCGGGCGGGGCGGCCGCCGCAGCCGCGGCCCCGGCTCCCCGGACCCCGCTTGCCTCTGCGACGGCCACACCTCCCCATCCATCCTCGCGCCGCCGCCGGACGCGCCGCGGGACACGCCCTCCGCCCCCGCGCTCCAATCACATCCCAGCTGCCCCCGGAGGCCACGCCCCCACGCCCTGCAGTCCAATCAGAGCCCGGCTTCCCTCCGAAGGCCACGCCCGCTCTCCAATCACAGGCCTGCTTCCCCCGCGGGCCACGCCTCCCGCCAGCGCCCTCCAATCACAGGCCAGTTGCCCCAACGAATGACACGCCCCCGCTCCAATCACGGCCCTGCTGCCCCTGAAGGCCGCGCCCCCTGTGTCCACTGACCCACCCTATTCCCACACACTCACGAGCCTCCCCATCACCACCCCCCTCCGCTCTCTGGCCACGCCCCCTCCCGTCCCCGCGCCCGCAAGGTGGCGCCCGGGATCCGCAGGGCGGGAGCGGGTGGTGGGGAGGTCGCTTTTCCCGGTGCGAGGGAAAGGGAGAGCGAATACTGTGTCGCTCCTCGAATCCTGTGTTCAGTTCTGGGCCCCTCACCACAAGAAGGATGTTGAGGCTCTGGAGAGAGTCCAGAGAAGAGCAACAAAGCTGGTGAAAGGGCTGGAGAACAGGCCTTATGAGGAGCGGCTGAGAGAGCTGGGGTTGTTTAGCCTGGAGAAGAGGAGGCTGAGGGGAGACCTCATTGCTCTCTACAACTACCTGAAAGGACGTTGTAGAGAGGAGGGTGCTGGCCTCTTCTCCCAAGTGACAGGGGACAGGACAAGAGGCAATGGCCTCAAGCTCCGCCAGGGGAGGTTTAGGCTCGACGTTAGGAAAAAATTCTTTACAGAAAGGGTCATTGGGTACTGGAACAGGCTGCCCAGGGAGGTGGTTGAGTCACCTTCCCTGGAGGTGTTTAAGGCACGGGTGGATGAGGTGCTGAGGGATATGGTTTAGTGTTTGGTAGGAACGGTTGGACTCGGTGATCCGGTGGGTCTCTTCCAACCTGGTTATTCTGTGATTCTGTGATTCTGTGAATCCGCCTCTGCCTCCCGCCGCCAGGCAGGCGCACCTCGTGCACCCCGGGGTGACCCAGCCAGATGCGAGGGGTCACCCCCGTCCCCCATCGTGCGGGGGGCTCCCTGGAGCCTCACCTGTGCTCCCCTTGGGTAACATCAGATTTTTCTGCCTTCTTTTGCCTTCTCCGGAGCAGCAGCAGCACAGGAAGGACCCCGGCTACCAGTGCCCAGATCAAACCCACAGCTTTGTTAACAGAACCACAGAATGGCTTGGGTCGGAAGGGACCTTGAAGCCCCTCCAGTACCACCACCACCCCGCCATGGCAGGGACACCTCCCACAGCATCAGGTTGCTCAAAGCCTCATCCAACCTGGCCTTGGACACCTCTAGGGATGGGGCAGCCATGACTTCTCCCGGCAACCTGGGCCAGTGCCTCACCACCCTCACAGCAAACCATTTCTTCCCAAAATCTCACCTACATCTCCCCTCTTTCAACTTCAAACAATTCCTCCTCTCCCTATCCCTGAGCTCCCTGATCAAGAGCCCCTCCCCAGCTTTCCTGCAGCCCCTTTCAGTACTGGAAAGGCTGCTCTAAGGTCTCCCAGAGCCTTCTCTTCTCCAGGCTGAACAACCCCAGCTCTCTGAGCCTGTCTTCGCATGGGAGGTGCTCCAGCCCTCTGATCATCTTCATGACCTCTTCTGGACTCCAACAGATCCCTGTCCTTCCTGTGCTGAGGACTCCAGGAATGAATGCAGGACTCCAGAAAGCATCTCGTGTGGGGAGCAGAGGGAGAGAATATCCTCCCTCACACCCTGCTGGTCACAGTTCTTTTGATGCAGCCCAGGACATGGTTGGCTTTCTGGGCTGCAAGTACTCATTGCCGGCTCCTGTTGAGCTTCTCACCCACCAGCCCTCACCCCCAAGTCCTTCTCTTCAGGGCTGCTCTCGGTCCATTCTCCACTCAGCCTGTATCTGTGTCTGTTCTTGGCATTGCCCCAACCCAGAGGCAGGACCCTGCACTTGCCATTGTTGAAGGCCTTGCTGAACACTGCAAAAAACAATGTTTATCAAGCTAACTGGAACAGGAGACCGCCAAGGAATGGGAACGGCTATTTGGCTTCACACCTGTAGTAAAACGTGGTTTTCCACAGAGACGGGCTGCAACCAAGAAAGGAGGTGTGGCCTTTTCTCTCTTTCCAGGTTGAATTCAAGCAACGGGCCCAGCAGCTGCAAGAGAGCTTAGCATCACTGTTCCCTAAAGGCACTCTCTTTCCAGAACAACCATCTCACCCTGGGACCTTGTAAGTGGTATTCTACAACCTCTCCTTCCAGCTCTGCTGGGAGGCTACTCCCATTCCTAGGAGTGCAGAAGGCTGAGGCACAGAGGAGTAAAATGGCATCCCTGAGGTATGACAGGTAGTCAATTGAGTCTTCTGTATCCCAGATGTGGGATAAGCCCTAAAACACACTGTGTTTCCACTCTACCAGCCTCAGCAGACCAAAAAAATAAAGTAAGCTTCATCACTGTAGATACCGGATGTCCAGGCAGATAGAAAACAGCTACAGAGGAATAGAATCACTGAATCACCAGGTTGGAAAAGACCCACCGGATGATCAAGTCCAACCATTCCTATCAAACACTAAACTATGCCCTTCAGTACCTCATCCACCTGTCCCTTAAACCTTCAGGGAAGGTGACTCAACCACCTCCCTGGGCAGACTGATCCAGTGCCCGATGACCCTTTGCGTGAAAATTTTTTTCCTAATGTCCAGCCTAAACCTCCCCTGGCGGAGCTTGAGGCCATTCCCTCTTATCCTGTCCCCTGTCACTTGGGAGAAGAGGCCAGCACCCTAATAGAAGCAAGAGTGAAAAAGTTGCTGCGGCAGCTTGTTCATTACCAGTGTTTATAAGCTGGCAATTTTGCATAGCCTGACAATTTCCACCCCCAAAGGTGGTCACATCCCCAGGTCCTTCCATCCTAGAAAAAGCAGGGCTAGGCTCACTGCCATGAAAAAACATGCTGGACCTCTAGACTGAGCCAGAAGAAAATTCTCCATCCAGAATTGTCTGGTTTGAAGCTGAAAAAGAATCATCTGTTCCTGCTTAGTTTAAAACCAGAAACTTGTTGCTGAAATCAGTTCTGTGGCTTTAATTGGCCACGTAGACAGTCTCTAGATAGAATCATGTTAGGCTGGAAAACAGTCTCCATTTTCCCAACGAATTCTCAGTAAATGAATCAGGGCAGCTGCAACAGCAAAACACAAAGTGAAATGGGCTCCTGCCTTTCCATCCAGCTCTGTGACTTGTCAGACACCTGCCAGAGGGTTTCACCACCGAGCGTGGCATTGGAAGCTTTCCAGAAGCAGCTGCTGGAGGTAGTAGAGAAGGGGCTAATGAGGATGTTCCGTATCCATCCCTGCATCACAACCATAGCATTATCTACCTGGCATGCAGAAGGTGAAACACAATCTTCCTCACTTCTTAATGGATGAGGCAGAGGGTGTGTGCCTGGCACTTAAAAATGATCCATGCCACGTGGATTTCTTCTCTCATCTGCCTGGCTCTGGGACAGCTACATGCTCACTTTCTACTCAATGCAACTCATGTGACTCACACACATATCACATTTTCACTCCTTTTCTACTTGCACCCAAGACAAGGAGATCAGTAGCTGACCCATCCATATCAACTAATGGTAATTAATAGTTGACACTAACTGTTCTCTATTTGCATCACACAGGAAAATGAGCGTAGAGCTCTAGGAACTCAGGATTTACACAAGACATCGGGATTTACACCAGACATACATCTTACTGACATGTAAATGCTAGTTTTTCATCTTTTTGAGTTGTTTCGCAGTGGCAGTTTTCTGGCAGTAACTCATTTCCCGCGAGCTACTGTTTAGAGAAAAGCAGCAAAGCAAAACAGCAATTGGGACCACAAGATGACTTATCCTGATCTCCAACTCCTTTGCCTTCCTTTGGTCTAAAATAATCAGGACAGGCAGAAGCAAGTCCAAAGAACTAAGGAAGCCCCAGACCCATTAGGGGATGGAGGGATGGACTCCTACCATGCAAAGGCAACCCATCACACGGAGAAAGATAAATCCTTTAATGAAAATCTGAATACAGAGATCATCAAAGAAACTGGTTTAGATCAAGCACAATAGATGTGTTTAAAGCGTGAATACAACAAAATGAAAGGAAAGGCTTAACGTTAGACTGTAAAACACGCACTTCATCTCTAGAAAGAGGGATTTTCCCTTTTTAAAATTAACAAAACCATGGTCTGTGTATCCAGTGGGGCAAAAGGCACCATGAGTGGGTCTCATAAAACCAACAGGGAAAAAAAGCAAGCACATTGGCCTCTTGAAACAAACTGCAACAGGTAAAATTGACTCTGGATCTCTTTTGATAAAGCTACAAAGGCAACCTGGCAAAGAACACTCACTTTGCTCAGGGACACACAAAGGTTTCCAAGAGTCCCAACAGTTGTTTTTTTTTCCAAATGAAGCAATTACTCACGAGTTTGTCCATGACCCTGCTATAAAGTATTCCATATATCATTGTCTCCTTTCCCGATTAGTGAAGATCAGCTCTTAAGACTGCAGGCCTGGGGTCTTGCACAAGCTCCCTTCTTCCTAGCGTTTCAGGAACCACGGACATCAGTGCCAGTTCTGTGGGCTGAACCCCTCCCTGACCCAGAAGCTCGGTGGGAGCCTGAGACAGCGGCATGCCAAACAGAAAGTACCATCGCCACACACCACTGCTGATGTTCATGACATCCAGGAGATAACGAAAATGCAAAGCTCAAGTCAGGCTTGCAGTGAAGATGCAACCACTCCAGTTAGAGGAGATCATGGGGAAAAAGAAGAATGGGAGGCTTCGCTGGCTGGAAAATTTCATCTTTTTGGCAAAGCCTTCTGTGAGTAGGCTACATGGTGAAGCACAGTATTCTTCGTTTTGTAAGAAGCACCAGTTCCAAACCCTGCCTAGCTCTGTTTCTACCAGCTTGAAGGTAGTTAGATGAACTGAGCACATTGTGCTAGCTCCAAACGCTGGTATATTTGCAACAGTGCAGTTCTACCACGAGAGGTGGGGGCTGAGGCTGCTCAGCAGAAGCTGTGCCCACTGCAGAACACCCTGTTGGCAGCACAACAGCACCATGCGCTCTCTTTGAATACCCTGAGGGGGCCCTCTGAGCAGATGGACATCCCAAGGAAACCACCAAGGAAGAGAGAGCAGCCCTAGTGGTACCAGGTGGCACGTGGCACTCTAATCACATGCTGGTGATGTGGTTTAAGCAAAGATGCTTGTAAGGCTCCAGAATTTCACAGTGCAAGGCTTATCTGTAACTACAGTCTCATCACACCATAGCTGCCATGGTTGTGGATTTAATGGGGTCAGTCTAACCTCTCTGGTAGCCGTGGTCCCTAAGCCCATGCAAGTCGAGACAACAGGGATGCAGGTGAGGGAGTGTACACATCTCCCACTTTCCCTGAGCAGAGAAACTGTGTGGTGAACTTAAAAATGCATCAAAGCACATTGCTCCTCACATAGCTCATCTTCGTGAGACAGTTCAGATTATTTACACCACATGTCTGTGACCACTGGGTCACATTTTAGCATGGAAATTTCAGGTGAATGGGACAAGGAAATTCTATATCCTTAACATAGGAAATGCTTTCTTGACTAAAAGGAAGGTGTGTAACTTTGTTCAAAAGCAATTTTCCCTCCTCCACACTGTATTTCAGCTGCGTGGAGACAACTTGTAAACAAGGCAGTCTCCTTTTTCTGTCAAAAGCATTAACTCCCTGAAAATCCCCTATGGAAGTGTTTCTTTTGCAATGGCAATAGAGGATCTATGTAGTGGCTGTCCCCTAAAATCTTAACATCCCACCAACTCTATGAAACCTTTGGATTTTCAGCTTCCCACGAACTCCACAGGGTGTCTACTTACCTTAGGCAAAAACTGATTGCAGTCAGAAGGGTGGGAATTTTAACAAAGTATGATATCTCCTACCTTATATTACCCAGTCCCTAAAGACATGCAAAATAAACTTTAAAAACAAAAAAAAGTCCCAGCAAACACAGCTAGTGTACTCAGAGGAACTCTGGGGTGTCTTTGAGAACACAACCTACTGCGAGCAGCCTGCTTCCCCATTTTGTATCAGAATCCGTGCTGGCCAAAAATCTTACCGCTTCCCTCTGCAGTCCTACAGGATCACCTTGCCACGCCATTCCTGCCTTTCCCGCCTCCCGTTCGGTGCATAAATGTTTGGGTTTTTTTCCAGTACACAGCCCCACTGCTCCAGTTAAATAAGTTACCCTTGTAAAACTGTGGCTAAAAAACTGGTGACTCTGCCAATTACTCAGGAGTTTGGCAGGTTAAAACACACTGTGCTGTAAAACTAAGCAGACCATCATCTGAGAAAGACAGAGTCAGGACCACGAGGTTTGATGGAGTGACCCCAGCCACAGCACGGGAATGGTGTAGAGCAGTTACTTGGCTTAGGCAGGGCATGATGGAGAAGCTCTGCCTGACAAGGCACGTGTTCTGGGATCAGCATAGCGCATGCTATACTAGCATAGACCTTGAGCTTTTGCAGCCAGGGAGATGGAAAGAGTCCTCTATCATGCCTTCCTGGCATGGTCTGTGGCCCCTCCAACTAGGGTGAACACCTCAGCCAGTTTAAACCAAATTTAGCCAGAGCAAAACTCTTATAAGCATTTGGCACCTACAGGCTTTTCCAAGACCTTTAGTGGCATAGTACAGGACAGGAGAACCACTAGCAAATTCTTCTAAATAGCCCAAATATAAGGAGTGCATCAAAACACGTTCATGATAAAACAAGTCCAGAAATAAAACACTTCATATATTAATTGAAATGTTGAAAGCAAACGAAAGACAAAGGTTATCGTTCCCTGCTGTTCTAAGGTTGCCAATCTGGAACGCTACCTTGGCTTTCCAGAAGGCATCCAAGAGGCACTTTCTTCTTCTTTGTGGACTGTGCAATTTGCGCATACCCACCTGGCACTTAATTCTTTGGAAGATAAGCACAGCAGCATGCGGAAAGGGCCCATATGAAAGGGCCCCACTTGAAATGATAAGCATTAAGTTTGACAGGAGAACCAACCTACCTCCAAACCGAGCACCTGTCTTTGCAGAAGCAAACAAGATTACAGGCCCAAACTAACCATGGCTAAAGTAACCATGCCTTGCTCAGAAATCACACAGCCTGGCAAGTCACAGTGAGCCCTCCTGCACATCTCTCTCAGCTTCAAACCTCTCTTGAACATTTCTGGGTTTTGCTTCCCAATGCTTCTCTGGCAGACAGCAAGCAAATATCATCCCTTTTCATAGCAACTTCAAGAAACGAAAGCACCTCTAGAAATCACCAACTGGCAACAAAGATCTACCAGATCACAGCTGATAATATCCAGAAGTGAACCACAATGGACAGCATTGATCCAGTTGTCATCACCAACAAAGAGGACAGTTACTTTAAAAACCCAGATGGAGATCTCTGTTTCTCAAGGCAGAATGAAAACACATGGGACCAGACCCCTCCTATGCAATCAGCAATGCATTGAGGACATGTAGGAAGCCTGGCAGTAGGCTCTGTGGCTCAGTTTTACAGCTGGAAGAGCTGGGTTGCCTGTGTGGGACATGAAAGGACACAGGCTCACCATCGCTGGCAAGTTCTAGGACAAAACAGTGGTTAGGAACAAAACCGAAGGAGCTATTAGACAACTGGGTAAACACAAGACAGAATTATCAGATTATAATTAGGACTCTGCCCTTCTCATTTTCCTAATTACACATGTGAAACACCTACTAGAACACCCAGCTTTACTGGAAAGGCACCACAGTTGCAGTGGAATACAGCTACTTGAACTTGGATATCCAAGCTGAAAGAACAATTGAAGAAGTATATTCCAGGGCTTCTTTTAAAATAGCAGAAGTGTTGTATAAAAAACATTTCCCTGTACAGTAACATCAAAATGAGAAACATTAACATCAGCATCTTGCTTCAGCTATTATTAAATTTCCTCATAGCTAAAGGAAACCACAGAGCTCTGTTGTACAAGAGCTCTAAGAGCAATGAAAGGGAGCTCACCCACTGTGCAACACTGCAGATTGCTCCTAGCTCTGTGCGTCTCAAAATATATTGTGGAGCAGAAAATCTCATTTCCCTAGGAGGGAACATGGGTTTTCTAAACAACAACAAGAGAGAACTATGTTGTTTGCCTGGTTATTCAAGACCTTCCACATTTCCAGGGGAGAAAGATTCCAGAAGTGCCTGCTATGAGGAACTCTTCTCCTTGTATTTCTGGTAAGCATCCAATATCTCCTTGACAACACTTGGATCATCAAGTGTGGTGACATCTCCCATGTTGTTTGATTGTTCGGTGACTACTTTCTTCAGCAGCCTTCTCATAATCTTCCCTGATCGGGTTTTAGGAAGACGTTTCACCACCTGCAGAGAAGGGAAAGACGCACCCTTATTGGAACCTGGCTCCTGCTGAAACCACAAGGAAATTTGGCTGAAATGCCCTAAGCCTGGCACACTATCTCATGGCCACAGCTCCTTTGTGGCTCCTGGGAAATACCAGCCCATTGAGTACATTCGTTTATGTCCACGAAAGAAGTGTCACTAGCATCAATTCTTTGTGCTATCATTTATCCTTATCTAAGTGGACTTTGTTCCCCATTTCCTCATGGCTGTGTATCTCCAGGCTGGGTGCTGCAGGACACGCAGCTCTTCGGAGAATCAGGTCCCAAACAAGTTGTTAACTATTGCACTATAGAGCTAGTTACACTTGAAAACTCAGGCACTGATGATGACAAAGATCTCGATGCATTACCTGAACACTGCTGTTCCCCTTCACAGGCCAGGAATATAAAGCACACAATACTGCACGTCAGCTGCAGCATCTCCTATTCAAGGGATAACTCCTGTTTGCTGATGTTTCTCTGCCTAATTGTATCTGTCAGCCTACACACCTTCCTTCAAAACCAGAAGAATGTTAAATGTCTTGGCTGGGCTTCCTGCAAAAGTCTTAGCAATAGATTCAAAGCCTTTAGCACAACCTTGAGCCTGGTGAAGAGCTCTCAGGCACTGAACAGAGATGCTAGCAGGTCTCACGTTTTGCTACAGGATCAGGCTAGTAGGCTACAAAATTCCAAGTATTAACCAAAGGAAAGAGCTGCAGGACTGCTCTGCAAGGCTATGCACAAACACAGGGAAATAGAGATGTTTACTTGCAACCCTGCAAGTTCTGGGAGTTGCTCCCATCCACTGAGGATGTCCTGGGCTGTTCCAAGCCAAATAAGCCACCCTTCCCTGCTCCAGTTGTATTCTGTGACCTGTGTTCCTGGTGTGCACCTTCCCAGCCTGTGGCTAAAGCAGAGACCCTCAAAGAAGTGGATGGTCAGTGCCTCCAAGCACTGAGTGGAATGGATGCTGATGGGTCTTGGGAGGGAGCTGAGGGGCAGCCTTGTGCGCTCTCCCCAAACACACAAGGGGAGCTGCTGAAAGGTGAGAAGGCTTGAAACAGAGCATGCAATTCATCAGCACTCCCAGGGTCAGGCTGAACAGCTAAGTTACGCAACAGGAACAGTGCTTTGGGATCTGGAGTTGATGCTAATTATCAATGCTAAATAATTGGGCAGTGGAAAGTCTCACTGCCCCTGAGGGACAGTGAAGTTTGTGGCATTTCTCTACAGTCCAGTGGGATTTTATGTGATCCAAACAGGGCCACAGGGACCAGTGCTACATTGCTTCAGCAAGGGGTTAGCCGAAGGCAAGTGCTACGGTGAGGCTGTTGCACAGCGAACAGGAACATCCAGCATTTTGGGCCTGGGGTTACCGTTTGCCAGACGCCGTGCCAAGCATTGTGCTCTAAACACCCTCTGTGCATCCATCTGAAGGAAGGACAGTTCAGCATTCAGCCCAAAGAGAGCAGCCTCGGGGTAGCTCTGAATCATGCTCTGTAACAGCCCCACTAAGAAGCTGCTCTGCAGGCTGGAGCAGCTGGGTTGCTGCTGATCCTCAGGCACGGAGAAGGAGGACATGTGGACCACTGCACATGCCCCTCCCTACCCTGGGATCCCTCCAGCTACTTCTGGTTTTTGATTTCTTCAATGAGAAAGGGACAACAGCAGCATTGCAGGCAGGAAGGTGAGACTTGCTCAATATGCCCCTTCCTGTTCCTGGTCCCAGCTGTAGTCTCCAACTTACCAGAATGTGGTCAGGTACAGCATATTTTGCTATCTTGGAAGCCACTATGGTTTTGAGCTCTTCTTTGACACGGTCTACATGAGTTGTCTGCTCCTTTACCACTATGAAAGCAAAGGCACCTGGAAGACAAATGAGCAGAAGCCAAATACCTCACATTAGATCCTGGCTGGCAAGACCAGGGATGCTCATTCAAATGCCAAGGGAGGTTTCACATCTTTCCTATCTGCAATCTAGGGACTGCCAAGAAAACCATAGGTTTACAAAACGGAGTCAGACTCCAGCCCTCAAATGATGTCCCAGCTTTGTCTTGACATCTATGGTCCAGACTCATCTCAGTGACAATGACAACAACAACTCAACATAAATTACCGAAGTGTCATTGGGATCAGAAGCTGGCCAGCGCAAATCAATTATTCCCATTCTGTTCAAAGAACATCCCTTTCTAAGAGACACGCAACCCTTTTTAAGGAAGCTCTACGACATACATAAACACTGTGTATGAAAGTAGTTTAGGGGAGTAATACCTGCATTTGGCTTAGGAACATGCAGTTATTTTCATGGCTGGTTTTGCCTCTTGGCAATACAAATCAATCTAAAGATGACTGCCCTTTGCACCCCCTAGGCACCTCCTAACACAAAGCCCAAGTTAGAAATGAAGGAAAGTGTATGTAGATGTCATAGAATCATAGAATAGTTCGGGTTGGAAGGGACCTTAAAGATCATCCAGTTCCAACCCCCCTGCCATGTGCACAGACACCTTCCTCTGCATCAGGCTGCTCAAAGCCTCATCCAACCTGGCCTTGGACACCTCCAGGGATGGGGCAGCCACGATTCCGCTGGACAACCTGCATCAGTGCCTCATCACCCTCACAGGAAGACATTTCTTCCCAAGATCTCATCTAAACGTCCCCCTTTTTCAGCTTAAAACGATTCCCCCTTGTCCTATTCCGTGCAGTCCCTGATAAAGAGCCCCTCCCCAGGCTGCCTGTAACCCCTTTTACATATGGAATGGTTGTTATAAAGTCTACCTGGAGCTCTCTTTTCTTCACATACCTTCTCCTTTGATCTTGTGTGGATACCCAATCACAGCTGTCTCGGGGACCTCAGGGTGATCAGCCTTCACAGAAAGTGAAATAAAAATAGACAAAAAGAAAAATTAAAAAATAGAAAAATATAAATAAAAATAGAGCATAACAACTGCTTCAAGCCCTGCAGAGTCTACACCAATTGCTCTAGGAATAAAACACCTTGCTGTAGCTCACCCTCCCCTCAGCCAATCCTGCTGAAAGGACAACAGGAAAGCTCAATCTGCCTTCCTACTGGTGGCACAGCCATGGCCACATCTCTGGGAGCAGCATTTACCCACTGGATTTGCCCTGCTTTTAAACACACAAATAAGAACTCTGAAACTGCTAAGCCCGCTGCACACCAAGCTGAATTTACATCAGCTCGAAACAGGCTTTCTCTTTCTTTGTCTGTGCCCTTGCATGTGCATGGCTATGGTCCCAAGTGGGGGCTGACCACTGCCAAACCACAAGAAAAACCAGTCCTGCATTGCTCCATGCCACAGGGAACTGCTGCCAACAGAGCAAAAGTGAAGCTGCCAACATCACAGCCCACATCTGAGTGGGGTCTGTGAGTGCCCAAAGCACACCAGAAGGCAGAAATAATAGGCCTCTTCATCTTCCCAGAAGGGGAGAAGGGTTGTTTTGCTGAATGCATATTTTTATTACTATGCTACAGAACAGTGTTTGTTTCTGTTACTCTTTAGAGTATAATTTAACATTCTCGTGCAGTAAAAAGATAATTTGTGTACAGACCAGAAGAAATCACATATCTGAATGCCCCACCAAAAACTGACTTATGATATCCTAGATTAAAATATGAAAGGAATCATCACAGAGCAATCTAAGTACATAAATATGCTTGCATGCACACATGCATGCACGTATACAGAGAGGTAGAGGAACTGGATCCTGTAACTACAAACACAAACCCACACAGACTAAAGATTTACTCACAGAGGAGGCAGTAGGATCCCGCGTGCCACGCAAAAATGGCTCAGGTTTATCAAACATTACATTTAAGCACCACTTGCAGGCAAGGCACATAACATAGAAATAAATATTCAAGTCAAGCTTTGAAGATAAATGCTCTGAGGACTTTTTGTTTTCCATTCTCCGAGCTAATATTTTTCTCTCAAAATGAGGGGCTAGCTTTGCAGCTGACATGAATCAGGGCTGCTTCATATTTAACACTGCTGAATTCTCAGGCATACTCAGCTCAGAAAGAACGACAGATTTGGGAAGAAGAGGTTAGATGTTAGCAGAGGGGAAAGAACAAACAGGAGAGACAATTCCTTACGGAGTCTCCGCCAGCATCCAAAATCACAACTGCAACAGGACAGAACTCTGACAGCCCGACTGCAGGGACTGCCCACGGTGTGACCGCTCTCTCACTTGCCCATTTGTCATCTCCTGAATAAAGATGCTGTTTCCTTTTGCACATTTGCTATTCAAGATGCATCAAGCTGCTGCATGTATGCAGGGGCAGGGGTTTGAAGGCAAAAGACCCCGTGCTTGCTTAAAGTCATAAAGGTTCCTTCAAGGGGCCACCCTGCCCCACAGGTACGCCCTGTCAAGGGACCTCTACCTGCTCAGAACTTACCATTGCATCTTCTATCTCTGCCGTCCCAAGCCTGTGTCCACTGATGTTAATGACATCATCCATACGCCCCGTTATCTGGTAATAGCCTTTCTCGGTCCTGTAAGCACCATCCCCTGTGAAGTAGTAACCTACAGCAAAGACACATGGTAGTCAGCAGCAGAAACTGTGCCAGCCTGTTGCTCTGGGCTCTGACACAGAACAGACTATGCTCTGGGATGGCAGGTAGGGCGGGGTGGGTCGGGCAGTTCACAGGGACTTCTAAGCTTACAGCTGTATGACCTGCCACACCATTTCCCACTTCCCTCTGCCATCCCCAGCCTCTGTCTGCTTTGCCTACACTCTGCTGGCTACTAGCGAGCACCTGAGCAGCACCAAGACAGTGGAGGTCAGATCTTTGCCAAGATGGGCAAAATCCCTGCAGGCAATCAGCAGCAAACAGTGGCTGATGTTCCCTGTAGGAAAACCAAGGCCAGCAACAAGTCGTGCCAGGAGAGGTCCTGATTAGACGCCAGGAAAAATTTCTTCACCAAAAGGGTTATCAGGTATTGGCATAGGCTGTGCCAGAATTGGCTGAGTCCCCATCCTTGGAGGGATTTAAAAGACAGATAGATAAGGGGCTCAGACATATGGCTTAGTAGTGGACAGGTACGGTTAGACTTGATGATCTCAAAAGTCTTTTCCAACCAAACAATTCTACGATCCTATGAACACAACACAGTGATGCTTTGTTGGACTGACAAAAGCAAGGAGAGTGCTCTCTGATCTCCCTGGGCTTTACACATCCACAGCTGCACAGCAACACAGCTCAGGCACTATGGCTCTAAGATAAAATCACTTCAAATGCCACCTGCCAGCAGGCCATAGGCTATTGGGCTGTGAACTACACCCAGCAGTCATGGAAAACTAAAACTGACCAGCTGAAAGGGAGCAGTTCTATTAGATTTTGTAGGTGGGAACATTGCTAATTTCTTTAATCGCTTACACTGGGACTGATAAAAAGCCATTTTCACTGCAGGCTAACAAAGATTCAGATCCCAGATAATAGTCCCTCTCCATCACATGAGTATTGCAGAAACACTGCTATCAGGTTAGCTGAAAAAGAAAACCCATGATAAGCATGGTGTTTGGAGAATCTAAAACTTCTGATGGAAACTGAAAAAGATCCAGTGCTTCCAGGAAACTCCAGTGTCACTGAGAACATATCTGGGGACACAGACTGTGTTGGCTTCTCATCAAAGCCATGTTGGCATCTGAATTGTTCCTGTGGCACTTCTGAGCAGCAGCAGGCAGCTAGTGCTGTGAGATCTGAAGGTGGTTCTTGCCAGGACCCATTATTGGCCAATTCATGGCCTTTAGGTCATGCCTCCAGCCCTTCCAAATCAATTAAACAACTACCCACTAACAAGGTTTCAGATGCAAACAAGTAGTAAGTTATGAGGAACTACACGGTCATTCAACTTCTACCAGTTTCCTATTCTTATTTTCCAACTCTTTTTTACAACTTATAGGATTATCTCTCTAATTCTTGTCTACCTTTCAAATCCCTTTCAGTTGCTCCCCTGAGTGTCCAATCTCCTGCAACAAAATGTTTCCCTGGCACTTCTAATTAGTGCCAGATACAACTTGATCATATTTTTAAAAAAGGAAGGATGTCACACAGCCTGTGACAGTAGCAGTGGGATTCAGTGATGTGGGGGTGATTTCCCATCCAATATTCCTATTTCCCAGCGACACACAAACGGCCCCAAAGAAAAGGTGTTTGGACTTTAGAACTCAGGCATTAAAAATGTCTAAAAAATAAATTTCCTTTTGACAGCCAGAAAGGCCAATACTATCTCAGACCATTGGCGCACATTTGCAAGGTGTGACCCACAGCCCCAAGAAAATAGGATCTGGCTGGCACAGAAATATCACAAAGTGTTGCTGAAAACATTCTGTGTGTTTATACAGCAGCGCAACCTACCTTCCCTTAGCTCTTTCCTTACCTGGGTAGACATTGAAATAGGAATCAAGAAATCGCTGGTGATCTCCATAGATTGTTCTTGCCATGCCTGGCCATGGCTGGGCAATGCAGAGCGCACCAGACACATCATTGCCCTCTATAACCTTTCCCTGCAGGTTCAAGCACAGGAGGGATGATCAGGTGAGCAAAATAAGTGCTTCTGTGTCTCTAATGTGACAACAGCCACCCTGCTACTCACTGCAGACTGCTCGTGGAGGGCCACGGGGGGAGAAAATGAACCCACTCCTCCCTCGCCCCTTGAGGCTAGTAGCACAGCAGATAAGACACTTGTAAGGCTAAAAGAGAAGCGTGTGCTGTGATTCTCCAGAGGGCAAGGCCAGCAAAGATCAGTCAAGCAGCCAGAGGATGCCTAGGATGAGGCTAGCAAAGAAATGCCTGGATCCTGCTTTCCACTTGTGTTAATTGCAACATTCTCTTACTAAACTGCTTATGGAGGAGATTATATGCTTTACAGTTTAACAGAGCACTGCAGCCCAGACAGGGATCACTCTGCACAGCTTCATAGGCCAGCACCAGCTCTCTCACTGAAACACACACTTGTAGGGCCTCATGCTTTGCATTTCTCTTGGAAAACTCCACCAGTCTCATTGGCTGCTTCAGTCTTGCCACATCACTGGATGTTACATGCACTGCACCAGCTGCGTGACTTCGAACTGCTCTCACAAATGGAGGCAGCAGCTCTTAATTAGAAGCAGTGCAAGACCATAAAAACGGTGCTGAAAAAGCAAACATCCCTCTAGAGATCTACAGGAAGCTTGCAACGCACAGCTGGCAATCTCCATGGACATTTGAGACATGCTTGATATATGAATTCCTCATCTATTCTACCATTTTATAATGAAGAAACAAACATCCTTCCAGACCCTGTTCCTCTACCACCAGAAAGGTGATTAAAGCAGTGACATGCAGTAGCTTCTCTTTCAGACACCCAGTACAGCTTCGACTCACACTCTCATCCATCAGCACGGGCACAATCCCAAAGAAAGGTCTCATAGCCATAGCCGGAAGAATCTCAGCTTTCTCCTCTGAAGGCCGTGGGGCAATGCAGATACCACCAGTTTCTGGAAGAATAATGAAAAACAGAGTATTTGGGGTCCATCCAGTGCTGGATTAAAATGAATGCCAGTTTTTCTTAGTTAAAGAAAAGAATAGTGAAGACTTCTTGCAATAAAAAGTTCCTGAGAAGGAACTATGCAACACCAAGCACAGCGATCTGAAATAAAGGATCTGGAAAACAAGTTTTACAAGGAGTAGCTGAGGGAACTGGGATTGCTTAGCCTGGAGAAGAGGAGGCTGAGGTGAGACCTCATCACCCTCTACAAGAACCTTAAAGGAGGTTGCAGCGAGGCAGGTGTTGGTCTCTTCTCCCAAGTAACAAGTGATAGAACGAGAGATAGTGGCCTCAAGTTTCACCAGGGGAGGCTTAGGAAAAAGTTCTTTACTGAAAGAGTGGAAGAGGCTGCCCAGAGAAGTGGTGGAGCCCCCAGTCCCTGGAGGTGTTCAAGAAATGTGTCGACATAGCACTTTGGGACATCGTTTAATAGGAACAGTGGTGTTGGGCTGATCACAGAATCATAGAATAACCAGGTTGGAAGAGACCCACCAGATCATCGAGTCCAACCATTCCTATCAAACACTAAACCATGCCCCTCAGCGCCTCATCCACCCGTGCCTTAAACACCTCCAGGGAAAGTGAATCAACCACCTCCCTGGGCAGCCTCTGCCAGTGCCCAATGACCCTTTCTGTGAAGAATTTTTTCCTAATGTCCAGCCTAAATCTCCCCTGGTGGAGTTTGAGGCCATTCCCTCTTGTCCTGTCCCCCGTCACTTGGGAGAAGAGGCCAGCACCCTCCTCTCTACAGCCTCCTTTCAGGTAGTTATAGAGAGCAATGAGGTCTCCCCTCAGCCTCCTCTTCTCAAGGCTGGTGCACTGGATGACCTTAGAGGTCTTTTCCAACCTTAATGATGCTATGGTTCTGTCATTCTATGAAAGCAGCATAAAATCGATAAACTTTGAATTAAAATTGAAAAAAATTGATAAAATTGATAAAAGCTCTTGATAAACCAAGAGCTCTTTATGAATACAACAAAGCTTAAACACAGAAAATTCCTGGCAAGTCAAGACAACACCACCAAGGTCTGTTCTATCTACAGAAGACAGAAAGCTGCAGGCAGGCCCTTACCTTGGTGAGCTCGGATTAAGGAGTAACTGCTCCTACTCCCTTCTCTGCATGATGCATCATTCACAGAATCATAGAATCACCAGGCTGGAAAAGACCTCTTGGATCATAGAGTCCAACCATTCAGTGCTGGCTGCAAAAATTGCTGCCCACCATGTACATCAGTGACAAACCACCGAGTGTGGCCAGGCAGCCGCTTCAGGGGAAAAGCAGCTCCCCACGGTCCAGAGCGTGAGGATTGCTGACATCTGGCTTAGCTCTTCAAAGGCTTAGCTCAGACAGCCTGCAGATCCTGCAGCAGCAGTGGCAGCCACCACATGTGCGTTCAAGAGCCTTCCCCCAGACTCATCCGTGGCAAGTCGATTGGCCACAGTGAAGATCCCCAAGGACTGCAGACATCTGTAACACACACTGACACCCTCACAGCTCCTTCTCACACTAACAGGGTTGCCTGGTGGCAGGGACAGGACTCGCCAGCCCCATTTCCTACCCTAGAAGAGATTTTACAGGGAAACTATAAGCATATCAGGGGATTTATCTCACGGTGCTGTTTTTACAGCTGTCTAAAGTTGGCATGAAAAGCACTTTAGGAGTCTGAATTACTGTTATTACAAAGTATGAGATTAACCCACCCCTGACAGGCAGGTTGAGCTTATCTTCAATTCCCAATTGAATATTTTAATCATCCTTTTTCATTCCTGCTGGGATGAGCACTAAAGCAGATTTCAGCCTTAATCAGATCTTTTTCTATTCTAAAACTAATTCAGAAACACAAGAGAGAAACAAAAGCAAAGACCATCAGGCTTTTAAAAATACAGCTCTATAAATAAAAGTATGTTCTGCTACTTTGAGAGTGTATTCCTCTACCTGGTCTTTGCTGAAGTTGTGAAAGTGAAACCAGAGACTGAATTTGACCCTGAATTTGCATCCAGCTGCCCTGACATGGTGAGAAGATAGGGTCTTTTTGAGGAACCCTAAGCTTCGAGCCTGCAGAAAATAGTTTCCCATGTGGCCTACATACAAAATTATTCCACATTCAGTGATGGCAGACATCCACTTCATGTTTCTGTTTGTTTTGAAAAGCTCATCTTGAATTTTTTCAGAAAAAGGAAGTGTTGATCTGCTTGAGGGCAGGAAGGCTCTGCAGAGGGATCTGGGCAGGGCTGATCGATGGGCCAAGGTAAATTGTATGATATTTAACAAAGCCAAGTGCCGGGTCCTGCACATGGGTCACAACAACCCCATGCAGCACTCCAGACTTGGGGAATAAGAGGCTGGAAAAGCTGCCTGGTAGAAAAGGACCCGAGGGTGCTGACCGACAGCAGCTGAACATGAGCCAGCAGTGTGCCCAGGTGGCCAAACAGGCCAACAACATCCTGGCTTGAAATGGTGTGGCCAACAGAAGCAGGGAATTCCCCCTGTACTCGACACTGGCAACACCACACCTTGAATCCTGTGCTCAGTTTTGGGCCCTTCAGTACAGGAAACAGCGAGATGCTGGAGCATGTCCAGAGAAGGGGAACAGAGCTGGGGAATGGTCTGGAGAACAAGTCTTACAAGGAGCGGCTGAGGGGCCTGGGATTGTTTAGCCTGGAGCAGAGAAGGCTGAGGGGAGACCTCATCGTTCTCTACAGCTCCCTGAAGGGAGGTTGTAGCGAGGTGGGGGCTGGTTCCTTCTGCCAGATAACAATGGCTAGGATGAGACAAAATGTCCTCAAGTTGTGCCAGCAGAAGTTTAGACTGGATATTAAGAAAAATCTCTTTACTGAAAGAGCAGTGAAGCACTGGAACAGGCTGCCCAGAAAAGTAGTGGAGTCTCCATTCCTGGAGGGGTTTGAAAAACATGTAGACGTGGCACTTTGGGACATGATTTAGTAGGCACGGTGGTGTTGGGCTGACAGTTGGACTGGATGATCTTAAAGGTGTTTTCCAACCTTAACGATTCTATGATTCTATGAAACCCATGGTTGCTCTTCCTAAGCCAGCACTCATTCTGAACCCAGTACCGAGAGCTATATTTCAGCATGGGTTTTGCCATATCCTACACTTTCTGCAGCCAGCTTCACAAAAGGCAGAGAAGTCACATTCCAAGGCAGCTGCACAGTGGCAGGGATACATTAAAAATTATTTGCATTTTCAAAACCTATTTTAAACTGGTTTAGAAGTACCAAGCCAGCCTCTGACAAATGACAGTCAGCAAGGCTTCCAAGCTCTACCTTGTCCTAATGAATTCTGACTCCTTAGAGGCAGAGCTAGCAGAAGAAAAGCCCTACTTCCATATTTCCTGTGCCCATGCTGTCACCACAGACCAAATCCACCTAGACTTTAGACCCACAGAATGACAGAATGGTCTGGGTTGGAGGGGACCGTAAAGATCAACAAGTTCCATGCCCCCTGCATTGGACAGGGACAACTTCCACTGGATCAGGTTGTTCAAAGCCTCATCCAACTTGGCCTTGAGTACCTCCAGGGATGGGCAGCCATGACTCATCTGGACAGCCCATGCTAGTGCCTCACCATCCTCACAGGAAAACATTTCTTCCTAAGATCTCATCTAAATCTCTTCTCTTTCAACTTTAAACTGTCATCTCTCTGCACTCCTTGATAAAGAGCCCCTCCCCAGCTTTCCTGCAGGCCCTTTTAGTATTGGAAGGCTGCTCTAAGGTCTCCCCAGAGCCTTCTCTTCTCCAGGCTGAACAACCCCAGTTCTCTCAGCCTGTCCTCACACAGGAACTGCTCCAGTCCTTGAATCGTCTTTGTGGCCTCCTCTGGACTTGCTTTAACATATTCAAATCCTTCCTACACTGAGGACTTCAGAACTGAATGCAGGACTCCAGGTGAGGTCTCACAAGAGCAGAGCAGATGGGGACAATCCCCTCCCTCACCCTGTTGCTCTACTGCTTTGGATGCAGCCCAGGATACAGTTGACTTTCTGGGCTGCAAGCGCACATTGCTGGCTCATGTTGAGTTTCTCATCCACTACGATGTCCTTTCAAGCAAGGACAGCAAGAATCTGAGCAGGGATGGTGATGGATCGAAACAGGCTTCCCTCTGCTTTGGGTAAGTTGCCTCTGACCGCAGAGTGAAGCACATACTCTGCCACTATTGTCTTCACCACCAGAGACAGACTGGGCTGACTGATTTCGGGGGAGAATCCATATCAGAAGCACCAGCATCTAAATCACTGTAAGATGGGATCAACAAAAAATGCTACCAGGGTCTATTCAGAGATGTCTTTAAAAAACAGCTTTTGTTCCCAGCTGCATACAACAGCCGTGGGTTTTTTTATGAAACCAATAAAAAAAATACCTCATGTCTCTTCTGTACTGAGAACTACAAGTGAAACTCACACACAGCTTTGATTCTATTCCTGTCAATCAGAGCATAGCATTACCTAATATTTTAACAGTAAGAGCCATAGGAATTTTCCATCTATCTCATCTGCAAATACCATGCTAGTTAAATTGCTTCTCATAATTGCTATCTCACTCATATGCTGATCCAAAGACTTTCAAGTGGATTCTTAAATCACCATTTGCTGAACTTGATGCCTACCAGGCTTCATCAGCTGGCAACACGCTGGCGCTTCAGAAAGCAAGAGACCGTAGAGGACACTGCATACAACACTACAATTAACAAGCTTTATTGGAATTGTTTATGAGAGGTGACACTGCAGGCTCACAGCCAGCATCCATCAAACTGTTTCTATGATCTCTTTCCACGCTCCCTTTACATTCAACTGGCATATTTAAAGTTTCCAAGATTAATTTGGCTTACTCTTTATTGGAAGCATCCACTGTGAGGAAAGATTTATTCCACTTTTTAACAAAATCAATTTCATGAATATTTATCACTATATGATGCTTCAAGCAGCCAGTAACTGTTTACCTGCAAACCTATGCTTTGATCAAGGTAAGATCAAGCACTCTGCACTTACAGACTGTCCGGCAAATGTTCTTTAAACTCTCACATAACAGTTCCGGCTCCAAAAAAAATGGGAGAAATACAATTCAACATAAGATCTAACCTTGTACTTTAGAGGAAATAGACACTGCCTGCACACTGCATGCACCAGTTAATTGCAGACAAATTAAAAACAGTGTTAGGGCAAAACCAGATTCTTCTCAACTCCATCACTGTACAGTAACCAACTGCTTCTCCACTGTTTTATTTCAGAAAATGAGGAGGAAAACATATAAAACCTAACCAGTCAGCTTTCCTTCTGCTCATCATGTGAGAACCCAGATGGTTTATGAGATCAGTAATTAGAATCATAGAATAACCAGGTTGGAAGAGACCCACCAGATCATCGAGTCCAACCATTCCTATCAAACACTAAACCATGCCCCTTAGCACCTCGTCCACCCGTGCCTTAAACACCTCCAGGGAAGGTGAATCAACCACCTCCCTGGGCAGCCTCTGCCAGTGCCCAATGACCCTTCCTGTGAAAAATTTTTTCCTAATGTCCAGCCTAAATCTCCCCTGGTGGAGCTTGAGGCCATTCCCTCTTGTCCTGTCCCCTGTCACTTGGGAGAAGAGGCCAGCACCCTCCTCTCTACAACATCCTTTCAGGTAGTTGTAGAGAGCAATGAGGTCTCCCCTCAGCCTCTTCTTCTCCAGGCTGAACAACCCCAGCTCTCTCAGCCGTTCCCGATAAGGCCTCTTCTCCAGCCCTTTCACCAGCTTCGTTGCTCTTCTCTGGACTCGCTCCAGAGCCTCAACATCCTTCTTGTGGTGAGGGGCCCAGAACTGAACACAGGATTCGAGGAGCGGTCTCACCAGTGCCGAGTACAGAGGGAGAATAACCTCCCTGGACCTGCTGGTCACACCGTTTCTGATCCAAGCCAAGATGCCATTGGCCTTCTTGGCCACCTGGGCACACTGCTGGCTCATGTTCAGTCGGCTGTCAACCAACACACCCAGGTCCCTCTCCTCCAGGCAGCTTTCCAGATAGACTTCTCCTAGTCTGTAGCACTGCACAGGGTTGTTGTGCCCCAAGTGCAGGACCTGGCACTTGGCCTTCTTAAACCTCATCCCGTTGGACTCTGCCCAGCGGTCCAGCCTGTTCAGATCCCTTTGCAGAGCCTCCCGACCCTCCAGTAGATCCACACTTCCACCCAGCTTAGTGTCGTCTGCAAACTTGCTAAGAGTGCACTCAATGCCTTCATCCAGGTCATTGATAAAGACATTGAACAGGGCTGGACCCAGCACTGAGCCCTGGGGAAATCCACTTGTCACTGGCCTCCAGCTGGATTTCACACCATTTCCCACCACTCTCTGGGCCCGGCCATCCAACCAGTTTTCCACCCAGGAGAGTGTGCGCCTGTCCAGGCCAGAGGCTGACACTTTCTCAAGCAGAACGCTGTGAGAAACTGTGTCAAAGGCTTTACTGAAGTCCAGGAAGATACATCCACAGCCTTTCCCTCATCCAGCAGCCAAGTCACTTTGTCACAGAAGGCGATCAGGTTAGTCTGGCAAGACCTGCCTTTTGTGAACCCGTGTTGACTGGGCCTGATCACCCGGTTCTCTTGCATGTGCTTCATGATAGCACTCAAGATGACCTGCTCCATGACTTTCCCTGGCACTGAGGTCAGACTGACAGGCCTGTAGTTCCCTGGGTCCTCCCTGCGACCCTTCTTGTAGATGGGCACAACATCAGCCAGCCTCCAGTCCAGTGGGACTTCCCCAGTCTTCCAGGACTGTTGGAAGATGATGGAAAGGGGTTTGGCCACCACATCCGCCAGCTCCTTCAATACCCTAGGGTGAATCCTGTCCGGCCCCATAGACTTGTGGGTGTCCAGTCGGGCTAGCAAGGCTCTGACCACCTCCTCTTGGATCATGGGAGCCTCATTTTGCTCCTCTAACTCCTGGGATAGTACACAGACGGAACAACTTTCTTTACAATTAAAGGCAAAGAAGGCATTAAGTACCTCAGCCTTTTCCTCATCCCCTGTCACTGTTGTTCCTTCTGCGTCCAATAGGGGCTGTATGGTCTCCCTAGTCCTGCTTTTATTATTTATATATTTATAGAAAGATTTTTTGTTATCTTTCACAGACTTTGCCAATCTGATTTCTACTTGAGCCTTAGCCCTTCTGATTTTTTCTCTACACAATCTCACTTCCCTCCTGTAGTCCACCCAAGAGGCCTGTCCCCTCTTCCAGAGCCCATAAACATTTCTCTTCTTCTTGATATCACTCAAGATCTCTCTGCTCAACCAAGATGGCCTTCTCCCCTGCCGGCTTTTTTTCCGGAACATGGGGATGGCTTTCTCTTGAGCTGCTAGGATTTCGTTTTTGAAGAGCTCCCGGCCCTCATGGGCTCCCTTGCCCTTAAGTACTGTCTCCCATGAGACTCTGCCAACCAGCCTTCTGAAGAGTTCAGAGTCTGCCCTCTGCAAATTTAATGCTACTGTCCTACTAACCACCCTCTTCACTTCACCTAGAACAGAAAACCCTATCATCTCATGGTCACTTTGTCCTAGGTGTCCACCTACTCCCATATCCCCCACAAGGCCTTCTCTGTTCACAAACAGCAGGTCCAGGAGGGCACCCTCCCTTGTTCATTCACCAGCTGTGCAGGAAAGTTGTCTTCCACACACTCCAGGAACCTCCTAGACTGCTTCCTTTCTGCTCTATTGTACTTCCAGCAGATATCAGGAAGTTTGAAGTCTCCCACAAGAATGAGAGGCATCGATCCAGAGACTAACCCCAGCTGTTTATAGAAGAGCTCATCAGCTGCTTCTCCTTGGCTGGGTGGTCTGTAACAGACTCCCATCACAAAATCTACCTTCTTATGGGCTCCTCTGATTTTAACCCACAGGCACTCAATCTCCTCATCGCCACAATCCATCTCAATCTCCTCATTGCCACAATCCATCTCAATCTCCTCATCGCCACAATCCATCTCAAAGCAGATAGTAGTTAACATTGCTGCTCTGAATTCTGAGGTTGTTTTATTTCAGATCTGAAAATAAGAAGATTCTGGTCTGGATTAAATGGAGCTTGGTTGTGTGCCAGAAGCTAATTCACGACATTGAGATGGGCCGCAGGGTTTCTGAAGAGAAAGACTGCTATCTGGGATAAGGATGAAATCAGGACCAACTTGACTGGAAAGAGAATGAATATTCCACCCAATCACAGCTGGAAACTTAAGAGTGGCTTTTATTCAGCA
Source organism: Phaenicophaeus curvirostris (assembly GCF_032191515.1). Classification (NCBI taxonomy): domain Eukaryota; kingdom Metazoa; phylum Chordata; class Aves; order Cuculiformes; family Cuculidae; genus Phaenicophaeus; species Phaenicophaeus curvirostris. The sequence continues at coordinate 106,920,097 of NC_091393.1, read as the reverse complement.
GAGACAGAATGGCAGCAGCTGTGCTGCACCCTTGGTGTGGCCAGCAGGAGTAGGGAAGCAATCATTCCCCTGTACTCACGACTGGTGAAGCTGCATCTCAAATCCCGTGTTCAGTTTTGGGCCCCTCAGTACAAGGAGGACATTGAGATGCTGGAATGTGTCCCAAGAAGGGGAACAGATCTGGGGAAGGGTCTGGAGTACAGGGGCTATGGGAGTGGCTGAGGGAACTGGGATTGTGCAGCCAGGAGAAGAGGAGGCTAAGAGGAGACCTCATTGCTTTCTACAAGGACCCGAAAGGAGATTGTAGCAAGGTGGGTGTTGGTCTCCTCTCCCAAGTAACAAGCGACAAGATGAAATTAAATAGCCTCAAGTTGTGCCAGGGGAGGTTTAGATTGGATGTTAAGAAAAAATTTTTCACTGAAAGAGTGGTGAAGCATTAGCAGAGGCTGCCCAAGGAAGGGGTGGAGTCTCCATCCCTGAAGGTATTCAAAAAATGTGTAGATGTGGCACTTTGGGACATGGTTTAGTAGACACAGAGGTGCTGACAGGTGGACTGGATGATCTTAGAAGTCTTTTCCAACCTTATGAGTCTTTGATTCTATGACTCTATAACCCTTGAAGCCTATAGGTCCATGGAAAATTGTGGTTCACAACTTCAGGACGTATTGCAAGGCACCCTTAGCTACCTTTGAATATTGGTGCCCAGAAGAGAGAAGTGGGTGCTGAGGAAGGAGCTGAGAAGAACCTGCAGGACTCTCAGGTGCAGGGCCCCACCAGCCAGCAGAGCCCTAGCCAGAGTGCAGCACTGTGGCCTCTCTCCACTGCAGGCCAAGGCAGGCAGGTGGCAGGGACCAGCTCAGCTCCAACTGGAGAGAGAACTATGAGAGCCAGTCACTCTGTCCCGCAGGTTTTAAGTGCAAAAAAGCCTTAACTGATGCACACAGCTGCGCCAAGCATGTCACTAAAACAGAAGCTGTGCCAAGCATGTCACTAAAACAGAAGCACACTCCTTTTTCAGGCATCAAATGTCCACGTCCAAAGCAACTACAGCATACAACTTCACTCCTGGGCTGCCTGCGCCCAGCAGCCTCCTACCCACCTGTAACACAGCCAGCAAGCCTCAGCTCACTCCCTGTCAATCCACCAGAGCAGCTGCACTGGGTCACTTTGACTATACAGCTTAACTTTCCGTCCTTCTCTGACCATTCCCAGGAAGGGAAACAAAGCACACCTAGGTACAGATTGCAGCTATATGGTGCTATAAATGCATTTTCATGATAAGACCATATCAAGGTCAGTACAGCTGCATAAATAATTGAAAACAAGGTTTGCAATTCAAGCTGCCTCCTCCCAGCTTTACCCAGAAATTCAATCTCTGCCTCCTGTTCCTAGAGCCAATTGAGATTTTCAAGCATTCAAAATGCCAAAGAACATTTAAAGGGGAAAAAGCAACACCATTAGTGCTTTTATCACATTGCGATTATGTGCTAAACCTCCCAAGTTACTTTCAAAAGCAGATCAAAATGCCAGGTTTTGACAAACTCGTGGGATCAAACTGAAATGTTATTAATTCTTCTCTCCAAACTATCAACCTGTCCACACTCCCCAGTGATGCCCTTTACCTGTCTGCCACCACGTGTCAACGAGGGTGCAGCGCCCTTCTCCCACCACGTGGTAGAACCATTGCCAGGCTTCATTGTTGATGGGCTCTCCAACTGGATCAAAAGAAGTAAGGAAGCAGCCTGAGACTGGGGTTTGGTGCACAACACGCTGAATGCATGATCTTTAAGCAGCATTTTTGCTGGGATGTGCAAACGACTGACTTTATCCAGAAAGGCAAGCAATAAATATCCCCGAAAGCAATTAATCAATGCAAGTCATGTATAAGAACTTTCAGAAAACTAAATAATGCAGGAAAATGCTGCTTGAGACACCTATGCCAATAAAATTCAAAGTGATGTTATTTACCACGGGATAAATCTTTCTACCAAAGAATGCAATCCTGCAAAATAAGCCAGGAAACAGGCAATCACACTAAGGTTCAATGGCCCCAACTTCAGTTTGTTTCTCCTTCTGCTAAGAAAATACCTGAAAAGCCAGACAGGGAGCCTGATTTAGCACCTATTCTTAACCTCAACCCATTTGGTCGGCTGAGCTCCTCTGCCTACTTCATTTCACCAGCCAAAACCCCATGTCTTTTTCAGAAGAAGTACCTGATCCCAAAGTCTTCAAGGAAGATCTGTCATATTTCTTCACCCACTCTTCTCCATAATTCAGCAGCAAGCGTATAGCCGTAGGTGCTCCATAAAACTGATTAATTTTCAACCTTTGTACCACTTCCCAGTAACGACCTGCAAGATGACAAACAGCCTTTTAACCTGTCTCGCACAAACATACCACCACAAACGCTAAACGGGAAGGTTAACAGCCAAAGCTAAAGCTGTGCCTACTGTGAGTACAGAATGAAACAAATGCCAATGTTTTTATCTCAACCTGGACGCACAAATGTTCCTGAACGTTGTAGATACACATTCCCAAGAAATGAAGCTTACGTTGTCAAGAAATGAAGCTTACCTCCCCTGAGGAGGCAGATCCCACTGGACAAGTTTCTCCATCTTCTTTGTCACACCTGCCATGTCTAGCCAAACCTTTGCCCACCGCTTCCTCACCTGGGTCGGGGTACACTGGAGTGCTTTCAAAGAGGACAGAGGTGGCTCCATTGCAGAGTGGTCCATACACAACATAGCTATGTCCTGTGATCCAGCCAATGTCAGCCACACAGCCAAAAACATCGCCTTGCTGGTAGTCAAATACATACTGCAAAGATAAATGTAAGGCCAGCTGACTTACTGTTGGCAGGCGCAGAGAGCTCAAAGGTAAGGTGCTGGACTAGTCATATCCATGTAGGAGCAAGAGAGCACACAGGGCTAGTGGAGCCAGACACGGAGGACATGGCAACACAACGGCCAGCCCAAGGTGAGGAAGCAAATCAGAGGGGGCAGTACCAGGGCTTTCAGTCTCCTGACTGCTTTTGCAAACATCTAGGGAGCATGGCTTTACCAGAAGCTGCTTAGAGTGGAGAAAAAAAAAACCTACAACCAAAGCCCAGAGCCCTGGATCCTGTAGTAGGCATCCTTAGGTAAGTCCACGTGGGAGGGATGACCCTGAACTGCAGGGCTCAGAGACTTAGACCCCTCACCAATATCAACACGTTTCCATGAGAAAGCTGGAGAAACTGATATGTGTCCATTAAATGCTTTCTGAAAAACATTCTTAGCTGCTCAGCTTCTCTATTACTGTTTATCATTTTCCAGATGCTCCCCTCTCTCTGCTCATTAAATTCAAGATTAGGATCTTGGACAACTCATTATCTTCTTTCACTTACGGAAAATGCTCCCCACTATAAATCTAACTCCTCAACTGTGTGAAGAGGTCCTGACTCATAAGGCACAGTCAGCTTTGTGTTTTAAATGAAAGAAAGTGGATCAGAACTGAAAAAATCCCAGCCCTGGAGCGTATGACAGAAGTGTCACCCATAAGCGTGCAAAGACCCCAGAGACCATGCAGACCAGCTGATCCCTCTACCTAGAGGAGTCAGTTCTCACTTACTTTTGCTGTCTTTCCCTGTCAGGCTCTAAACATCTGCACCAGGGTGCAGGATCTACCTTCTGGACTAAGGAAGAGATGCCTTGGCAATCATGAAGTCACTTAGAAAAGCTGATGTAACAAAACCCCTTCATGTAGAAAAGCCTGACACTTATACATTTAAATCTTCTAAAAGTTCAACTGTGTCAGCCTGAAGAAAGAAGACCTGATTACAAAAAGTGTGATAGAAAAAAAAAAACCAACCCAGATGGAGACCTGTCACTGCAGTCCTCTCCACATCTCGCTGTTACCTTTCCATATACAGATCACAGACCAGAAGCTTCAAGAAGCAGTGTCTTGATTTCTATTATTTATGAAAAACGGGGTTAAAACACTTAGCCCTGATCACATGGAAAAGCAACTCAAAGGTGCAGCCACAGAGCATGAATGCAATTTTGATCTTCAGACAAGTTACTTCGGCAGATGGTTTAGTTCGCATGGTGGTGTTGGGCTGACAGTTGGACTGTATAATCTTAGAAGTCTTTTCCAACTTTAATGATTCTATGACCCTAAGTGCTATGCAAACAGCTTGTTCTAAGGGTCTGGATCCTCTCTGAAATAAAAATGGCTAGTATTCCACTGCAAAATCGTACAGCAATATCCACATTAACAATGCCAGTAAGATACTTAACAGAATTTCCTTAGTTGCATCACTTCAATGTTTGCAAATTTTGGCCTGCAACACCAGCACATTTTAAATGCAGAAGTAGCAGCACCACAGTTTCCTTCCTCTGCTTTGCATAGTATTGTACTGCCCAGGAATAAATCTCAAAGATTAATTACAAGTTCTCAGACATTTTTCAGATTCTTTACACCCAGCGAGCCAACTGGGCAGCAAACACAGAACACAGCCACCCCCACCAGTCCATGTCCCTCTCATTAAGCACTGTCAAAAGGTTAATGAACCTCTTCCAGAGGGTGCAGCTGAGTTACCTTGTGTGTGAGAGCAGCATACAGCAGGTATCCAGCCTGGGTGTGAACAATCCCTTTGGGTTTCCCAGTGCTGCCAGAGGTGTACAGCATGAAAAGCATGTCCTCACTGTCCATGCTCTCTGGAGTGCATACAGAAGCTGCCTTGGCCATCTCCTAGGGACAAAAAAAATGTGGTAATGACAGGAAGACTTTGGGTGTATGGAGCTAACCAACATTCCATCTGTAAGCATGTCAGCAGAGTCCAAAGACAAGAACCACTGTTGCTGCTGCCCCCTCACACACGTCCGTGGTATCATAGGTTATACATGCTCGTCTAGTGGAAAGGTTCCTGTGCACACACAGCACCTGCCAGATGCAGAAATCAAGGGGAATTGGCCAGATAAAGTAACATTTCAGAAAAAAAAAATTACATTTCAAGTCTTTACAAGCTGCTGGTAAAAAAACGAAGTGTGACTGCAAACACGAACCACACAAGCCAGCAGTAGCAAGGACGACTGGACACTGTGCAGGATCTTTTTCCCTTTTAAAACTGCAGTGCTAAAACATTCATCAGCCTTCCCTGGCCCCAGCAGTGGACAAGTGTCCTGCCCATTTGATCCTCAGATACCAACAGCTTCTACTCATGACAAGGGGAGTCTTTTACTCTGCCTCTGTTGCTTTCCACATATTCCACTGTTTGGCAAGGTGCGTGAGTTCATCTCCTCACTGCTACAGTCAGAACCACGGGAAGGAAGGATGCAATGTCCTGCGAGGTCAGAGCACGCTTTTAGTCCGGCCCTTGTCCCCAGCTCAGCAGTGGAAAGGGAAACAATATGCTTTGAACAAGAAGCTTGTGGTCACTACACCTTGTAGCAGCAGAGGGCTTGTCTGCCAGATGGTAGATTTTTCAGGAAGAGGTTAAACATTTTTTCTTATGCATGCACAAACTTGCAATAATCCCTGTGTATGCCAGATGCTCAACATATGGTCGTATAAAAAACACAGCTGGCTTGCTTCTCTCAAGCTCTGTCCTGTTCTAGATGAATAATGACTTCTGCAAGAGTTATCAGGTGGCTCTTTGACGGGATTTCTAGGCACTGCCTTTTTACAACTGTACACTGTAAACATTATATATATATATAAAAATATATATATATCTCCATGCTACATGCTAGGACAAGACGAAATTGCCTCAAGTTGTGCCAGGGGAGGTTTAGATTGGATATTAGGAAAAATTTCTTTACTAAGAGAGAGTGGTAAAGCACTGGAAGAGGCTGCCCGGGGAGGGATGGAGTCTCCATCTCTGAAGGGGTTCAGAAAAAGTGTAGACATGGCACTTCGGGACATGGTTTAGGAGGCAGGGTGGTGTCAGGCTGACAGTTGAACTGGATGACCTTAGTGGTCTTTTCCAACATTTACGATTCTATGATTTACAAGGAAACATTACCAAGGGCAGGTCAAATTACTTAAAAGTGTCAGACAAACAAAAAATTAGTAAAATATGAAGAGCTGGTAGGGCCAGCTGTAATTCTTAGCTTCCGAATTACAGCATTCCTGCTCATCTCTGGCATTTATTGTGACATTTCAGCACAGCCAATTCAGGCTGACTTGCCAGTTTTTGAAACTAAGATGAAGTTCTCATATACCCCATTACAACATGAACTTACATTTTGCAGTAGCCATTACACAAGAGTTGGAAAGCACAACTACCATAAAGATCAGTAAGAGTTAACAGCATTAATGGTTTCATTCTTGTTAGTTTCAGACCCTACAACTGACAATGGGTTGAGCTCAGCTCTTGGATTACCAAAGTGCATTGGGCTGTTTGCCAGACTGAGGAAAATCCTCAGAATATGCTTTGTGGAATAAGGAGGAGCAAAATTTCTGAACAAAATCCGCCTGCTCTGTTTCACTTCCCCTGTAGCTGCTCCTATCTCACATAGCCAGCACAAGGGCTCCTGCGTAATTACACTGGCTGCAGACAGACGATTTCCAGGCGCTATTGTGATGAGTTCTTTCTGTTATCAGTCTGCCAGCAGCAGTAAAAACTACTTCTGCAGCAGGCTGCAGTCCCATGTGTACCAGCTAAACACATTAAAATGAGTGCTGTTTTCTTCCCCAGGAAGCACAGTTTCTAAATATTCCCAAGCCATCACCATCCTCCCATCATGGGGTAACCCCAACACTGTATGAAGTCTTTCCAGGAACTTGATTATTTCTGCACTGCCTTTCAACAGTGTCCAGTGTAAGAGCGCATGTGACAAAGCAGAACAGAGTGTCTGAACACAGTATAACAGCAGCAATGGTATCAGTGCACTCTGGGTCTCTCATTCCTTAAACCTCAGAACTGTTTGCAAGACTATTAAAATGGAGCAGGATACTCCCTGCCCATGCCATGATGAATAAGACATAGATTGAGCTGCCTCAACTCACAGTCCCAGCAGGGTGTGAACACAGGCAATCCATTTGAGGATGAAAATCCAGATGCCATAAGGGGCATCTCTCTTTCATCTGCAGAAGTCAGGCCCAAAAGGCACAGATGGAAAGATGACCTAGCCACCACTCAGACCTAAAAGGTGTTATCCACAGAGCCAGTGGTGGCTGCAGGGACATCCATATGCTGTCACTGCAATAGAACTGCACCCATTAGCCCACCAGGGTTCTGTGGCAGCATGGGAAGAGCCAGAAGCACTGAAAACCTTCTCCAGAAGCAGTTTAAAGAGCAGTCACTCTTGGCAGGTCTGGTGCAGCTACATCAGAGTGCCAAGCTGCAGCGGCTGCTTCATAGGCCTTTAGCTTACCTCACATATGCAAGAGAATTATGAAGATTGCCTGATCTTCCTTGGCTGCCAATTCCCAGTGTGGCACAGATCAAAGACCAAAGCCAAATATCAGATTGTGAATTGGATGATCTTCAAGGTCCCTTCAAACCCAAACCATTCTATGATCTACACATTCAGGAATACTCTGACACAATGTTCTGCACAGCCCTGCATGGAGTCTCTCAGAGATCTCTGTATTAGCTGGTTCCTACATTTATTAGTGAAGCACATTTCTCTCCCTCGGCACAGTAAACATCACATACTTTAAGAAACACCTGGGGGAAACAGACAAAGTTTACCAAAACCAACATACCTCCTCCAGGGGAATATCACGTTCACCCATCTGGACTTTGTTATCTGTTCTCTGAGCCACAAAGACATGTTTGATGCTTGGGCAGTTCTTCACAGCTTCATCCACAGTTGTCTTCAGCTCTATGATTCGGCCTCCCCTGACTCCCTGGTTGTAGGTAATAACTGCTTTGCATTCAGCTAAAAAAAGAGAAAACACTAGTAGACACACCAGTCCATTTTCCAGGCTCGTTATGTGCACCCTGCTTTCCTTACTTTTGGGGATGAAATACAGTACAACGTGTGTGACAAACACTCTATCATTAAAAAACAGTCAGTATCACTGATGGACATTTTAAAACCTGAGACCCACTGAGATTAGGTACAGCAGGAACCTCCAGTCAATCTCCTCCACCACAAGGCAGGGTCTGCTCCAGCTAAACTACTTCTGACAGCTGTCAGTCCAATAACAGAATCATAGACTCGTCAAGGTTGGAAAAGACCAGGAAGATAATCAAGTCCAACCATCAACACAATACCAACATGCCTATTAAACCACATCCTGAAGCACCACATCAACACGCTTTTTTAACACCTCCAGGGATGGAGGCTCCACGACTTCCTTGGGCAGCCTGTGCCAGTGCTTCACCACTCTTTCAGTAAAGAAATTCTTTCCAGCATCCAATCTGAACCTCCCCTGGTGCAACTTGAGGTCATATCTTCTTGTCCCATCACTTGTTACTTTTGAGAAGTGACCAGCACCCACCTTGCTATAATCTCCTCCTAGGCAGTTGTAGAGAGCAATAAGCTCACCCCTAAAACACTTCCTAAAACACTCCAGTGGTAGCTATTCTACCCCTTCCCACCAGCCCACTCCAAATCCTATCACAAGCAGGAGGAAGTCTTTCCCAATATCTAGCTTAAGCATCACTCACTGCAATTTAAATGCCTCAATTCCTGCCTAGCAAAGCTGATGTGCAGAACAGTTTCTTCCCAGTTACCTGTGTTACAGTGAATACGGCTGCTGTAGCCCAACAGCTTGCACACTGCAACCAGTGCAAGACCTCCTATGACCGTAGTGAACAAGCACCACCTTTGCCCTTTGTCATCCTGTCTCTGGGGCTCCACTGCAGACTAAAGGGAACAGCACCAAATTCAGCAGCCTTTTGGAGATGCAACCCTGATTCGAGATACCTGCAGCCTTCTGAAACTCACCCGTACCTTCCAGGAGGGGAAAACTCCTGGAAGAGAAGTGATGGCTGCCCCATCCCTGGCCGTGTTCAAGGCTGTGTTGGATAAGGCTTTGAGCAACCTGATCCAGTGGAAGGTGGCCCTGCCCATGGCAGGGGGGCTGGAACTAGATGAGCTTTAAGGTCTCTTCCAACCCAAACCATTCAGATTCTATGAAGCCACAGCATACAGCAGCACTTCGGCAGAGCACTTCAACTATATTGACTACAAAGCTGTGACTGCAGAGAAATGGCTTTTCAGCCTATCTCCTCCATACAAGTGGCCAAAAGTAAGGGGTAACTAAAAGATGTACTTGCCCTCTGTAGATTAACTCTACTAAAACAGAAAAAAAATGGTTGGACTGGATGATTCTGAAGGTCTTTTCCGATGCTAATGATTCTACAAAACTTGCTGTAAGACATTCGCTCACATTAGCCATAAAGAAACCAACGTGACTGCTGGGACTAAGTCACTTGCTATTTTGTTCTTCCATCGGTATTTTTAGCATTATTTTTTATTTAATCGCACTTTGAGCACTTTGGGCTGAGACCAGCTCTGTGTGTTGGTACATCAGCTAACGGAGCCAGGGCAGGCAGCCAATACCTCCATCGCTATACATAAATCACAGTATCACAATTGAGACTGCAGAATTAGCGCTGGGCAGGAGTATCAAAGAAACACTGTGATTATACTGTGAAAGAACAAATCGGGCTCCATTCCTAGGACCTGGTTTTCCCTCCAGCTTCACTGTTATCTGGCAGTAACCCAGTGCAGACTGAATGTTAAACAATTTATAAAGTATTTTAAGGCCAGAGGATATTGCGCCTGCTACTAAGGAAAAGGCTCTTCACAGTACTTTGCAAAGGAGAGTGAACTGTCCTGCCAGCTGAGAATGAGCCTTTTCTCTTTCTGCCAAGAAAACAGAACTGGGATATGGCTTGGAGCACTATCCAGAGGGGTTTGTTCCCCGATCTGCATTTACTTACAGTCCATGATCCTCCCAGCTAAAGATTCCGCGCTGAATCCAGCGAAGACCACAGTGTGGACAGCACCAATCCTGGCGCAAGCCAGCATGGCTGCGACAGACAAGGGAGACACAGACATATAGATGGCCACCTTGTCCCCTTTCTGTATTCCATATTTCTTCAGGGTGTTGGCAAGACGGCAAGTCAGATCCAGAAGTTCCCTGCGGCACAGAAGCAATGTCGTCACACGACTGCATAATGGGTTTTACATGGGGGAGCAAAAAAAAGGATGAACTTGAACTAAGAGAGGCATTGCGATCTCCTCCGGAACTCATCATCTTAGCAGTACAGGGCACGCCTGTGAGTCTTAAAGAAGGGTAGTGAGAGCCAGACCACTCCTGCCTTTGGGAAGAGAAGAAAAGGAGGATAGAGAGCAACACTTGTTGCAGAAGGACGAGCGAGTGAGAACCACAGGCTCTGCCTGGAGCTGCTGGGCTCTGGTGTGGGTAGAGCAGCCAGCAATCCAGTGGCTGTCCATTCCAGACTGTCCACTTGGAATACTGCATCCAGCTCCAGAGCCCTCAGCACAGGAGGAAGGTGGAACTGTTGAACTGGGTCCAGAGGAGGGCCACAAAAATGATCAAAGGCCTGTGAAACCTGCCCTATGAAGAGAGTCTGAGACAGTTGTGGCTGTTCAGCTTGGATGAGAGAAGACTCTGAGGGAGAAGAGAAGACTCCAAGGAGACCTTATTATAGCCTTTCAGTACTTAAAGGAGGCTCCTAAGAAAGATGGGAAAAACTATTTATCAAGGCCTGTAGCAAGCAACAGGACAAGAGGTAATGGTTTTAAACTAAATGAAGAGAAGCTTAGGCTGGATAACAGTAAGACATTTTTCAAACTGAGGGTGATGAAACACTGGCACAGGTTGCCTGGAAAGGTGGTAGATGCCCCATCCCTGGAAACAATCAAGGTAAGGTTGGACGGGGCTCCGAGCAGCCTTGGGTGGTTGAAGATGTCCCTGCTCCTGCAAGGAGGTTGGACTAGATGACATATAAAGGTCCCTCCCAACCCAAACCATTCTGTGATTCTACTGCCTCCAGAACACAGTGTTCATTTTAGCCACCCTTTTTACCTCTGAGCCTCCGTTAGAAGCTACCTGGAATATGTGTTGGATAAAAACAAGATGAAGCTGTCGTCTAAAGACTCCAAGCACTATTTGTGTTGGGTAACTGCTGGAAGGCTTCACAACAAGCAGCTTCTCTTTAAATCACAATGGTAAACAATGCATTTGCATGGATAATGAATAAAAGAAGTCCCAAGCCACCTGTATGTGGCAGATTTTACAAGCGTCATCCCAGCTGCATCACCCACAATCTGAATTCTTCTGTTGTCTCTTCACCCTGCCATACTGCAGAGCGCAATGGCCTCGGAGAACCGAGATACGGCTCTGCGTAAAACTGCAGCTCCTGTTGCACAGAGTAACTTGGGAACACCGAGAACAGCAACAAAGGCTCTTTTCAGAGGGCTCTCTGCTGCAATGTGCTGACTTAATAGCAGAAACGTTTCTCCAAGGAACAAAAAAGCAGTTGGTAGGCAAGGACTTACATATACACTTATTTCGATGCCTGCACGGGACAACATGATTGCAGGCATGCCGGGGGCCAAGATGCTGTCATGAACTGAACAGCTCTGCGCACCCGCAGTGGAAGGGCTTTGAGAAGACAGGTAACTGCCAGGTGAGGAGTGGTCTCAGGCCAAGGAATGGGGTGACCCTCATAAAGGACAGCAGAGCACTCCTTGCTGGTGTCAACCATCAGCTCAGAGGAGAAGATTCACAGAGTCTGACGGGAATGCAAACTGTCCTCTGGGTTCAGCGACTCGCTGACTACTAAGGCCCAGAGGAGAGGGATACCTTCTACCCGCTAGCATAATCATTTTCAACCTGTGAACCCTTAGGGGACTGCAAGCTATGCCACCAGGGACTCCAAAAACTGTTAACAAATGAATTTTGGGGGCTGCATTCCATAAGCTGTACAGCATGAAACACCCACGTATCCTTATCTCCCAGAACTGGCTGTAGCTGTGAAAAAACAAATGAAGAAATCTAGTTTTCAGCTCGTGGATGAACTGCAAATAAAATGAAACGCTGTTTGGGTCCATCAAAAATTGCGTTGCTTCTTTTTTTAAATCAATACAAGCTGGAAACAGGCCAAGCCCAAGAGCACCACTTCAGAAACATCGTAACAACACCATGGGCTGAGAATAACTTGGCAGCTTACTTTTTTAGGGTGAATATCTAAATGCCTGTGAGGCAGTGAAGCAACACACCCATAAAGACATATACAGTGACAGCTGGAGGTATGCCACTTCCTTGCCATCTTCCATATAGCAGCTTTCCAGTACTTAAAGGGAGGTACAGGAAACCTAGGGAGGGGCTCTTTATTAGGGAATGCAGGGACAGGACAAGAGGGAAGACATAAATCAGATCTTAGGAAGAAATGTTTTCCTGTGAGGGTGGGGAGGCACTGGCACAGGTTGCCCAGGGAAGTCATGGATGGGCCATCCCTGCAGGTGTTCAAGGCCAGGTTGGATGAGGCTTTGAGCAACCTGATCCAGTTGAAGGTGTCGCTGCCCATGGCAGGGGCGGGGGAATTGGATGAGCTTTAAGGTCCCTTTCCCATTCAAACCATTCTGTGATTCTATGATTCTATGACCTTTTGGGAAAGAAGGAAGAGGAGCCTCAAATCCCAGCCACAGTGCAGTGTTATTCATTTTAAAGACTATTCCTGTAGCATCAAGTAAATAGAACACTTCTGAAGCACAGGATCTCAGAGAGGTGGTCAGGTGTGCTCAGTGCCTGCTCTCTGGCAGTCACTGGGAGCAGCTCCCACCGTAGAGAGACCACAACCCTGCAGAAAGCAGATATGGAGTGGCTTTACACCAAAATGAATTTCCTCCTATAACCCCTTACAGATTGAGATCAGCCTGAATTCTGAAGCACAACATTTAATACCTCTCCAAAGAGCTGCATTACCCAGCAAGTCCCCCATATCCACATAAGCACAGTCTGTCACATGTATTATTCTGCTTACTAAATTCATGAACTGAGCGACTTCATGCAATAATGAATTCCCACCCAGTGTTTGGTTTTGTGCCTTGAACGAAGAGGTCACATTCTCTGCTCCAGAATTCATCCGATGCTGTGTTAGAAAACAGTATAATGTGGATCAATATTAAATTGCCAAAACAAAACTAAAGCTGCTCAACGGCAGAGTGCAGGAAGTGAAACCAGCCCCAGCCAGGCAGTGGTGGGAAAGCAAAAGAAAAAACTTATCTGCGATGGAAAATATCCAAGTGCTTTCAGAGCTGCAGCCTCTTTCTCCTGAACAGAAATGCCAGAAAAGCTCTGGCCAGGTTGTCCTTTCAGAGCAACGTGTTGCACTTGTTCATTCAGGACTCAGCAACCATGATAGCACTGATTTTTATGATTAACCCCAATTTTACATTTGCTTAATGGGGGTGTGTGAGCAGACCAATGGACAAGAAGGATCAAGTCTTCAGCTCTCGATCTATTTGTTTCTCCTTCTCCTTTGTGCTCTGAAAGGCCTTGGAAGTCCCTTGGCAGTGCAGCACATGAAGGAACAGACACAAAAGCAGAAAGAAGGTGAAGCCAACAACTCCAACAAAGAAATCCACAAATCCCTGCATATCAGGTGTTTCTTATGGCTCCTGCAGCAGCAACTCAACCTTCCCCTCCAGTTCAAGGAAGGGAGTTTGCACAAGGAGAGAGTTTTGCTGTGTCAGCAATCCCTCACAATCCCTCCCTAGACTTGCTCACTCCTTTGCACACATTTTGCTAACAGGCAGGCAATTAGTACATGCCAGCAGGTTACACATCTCCAGTACCTAACCTAGACACGTCTCAGGGTGGAATGAGCACCCTGCAGGGCCATTTCCCTGCAGGACTGGGTGCAACAGACCTAACTGAACTGATCAGGAGGAAACCACAACCATGACCCTCCTCACCTGCTACTGCTGTCAACCTTGGCATTGCAGTTAAAGGAGGCAATCCTGCCCTCCTGCTCTGCTCTTGTGAGACCTCACCTGGAGCCCTGTGTTCAGCTCCGGAGTCCACAGCACAGGAAGGACATGGATCTGTTAGAGTGAGTCCAGAGGAGGCAACAAAGATAATCCAAAGGCTGGGATCCTGGGATGCCTCGCTCCACGCACACAAGCTGGGCAGAGAACAGCAGGATCTCAGCAGAGCCGCTGCCGGAGAAGGAAATGTGCTGTAACAAAAGCAAGTGCCCAGACCCTCTGGACAGAGACAGCCGAGACTCTGCAAAGTCAGTTCAAGGCGCAATGGTCTGCAATGCCTCTGCAAAAACTCATGAGATCATGAGAGCTAAGGGCAAATAAGAGAGAAAATAGGGCAGCAACATGCCACTCCAGTGAATATAGCATCAAGGTGGAGCTGAGAAAGGGGGAAGCAGCTACCAGCTGGACCCAAGAGCTGAGGCCATTCATGCAGGTGAAAGAACAGTATATATCCAGGGAACTACAGGCCTGTCAGTCTGACCTCAGTGCCAGGGAAAGTCATGGAGCAGGTCATCTTGAGTGCTATCATGAAGCACATGCAAGAGAACCGGGTGATCAGGCCCAGTCAACACGGGTTCACAAAAGGCAGGTCTTGCCAAACTAACCTGATCGCCTCCTATGACAAAGTGACTTGGCTGCTGGATGAGGGAAAGGCTGTGGATGTATCTTCCTGGACTTCAGTAAAGCCTTTGACACAGTTTCTCACAGCGTTCTGCTTGAGGAACTGTCGGCCTCTGGCCTGGACAGGCGCACACTCTCCTGGGTGGAAAACTGGTTGGATGGCCGGGCCCAGAGAGTGGTGGGAAATGGTGTGAAATCCAGCTGGAGGCCAGTGACAAGTGGGGTTCCCCAGGGCTCGGTGCTGGGTCCAGCCCTGTTCAATGTCTTTATCAATGACCTGGATGAAGGCATCGAGTGCACCCTTAGCAAGTTTGCAGACGACACTAAGCTGGGTGGAAGTGTGGATCTACTGGAGGGTAGGGAGGCTCTGCAAAGGGATCTGAACAGGCTGGACCGCTGGGCTGAGTCCAACGGGATGAGGTTTAACAAGGCCAAGTGCCAGGTCCTGCACTTGGGGCACAACAACCCTGTGCAATGCTACAGACTAGAAGTCTGTCTAGAAAGCTGCCTGGAGGAGAGGGACCTGGGTGTGTTGGTTGACAGTGACTGAACATGAGCCAGCAGTGTGCCCAGGTGGCCAAGAAGGCCAATGGCATCTTGGCTTGGATCAGAAACGGTGTGACCAGCAGGTCCAGGGAGGTTATTCTCTCTCTGTACTCGGCACTGGTGAGACCGCTCCTCGAATCCTGTGTTCAGTTCTGGGCCCCTCACCACAAGAAGGATGTTGAGGCTCTGGAGCGAGTCCAGAGAAGAGCAACGAAGCTGGTGAAAGGGCTGGAGAAGAGGCCTTATCGGGAACGGCTGAGAGAGCTGGGGTTGTTCAGCCTGGAGAAGAAGAGGCTGAGGGGAGACCTCATTGCTCTCTACAACTACCTGAAAGGATGTTGTAGAGAGGAGGGTGCTGGCCTCTTCTCCCAAGTGACAGGGGACAGGACAAGAGGGAATGGCCTCAAGCTCCACCAGGGGAGATTTAGGCTGGACATTAGGAAAAAATTTTTCACAGGAAGGGTCATTGGGCACTGGCAGAGGCTGCCCAGGGAGGTGGTTGATTCACCTTCCCTGGAGGTGTTTAAGGCACGGGTGGACGAGGTGCTAAGGGGCATGGTTTAGTGTTTGATAGGAATGGTTGGACTCGATGATCTGGTGGGTCTCTTCCAACCTAGTTATTCTATGATTCTATGATATATGGTATGTGCTTTTAAACCAAAGCAAGCCAGGCAGATGGTAGCTGCAGTAACGAACATGAGCAGAGACGGTGAAAAATTATGACGCATGGAGAAGATTCTGGACTTGCTGGCAGAAAATGTTATCTTCCAACTAAAAACACAGACAAGCACAACCCATTCACTGCACTACAGGTGTGAGCATAGATAGCCACTGGACATGGATTTAATGTGAATTTACTAATCCCAACCCAGTACCTCTAAAATCAGCGGGAAGCACCGTCCGACCTCAATGACATGGCTGCTCACAGTGCAGGTGACACACTGATAGGCTTTAAATGCCATGCAAAAGGGCTCTGTGGGGATAGCTGGCTGGCTTTCCTCCTGTACCAGCAAGAAATGTGAACTGGGTGGGGCTGGGTTGCACACAAATTCCACTCTCCACGTTCCTAACAACCACTCCATTGCAAAGCTGCTCTTGAATTTGCTCCCCCAACTCACTGCTTGCTGATTTCCATCAGCTCTGGAGCAAACCCTTCACACAGCTGTCTCATGTCACAACCTGTTGGAAAACCAACTGCTTTCAGGGTCGCTGTTGCATCCCTGGAACACGAACTACCCTGCCAAGCAACATGCCACAGGGTTTGCAAGGTCTCAGGAATGCAGTTTGCGATGCTTGTTCTGTCTGAGCTCTCCTTAACCTACCTGAAGCTTTGTTTGGCTTCGTTTAGCTACAAGAGTAATGCTTCTAATTGACCAAGTAACCATGGCTAATTATTTGTTATGCTTCTTTATCTTTTTATGCTGCCATTGTGCAATAGAAACTACTAGCATAGCCAAGTAGCATACAGAAAAACAGGCCTGGCATGAAAAGAGGCCTCGAGAAGTAGAGGCACAGGATGTGGGGTAAAGGAGAGCAGGCATGGGATGTTAAGGGATGAAGCACAGGCTGGCACTGGTGGCCCCACACTGCAAACAACCAGTAAAAACTATGGAACTGATGCTGGATAAAAGCAGCCACCAATAGGACCTCTTTCTAATTATTACAGAAAAAAGAAAGATCTTGACAGAAAAAGGAGAGGAGGAGGAGCAGGTGCTGATCTCTTCTCTCTGGTGATCAATGAAAGGACCTGAGGGAACGTCAGGAAGATGTGCGAGGGAAGGGTTAGATTGGATGTTAGGAAAAGGTTCTTTACCTAGAGGGTGGTGGGGCACTGGCACAGGCTCCCCAGGGAAGCAGTCCCAGAGCCAAGCCTGACAATATTCCAGAAGCATTTGGACAACACCGTCAGACACATGGTGTGAATGTTGGGGTGTCCTATGCAGGGGCAGGAGTTAGACTCGATGATCCTTGTGGGTCCCCTCCAACATTCTGTGATTTGAATGTTAAGGGCTCAGTTATACTAAGATTAAACTCTTAGCTCTCTCTGTACAAAGCCTGCTTTGTTTTTGCCTTTGAGCATTAAAACTGTTCTCTGCTAGATTCCTCAGTCTTTATGCATACAAATCCTCAGCTATCACAGCATCATTTCAAAGCACGAGACTGTCCCCTCAGCAGAGCCTGTTCAGAAATTACCAAATCCCTCCACAGATATAGAGATGCTGATATTTCCAAAGCCCATTGCTCAATACTGGGAACAATTCCTGTAAAACCCGTCACCAGCACATGGCATTTCTCTGACAAATTTCAGGGACACCTGGCAGAAACATTTTTCCAGGAAGTCTCATGCTATCTTTTGTTTGCCACAGCAAGACAGCCTCCAGCTTCTAAACAAAGGAAGCCAGTTCCTCTTATATCCCCAAAAATTGCATGAAGACCATCATCGGGAAGCAGCCTTTTGCAAAGTGTTCCTATACATTTTCCTAATATATTCAATGCTATATAAGGGTTTTGACAGTGTCCATTTAGGAGGTTCAGCACAAGCCACGTTCTCTGCTTTCTCAGCACTGAGGCTGGGTTGAGCATCTCTTGCAGTGACCAGTTTATTTTCTGGAAATAAAGGGGACACCTTCCACTGGATCAGTTTGTTCAAAGTCTCACCCAACCTGGCCTTAACCACTTCCAGGGATAGGGCTTCCACAACTGCTCTCGGCAACCTGGGTCAGTGCCTCGCTATCCTCACAGGAAAACATTTCTTCCTAAGTTTTCATCTAAATCTCCCCTCTTTCAACTTAAAACTGTCCCCACTCATCCTATCCGTGCACTCCCTGATCAAGAACCCCTCCCCAGCTTTCCTGCAGCCCCTGTCAGTACTAGAAGGCTGCTCTAAGGTCTCCCCAGAGCCTTCTCTTCTCCAGGCTGAACAACCCCAGCTCTCTCAGCCTGCCTTCATATGGGAGGTCCTCCAGCCATCAGATTACCTTCATAGCCCTCCTCTGGACCCACTCTAGCAGATTCATTCCCCTCCCTGTGCCGAGAACTCCAGAACTGGATGCACGGCTCCACGCGAGTCCTCAGAAGAGCAGAGCAGCGGGGCAGAATCCCCTCCTTCAACCTGCTGGTCACCATGTCAAATCATGTCTTCTCTGCTCATTCCCACCCACCTAGCATCCTAGGAAAAGCTACATAGGAGAGTAATTTCTGGCTCTTCAGCTTCTGCTTTAAAACTTTTCTACTTTCTGCTTTTTTTTTTCCTGCCCACTTCTTCACGTGGCTCACTTTGGCAATGCCCATAGGATCTTACAGCGCTAGGAAACAGTAGCTCACAGGTGGCTCAATTGTGGAGACGATGGTAAACAAAGGAACACTGAAGGGAATAAATAACCCCGTGTCAGACACAGGGAGGTCTGGCATAACTTGAGCTGCTGTCTTTAACATTCCCCGTTGCTGAGTTTACAGAGGCTGCAATCCAACATCTCCAGCCACCAACTCCGCATGCTTATATAAGGCACTTGATAATACAGTGCCCTTTAAAACCCAGGCTCAGCAACGAGCTGGGGAGTTCCTCTACAAGGTTTCAAGGCTCCTGGGCTGTGACAGCATCCACAAAACAGGACAAAACTAGATGGGCTGAACCATCCTGCCAAAAAATTCAGCTGACTGCTCCCAGCAGGACACTCCTGTGGGTTAACTGCTCGTTCGCCACTGCCCTATCAATGGATTTATGATGGTTTAACCTTCAGACAGCCAGACCTCCCGATAACAGATTGGCACAATCTGTCCTCACTTTGCTGACTGCAGCCACCAAACCCCAGGATGGTGCATGCCCTGTTGTCACAAAACAGTACAAAACTCAAGTCTCCTGCCTTCCCATTCAAAACTGAACATAATTTGAAACTCAGTTGAATTTCTACTTGATAAAAATTAAACCCAGGGGGACTGAAAAGCACAAGAGATGCCAGGAAACACTTTTTCTCCCCAAAAAAGGCTGAGTTGCATCAGCTGGAGAGACAGGGCAGTAAAAAGATCAGCACAACTGAGCTTGTAAGGGCAGCAATCATCATTCAAGCAAAACTGAAATATTTCACCCATGGCTTCATAAAACCATAGAACCATTAAATGGTTTGAGTTGGAAGGGACCTTAGAGATCATCCAGTTCCAACTCCCATGCCATGGGCAGTGATACCCACCTCCCACTAGATCAGAGTGCTCAAAGCCCCCTCCAACCTGGCCTTGAACACCTCCAGGGATGGGGCAGCCACAGCTTCTCTGGGCAACATGGGCCAGTGTCTCACCACCCTCAAAGGAAAACATAAAACCTCATCTAAGTCTCTCCCTAGGCTTAAAACCATCCCCCCTCATCCTATCCCTGATCAAGAGCCCCTCACCAGCTTTCCTGCATCCCCTTTAAGTACTGGAAGACTGCTCTAAGGTTTCTTTGGAGCATTCTTTTCTCTAGGCTGAACAACCCCAACTCTCTCCATGGCTTTGTGTATCTTTGCCAATAAGGAGATGTATGGATTCCTCTCCTAGCACAGAACTCTTGGACCAAGCTGCATAAACACAATCCACCTTGCTGAAAAATATACAAAGAGATGTAGGCTGGCTTACAGCACAGCCCCATCAGCTCTTTGCCTACTGCAAGCCAGGCAGTTCGTGGGGCAGCAGAGACTAACAGAGGTTCTGACTTCTCCCAAACATAAGCAAGCCGGGACAGCAGTTTCCAATACAGCTGCATTTTCTTGCCAATGCATGGCGGAAGCCCTGTTGATCAAGGCTTTCCCCTCCCTCAGGGAGGAGGAAGCTTACTTCAGCCCTCTTCCTGCACAGCTGCCTGCTTCCTTTGCAGGCTGTGATGGGAACACGGCCAGTGCTCAGCTGTTTTCTTGCCCCCGAGAACAAGAAGGGAAAGCACCCATGCCAGCAGCCGTGTCTTTCCTTGTGTCCCCCAAGGCTTATGGACAAGGAGAAGCAGTTCACATCAGCAAGCCTTGCAAACTAGATAATGCAACAAACTTGCACCTTGTATTTCTCTGCACATAAGCCCTGGACACGTCCCAGCTGAGATTCCAGGACCTTCCTCGAAGCTGGTCCATAAGACAGAGGCCAAATTAAAGTCTTTAACTTCCTAGGGCTGCTGCCACATTAAGTCCACATCCAGATCCTAGGGAAAGGAGCACACCTCTACCACAAACATCAGAACCTAGGTCCTCCTGATACCCAGCATCCCTCTCATTCTCTCTTCGTACTGGGGCTGTCCTACACTGAGGCTCACGTTCAGATACCACCCTGCTACAGAAGTCTCTTGGAAGATTACTCAACTGGCCTCACTGCTTCTGGGCCACCTCTTTTTCTGACACTTTCCCTCATAAAACCTCTAGCTCAAACAAGACATTACTGCAAAAAGCTTTCAACTCAGCTCAGCCTCACAGGGAGGTCAGTGCCAGCATAACCTGGAAAACCTTACTGCCCCATTTGAAACCTTTAAAAATGCAGTCCAAAGATCACAGAAAATGCAAACCTTTTGATTCTTTCCTTGTGTGCACACCCACATAATATCACTGTTTTCAACAAAGCTATTCCTGGCTTAATGAGATAAGCAGAGAACCAAGTGACCTGTTTCACCATGTCCTAGGACCAAAGTCTCCTAAGAAACTGCGTCACTTGAATGCAGCCTCATCTCACCAAAAGCATCAGGCAGAAACAGAAATATGTCTCTCAAATACAAGCAGAAGTTTGAAAATACAGGTAGCCAAATTGTTCTTCTTTATGGTTAGTAACTACCATATCTTTGGAAGGCTGCACAGAGACAGATTTAGTGTTCAGATGTGGATTACTTGTCTTCAAGCCACAGCAATCGCAAATCCACAGGCTGAAAATACCACAGAATCATGTAATTGTTTGGGTTGGAAGGGACCTTAAAGATGATCCAGTTCCAATCCCCTGTCATGGGCACAGGCATCTTCCACTGGATCAGGTTGCTCAAACCTCATCCAACCTGGCTCATTTCCAAATGCATTTTGGCCTGGCCAAGAAAAAAAAAAAAAACCAACAAAAAAACCAGTTATGCCACTGTTCAGAAAGGCCTTCTTGTTTCTCCAGAGATCCAGAAAAGATGGTTTGAGGGACTGGAGCAGCTCAGCACATTTCAAAGAGCACAGCTCCTAAGGCAGAGGCTGGAGTTGCCTTGAACAAGGCTGCTCTATATGATGGGTTGCTCTTCTCCTCAGGTTAATCAGAGCACAATTCTCACCTCTGATGCACCCCCGCTTTCAAACCCAGGGCATGCAGAAAGCAGTAAAAGTACATACAGCATCTCAAACACCAGGAGAAACCTTCAATTCCACCTCCTTTTCTACCACCGGAATGGCAAAAGCAGAACTCAAAGCATTTAGCCAAGCTACCCCATTGGTTACAACACATTCATACCATCACATGCCTACACAGCCCATCAAATAACAATACCAAGATAAAAAAAAAACCAACCTACTCTTCCATAGCTTTACATAGAAACACAAAATGTCTTGAGTCCGAAAGGACTCATAGGGATCATCAAGTCCAACTCCTGTTTCTGTGTAGGACAACACCATGTGCCCGAGGGCATTGTCCAAATGCTTCTGGAATATTGTCAGGCTTGTCACTGTGACTTCTTCCCTGGGTAGCCTGTTCCAGTGCTCCACCAGCCTCTGAGTGAAGAACCTTTTCCTAATATCCAACCTAACCGCACCCCCGCCCTTGTCCATCTTCCTGCCATTCCCTCGAGTCCTAACATCGGTCACGAGAGAGAAGAGATCAGAGCCTGCTCCTCCTCCTGTGAGAAAGCAGTAAACTGCAATAGGCCTTCCCTCAGTCTCCTTTTCTCCAGGCTGAACAGACCAAGTGACTTCAGTCACTCCTCATACATCACGCCGCTAAATCCTTCACCAGCTCTGGTTCAGACAGTTTTTATTTCTGTTCCATGAAGCACTAACCTCTCAAAGCTATTTGTACACTCACTCCCCCCCTGCTAACCAGCTTCTTCAATGAATTATGTTTTCAAGAGCTTTGATAAACACTGGAGGGGAATCAGAGCACCAGAACCTACCTAGACTCAAGAAGCTCCAGGAATCCCAGGTATCAACAAGCCACAGCAAACATTTTGTAAGAGCCAGATACCAGGACTTCCTATGTTTTCTGATCCAGCAGGTCAAACACCTCGTTCCCTAAAACACCTACTGAGGAACATACAAGTCTGAGAAGCCTTCAACTCTTACGAGAGAGACAGATGATGTAAAAGGCTTTTTTGCAGGCAGGTCTGTACCCTAAATGAGAACACACAGCAGCAGAAGAAAAATACACTTGAAATCTGCCATATTTTAACAAACCTACAACCCACTGTAGCAGTTACAAGTCAGTATCACTCAGAGCAACCTCAAGGCTGTTATGAACTGTGCTGAGGATGGGGAAAAGGAACACAGTTAGCTTCAAATCACCTCCTGCCAGGACTCAGTATCATACTACTGACCATAAACACAAGATGTTGTCTGCACCAAGACCCTTGCTGCTGTCCTGAAGCTAAAAGCTGCTCAGAGAAACTTTCCCAGGCACACTTCTAACGAGGAAAGAGAAAACTGAAAGATGAGAACATGAGCCAGGGAGAAAAAAAACAAACCTTTCTCTTCTACAAGTCCCCACGTAGAGAGGGGGAATCTACAGGCACGCGTGATCAACACCATAACCAGAAGATGACGCCAGATCCGCATCAGAAATTTTCAGTAGCTGTCACCAACTCACATCCACTGTACCTCTCACATGTAATATGTTTATTATACAGGTGTCTAAGATCAGGGAGCCCTCACCATGAAGAGGCCAAGGGAAAAATATAATTTCTCAGTGGGAACATGCCTCCATTTTTCAGAAGCTATCTCATCATGACACCACAACCCAGCATCAGTCCTATGTGCTGGAGAACTTCGGAAGAACGCGGTTTCACAGAGGTCCAATTTCAGAGCAGCAGCTCATGTTCCCACTCCACTGCACCACCAAGCATCCCAAAGCATCATGAGAAGGTGCCATACCTGTACGTGACATGCACTGCAGTGCCAGGTTCATCTCTTTCCCAAATCAAAGCCACTCTGTCTGGAGACTTTTCAACATGTTGATCCAAGCAATTTACTGTAAGAAAACAGAGGTTTAAATAAAGCCTGATCATATGCGAGGTGCTCCGTAAACTTCGCACAGTCAAGCATAACAGCAAGCTAGCACGAGATGAAACACAGAATCAGAGAATCATTAAGGTTGGAAAAGACCTCCAAGATCACCAAATTCAACTGTCAGCCCAACATCACTGTGCCTAGCAAGCCCTTCGCTAGCTAGCTACCCACAGACTCATTTATATAACAACACTAGGAAGTTGTCCCTTATAGCGGTAGCATTTGTAGCACTGGTAAAGCTACCCCTGCCATATCTGTGGGATGCAAATATTACAAATACCACACTTAATTACACTTAGCACACTTCAGTTGTGGAAGCCAAATCCCTGGAGGTGTTCAAGGCTAGGGTGAATGGGGCTTTGAGCAAGCTGATCCAGTGGAAAGCATCCCTGCCCATTGCAGCAGGGACTGGAACTGGATAAGCTTTAAGGTCCCTTCCAACCCAAACCATTCTATGATTCTGTAATAATTGGTACAGCTGCCTTAGAGATGGCAACCCCACAAGAGGCCTCAGCTGATTCCACTCAGCTTAGTTCCACTGGTTAAGCTTAAATCAGCCCAAATCTCTCCCTTGCTCCCAGCAGCACAAGGACAAAACACTGTTTTGATGTTTTTCTTCCCCGTGTTGTACCCCTGAGCAAACCAGTATGAGCTGCTATGTGGGATGCAGTGCCTGTACTAATATCTAATCTAATCATGGAAGCTAATGAACAGTTAATGTCCTCTCCTTTTGTGATATTTCAGGAACAGAACAATGGGAAAGCATAAAGACTGCAGAAGACCGGCATCTGGCCAGGACTTCAGGAGCCAAAAAAGACAAGAGGTCGAGATAACTCTTATTGCAAACCTTATATGGAAACTTCAAAGGGGGCCAGATGCCAACAAAATAGGGTAAGGGGCTGCTTTGCAGATCTCAGACTCAATAAAGGACTGCGAGGAGCATGCCTAAGGGGGAGGACACCTATTATAATTAGTATTGGCAATGTGATTAATATGCATGATTTTTATGAGAAATTTAATACATATGTATAAATTTAGTGTATGAAAAAACTGCTATTCATAACTGTCAGCATACATGGTAGGCAGAACAATCCCCTTGTGTATCTGGTATCAAAAATTAAAAAGAATGCCTGCTTCTTTAGACCACTTTGGTGTTAAGGAGTTTCTTTTCCTGATTTTGGTGACACCCAGAGTAGCGTTTCACTATAAAAATCTAACAGTCCAGCTTCCCCAGATTGAGTTTTTAGCACTGTATCATTTGGATTTTCTAATTAAAGCTCACGTGAAACATTTTTGTTTCAGGGTGTAATGGAGGAACTGAATCGCAGCTAACTGAAAATATCTAAAACTTTAGGATCTAGAGTAAACTTATGGAGTATAGATATGTACACATCACCAGACATCTGGGACAGATGAACATGTCCCAAGAGCTGAAAGAGGGAAGATTTAGATAAGATATTAAAAATAATTGTTTTCCTGGGAGGGTGGTGAGGCACTGACACAGGCTGCCCAGAGAAGCTGTGGCTGTCCCATCCCTGGAGGTGTTCAAGGCCAAGTCGGGTGAGGCTTTGAGCTACCTGATCCCATGGAAGGTGTCCCTGCCCATGGCAGGAGTGTTGGAACTGGATGAGCCTGAAGTCCCTTCCAACCCAAACCGTTCTATGAAGCCGAGTGCTACACCTTCTAAAACCTTAAGGTATAACAGTACCTTCTGAAGGCAAACCTCCCTCCCTTCCTCCAACAACCAGAGGTAGAGGAAACTTGAACAACGACATAAGATGCTCAAGTGGACTTTGGGGAGCACCCAACCTGAAAAGACTTACAGCGAAACCTGCCTGCCTGCATGTTCACCAGCAACTTGCTTGACGGTTAGAGATTAACCTTGGAAAGTATTAATTCCAAGCCTAAACTATGCTTACTTATTTCATTATCATCTTCCAAAGGCAGTTACTTCTTTCAATAGACAACCATTGGAAACCAGACAGGCACACTGCCATGTTAACTCAGAGAAAACCCACAAAAAAAAAAAAAAAAAAAGACTTTGTTTCAGATCATATCTCCAAGAAATATTAATGCTGCCAGGGAAGGATTTCATTGTTCCAGATAAAATTAAGTGCAGACAAAGCTGCCTATTACAAGTTGTGAAATTCAAGTAGACTGCAGCCCAGGAGTGAGCTTCTGCTGTTCTCCAATTTACACCACACAGAGGGTGGGAACGAGCCCCAAAAGGTACACAGAAAGAGAAAGAGAGAAATCCCTCTGAATTCAGCACATTTAATTGCAAGAACAACAGTCAATCTCAAAATTATAAACAGCTGAAGAGCACTTTTTCAGTCTTCTATTTTTTAATGTAAATTTCTGCAGCCATACTATAAAAATAAATGAGATAAAGCCATTTCTTATATTTATAATATTATATATTATTACTCATCTCCCACACATTACGGGAGGAGAAAAGCTCTAATGGGGAACACATGAAGCAGTTTCACACTGGTTTCCTCTGTTGTCCATCTCAAAGTAATAGGATCCACTGTGGCTTGGTCCATGACCCTTAGCAACTCCCACCTCCAAGCTCGTTGCAGCAACACCCTCATGGATTGCACCACACTACCAAGCAGCATTTCTTACTCAGCCATACAAGCCTTCAGCAGGAATTTCTGTTGCAGGAAGCCTCAGCTGAGCCAAGTGGGGTCTTTAGCTCTTTGCTCAGTAAGAACCACAGCCAACTGCTATTATTTCCTTCCTGATCTTAGGCTTACAAGAGCCTTTTGCTCATTTTGCAGAATAGAGTTTAGTGACCTTCCCCTTACTACTATACCCTAATGGTTTCTCCATGTGTCTTCTTGCCTCCTCAACCACACTTGGAAATGATCCATTTTGGTAAAACATGCTCCTGAGTGCATTGGAAGTGCAGTAGTTGGTTGGGGTATTTCCTGGCCAGGTCGATAAACCCTGAAGCACTGAAGCTCACAATTCCCCCAAATCCTTCTTCAAGGTCTCCCCAAACAAAAAGCAGCAGGTGACTCGGTTGCTCGTGGTCCCCTGTGTTGGGAAAAAGGCACACAGGATGCTCTGGATCAGGGACCTGAACTGTTGCCGTATTTCTGTAACCAGTGTTCAAATCAAGAGATGTAGGGACAAAATCAGAACCTCCTAACAGAAAATAAGCCACTCAGCTATGGCCAAGTACCATCGGCTTTAAAAGAAGAAAACCAGCAACAGCAAAATTGTTTAATTCTGTGCATCTAGGTCTCCGAGGTCTACAGTTTCTTTTTACCTATGAAAGAAAACTATGTGGTGTTTAGTGCCTCCTAAGAACCAGACCTAAGACATGACCTAAAATCAGGCCCAGCAATATTGGGATTTCAAATACCTGGCCCACGTGGGACCCAGAAGAAGGTGCTGATCCCACTCCACAGTGGAAACAAACAGAACTTTGAAAGTCTCTTGTGTTCAGGCAAGATCTTCCTTTCAATACGAATCAATGAAAACAGAAGTCTGGTTAAAATCCCTCTGCTGAGTGCTGGAAGCTGGGCTGCATGCACCCCTCCATCAACTCAATATGCACTGCTGGGAACCATCTGGGTGGAGATGCTTCACTATATTGTTTGAAAGACCTGAGGAGGGTTTGCTCTTTTGCTCTGGTGGCCAGAATGTTACAGCTCCTGACAGTAATTGAAGCACTCTCCCAGGAATAGGAAACAAAGGTAAGAAATGTACATCCCCATTAAACAACTTCACCACCGAGTTGTGCTCAAGAGCGGGGTGCGGTTTACTCCTACTGCATAAAGCAGGGCCACAGCACAGAAGTCTTCTAGGCAGGTATGGCCAGGAAGAAACACAGAGTTGGTTAGAACCATCACAGCAGTTTTTCCTCTTCCTTCACCTAAGTTCATACAATCACAGAACGGTTTGGGTTGGAAGAGACCTTCAAGCCCATACGGTTGCACCCCCTTTGCCTTGAAGGCAAAGCTAGAGGCAAAGGCCAAGCTCCTCGTCTGAGAGCAAAAAGTAGCTGCAGGTTCCCCTGGACAAGCCTGGGATTCGCTCCATCCCTCATCTTTGGTCACCTTCACTCAGCATGGGACGCTGCAGCACCCCACACACTGCAGTGGTGGCTGCCCCAACCCTGGAGGTGTGCAAGGCCAGGCTGAATGAGGCTTTGAGCACCCTGATCCAGTGGGAGGTGTCCCTGCCTGTGGCAGGGGGATGAAACTGGGTGATCACAGAATCACTAGGTTGGAAAAGACCTCCAGAATCATCGAGTCCACCCATTCCTATCAAACACTAAACCATGCCCCTCAGCACCTCGTCCACCTGTCCTTTAAACACCTCCAGGGAAGGTGACTCAACCACCTCCCTGGGCAGCCTGTTCCAGTGCCCAATGACCCTTTCCGTGAAAATTTTTTTCCTGATGCCCAGCCTGAACCTCCCCTGGCGGAGCTTGAGGCCATTCCTTCTTGTCCTGTCCCCTGTCACTTGGGAGAAGAGGCCAGCACCCTCCTCTCTACAACCTCCTTTCAGGGAGTTGTAGAGAGCAATGAGGTCTCCCCTCAGCCTCCTCTTCTCCAGGCTAAACACCCAGCCGCTCCTCATAAGACTTTTCTCCAGCCCCTTCACCAGGGGATCTTTTAGCTCCTTTCCAACTCAAACCACTCCATGATTCTATCATCCCACCTCTGGATTTTCCCCCCTTTCCCAGCGCCCGGCACTTTCTCCAAGCGCTGCCCAACCAAACTCTTTGGGTTTTTCTCCCTAAAAAGCGCCGCGCTGGGGACATCACAGAAGGGTTTGGGCAGAAGGGACCTTCAAACCCGTCCAGTCCCCCGCCGGGGGAGGCCCCGGGGGCTCCTTACCGGAGACGTTGATGCGGCCGCCGAGGAACCACCGCGCGGTGCCGGCGGGCCCGGGCCGGCAGGCGGTGTGGAAGGGTCCGTCCCAGCGCAGCAGCCCCCGCGCCGCCTCCGCCCAGAACGCCGCGGGGTCCCGGGCCGCCCGCTCCCGCCGCTGCCGGTACCCGCCCGGGTCCCCCGCGCCGCCGCCGCCGCAGCAGCAGCGCCGGGCGGCGAGCGGCACCCGCCCCGGGGGCAGCAGAGCCCGCAGCGACCGCCCCGCCGCCAGCGCCATCGGACACCGAACCCCCCGCACCGCCCGGCGCCGCCCCCGCAGCGACCGCCCGCGGGGAGGGGCCGCGGACACCGCCGCCCCACGGCACCGCCCGAGCCGGTCCCGGACCGGGCCGCACCGGGGGAGCCTCGGGGACCGGGGAGCACCGGGAGCATCTCACGGCCCGGAGGAGCACCGGGAGATCCCCGGGAGCATCTCGCAGACCGGGAGAGCTCCGGTACAGCCCTAGAGCCCGGTAGAGTCCCGGGGAGACTCCTGGGAGACGTCCACAGCCCGGGAGAGCCCCGGGAGCATCTCGCAGACCGGGGGAGCTCCGGGAGAGCCCCTGGAGCATCTCGCAGACCGGGAGAACCCCGGGAGCACCTCGCAGCCCGGGAGAGCTCCGGTACAGCCCTAGAGCCCCGTAGAATCCCGGGGAGACTCCTGGGAGACGTCCATAGCCCGGGAGAGCCCTGGGAGCATCTCGCAGCCCGGGAGAGCCCCGGGAACATCTCGCAGCCCGGGAGAGCTCCGGGAGCATCTCGCAGACCGGGAGAGCTCCGGTACAGCCCTAGAGCCCAGTAGAGTCCCAGGGAGAGTCCTGGGAGAGCTCCACAGCCCGAGAGAGCCCCAGGAGAACCCCGGGAGCATCTCATAGCCCGGGAGAGCTCCGGTACAGCCCCAGGAGAACCCCGGGAGCATCTCATAGCCCGGGAGAGCTCCGGTACAGCCCCAAAGCCCGGTAGAATCCTGCAAGAGCTTCACAGCCCGGGAGAGCCCCGGGCGTATCTCACAGCCCGGGGGAGCCCCAGAGCCCCGGGAGAACCCCGGGAGCATCTCACAGCCCGGGAGAGACCCGAGAGCATCCCGCAGCCTGGAACAGCCCTGCACGCACGAGCATTCCACAGTCAGAGACAGCCCTGCTCCCCTGGGAGCATCCCACAGCCTGGGACTGCCCTGGCCCCCATATGGTCCCACGAGACACACCTGCACGGCCCCAAGATCACCCTGCACCCAGAGAGCACCCCTGGAAGCATCCCACCCTGCACCCCTGGGAGCATCCCACATCCTGAGACAGCCCTGCACCTCCACATGGCCCTGGGAACAGCCCACATCCCATGGACACCCCAGGGGCATCCCACATCCTGAGACAGCCCTGCAACCCCACACAGCCTCAGGAGCACCCCAGGAGGCACCCCTGGGAACATCCCATACCCAGAGACACCCCTGCATGCCTGGGAGCATCCCACAGCCTGAGTCAGCCCTGGATCCCCACGTGGCCCCAGGAGCACCTTAAGAGACATCCCTGCACCTGCAACAACCCCAAGGTCACCCTGCACCCTAAGAGACACCCCTGGGAGCATCCCACACCCAGAGACACCCCTGTATGGTCCCAGGAGCACCCCAAAAGACACCCGTGTCCCCATATGGCCCCAAGATCACCCTGTGCCCAGTGACACCTCTGCACCTCTAGGACCATTCCGCACCCGGAGACAGTCCTGCATCCACCCCACACACGGAGAGACACACTTGCACCCTCACAGCCTTGGGAACACCCATAACACTCACACAGCTGCACTTCCAGACTCAGAGACACCTACCCAAACGCACCCCTGTCTCCACACAGCCCTGGGGGCCACCCTTCTGCCCCCGCAGAGACACCCACAGAAATACACCCTGCGCTTAACACCACCCTGGGTGCACTCATCCTCATCACTACAGACATGGGCACCCAGGTACAGCCGTGCACTTCCAGACACATGGTGAAACACAGCGCACGTGCACGTGGTCCTCCCCACAACTGATGCCTGTCACCACCTGTCACACCCTTGTTCCATCTTTGCTTTCACAGGTTAGAACAGCGTAAGTCCCTCTAAGTGGGTACACATCCAATTTTCTCTTGGCAGCCCTGCGAGCATCCTCGCTGCCACAACGTGGAGCTCCTGGCTTTGGTATCACGATGCTTCTTTCTCCATCTTAATCCTAGCAGGTTTGGGTGCAAACCCTCAACAACAAGAAGCAGGTAATAGAGCTTCTGCTCTGTGCATAGCAGGGACATCTTTGCTGGATATGAGGACATCATTTCTTTTAGAGGCAGACTGGTCCAGCCCCCCAGCACGGAGTTTGAAAACTCACATTACAGTGTCAAGGTCTGGATATCCTTAAGAAATGCCAAACCGCCTGAGCAGCTCTTGAACACCAACTCGCTCTCAGAGTCTGGGTGGAAAAAGCACATTTTGTGTTCTAGATTAAAAACTTGAACCTACTCTTTGAGCCAAGCTGTGGCTTGTTCTGGCAGTGGTAGTGTTTTCTGTAGATTTTCTGTCCTGGAAACATCACCAGACACCTTATTCTGGAGTAAATAATATAGATTTTATCAGGATTTGGAATTCTGGCACTTCTGATGCTTGCAGCTGTGTTTTGTAGGTAACATTTTGGAGAAGTGGAGGCTGAGGGGAGACCTCATTGCCCCCTACAACTCCCTGAAAGGAGGTTGTAGCAAAGTGGGTGTTGGTCTCTTCCCCATGTAACAAGTGATAGGATGAGAGGAGATGGCCTCAAGCTGTGCCAGGGGAGTTTTAGATTGGATATTGGGAAAAATTTCTGTACTGGAAGAGTGGTCAAGCACTGGAAGAGGCTGCCTAGGGAAGGGATAGAGTCTCCTTTCCTGGAGGTGTTCAAATAATGTGTAGGTGTGGGACTTCAGGACATGGTTTAGTAGGCACAGTGTTGCTGGACCAATATCCACAGGTCGGACTGGATAAGCTTAGAGGTGTTTTCCAACCTCGACAATTCTATACAAGAACAAATAGACTTTCAACTTCCTTGTAAAGCTGCCATTGCCTCACTGCTAATACTGTTTGTGTTTCCCTGTTTCAAACACCAGCAGCACGTTTGCCACCTGGTGCCAGACAGGAGCACTGAGAGCTCTTCAGCTTGTGCTTGGTTTGCTTAAGGATTGGTAAAAGTTTTCTATCACAGGTTATTTATATTCAACCCCCATGACACAGGATTTCAGAGGAATGCTTTTCACAAATAAGCAAATGAGTTGTCAAAAAAAAAAATGAACACAAATTTAAATTCTTTAGCCTGAAAACCTGGCTGTTTCATTTGCAGACCTTGAAAACTTCTGGGAATTATGGCTTTCTCTGGTCTTCTTCCACATAAGGCTGATTTTCTTTTTCCACCACCACCAGGCCACCCTTCACCTTCAAGTTTTGGCTGTTGTCCTCCTCAAAAAAAGCCACGACCATCACCAACACAACTCAGATATAATCCAGTTTGTCCAGCCCTCCACTCAGCTGGGCTGCTGGGCAGGACAAGTACAACCCCAGATCTCCTTTCTTGTCTCTCAGAGAGCTGAGAAGAAAGGAGATTGAGTCCCTGAGATTTCTCAATGCCTATTTGTCCCAGGCATGCTTTCTGGTGGTGAAGGCTGGCATCAAGCTATTGTACTTCCGAGAACCAAGGGGTGTTACAGCAATTCTCACTATTAAGTACAGCGCCTGACTATGCGAGGAAAGGCTGGTGCTAAATAGAAGGCAGATTATGAAATTGCTTCCCTGGAGGTGTCCAGGGCCTGGTTGGATAGAGCTTTGAGCAACCTGATGCAGTGGAAGGTGTCCCTGCCTGTGGCAGGGGCGTAGAACTGGATGAGCCTTAAGGTTCCTTCCAGCCTAAACCATTCTATGATTCACTCCGTCTCTGTTCAGAAGATGCTCCTGGCATTACAGAGTCTAAACAGCAATGCTGGCATTACCAGCTCTGGCGAAGTCTGGTTACTGTGATCTGTGAATGCCACCTCTCCATGGAAGCTCCCAAAGGCTTGTGCTGCCAGGACAGAAGTCATTCCCTCCTGCAGCCACGTGCCCTGGCACAGCCTCCCAATCCAGCCAGGCACCTTACTGCCCTGCAAGAGATTTTAGCTGCAGCCCTTGGTGTATATTAAGGGTCTTGTGCTGATATCACAGTGGGCACTGATGAATCAAGCCAGAAGTAGCTTGAGTAGGGGCTGAGTTTGCCTGTGGATATCTGGTGATAGGAATTGGAGAAAAAAAAAATAAAAAAAAAAAACAACCAAACCCAAAGAAGCCCAATCTCCCACATCTTTCTACTCCTATTCTTACTGCTACCAGCAATGTTATTTATTGGCCTCATCACTGATCCTGCCAACACACACAAGACTTACTCTGTGTGATGCGCCAGCCCTAAAAGTGCCAGCATAAAGCTGAGCAGAGGCAGAGGTGTTCATGGGATGAGGGCCTTTGACTGGAAGCACTCTGGCACAGGATTTTCATCCCTGCTGCTTTAAAGAGCACCTACCATCCTAGCAAGCCTGGCTGGCTTTTCCACATCAATCCCTGGCATGCTGGAGACAGTTTGAAGCCTCAGCCTCCAGCTGCAGTTGTCCAGGTTAGAGCTGGGACTATACCAGATAGGCTAATCCCAGCCACCAGAGTAACTCTCCATGGGCTCATTTTGCATTTATCCCACAGACCACCTCTTGCTCTTTCTGGTGAGAATATCCAGGGATTTCTGCTTGTGGCCCTCTCCCAGGCACTGCTACCCTATGTGCACGCACCCCAGTGCCCTCTGACAGCTTGGCTTTGCCTTTCTATGTCTTCTATCTTGGCAGGATTTTAACTTGAGTTACGGTCTCTCAGTTGCTCGCTTCCCTAGTTTTCCCTTAATGCCCTAAAACAGGGAGTAAGATAATGGTGAAATGCATGGCCACTACCTGGTTATGACTGTTCTGCTCCTAACTGTGCTTTCCAGCAATCTTCCCACATGGCAAGAGCACAACTTATACCTGGCCCCACAAAGGCAAGGTACAGGTAAAAACATCACTACAGAGCCACATACACGCTGGTCTGTGCTAGAAAACATAGAATCACTAAGGTTGGAAAGGATCTCTAAGCTCATCCAGTACAACCACCAGCTCAACACCACCATGCCTACTAAACCATGTCCCAATGTGCCACATCTATACTTTTATTGAACACCTCCAGAGATGGAGACTCCACCCCTTCCCTGGGCAGCCTCTTCAAATGCTTTACTACTATTTCAGTAAAGAAATTTTTCCTAACATCCAATCTAAACCTTCTGTGGTTCTTCCCAAGACACAATTACCCAGATTTTAATAAAATCTTTTGATAATTTTAAGCTACGTTTGCTCCTGCAGGTGAAATTTTACATGTTCCAAGGAAATTGCTGGCTGTTCCTGTGTGTTTGTGGGTCTATTCTGCTCCATTTGTAGAGAAGGCTCAGAGGGAGGCTTAGAGCAGGGGTGAAATAAAGTTGTTCAGGTACCACTTTAACTCAGAAGCACAGATCAGCACAGAGCTTGTGCCTAAAGAAACAGAGGGTTTGAAGGAACGGAGGCCTTGAGCTAATCACGGCCGTGAACCTTTGCCAGATCTGCTCGCGTCTGGCCACACCTGGAATAAAAGTCTAAACAGCATGAAAAAAAAAGAGATGTGCTGCACTTCCATTTATGATTGTGTAATAAATGCTGGGTGACAAAGGGGGAAAAGAATGCTTAGAAATATCCAGATAAGTACAGACACAAGTTGCAACACAAATGTCATTGTATAAAAAATGCAATGCAGAGATAATGCCAGCACTGGTCCCAACATGCTGGCAGTGCTGGTCCCAGTCCCCAGGCCCTGAATTGCCCAGGTGCATACTGGCCATACTGGTCCCAGTCCCTGCAGTGCCTGGGTGCATCCTGGCCATACTGGTCCCAGTCCCCGGGCTCTGCAGTGCCCAGCTCCCCGCTGGCGATGCCCGCGCCGTTCCCCGGAGCGCAGGGACGACCCCCGCTCCCTCCCCGCCGCGGCGCTGCCGGTGCCGCTCGGAGCCTCTGGCCGTGCGGCGTTGGGGCGGTCCCGGGGCGGTCCCGGCCGGGCGGGGGCGGCCCGCGGGTGATGTCAAGGCTGATGCTGTCGGTGCGGCGCGCGGTGCATTGTGGGCGAATCCCGCCGCCCGCCGCGGCTCCGAGGGGGAGGATGCGCCCGGGGCCGGCCCGCCCCACAGCCGCAGCCGCAGCGCGCCGGGCCGGCGGCTCCCAGCCCTGCCAGCCGCTCTGAGCGGCGCGGGGCATGCGCTGCCACCGCCGCCCGCAGCGGGAGGCGCCGCCGGCGGCGGGGCCAGGTGAGCCGGGGGGTGCGGCGGCCGCCGCGGGCGCCGCCCGAGGAGGGAGGGCGGCCCGGCGGGGCGGCCGGGAAGGCGCGGGGCCGCGGGCCGCGCCGCGCCGGGCCGGGCAGCGCCGCTCCGGGGCTGCGCGCGCGGGGCGCTGTGGGAGATGTAGTTCGCCCCTCCGCCGGGCGACGCCTGCAGCCGCGGAAGGGTCCCGCGCCGAGGACTCGGGTTCCCAGCGTGCCCCGCGTGGCCGGGCGGGACCGAAGCGGAGTGACGGGCGGGCTCCGCCAATGAGAAGGCGAGCCGGGATGGGGCGAACCATTTGCCGGGGGGGTGGGGGGGGAACGGCGTGCCGGCAGCTGCAGTGCAGGGGCGGGCGCGTCCATCTCCTCGCCGAGGGGAGGCTCGGGGCGGCGGCTCCGTCCCCCGCTCGCCGCCGCCGCCTCCAGCGCGGGGCGCGGGGCTCAGGGCGGGCGGGGGCTGCGGGGCGGGGAGTTGAGGGTGCCCGGCCCCCCGCGGAGGGCGAGGCCCCACCGGTTGCTGCCGGCCCGGCCCGCGGTGCCGCGGGGAGGAGGGTGGGAGAAGGGGGTGGAGGCGTCGCGTGGAGTCACGGGGGATGCTGGTTCTTCCAGCGAGGCCGGGGGCGAACGTCCCTCCCCGAGCAGCTGGTACCCAAACGCCACGAACCAGCGCCTTACGTAGGAGCGTGTGGGGAGGGAGTGCGTTCATTGTGGGATTTGAGCTGAAAGGGGGGAGATTTAGATCAGAGATTGGGAAGAAATGCTTTCCTGTGAGGAAAAACACACCCCTACTTAGGCTTTCAGTCATTCCTGCCCTGGGCTCCGTGTCAGGAGGCGCCTGGGGAATGGGAAGGGCAGTCATCCTTGGGCCAACCCGTGCTGCAGTCCCAAGGATTTCCATAATCCAAAAAGAATTGTGCTCAGAGATGTACTTAGAACAGAATGGGAACAGCTTGTTCAGCCTGGAGAAGAGAAGGCTCTGGGGAGACGTGAGAGCAGCCTTCCAGGACTGAAGGGGGCTGCGGGAAAGCTGGGGAGGGGCTTTTGATCAGGGAGTGCAGGGATAGGATGAGGAGGAACGTTTTTAAGCTGAAAGAAGGGAGACTTAGATTAGATATTAGGAAGAAATGTTTTCCTGTGAGGGTGGGGAGGTAGTGGCACACGTTGCCCAGAGAAGTAATGGATGGTCCCTTCCTGGAGGTGTCCAAGGCCAGGCTGGATGAGGCTTTGAGCAACCTGATGCAGTGGGAGGTGTCCCTGCCCAGGGCAGCAGGGTTGGAATTGGATGTGCTTTGAGATCCCTTGAAACCCAAACCATTCCACGATTTTGGGATAACTTCTTGGCACCTGGATCCGAGGCAGAATGCTGAGGGTGGGAGATTTTCCTCCCACGTTGCCGTGTCTTCTGTAGTGCTGCAGCTTTAGGTCTTCTGCCATTGTGCTATTATTGCTTGCGGTGCCCAGATTTGCACCTGTGAATGCGACTGCTGTCGTTATGGTTTTCCCTGCCTACCAGGAGAGGGAGGACCCCATAAGCCTGCTCTGACCCACAGAGAACTTTAAAGATGAACACCATGACCTTGAAGCGCGTGGTGTATTTAACAAGGAGCCTGTGTGCTATCCAGAACATGGGACTGACACTGCCACCCCGTCAGTGTTGCTGGAATCATTGCATGCCGACTTCAGGACCCTCTGTGGTGTTTTATGGGGTGGGAATTTTCATGCCTGTTGGTATTGTGGTTCTGAGCAGTCTGCACCAGCTGTGTGTTAAAATCTTTCTTCTGTATTTTTAAATGTCCTTCAGTTTGCAAGAAAGAAGCGTAGACAATTTGATAGGTAGAAATAAAGGTTTCCTGATTTTACCGTTGCACATGAATTCCTTTATGCTGTCACTGCAAACGCTGCCTTTTAGCAACAAACTTCTCGGTGAGACAGCTGAGATTTTTCAGCCTGAGAACTCTCTCTTTGTGTGAAATTTAACCTGTCATTGTGTGTGTGATATGGGTACTGAGGGTGCCTCAGCACTAATGCTTTGCTTGGACAGGTGCTGTGGCTAAAAGGCAGCGTGCCTCAGTAGTGTGTTGCTCATAGTTATTCACCTCATTTCAGTGTCTCAGCTTCTCCTGAAACTCTTAGTATAACAGGGGCAGGTTGGGAATCACATGTTAATGTTTTGGGGTTTTTTTCCTTTGTGTGCCAGAGATCATCCAGCTCATAGCAAGCATTCTCATGCTGGTGTATGCGGGATCAGAAATTCTTGAGATGTGATGGTTGTGAATAGTGTACATGGTGTCCACTGCTGTTCCTTTTGTTTTCTGTGTGCTTTTGCATGTTTTATGATAATCTCATTCCTTTGGGAACTGGGCTGTACCCAAAGCAGTGAGACTAGCAGGGCTGGGGAGAGGATTCTCCCCCTCTACTCTGCTCTTGTGAGACCTCACCAGGAGTCCTGTGTTCATTCTGAAGTCCTCAGCACATGAAAGACATGAACACATTAGAGCAAGTCCAGAGGACGCCACAAAGATAATCAGAGGGATGGAGCACCTCCCGTACAAGGACAGGCTGAGAGAGTTGGGCTTGTTTAGCCTGGGGAAGAGAAGGCTCTGGGGAGACCCTATAGCAGCCTGCCAGTACTGAAAGGTGGGTACAGAAAAGCTGGGGAGGGGCACTTCATTAGGGATTGCAAGGATAGGATGAGGAGGAATGGTTTGAAGCTGAAAGAGGGGAGATTCAGGTTAGACCTTAAGAAAAAATATTTTCCTGTGAGGGTGGTGAGGCACTGGCACAGGTTGCCCAGAGAAGTGGTGGCTGCCCCATCTCTGGAGGTGTTCAAGGCCAGGTTGGATGGGGCTTTGAGCAGCCTGGTGCAGTGGAAATATCCCTGCCCATGGCAGTGGGGTTGGAACTGGATGGGCTTTAAGGTTCCTTCCAACCCAAAGCACTTTATGATTCTCTAGCTGGCACAGAAAACCACTGGAATTATCATTTGCTTGTTGGACAGTTTTTTCAGAATCAGTCTTGGGGATACCCACATAACCTTTTTTCTATGGAATAGTTAGTAAGAAGTTAGTTGAGTCCTCATCAATACTCTTGGCCCTTGGGAAGGGAATGTCTCTGGTGTTAGGAAACCTATTTCAGCAGCTGCCAGGGTTGATGCTAATGAAGTGGCACTCGTAGCACGTGTGTGGATTTCCTCCCCCTTCCCTCTTTATCCAGATCCCAGTGTTTGGGTGGTAAAGGCAAGTGTATCCCTACACTGCAACAGGCAGTATGGAGCTCTTCTGCAATAGAAGCAGTTGGTCCTCATTGTTTTCCAAAGCAGGAATGATTAGACAGATCCAGGAAGAGGTAAATCCCTCTTTCTTCTGTATCTTTAGTGCTGGGATCCCTTCATGATATTTCTTGCCCTCTTTTACAGGAAGATCACATCACTTTACAGCTTATTAGGAATGCAGGAACGACTCCCCGTCCTGGGAAGGTCCTAGATTAGATTCCGTTGCAAAAGCTCCATAATGACCTTCCAGTAACATTGGTTCACTTTGAAAACAAAGCAGAAGACAGAAAATAGGGCCTTGTAGAGGAATATGTCTCTATAGAAGTCCTTAAGGGCTTTTTAAATTGTTACCTCATTTTTAAGGGTTTGTTGGCTTTGTTGGTATCTTCTCCCTTGAACATTGCAAGCCCAATGTTTACTGCAGTGATTGTGGAAGTGTATTTGCTGAGAAGGTATATAAGTTGTGCTGGTTTACTGAATAAGATACAGAATGGCCACAACTAGTGGTTCCTTCCCCTCCTTCCATCAAAACTAACCCAAAAGTGGGTATTCATAGAATCATGGAATGGTTTGGATTGGAAGGGACCTTAAAGCTCTTCCAGTTCCAACCCCCCTGCCATGGGCAGGGACACCCTGTGCTGCATCAAGTTGCACAAAGCTTCAGCCAACCTCACCTTGAACTCCTCCAGGGATGGGACAGCCACAGCTTCTCTGGGCAACCTGTGCCAGTGCCTCACCACCCTCACAGGAGAACATTTCTTTCTAATAGCTCATCTGATTCTCCTCTCTTTCAGCTTAAAACTGCTCTTCTGAAACATCCTGAAATCCTCTTAAATGCCACTGTGGGACACTGCCCAATTGGAATAAGTGTTAGGATTGTTTTGGGGAAGAGCAGTAAGAAAGGCCAGTTGTGGGGCCCCCCTTCCTAGGGTGGGGGATGAATGGGAGAATCTGTTGGGCCTTCACTGAAGCATTAGGAAGGAGAGGTGCAAGGTGAGGAAGATGATGTAATTTTTAGACTGTGCAACTGAGACTCCCCTGCCTGTAGGAGTCTCACCCGGTACAGACTGGGCATTGACAGTCCTCCATGTCCTGCAGGACCAGCTCCTGGGCCTGTCCACAACAGTGCCTGCATATTGCACTGCTGAGACCCACCCACACAGTTATCTTGGAAAATATGAGAAATAATCTCTCAATAGCAATGGGAGTTGCAACTCCATGTGTCAAGTTTTTCACATGAACTCTTCCATTAGTTGGAGATCAGCAGATACATCAATATATTCGACTTGATGGGGAGGGTGAATTGACACTTTTCATCAGGCTTACAATCCTTTTTGGTTTTACCCAGTTTCATGGTTTCCTATTAAGTCTCCTTCACTACTCAAGAGCTGTTTGCATGGAAAAGGGTCTTTTTTTTTTTTTTTTGTAGTTGAGAAGGAAAATGTTGACAGCATGATGGACTGCAGACGTAATCAGTTAAGATGTGCTTGGAAACCCTTTCCTTTTGGTGTCAAGGCATGTCATCTTTAATTTGGTGAACATATGAAAGGAACAAACTGCAGATCATGGGCTGACTCCAGCCATACAGTCACATTGTGAGCAGTGAGAATGCCTGTGGGCTCCGATTTCCCCTTCTCCGGAGACATGGAGCAGCTTAGCCTTAAGAAAGAGATTTGATGTCAGCCAGGACAGATGGAAGTGGACTTCTTGTTGTCTGCACAACAGTCAGTGTTATGAGGTTCACTATCATCAGGTTCACTGTCAGCCGGGAGAAAGCGTTGGTGGCCTAAGAATCAGATATTAAATGATTGCAAAAGTCATAAGGAGAGTTGATGTCTAATTTGATGTCAGAGTTGATGTCTTGGGGGTGCTGGTGGATGAGAAGCTCAACATGAACCAGCAATGTGCACTTGCAGCCTGTAAATCCAACCATATCCTGGGCTGCATCCAAAGCAGTGTGACCAGCGGGGCAAAGGAGGGGATTCTCCCCATCTGCTCTGCTCTCATGAGACCTCACCTGGAGTCCTGAGCACAGGAAAGAAATGGATCTGTTGGAGCAAGTCCAGAGGAGGCCACAAAGATAATCAGAGGACTGGAGCACCTCCTATATGAGGACAGGCTGAGAGAGCTGGGATTGTTCAGTCAAGAGAAGAGAAGTCTTTGCAGAGACCTTAGAGCAGCCTTCCAGTACTGAAAAGGGCTGCAGGAAACTGGGGAGGGGCTCTTTATCAGGGATTGCAGGGATAAGATGAGGGGGAACAGTTTTAAGATGAAAGAGGGGAGATTTAGATTAGATATTATGAAGAAATTATTCATTGTGAGAGTGGGGAGGCACTGGCACAGGTTGCCCAGAGAAGCAGTGGATGCCTCATCCCTGGAGGTGTCCAGGGCTAGGTTGGATGAGGCTTTGAGCAACCTGACCAGTGGAAGGTGTCCCGGCCCATGACAGGGGTGTTGGAACTTGATGATCTTTATGTCCCTTCCAACTCAAGCCATTCTATGATTCTATAAAATCATGAAAAAGTTTTGATTATGGGATTACAAATCCAAGTGCTCAAGCCAAAAACCCGGATTGCTCCAGTCCTTT
The DNA here is from genome assembly GCF_032191515.1 of Phaenicophaeus curvirostris. Lineage (NCBI taxonomy): Eukaryota > Metazoa > Chordata > Aves > Cuculiformes > Cuculidae > Phaenicophaeus > Phaenicophaeus curvirostris. The sequence continues at coordinate 106,879,652 of NC_091393.1, read as the reverse complement.
TACACCAAGAGATGATGCTTAAGGAAAGGCTGAGAGGAAAAGGATAATTTGCTTGCCCTACTTATACCCTTCTTGGTATTGCAGCCTGCTTTTTCTGTCTTTTCATTTGTTAGACTGAATAATTCTGTGTGCACACAAGGGGTTCCATTCCCCTCGTCACAACACTCCGTTGTGAAACCTAGCTGTGCATTCCACCATATTTTCCTCTCTTTTAGCCAGTTAGTTGTTTTAGAGAAACTTTAATTTTATCCTGGGACATCTTAATTTTTAAGGTCTTTGCTCTGAAACTATGCCAGAAGGTTTTGGCTCTCCAGAGACGTTGTTACAAGTGAGCTGGCCCCATCAGTGTGGTTGTTGAATCTCCCAAAAAGCACCTAGCCCTTCCTAATAGATCTATGCATCATGACTTCTCTCCCCTACCTCCTACTTTTATTTTTCCTTCTCAGTTTTCTGAATGTGTCTGGTGGAGAATGGAGACTCTCTGATTTACCAGATCCCCTGTAGAGCTCTTTAAAATAAACAACAGCCGAAAATCTTTGGCATCTTCTTTCTTATCTTTTCTCTGTTTAGTCATTCTATTCCTTGTTTGTCTGTCGTCCAGCAGGCTGGTTGGCTGGCTGGGCTCCCGTCAGGAGAGGTATATGTGGAAAATATGTAGGAATATCTGTAGGAATTTGCTTCATCTCTTTAAAATCATCAAGGAAGAGAATATAATCTTTAGCTTGGAAGATTTTGTGCTGTTTTCTTTCCTTGTGCACATGTTAGAATCATGGAATCATAGAATGGTTTGGGTTGGTAGGGACCTTTGGGTTGGTAAGCCCATCCAGTTCTAACCCCCTTGCCATGGGCAGGGACACCTCCCACTGAAACAGGTTGCTCAAAGCCTCATCCAACCTGGCCTTGAACACCTCCAGGGATGGGGCAGCCACAGCTTCTCTGGGCAACCTGTGCCAGTGCCTCACCACCCTCACAGGAAAACATTTCTCCTTAAGATCTCATCTGAATCTCCCCTCTTTCAGGTTAAAACCATTCCCCCTCATTCTGTCCCTGCACTCCTTGATAACAAGCCCCTCCACAGCTTTCCTGTAGCCCCCTTTAAGTACTGGGAGGCTTCCATAAGGTCTGCCTGCAGCCGTCTCTTCTTTAAGACTTTCTGTTTCTATAATAAGTCGATTAGAATTAAAATAGGGTAATTTAAAGGACCAACCAGCAGTTGCACTGTACAAAGACATTTTGTTTGTTTGTTTGTTTTAAAGGTGTTATATTTCTAATTTTACTCAACAAAGTTGAGCTACTGTTGAGTTATAAAGTTACCAGTTAAAATTTTGTCTTGGTGACATGTCCTGTTCTCCATGTGGAAACTGAAGTTCCTTGTTGCTGCCTGTTTCCTAAAGGCTCAGCCCTTATTTTCTTCCATGGCAAATCACCATTGCTGCTTTATTCTGCTCCAGTGGGGTAGTTTCAGTACTACATTTTTTTACATTTAGGCTTGATATTATGTGTTTACAGATCTCGTTTGAGTATTTTTCTTTCTTTAGTGCACAGTACCATTCCTCCCTTTGAGTGAGCTGGCCTTTTTCTGTGTACCCTGTTCCCTGGAGCACTGGAGAATAACACCCTGAGGTACCTGTTATCTCCATGTTCTCCATGCATCCTAGTTCCTCATCTTGCTTTGGAGCTCTCTTTCATCTCTTTGGATTTTAGGGTCCCATTTAAACATCATATACCCCCAAACCCCTTCTTTAGGGGCAGGGGGTAGTGTTTCTTCTGAAATTCTGCCTATTCTTTCCCTATCCTGCATAGGGAGTTACAGAGCTTGGGGGGTTTATCCAGGCTGTCGTTCTTGGCCTTTGTGCCACTGAAAGCCATGCAGATCATACTTGCCACCTTTTCCCTGGGGTGATACAGAAAGGGCTATTCTGGATTAGACCACTCGGCATGTTACCGTGACCATGACTAACAATGAATGCCCAGAGAGAACTGGAGGTTGGAACTAGTGGGAATTGGCCTTTGCTTGGAGTGCTCCCTCAGTGCTCAGTCAGGGTTTATTTTGGTCAGAGACACTTGTCATTGTGTTCAGTTGTCCTCCACTGGCTGGGATGGGGTTTTTTTTGTCCAAGTCAGCTGTCTGCCAGCCTGATATCCAAGTTGCCTCTTCAGCCTTCCTGTTCCTGGGTATTCCTAGTGCAAGCAGAGGGGATGTTGCCATCCAGGAAGGAGATTTCATCATCAGGGTCGTTGCTAGTCACCCTACGAGTTATTGCCACAAGGTGTTTCTCCCTCCTTGGTAGGAGGATGGTCTGAAGGTAGGAACGTGCCTGAGCTTCTTCTCTACCCATTCCCCAACCCCCAATTTATCCATCCCTAACATGAAGAAGAATAGATTGCTTCTGAAGACCACAGGGAGCATGTAGATAGGCAAGTAAACATGCAGCAACTGAAGCAGGCTATAACCATCTCGCCTTTCTGCTGTACTGCTGCCTACTTCCCAGCTTCCAGCCTTTTTCAAGGTAGTGAAGAGCACTCAGCAGGCAGTTCTGTGTTTCCCTCTATTAGCATCACTTTTTTTTTTTTCCCCACTTCTAGGGACTTCATGGTCTTATTTACATATAGCTTAAATTTTTGATACATATTCTGCTCCCTCAAACAAGAGGACATTGTAGCTGTCTTGTACCTTTACCTTCCTGTAGGCATCAGCGCAGTGTTCCTTTTGATAAGACACTCCATTAAATAGTGGGCTTTGTTTCCCTTGTTGCATGGAGAAAGCTGCTTGCTTGCTGAAGTACCCCAGTCAAAGAACAGGAGTCACTTTTGTTGTGATGTTGTGTTAAGAGACTTAGAGCTTTGTGGTTTAGTTATGTGTTAAGTAATTTAAAGAGAACCTAGCTGCATTACCTAGCTGATTTACTAGCTGAAGGGTTCTGCATTAAGTTATCGAAACTAACCGGTTTCTTTAAATTTTACTTTCCTTGAAACAAAAAGTTGGCCTCAGGCAGAGTTCCTCCACTTCTTTTAAGCAGAATTGTCTGAATCCTGTGATCTCATGGAAAGCTGAGGGCTTCCTGCTGTGGAGACAAACACAGAGAACAGCTTGAATGGATCGGAAGTATTGCTCCTCCGTTGTGCTGGCACTTGCATTTGACTGACCCTGCAACAAATCAGTTTAGGGAGCTCTAAACCAAGGAATAACCTTAGCTATTAGGAAGAGGAATAGTTTGTCTGCTGGTACAAGTCACCAAACTGGCCCATGATGGAATCCAGTGTGCAGGAGTTCAGAGCTGGCAGAAGAGAGGGAAAGTGTCATTGCTGGCAGGTTTTTAGATCGGGTAGCCAGGAACCTGCAGCTGTGGATCCAGGATCAGCATCTGTTTGTAGGCTTTATGGAGGAGGACAAGTAGGTAATTCTCAACCTTCCCTCATTAATGTCCCAGCACCCAAAAACAGGACTTACTATTGCGGTTTTTGGTGGTGGTGGTTTTAGTAAAATATGCAGTAGCTAAAGCCTGCCTTTTTAAAGGTGCCAAGCTTTGATCAACAAAAAGCAAGAGATCCAGAATCCGCTATCTCCCTTGTTCTAGGTCTTGTTGTCAGGCTTCAGCTTCTAGCAGAAAATGTGCTGTTACAGAATGGGAGAGACTTTCAGTTCCTTAAACTTTCATCACAGAGACATACTTCTACACTACATTCATTTGCTTTTCAGTATCCCTTTTGGGTAAGATACATGCATTTTAAAGAGTTTTCGGGTGGCTGGAAGCCATAATAGAATTAAAGAATGGTTTTGGTTGGAAGGGATCTTAAAGATTGTCCACTTCCACCCCACTGCTGTGGGCAGGGACACCTTCCACTGGATCAGGTTGCTCAAAGCCTCATCCAGCCTGGCCCCCAACACCTCCAGGGATGGGACATCCACGGTTTCCCTGAACAGCCTGGACCAGTGCCTCACCACCCTCACAGGAAATCATTTCTTCCTAAAATCTAACCTGAATCTCCCCTCTTTCAGCTTAAAACCATTCCCCCTTGTCCTGTCCCTGCACTCCCTGATAGAGAGCCTCTCCCCATCTTTTTTCTAGCCCCTTTAAGACCTAGAAGGCTGCTGTAAGGTCTTCCTGAAGCCTTCTCTTCTCCAGGCTGGACAAGTCCAACTCTTAGCCTGTTCTTGAATGGGAGGTGCTCCAGCCTTCAGATCACCTTTTGGCCCTCCTCCATCTTTCAGCCTTTTTATAGCTCTGGGTTTTTAAGTAACCAAAAGATGTAGATGTTGACTCTGTCCCAGACTCTAGCCTCTCCCCAGTCGAAATCAAGGACAGAATTGCCTTCCTATTTTTCTGCCTCTCTGTGGCAATGCTATGCTCTGTATGACTTATGCATAGATGTTTGAGCATGAGTTTGGTTGTATTAAGAAGCTTTCTATGGAAGATGCACTTTTTCCTTCTGCTCTTCTTCATGTCTAGAAAGACTTGGGAGTGAGTCCTTATCAAGCAGAGATGAGGCTTTAAGGGGCTTTGTCCATTGAACCAACAGGAAAGAAAAACCAATGTGAAAGGTGCCAATGCAAAAGGCAGGTAGTCACATGTGTTCTCACTCTTGTGAGAGTTGATTTGAGGAAACGGTAGGAGGCATTTGGGTTCTAGGACTTGGGGCTGACTGGTTGCGTAGGTCTCCGCAGCCTATTTTTAAGTTTGATGGCAACTCAGAAGCTGGTATTTTTAGTGTGGTTGTTGCTTCTTTTGCAAACCAGATTTTCTTTAGCCTTGCCTCCTGTGTTTCTGATTGAGATGAAATGATAGGCATTTTTCCCCTCTCCAAACATCCTAGGCCGGACTTAAGCTAGTAATTGTTCCGTCTGTGGAGTATTATTAGAAATGTTCACCAGTAGCCAGCTTCCTCTGGCAAGTTGAGCACAGAATGGGCCCTTATGCATTTCAGGTTGAAAAATTGTTTTGAGCTTCGGCCAGCTCAGGTTCAAAATTCAGTTTTCCATTACTTTATTACAGCTATGAATAGAATTAGAATTATTTTTACATTCAAATACGATGCTTCTTTAGAGAAACAAATTCCAACCATCTGTATTCTGTAATAGGGAATTCTTAGGATCCAGTTACCTGCCATAGCACTGGCAAATTAAGGATCCAAGTACAGCTATGATTTATTACAGTGAATGTGCTCTGAAGAACACATTTTGAAGGTTGTTTTTTTTTGCCCGGGAAGAATATTCAAGGGATTTTTCTGTCCAGCACAACGTGCTGCTGATAGATCTGATAGCAGAGTGAGAAGACACATGCCTAAGTCATAGACTTCTTGACTCAAGCTTATGGATGGGAAAGTATTATTCACGTGGGGTGGGAGAATACAAGCAGGTGCTGACGGTTGTGAATGAGATAGCATCGTTGACATGTGGAAATAGCTTATATAGAGGCAGTCCAGACTGGCTTGTAAAACTCTAATCTCAGTAACACCATTTCTTCTGGAAACTGGCTCACACAGCAGCACAGAGAGGAATTAAACAGACCACGCTTGCATATACAAGAGTTCTCATGTATCTTTCTCAGTTGTTCAGGCACAGAGAGAAACAGGATTATCTGCCTTGATATTATTGTATTCTTTGTTAATATTATCTTCAGATATTAACTGCAAAGGAAACAAATTCTTCTAGAACTGTACACCTCTGGGGATTTTTGTCTTTGAGAAAAAAACCTCAGGGAACCATTGAACGTGGTTGAGATTGCACTGGGATTTCCCAAGGGGAGGAGAAAAAGTGGGTCAGCTGTGAGGACATCACCTTCGGGCAAGGCACCAGCTGTCTGCAAACTGAAAAATGGTGAGGCTGCAGATGAGAGAATGGAACTGCAGGGCAGAGGAAGGTTGAACATGCTCCAACTAAGGGTTAGAGTTCCTTACAGAAATGGGAAAAATGATTTATAGAATGGCTGTAGAGAGGTGATTTAGGTGTCTAACACTTAGCATGGTAAAACCTTTCTCTCAGCCCCAGGAAATCTCTTCTATGTAATTACAAACAGATTCTCTGCTGTGATCAGCAGTGGGCTTGAAAACTGCAGAACTTTGGTCCCGCTTAATTTTGTTCAGTCTGATACGTCATATGAGTGCAGCAAGTGACTGTCGTCCTGCTTATGTTAATTGTTACTCTATAAATACATGACTTTTCCTTGCAAAATACCCCAACTTCCAGTACTTGAATCGAAATACTAAATCTCAGATCTGGAACTTATTATCATGTTTAACCTCTGAATAGCTTTTTGACAAGTTTATTTAATCCTTGATAATTATGATGACTGCATCTACCATAAAATGGTTTTCATGGGTAAGATGAGCACCATTTTCCCTGGAATGGACATTTAAAATTATTGATCTCAGGCTGCCAGAAAAATCAACTGTGTCCTAGGATGCGTCCAAAGCAGTAGAACCAACAGGGAGAGGGAGGAGATTCTGACCATTTACACAGATCTTGAGAGACCTCACCTGAAGCCCTGCGTTCAGTTCTGGAGTCCTCAGCGCTGTTAGAGTGAGTCCAGAGGAAGCCACAGATACGATCTGAGAGCTGGAGCGCCTACCACCCAAGGACAGGCTGAAACAACTGGGCTTGTTCAGCCTGGTGAAGAGGAGGCTCTGGGGAGACTAGAGCAGCCTTCCAGGACTGAAAGGAGAGGGGCTCTTTATCTGGGAGTGCAGGGATAGGACGAGGGGGAGTGGTTTTAAGCTGAAAGAGGAGAGATTTAGATGAGGTATTAGGAAGCAATGTTTTCCTGTGAGGGTGGTGAGGCACTGGCACAGGTTGTTAGGGAAGTTGTGGCTGCCCCATCCCTGGAGGTGTTCAAGGCCAGGTTGGATGGGGCTTTGAGCAACCTGATCCAGTGGGAGGTGTCCCTGCCCATGGCAGGGGGATGGAACTTGGGTGATCTTTAAGATATATTCCATCCCAGACCATTCTGTGATTCTATATTTGTTCGGCTATTAGCGCACTACTCTAGTTTTGCAAGTAGTGATCTGTATTGACTTTGCAGGCAGATACACTTAAGCTGCAGTTACGTGGTTATCGTAACCAGAACATGTTTGCCTGTTCAATTAGTAGAGATTAAGATGGCTATGATATTAGAGGGATTCCCTGGTGCTGGATTTAATTTTCTGCTTGGATCAAAAATTGGAACAACTCCATCAGGGAGACTGGTAGAAAGGAAGGGGCTTTCCTCTCCTCCTGCTCCCCATTTTTTTAGCTTTGCTGCTAGGATGTAGTTGGGAGGATTAGGATGCAGCTGGAGAGGATTAGGATCACATAAACTGCTGGTGGGGCATGTGTGTTTACCTGGTGTGCATTCCTAATGATTTGTTGTCATAATTAACCGTGCTGATTCTCCCTCTAGGTAGGTGGGTTTGGCGCAGGGATCACTGAGTGCTCTGTAATGTGTATGAATTCAGACTCGGGCAGTGTGGAATTATGGGTTTGGGGGTTGGTTCGTTTTGCTTAGGTTGTTTGCTGTCACTTGTAAGTCACTGCACAGACAATAATACATTCAGTTGACTGTGCAACCAGGTAGCCATAATAATTCTGTCAGGGGGCATCTGTTATCCTATTTAATATATTTATGTGTGTTCTGTTCAGTGCAGCCAGGTGTTAGCAGAAAATCCAAACCTGTGTGTCTCGATTGCAGCTTTTTTGGAGGTGTTTTTGTTTGTTTGTTTTGCTTTTTGGGATATTTTTCTTTTTCCCAGTCATAGCTACATCAGTCCTTAATGGCCATAAACCTTTCCAAGGTGAAAAACATTCCTAGTATCTCACAACCTCACCTTTAGATGTTTTGTTTTTTACAGAAATGAAATGCTGTGAATAGCAAATCGTGAATCTCTAAGGCTGATGCCCTTGCATGCCTAGGAGAAGAATATGTGACAGAGGAGACTTTAAGCCGCAGCTGCTAGGAGCTGAGCCTGCTCTCTGAGCTGAGTTTGCTTCTGCAGAGGCAGGCAATGAAGCAAGATATGTGTCTTCAAGGAACAATTCGGAACCTTTCGAGCTCCTGCTGTCAGACCTACCCTAACAGCGTGTGACTTGGTTTTAATTGCTGTTGCAAGTTCAGCGGGAGGTACGACGTGTTCTGGGACTGAAGGGATGTTAGTCCAGGACACTGTATTTTTTTTAATCAACTTATTGTATGCATTTCTGCCCTAATAACAGGATGCTTGTGCATGGTATAACTTATTTATACAAAGATGTAAGGGGGGGTTGGGTGGTTTAATGTGAGGGATTTCATTTTTATAATTGGTATTGGAAGCAGATGACGTTTATAAAACAGTGAGTGATGTTGAGTGCGTGCAGTTGATGCTGCCATTAACTGAGACCCAGTTCTGCTGCTCAATTGCATTTGGAAGCTCCACTGTTTTTCTTTCTTATTTCCAAGCACTCTCAGTCGTACTTGTATTCTCTTCCCCATCTGTTTAATTTTGGTTTAATGCCAATGAAGTTCATGTTGGGAACAGCTAAATTATTCTTCAATTCTATTTACACCTCTTTATTGTTTTACACTCCCATGCAAGTATAGGGCAGGGAGATAGATCTGATTTCTAGGTTGCAATTTATTTGGGTTACTTTTGGTTTTGCAGACATCCAGTTTTGTCTCAACTAAAAAGCTGTAGTTGGCACCAGCTTTCTAAAACACCATTGGGATCTGCCCTGAAGGTGAATCCTGTGTTCATGGTGGGGAATTTGACCAAGTAAAGAGAGTCACTGGCTATAGCAATATAAATAAACTTCACTTGTTCTAATTGTTCTAATTTGTAGGCTTCCAGAGGTGAGGATGTGTCCTGAAATAAAGTGGGATATTGCAATTCCTCCACAGTGAGATTAAGACACTTAAGATTATCCAGGACCTTTAGTGAGATGGTGAGACAGACCTCCATAGCTTTGTTCTGCTCTTTAATAACCACTATGTGTCTTAGTCTTCAGCCTCATGTCTGTTTGAGTTTGGCTGTATTTTGACCACCGCTACTACAGTATATTGAGACTGAAGTTAGCTAACATAGAAAAAATCTCATTTATATGTTAGAAATTTCCACAGGGAAAGCTCCATATTTGTAAGTTTAATTTTAAAAGTGCTATGATCGTATAAAATTAGGAAATATTTGTTTCCGGTAAAGCTATTTGAAGTGTTGGTTGCATGAAAGAGAACATTGTAAGATGGGTAATTGGACTGTGTATTTGAGACATTTTTATTGAGTCTTTATTTTCTGCTCTCTGACCTCCTTGAAGGGGTAAAAGAGACGTTTATATTATATACACACTAGTTCCTCTGAAAGTAGCTAATGTAAACACAAGTGTGGCCATACTGAATGATATGACAGGCCCATCTATGCCAGTATTCAGTCCTGAATTGGCCAAGAGTGGATGTCTAGGGTAGAGAATAAGAGCAGAGAAAGCATATAAAATGACTCTGCACAATGTTCTTCTGCTTTCAGTGGTTTGTCAATTGAAGAGTTTCTAGGCTAAAGATGGAATATTTGTGTGTATTATTAGTAGTAGTATGAGTAGTGAATTTTTTAAGTCACTTTTTTAATCTATTTAAGCTTTTAGCATCTGCAGCGAAGAGTTCTTCAGCTTAACAACCTGTATGAAGTTACTTGTGCTTGGTCTAGTTTGTCTCGTGATGAACACACGCGTGAACAAGGCAGATGCCTTTGATGTAAGACTGCCTCACTTACTGCAACATCAGGCCTTGCACTGAAATTCTTGCAGGCTTTCCTCCTGTTACTGTGCCTATCCCAGTCTTGCTTCTCTGCCAGGTCTTGATTTTCATGTTGGCTAAATGATTGCTGCTATAGTGCATCAGATTTTTGTAAGCTGCCTTAAAAATGAGACCATTTACCCATGAGTGCTATTGACTGGAACTGTCTTGATGCCAAACAGAAAGAATGGCTAGCAGAGCAGTGCATCAGAACATGTAATGGGGCTTATTAGCCTGTTTAAGCATGTGTGGTTTTTTTTTAATTATGTCTTTTTTTTAAAGGCTAAGACTAAATTTATAAAGCTGTAAAGATTCTCCAGTATGGGCTGGAAGAGACAGCAGCCTGGTTGGAACTAGGTGATCTTTAAGGTCCCTTCCAACCCAAACCATTCTATGATTCTTCTTGCTGAGGCTGACCAAGAGATGGGGTTTTGTCCTGCTATCACTGTCACTTCTCGTAGTTGTTTTCATTTGTTTTACCTGATATTTCTAGAAAGCCAGTATTACAGTATCTTAGGATTGCCCAGCTCTCTTGCCTGTCTTCACGGGAGAGGAGTCCAATCATTTCTTGACATCCTGTACATTTCCTACAGGAAAAGACCATCTGAAAGTTCTTGTCTTCTCAATCTTACCAATTATGTCTTTTTCATTCTACAGTCTGCCCGTTTTAAAGCTAAAAGTGATGCAGATCTGTCAAAGTTCATATGCTTGGTCACTCTTTGAATCAGGAACAGCTCACTGGAGCTGGAGAGATATAATCTTTCCATTTGTCCTCCAGTTTCCCTTAACACCACTTAACATTTAACATGCAGAAACGATGCTCTCTGCTATGTGTTGGGGAAGTGACAGTTAGGGCCTTACCTCTCCTCCACTGACCATCCTTTGCTGCCTTCCTACATCAGCAAATCGAGCTCTAGCAGGGCGCTGGCTGCAGACTTTGATAGAGTCAAGCAATATTTACACTATGTTTTATTCATTTGGAAAGAATTACAATCATGCCTAAGTTAAAAGCATCATTTAAATGTGCTTATGGGGTTTTGCACAAAGGTAACTTCATTCCTTCTTTTGCTTTCTTTGTGATGCTTCTGGTGATTTAGGTTAACATGTTATGTCTCGCCACGTGTGCAGGCACTGCTTCAGTGTTACTGTGATAAACCCTTGGTCCGTAGCCCTAAGCACAGTTCTACAGTATTAGTGCTGCCTCAGGAACACATTTTTAGTATATTAACGTTGGTTTGTGCTGCTACTGATCTAAAACAGCTTGACATTTTTCTCAGACTGTAATTAAATTGGCTTTCAGTTTGGCTGCATCACTCTGACTATACCAGAATATATCTGTGAACTTAGTTCTGTAATTCTGTGTTGCCTAATGGAAGCTCTTCATGGTAGTGCCCAGGAGGATTTTGTTCAGTTTCAAATCCGGTGCAGATTTATGTGACTCCTTTAAATAACAAATATAGAATCATTCAGGTTGGAAAGGACCTCTAAGACTGTGCAGTCCAACATATTATCTTTGTACACATGCGTTATAACATTGCTAAATGAAAGTGGAATAGTGCAGCAGGGGAAGCATTTCTACCTTGCCTGGCTTTGAGTGTTCAATAGACTTTCATGCTGTGTCTCTCCTCTGGAATCATTCCTTGGGATTACTTTCTACCACTGGTCACTGCAATGAAATCTGATCACGCATGTGCATCACTAATGCTACATCCTGTACCAGACATATTAGGTTTTTTTGCTTCAAAGTGAAAAATAGCGCATGGCTGACCTTCCCTGGAAAACTCCTGAACTTCTTTCTCTCTGTCTTTGTTGCTTCTACCACCCCATGTCCCAGACCTCAAGCTGCCTTAGTGTCCACTGCAATCCAGAGTCTGCATTGTGCTGTACTTGTCTTCAATGAGGGATACCAAGAGACTTTCAAGAGTAGGGTGGGGATACCCGCCTCTGTACCAGTAACTTAATGCTGGGGCCTTTATGGTTTTGTAATATTGAGGATTTGGGACAGTCTATAATTAAATTAATTTCTTAGAATAACAGAAGCCTTAGAAGAGATTTTTGCCCAGATTGTCACTCCGTGCAATCTGCAGTGATGTGCCATGAGGCTGGATACACAGCCCATGCAGAGCTCACTGGTAGCTCAGGGATGGTCAGTTCAGATGTTCTGGTGAGCATAAAGGACCCTGGGAATGGCATTAGACTTGCTCATTAGGAAGGAAGAAGCAGCACAAATGTTGAGCTGCTGAACACAGCGGGTACGTTCTCATTGGAGAGCTTTCCATTAATTCAGTACCTGGCGACTGAAAGGGCTGCTACCCCGTACAGATGCAGGAGTCTTTCTATGAGAATTCAGAGCATTTTGCAGCCCCTTTCTTCTGAATTTCTTTAATATCCAGTTTCTTCCCAGTTCTCCTCTTTCATTTTGATTGTACTCTAGCAGATATTGGATTGTATGAACATTTCCCAGCAGCCCTCTTATTGCATTAGTCGTCTGGTCCTTTTTTTTCCCATGTACTTATCTTCTCTATCTAGAATGAAACCTTCTTTTGTGAAGATCTCTTTGAGATCTTTTGTTCTGGTTTTGTTTGATCATCCTCTGTGCCTTACACTTTTGACACACATCTGCCTGCTGCTTCCCTGTGCACATTGCGTGCTGGTCACTTTCTATCCTTCCTTCTCAGCCCTTTTATTGCTTGGGAATGAGCTCTTTTTTCTACTTGAGCTCATAATTCACTGGTGACTTTTTTTTCCCCCCCTTTTTAGGGGCCTGAAGAAGGGCGATAGTTGAATAACCAACTCTGGTCCTTTTTTTTCTAATTTGATATTTATGTTGTTAATCTTATTTAAGTCTGCAGTTCAAGTGCTACAGTAATACTCATTTTTAGGAAGGAAAATATTTCATATTCTGGAGGAAGGATGATAGAACTGCCAAGAAAGCTTAATAAAAGATCCATGCTTAATAAAGGAACTGGCCTACCTCTAAAGCCAGAAAGATATCTTACAGGAAGAGCCAAAATGCATTAGGAAGATCTTTTATTAGTCCTGTTTCAATGCATTTTCTTCCAGGAAAGTGGAGTTAATGTGTAACTGAAAGTCATTTTTGTAGATGAATTATAATGAAAAGACCTCAAAACAAAACTAATTTCAGGGTAGGCTGTCTGGAGCTCCCTGTAAGAGCAGCGGAAAAGGGCATGAGGTAGAATGCAAACACCATAGGGACAAGATAACTCTCTGTATTTTAATTTTTAGCACTGCGTGTATGTAATAAGGACTAATTTATACATGGCTGAATCCCTTTCTAACTGTCCCTGTCTTCTTTGCTTGGCTGTTCATCACAGTGTCTGTAATCCTGGCTCTGTACAGGCCCTTCTGCCCTACTCAGATGCTTTTAGGCTTATTGAACGCAATACCTGACAGACCTTTCCGATTTGTGTTGGATGTTGTCCAACAAAAGCCATAAAAATTGCCTGTGTAGTAGCTGCTCTGTTAAAGCAAGACCTTTTTGCCTGGTAACAATGACAGCTCTTGCAGCGTTTGGCATTGGATTCTCTTTGAGTTGTTGGCTGTCAGGCCCATGGACTCCTGCATGGTAGAGCTGGTAATTGTCACCCTTTTGGTTTGTGCTGCTGACTTGAAGCATGGTTTCGTCTGCTGAATTTATGCATGGAGTGAGCTCAGGTGTTTGCAAGGTGAGTTTGCCTTCTTGCCGAAGAGACCGGTTCTGATTTAGGCATAAGCAAAACCTTTGGAAATGTAGCATGTGCTTCTGCCATGACCTGTACTAATTCTGTCATTCCTTCCTCCCGTCCCTTTTTTCCCCAGATAAATGGCTCATTTAAATTGGGAGCTACTAAAATACTCTCTGGCTGGCAAATGCAGTGCCTAGCAGCAGTCATCAAGGACGAACCAAACATGAGTGGAGGAGGGGAACAGGTCGACATTCTTCCGGCCAATTATGTGGTCAAAGATCGCTGGAAAGTGGTGAGTAGCTCCGGATTTGTGCTTCCTTTGGTGGTCCAAACAGATCTCCTCCTCCTGTAGCAGTATAGAAACTTGTCTGATCAATTCCAGGCTCCGGCAGGCTGCAGTGGAGTGGTTTGACATGTAGGTAAGATACTGCAAGAAGATGGTTAATATTGCTCTTGTGGGTTGTACACTGTCTGGTATTTTTAGAAGACTAAACCTGCCAAGAATGTTTAGGTAAGATCAAACTGTTGCAGCAGGCTGAGTCATGTTCTAATAGGAAACCTAGCTTTCAAGTTACTGTGGCAAAGAATAATACAGACTTGCCTATAAAGTTATCCTACACCTGGGCTGGGGCAATCCTTAGTATCAATACAGGCTGGGGGATGAAGGAATTGAGAACAGCTCTGCAGAGAAGGACTTGAGGGTACTGGTGGATGAAAAACTTGACGTGATCCAACAATGTGTGCTCGCAACCCAGAAAGCCAACTGTATCCTGGGCTGCATCAAAAGAAGTGCCACCAGCAGGTTGAAGGAGAGGATTCTACCCCTCTACTCCACTCTCTTGAAACCTCACCTGGAGTCTTGTGTTCAGTTCTGGAGCCCTCAGCACAGGAAGTGCGTGGACCTGTTGGAGTGAGTCCACAGGAGAGCCGTTACAATAATCATCAGAGTGATAGAACCCTCTACTGATGAGGAAAGACTGGGAGAGTTGGGGCTGTTCAGCCTGGAGAAGGGAAGACTCCAAGGAGACCTCATAGCGGCCTTCCAGTACTTAAAGGGGCTACAGGAAAGCAGTGGAGTGGCAATTTATCTGGGAGTGCAGGGATAGGATGAGGGTTAATGGTTTTTAGATGAAAGAGAGAGATTTATAATGGACACAAGAAATACATTCTTTCCAATGAGAGTCATGAAACACTGGCACAGGTTGCCCAAAGAGGTGGTAGAAGCCCCATCCCTGGAAATATTCAAGGTCAGGTTGGGTGGGGCTGTGAGCAACATGGTCCTGTTGAAGGTGTCCCTGCTCATCGCCGGGGTTGGACTGGATGGGAATGGACCTTTAAAGGTTCCTTCCAACCCAAACTGTGCTATGATTCTAAATAAATTGCATTACAATAAAAAAAATTCGAAAGCAAACGTTTAAAGTTGGAATTTCAGCCACTTTCAAAGTTAGAAATTCCATCATTAGCTTGTTGTTACAGCTTCTGTGTAAATTTATTGGAATACTTTTTAAAATTATACCATCGCATGTTAAGAGTTCGAGTTCTTTCTGGGACAACTGTCTCAGCCATTGTGCAAGCTGGATGAGGTACGCTGATTTAGTAATCTTTTCATTGTGTTAATTGTATGGCTGTAGTTCTCACTGTGCATTTAAATTCATGGTTTGAGTTTGCCATTTAAACTCAGCTCTTTGTTTCTTGTTCCTGCATGATCTGTGTCAGATGTATATATTCATGCTTTTACCAGGTGATAGAAGAGCGAACTATGAGCTTGCTTTTACAAATAGTGTTTCAAATGTAGTTAGATCTGGACTTTTATTATTTTTTTTTTTACAGACTGCTTAATATTTATAACTAAAGCACAACTCTGCTAGATATTATGGGCATCTAGGCATGCTCATCACTTCCATAGTCTGGACCTGGCTGTCTTGCCTTACGCGTCCAGCATGTGATGTGAGCAGAGACATCAGCAGCTTGACCAGAATCACGCAAGAATGCTGTCGTAGAGACACAGGGAGAATCCCATCCTCTAGACACATTTCATTCCCACCAGATTTGTTCAGAGAATGCGAGTGCTTTTACGTATAAGGCTTTCTCTTATTCATAAAGTAAGGTCTCTGGGGTGGTGGGGGAAGTAGCATTATATTATCACCTCAGTTAAATAAACTTAAATATAATGCGTGAAAGTATTGTGGACCTTTATACTTCTTTAAATTCTTGAAACTTCTTTATAGTCCGTGAAATGTAGATGTATGCTTCTTGTACATCTTCTCTGATAATTTTTGCTTTCTGGATTTAAAAGATTTGCTTTTAAAAAGCTGAAAAAAGAAAATTAAATCCTATGTGTGCCATGATGTACATTTTTAACTTGGATTCCCAGCAGCGTCTGAATCATTGAACTCGCAGCAGCAGCCTTGCTAGTTTGAAGCACAAGTGTTTTGTAGTAGTAGCACTGAGTTGTTTCTCCGTGCAGCTGCCCTGTGAGTTTTGCAGTGGGCTGTGAAGAGATGAGGACTAAAGCGACTCAGGGCTCTGAACTCACTTCATTTCCAGGCTGTGGATAGATTATTTTCAGCATCCTGCTTCAGACAGCATATTATCCTTTAGTTAGCTTTGCCTCATGCCTGTTTCTCTTTGTTGCCCTGAACGATTCTACCTCACTCTGTTCTGAACTCCCCTGACTACTGACTCTCTTCATCCTAGTACTTTGCTCCTGCTCTCCACAGCCTTTCTGGCCCATCCCTGAACAGCCTATTTATATTTAAGCAATTCAAACTGCTCTTCATTCTCCATGCTTCCTGAGAGCAGATGGAGAATCTCAATTTTCTCTGTGATTAGATACCGAAACGGAGACAGCCCCTATCCCCCTCCCAGAGCTTTCTGGCACAGCTGAAGGAAAGTCTTGCTGTGCTTTTGCACTCTGGTCTGGAGCATGTATACTTGTTTTGGCAGGTTAACTGATGTATGGGACTTGAAACAGGCTCTGTGCTTATGGCCGTCTCAGAAAATACTGCTTGCAGCTTTTATCTGACCCTCCCTGCACAAAAGGAATCACAGAATCATAGCATGGTTTGGGTTGGAAGGAACCTTAAATGTTATACGGTTCCAACCCCGCCTGCCATGGGCAGGGATGTCTTCCACTGCATCAAGTTTCTCAAAGCCTAAGCCAACCTGGCCTTGGACGCCTCCAGGGATGGTGCATCCATGATTTTTCTAGGCAACCTGTGCCAGTGCCTCACCATGCTCAGAGTGAATAATTTCTTCCTAATATCTCATCTAAATCTCCACTCTTTCAGCTTAAAAACATTACCCCAGCCTGATCCAGTGGGAGGTGTCCCTGCCTGTGTCAGGGGAGTTGGAACAGGATGATCTTTAAGGTCTCTTCAACCCAAACCATTCTATGATTCTATAAGCATCATTTCTTACTTCTAGAAGTGCACAGCCTTTAGGCACGACTTCTATGCTCTCTCCTTGCTATGCTTGATGTTGCTGGGAGAATGGTCAGAACTGTGAGCTTATGGGGCTCGAAGTAATCTAGGAAACATATAGAAATACCTCTTTTGGCCCAGGGAAATGGAGAGCATAGAATCAAGTGACAGGTGACAAAGAGAGTGTAGCTTAAAGTGAGCATACAGCTGTACATCAGTAGTAAGATTTTTTTCTTAATCATAGACCGTTCTGAACCTCACCCATAGCATCCAAGTTGGACAGTCCAAGCTTTGCTGTGAGCAATGGATCCTGCTCAAGCAGGTGCGTGGCGTATTTATGTGATGCTGGGGTTTAGCTGCCAGAAGGCTTTTTGTGTAATTTGTCCTCCCATTGTGACTGTCTCTGGCTGGGCATCTGCTTGAACCTTGTAGTTCATAGTGCTGGCGTACTTCCAGTATTGAGCTGATGGCTAATTTTAGATCAGTGTAATGTATTCCTTGAATACCTTTCCTCATCTCCTTCCGTATGCTGGCTGACAGAGTTTTGACAAATGAAGATGTGGGTTCTCTGCAGTTAGCCTGTTGGTAGTTCATTTTCCTGTCGCTCCAACTCAGTAAAGTTGGCCGTCTGACAGCAATGATATTTTTGTTCTTATTTTTGGAGAAGGGCGTGGACAGGGAGTGCTTAGGCTTTTTAGCAAAACTTTTGAGCCATCACAGAATCACAGAATGGTTTGGGTTGGAAGGGACCTTAAAAGTTGTCCAGTTCCAACCGCCATGCCATGGGCAAGACATCTTCCCCTGGATCGCATTGCTCAAAGCCTCATCCAACCCTGGCATCATTCTTTACTTGCCAGTACTTGTGATGCTTTGACTGAATGAAATTTGCACAGTGCTGGAACCACTCGATTTTTGGTTTTTTTACTGGAACCTCATGAAGGGCCAAGTGCGAGGTCCTGTGCCTGGGTCAGGACAATCCCAAGCACAAATACAGGCTGGGCAGAGAATGGATTGAGAGCAAACCTGAGGAGAAGGACTTGGGGGTGCTGGTGGATGAGAAGCTCAACATGAGCTGACAATGTGCACTTGCAGCCCAGAAAGCCAGCTGTGTCCTGAGCTGCATCCAAACCTTTCTATGAATCCATTTTTTCCTGAGACCCCAAAAGGTACTTGATGCACATGTGCTTTGAGTGATGTGAACTGCTTTGTTCAGGGCAGGGAACAATGTAAACATAACTCCTACTTGGTTTGAACTAGCTATAGGTGTTAAGGCTGAATGGATGTATCTCTTTACTTCACCTAAACACTTTTTATTGGAGATTCACAACTGAGACTTATTAGCAAGACAGATTTGGCAGCTCCTGCACTGAGCATTGGATACCAGTGTTGACTCTTAAAGATATGTACTTTTTTTCAGGTGCAGTTGATGCTTTGGTTTCTTCCAAGTTTCAGGGGTCCTTGAACTAAAGTTGTGATTACACTTGTCTTTCTGTTTATTTCAGAAACCTTTCCAGAAGCCACACAACCTTTTGTGGTCTCTTCACCTTTCCTTGGTCATGAAGGCCATTTATGGTTCCAAGAGGGAACCTGGGACAAGGAAGGTGCATTGTCAGTCTTGGGGCTTGTTTTGGTCTCACTCTGTGCAGAACTGCTTTACATGGGCTTTGGCAGGTCTTCAGTTGATTTAGAATGTGGCTAGTTGACTTCTCCTTGGTTGGCTTCTCGGTTTATGTCTGTTTTATAGAAGGTAGTTTTCCCTTGAGATCAGTAGAACTCCAGTCCTCCTAACCAAGTTGAGCGCACTCTGAGAATTTGGTGAATATAGATCCACTCTTCCTCACCTGTTGTAAAGTCAAAGGAGACCTGCCAGCCATTTCAGGACCAAGTAGCCCATCGAGGTGGGCTGTAGGAATTGCAGGCTTGACTATCCAAGTGCTCCTAAACAACAGGCACAATAGTCACTGTTTGAGCTTGTTGATATTTGAAGCTTGTGGGTGACAGCCTTGACTCTAGCTCTTGATCTGGTCCTTCACTTTGGATTCAGAGCACATGTTCCTGACCTTGCCACCAATTCTGAGACTGTACAACTCGTGCCTTGGCCCTGGAGCATTTTCCTGGGAAGGCCTAGTCTTTATATAATATCCTTGGGAGGCAGACTTTGTTTTGAACAGTTACGTCTTATACACTTGCTGAAAAAAAATAGATTAAATTTGTAATTGAAGCTTATTTTTGGTTGGGGGCGTTGCTTTGATTTTTTTGGACTGTGCCTCTGTGAGTACTGTTTTGTACTTAGTGGGAAGACTGTGTGTTGTTTAGTTTCTTTAATGGGCTCTACCCATTTCTTTAATGGGTTTCTTTAATTGTGCTGCGAAAGTCTTTTCAGGACAAACTGAAGACCATAGAATCATGGAATGGTTTGGGTTGGAAGGGACTTTAAAGCCCATCCAGTTGCAACCCTCCCTGCCATGGGCAGGGACACCTTCCACTACCTCAGGCTGCTCAAAGCCTCATCCATCCTGGCCTCCAACACCTGCAGGCATGGGGAAGCCATAACTTCTCTGGGAAACCTGTGCCAATGCCTCACCACCCTCACAGAAAAACTTTTCTTCCTAAGATCTAATCTCAATCTCTCCTCTTTCAGTTTTATATTTCGGGATATTTAAAGGACACTTCACAGGGAGCCATCTGTGATCTGTGTAACTACTGATATATCCCGGGGGGCTTTTGGAAGTGGCTTCCCCCTTCAGGATGTGGCTGGTTTGTGTTGGTAATCCTGAGGACAGTTTGGGGAATTTCTGAAACCCCATAATTGTAGACTGCCCCACTGGGGGGTCAAGTAGAGTGGTTTTTTTGTAAGTTTACTCCAGGGGACTAATGTGACATGGATCCTCCTAGAATATGGAAGAAGCACTGCAACGAGCCATATGGTGGTGCGGCCATTAGTGGGATGCTGGAAGGACTGAAATCATGACTGAGATGCAGACTACTTAATTTTGGTTGTCTGTGTACCAGTCCAAATAGATACCTGTGTTTGATGAGATGAATTAGGGCAATGGAGCTGGGGAAGGGTCTGGAGCACAAATCTTATGGGGAGCAGCTGAGGGGAACTGAAATTGCTTAGCCTGGAGAAGAGAAGGCTGAGGGGAGACCTCATAGTCCTCCACAGCTCCCTGAAAAGCAGTTGTAGTGAAGTGGTTGCTGGTCTCTTCTTCCAAATAACAAGTGATAGGGTGAGAGGGAATGGGTTCAAGTTGCACCAGGGGAGGTTTAGATTGGATATTAGGAAAAATGTTTTCACTGAAAGAGTGATGAAGCATTGGAAGAGGCTGCCCAGGAAAGTGGTGGAGTCTCCATCCCTGGAGGTGTTCAAAAACCATTTAGATGTGGCACTTCAGGACATGGTTTAGTAGACACAGTGGTGTTGGGCTGACGGTTGGACTGGCTGATCTTAGAGGTCTTTTCCAACTGTAATGATTCTATGAGTTGCTCATTTGACTCCACTGGCTGTAATGGAAACCGAGACACACAGCTCACATATAGGCTTGTGTATTTAGGTAGAATGAATCCTGATGGTGTTGACAGCCTGTATCCCAGTCTTAAAAATAAATGGACTGATGGACGGTAGTAAACAGGTTGAGAAGAGAATATTCCCACAGCAGTGAAGCTTAGCATGGGCTGGTGGCTCATGATTACTACTTAGGTGACTCTTGTTAGATGTTTCCTTCTGTTTCTCAACATTGTGTTTAACAGTTTCATTATTTGTTTATTTTCCTGAGTGGTATGTACCTAAAGGGGGTGTACAGGAAAGCTGGGGAGGGTCTGTTTATCAGGGAGTACAGGGATAGGATGAGGGGGAATGGTTTTAATCTGAAAGAGGAGAGATTTAGATTAGAGATTAGGAAGAAATATTCGCCTGTGAGGGTGGTGAGGCACTGGCACAGGTTGCCCAGAGAAGTTGTGGCTGCCCCATCCCTGGAGGTGTTCAAAGCCAGGTTGGATGAGGCTTTGAGCAACCTGATGCAGTGGAAGGTGTCCCTGCCTATGGCAGGGGGTTGGAACTGGATGGGCTTTAAGGTCCCTTTCAACCCAGACGATTCTATGATTCTATGATCTTTGTGTCCTGCAGATGGCTGTGTGGAGTTCAGCTTAGGCAGAGTGCCCAAGCTATGAGGAAACGCCCCGGACCTCAGGGGCTCCTCAGCCAAGACCTTGAGTTGCAGGATAACAGCTTGCTCTGCAACAAAGAAAAGGAAATGTCTGTTGATGGCCTCTGGATGCTGCTGAAAAATCAAGAAGGATGACAGTGCTGGTAATGATGTCTAGGACCATCTGGTGTGCTGGGAAAAGTATGCCAGAGAATAATTTCCATAAGAGGGTGAGAAAGGATGTGAGGAAGCAGAGGCAGCTTGAGAGCTCTTGGACAGTAAGGAGTATCCATTAGCTGGAATGTGCATTTAAATCCAGTTTTCTGATTCAGCAGAAACTCTGATCTTGATCTCATGTCATCTTGCATTTGTTGCTCTGTAGACAAACGTGGGTCCTCTGATTTGGTTGTTTTCCCAGGTGAGCAGTCTCAATACCCGTATCTTTCTTCCAGAACCAGCTTCTCTGGTGCACGTGTTCTTCTGCTTTATCTGAAGTAGCAATCCTAATCTGTCCTCAGATTTTCCAGTGTCTTGACCATTCTTTTCACCCTGAAATGAGCCACACTGAACTCAGTGAGAGCCTCTAGTAGCAAAATGATGGATCTTGTGCATTATACACAACTAGACCTTCCTACAGATCCTTAGAATGCCACTGTCCTAATTGTATTACTGTGTTGTTCTTTTATATTGTAGTAGCTCTGCCTTTTGACAGCTGTGTTCAATGTGGGAGCTGTCCCCATTAAGGCCACGGAATGGAAATTGTGTGCGTATGTGCTGGCTCAGCAATATTTCTCCCCAGATCCATTTCTTCAATTTTTAACCCAGTGAGATATCTGGGTAGCCTGTGTTTCTTCTCAATCCCAGCTATGTTGTGTTATATTTATGACTGTTGACTTTTGCTTGGTTTGTTACCCATTTTCCCACTGAGACTTTTTTAATCACAGAGTCAATGAGTCGCAGAATCAGGGAATGGTTTGAGTCAGAAGGGACCTTAAAGGTCATCCAATTCCAAGGTCCCTGCCATGGACAGGGACACCTCCCACTGCATCAGGTTGCTCAAAGCCGTATCCAACCTAGCCTTGAACACCTCCAGGGATGGTGCATCCGTGACTTCTCAGGACAACCTGTGCCAGTGCCTTACCACAGTGACAGTGAATAATTTCTTCATAATATCACATCCAAATGTTCCCTCTTTCAGATTAAAACCGACCCTCCTTGTCCTATCCCTGCACTTCTTGATAAAGAGCCCCTCCCCAGCTTTTCTGTAGCCCCTGTACTGGAAGGCTGCTGTGAGGTCTCCCCGCAGCATTCTTTTCTCTAGACTGAACAACTCCAACTCTCTCAGCCTGTCCTCTTATGGGAGGTGCTCCAGCCCTCAGATCATCTTCGTGGCCTCCTCTGGACTTGCTCTAACAGCTCCATGTCCTTCCTGGGCTGAGGGCTTCAGAACTGAACACAGGACTCCAGGTACTGTACAGAACTCTTCCTAATTAAGAAAAGTCCTTCCAGATCCCAATTTTTTACCTTCAGCAGCTTTTACTGTCCTTTTTCCTTCCCATTATGTGTCATCAATACATCAGGCAACAGAAGACCTTGGTATTCAGGCAACTGAATCCCGAGGTATTTGCTGGTGTGTTGTTGCTATGCTGAACGTAGCATTGTTTTGATAGGAAGATTTTTAATAGCCAGCTCACTCTGTGTGAAGTTCCAAGAAGAAGTAAGGCCACACTGTAATAATTTATGAATAATATGTGGTGACCTAGTTATTGGGCTCTTTACTGTAGGAATATGCCTGGTTAGCCCAGTGGAAGGTTATGAGGAAAAATAACAAGTAAAAGGAGAAGAATGGTTGCAGATAGTGACTCTCAAAGGGTTATCAAGAAATAGCTTCAGAGATAACAGTCAGGCTGTTAATACAGAAAGTACTGCCTTCTTCATGCAGAGCTGTTTTTCTTCACCTGGGAGCCAGGAAAGTGAGTAGTTTGATACACCATAAGAAGAAATAAAAACCTGCCCTTGAGATGCAGGGCCCTTTTTTCAGAAGACTGAACAGATCCATAGAACGTTGCACTGCATTGCTCGCTGGCTGAGGGAAGGGATTGTCTTGCTCTGTTCCGCACTGGTGCGTGCCCCGCCTTGAGTGCTGGGTGCAGGTTTGGGTGCCACAGGATAAAAAGGATCTAAAGTTACTGGAGGGTGTCCAGAGGAGGCCACAAAGTTGGAGAATGTTTTAGAGGGGAAGCTGTATGAGCAGCGGCTAAAGTCACTTGATCTGCTCAGCCTGGAGAAGAGGAGACTGAAAGGAGACCTCATCATGGCCTTCAGCTTCCTCATAAGGGGAGGAGGAGGAACAAGTGCTAATCTCTTCCCTCTGGACCCAAAGGAATGGCAGGATGATGTGCCACGGGAGGGTTAGGTTGGGGATGAGGGAAAGGTTTTTCATTCCGGGAGTGGTAGAGCCCTGAAACAGGCTCCCCAGGGAAGCAGCTGTGGCACCAAGCCTGACAATGTTCCAGGAGCCTTTAGGTACGTAATGTGAATGTTGGGGTTGTCCTATGCAGGGACAGGAGTTGGACTCAATGATCCTCATGGGCCCCTTCCAACTCAGGACATTCTATGATTCTGTAACAGGCCTTCTGTGGTACAGAAGACACTAAAATATCATCTAGGCCTCATTAAACATTGTGTAAGATAGATTTTTGACCGGCTGCCTGACTTCGACTTCAACTTCTTTTTCTCTTCAAGTGTTACTGCTGCTGTTGGGGCTTCCTGAGCAGTTGCAAACAGGGGGAACACAAAATGCCAAAGGGAAGGGCTGCAGCTGGGTTTGATGAACGAGTGCTAAGCAGATCAAGGGAGCCCTGATGTAGCTGTGCTGTAAGCCTGAATTTGTTCCTGGGTAGCATTGTATGCTTTAAATATAAAATAATTTTCCTGGCATGGATATTGACACTTGCAACACGTCAGGAGTCTGTCTTATACATGCATATGTATAACTATATGTGCATATGCTGTCAAGTCGCAGCAGCAGGAGAATCAAGGAATCACCTTCCAGGAAAGGCGGAGAATCCCAGCTTGCTCTCTGAGTGGGTGGCTACTCTAGAACAGGCAGGCGATCTGTCTCTAGCAGGTGCATATGAAATATGCTGAAACTGTACAGTGGAGCCAAAATGCTGTTATTTGAGTGTTATTTTCAGTATCGGACACTTTTTTCCTTGGCGATTAACATCTAAATGTTTACTTAGTCCCAAGTGAACCAGGAAGCAAGTGAATTGTTTGGTGAAAATCTAGCAACATACTTTTTTTGACAAGCAAGGAGTGCTGGCTCTGTGATGAAGTACAGTAAGCCCAAGAAGTTTTCTAGTGCAAGAAATATAAATTTCACTTCATTTTTGAGAGCTTTTTGAGTGCATTTGGTAATGGTGAAAGGTGACAAAGCGATGTTCCCATCAGTCTAACTCCCGATTGCAAAATATATGGCAAAGATGCTAACAGTTCCTGAAGTAAAGAGAAATTAAGGTTCCCGAGGTTCCTGCTTCATTTCTGTGAACTGAAATGGGAAAAGAAATTGGAAAAAATGTGTATTGATAAGCGGGAAGTTCAGTTTCCGCAGGACTGATTATTAGAGCATTTTGGCAATGTGGACTTGCAGCTTCGATTCAGGCTGCGAAACTTCCTTCAAATAGAACAATGAAAATAGAATAGTACTTCTGTAGCAGCATGAACCATAACAGATTCAGAGTGTCTAAGAGGTAAAACTCTCTTTTCCCTTTAGGGCTGAGAACATCAGACTGTGATTTTATGGCTGTGAAGGTATTTGCCTTTCTAGGGCTTGAGCGTACAAGTTATAAGATGCAAGATGCTGACATCTTTAGCTTTGAGTTCATGTCAATTGAATGTTTTCATTTTCAAGTAGTTATATCCTTTTATTGTGAAACAGTCTTTAATTTCCCTCAGAGACAGGAAAGGCATCATTTGGTTTGATTTAAAATTGAAAAGAAAAGAAGAAAGAGAAAGAGAAACAATGGAGCTGTACTTGTGGCTTGTACCTAAGTGTTTTGAGGTAGTGCAGTTGGCAACTCTATGAAATGTGACTCTGGAGTAACCTCACCAGCAGAGCAGGTCAAACACTTTGTAAAATATTCCAGTGGGTGTTTTGTTCTGTATTTAAAATCCTGTGAATGAGACAAAGACTTCATTTAATTTATTTTGTAAAAGCTTTAGTTCCAGCTACCAGGGTTGTGTTTTACTGTAGACATGTAAGTGTTGGGATGAAATGACAATTTTTCATCTGCCATGGTGGTTCTGCTGTCTCCTTGAAGGGTCTTTCCTTGAATTTTGGCAATAACATTATTGAGGTAATAGGCATTATCGTTTGCTTTTGACTGTATCACATGACATCACTTGCTTGGCTAGTTCTTTGTTGTTACAGCAAAGAATTTATAGATAGCACAGTCAAGTGGGCAGCTGGACTTCTGCCTAGCTGTGCACTGAAGGAATTCAGGCACAGCACAGACTGGGAGCTGAGTTTGTTCTCCCTGTGCAGTGAAGAAGCTTGTGCCTGGCGCTAGTTTAATGTTGTCTCTCTTGTATGTTGTACCAAACCTCTTTGTACTTTTATAGCTGAAGAAGATTGGTGGTGGTGGCTTTGGAGAGATCTATGAGGCGATGGATCTGCTGACCCGTGAGAATGTGGCCTTGAAGGTGGAATCAGCCCAGCAGCCAAAGCAAGTTCTCAAGATGGAAGTGGCTGTCCTAAAAAAGCTGCAAGGTAAGGAAGAAAGCTCTTTTTTAAGGTCGCTGTGCATGATGACAATTAGAATCCGAAGTTGCAATTGTTCTTTATAATTTTCTCTTCAGCTTCCATCTGTGCGTGATGTTACATTAAGTCATTGAGCTCAGAAAGTTATTATGTTCTGCAAAGTGCCCTTCTCAAGTGAGTTTTGACTGCAGGGACTGGTTTTGTCCACCAGACTGCAAGAACAATGAGGAGATTTAAACTGAACTATTGGTACACTGATCTGTGTGGTCTAGTAATACTGAGTAGATAATAAGGAACAGAGCAAGCAATGTCTGACTAAGAAATGAGGTGACTTGATCATCTCCCAGAGGACCAGGACGATGTTCGTGACTATAACACTGCAAGCATGACAGAGCCTCCAAGTAAAATGATTGATGGGTGCAAAAAGTGGGTAACATGAAGAATAGTGAAACTGGCAATTAGTTAATGTTTCATGTGCTTATCCTGAAGGCAAAGTATGAAGTGATTTTGATTTTGGGAGTGATGATTTTGAATGATGTTAGTTTGAATGATACTCCTATTCTTAATTTTTCCTTACATAACTTTATGTAGGTTTGAATGTAGAAGTCATCCCTGGGACCACTGGCTTCTCTGGGTGAACCTGGCAAAGCTCATAGGCAGGTTTCAAACTGGGAAGCAGCAAAAATGGGAGACTTCCTTGATTTGTGCCCAGCCCTGCTAGAACTGAGTGAGGGTGTGACTGTGCAGAACAGCAGATTATTAAAATACCAAGTGATGACGCTATCATGCTGGCTAGTGTCAGTATGTATTGCACCCAGAGTAGAGAATGCTTGAAAAGCATGACCTGAAGTCCCAACTTCAGAACTAATACCAAAAAAACGTGCAATAAGATGACTAATACTTGTGCTCTGCAATCAGTGTTTATTTCTGGAAAATAGTTGAGAATACCGAATGCTAGAAAAAACACTCCCAGTTAGTTGTACACAGCATGATCCTTGTAACTGGAGAGAGGGAGTGATGGTGTGTGGAATGAGGAAAGTCCCTTGGCAGTGCAGTTAGCAATTGTTAAGGGATGGAAGAGACAAAAGCAGCAGAATTGTCTATGCATCAGCTGTTCTGTACTTGAGAATGACAAATTACTTCAGCCATATTTTTACAAATCATAGAATTGTTAAGGTTGGAAAGACCTCTAAGATCATCCAGTCCAACTGTCAAATCAAGCTGTTCTGTGAAGAATTTCTCTTTTTTTGGTTCAAGGTTAATCCTCAAATGCCTCACTGAAATAAATGGTAAAGTTAAAATAAGAAATAAGGTTGAGAGAGTTGGGAATTGTGTGTTGTGTATGTTTGCACTGTGAGTTGTTGCAGAGAGGTGAGAAACATATCAGAAAGGGAGATGCTGACTTTATCCAGACAGCTGATGGACGGAGGAAGTTGGTGATACCCGGGGTTATAGTTACCTGGGGTGATAGAGTCGGTTCATGGTTTTCCAGGTGGAAAGCAGGGGAACAGTGTTGTCTAAAATTCCTTTGTATGTTTCTGGTAGTATGGAACGTTGCGGTCCCTCTTAAATAGTGCAGCTTTGTTGTTTTCTGTTTATGTGTCACACTACTATTAAAGGACTAATGAGCTGCTTTTCAGAGATTGTGATCAGGGGTGTGCAAGTTGCTAGAGCTTCATGCAGTATGGAGGTAGAGGAGGCAGACCATCAGCCCATACTATAGACCTACTTCGGGACCTGATTTGGGTGCAGCCCAACCTCTCAGTGCAGTAGCTTCTGATTCTTGTATATGCATTTCTCTCTAAAAAGTGCAATAAGTAACAAACAATATGGAAATTATATGAAAAATTCACGGTGTACTGCAGAAAGAAATGTGTGTTCATCATTGGTAAGTATAGGTTTAATAAATCAAAGGAATATATGAGAAAAGATAGTAAGAAAAATCATGTTATAGATGGCTAGTAGAGAGTTAACCTACTAGGGACAAAATTCTAATCCATTACAAATTCAGGGATCATTTGGCACATCTTCACAGGGAACTCCTGCATAAATACAGTTTCTCTGTGAAAAGAAAACTATTTTACTGTCAAGCCTTCATTGTATTACATTAATCACTACAATAAAATTATCTTTAAATGAGATGATTGTATACTATTGTACTATTTGCAAATAATTTTAACCTATCGGGCTTTTCTATTTTGCACTCAAGCATTTTGAAACCAAGCCTAAGCTGCATTGACGTAATAATTCTTCCAGATACAACGTGTGTCTAGCAGAGCAGGTTGTGGATTTAGCTGTATCTGCAAGTCTTTTGCTGTGTAGACACGTCTTTTGATCACATACATTAAAAAGCTAATGGAAATAAGACCTGTATGGCTGAATGAATTGGTAGCTTGCTTATCAAGAGAGCAAGAAAGGCTGTTGTTGGGCTTTCTATGTTTCACCCCCTTCAGCTGTGTCTGTGTAAGCGAGTGATGCAGTACCAGCAGATCTGTGGACAGAAGCAGTGACTTAGGCCTAAGCATCTCTGGCATCTCAGTTCTGGTGAGTCCTCACCTGCAGTCCTGTGTGCAGCTCCGGAGTTGTCAGCACAGGAAGGACATGAATCTGTTAGAGCAAGTTCAGAGGAGACCACAAAGATGATCCAGGGGCTGAGAGAGTTGGGGTTGTTCAGCCTGGAGAATACAATGCTGCAGGGAGATCTTATAGCAACCTTCCAGTACTGAAAGGGGCTACAGGAAAGCTTTGCAGGGGCTCTTTATCAGTGAGTGCAGGGATAGGATGAGGGGGAACAGTTTTAAACTAAGGGAGGGTAGATTTAGACTGGATATAAGGAAGACATTTTTTATTGTGATAGTGGTGAAGCACTGGCACAGGTTGCCCAGAGAAGTCATGGCTGCCCCATCCCTGGAGGTGTTCAGGGCCAGGTTGGATGGGGCTTTGAGCAGCCTTGTCCAATGTAAGTGTCTGCCCATGGCAGGGCGGGTAGAACTGGATGACCTGTAATGGTCCCATCCAACCCAAAGCATTCTATGTTTCTATATATGGCTTGGGGATTTTATGCTATAAACAGCATGTGTTTTGGGTTAGCTTTAGTCTGGTCCTGCAGTCTGAGGGAGCAGTTCTTGGTTTGGATTGTCTCATTTTGGATTTGGGGACTATTTGGTGAGCACCTGCAATGGAGCTTCTGGGTCTGTTTGCTCCAAAAAGTTTGCATGACCCAAAGCCACTCTGAACAACGCTGACACTTGATAATTGTGATGATTTAAGGCAGTGTGGGGGCTTGCTTTGAAACCTCATTGCTGTTATAAACCAGGTCTCTCAGACTGTCCTTTGGAATCATGTGGAGAAAAAAATGTGATTTCCTATCATTTAACGTATGGAAGGAAGAGTCCTGTCACTTCTAGAAGAGCAGATGTTTTTCCATATATTCAGTGCTTTTTTTAACCCTTTGGAACACAGATGGACAGACAGAAACTGCCCAATATCTCTATGACTTTTTTTCCCACCCTGGGCTTGCTATGGAACAATCTTTGGGTGGCAAAATGGCATCAGTTAAATACTATCTGGACTCTGCTTCCCACCTCTGGGGTCTTGGAGGTTAATCAAAACAGAACGGCTCCGTTAAAAAAGTTTTTGCATGGCTTTTCAGATGCTTGGCTTGGGCTTTCTCAGTGTCAGTCTGCTTTTCGAACAGCAGAAAGAGTAAACTGGTATCCCTGATTAAATCTGGTGTATTATTTCTCTAGCTTTTGGGCTGCTGCAAAGAGGGACGTGGGAACCACCCTTACATGCTAAACCAGGCACTGTGTCTGCATTAGATGCTCACTAGGGCTGTGTGAGGCCCAGCAGCCGATGCTTTGAATTCAAAAGAGTTCTGCCTGTCCTTACCCACCTCCTTATAGGTCTCTCTGGGAGCCCTCTGAGGACTTGTGAGACTAGGATGATGCAAACAAATCTCTCACTAGGTGTGCACTTTGGATGCCTTCTGATCCATAAGCTCCTCAAAATATGGATTTGGCCTTGTAATTCAATTTCCTTTGCTAGGATTCTCCTTGGAGCAGCCTCACATTTAAATTGTCTGTTAAAATGGCCGTACTGTGCTGGTGCTGAGCACTCTCTTCAGTTTGTCTGCGGTGGCAATTTTGACCTGCTGTGAAGCTACCTAGCCCCATGTACTTGCCCTTGACCTCTCTTGGCAGCCAGCTATTTCAAAGCACTGTGCCGATTTCTTTGTAAATGCCTTCTTTTTAGTGTAACCAATCTCATTGCGTAGGACTCTGATTAATTTTATTCTGCAGTGCAGAGATCTTCTGCATATTGAGTAGTTGTGCAAGATGCAGCCTGGTCACAGGCATTGTAGTTCTTGAGTATCTGGTTTTATTACAGCAGATAGTGAAGCACATCTGTGTTACTTGTTCCCTGTATACTGCCAGGTGTTGGATAGGTAAGGGTCTCCTAACAAAATAGGGGAAGAAAAGGGGTCTTGCTTTTTTTTTTCTCATTTGCCAGTCCTTGTCTTTTCTTTCTGCAAATGTCAGTTTTTCCTGTTACAGTGGTGCCTTAACTCTCTGTGATTCAGTTTATGTTGTTTTTGTAGATATGTTTTATATGTTTCTCTAGTATTTGGCTAGGTTGATGTAACCAGGCTTTACAGATAAAAACTTGGGAGCAGTGTAAATTACCCTTGTCAAGTTTTTAGGCTGTCGCAGAGTCGTAGATTCACACACTTAGAAACATTGAATCAGAAAATGTCAGAAAACACCTTTGAGATCACTAAGTCCAACTGTACCTGTCCACTAATAAATCATATCCCTAAGCACTTCATCTTCCCATCTTTTAAATACTTCCAGGGATGGTGACTCAATCAAGTCCCTGGGCAGCCTGTGCCCAATAACCCTTTCAGTGAAGAAACTTTTCCTAATATCCAATTTAAACATCCTCTGGTGCAACTTGAAGCCATTTCCTCTCGTCCTACCACTTGTTACTTGGGAGAAGAGACCAGCACCCACCTCACTACAACCTCCTTTCAGGGTACTGCAGTTGTAGAGAGCAATGAGGTCTCCCCTGAGCCTCCTCTTTTGTAGACTAAACAGCTCCAGTTTCCTCAACTGCTCCCATAATCCCTCTACTCCAAACCCTTCTCCTGCTCCATTCCAGTTTTCTGAACATGCTCTGGCCCCTCAATGTCTTTCTTACAGTGAGGGGCCCAAAACTGAAGACAGGATTTGAGGTGCAGCCTCACCAGCAGTAAGTACAGGGGGAACAATCACTTCGCTACTCCTGCTGACCACACCATTTTTGATACAAGCTGGGATGCTCTTGGTCTTCTTGGCCACCTGGGCACACGGCACATGTTTAGCTGTTGTCACCCCTAGGTCCTTTTCTGCCAGGCATCATTCTGGCCTCTCTTCCTCAAGCCTGGAGCTTTGCATGGGGTTGTTATGACCCACGTGCAGGACCTGGCACTTGGCCTTCACTTGATGTAGTTCTAGGTTCTGCCCAGCACTGTGTTTTTCCGTGTGGAAGAGTCTTATGGGTGTTTGAGTGAACTGGCATTGGACGCATGTTTTCTATAGGAACCATGGTGTCACATGATAGGAGAAGGCCATGGGATGGATGAAGGGGACTTTAAAGCACACTTTTGTGTGGGATCTCTTATGAGGTTCTCATCTTAAAATTTTTAGTGGTCTGGGGAAACAAGTAGAGGAATTTTGCTTTGCAAGGTCAGGCAGTCTTGCCTTTTATTATTCAATTAGAAGATGACAACCACCCTTTTGATTTTATGTCAATTTGTTCATTCATTTGTTACAGAAGCACTAGCAAGGTTAACCCAGTTGATTAAATCCTAGCAATCCAGCATAGAATTTGTTTTCTTTCAATTTCAGAAATCCTTGTCTCCAGCTGAGTTGACAAGTCCCTGAAGTCAGCTGGTTTGTCTTGCCAGAGGTGAAAGTTGGTAACTGCAAAGGAAAGAAAACCATGCTAGCCAGCTTTGCCAAGCCACAGACACCATTTCCAAGTAAAGTTAGAAGTTGCAGAAAATAACTGTCATTTCATTTTCAGGATCCTCCTTTTTTCAGAAAATTTCTACAGGTGTGAATTCAGTATCCCCGTAATACAAAGGAGCAGGGAAGAGATTGTCCCCCTACACTCAGTGCTGGTGAGGCTGCATCTGGAATCCTGTATTCAGTTTTGGGCCCCTGTGTACAGGAAGGACATTGAGGGGCTGAGGCATGTCCAGAGAAAGGCAATGGAGCTGGGGAAGGGTCTGGAGCAAGGGGGAGTGGCTGAGGGACCTGGGATTGTTTAGCCTGGAGAAGAGGAGGCTGAGGGGAGATCTCATTGCTCTCTGCAGTGCCCTGAAAGGAAGTTGTAGCAAGGTGGGTGCTGGTCTCTTCTTCTGATTAACAGGTGATAGGATGAGAGGAAATGGCTTCAAGTTGCACCAGGGGAGGTGTAGATTGGATATTAGGAAAAATTTCTACACTGAAAAGGTTATTGGGCACTGGCACAGGCTGCCCAGGGAGGTGATGGAGTCACCAACCACAAAGGTATTTAAAAGACAGGTAGATGAAGTGCTTAGGGATATGGTTTAGGTGTGGACACATACAATTGGACTTTGTGATCTCAAAGGTCTTTTCCAACTGAATGATTCTATGAGTCTCTGATTCTGTGATTTGATTAGTTTCATTGCTGTATTGGAAATACATTAGGAGTATTTTAGAACTTAAACAAGTAGAAGGTTGGAATGAATATTGGTTTCCAGCAGTTTGAAATTGATCCTTGTGGAAAAATACATTCAAAAAAGGATCATCATTTAATTCTTTAAGGACTGTGTAATGAAAGTTTTTAAGTATTAACATGAGGGTTTTAATCATGTATCTACAAGGTGGTGAATATCTGTCCTAGCATGGAAGGGTTTTTCAGACACTTGAAGTTATTTTTATGAATGGCTATTGATTGTAATTTTTAAGTTCCTTCAGAACAAGGACTAGTAACTGAAATATTTGTATTTCTTACCCAATGTTACAAGAGAGAGGATTGCATTCATTTTAGTTTAAAGGCAGCAATAGAAAGAATATTTTTCTGTGGGTTAATATTAAAACACTTATTACTTTTCTGGGTTAAAATACACTTTACTGCTCTCTGTGCTATGATCTTCATGCTTGAGGAGGGCATGTGTGAGGCAAGAGGGCTATTTCTTTCAGCTTTAAAGTATGACAGTCCTCTTATCCTGGCTGCGCAGAAGGTTATTAACGTGATTGTTCTTGTGGGCTTCATCATTCTGGTCAGCCTCAGGACTGATCTGCAGGAATCCCAAAGTCACGCCTGACTGTCAGCCTCCATCTGCTACTTGAGCTGGAATGAGCTTCTTTGAGAGAGCAAATAGTTGCAACCTGGTGCCTCCTTTAGGTGAAAAAATCGTAGAAATCTCAGAAATCTAGAGGGGTTGGTGCTCCAAGCATTTATCCTATCTACATGACCATCTGGCCATCTCGAAATGTCGTCTGCTTTCTCTACACTCTGTTAGATTCCCTTTGTTTCATGCAAGAGTTGGCACAATCATTCCTCCTCCCCTTTCTTCTTTTCCTGATGTTTCTTGTGTTGCAGAATAGCACATGGGAGAGCTGTTCTGGGGAATTCCAAAATTCCCAAGACCAACAGGTCTAGTAAGAGCCCATTTTAGGCTGGAAAGGAGGGTAAAATCAAGTCAGTTTGGGGATGTGGGTCATCAAGAACTCTCAGTTCATCATAATAAAAAATTATAGAACAATTCACAATCAAGTGCATTGGACACTACTGCTCCTATTATGTAGAAATGATTGATTTAGGTGGCCAGATTCTCCCTGCCAGGGGGTTGGGTTTTAATGTTCTTGTCTGACAGCCCTGCGACCCTTCTTGTAGATGGGCACAACATCAGCCAGCCTCCAGTCCAGTGGGACTTCCCCAGTCTTCCAGGACTGTTGGAAGATGATGGAAAGGGGTTTGGCCACCACATCCGCCAGCTCCTTCAATACCCTTGGATGAATCCCATCCAGCCCCATAGACTTGTGGGTGTCTAGTTGGGCTAGCAAGGCTCTGACCACCTCCTCTTGGATCATGGGAGCCTCATTTTGCTCCTCTAGCTCCTGGGTTTGTACACAGACGGAACAACTTTCTTTACAAGTAAAGACTGAGGCAAAGAAGGCATTAAGTACCTCAGCCTTTTCCTCATCCCCTGTCACTGTTGTCCCTTCTGCGTCCAATAGGGGCTGTATGGTCTCCCTAGTCCTGCTTTTATTATTTATATATTTATAGAAGGATTTTTTGTTATCTTTCACAGACTTTGCCAATCTGATTTCTACTTGAGCCTTAGCCCTTCTGATTTTTTCTCTACACAATCTCACTTCCCTCCTGTAGTCCACCCAAGAGGCCTGTCCCCTCTTCCAGAGCCCATAAACATTTCTCTTCTTCTTGATATCACTCAAGATCTCTCTGCTCAACCAAGATGGCCTTCTCCCCTGCCGGCTTTTTTTCCGGAACATGGGGATGGCTTTCTCTTGAGCTGCTAGGATTTCGTTTTTGAAGAGCTCCCGGCCCTCATGGGCTCCCTTGCCCTTAAGTACTGTCTCCCATGAGACTCTGCCAACCAGCCTTCTGAAGAGTTCAGAGTCTGCCCTCTGGAAATTTAATGCTACTGTCCTACTAACCACCCTCTTCACTTCACCTAGAACAGAAAACCCTATCATCTCATGATCACTTTGTCCTAGGCGTCAGCCTACTGCCACATCCCCCACAAGGCCTTCTCTGTTCACAAACAGCAGGTCCAGGAGGGCACCTTCCCTTGTTGGTTCATTCACCAGCTGTGCAAGGAAGTTGTCTCCCACGCACTCCAGGAACCTCCTAGACTGCTTCCTTTCTGCTCTATTGTACTTCCAGCAGGTATCAGGAAGTTTGAAGTCTCCCACAAGAATGAGAGGCATCGATCCAGAGACTAACCCCAGCTGTTTATAGAAGAGCTCATCAGCTGCTTCTCCTTGGCTGGGTGGTCTGTAACAGACTCCCATCACAAAATCTACCTTCTTATGGGCTCCTCTGATTTTAACACACAGGCACTCAATCTCCTCGTCGCCACAATCCATCTCAATGGAGTCCAAGTCCTCCCTTACAAAGAGGGCTACCCCGCCTCCTCTCCTACCCTTCCTATCCCGCCTGAAGAGTTTGTACCCCACCATAGCCGTACTCCAGTTATATGAGTCGTCCCACCACGTTTCCGTGATGGCAACGACATCATAGGCTCCTTGCCCTACGACAGCTTCCAGCTCTTCCTTCTTATTCCCCATGCTGCGTGTATTGGTGTAAATGCACTTCAGCTGAGGTGCCGAGCCTTCAGCCCTCCTAGAGGGAACAGAGTTTGTTCCCAATTGCCTGGTAACTGGCGTAGCTAGCTCCAGAGTGCCCGTATCTCCCTTAGCACCCCCAGGTGTGTTCTCCCCCATATTCAGTGTGGTGAGGTACTGGTGGTCCTCACCAGCACACCCTCTCCGAATCACCACTGCCCCACGTCCAGGCTCATTCCTGTCTAGCCTGGGCTCAACCCCCTCCCGCTTCACATCTAGTTTAAAGCTCGATTTATGAGCTTAGCTAGGTTTTTAGCAAGGGCTTTAGCCCCCCTAGGATACACACGTGTCCCATCCTTAGCAAGAAAGCCGGGGGGTGTGTGAGCCACCCCACGATCAAAGAAGCCAAAGCCTCTCTCACACCAGGCTCGGAGCCAGGCATTAATCAAATTCTTATTCCTGACTTCCAGCTCCTCTCTATTTAGCCTTGGGATGGAGCAGAATACTATTTGTGCCCCAGAGCCCTCCATCATTTTCCCAATGGCCCTGAAGTCATTCTTGATGGTTTTGGCCTTTTTGTTTACTAGACCATCATTACCAGTTTGGACTATCAGAGGATAGTAGTCTGTCTCGTGGACCAGGGAAGGAAGTTTTCTAGCTACCTCCTTCACTGATGCCCCCGGTAAGCAGCAGACCTCTCTGTGGAGCGGGTCCAGTCTGCAAATGGGTCCCTCCGTTCCTTTTAGGAGGGAGTCCCCTACAACAATCACCCAACAATCACCATGTAGAACAGTTTAAGCTTGTTGGATGTCCCTCCTTAGTAATGGCCAGGCGAGGACGTGTGCTACAAAGAAATACAGGGCAAAGCTATGCAATGACACCTTCTTCCCTGCTTAGAAACCCAACCAGGAACCAAACCATTGTGGTGTGCATCCACTTTTTCACTGTTATTGGCAGTCTGCTGTTAGAGGAACTCATGCCTTGTACTTCTTTTGCTAATAAAGAGAATACACCATCACAAATCCATTTACAAGTCAGGATCTGAAACCACAGCCCCAGTTCCCTCAGCCTTTTTTTTTTTGAGATAGGTCCTGCCTGGTGCCACATGATGAAATGGAGATGGTGCGGCAGCATTTTTGTGCCACAGAGAATAGAAATATAGAATCACAGAACCATTGAGGTTGGAACAGATCTCTAAGATCATGCAGTTAAACCATCAACCCAACATCACCATGCCTACTAAACCATGTCCTGAAGTGCCACACCTGCACATTTTTTGTACCTCTCCAGGGATGGAGACTCCACCACTTCCCTGGGCAGCCACTTCCAATGCTTCACCACTGTTTTGGTAAAATAATATCTTCTTTCTGTAGAATGAACCTGAGTGTTGCAGAGTAGCTGGTCAGTTTTGTAGTTCAAACTTCTAACAGCATACCAGAACTTGACATGAAATTGCCCATGTTTATTTCTTTCTTTTATTCTGAAATTACTTTAACATTTCAATGGAGTTTTTTTTCATAAGCATCTTTCTTTTCCAGATGTTTCCAACTGTTAAAATCAAGGCTTGTCCGTGTTGAAGTAGCATTAGTTTAGATGTTGCAAGGTAATCAAAGCTGATAGGCAAGTGTAGTGGTGGTGTATGAAAGTCAACATTTACTGAGTAAAGTTGGTGTAATGAATGTGCTTAAACAACACTGATGAGGCCACACCTCAAATCCTGTGTTCAATGTTGGGCCCCTCAGTATAAGGACACCAAGATGCTGGAGCGTATCCAGAGGAGTTGGGAGAGGGTCTGGAGAGCAAGTTCTTTAAGGAGTGGCTGAGGGAACTGGGATGGTTTAGCATGGAGAAAAAGAGGCTGAGGGGAGACCTCACCCCTCTCTACAACTCCCTGAAAGGAGGTTGTAACGAGGTGGGTGCTGATCTCTTCTCCCAAGTAACAAGTGATAGGATGAGAGGAAATGGCCTCAAGTTGTGTCGGGCAAGGTTTAGACTGGAAATCAGAAAGAAGTTATTTACGGGAAGAGTGGTGAAGCACAGGAACAGGCTGCCCAGGGAAGTGGTGGAGTTTCCATCCCTGGAGGTGTTCAAAAATGTGCAGATGTGGCACTTCAGGACATGGTTTAGTAGGCATGGTGGCATTAGGCTGGCAGTTGGCCTGTATGATCTTAGAGGTCTTTTCTAACCTTAATAACTCCATGATTCTATGTTGGTGTTGATATAAACTGTGGTTTGTCACACTGTCACTTGTGCCCTGTGTCACTTTGAGGATTTGAGGATCCTTGGCACTGATTTCCACTCACAGGCAGTTTTCTTGTTGAATATCAGTACTGTCCTGAGCTACGAGACTGGGAAGCAGAAACAAAATCAACGTGTTCTGCAAAACTCCCTGCGTGATGCCACTTACGGTCACGAGCTCTCATTCAGAAGAAAATTTTCTAAAAATCATGATTAGAGGGTTATTATCTTAATGTTCCATTCAGTGTGTTTCTGTTTCTTTTCAGGGAAGGATCATGTTTGCAGATTTATTGGCTGTGGAAGGAATGAGAAATTTAATTATGTGGTCATGCAGCTTCAGGTGAGTTCTTTGCTTCCCCTCTCCCCACTTCTCTGGAAAGGATATACGGTGAGGGAATAAAGCCAAGCACTGGTGTAGAGACTTTCCTGTACATGGAAAGTGGGTGGAATGGAAGACAGTGAGAAGGGGTGGTGTTGCTGTGCTGTCCCTTGGGATAGCTCCAGTTGCCAGGATGCGCTAAGGTATTTCATAGCTCTGCTTTCCGTCAGTTATCTGGGGAAAGAACTCAATTCCGAACACTTGCAGAAACTACCCATGGCCAGCTGCTGGAAATACCTCCTGCTGGGTTCTGTGATGCAGCATTGCAAATACATGTCTTGTATCAGAGCTCAGAGTGCTGTGAGGGCCAGTGGTGTCACACCAGCAGCACAGCCTTCTCTATGAAAGCGAGTGATCTCTGGCTCCCCCATCTCCACCCAGCT
This sequence comes from Phaenicophaeus curvirostris, assembly GCF_032191515.1. Classification (NCBI taxonomy): domain Eukaryota; kingdom Metazoa; phylum Chordata; class Aves; order Cuculiformes; family Cuculidae; genus Phaenicophaeus; species Phaenicophaeus curvirostris. The sequence continues at coordinate 106,841,586 of NC_091393.1, read as the reverse complement.
CAGCAGCAGCTTGCCTTCTCCTGTGAAAGCGTTTCTCTCATTGAACACTGCTGATATTAAGTCAACATGGGCAAATACTTAGATAGCTGGCACACAGTGACTGTAGAGCTAAGACACCCAGCTACTCTTAACTAGAGTCTTGTGTTCAGTTTGGGAGTCCTCAGCCCAGGAAGGACACGAATCTGTCAGAACAAATCCAGATGAGACCATCGAGATGATGTGAGGGCTGAAGAACCTGCCTCACAAGGACAGGCTGAGAGAGTTCGGCTTGTTCAACCTGGAGAAGAGAAGACTGCAGGGAGACCTTAGAGCAGCTTCCAGTACTTAAAGGAGGCTACAGGAAAGTTGGGGACAGGCTTTTTAGCAAGGCCTGCTGTGACAGGGCAAGGTGTAATGGTTTTAAACTAAAAGAGGGAGATTTAGACTGGATATAAGGAAGACATTTTTTACAATGATTGTGGTGAAACAATGGAACAAGTTGCTCAGGGAGGTAGTGAAGATCTCATCCCTGGAAACATTCAAGATCAGATTGGATGGGCCTCTGAGCAATCTGATCCAGTGGAAGGTGTCCTTGCTTCTGCAAGGGGGTGTGGACTGGGTAACCTGTAAAGGTCCCTTCCAACTCAGAGTATTCTATAATTCTGTGATTCTATGGTTCTTATCAGAGTTAACCAGATGAAGTTTTACATAGGTATCTGCACAAGCCACAATAACAGCAGGAGCTGCAGGGACCTCTGCGTGGTTCAACATGAATCTTCAACAAGAAAACAGAAATAGCTAGATCTTCAGAGCACAAATCTAGTGGCACCATCGTGAAAGCAGCTTTCTTTTGCACAGAAGCAGCTTTCTTTAACTGCATACAGCCACAGGAGAAAAAGTTTGAGGGGAACGAGTGGGAAGAGATGGCTGAGCCAAAAACACACAGAAGAAAGGCCTTTAAGGAGAGGGAGGTTGTCCCTGGCTGGAGGCTAATACTTTCAAACTAAAGGTTCTTCTTTCTGCCTTTGAAGCTGGCCTATTTCAGCACCTGACATAAGAGTTCACAGGGAACTTGTCCTCTCTCTCTTGCAGCTTGTATGATCAGGGCTTTGCTATGCAAAGCACTATGTAATTATACCATACAAGTGTACCCTTCCCCTGAAGAGCTTACAGCTCACATCATGTTTCTTTGTGTATAATTTGGACAATAAATTGTACTGAAGGAAAGTGAGAATGTCAAAGCACTACGTAATGAGAAGTGAGCTGCCACATAAACTGGAAGGTTATTTTTAATTAGTGAATGGTGAATGAAGTAAAACAGACACCAGCAGACCGTGATGCTTCTTTGAAATAAACTTCTGATTCTTTTGAAGTGCGGTTCTACATCGTGAGGTGGATGTATAAAACCAGTAAATTCCTGGTGCTCGTCGACTTTGCCTTTTATGCATCTGTTGTTATGGATAGAAAGAATCTTTTACTCTCTACCAACCCTGGCTGTTGCTGCAGGATGTGAGTGAATATGATTCTTGAAAGGGCTACTCTGGAGCTCATGGAGCAACAAGGCTTCTAACCCCACAATCCTGTACTTAACAGCCTGATGAAGATGATTATGCTTTGGAAAAACCTCTCTACACAGTATCTCTAACTTTCTAAGCTGTTCCTGACTATGTAGCTGAGCTTGGAGAGCAGACAGAGCTAAAAATTGTTTCGTTATTTGCAGATGGAGAGTTTGATACTTAAAGCATTAGCTAGTTTTTCACCATCACTCTTGGGGCTAAAATTCTCCTTCAACTTCACAGTCTGCTGAGATGTAGTTAATCTTGTGTCTCTCTGACTGCTATGTACTGCAGTTCTGTCTCTTCAGTCACTGAGACTGAGGCTTCCACTCTAAGCTTTGCCTCTCATTGCGTCTTCATCTTCTCTGATGGTATTTATTTAAAAAACTGCTAATTTTCTCTCTTTTCCTGGGGGCAGCATTGGATACTCACATGCCTTGGGTTGTTTCTGTGGGGCACGTGTCTGAAACCATCTCCCAAACCAGCTGGGGAGAATTATGGCACGTTTCAGTGTGCGGTCTGAAAACAACCTGCCTTTCCCTATTACTTCTGGATAAGAGAGTTGGAGTCCAGGGAATCACTTTACAGTGGAAAGAGATATCTGCTGTCAATACAATAACCTGGATCTTTCAGGATAACAATGAGGAATCTGTGTTGCCTCTACTAAACTGTCACAGAAATTAAAAAAGAAGCACTGAAGAAGTAGCTTAGTCTTATTTTGTCCATGCTAAGGAGCAAACCTGGGCTGGTTGCTGTGGGCTGGATGTCCATATTCACTGACCTGTATCAAGTGTGGTTGGTAATGGGACCAGAGCCCTGAGGTGAAACATGGGTCAAACCGATTTTGAGAAAGTAGTCATACACTGGAAGAGCTCGTTGTAGGTGGCTCCTTGACATCTGCAAATCAGTCTAGAGAAGAGAAGGCTCCTAGGAGACCCTATAGCAGCCTTCCAGTACTTAAAGAGGGCTGCAGAAAAGCTGGGGAGGGCTTTTTATCAGGGAGTGCAGGGATAGGACAAGGGGGAATGGTTTTAAGCTGAAAGAGGGGAGATTCAGATGAGATACCTGATGCAGTGGAGGGTGTGCCTGGCAATGGCAGGGGGTTGGAACTGGATGATCTTTAAGGTCCCTTCCACCCCAAACCCTTCTAGGGTTCTATGAAATAGGTGGATGAATAGATTTCATTTCACCAGTTTGGAGAGCAGTCTGAATTTTCTCATCAAATGTTTGGAATGTTTTGTATATATTCTGTTGTGAATTTTGTTTGAATGCATCTGGACTTGTATTATAAGCATGCATGTCTGCAGAAACAGAATCAAGAGATTCTATGGTACAGTGATAAACAGCATGTCCCTGTAACTTTTGCTCTTGATGCATGTTCTCTGAAACAGCAAACTCTTATTCCTAATGCTTTTGGTCAGTTGATAAATGCGTTTGTTCTGTGGATTAGAAGGGTACTCTGCCATAGAATGTACTCCTTTTAACATCTTTCTCTTTACAAATCTGAAGTGGAATAGACAAACTGCTATGACAGAGATCAAAGAACATTGATTCCTCTGGTTTTTAGTCTGTTCTCCTTTATTTTCATGCAGATCCAGTAGACATTTTTCTCCCAGAAATTTAATTAACTAGAGGTAAATTACCGATTTTTATAATAGGTGTTTTTTTATGTCAGTGGAAGAGTCCTCTCCTGATTTTGGATCTGATTCTCTTGACAGAAAACTTCCCCATGGTAGCATTGCCACAACAATACTGAGTTGAGATTGAGCCAGACAGCTGTGTGCTAGGGAGTTTCTGATGAAACTGCTTCTGTAAGCTGTAATGCATAGTGGTTTCATGACCTGTTTATCATATTTGTACCGCTTTAATCCTTAGACAGCCCCGAGAACAGTCAAAATTGTTCTTAAATCAGCTTCTGTATAGTCTGGGTTTCACAGTAAGGAGATGCTGGGTTCATACAGTCTCAGGCACTGCTGTCCATGCTGGGCCCATATCCCAGATAGCACATAGCTGACTTCCCAAGATAATGGCCTGGTGTCTCCTTAGCAGCAAATGCATCACTTAAAATGAAGTATTGGAGGATCACATACAAGAAATAAAGCAGATGTAAGGTGAGCTCCTATCTGATAAGCATTTCTGCTTTTTTAGGGATGCATGTTAAAACCTGCAGCTATGAAATACTATGTTTTACTGTGATGGTTTAAGTGTTTTATTGATTTTTTCAGGGCCGGAATCTTGCAGATCTCAGAAGGAGTCAGCCTCGAGGGACTTTCACTCTGAGCACAACGCTGCGATTAGGCAAACAGATTCTGGAATCAATAGAAGCCATTCACTCGGTGGGATTCCTGCATCGTGACATCAAGCCTGTATGTTGGTTTGGAAATTTTCCTTTTAGTTGTGTGTCTGCCTGTTTGTGTCTGAGTCAATAAAGACAGTCTTAATAGAAGCAGATCTCAGTGGAGGCATTTAGGCCTCCCTGCACACTCCCAGTGTGAGATACATTGGCGGCTTTCTGTAACAGAAAAGTGATACGGTATTGTCATTCCTCTAAGTGCATAGCAAACTAGTTTTTATCAGCAGAGGCTGCTCCATGGTGGTTAGTAGCTGCAGGCATACTTGTACCAGTCAAAATCACATGACAAAGCAACCTAATTTTGAACAATCATTTGGAGTCCAACTAATTATTACTATAAAAGGAGTTCGGAAAGGATGTCTTGCTCTATGAACCATCACTTGAATAAAAGCTGTTTCATGTATTTGACTTAGCTAAATAATCCTCTTAATCTTTTCTGAGCAATTGCCAAAAAAAAAATAGGAGCACAGCTTCCAGTGTTGGAAATGCAGTCACAGCGTTGGTCATCTGCCTGGGTGAGGCACAATAATTCCAAGTCTCACTGTACAAGCCAGTTTTTTGCCTGCAGCTCTTTGCTACTTGACTTGAACACTCGTTGCTACACCATCCCTGAGCCAATCTTCCTTCCAGAAAAATCACTTGGTGCTTTTAAAATTGGCTGGTTTTGGCTGATCATATTCAGCTGAAACTCAGTCACTAATGTGACTGGCCACAAATCCTTTAGCATCCGTTCATTACAATGAGTGATACAACTTTTTAAGTATGGGTCAAAAAATTGCTGCTTTGCTTGCTTCTTGTGAGCTCATTTACTAAGGTTGCCCAGGGAAGTCGTGGATGCTCCATCCGTGGAGGTGCTCAAGGCCAGGTTGGATGAGGTTTTGAGCAACCTGATCTAGTGGGACATGTCCCTGCTCATGGCAGGGAGGTTGGAACTAGATGATCTCTAAGGTCCCTTCCAACCCAAACCATTCTATGACTCTATGAAGCAAACCCAGCATTTTTGAAATATCTGAATGTTGAGATAAATTTAGGTAACGCTGCAGAGTAGATGGAGATGCTGAGGGTTAAGGCAGAATAATGCATGCTAGCAGCTGAACCACAAACAGAAGCATTTGTCTACAGTAACTCCAACCTGTTATGCAAGTGATGGAGCTCTCACTGCAGAGCTAGTGATGTTAAATGAGGTTCTTTCTCACAGCAGCTGAAATTTAGCTAAGCTAATGTGAATTATAGTTATTTTGAGACTCCACAATCACTTATCTGCAAACTGAACTTCTTGCCGTGGCAGTGATTCTCTAATCAGCCTCTTTAAGCTGAAAGAGGGAACATTTAGATAAGGTATTAGGAAGAAATGTTTTCCTGTGAGAGAGGTGAGGCACTGGCACAGGTTGCTCAGAGAAGTGGTGGCTGCCCCATCGCTGGAGGTGTTCGGGGCCAGGTTGGATGGGGCTTTGAGTAACCTAATGGAGTGGAAGGTGTCCCTGCCCGTGGAGGGGGAGGCAGAACTGGCTGATCTTTAAGGTCCCTTCTTACCCAATCCATTCTGTGATTCTCTAATCTTAAAATCCTTCACTTTGGCTTGTGTTCCCGCCAGAGGTATATGAGGCTGTATGATGAAGTTTTGTTAACAAATGGCCACTCTTCCCCAAGTTGCTGGTACCAAATTGATTTTTCCCTTTCTTTCTTTCTTTCTTTCTCTAGTCCAATTTTGCCATGGGCCGCTTACCTTCAACCTACAGGAAGTGCTACATGTTAGACTTTGGGCTGGCCCGTCAGTATACCAACACTACTGGGGAAGTCCGGCCAGTAAGTAGAGTTGAAGTCTTTTTTCTTTTTCTCCCCCATTTCTGCAACTGCTTCAGCATGGAAGGATTTTGTGACTTTGTTTATTTTGTGGATGTTCTCCTTGGTCATTATATCAGACTGCATTTTCTGCAAGGTAAGAAGCAGCAGGTGGCTTCAAATGAGTTGGGAGTCTAAGAAGGGGTGGTTGCTTTTGTCTTACAAGGTGTGTGGCTATTTTTTCCTACCCTTTAGGACAGTAATGTTTTCTACAGGCTTGGAACACTTACTGTGTACATTAAGGCCAAGCAAAGAGGATGAGCCCAATGCTGGCCATGTAACTTCTGTAGTCACAGAGGACTGGTCTAGTTCAGTTCTCTGTGGTCTGGGGAACCAGGTCAGTTCATTCTTACAAAATAATACTAGAAGTTAGATGCTGACCTCATCTCTCAGGCCGTGCTTTCTGTGAACTGCAACCTGTAATGCTGTTCTTACCCTTGCCTGGCTTTGGGTTTGTGTATATTGCCCCCTGTCCAGGTTTCTTAGCAGGCGTATTTCAGTGTGCTTGCTTGGAGGAGAGGTAAGAGCAGGGGGCATAACTTGCGTCACTTGGCATGCGTGTTATTTTCAGTCCTTTTACCAGCACTGTGTTATCTAGGGTCACTGATAAGGATGCATTAAGCCTCAGATGCTCTAAGCATCAGTCAGGGTGTTTTTAGATTTATTTTGGAGCACAGCGCAAGCAGGGAGGGCTCAGAGCATCTCTCTGTTTATCATCCTCAGCTTATACCTTTTGGCCTGCACATCTTTTCCATCAACAAGATAGTTGTTCTTGAAGATACTGACAATGTGAAAGCTAAATTCAGAGACTGTAGTGCGGGATATGGCTGGGGAGTGGGAAGAAAGCAAGGATCAAATGAGCAGATTCTGTGTCTTTAGCAGGTGAACAGAGCTGGAGGGTATTTCTTCTATGTTTTCTTTTTTTATTATGTCTTTTCAGTAGGACATTTCAAGCTTTTACTTTTTAGCTGTAGGTGGGAGCAGCTCCAGTGTGTCTGCATCGTATTCTTAACAAGACACACACTGTGTATCTTTGGTCTTTCTTGCCAGTGCTGCTTCATTTGGGGATAATACTTCTCCATATTGGCCTTTTCAGAATGCAGCCATGCTCCTTCCCTCTTTCTGCTTTCAGAATTCAAGACTATTCTGGCTGAAACTGGCATTTGTTTTTCTGCAAAATGTCTTCATTGCTTCAACGAAGCAAAGATGTTCCATGTCTGTATTCAAGTTCCATTGTTTAAACGCTCTTCTTTCTTCGCAATACCTCGAGTCCTGCATTCAATTCTGGAGTCCTCAGCACAGGAAGTACATGAATCTGTTAGAGCAAGTCCAGAGGAGACCGCAAAGATGGTCAGACAGCTGGAGCACCTCCCTTGTGAGAACAGGCTGAGAGTTGCACTTCTTCACCCTGGAGAAGACTATGGGGAGACCTTATAGCAGCCTTCCAGTACTGAAAGGGGGCTACAAGAAAGCCAGGTAGGGTCTTTTTATCAGGGAGTGCAGGGATAGGGCGAGGGGGGTGGTTTTAAGCTGAAAGAGGGGAGATTTAGATGAGATCTTAAGAGGAATTTTTTTTCTGTGAGAGTGGTGAAGCATTGGCCGAGGTTGCTCAGAGAAGGATGCTCCATCCCTGAAGGTGTTCAAGGCCAGGTAGGATGAGGCTTTGAGCAAACTGATGCAGTGAAAGTTGTTCCTGCCCACAGCAGCGGAGTTGGAACTGGATGATCTCTAAGGTCCCTTCCAACTCAAACCATGCTTTGATTTGATGAGGATTCTCCATTCTCAGGTCCAGAGGTCCTTCAGACCCTCTCTCAAAGGCTACCGCAGTAGCTTTTATCTGGAGAGCTGTTACTCTGTCTAAGTTTCTGATGAATACTCTGTATTCAGTTTGTGTGTTTTTACAAAGGATGGCTCCTTAACAGTTCAACTTGATTGCTCAGCTTTTAGAAAATTGTGGGCCACTTGTCTTAACTAATTCCAATTTTTTTCTGAATCTGAATTTATTCTGTGCTTCTAGGAAAACAAAACTGATCTAACTTACGTGCACAAGTGCTAATCTTTGGAGAAAAGCTGTTGTTGCGTAGATTTACATTCATGGAAACAACCTCACCCCTCTGCAGCTTGCCCCTTGCCAGGTAGTGGTGAATCTCATGGATAACAGTCTAGGACATCACACTACACCATGAAGACAGAAGATGGTTGGAGCCAGAAGGTGTGTCAGGAAGCATCAGCAACAATTTTTCTCTCTGTTAGCGATTAGTGGAACTCAGCTGTTCTCAACAGTGTCATTGTTTGATATTTCTCTGAGGGTTGTAGAAGTCGGTCTTTGATGATTACTGCTTTGGTCAGGTAGAGCAGATGTGCCCCAGCCCAGTAGCTGTTTGTTGTCCACGGTTTGTTGAGAGCTTCTTAGGACCTGGATGAAAGCTGTTACTTTGGTTACAGTCAGCATTTCTGGCACTTGGATCGGAGTCAGTGTCCTGTCTAGCAGGGGGGACTCCAGCTCTTGTGGCAAACAGGACAGACTGCTAGTGCAAAAAAACCCTTAATATTTCCAGAGGGCTTTGTTTACGAACACTTGCGAGGACAGGGAAATGAAGGAAAAGACAGGCAGCTTGGCAAAACTGCTAGAGGAGGTGCTGATTCTTCACTGTTCCTCTAAGCCCTGCTCTCTTTGGTTTGAAAGGTGGCAAATAGTGGTTGAGATCTGTGATCTGTGTTCAGCAGGGGATGTTGACCTGGGGTTTCCCATTTCTCAAAGGAACACCCTCAGCGATAGGATTCCTGGTCCATTACCCTTAGTAACATCTTTTGGTGCTCAATACTTACACATTTACTGAAACAGAGAGTTGAAAAATGACTTATAGTAAACAGAGCCATCTCCAGGCCTGTGAAACTCCTAAGGACCCTTTTCTAAGGATTTTGTCTTAATTTTGTGCAAAGCTTTAAAGCTTCAATGAGAGAGATTGCAATATGCCTGCTCCCATTCTGCCTGTGGCTTAAATACATGATAGTTGTGATACTCTGCTGTCAGGTGTAAATGCAGTAACTCCTGTAGGAGAGGAGAGTTTCAAGTATTCATTCTGCTGCATGAGGGTCAGCACCAACATCATGCCTTTTAAACATAAGTATTGTACATGCCAGATTAAACAGAATGTGAGGGGACTGTACCTGCCCAACTACATCTACCCTACCTGTAGGAGATCCAGAAGCACCTTCTTTAGGACTGGAGGCAGGTTAGCAGATGAGATGCATCAAGCCAATGATGTGATTTTATGGTCCGTAAGTAATAGGATGATGAAAGTTACAAAACCTTTTTTTAGTGCCTATATACAAATCTAGATGAGATACCGGTTGTTGGTGCTTAAGATACCACCCATCTAGGTTTGGCGAAAGTATTGCAGATCTAAATAGTTTTCAGAAGATGGTAATGACAAACTCTCTTGAAGAGGGATTTAAAAGATTGTGGTTATAACCTGATCAAGAAGATGAATAAAAGGAATTTTATAAAAGTCTGTGAGATATTATAAAATCTTGAAAAGCAAATGAGGGAGCCTCTGTTATCCTTGGTTACACAGGAACAGGATATTCAGTGAAAAAGGGGATAAATTTAAGCCAGTAAAAGGATGCATTTATTCATGAGGCATCACTTGCTGCCACAGGTAGTCAGCATGCATTTGGAAGCGTGATGTAGCACATGCATGCAGGATGGAGGCTGGTTGTTCTAAATAGCAGCAATGGGACAGAGCGTGCTGCATTCTTCATCCAGAGGGTGATGGAGCACTGGAACAGACTCTCCAGGGAAGCAGTCATGGCACCAAGCCTGACAACGTTCCAGAAGTATTTGGACAATGCCCTCAGGCACATGGTGTGAATGTTGGGGTTGTCCTGTGCAGGGACAGGAGTTGGACTCGATGATCCCTGTGGATCCCTTATAACTTAGGACATTCTATGATTCTGTGTGGTAAAGGTAAGGACCAGCTAGAGATGTCAGCTTTATTACTGATTAGGGAAGCTCATATAGGAAGATTACTGATATAGGAAGCAGTTATTTCCTTCCCTTAACACCTAAGGCAATCTTGGACCCAATAATCCTTGTTGGTCCCTTCCAACTCAGACGTTCTATGATTCTGTGATCCAACGTCACTGTCCTTGTTTTTCAGCCTTGTGTTCTGCAGCCTCCCACACTCCACAATACCTTTTTCTCCATGGGATCTTCCCAGGATTTGTGCTATTCTATAACTTTTGTGGCAAGGAAGCGTATTTTTTTCTATGGTTACACTGATGTGTTATAGACTTTGTTATGAGCAGGATGATTCCCATCCAAGTGGGTCTGAAGTGGGCAGTAGTCCATAGAAGCATAGAATGTCCTGAGCTGGAAGGGACCCACAGGGATCATCGAGTCCAGCTTCTTTCCCTGCATAAGACCCCCCAACATTCACACCGTGTGTCTGAGGGCATTGTACAAATGCTTCTGGAATATTGGCAGGCTTGGAGCTGTGACTGCTTCCCTGGGGAGCCTGTTCCAGTGCTGCACCACCCTCTGAGTGAAGAACATTTTCCTGACATACAACCTAGCCCTCGCGTGGCACATCTTCCTGCCATTCCCTCAGGTCCCATCATTGGTCACCAGAGAGAGGAGATCAGCGCCTGCTCCTCCTCCTTCCGTTGTGAGGAAGCTGCAGACCACAATGAGGTCTCCCCTCCGCCTCCTCTTCTCCAGGCCGTACAGACCAAGTGACTTTCAGCCGCTCCTCATACATCTTTCCCTCTAAACGCTTCACCAGTGTTGTGCCCACTCTGGACACTCACCAGTAGCTTCACATCCTTTTCATCATGTGGTGTTCAAGGTGGGGCTGCACCAGTGCAGAGCAGACCAGACAATCCCCACCCTGGTGGTGCTGGTGATGCCGTGCTTGATGCCCCTCAGAACACGGTTCCCCTCTTGGCTGCCAGGGCGCTGCTGGCTCGTGTTCTACTTGCTGTCAACCAGAACCCCCAGATCCCTTTCCGCAGGGCTGCTCTCCAGCCTCACTCCCCAGTCTGTATGGACATCCAGGGCTGCTGTGTAACAGGTGCAAAATCCAGCACTTGCCCTCATTAAACCTCATGTGTATATCAGACATGGATACATCTCAGGCTTGGAGATCCACTTAAGAAGGGGTGGCTTATGGAGGGTAACTCTTAGTTTGGCTCTAGTTAATAAGTGTTTTCAGACACAGAGTCTTCTTCCATGCTTCAGATAGAGACGTGCAGTTTTATTCACTGTGACATCCTGGTTGTACAATGCAACCTTTTCCAGGCAGCGGTATAGAGCAGTCAGAGTTGATGCACATCTTAGGACCACAGAACTAAGCAGCTGGGTAATGCACTGAAAAGTTTTTTTAGAAGTTTGTGGAAGTATCTTCTATAGGAAGCATACAAGTCAAAATTTTCAGCTTACATTAATTTTTATAGCAGAGAGCTTGACTAGCAGAATGTGTTTGTTATGGAGAACTAAGGCTGAGAAGGGGGGGAAATAGAAATAAACATTGTTATATGGATAATATGATGGCCAGCATATGCTTGTATAGTAGAGGTCTTCTGAGTTGCAAAGGTCTTCTGTGGTAATGTAGGTCAGGTTTTAGCCAATAACTCCTTGATCCTTATTGGTCTTTGTTCAGGTCTGCTAGTTCTGTCACTAGCATGCAATATAGAAAGCATTTTGCTTTTGTCTCTGTCTGTGACATCCTGTCATCCCCGTGGCTCCAGAAATATTAATTCAGAGTGATAAAGGATTTAGCAGCAAGGTCTTTATTTGAAAATACAGGAGGAGCTGTGGTTTTCCTGGAGTCTCTCTCCCGTGGCAGGATCTGACACTGGGCTGTTATGCTCAGCAAGCATTTTTTTAGCTTAGTCAGCTGCAGCCCATTGATCAGCTCACAGTCTCCTCGTGGCTCTGACTGCACTGCAGTAGTTTGCAGTGCCTCGCTGAAGATGCTGCACATGTGCGAGGGCGGTTCTGAGAGTCAGTGGGCAGAAAGAAGATGCTGTAGGCAGGGCAGTGCACAGCCTGTTTAGACGAGCATGAGGAAGGCTGCAGAATTGTCAGCTAACTGAGAAAAAAGGTATTTATTTCCCAAATGTCTGTATGTAGTGTTAAAAATAAACTTCGCTGCAGTGAGCAAGATATTAGAAGAGGAGAGTATGATATGTTTTTCTACTGAGTAGTTTCCCCCTTGCTGGAAAATGAGCTATAAAATAACATAAAGGATATTAACTCCTACGCCCTAAGACCCCGAAATATTCAAACATAGATGCCCAGTAGCTTTTATACTGCCTGTGTACTTGAAATATATATAAAGCTGTGATGCTATGTAGAAGATGAACATTTTGCAGTAGAATAAACAGATTTGCGGAGCTGTAGTGCTCAGACTACTGTATTACCTTAGAAAGGGGTATAATTTTCATCTCAAACTTTGTATTGTCGAAAGGTAATTGGAGGAAAGGTTGTAAGCAGGCCATAGTCACATTGGCTCACACAGAGATGTGAAAAAGGGAAAAAATGGACCTATGCCTTTAAAAATATTGTGCATTTAGTATATTATAGAAATACATTTCTGTGAGAATGGGTTGGTTATAAAACAGATAATCAGAAAAATTATGTAAAGGTTCTTGTCATTGCTTTCATTGTTGGAGGAGCAAGTTTGGACTTGGGAAAGGAGCTCCTGTTCTGTTTTAAAACATTGCAACTACAGAAAGCCAGTGTAGGTGAAATTAAATGTATGAAAAGCAAGCCAACTGATGGATGTGAAAATCTGTTAGCAAGCAGGGACTCTTGTGTCTTGTTATGATTCCCTCTTTCTCTGCTTTCCTACCCTGGAAGCCCCAGTTCAGTAAGAGTGAGCTCAAATCATCTACATCAGGTTGTTGTTGGGTTTATTTTATGTACCAGCTCTCTGGTTAGAGTTCTTGTGCTACAAGGGGGAGGGAAAAAGGAGAACAACTCAGGCTCAAATCCCATACATGCCTGCAGGGAACTGAGATCCCATTTTCCATTTCCAAGTGCCTTTACTACCAAGTTGCAGGAAGTATATGGTACATCTGAATGTGTCATTCCTTCTGGTCAATGCTGTTTCTGTTGAAACTCTGCTTATTCTTCCCACTGGACCACAGAAAGAGGAACAGAAAACTAATACTGTGTCCAGTGGTGAGAGGACAGGGGCTTCACTGCCTGGGCAGGTGAATGTTAAGTTGGATTGCAGGTCAAGTCTCCCTTCTATCAGGTAAGTACATTTGCCACCAGGTCTCAGAGTGCCTGTCGCACACCTTCTCTCTCAGTAATAAATATTCAATCATTCTATGCCAAAGGGATCCTTTCCAACATGGATATTCTTCGACTTCCACATCAAAGCACCCAGTGGCTTTGGGGTGAGGAGGAGAGGAATGATTTTCAAGGAGTCCAAGGACTGGAGAGATTTAAACTTGGCTCAGCTACACCTCAGTGGTTGCCATGACTGTCTTTTGTCTTCTTCGTCTTGGTAGACGTCCATCGGACTCTAAAAGAGCATTATGAGCTATAAATCCCAAATGAGTTATGACTAACGCTCTACAACGCTCTCCATATATAACTGCCATTTCAGTGCTTCCTCTGCTCTGGATTAAAGCACATGAAAAACTTGTACTTTTCAAGGGTATATTGTGATACTTGTTTCCCCATGGGACCATACGTGTAAGAAACAAGTGCAGCTCTGAAGCCAGAATTCTCTTGTTAAAAATAAAACAATAATTGAATTATAGGTTTACAGCTGGAATAAGCTTTTGATTAAAAAATACTCATCCTTAGCCCTGTTTCTAATGTGAGAAAGGCATCCTCATCTCCAACCCAAGTTCTGCTGCAGGAGTCACATGATGAAACAGTTGCCACATGCTATTCAGAAACTTGTTCCCTTGGTCTTTTCTGATGTTAAAATGCATTGTAAAATTTGAATTCTCATAAAGCAAAGACAGAAAGATGGCATTGGGCCTTTTCCTTTGGAAAGAATAGCAGGAGACCATTGAGTAACAGTCTCAAAACTAAATTTTGTGCAAAATCTATGGAATTCTTAGAACTTGCACATTTTCAGGAATACTGAGACTCAAATAAGAGACTCCACTGGATTGATTGCATTTGATTTCTGAATTTCTGTTCGAATAAGTCTGTCTCATCTGAGATCTTTCCTAATTTACTGGTCTGAGTTTTAAACTGATATAATATTAGCTCTTGCCTCTGATCAGAGTGGCCATCAAGTTTCCATGCTGTGCAATTCACATCTTAAGATACAGCGACCACTCGTGTGGCCTAAAAGCAGCACTGACTTTCATTCTGCCTTCTTTCAAACCACCACACTGCATCCCACCACCAACAGCAGACACCTCGCTATTTCTAGGTGGAACAAGGCAGTGATTGTGTGGAGATTGCTGGTGGGAAAGCAAAGTGGTGGTTGCAGAAGCAGCCAAGAGTGGGAACCCAAGCAAAGGTGTAGATATAGTTTTAGGAAGGAAAATCGTGGTAGAACCATACAGCTGACCTGTGTTTGGGCTGTATGAATCTCTGCTCTCAGCTTTGGTTTCTGTACTATCAGATGTGATATGAGAGCAGGAGGAAGTTGGTCTCTAGAGGGACCCCTCTCATCGCTTTACAGAGCACTCACAAACCACACAGCCTCGCTCAACACTTCACATCTGAATAAAACTAAATACAACACAGGCCAACAGCCCTGGGAAGGATGCTGGGAGATGGCAACAGCTCAACAAGAGAGCCAGGTTTTGTGGGGGATAAAATATTGAATTGTTTTTTAATTAATTTCTGTTTATTTTTTTCTTGTTTTGTTGGTTTTTATCATGTTTTTTCTTTGGGTTTCTCTCTGTTTTACAGTTCTTTTGGGCTCTTCTTTTGAGGCTGTGTTTGATGCGTTGGCTTCCCATCCGCTGCTCGTAACCATCTCTGCTATGAGTTGTGAGTGAGCCATCACCATGCTTCTGGGTTTTCATTTTGATTTGTGCTTTTGTTATATTATGGAAGTCCAAATGACACCTGGTTTTCTTTTTTTCCCCTCATGATCTGTTTGTTTTTCAGCAGGATTGTGACAGCTGCCTAAATGGGATGCAGAGGCCTAGGACACTTGGGATTATGGCTGAGGGGCTGGCAGACATTTGGGTGGTGCCAGAGACTGGGATTTGGTCACTTGTGTGGTTTCTGAGGGAAGGGGAGTTCTCTCATCTGGTATTTTTGGCTCCAGTTTCCTCTATTCATTTCTGACTCCTTATTGGGATAAAATATGCTGCTGTCATTAACGGTTCTACAAAAGTGCTTCTGTTTAAGTTAGCGAGTCGAAACACAGATAAGAGGTGCAGAATTTGTCACCACAGAAGAGGTGGAGATGCACATTCCCACGTCTCCACCATGAGCCTCACTGATGAGAGCAGGAATTTCCTAGAAGTCACAGAGATGCTTCCTTTCCATTCAGTTAAAGCTTCCTTTTGCTTTTTCCTTCTGATCACAGCTTTTCCAACAAGTCATTTCAATCCAAGATGTATCTCCAAGTGCCTCCCATGATCTGTGGTATTTCCTCTCTCTCCTTACCACCTTCTCTTTGATCTACACTAACATTCTTTTCATTTCCTTCCTGCTGGAAATCCTTCTGTTTCCAGGAGAGGTGGGTTCATGATCCTAGATGACAGCAGGCATGCCAGGGGCAGACGTGGTGGATCTCATGAGATGTTTGCTCATGCTTCCAAAAGGCTGGGGAGGAACCAGAGGTTGTGCTCTGTGAGAGTACCACAGGCATACGAAAAGGCAGGAGGAAAGTACTGGCATCCAAATATAGGTTTTAAGGAAGGAAGCTGGAAAATGGGACATTCAGAATATCAATCTAGGGACCAGGGAGGCAAGAGGAAAGATTTTAATCTCTATGTAAGAAGGTGGTGTAGGGAGTGAATGCTGAGCACAGGAAGGACATGGATCAGTAGGAGTGAGTCCAGAGGAGGCCATGAAGATCATCTGAGGGCTGGAGCACCTCCCAT
Source organism: Phaenicophaeus curvirostris (assembly GCF_032191515.1). NCBI lineage: Eukaryota > Metazoa > Chordata > Aves > Cuculiformes > Cuculidae > Phaenicophaeus > Phaenicophaeus curvirostris. The sequence continues at coordinate 106,825,812 of NC_091393.1, read as the reverse complement.
ATGAGGACAGGCTGAGAGAGCTGGGAGAAGAGAAGGCTCTGAGGAGACCTTAGAGCAGCCTTCCAGTATTTAAAGGGGTTACAAGAAAGGTGCAGAGGGGCTCTTTGCCAGGGGGTGCAGGGATAAGATGAGAGGGAACAATTTAAGCTGAAAGGGGGGATTTAGATGAGATCTTAGGAAGAAATGTGCTGTGTGAGGGTGGTGAGGCACTGGCATGGGTTGGCCAGGGAAGTTGTGGCTGCTCCATCCCTAGAGGTGTTTTAGGCCAGGCTGGATGAGGTTTGAGCAACCTGATCCAGTGGAAGGTGCCCGTGCCCATGACAGGGGAATTGTAAATGGATGAGCTTTAAGGTCCCTTCCAACCCAAATCGTTCTGTGATTCTATGATTCAGATTAATAAGGAAACATGAACACTCCTGAGATACAGGGATCATATGCAGGAAAGACCGAGTTCATGTGAATAATAAGGGAGACTTTGTTGACACCTAAAATGCAAACGATCCCGAGTGTTTGAAGCTGAGAATTATGCAAAGCTTATGGATGCAAAAGACCACAGTCTGGCATAATGTGTCTGCTTCATACAGGACTTTATTACCTAATTCTATCTTTGTGAGGTGGTGTACATTGTGAATATATTGAAAGGAACCGAGTATAATATGTGTGATCTAACACATTCTCCCAAGCTAAAACTCATTTTAAACCAAGCTTCTAACACAATGCAATATACTTCGTATCTCAGTCATCTCTCTGATACCTCTGTGTAATAAATTACTTTAGTTTTGTGCTAGACACAGTCTGAATACAGAAAGTGATGTACTTTACACTGAGTAAAATTTCTGATAGTAATACTGATGTGAAAAAATTAAAAAGTAAATCATGTGTGGTTTACAATTGCATTTCAGCTTGCTTCAAATCAGTTGGATGATATATGATTCCATAGTCTGAATATCCTAACTGCTACAGTATCAGTTCTGTGGTGATGCCAGTGGATGGACGGCTGAATATGAGTCAGCAGTGTGCAGTAGCAGCCAAGAAGGCCAGTGTCATCCTGGCCTATATCAGAAACAGTGTGACCAGCAGGATCAGGGAAGGGATTGTTCCCCTGTACTTGGCACTGGTGAGACCGCACCTCAAATACTGTCTTCGGTTTTGGGCCCTTCACTACAAGAAGGACATTGAGGTCCTGGAGCATGTCCAGAGAAGGGCAACGAAACAGGTGAAGGGGCTGGAAAACAAGCCTTATTAGAAGCAGCTGAGGGAATTGGGGCTGTTTGACCTAGAGGAGAGGAGGCTGAGAGGAGACCTTATCACTATCTACAGCTACCTGAAAGGAGGTTGTAGTGAGGTGGGTATTGGTCTCTTCTCCCAAGTAGCAAGTGATAGGATGAGAAGGAATGGCCTGAAGTTGCACCAGGCAAGCTTCAGATTAGATACCAGGGGAAAAATTCTTCACTGAAAGGGTTGTCAGGCACTGGAACAGCTGCCAGTGGAGTCTCCATCCCTGGAGGTATTTAAAAGACAGGTAGATGAGGTGCTCAGGGATATGGTTTAGTAGTAGACAGATATGTTTGGGCACAATGAGCACAATGATCTCAAAGGTCTTTTCCAACCAAACAATTCTATGAAATGTGGACCAGTCTGGACAGCAAGGACACTTTATCCAGGCTCTTTTCCGCTGCTGGGGAATGCAGTGGTGGGATGAAATTTATTAACCAGGAGAAACGAACTGTGTAAAGAAATCATCTGGAAAATTAATGTTGATGAATTCAGAAGAAAATTCAATAACAGTTGGGTATACAGTGTGTGCTACTATAAATGCTCAGGCAGGAGCTGTTTGTTTGGATGAAAACCAAGGTATTTTCACAGCCATGGAAATATTTGATTGCAGCGATTATTGACATAGTCAAAAGACATGACTAATTGCCTTGTGACTGGCAGTTAAAAGAGGTGAAACCTTTATGAGAAAAAGATTTTAACAGAGTTAGCATCTGCCTATTTTATTCAAAGCTCTAAATGTTTTGTCAAAACAATTGCACAGTCCTGCTTAGTTGCAGTGCTCTCCCTGTCCTGAGGTACCATGTGAGAGTGGACAGGAGGGAGAGCCCTTTGGGTTCAGCTGCAGGACTGGCTTGGTGAACCATTCCGTGTTTGCTGTGGGATGGCTGCTCAGTTAGAGGATGTTTGGGCTTTTGGTTTGCTTCTGAAAGAGAAGAGGAATACATTTGCAAACTGCCTAGAGCTGGCTGCGGAGCAGATCTAATTAAAGACTGCAAGGATAGCCTGTCTGACAGAAATAGTAGGTATCGATCTAAAAAGATTTCCAGAGGCGGTGCCAGCCATGCTAAAAACAGCACACGTGGTACTTGGTTCAGTACATGCACAGTTGATAACTGAAGACATTGGAGTAAGGAAAGAACATGAAGGACAAACTCTTATGACCTACAAACATTGAACAATATTTGTTTTGATAACATTACAGGCTACACACTAGACTTGTTCACAATACGCTCGTATTTTTTTGGCTCATGAAAAGTATCCAAACACACTATCTTCCATTCGTGATGGAAAAGAAGAATGTCCTCTTGCTTTTGAATATGTAGAAGACATTTATGGTGACAACACCATTTATGATTACAACAGATGTATTCCAGTGGCCAGAATTGTGGTTCTCAAGAACTCATGTCAGTGAATTAATTGGATGATGAAAAGTATCTTGCAATCATTTGTCAGGGGGAATCCTATAAGTGTGATCTGGGAGGAATGAGGTATGTGATCATGAATGTAATATCTGGATTATTACCTGCTGCTAAATAAGTAATGCATAGCTCAAGCTGGTGTACTGCAGGATAGGGGGCCTGTAAGAAAGCTGGGAAGGGGTTCTTTATTGGGGAGTGCAGGGATAGGAGGAATAGTTTTCATCTGAAAGAGAGGAGATTTAGATTAGATATTAGGAAGAAATGTTTTGCTGTGAGGCACTGGCCCAGGTTGCCCATGGAAAGAGTGGCTGCCCCATCCCTGGAGGTGTTGAAGGCCAGGCTGGATGAAGCTTTGAGCAACCTGATCCAGTGGGTGGTATCCCTGCCCATGGCAGAGGGGTTGGAACTGGATAAGCTTTAAGATCCCTTCCAGCCCAAACCATTCCATGATTCTTTTCTAGGATTCTAAGACTAAATGCTGCATTAAGTACATGCGTTATGCATACATGTCCTCCTTATGGGGTATTTGATGAACATAAAGGAGTTGTAATATAGCCTTATAGCATTTTTTGCCTGGAGTTGCTGTAACTTAAGAGCCGCATTGTATGCTGTTCAGGTGTGTGTTAGTGGCATAGTGTTCGTGAACTTGTTTAAAAAGCATTTGAAGGTTTATTCTTTCTGAGTGTATTCAATCTCAGAGCTACTTCCCTGTAACCAAAAGGAAGCAACTGGATTGTGCATATTTAAACTGAGGAAGGTGGGCATTGCTCTGATCTACCAATTGAACAAGCATGCAGTTCCCAGAACAACATTAAACTGGGCCAGACTTAGTCTTGCTCCCAACACACAGGTGATAGGATGAGAGGGAATGTCCTCAAGTTGCGCCAGAGGAAGTTTAGATTGGATATTTGGAAATATTCCTTCCCCGAAGGGGTTGTCAAGCATTGGAACAGGCTGCCCAGGGAAGTGGTAGAGTCATCGCCCCTGAAGGTATTTAAAAGACATGTAGATGTGGTGCTTAGGGACATGGTTTAGTGGTGGGCTTAGCAGTGTAAGGTTAAGGGTTGGACTTGATGATCATAAAAGTTTTTTCCAACCTAAATGATTCTGTGACTGTGAATAGAAGTACAGTTTTAGGCTTAGTTCTGAAAGCGTAGGCAGAGCTGAAAGAATAAATATGAATCTACTGACTGAAGTGGGTCAATTTACCCAGTCAGAGTTGTTATTAACGTGCTCAAACTTCTGCAAGAGCAGGATTTTAATTTTGAGTATGTTTAGTTCTTTGCCCAAGGTTAGCCATATAATGGAAGATGTCTGGGCCTGAAGCTGGTTTTGCGACATGAATTTTGAAAGCCCTGCTGTTAACTCTGGTTCTTCTAGCTAAAATAAAAGGATTAGAGATTAGATATTAGATTAGATTAGATATTAAGAATAAATTCTTCACTATGAGGGTGGTGAGGACAAACCTGGCATAGGTTTGTCCAGAGAAATTGTAGCTGCCCCATCCCTGGAGGTGTTCAAGGCCAGGCTGGATGGGGCTTTGAGCAACCTGATGCAGTGGAAGGTGTCCCTGTCTGTGGTGGGGGAGCAGAACTGGATGGACTTTGAGATCCCTTCCAACCCAAACCATTCTGTGATTTTGTGATTTGGTGGATGTCATTATTTAAATGCAGTTTTTTCAGAACAATGGCATCTTCAGTAAGTGAACTCACATGGTCTAATGTTCTTGGGGAGGCAGTAGTGGAGAGAGTTGGAAGTGTTGCTCAGCCTCCAGAACAGAGAAAGCTTCCAGCTTGGACGAGTAGTCACAGGAGGACCGCCTTCTAGTGTTCCACCTTCAGGGACACTATATCAGGCCTTCACTTCCTGAGGACCCGAAGAACAAGAGAATCAGAGAAAGCAAAAATAAAGATATATGGTTTGGGATATATTGGGAAGGATCTGGAATAAAGCAAGAATTCTGAAAGTCAGAAGTTCTTAATTCTTTTAATTCTCACAGAGGTTGTTGAAGAGCAGTGTTAGCAAATATGTGTGCTCATCTACCCTGTGGCAGAGGAGGGGATTCTCATTCTTGTCCTGACTAGGCTGCCCTCAGGCTTTACTTAGCTCGTGTTATTCATGACTCAGTTATGCACTTGCGCTTCTTTACTGACTTTTCCCTGGACCTGGAGTTCAAAAAGGAAAACATTATCTTTGATAACGTTCTTACCACTATGCCTAGACTCTTGCTATTCTAACCTATCTCTGTAACCACCTTGCCCTCTCTGTAAAATAAGCTTTACTAGAAATGCAGAATGAGAGAATGCTGTCTGTTTAGCTGGCTGCTAAAGCAGATGAAGGCAGTCAGACCTTTTGTATCCCTTTTGTACATATGAAATGACAGTATAGATGAGAAGGTCTCAGGAGTTAGTTGCACAAAGGATTCAGTAACATGCCGTGTCTCAGAAATTTTCTGTTGTCTCCCTTTAGCCTCGCAACGTTGCTGGTTTTCGAGGAACGGTCCGCTACGCTTCAGTGAATGCACACAAAAACCGAGTGAGTGTTTTGGGGTTGGAAGGAGTTAACAGCAAGGTTATTTCTCCTCAGAAGCCTGTTTTCAGGAACAGAGGAGGAAGAGGTTCCGGTTTGTTACCTATGGTGTACCACATCAATTCCATTAGGCGGCCAAGGCTGTTGGCTGTTAAATCAAAATTGCGATTCAGTTATTAGATGCTCTCTAGTTGGCAGCCTTAATAATTGTAATTATTGTATTATCAGGCACTTTTAAGGGAAAAAAGCCCCACAAACTAAGGTGGAAATCAGCTTAAGTTCCAGACAGTTGCTGCTAGTTTCTAGCAGAACTTGACTATGAGTTACCACATGCCAGGCCCCCAAATCCATTTTCTACCTGGAATTTGTAATATTAACATCATGCCGTCGGGTGATGGTTGGACTTGATGATTTTATATGTCTTTTCCAACCTTAATGATACTATGATGCTGTGTTTCATTCTGAACATTTCCATAAGTCTCATCCAATGTTCTTCTCAAAGCACACATGTCCTATTTCAGTCAAGTTCCTGTGTAGGCAGCACACCCTAGGTCTTCTAGTTCTGCTACCTAGTGCTTGCCACCTGCCAGACAGAAACTATCAGCTCTCCTGCAGTACCTCCAGGTTTCTGGCTTTATTTGGCATGAGTCCGTAGGGCGACCTGTGACATAAGAAGAAGTTTCAAGCTCATTTAGCAAAAGAAACTATTGCTTGCAGAAGGTGGGAAGTGTGATGGGAGAGAGCAGTTGAATGCCATCACGGGCATTCAAATCAGATGATCTGTAAGGTCCCTTTCAACCTAAACCATTCTATGATTCTATGAATTCATTCCATTTCCTGGGAGAAAACCAAGGTTTAATTTTTTGAAGGGCTGAATAGTGCCAGCTGTAGCTGGCATCAGCTGAAGGTATATTTAGACCCAAAAACTGCTGTATAATGCATGCTATTTGGAGCAGTCATGCTCTCAACATTGGATATTGAGCACCAAGAATGATTTCATGTGCTTTGATAATTTCAGCCTTAATTCCCATGTTTCAAATTCCCATTTGCTGTGCCAGGAGGAGAGCAATATGTGAAAGTGTTCTAAACCTGTAAATTGTTGTGGTGCTTAATGATGAATGTTTTGTAAAAGCCCTTGAGTAAATGCTGTCTTTTGAAAAGAGTTTGAATGATAGTTAACTTAAAAATAACAGGCAATAATGACTTTCTAGGCACAGTTCAGGTTTTTTACTTCATTTTACTTCCACATCCCATTAATAAATATTTCACTTCTGGATACTGAGTGAGGAGAATCCTTTGGAAAACTTGTGCTTTCTTGTATGGATAAAACCCCTTTCCTAATTTATTCACAGAAATATCCTAATTTCCTAATCTATTCATGAATGAGGTTATTGAGGTGACTGTATTGACATTGCTGAGTTTAATAAATGTGTCTTTAATGCTTGAATGGGAAGTATGACTTCTCTTCCTGCTTTTTAAAATGAGGTAGCTCATCTGGAGAGCACACCTGGTCTACTGAGCAGCATGGAACTTTGCTCCTCAGTCTTTGTCTCTCTTTTCTCCAGGAGATGGGTAGACATGATGACCTGTGGTCCCTCTTTTACATGTTGGTGGAGTTTGCAGTTGGTCAGCTTCCGTGGCGAAAGATCAAAGATAAGGTAGGAAACATGGTGTCTTTGCTTAAGATGGGGTGCTACATTTTGATTGTTAGGACCATTATTCTTCCTGCAGTTCAGTGCAGCTTCTTCCTGAAGCAAAACCAAAGCCTGCTTTTCATCAGATCTTGCTGCAGGATGCTAAGCTGCTTTTGTCTGTTCTGATGTACAGTGTGGAGCTTGTCTGATTTGGAGGAGCTAGACATTTGCTAATGTGCTTTGTTAATCATATTTAAATCAAGTGACTTAAAGAGGACCTATGGGAAAGCTGGGGAAGGGCTCTTTATCAGGGAGTGCAGGGATAGGATGTAGGGGAACAGTTTTAAGGTGAAAGAGGGGATATTTAGGTAAGATATTCAGAAGAAATGTTTTCCTGTGAGGGTGGGGAGGCACTGGCACAGGTTGCCCAGAGAAGTGGTGGATGCCCCATCCCTGGAGGTGTTCAAGGCCAGGTTGGATGGGACTTTGAACAACCTGATGCAGTGGAAGGTGTCCCTGCCCACAGCAGGGGGGTTGGAACTGGATGGGATTTAAGATCATTTCTATGATTCTGTTCTATGATTCTATGACTTTGACTTTGCTCTTGCAAAGCAAACAACAAAAGCGGAAAGACTGAGCTCTTCTATTAAGGAATAAACAGAGCCTTTAGAAAGGCGAGAGAATAATGCTTTGCCATGTCATGCAAGCCAAATGGGAATTGCAAGTGGAAGTTAAACAGAGTAAAGCTACTTGTTCATGTTGTCCTGGAAATACTTTGTGCTAGAGAATAAAATCCCTGGAAAGAAATAGGCAGCCTGTGAAGAAGGCTCTGCTAGAGCAACAGCTTCTGAAGGGTGTTTGCAACTCAGTATTCCCCTTTGACTTATGCCCGCAGTGAGCAACCTCACTTTGCTAGGGACACCAAACAGAAATGTGCAGACAGTGCAGAATATAAGAAACTGTGTTCCAAGAATAATAAGACTGGGTGGTATTTCAGTAATAAGACTGTATGAATATGAAGCAATAAAAGAGATTCTTGGTTCTGAGATATTTTCTTTCTTCCAGGAGCAGGTTGGCATGATAAAAGAAAAGTATGAACACCGAATGCTGCTAAAACACATGCCTTCAGAGTTCCACCTTTTTCTGGATCACATTGCAAGCCTAGACTACTTCACCAAGCCAGACTATCAGGTAGGAGCCTTTCTTTGTTACCAGTCCGATGCATGGCACTCTGGATTGGCATTTGGATTTACTAACATTTCCATGCACATGTTCATATCTGCCTGAAGAATTGCCTTCCTAGGACCAGGAAAAGAATGTCAGACTGTACTGTTCTTCAGCATCTCAAAAGTTATTTCTTCTCCTTCCACTCCCTGTCCAAAATAATCCTATACTCCAGACCAGAAAGCTCCTCCCAAGTAACAGAGTACTTGCGACTTTCATTAAAACACAGAAGTTTTTACATACTCTAAGTGTGATGGAATTTTAGCAAGCTTGCTGAAGTCTTCAAAGAGCCTTTGCCAACAGCTCGACAGTGCACACCAACCCCTTTGTTTTCTTCCAGACTCGTATGGACCCGTGTAACAGCTTTTACATGGAACTCTTCCTTTCAGACCCAGTCAATATTAGATATTGTCAGAGCATTTGGGAAAGACTCTCTGTGGACAACTAGTGCCAGTCTGAGCTCTCTCACGCTGGCCAAGTTACGGGAAGTCTTCTGTCATAGGCTTGGCTTAGTGTTTTCTCCCCAGACATCCCCCTAGGGCTTACAAACTCATGTTAGGAGCTTTCTGTCCTTGAAAGGGGACACCTGCCACTTGAGAGGTGTGCCTAATATTTAGTCTTCAATATTGTGTTGGGGATTACAGTGCAGATTAGAGAGGACTGACATGTCCATAACGTCTTTAAAAACAAATGCAGAGTGTCAAAAAGTGAATAGTGAATGGTTGTTTTCTGCTTATTCTGATATGAAAATGCAGAACTGCCAAGTGAAATTAGCAGTTGGCAGGTTTGGATGAGGAAAGAAGGTGGTTCACAGAATTGGTGCGTTCTTTGCCATAAGATGTAGTCTGAAAGCTTATGTATTCAATAATTAATGAGGGAAATTTATGAGAACATCCACCTAAGGTTACTAAATACCAGAAATGCGTTTACTAAAAGCGAGACTGTGATCTTTTAGTTCCTCACATTCAGTTCTCGGCAAGAAATTGCCTTCCAACAGCAGCAGCAGATGTTTCCATCCTGTTTCCATCAGAGGTTAAAGGGGGCATCATAACATGAGGCTAACAAGATGAAACAGTCCTGGTACCACTGCTATGTCATGTCAGCTTTCTGGAGAGATGTTACCTGTTCCTTGGTCTGACCAACAGCCAGCCCTGGGAATTCTTTTAATCAAACGCAGTGCCACCGCTGGAGTGGAACACCTAGTTCTAGGATTCTGGGTTACAAAAACAGGGGAAAAAATGGCTCAACTGAAAGACGCAAATAGGCGTTTGACTGCAGTTTGATGGAAGAGTAGGAAATGACAGGTTCTCTGGGGCTTTTGACCATGCTGATAAATAGAACTGGAATGTAAGTGTAAACAAGTAGGCTGTTTGGCCATTGTAACTCTCATTCATAACCTAGTGCTGATTCTATGCCATAAACTAAATATATTCGTTGTTATATTCTCTCTCTGTTTAAACTTTAGGCTGAATCCTCTGAGTTCTGCATTATTTAGGCAAATAATTGGATTAGAAAAGCGGGACCTCACATGTGGCTGTGTTGGCCTAGTGCACCCAGTTTCCCTTTGACATCAGATTTCCTTGGATAATGCAGTGGTGCACAGAGCACTGTTGTCAGTAGTTTCCTTCTCTCTTAAAGAATTATAGAATCATAGAATCATTAAGGCTGGAAAAGACTTCTAAGATCATCCAGTCCAACAGTCAGCACAACACCACCGTGCCTGCTAAACCATGTCACGAAGGAATTATTGTTAGGAAGCAGAAAGCATAAACTATGTCAGCATGAGCATTTGCACCTACTATCTTATGAAGTAAATTGTATCGTCACTTTTATAGGTTTATTTCCTTCCACAGCTGAAGGTGGCAGGCCCCATTGTGTATAAGCATATCACAGTGCTCCTGACCAAGCTGTGTTTGAGCTGGACAACACAACGAGTCTGCATCCTAGAGCTGCTTTTCTGTTATGTTGACATCTTCTGGCAGCCCTTGAACTCTGCATATCAAATCTACTATTCTGTGTGTATCTGATCTGCAGGAAATCTGAGCTGGAGTTAAGTCTTTAGAGTAGCAAGCCAACTACAAGATTGCATCAAATCAGTGACAAAATGTTGCATGTGCTTCTTTTGCAGATATAAAGAAATTTCAGTTACCAAGCAGAAAATGGCCTGAAAAACATCTAATACACCTTTATGACATTTGCTTTCATTTCTTGGTACCTTTTGTAGACAAAATGGAGATTATAAACTGCACTTGGACCTTAGATTTTTTGTGAGAGTCACCCTCAGCTACTTATAATAATTTGTTTTTGTAATTCATTCCAGCTAATCATGTCCGTTTTCGAGAACAGCATGAAAGAAAGAGGCATCACTGAAAATGAAGCCTTTGACTGGGAGAAGGCTGGTACAGATATCTTGTTGTCCACTAGCACCTCTACTCCACCGCAGCAGAACACCAGGCAAACAGCAGCCATGTTTGGGTGAGTATTGGAACTGCACCGCTTGGACTGTGGACATCCTCACTAACAAGAATTATAGAGTCATGGAATGTTTTGAGTTGGAAGGAATCTTTAAGATCATCTAGTTCCAACCCCCTGCCATAGGTGAGAACACCACCCACTCATCCAACCTGGCCTTGAACACCCCAGGGATGGAGCAGCCACGACTTCTCTGGGCAACCTGGGCAAGTGCCTCACCACACTTACAGTAAAAAATTTCTTCCTAATATTCAACCTAACTCTTACCTCTTCATAAGAAGTTCAAGCTCAGTAAGAAATTCTTTTTTGAAAGATTTCAAGGCCGTTATGATCCTGGAAAGCTGGAGCTGGTGGCATGGCAGCCACCACTTGATTTGACTTTATACATATCTGAGGTGGTGGAACCCAGTTTCAGACCCTTGGTGTCCTGAAAGCACATTTTTCTACGGCGGATGAGTGTGTGGGTTTGAGTCACATTAAGAGCTGACTCAAGACCTTTGTCCAGAATTGATGGAGCCGATATGCTTGTATATTGGGCACATTATGTGAGACATGTTGCTAGAGCTTCTGTGAGAGCCCCTGCTGTAAGGCAGTTGTTGCTTTACTGTGGGGTGAGTTTGTGATTGATGGGGAGCTGAGTGCAGCAGAGCGCATGCACTGGTCCTGCCTCAAACACAGCTTCTCAGCCTGGGTGTTTCATGTGCTGGTGCAAACGTCCGCAGAGCTTAATGCTTGGGGTGGAAAGGGGTCCAAACAAAAGTTGACAAGGCTTAGTTCACTGGTCTGTCTTAGTACTTTTGAAGGGGCTGACATTAAAGATTAACAATAATCTTTACTTATAGAAGATAAAAGCGTGATATCATAGAAGATAAATGCTGTAAGACCTATTAAGCCTCATTTGCTCATGCAAAGAAGGGAAGTTTCTTCTAAGCTATGTAATGTGTAACAAACGTTTCTGAAGAATTTTGTAGTACATCAAGGGTTGCAAGATGCTCTCACTGATCCATGCTACTGTCTTTGTGCCCGTTCAGTGGATGGAATCCTCCTGTTCTGTTTCAGATTGTCATATCTGGGAAAATGCCAGAATGCCTGTTTTTTTTTAGCCTGGTAGTACCCTAAAAGCTGCTAAGGAATTTCTGTGGGGCAGTGTGATAGACCTCTTTCTTTAAGTACTAATAACATTACCTCTCTTCTTGTGTCTTCCATAGGGTTGTTAATGTCACTCCAGTACCTGGGGACTTGCTTCGTGAGAATACTGAGGATGTCCTCCAGGGTGAACACCTGAGTGATCAAGAGAATGCTCCTCCCATCCTGTCAGGCCGGCCAGCAGAAGGTCTTGGTCAAACTCCAAATGCTGCTTTCAATGAAGCTGAAGTTTGGGAAGAGACAGATGTGAATCGCAACAAACTCAGGATCAGCATCAGCAAAGTAAAGAACGTTTGTTTATCTCTCATGACTGTTGGATTTAGGGCAGTGGATTCTTAGACTGCTAGAAGCCACACGGATCCACTGATGTAGTGTCCTACATAGTGCAGCCCAAAAAGCACTGTGGAATTTCCCTGTGGGAATAGGAAGTTGCAAACTAATTATTTCACAGAGTAAAAACCATTTGGATTAATGTGGATCTTTATGCAAATGATAATGGGGCTGATAATAGTAGAGTCAATCTTTCATACGATCATTATATCTAGGATCATGATGCTTCAAGCAATGGAATTCTAGTCTTTTCATAGTTGATATGATATCAGAAATGTCCCAGATTTGAAAATAATAAATCAAAATTTTATTGTGTCCTAACCTCTATGGTAAATGAATTTCATCAGAGATGTCTTCATAAGTCATATTCTTCTACATCTTGAGTCATGACTAATTTTTCTCTTAGATTTTTTTTAGCTTTCCCTTCTAAGGGTAGCGCACTCTATAAAGAGCATTTAAGGATGGTTTCACCCCTATGAAGAATAAGAGGAACTATTATTTAATATTCTTGTATTTTTCATAAAATCATAGAATCCTAGAATGTTTTGGGTTGGAAGAGATCTTAAGATCATCCAGTTCCACCCCCACTGCCATGAGCAGGGACACCTTCCACTGCCTCAGGTTGCTCAAAACCTGTTCCAATGCTTCAACACTCTTTCAGTGTCTCCTAATATCCAATCTCCCCTGGCGCAACTTGAGGCCATTTCCTCTTGTCCTATCGCTTATTACTTGGGAGAAGAGACCAGCGCCCTCCTTGCTGCATCCTCTTTTGGGTAGTTGTAGACAGTGATAAGGTTTCTCCTCGGCCTGCTTTTTTCTCTAGGCTAAACAACCTCAGTTCCCTCAGCCACTCCTCATAAATTCACCAGCTGCATTGTCCTTCTTAACCTATATGGCACATAACCAGCAGCATTCCCCAATATTGAAAATTAGAAACTAAGTTCAAATAATTTCTTCATCTCTCACTGATAAACTGTGCATTCCCAGAAGTCCTCATTTGAAAACACATGGAGTTAGAAAAGCCTAGTAGAGTGAGACAGTTCTGTTTTCACAACTTAGGAGAAAAAGAGTATTACAGAAAAATCCTGGTAACTCCTATGTGTTTTTCTGTTCCTTTGAACCAGCTGGTGCCTTGATCCTCTTCAGTCATACTGAGATGTGCACAAAGGAGTCCTAAACGTCCTTTCTACATGCTAGTTATATGTCATGTCTTAGGTACCCAGCGCTGTCATTCGTAAACCCTGTCATCGCAGAAGCTATAAGCAGGAGAGTTTCTACAAGATCCACAGCATGACCGAGTGACTCTCTCGTCAAGAGATATGCTATTCCTTGTCAGTTTACTGGCAAAGGAGCTTTGGGAGTCAGTCAGCATGGCAATGAGCACTTCAGTTCTGACAAGCTCTGTAGCTACACAGCAGTCTGTGAAACAGAGCCCAGGGCATCACGTTCTCCAAAGTTAAAATCTGTCCTTTCTCACTGTGAAGGTTGCTATCTTTAGTCTGACTCTTGCCTCTCCTTTCACTGTGCTAGGTTTATTATCTTTAGTCTGACTGTTCTCTGAGAGAGAATCAGTTTTCATTCAAGTCACAGCCACTACATAGTGAGAAAGAGGAGGTGTGGATTTGATGTGTAAAAGCACAGCTTCACCTATGCTTGTAATCTCGGGCACCTCTTGTGTCTCTTAGAACTGCAAGGACAGCTGGTGTGTAAAACACTCTTCTGCCATTTACAGCTTCACCATCCTTCATCTTCCAGTTTTGTAGCACTAGAAGTCACTCTGGCTCTCTGTCTTGTTCTTTATATTTAGATGATGAGTAGATCTTGCAGTGCTTTTTCTCCCCAGTACCTCTCTAAGGTAATCCTTGTTTCTCTGTTCACGCAGTTCAGATCTCATTCTGTCCCACTTCTCCTACTTTAGTGCTAAGTACGGGTTCCTTACTTACTGTCACTAACCTTTCTAAATCCTCCTTATGGTTCTCATTCCTCCACGGGATCTCCTTCCTCCACTTATTTTACTGTTTCAAGGTTCCAAGTCCCTTGATCCCGTGGATTTGGTTTGCCAACACCATGGTAGTTCAGCTGCTTTGTCTGCTGAGTCTATGCTAACAGGAGATGTTTCCTTTCTCGCTCATAACCTTAGTGAAGAACAGGTACAACTGTGTCTAAAACCCGGTCTCTGCACAGCTCCTGTGTTGTGCAGCAGTAAATCACTGTCCTGTTTTTTGAAAGTGCTGGATCCTGATTAATTACACCTTCAAACTCCTCCAAAAGCATAGAATAAGGGGAACATGTTACAGTAACATTAATGAGCTTTTCAGCTGTAGCTAAACTTTCTCATTCTGTGAGAAAAAAAACCCCACATCTCATTTTGGTTTGGTTTTTTTCTTCAGAAGCCTCTTCCTTCTCTCCCACACCCTCCCCCAATTCTCTGTCCTTGGATCTTACCACGTTGCCTGTTACCCTACAGTTCAGTCAGCACTTTGCTCCTTTCACAAGCACATTTGACCTTCCTTTGTCACTAAACTCTTCTGGCCCAAATGGATTACAGATTAAATCATTATCATCTATTCTCCTTTTTCTGTAATGCCTGAAAGTTCCCCTACACTCTCCCTAGCTGCAAAGGCTCCTTAGTTATGCATTCCAAACCCAGCCTGGATGATTTAGAGCTGCTAATTTATGGTCACAGACCATATACACAGTACGCACACAAAGGCAACTGTCTGGATCAGCAGCATTTGACTGAGATGCCTGCTTGCACTCAGAGCCTCTGGCTTTAACAGAGGACAAGTGAATGTAGGACATGCTGCAGAGAAGGGTAAACACTCTTTGTGCTAGGAACTTGCACTGGAATCTCAACGTACATCATTACACAGGCAGGGTGTAGCAGCTGATGTTGCATGGCTGGCAGCACAACAGCATTGAATGCAAATCCTAGGCTGCTGCTGTAGCCTTGGACCATTCTGCCTCTATGCTTTTGCCTAAGCAAGTCTTCCCTTCCAAGGGGAAGCAGCACAATGGAAGGCAGAAGGCAGATTTTTGCTCCTTTGTCTGCTGCTAAATTAAAAAAGAAATCAATTTCACTAAGGCCATGTGAAAACAGAAACTGTACTGGTAGAGTATGAACATGTAATACACACAAGCGTCCACAAGCGTGTTCAGATCCCTGCATGATGTTGGATCTGTGGAAGGCTCTTACAGGTGCTGTAGTTAAATTTATGCCCTGGAGGACTTTTATTATAGGGTCAAGATTAAGAAAAAAACAACAAACAAAAAAACCCCAAATCACCCTGGGAATTAGGAGATGGCTTAGTTCTATCAAGTTCATCAGAAGCAGAAGTCTGTACATTGCAATATAATTCATGGACCCTGCATTGATAAATATTGACAAATGAGCTTTTAGACATCTTGGATAAGCAATCAGAGATTGTGCATGCAGTAGGTTAGCCCATCATCACTCCTTTGTATCAACTATTTAGGGTATTTGAAATGCAAAGGCCACATTGTAAAGATGTTTAAATGTTTGAATTTATTTAAAAGCCAGATCTCGTTTTAATACTAGAAAATTGCAAGGGTGTATGGGCCTTTGCATTTCTTCAAACATTGCTTATGTAGAGGAAATAGTCTCAAGTTGCACCAGGGGAGGTTCAGATGGGATATTAGGAAAAGATTCCTTATGGAAAGAGTGGTGAAGCATTGCAACAAGCTGCCCAGGGAAGTGGTGAAGTCCCCATCCCTGGAGATGTTCCAAAAGCATGTAGACATGGAATTTTTTGACATGGTTTAGTAGGCACAGTGATGCTGGGCTGACAGTTGGACTGAATGAGCTTAGAGGTCTTTTCCAACCTTAATGATTCTGTGATTCTATGTAACTATCTTGGAAGAAAGCACAGACCAACAGTGAAACATGGGAAACCAATGTCTTTGGTCAGATTTTGAGGTTCTCTGTGTTTACCTCCTACAGACTCAGTGCATGGTGGAAGAGGAGCAGAGAAACGGTGTCTGCCCCAGTTCCCCTGTCCGAGTGCCTCCGGAGTCCCCTACCGCACAAGTGCGCTCCCTAAGATACCGCCGTGTGAACAGCCCTGAGTCAGAACGCCTCTCCACTGCTGACGGGAAAGCAGATCTACATGAAAGAAGGTTTGGTCCCCCTCTGTAGCCTCCTAAGGGTTTTAACAGTGTCTCAAGGTTTGACTGTTGAGACCAACGTAATCATTAGATCATCAGGCACTGGAAGTTCATTTCTGGGTGGATGTTCATGGGCTGTATGATTGTTCTGATGAGATACTCATGTCTGTTAATAAGGAGAGTTAGAGGGAATGATTCTTATCCTGTCATTGGATGGGAAGAACTACTGTGGAAGGAAGGACCTTTGCCAGAGGAAAATCAAAACATCAGATCAGAGATAATGTAAACAGTCACAAGCCTTTTGGCTCTTCCCATTGATAGTCAGGGCACAGAGTGTGGTTGCAGGACATACTGGTGAAGTGGCCCCTCTAAAAGAGGTAGGGAAGAGACAGACCTTCTCAGAGAAAATCTGACAGACTTCAGCCAACAAGAACAGTCACAAGGAGATGGTAGCTGGAAATGAAGAAGCATCAGTAAGAACTGGGAAGAAGATGAGCCCCTAGTACTACCCTTCAGTACTGTTTTAATCTGTGTGGCTGGGGGAAGCTGTAATGCTTCTCTGTAATTCAGGAAAGTTGTTTGTGTTACTATTAATAATTTAGTGTTTGAATAACAAATCTTGGGTCTTGCTACTTCTTTTTCTTACTTGGAGGAAAGGCTCTTTAGAATATGAAGGACAAAAAGGAAAAAAGCCATTTCATAGAGTCATAGAATGCTTTGGGTTGGAAGGGGCCTTTACAGGTCGTCTAGTCCAACCCCCCTGGCAGTGAGCAGGGGCAACTTCAGTTTAATTAGGTTACTCAGAGCCCCATACAACCTGACCATGAATATTTCCAGGGATGGGACCTCCACCACCTCCCTGGGCAACCTGTGCCAGTGTTTCACCACCCTCACATTTATATCATTCAGCAACATAGTCCTGTATATTCACTGAATGCTTTTATCTGTTTTCTTTATTTCTTCCCCTCCTCCTTGTCTACTCAACATCATAACTGAATGCAGAAAATGTGTATTATCCAAAACACATCCCTTTCTCCTGACTTCTTCACTCAGCTCCTGTTTTTAAAATCAAGATCTTTTTTCATCTACCAAGTAGCCTGCACCAAGTACGGTGCAGATACAGTCCTGCTCTGCCACAGTCTTCCTTTCATTCTGTTTTCTTCTTATCACAATGTAGACCTGACTCTCAGCACTGGGAAGTTTTTCTGTCTTTCTGGAGTAAATTCTTCTACTTCAGGAGTGTCACTTATACTGGTGAATGAAGACATTGGTTGATCCCAGAGTATCTTTTTTTTTTTAGCAAAAGCTCTTTAAAAATGCAGTTCTTTGCACACACAGCATAGGCCATTTTTCATTCTTGCTTTGCATATTTTGTGTTCCTTCTTCACGATGACATATGTTTAAGACTTTAACAAATACAGCCTTGTTTCTTTTAGACCCATCAGATTGCTTTTGCTGAGATCTTTTGGTTTATTCATTTTGCTTCACCTGCTTCTCTAATTCCCATTTCTTCAAAAAAATTCTTCATTTTTGCTTGTAATTCTTTCCACCTCACCCCTACCTTCCACTGTGTAAAAGATACCCAGTTTTCCTTAGCAACTCTCATGCAGTTGTCAGTCACTTTATGGCCTCAAGTTGTGCCAGGGGAGGTTTAGATTGGATATTTGGAAAATATTCTTCACTAGAAGGGTGGTGAAGCCTTGTTACAGGCTGCCCAGGGAAGTGGTAGAGTCTCCATCCCTGGAAGTGTTGAAAAAGCATATAGATGTATTGCTTCAGGACATGGTTTAGTAGGCATGTTACTATTGTGTTGATGGTTGGACTTGATGATCTTCAGGTCTTTTCCAACCTTAACAATTCTATGGTTCTATGATTCTGTTTCTCCTCATGCTTTCTCAAACATGGAAGTTTTTCCCCAGTTTAGGCTCGTGTATGGTCCTTGTTGAAATCCTTTTGTAAAACACATTGCAGCTGTCTTTTTCTGCACAGCAGATGCTCTAGCTTTGTGCAACAAGCTGTTAGGCTGTGTGACAGAGAAGTAAAGCAGGTACAAGGTCAAATGAGAAGCATGGATCATAACTCTGTGGAGCAGAAAGACACAAGTGCCACTAGCTTTTCCAGCTGAGATGCTGCTGGGGCACAGGGAGCTTCTATGGCTTCATTGAAACGTATTTCTGCATGACTGCAGAAGCTGCTGCTACTTAGACTGTGAACCACTGAACATTATACTACCCTTTGTAAAGGCATACTTGCTGTATTTCTTTCCTGCTCCTCCAAAGTATTTGGGGGTCATCTAGGCACAATGATATCAGTGATTCTTGCTGTCTTTGAAGAGCTCATTTGCCCACCTTAGAGATAGCACAGTGCAGCTGAAAAGGTTATAGAAGTCCAACAGAGTCACTGCTAGTAGATGATTTAGGAGTGTTTTGATTTGTTTGGTTTTCACAACCCAGTAGAACTTGCCAAAGGGGAAAGAGTGTATTGGTTTTGTTGGGGAAAGCTGGTTTTTGTCCTGTCACCTACAAGGAGGAGATGCTGAATCAGCTGTCATACTGAAGCACTTAAGGGGGGAAATCTTTATGCCATTGTAGATTCTAAAGAAATATTTTTGCTTAAGCCTGTCTTTGTGAAGCAAAGAAATGAGTGCAAAGCACCATACAGGTTTTGTCTCAATTGTTATGATCCCTATCTGTAACCACAAGCCTGATGTGTTTTTAATAGCTTCATGTTCTGTCTTTAGATCTCGAATGGATTTACCCGGCTCTCCGTCGCGGCTTGTGTGCTCCTCCCAGCCAGCCCAGATGTTGTCCATTGATACCGGCCAGGCTGACCGGCAGGCAAGCGGTAGGATGGATGTGTCTGCTTCGGTGGAACATGAAGCCCTCAGCAATGCTTTCCGCTCAGTGCCACTCGCAGAGGAGGAGGACTTTGATAGCAAGGAGTGGGTTATCATTGACAAAGAGACAGAGCTGAAGGACTTCCACCCAGGTGCTGAGCCAAGCACCTCTGGAACAACAGATGAGGAGCCTGAGGAACTAAGACCTATTGAAGATGGTGAGGAGAGAAGGCGCTTGGGGGCAGATGCTGCAGTCAGGCCGAAGACACATGATGGGCGAAGTCGGGGCATGCAGCCTGTGACTGAGGAGGACAGTTCCCACAGACATGAAGGACCTTCTCAAACAGTATCTGACAGTAAACACGAACAGCAGACAGGAAGTCCAGCCCATTCCCCCCTCCATTCAGCACCAGCTATCCGACAAAGGAGACGAGAATCTGAACCTACGGGTCCTCAGAGACAGGTAAGATCCCTGGGTCTGTATCTTGTTGCCTAGCATAGCATCATCTTGGGAAACCTCAACTGTGCTGGAGAAGTCTGTAACTCTGAGCATGGATACGCTTTGTGAAACTTTCTGACAGTGCTTGCAAATTTTGTGAATGACTCAGAAGTGCTCCCTGTAGCTAGCAATGTTGTCCCCTACTAAGGACACACTGTTAGCAAGAACTTTCAGTCATTTTGGCACAGGGACAAGAGGAGAGCACAGTTCTGGTTGTGGGTATCTTTAATCAGTTCCCTTATTGCTGTTTCGTTAATATCCACTTATTTGCATGGAGTGTCCCTAGCAAATCTCCACATAGTTTCTCAGCAGCAACAGCAGTGTATGGCAAGAGAATGCCCTCTAATCTAATCACACATTGACACTGAGCAGGCCTGCAGCAATACAGATCATAAAATAACTCCCGGAAATTAAACTTTCTTCTAAATGCCAAATCAAAAGTTCAGATTAACTAGCACGCACATCCCGTCAACCTTACTTCAGTGACTGGCGTTTCTGTTACCAGGTATTTACTCATAGAAATGTTCTTTACCTACTATGTTTTTTCCAGATAGTTGTAGAGGGCTTTTTTCTTTCGGTTTTGTTTTTTTTCTGTGGTACTCTGAAGATATAAAGAAGTTAAGTTTTTAGTGGGAGGTAATTTATTAGATTACCTGGAGAAACAGAGTTCCTCTGTCATATCTAATCTTCATTTCTCAGACATTCAGAAGACAATTGTCCCAGGATGTTCACTGCAAGAGACAATAAAATGTTTTCTTCAGGGCTTCCTGTATTTGTATGTTAGTTAAGATCTCTCACGCATGTGGGATCCAGAAGTGCAGCAAAGAGCAGGCAAGTCTTGGGTCGTGTAGACAATGATGCCCTCCTATGGCAGGAGTCCATGCAGTCTGCTTGTTCCTGCACGGATGATGGTAACTCCATCTCCCATTCCCTCTCGAGCTTGTTCCTTAAGGAGTGTTCATTGGAGCTTGTTAAAAGAACATCCTTCCATTCAGGCCTTACCCGGATTTTTCTCTTCTCTGGATCCCAGGGAGGGACAAGAAAAAAAGGACTGTTAGTTTTGGCAGCAAAACATGAGTGATACAAGAAACTATATAAAAAGAATCAAACCATATCCTGCCTGCCAGGCAGGGTGTTCCTTTTAAGGTTTTTGAGGCTGCAGAATTTACTGGAAGAACAGAAATACTGACAGCAGGCACTGGTGGGACTGTCCTGCTGAGCACGGAATGGCAGGAGTATACGCTTCTCATGGAGACTGTGCCCAGTTGCAAGGTGGAGATATTTGCTGTATAAAACCCAATATGTTGAATGCCCCAGATATCTACAAATCGCATAGGCAAGACTGTTAGGGCTGGAAGGTTCTGTGTCTGAATTTGCTCTGTCTGTACATTTATTAGTCTGGTCAGTGCAAGATGTGCAAGACCTGCAAGATGCAATGAACACGGCAAGAACCCTCTGTAAGAACCAGCAGGAACATTTCACTGGCATGTTTAGTGTAGTTAAAGAAGGCTGGAGGTGCCTTCTTGGCTATGGCGCATAATACTGCTGTGGGAGTTGAATGTGATGCAATATGAAAGTTGCTTAGCAATGCACAGGGATACTTTAAAGACAAGCAAAAATGGTAAATTTAATGGGACTGTGAGTGATGACTGCTAATACATTAGACAGCCTTGGTTCTCCAGTGCATTTTTTTTGCTCCTGTATTCTGAAATGCCCTGTAGTTACTCCTGGGACTAGCTGTGTACATACAGATCAATACTGGGCTTTTTGGCTGGCTAGGATTTAGTTGTGCTTCCCTTGATGTCTGGATATTTCGGTTGCTTCTGTATGCATAGTTTTGCAGTGACATTCCTAATTTTCCATTTGCTGTCAAAAACCCAGCTGGTAACTCTCAAAGGAAAAAGTGACTTGGCACCTCATGGAAAGTAGAAGCCTGTTCTTGGGTACAGCAGAGACAATTGGTTGGGATGCTAATAAGTTGACCAAGAACTTAAATAATCGGTATACTGAAGGCTTCACTAGCAGTGAGAGGTGTTTCCTGCAGCTCAGTCTTGGGCTTCCTCTGGGTTTGATTGAAACTGTGATTAGGTAGTGTGTGTGTGTCAGTAAATCTTCCTGAGCTTGGAATATGAACTCAGCCTTTAAGATAGGTAAAAATGCCACTAAATGCGAAACTGCCAGTACTAAGGTCATAGACCTTGCTGTACCGATTTTGGACCTCATTCTGGTCTCCTGAAAGCTGGTGATCTTCCTTTGGTGTCAGTAGAGTACTGAGAGCGAAGGGGTAAGCCCTGCTCTAATGGTGTCTTCTGTTCCTCCATTCTCTGGCTCCAAGGTACAAGTCATTGCTTCTTACTGCAAAAAGGCAGTGAGCTCTGGGTTATTGTAGAATCACAGCATGGCTGAGGTTGGAAGGGACTTCTGGAGATCATCTAGTCCCACCCTGCGCTCCAAGGTGGATCAGCTAGAGATGGTTGCTCAGGTCAGTGTCCAGCCAGAATATCTCTGAGGGTGGAGACTCTACAACCTCTCTGGGCAACCTGTTCCAGTGTTCGATCACCCTTATGGTAAAAATCCTTTTTCTTATGTTTAACTGGAAGTTCCTGTATTTCAATCTCTGCCCATTTCTTCTTGTCCTTTCACTGGATACCACTAAGGAGAATCTGGATCCAACTTCTTTTCCCCATCAGGTATTTATAAGTGTTGATAAGAACCTCCCAAGCCTTTGCTTCTCTAGACTAAACAGTCCCAGCTCTCTCAGTTTTTCCTTAAATGAGAGGTGCTCCAGTCCCTTCATCATCCTTGTGACCCTTCACTGGACTATCTCCAGTATATCCATGTCTCTCTTGTACTGGGCAGCCCAGAACTGGAACATGGCACTACGGGGGTGTCCTCACCAGTGGCGAGCAGAGGGGAAGGACCATCTCCCCTCAACCTGCTGGCAGCACTCCTGCAGCCCAGGAAGCTGTTCGTCTTTTTTGCCACAAAGGCACCTTGCTGGCTTGTGTTCAGCTTAGTGTCTATCAGAACCTCCAAGTTCTCTGTCAAACCGCTTTCCAGACAGCTGTCCCCCGGTGTGTACTCCCCAGGTGAAGAACTTTCCACTTCCCCTTGTTGAACATCATTAAATCACTTTTTGCCCATTTCACCAGCCTGTCCAGGTGTCTCTCAGTATCAGCACAACCCTCTAGTGAGCCAGCCACTCCTCCTATTTTGTGTCATCTGTGAACCTGTTGAGGGTTCTCTCTGTCTCACCAAGCTGTTAAATAGCAGTGGCTCCCATATCAGCCCCTGGCTACGCCACTAGTGACTGGCCTCCAGCTGGACTTGGTTTCCCCAAGCACAATGCTTTGAGCCTATCAGCTCAGTTTTCCGTCCAACTCACTGTCTACCTATCTAGGCCATGTTTCATCATGTTGTCTATGAGGGATGTTATGGGAGGCTGTCAAAAACCTTACTAAAGTCGAGGTAAACAACCTCTCACCCAGCCATCTCATCACAGAAAGCCATCAGGTTCATCAAGCGTGGTTTCCCCTTCATATACTATAGAATTCTAGAGTCAGTAAGGTTGGAAAAGAGTCTAAGATCATGAAATCCAACCGTCAGCCCAACACCACCATGCCTATTAAACCATGTCCCAAAGCGCCACATCTACTTGCTTTTGCTGTTATTCACCTTCTTTTCCTATATATCCATGGAAGAAAGATATTATAGTGTAATTTTGATGGATGGTGGTGTCCTTGTGAAATTGTGTGGGTGTAAGAGGGAGCACAGTATGAACAGATGCTGCTGTGGGGAAAGTAAAGTACAGAGGAGGCTCTGAACAGCCTGGGGAAAATTCTGACCCAAATATCCTCACATAATAGATATGTCCCCATTTCAGCTGAAAAGAAGACACCTGCAGTGGAACATAGACCTCTTGGGGAGCCCTGATATAGAGGGTGAATAGGTCTGTCGAGAAATTACGTCCTGTTCGAGCCCTTCTATTAATGCTCCGCTCAGTGCAGCACTCAGTGAGCTGTTCAACAGAGCTCTTACTTGTTTGCTTTAATGGATGCATTTCAGAAATGTACTAATAAATCTCTGCTTATTTTTATACACTAATGTGCAGCTAAAGCTATAGAAATGCCTAAAATTGAGTGGGGATAAAGGATTGAAGCTGTACTTCTGTTAGCTTATTAATCGTGACATAGAGTTGCTATTATGATAGACAGGCTGAGAGAGTTGGGGTTGTTCAGCCTGGAGAAGAGAAAGCTGCAGGGAGAACTTAGAGCAGCTTCCAGTACTGAAAGGGGCTGCGGGAAAGCTGGGGAGGGGCTCTTTATCAGGGAGTGCAGGAACCGGACAAGGGTTTAAGCTGAAAAAGGGGAGATTTAGATGAGATCTTAGGAAGAAATGTTTATACTGTGAGGGTGGTGAGGCACTGGCACAGATGGCTCAGAGAAGTGGTGGCTCCCCCATCCCTGGAGATGTTCAAGGCCAGATTGGCTGAGGCTTTGAGCAACCTGCTGCAGTGGAAGGTGTCCCTGCCCATGGCAGCGGGGTTGGAACTGGATGGTCTTTAAGGTCCCTTCCAAACCAAACATTTCTATGGTTCTGTGATTTTATGGTTATTGGAGGTCCTTTATATCCGCATCTAGCAATATAATATAAAAATCTGTCAAGTTCTTAAATGTATAGACGTAAATTCACTGTCATTTGACAGACATGGTAACTTACTGCTGCCTTCTGCACTGGCAAGAAATACGAATGTTCATCCATTTATATGTTTTAATGATTTTTGACTGTAGGTCTGTCCTTCTAGGTTTTGTTGACTCTGAATCTCCCTCGCTGCTGGTGCAGTTGGCATTGTATTAAATGTTTTAAGACTTGCCTGCATAAAACACACCTGTCCAAATCATGTTGCATCTAAAAAACTACAAGAAAAGTCAAGCAATAGTGGGAGATGATATTAACTCTTCCTTACCTCTTCTTGGATTTGTTCTGCAGAGCTCAGAGAGCATTTTGCTTACGCTCTTTCTTACAGTCTATCTTGCAGAGCCAAGAGTTCATCTTTTAGAAAAGGTCCCAATGTGCAGAGGCACTGGGGTATTTCCTCACCAACTTAGCTGACTTGTTAGAATCACTCTTAAAAATATCTCCTTGGCCTCTTTTCTCCCACAGCCAGCCTTTTACAGCCAGGAGAATGCCACAGATGGACTTCCTGAAAGAATGAGACATGAAAAGGTGCTCTATGTCTTGGTTTCCTTTCCCTTCTATAGCATTGTCTGTGGGCTGCTCTGGGGGATCTGAGGGACCATTTCTCAGTGGTGAGAAATGGGCATTTGAAGAAGAGGGGCAGATTCACTTCCCCTCACTCACCGTAATTCCCGTTGAGCTGTGCTTGGTGCCTGTTGTGGACAATGTGATTTTTTGACATTTAGCTCCTCTGGCTTCCCTCCACATGAAAAGGGCTTTCCAGATGATGAAGAAGGGTGTGCCTAGAGTTGGCTCTGTTTCTTACACCCTTTAGATTCAGGGTCCCTTTCCACTTGTGCATTAGGAATAAAGGGCCAGCAAAAGGGTGATACTGTAAGAGAAGTAATGCTCACATGTGCTCATTATGTATATTCAGGTCATAACAATCAAAACCTTGAGCTCAGTAGAAATTCCTGATTACATTTTGGTGAGGCACCGGCACAGGTTGCCCAGGGAAGTTGTGGCTGCCCCATCCCTGGGGGTGTTCAGGGCCAGGTTGGATGGGGCCTTGGGCAGCCTGACCTAGTGTAAGTGCCTGCCCATCACTGGGGGTTTGGAAGGAGATGATCTTTAAGGTCCCTTAAAACCCAAACTATTCTATGCTTCTATGATCTTTAAAATATCCTGAGCTCTATCAACATCACTTTTTCTAGGTCTTCATATGAGAGGTGTCACACTGCTCCTGTCCAAACAGAGCAGAACAGGCCTGATGGAAGGTGGTCCACCCTGATTGCTGCAAAGGGCAAAGGGATAAAATGGGGCAGCACCTCCAGCATTGACTGAGTAATTTAAGAATTAGAGCATCAGTGAAGAAAAGTGGCATCTATAACCTCAGTTCAACCAGGATGCAGAAGTACTTAAGGGCACTTGCTGATGGGGTGTTGCAGCCTGCCTCTTCATGGTCTGGGCAAAGTCCTTGGTCCTGTGCTGTAAAGGATGTCCATCTACGTAGTTGGAGTGATCCCTTTTGATCTGAGAAGGCTTTACTATGTTGGGATGATATATACGTTGGAAATCATACAATATGCTGAGCCCAAACATGGAGCAAAAAGTAATAATAAGAATTTCAGTACACTTAGTGCAGCCTACAAGCAGCTCACCCGGAACTGAACTTTTACACCATCTACACACAGAAGAGGTGGTTGTCTTTATGAGAAATTAGAGCTGCTGTCTAGAATGTATTTCTCTCTCCCAAATACTTTTGTGTAGCAGCAATACATTATTATTATCTGACAGTCTGATCTATGCAGTACACTTAGGACTGTGAATAATTGCTTTTCACATCTAATGTCCACAATGAGCTGAGTAGTTCTCAGGCACTTATGAAGATAAGATTCCTGTCTCAAAGCACTGCAGAGAAATTGAAGGTGACAGGAAAGAGATGAGACTGGATGAAGTTCAGCTTTTTTTCTCATGTCATTTGCAAGGGCAACAACTCTAGTAAGGTAAGGAGAGCAGTGTTGGCTTAAGGAAAGGAAGTTCAAAGGAAGTGTGAATACCAGGGTGAGGGAGGGCATTCTGCCCCTCTACTCCGCTCTTGTGAGACCTTACCTGGAGTCCTGCATTCAGTTCTGGAGTCCTCAACACAAGAAAGACATGCATCTGTTGGAGCAAGTACAGAGGAGGCCATGAACAGGGATCTGAACAGGCTGAGACCACTGGGCATGAGGTTTAACAAGGCCAAGTGCCAGGTCCTGCACTTGGGGCACAACAACCCTATGCAGTGCTACAGACTAGGAGAAGTCTGTCTAGAAAGCTGCCTGGAGGAGAAGGACCTGGGGGTGTTGGTTGACAGCGACTGAACATGAGCCAGCAGTGGCCCAGGTGGCCGAAAAGGCCAATGGCCTCTTGGCTTGTATCAGAAACTGTGTGACCAGCAGGTCCAGGGAGGTTATTCTCCCTCTGTACTCGGCACTGGTGAGACCACTCCTTGAATCCTGTGTTCAGTTCTGGGCCCCTCACCACAAGAAGGATGTTGAGGCTCTGGAGCGAGTCCAGAGAAGAGCAATGAAGCTGGTGAGGGAGCTGGAGAACAAGTCTTACGAGGAGCAGCTGAGGGAGCTGAGGTTGTTTAGCCTGGAGAAGAGGAGGCTGAGGGGAGACCTTATTGCTCTCTACAACTACCTGAAAGGAGGTTGTGGAGAGGAGGGAGCTGGCCTCTTCTCCCAAGTGACAGGGGACAGAACAAGAGGGAATGGCCTCAAGCTCTGCCAGGGGATGTTCAGGCTGGACATCAGAAAAAATTTTTTCACAGAAAGGGTCATTGGGCACTGGAACAGGCTGTCCAGGGAGGTGGCTGAGTCACCTTGCCTGGAGGTAGACAGGTGTATGAGGTGCTCAGGGACATGGTTTAGTGATTGATGGAAATGGTTGGACTTGATGATCCCAGAGGTTTTTTCCAACCTAGTGATTCTGTGATGAAGATGATCCAAGGGTTTGAGCACCTCCCATGCGAGAACAGGCTGAGAGAGTTGGGCTTGTTCAGCCTGGAGCAGAGAAGGCTCAAGGGAGACCTTATAGTAGCTTTTTCAGTAGTTAAAGGGGGCCTTATAGGAGAGCTGAGGAGGGTTTTGGTTTTTTATCAGGGAGTACAGGGATAGGATGACAGGGAACAGTTTTGAGGTGAAAGAGTGAAGATTTAGATGAGATATTTGGAAGAAATGTTTTCCTGTGAGGGTGGGGAGGCACTGGCCCAGGTTGCCCAGAGAAGTCATGACTGCCCCATCCCTGGAGATGTTCAAGGCCAGGTTGGATGGGGATTTGAGCAACCTGATGGAGTGGAAGGTGTCCCTGCCTGTGCAGGGGGGTTGGAACTGGGTGATGTTTAAGGTCCTTTCCAACCCAAACCATTCTATGATTCTATGAAATACAATATTGGCTTTTCACATTTCCCAATTATATTTGAAACCTGCAGAGATTTCCTGAAAAGAAATGCATCACAAGAAAGGGAATGGATTTTACAGGAAATATGTAATTCCAGGAAAAATTGTCTGGTTTTGGAAATTGAAGTTGCAGACCTCTGTGAAAGTGTGAGTTTCATAGCAGAGGGAGAAAGGGGCAGAAGGGCTTAGCTTTTTCAGGGTGAAGAATCTGAAGTCATTCCTGCAATGCCTCTCTATTTCAGTCAGTGCGTAAAGGGAAGGTAGGGACTGTGATCTCATCCTGACACAAGCTTTGTGAGTATACTTTCCTCCCTCTCCTGGCCATCCCAGGATCACAGAAGCAGAAAAGGGACCTAAGAGTTCATCTTCTCCTCATGTCCTCCCATGGCTCTGTGTTTGGAATTTCTCACTGAAAAAAGAATTACATTCTGCCTGCCTTTCCAGCTGCTGCCTGTCCTCCACTTACTCAAACTGGAAGCATTAACACTCCCCCTACAGGTACTCAATATAATATGGAGAGGATAGCAGTGTGAGAAAAGTTCACTAACAGCCCCCAGAGTTGCCTTTACAAATCCCTGGAGTTTATTTTAAATAAGAAGAGCCACTGAGAATCCTTCACCTTCAAATACATATATTCTCTTCTCTGTGGTGACCAATGACAGGACCCGAGGGAATGGCAGGAAGATGTGCAGGGTAGGGTTAAACTGGATATTAGGAAAAAGTTCCTCACTCAGAAAGTGGGAGCACTGGAACAGGCTCCCTGAGGAGGCAGTCACAGTGCCAAGCCTGATAATATTCCAGAAGTGTTTGAACAACACCACATGGTGTGAATGTTGGGGTTGTCCTGTGCAGGGACAGGAGTTGAACTCAATGATCCTCGTGGGTCCCTTCCAACTCAGGACATTCTATGATTTTAGTGCCAGGCATTTCACCTTTTCTCATAGAGATGGTTTCTAAGTGTGTCCAGAGTTTGACTGTTACCTTTATGCGAGATGCATGAGTAGCCTAATGACATGCCAAGATGAGTGATGCCAGAGGAAAAGAGAGGTGAACTGAAGAGCCAGAGGAGGGAAACTCACATAGCAGAGACTGACACTGCTGGTGTCGCTCATGTCTGTGTGTGGCTGGGGAGAGCGTGGCAGGCCCCCGTAATGGCAGTGCTCGTAGGATCCCCGGGAATTTATAGACACAGAGCAGTAAGTAGGTCCCACATAGAGCAAAAGCATTTTTCCTCCTCCGGCGAAGATGTCTGCAGCATGCGCATCACAAACCAGGGGCGAGTCAAGTCTTTGCCTGACACCTTTTCCTCCACTCTTCTTGGTCTTTTTCAGTTGGAGGAGGACAGGCCTTCTCAGCACTCCCTCCCGAGGTACAGCCCCCTGAGAAGACTGGCGTCCTCCGTTTTCTCCTCCTCAACCCTGGAGACAGAACACTACCCTCACGTTGGTGGCACTTTCATACAGCGCAGCCGTTCAGCGGAGAGCAGCCCCGTGCGCATGCCCCACCGCAGGCACATGCCCCTCACGGCAGGAAACCACAGACTCATGCCTTCCGTCCTCCGCATTTCCAGGTCCCAGCTCCAGCAGGTGTGGGCCCGCTTCACACACAAAACATAGCCTGTTCAGGGAAGCAGCAGCCTCCATAATGCAATAATAGATCCCACCTGCCCACAATGTGTCACCACTAATGCAATATTGAATCCCAGACAACACTGGCCTAAGGTACTGTAATTTCCAAAGCCCCTGCAACCAGACCCCGCGGAGACTGAAAACATCTGCCTTTCTAAGCCTCCCAACAACCTGGGCGAGGGGCGGCAGCATGGCTGAAGATGAGAACGCAGATGGTGAACGGGTGATGTGTGAAAGAGGTGGATGCCAGGGCTCATCTCAGAGACTTGCTCACGCGTCCTGCAGCCTTGGGGTAGGAAGTGCAGGACTGCCTCACTGAACACACGCAATCAAGCCACAAATATTGTCAAATTATGACTGGAGTGGAGAGACCGTGGAGGTATCAGCAAGCGTTACCTTCCCCGGGCAAAGCGGTTCAAGCATCTTACACTGGGCCAAATCTGTAGGTGGTTTTTACTCCATCTAGACATAGGCAGACTCCCACTGGAAGCTCACCTGAGGCAGGACCTCAGGATTTGTCCCTCTTGTGGAGTTACGATCATGTATCTCTTTGTTGCTTTGGCTTTGGAAATGCCCTTGCTTTTGTTGCAGTTTGGTTTCCATACAGTGACCACATATTTCTGTCTCTCTGGCTTTGCCTCTGTTCTGTGGCAGTGGACCTGTTTGTCTGCTCTCCACTCCTAAGCTGCTCCAAATCCGTTATGCCTGCCTTCCTCCAGAGGCGATGACTGTCAAGAGTTGGATAGCAAGGATTTTCTTACTGATCCAGCTGTATATTACACTGTTTCTAAATTCCAGACAATTTAGGCACCTGCAGCTTTTCAATGGCAGAGCAGCCCTGCTTCTTGGCCTTGCTTGGAAATGCCTGTGATAACAGATCTCACTGGAGAAATAAACTGGCCTCAGCACTTGGTATATAGAGCCCCTGGAGCCCCTTGTCCAAAAGTGACAAATCTCAGAGGAAAAGGGAGATCAAAGCTAATTAAAATTGTCATATATATCTTTATTTCCCAGGTTTGCAGGGCTATATTGCCCTTCTCAGTATAGCTGCAGTGCAAAACACCAGGTGTTTGAAGACCTTCTGTAGTTAACTGAACGTAGTAATTGTCTTCTATTGAAATGAGCTGTTGGTCTGGTCTTAGAGTCATAGAATCATTAAGGTTGGAAAAGAACTCTAAGATAATCCAGTCCAACCATCAGCCAAATGCAACCAATGCTACTAAACCATGTCCTGAAGTGCCATGTCTGCACGCTTTTTGAACACTTCCAAGGATGGTGTCTCCACCACTTCCCTGGGCAGCCTGTTCCAGTGCTTCACCACTCTTTTGGTAAAGAAGTGTTTCCCATTATCCAATCCAAACCTCCCATGTTGTAACTTGAGGCCATTTCCTCTTCTCCTTTCGCTTGTCTTCTGGGAGAAAAGGCTGTATGGATGTTAAGGTTAAAGAAGAAGGTCTCATTGCTGGTGCTCAGGGCTTTAGGAAAGTGCAAGTCTAAAGTAAAATACTCTGGAGAAAGTGTATAAGCAGAGGATGCAGGCAAGAAGACGTGTAAAGCTCAGGCAGATGTGAAAATGGCATAGGATAAGTATGGATTTTGGAAGAAAGTTGTGACCCAGAGGTATTACTGCGTAGGTAGGATGTTTCCAGTGGAGTTGCAATGACCACTTCCTTCCAAGTACTGATTTCTCTAGGTATGTCTGCGCTGCCTGAGGCTCCCTTAATATTAGATACACTCTTCTATAAGCAACACCAGACAGTGCAACCACAGACAAGTTGCATGGTGCTTTCTGAAGCCCGTAGGACCTGGCCCAGTTGTTCTGCAGGACATGCTCATGGGCATATGCTGTCTCCTGCCTGCCCACAGAGCATCCCAGTGGATGCAGGGATGGAGATGGAGGGGACAGCACACCTTCCTTGAGGAGATTCAATGTGGGCACGACCAGTCTCTTCCTACGGGCATTCTTGAATCTATTTCTGTCCTGAGTGAACAGGACACTTTGCTGCCCAGTCAAATTTTTTTTATCTGCAATTTGTCGATCAGTTTTATTTTTAAGAAAGGCTCCGGGCATTGCCAGAAATACTTGGACTGAATTAACCAGTAGCCTAATCCTGTTTGGCAGTTTTTGTCAAGACCAGAAACCAGAAAGAGCAAGGCTGAGCTGTTTTCAAAGTGACCTGAGGACGAATGATTTGCTTAAGTAGGCTCAGATGTTATTTTTTCCATGTTCAGTAAAGACTTTAATAGAATATGAGATTCCAGAGAAAATGGAATTTGAGAAAGAAGTAGTTTTAAGTTTAGTAATTCTTAATAATTTTTAGTTCATGGTCTCCAAAACACTGATCTTCACCTTTCAAGGTCAATTTTAGGAACAAAACTTTCTATAATTTTGTATTATAAAATACAATTCTTAATTTTTCCAATGAGGAAAGGGAACAAAGAGGATAACTAGGTGTTTATAAACTCTGACTTGCCCATTTCAGACAAAAAAGGACTAGCCAATAAATAGCTCTGTACATAAAATTTAAAGGACAGCCATCTATCTAATGCCACTTATCATTCAGAAGCCTAATTGATAAAAGTGGTTGATTTAGTAATCCTTTCAGTAATCCTTTCTTCTACTTAAAATTATTAGTAAATTGAAAACCAGCTAACCAAAAAAAAAATGT
The DNA here is from genome assembly GCF_032191515.1 of Phaenicophaeus curvirostris. NCBI lineage: Eukaryota > Metazoa > Chordata > Aves > Cuculiformes > Cuculidae > Phaenicophaeus > Phaenicophaeus curvirostris. The sequence goes on along the minus strand of NC_091393.1, from coordinate 106,793,904 downwards.
TTCTATGTTGGCATCTCTTAGAAGCAGGGATGTTTCATGACTCCTGATCTGTCCGTAGCTCAGGGCTATTCTGTGCCTTTAGTGGCTGTCAGGAAGAAAAAAAGGAATCACTGAGGAAGAAGTTTGCAGTCATAGGAAGAAGGTTGGTGATAACATAATACTGGCAGGCCAGCTCTGCAGGAAGATCTGGATCACTTGATAAGCTGCTTGCATTCAAACTAATTATTGCATTCGGCTAGGAACAAGGTCTTGTTTCGAGTAGGAAGAATATAGATCAGATGCACAGAGTGGGAGAAACAGTGCTCTGGAATTTGATGTGTCCCAAAATGAGGTGGGAGTTAAGGGAAATAATGAGCTGTGTGAAAGTTCTTGTTGTGCTGCTATAGGAAAAAAAGAGTTCTTCTTTGATATATCAGCAGGAAAATTAAGATATGAGCAAAGGGGAGATCTTTTTTACTGGAGAGATCACTGCCAGACATCATATCCATGTCTTGTATGAAAATTAATTTGTAAAGGAATTTCGGAATCTAAGAAAGGAGAAACAATACAAGAATGGTTTGATTCTGTCTTGTAGAATTTGCATGAGGAAGTGCAGTCTGTCATTGAAGACAGAGCTAATAAGAGAGATGATTGCTGTTAGGAGTACCTGCCTGGAAAGAGCAAGATGGGTTTGTCATCTGCCAGACAAAGATGTGGATCTAGGTGCCTGCAGATCATAGAATCATAGAATGTCCTGAGTTGGAAGGTACGCACAAGGATCATCAAGTCCAACTCCTGTCCCTGAACAGGACAACCCTAACATTCACACCGTGTGCCTGAGGGCATTGTCCAAATGCTTCTGGAATATTGTCAGGCTTGTCACCGTGACTGCGTCCGTGGGGAGCTGTTGCAGTGCTCCACCACCCTCTGAGTGAGGAACCTTTTCCTAATATCCAGCATAACCCTCCCCTGGCACATCTTCCTGCCATTCCCTTGGGTTCTATCACTGGTCACCAGAGAGAAGAGCTCAGCGCCTGCTCCTGCTCCTCCCCTTGTGAGGAAGCTGCAGACTGTATCTCCCCTCAGTCTCCTCTATTCCAGGCTGAGCAGACCAAGTGACTTCAGCCGCTCCTCATACGGCTTCCCCTCTAAACCCTTCACCAACTTCATGACCCTGATAAAGTAACAAAGGTCAAACTAGAAGTCAGATGCTCATTTTAAAGATATAGGTGGGTGATAAACTGTTAAAATACATTACTAAAAGACACTGAATTCTTTGCTGTTGAGATTATGTAAAGTGGGATATTGATTTCTAAACCAATCCTGTTAAACCATCAAATTTGGGCTCTATACCAGAATAATTGGACATGTTGCTGTTGTCTGGGTTTTATGGGAGGTTTTATTTCATGATCAATATGGCTTCTACACTTTAATTCTAAACAAATTAATTGGTGCTAATGGCTGGAATCCTTATGTTACAGCAGTATGCAAGGAGTATTAAAAAGTTGCAGATTTTTTTTTTAACATCTTTATCTAATGCTGTGATAATTACTCTGGAATCCACATACTGTTGAGGAAAAGTTGGCAAATTAAAGAAATGTGAAAATAGCTCTCTTTTTATATATATGGAAGTGTAATAAATTAATATTAAAACTAGTTACAGTGCAATTCTAAAAACCACATCTGTAAATTACATTTATATTGCATTTATTTATTGTGTTTCATTTATAATGACTGCAATTATAAATGTAAATATATCCAAAACCAATTGTCAAGAAAAAACACCAAACAGCTAGAAAGCTTAAAGGAAGTGGCAAACAGCCATTTCCCATTCAAGGCTGTGATTTTGTGGTCAAGTTAGGGGGAGCGGAAGTGTCGGTTCTCCAAGAGGTGCCCTCCTACCCCCACCTCATCTCATCCAGCCCTTTCCCCAGTGCCAGTGCTGGTGCTCATGTGGCTGCATGGACCTGCACAGGGAGAAGGAAAGTTGTTTTCTGCTTTGGTTTGTTTCCTGTTTTGGTTCCCTGTCCATTTGCACAACTAACAGCACTGGCAAAGCAGGGAGAGCAGGGAAAATCATCTCATGGAAGGCTGTCAATGCGAAAAGTGGTCATGGGGCTATGGGGCTGAAAACTTAGTTGCCTTAGTTATTTTTCATTTTATAATCATGGAATCACAGAATGATTTGGGTTGGAAGAGACCTTAAAGCTCATCACTTCCAATGCCCCTGCCATGGGCAGGGACACCTTCCACTGCATCGGATTGCTCAAAGCCCCATCCAACCTGGCCTTGAACATCTCCAGGGATGGGGCATGATAAGAATCCTTAAATACTTCAGCTGGGGTAAATCAGTGTAAATCAATAACAGTGAAATTAAATCCCCTTTCAGCATCAGGATCTCAGGTGAATTATGTTCATCAGAAGGGTGCAAAACCAGGATTTGCATCCTGAAAGAGATGTTCTTGGTTTTACCTCCCATTGTACATAGCACTTGTTCTCCTCAGAATCTAAAATAAGGCTTGAAATGAGTATTTTCCCCCTCCTTTACAATACAGAGAGGATACCTCAGAAAGACAGGTAACTGTTGCTAGGATCTCATGCTCTCCTTCAGCGAGCAAATGCACATCAATTATATACATACATACAAAAGCCATCTTTTTATATCTTGGTCTCTTGATTTGTTTCACTTTCTTTCTATGCAGAATGGGAGATGTGTCCAATTTATCACTCTCTTCCCAACATCCTTTCCCCAGGGAGGAACTAACGAGATGTGATTTCTATGAAAACACTACTGTAAATGCTTGGGTTAAGCTAGCATGAATTGAGTAAAGGCAGTTACGCCAGCACTCATCCACTTTCAGTGGAGAAAGGTTTGGTGGGAGGGGTGGCTGTATATAAACTATATTGATAAATGTGCAATTTTGCAGATGCTGATGCATCTGCATTACAAGTATCCTGTAGATATAACCACGTAGACACAAGGCACTGGTGTGAACCTGACTTTGCCATTCTTGTGCTTTTTCACCAGTGTTGAGGGCCAGGTAAGTGGAAGAGTTATGTTGCATCACCTCTTTCACTGTTTGAAGTCTCTTGTTACAGTGGTGACAAAATGTAAGGTAGAAATGGTGACAAAATGTAAGGTAGAAATGCCCTATATGGATGATATAATCCCATCCCTATGCTACCTCTTCATGATGGAAGTCCCTCTTGCTCTTCCACTCATTCTTTTTGTTGTGGATCTGAACCTGGACATTGTGGTGGCCAAGGCTGCTGCAAGACTGTCGCTCTGAAAGGGGCAAACTGTTTCAAAAGTTTATTTATTGGGCTAAATGATTTTGTGGTTCCTAGAGACTCGCAACTTGGACTGATGCTTTCCTTTCTGCATGGTAGATGTTGATTGCAAGACCTTCAGCTCATTTCCTGTAGTTCATGTAGAGATTCTTTAGGAGTCCCCAAGAACAGAGGCAGATCAACCCACCTCTCAAATCCTGTGTCCAGATTACTTTTGAGGAGTGTATAGAAAGCTGTTCTAGCTGCCTTTCAGTTACTATGTCCTCAGCTGAGGGTAAGAGTTGGAGCACCCCTTCTCCCTTCCACTGCAGGGAAGCAGCAGGTGCTGCCTGAGCTGTTGAGGTTGTTGGCAGTTGCCACCTCCCCAGCCCAGAAGGAAAAAGCTGTACTTGAACAGTTGACCTCCAGACTAGGTTGAGATAAGGCAGCTGACTCCAGAACTGGCTGTCACTCTCCTCTGGGATCTCGTCCACTGCTTCATAAGCAGAGATAGTGCTGATCAGCTTATGTTTAAACCTGAATCTGGATGGAAGAAAAGCAGCAGTCCGCTGTAGCCCTGAGCTGTTGGTAGGCTTCACATACAATGTGATGAGAAAGCACCTCCTCCTCATCTTCACCTCACTACTCGAGAAGCTCTTTTAGATTTAGCAGCCTCTTTTTTTTTTCCTTTGCCTGTCTCTTCTCTTCCCCATATAACAAAACTCTTTTTACTCTACCACAGTTGGTAATGTATGTCCCACTCCACACATTCACCTGCTTCTGTGGTTTACCTTATTGCCATTCATGGTATTTCAGCCCGTGCGTACTTACTGTGTCCCTGGATATCTACACAACCTCCTGCTATTCCCAAGAATCTGCACCCCTTTCGTTTGCATGGCATATCTCATGTTGCACCATATAGTCCCAGTAGCAGTTTGATCAGCCTCTCTTTGATCTCCCTCCTGATTTCCTTGGAGGAAACAGAAAAAAAAGGCATATTTTGGCACTTGGAGCAGTCTCAGCTCTACATGGAGTCTGTGTGAGGAACAGTGATCGTGTTGTTTAAAGGCAGTTTGATTTCAAAGATTATAGAATCCTAGAATGGTTTTGGGTTGGAAGGGACCTAAAGGATCATCCAGTTACAATCCCCCTGCCATGGGCAGGGACACCTTCTACTGGATCAGGTTGCTTAAAGCCTCATGCAGCCTGGCCTTGAACACCTCCAGGGATGGAGCATCCAAAACTTCTCTGGGCAACATGGGCCGGTGCCTCGCCATCCTCGCAGGAAAATATTTTTTCCTAAGATCCCATCTAAATCTCCCCTCTTTGAGCCTAAAACCATTCCCCCTCATCCTATCCCTGCACTCCCTGATAAAAAGCCCCCTCCCCAGCTTTCCTGTAGCTCATTTCAGTACTGGAAGGCTGCTCTAAGGTCTCCCTGGAGCCTTTTCTTCTTCAGGCTGAACAACCCCAATTCTCTCAGTCTGTCTTTGTATGGGAGGTGCTTCAGACCTAGGATTACCTGGTAGTGGAAGGTAACCTCCATTTTTAGGACAGTTCCTTGAGTTGCAAATCCTGGAAACCTCAGGACTTAGCAAACTCCCCAAAACTATTGTGTACATGAGTGGCTCCCGTCTATGGTTGCAAACCATACAAACAGCTGATTAAACACCACTTCTTTTGTTGTGACTTTGTCTCCTAAGTTCCAATTAAATGGCCATCCAAGTCTCTGTGAGTGAGAAAACGCCTCAACTCCAGTTGAAAATAGCACAGGCTCTTCTAACTGGATCTTTTCTGGGCTGGTAAAAGTGGCTGTCCCCATTCTCCAGCCTGGGAGATGGGGAGCAGGGGTAGGATCCAGATGAAAATAGAAATAAATAGAGTATTTCAAACAGCCATGACAGGACAATGTGCAATTTTAAGTGCAATGAAGCTGACACTTTGTTCATTAGTTCTAAACTTTATCTCATTGGTATTTCCTCTCATTACCTGTCTTATCTGAAGGTATCGCAGAGTAGTGGATTTTTTTCCTTGGGGATTGGTGTTCTTCCTTTTAGCACATATAATGACAGTTCTTCCCTTATCCAGCCTGTCCCACTAGCATTAGGCCATCAGAGTGTCTTGTTGTTTTAAACAAGCTTGGTGTTTCTCATGCAATCCCATTTGGCAGGTAGCTCTCCCCAGCTGCTTCTGTGGAAGTCGAAACCAGGTGTTACGTGAGAAGGCAGCATGCCTTTAAGAACCAGTCAACAATCTTCTTTTCCTTTTTGAGGTGAAAAAAAATCAATTTTTGATACATTTTTTGTATCTAGGACTTCTGGAAAGAGGCCTGTTGTTTCCAACTGATCAGCGATAATAAGCAAAGGTGACCCCAGCAGCTTCCCTCAGCTGCTCACAAGTCAGAGAGGTTGAGTGTCTCTTCAGTAGTTGGGCTGTGTTTGTTTTCCCAAGGTGACTTTAAAGCCAGTTAACTCCTTCTTTTCTAACTCCAGTTAGTACTTTGAGATGAGAAACAAAACAAATATTTGGGATATTTCTCCGCTCCATGCTTCAGCCCTTTCTTCCAAAGGGTTCACTTTGGAATGTTTTAACTACCTCATTTGTCTTTTGTTCTGGCAGCATCACCAGACTTTGGTACCATCTTTATCATTTGCTATGCTGCCCCAAAGCCTCTTCTGCAAGGTTTGATCATTTGTTTTGTAGCAGAAGCCTTCTGCAGTCAGGTGGGAAATTAGGGCAAACACCTCCATTTAGCTTTTCCAGAGTTTATAATAGCTAATATATTCATAGAATCCTAGAATGGTTTGGGTTGGATGGGACCCTAAAGCTCATCCAATTCCAACCCCTCTGCTGTGGGCAGGGACACATTTCAATGCATCAGGTTGCTCAGAGCTTCATCCAGCCTGGCCCTGAACGCTTCCAGAGATAAACAGTACTTGTACTTTTGTTTGGCCTCTTAACCCAACAGATTCTCCAAGTGCTTTATTTTCCCTGTGAAACACTTCCCTGCTGTTAGATAAGCGGGACCGCTAGTGGAAGTGAGCGGCAAATAAAACCTTTTCAGGATGAAGCCAGACATGAGAGTTTGATTGCACAGATCGAATTTCAGGAGTCAGAATATTGTTCTATGATCTGTAAATTGTCAGGACAGTGGGTGGGACCTCTATACCAAATATAATATCATTGAGGCATTTCTTTGACTGCAAGTTCCCAGGAACTTCACTTGCTCTCTCACATAAAATAATGCACTTTTGAATCTGGTGCTGTGATCATATGTAAATAAATCAAGACCAGAAAATATAACCATTGCTAGTTTAGTCCTGCATTGTAAAATAGCTCAACAATAAGATGCACTGTGAGACTGGAGATAAGAAAGCATGGAAAAATGTATTCAGTCCTTTTCCTGTTTTCTAGTGTCCTTCCTCTCACGCCTCCATCAATTAATTGTCCATGATATGTGTATGTGGAATTTTGAGTGCCTGGCAGTGGCAAAAGATTATTCTTGGAAATATAAGGAGATTTTCTACTGCTTATCAGGAGGGATTGGTGACAGATAGCCACCGCGTTTGTCCAGTGGGTCTAGCATCTATTCCTTAGGCGAGGTGGAGTCTGTTTTATCCAGTCACATTCATATCCAGCCACATAACACTGCACAAATGACCTGATTTATTTTTATTGTAAACTGCTGGGTTAGATGAATGACGCTTTTTATTAATGGTTGTCAGTGGAAATTTATTCACTTTATGTGGGGCTGAAACCATTTTGTTACTTTCACGTTGAATAAGAAAGGGCTCTTTTATCCCAATCTACTCAAAAGAGAAGCTTTTATTTTTCCTTTTCTGTTTTTCCTTTGGTGACAAATGGGAAAGAACTATTTGGAGATAGCAGTTATATATATGTGTAGCTCTGCTTAGCAGTAACAGATGGGCTTCCAGAGGCCAGCTGAAGAGAATAAAATTATATTTCCTAGCAAACAAGGTCTGAAGCTTTGAAAATCGTGTAAAATTTGCAAATCCCAAAACTCCTGTTAGTATTTATAATGAATAAATTACCCCAGATATTTCTCAGCTAGAGAACATGGGGTGCTTTTCCTCTTGACCTGCTTCCCCTGTAGTTGCCAGCCCTCCCCAGAATGACTGGAGGAGATAACATTTTCTGGAGGGGCTGACCAAAGTAAGCCAGATGTGCTTCCCAATGTCACTCTTGTCCCCAGGGTGGCATTGGGATGGTTTTTGCTGGAGCTTCCATTTCTGATTGTATGTATGTTTCTATGTGTCCATCACCTGCATGTGGAGTGTGAATGGCCACGCATGGTCATGCCTTACAGATGCGTTTCTGTGCCGGTAATGGGCAACTTTGTGCCATCCAAGTGCTCAAAAGAGCCCAACCAATGGGCCATCCAAGTGCTCAAAAGGCAATTACAAAGAACAAACCTCAGTCGGTTACAGAAGGTATCCTCACAGTGTCTGGTTGAAAAGGCACACCTGGCCTCCTTTCACCTTGCAGATCTGATTCTGGCAACCTGGCCCAGACGGGTTTTCTTAATACAGTGTCTTGTAGCAAACATATCCCTCCGTTCGCCATCAGCTGGTGGCAGAGCATTCTGGTGACAGGAACGGTGCTGCCACTTGGGACATAATTTATTAGTATGCAAACGCCTATTTTGGGTAATATTAAAACACTGAATAAAATGTGTAAAGGCTGATCACTGCAGTCCTACCTTCCTTTCTGTTGCGTTTTTATACCACGCGTCTTGTGTTTGGGTCACTATAACACAGACCTGTATTCGCAGTTCCCTAAGACAGCGCCAAGATTAATTTCTGGACAACGTTTTGAGGTATTGTTTGATGTATTGCAATTCCTTTGTATTACATCTGCTATGGGAAAAATGATGTTATGATGAATGTATGTTTTAAACAAGCTGCTAACCATGTAACCTGGGGGTTGGAAGCAATCCCCTACTTGCACGTCTTCTAGTGTTTGAAAAGAAAATTGCTTTATGTTTGGAGGTTTTATTTTTTCATATGCAAAGTGTTTTTGAGTCAGTTACCTCATCTAGGGCACTTGCCTCATAAGAATCCCCAGGGCTTCCTCTAACAACTCCAACAAGTTTCTCAGTTTAATTATGAGTGCAATTAATTGATCTGGCAATGCAAAACACAGTAATGGCAAATTTCCTCTGAACAAGTCCAATAAAGAGGATTTATGTGGGACTTTTGCCCCTTCAGCTTGGTCCTTTCTAAAAGCAAACCAGATCAGGTCCTTATTCAGCACTGCTGACTTCTGGTTATTTTTGTGACTAAGGAAGATGTTTAGCTTTCCGAATCTCCTTCTTCTTCTTCTTTCTTGCTGCTATTAAGTTGCCTTTACAATTAGGGAGTACAACAATTTTTGGATTATCATTTCCTTCCACTTTGCTCGCCATTTCCTGAGTCTCATATAAGTGATAAAAATGAGGTGGTCCCTGTGTCTGCTCAGACAGGGAGCTCTGTGTTTCACTCCTGCTGGAGACACTGGTGGGTCCAAAGGTGGGAAGCGAAATGGCAGGCATTCCACCTTTACAGAGCTATTGCTTCCATCGAAGACGCTAGGAAAACTGGCACAAACCTAATAACATCTGAAAGCACAAATAAGGAGGAGCAGAGCACTTATCCAGCATAGGACTGGACTGTCCTACTCACCTTGGTAAAGAAAAAAGGAAGAGAAAGGCTGTGGAGCATTTGATGGTAAGGATGCTGGAAAGAAGAACATCTCTCTGATATTTATGGTGCTGATTCTTGGAACGCGCTGATCCTGCAAGCAAGTGTGGCAGCTCTAAGACCCCTGCTACTTTTACCTCATCTGATGCTGGTTTGAAGAAAGAGCTGCTTCAGAAACTCAGATTCTAGGGTTTTTTCCACTCATTGTTGCCAATCCTGCCAGGTCTCCCAGTCCCACACAAGCTTAGTCTATGTTGGCAGAGGATAATGTCACTTCCAGGATATGCTAAGGTCCTGATAGTATCCAAATCAAAGCTGTTACAGGGAAGACCGGACTACGGCTCTTGCTGTCTGTGTGCCATCTGCATCTCTCAGGACTAAAGGCCTCTTCCCATTCCCAATGGAACAATTAATGTCATGTTGGGAACTTGATTTCTGCTTCTTGGACTTCTCAGCTCCCATGAAGAATCTCAGGGACCAGCATATCCTTCCTTTGCATTACCTTGTGTCACCTCTTAGACTTCTGTTGCTGCTAAGCAAGAGAGACTCCGAATCCTGTTTAACCAACTGCTATCCAAGTAGGAGGTGAATGTGGTTTCTGGAGTCATTTCTACTGAGACAAAAGCTGTAGGTAACCTGGTTGTACTTCCAGGTTTGCTTGAGAAACTTCATCTGCTGGGACTTGAGTTAGCTTGAAGGAGTGGATCTCAGGGAAGTCCCCTTCAAGCAGGTCTCCAGTATTAGGAGGTGCAGCAGAAGGGCTTCCTCAAGTTGCCAGAAGTCCTCATCACTTGGGACAGAAGGTTTGAAGAAGCTGTGGAAGTTCGTCTCAGGGGGAGGGCAGCAGGGAGACAGAGGGGAAGCAGCCTGCTGTAGCTTTAAAGGCGGTACTGAGTAGGGATCTGTTTGGAAGGATGTAGTTGATTAAAGGGATCCAAAGCTTGTTTTCCTTGAGTCTTTTTATTCTTCCTTTATCCAATCCCACTAGAGCCTAAGGTCAACCCCTTTTTGTACTGCAATAACACTGTAATATATGCTTGCACTAATTCTTCTGGCACACCGAGCATGCAAAACCAATTTAAAGCTTTTTTCAGAAGAAAAAACACTGTATTATTGTGTATATAGAAATACTGAGAGAGAATTGGAATTCTGTCTCCTGTATAAAAGCATGCATTGATTACCTGTATGTAGACCATGCTGTAAATGCTGCAGAGTACTGTAAAATCCTACACTTGAAACCACAATGAGCAGGCAATGTCATCAGAAACAAACAAAACAGAAGCTGTGCAATGGATTTTGTGCCTTTTTTAAATCCATGTATGTTAATCCAGACAATCGGGAAAAGAAAAAAGAAAAAAAAAAGCTTGTATACTACCAAAATCTTATTAAAGAATCGAAGGCAGCACCTTGGTTACGGCTGGGTTTTTTGTTTGGTTCCTTGCTTTATTTTTCTACTCCCTCGGCTTTGCAGCTCTGAGAAGGTGTCCCCTGCTCATCCTTGGCTACATGGGAGCACCAGCCAGGGAGCTCTGATAGAAGAGGGAGACTTTAATTATTGTTTACGAATGTGATCACTGAAAACTTGCAGTTAAAACAGATCTGGAAATAGAAACAAAGCTCTGTGACTGTTGAAGATGTGTTCCATGCACTTTGGGAAGGCCACACTGTGAGTTCAGTTTATGTAAATTAAGGCTAGTACCAGTTTCTCTGACTTGAACCCAGTCATAGAATCATAGAATGTCCTGAGTTGGAAGATACTCACAAGGCTCATCGAGTCCAACTCCTGTCCCTGAACAGGACACCCCAACATTCACACCGTGTGCCTAAAAATGTTGTCCAAAAGCTTCTGGAATATTGTTAGGCTTGGCACCATGACTGCTACCCTGGGGAAGCTGTTCCAGTGCTCCACCACCCTCTGGGTGAAGAAATTTTTCCTAATGTCCAAAGTAACCTTCCCCTGGCACATCTTCCTGTCATCCCCTTGGGACCTATCATTGGCCGCAGTGGTCATATCACAGCAGCAGGTTACAACTAGCTCCAATTTATGTAAGTTTCTAGAGCTCTGCCTTGATGGTTACAAGCATGCAAACTCTCTGTGCTTAAGCTGTTACAATTCAACACCTATAAATGCAGCAAAAACAGTTTATCTCATTTCTCTTGGTTTCTCACACTGGGCATCTTCCCCTGGCTGGCAGCAGGCTGTGCATAGGGTAGGTGGATAACTGTCTACCCTGAGGGAGACAAGGTGTTTGAGAACATCTGGAAAACTTCCAGCCCATCCACCCCCACAAAACTCCAGAGAGATGGATGCAAAATTTTGGCTGTCCTGCAGGTAACAGATTCCTGCTCAATGAATCTGACCATGCTCTGCCTTTCAACATGACTCATATTTGAAAGCAGACTCTGCTGTAGAGCAGCACGTGTTTCAACCCCAGTTGCTGTTGGTCTTGCTGGTATCAGGTTGGAAGGGTAAACATGGCAATAGACCCTGTCTGCTTTGCTGTGAAGCGCAGTTACTAATCCAGTGGTTTTGTGAAATCTGCTGGAGAGCAAGGCTGCAGGCATTAGGTGCATGCAAAGGCATCTTGGAAAGGATGGTGGAAACTCCCCCTTGAGGAGAAGCACAAAACCCCACCTCCTCAAAGACAAAGAGTACTTTGTACAGGGAGGTGTCAGTCTGAGAGGAAGAGCTAGGATTGTGCTCTTGAGAGAGGACAGAAGCTTCTCTAGTGAGGGGTTCAAACTGGTAGCATCTTGTTCAGCAGGGTGTCCACTTGCAGTCAGCTCCTGCTCACATTAGTCCAACAATGAAGACAGTCTCAGACTTTGATGACCTAGGACAGTCTTCCTTGTTAACAGCTTCTGGTGATGATAGTGATGAAGGTAGTAAAATATGTGTTAAGATAATATTTGACCCGAGAGACATTTCAACAAAGTTTCTTTTAGTTGAGTTTGTAGGTAGCTTCTGTCCTTCATGATTTTTGGCATATTTTCATTCTTTGGATTTTTCTCCATGGTGCATTTCTAGTGGCAAAACAATCAAAATCTCAGGCTGCTTTAAGAAATGCATTCTGGCAATTTTGGAATACTCCATGCAACAGCTTAAGCAGTATGAATCTCTCAAAGGTAGGTAGAGACCAAGCAGTCCCTGTTGTGCTTAGGAGCAGTGTCCACGCAGAGCAGTAGAAAATACACGGGGCAAATGAAATGACAGGCAGAAAGGTAGTCCATTTGCTAAATACCACGAGGAATTTGTACAGCCAGGAGTAGAAGTACGTGGAGGCTACAAAAGGTATCTACTGCACAACTCAATGACAGAAAGGGGCATCAGAGCAGGAGGAAAGAAGCAGGTTTCATTACAACAACGTCATAGAATCATTAAGACTGGAAAACACCTCTAAGATCATCCAGGCTAACCGCCTGTGCCTACTAAACCATGTTCCAAAGTGCCACATCTCCATATTTTTTTTAACACCTCGAGGAAAGGAGACTCCGCTACTTCCCTGGGCAGCCTGCTCCAGTGCTTGCTCCATGTTGTCCAGCTCATGTCATACATTACTGCTGAGTGCAACCTCACCTCTGAAAAATTCCTGATGCCTTGCAAGGGAAAGAGCTGTTGAGGAAGAAGGGGTTGCTGGAGACAGGGTTGTGCGTGGGACAGGCTGCAGGGCATAGAAACCATATCTCTGGCCTCTACAGGGCGTGCACTGCAGGACTGGATTCAGTTCTCCTTGACCAGAAAGCAGATTATATGACACAAGCTCCTAAGAGCTGAGAGGAGATTTGAAGATTTACATATGCAAAGAGAAAACAGTAATCCTCCAACTATACCATCAACCACAGCATCTAGAAAATGGAAGTAGAGAAGGAGGTGATGGGGTACTCTTTCCACTGGGAGGCCCAGCATAAGGCAAGATGTTGGTCATGGCTTCTTTATCAAGTACTAGTCCCACTGAAGAAGCACATCTATTTGATCAGGACTCCTGGGAGGTATTTCTTGGGAAAACAATATCCAGCCAACAGGCAGAATTCCATCTTAGGCTTCTGAATGGACCAGTTTGCAAGAAATGCCTGAGGGAGGAAACCAAATGGGTAATTTCCTTTCTAAAGGGTAGTAAGTCCCTCTTACCTGTTGAAGTTCCACATCTGTCGTCCTGATACAAAAGGTAGAGTGGGTCATTGAAAGCCCAAACCAGGCTAATACAGGGCCATCTTCAGGGACAGGCTTCAGCTTTAATAAAGGAAGAGAAGCAGCTTTGAACTCCAGGGGCATTGCCAAAACCAGCCTATGTTTTAATTTATAAGATATAAAACTGAATATCAAATAGATAACAACTTATAACCATGTATAACAGCTTGATGCTGCCCACCAATCTATTTGAAATATCCCTGTTATACATGAGCATGAAGATCTTAGATTTTTCAGGCATACAGTAGGACAGTTGCTCTGCAACATGCAGATTTTCAGTGCAATTTGATAATGTAATTGGACTCAAAAGCTATTGAGGGCTTTTCCTCCTACCCTTAGAAACAAAAAGATCCGTTCCCTTTAGCCAGGTGAACCTGTGAGCTGTTGGCAGGTCCATAAACCATGCAGTTCAATGGGTGCTTGTTTAGTCCTGTAGCCTAAATATCCTCTGATGCTGTCAAAACACAGATGTTTGGAGCTTTGTTGCTCACAATTAGGACTTTTCACGGGTAACATGTGATGCATTATTGACTGCTGGGTTCATGGAAAGGTTTTCATTTTCCAATCCTCTTTAACAGAAGGGTGACCTAAATGGTTTTCTTTAAATCCATTTTGCAGAGTGGTGCTGATGTGGTTTTTCATTCACAACCCATTGATAATTAGGCCAACTGTCGATGAGCATTTCTTATTTATTTTGCCCTTTTTTGCTTGTTTGATCAAGTGTGTTCCTGTGTGTATGAGCTGCTGCATTTCCATTAGTGTTATTTCACAGCCTACTCCTGGCACCTTACAGGTGGTCTTTCCACCATGGAGCACTGTTTGAGAAGCACTGCTTCCACCAACTGTCCTGTCTTCCTGTTGCTTTCAATGGTTGGACATCCCGGAGTTTAACAATGATACTGTCAGCTTTCAGGACTTGCTGATCATTTTAGTGAAAACAGAAGCCTGTAGCAGCCAGAACTGGGAGATGCTGGAGAGACGTGGGAGCAGAAGAGAGGGGTGAATAACCTGGGCATAGAAGAGAGTTGCTGAATGTTTCCAATAAGGAAGTGGTGAACATGTAATTATATAAATACTGAAGAAGATTGGGAAACATAAAATAATCCTGAGTAATTGCTTCCAAACAGCTCTTTAAGGTCCAGGTTAAAGCCTGCTAACAAAGGAACTACTTTGGTACATGTTTTTTGCCTTCATTGATAAGTATCTGTGAATCTCTCTTTTCTAATGTTTGTATGAATCAAATCACAGAATCCTAGAATGTCAGAATGGTTTGGGCTGGAAGGGATCTTAAAGATTATCTATTTCCAGCCCCCTTGCCATGGACAGGGACACCTTCCACTGGATCAGGTTGCTCAAAGCCTCATCCAACTTGGCCTTGAACACCTCCAGGGATGGGGTATCCACACTTCTCTGGGCAACCTGGGCCAGTGCCTCAGCACCCTCACAGGAAAACATTTCTTCTTAAGATCTCATATAAATCTCCCATTTTTCAGCTTAAAACTCTCCCCTCTCATCTTAGCCCTGCACTCCCTGATAAAGAGCCGCTTCCCAGCTTTCCTGTAGGCCCTGTTTAATGATCAAGTGATCACTGCTCAAGAATGTATTTTGGAAGTATGATAGTCTAGAGGCTTTCCACTGATGCTTCCTGCTGCTGTTGATCCTGTTGCCTTCTGTGTCAATGTGATGTCTGAATATTAACTCTCTTGTCACATCTGTCTTCTTGCAGGCCTACATGCTGAAGTCATTCGAAATGAATGGTCTGCCCAAGGCGGTGCCTTTAAGTTTGCCTTATCAAGACTTCAGAAAAGATTTGTCAGACTACTGGGAAAAGCCTAGGGTGTCCCAGCGGATAAAGAAAGTTGATTTCTCAAATGTTGTCTTGACCGCTCCTTGCAAACCTCTGGAACCTTATCTGGAAATTAATGGAAAAGAGGAGGAGGAGGAAGAGGAGGAAGAAGAGGAGGAGGAGGAGGAGGAGGAAGATGAGGTGGAAGAGGAAGGGGATGAGATTGACATGCACAGTGGTTCCAGCAGTGACCTGAGTCAAAAAAGCACAGAGCGCAGCCAGGAGTGTGCAGCATCCACACTCCTGGCTGATGATCAGAAGGGATCCAAGGGTCGAGCATCCACTGCTGACGGGGACCTGGAGCTGGAGGAGGGCTCAAAAACACTAGTGCTGTTTTCACCAGGTGATTTGAAAAAGTCTCCGGTGACCACAGATTTGGCTCCAGAAGTTGATCTGGGCACTCTTGCTGCACTGACACCTCAGACCGAGCGGCCACAGCCTATGGGTAGCCAACTGGATGTATCTGAGCCAGGGACTCTGTCCTCAGTCCTTAAATCTGAACCAAAGCCTCCCATGGCAGTGGCTACAGCTTCCTCCCCCTTTACCAAAGTCGAGCGCACATTTGTTCATATTGCTGAAAAGACCCACTTAAACGTCATGTCTTCCAGCGGGCAGCTGATGAGGCACGAGGAATACTGCCCTCCAGGACAGTTTGAGGAGGTCATCATCGAAGAAGAGCTGGAGGACAACCTGGTGCTGGTAGAGAATGGAAGCATACATTCGGGGCTAGAAGGGGCAGAGACGGAGAGCTGTGCGCTTTCAGCTAATCCCATTGAAGCCTCCTCAGACACAGTGGGGGAGCAGCTGGCCCTTCGTAGTGGCATTCCAAAGCCTCCTGAGGACAAGCCGGAGCTCTCTGACAAAGTGGCACTCTCATTGGATTTGGAAGAGCCTAGGAAGATGGTTACAAAGGAGCCTGACCTTGAAAAGTCAGCATCTGTGGCAGAACACCTTAAGCGAGCAGAGACCCTCCTCGACACACCACAGCAGGGTCCCAGGAGACCTCTGGGCTCCAGGTATCGAAGTCGGATACCCATCTTGTTCTCCGAGGAGGACACTGGCTCAGACCTTTCGACTTCACTCTCGGCCAAAGAGAGGTTTTATAAGAGGGCAAAGCAACCTGACTTGGCTCGCCTAGTGATGGAGAAGAGGCAAAACCGTCTCCTGCGACTGGCCTCAGGAGCCTCCTCCTCAGCATCCTCCAGTGAGGAGAGGCGACGGGCCTCAGAAACACTGTCAGCCACTGGTTCTGAGGAGGACACCCATGACTCCGATGACTCCATCCCAAGGAAGGCAGGGAAGGCTAAATCTGCCCTCCTTGGGAAAGAAGAGAGACCCATAAGCACAAAGAGCAGAATTCCCCGGCCCATCACACCAGTGAAAACACCACTAGAGGCAGCGAAGTCTGAAAGCTCCATGGCCATGGCAGGGCTATGTAGCTCTCCACAGGATGCAGCTGTTGCCTCCAGGTAAGACCACAACGGTGGGCAATACAAAGTGGTGAATTGATTAAGGAGGTACAGCCAAGGCTTTGCTCGCCTCCCACTGCTTTGCCCGCCTCCCACTGCTTTGCCCTTCCCTTGTCTCGAATGTGTGGTCCATCCCTGTTTCCTACAGTCATTTCAGCTCACTGGTGTGTGAAACACCCACCTCTATCTCTTTTGGCTCAGTCTGGCCAAAGGGCTTTGAGCAATCAGCAGGCTCAGCCGTGTCCCTGCAGGGAGGCCTGGCCTGGCTATTTTGATCAGAGCTGCAAGGGCTGCATGGTTGCCAGTTGTGGTTGCCTCAGAAGATGGCCAGCATGCAAAGAGCTGGCCACACATGAGCTTTGACAGGGACCTTGAACAGCATGGGCCACCTCTGCGCAGTCTGAATTCCTTACACATATTTGTGCCTTGATTTTTTTTTGGAGCTACCTGGCTCCCTATCAAATAAGCACAGAGATGGAGTGGAGGTGGACCTTCTTAATTCACCAGTGTTTGGCTTTTCTGCCTGGCCTCAGGGATAGAAGTCCAGCTTCAGGAGCAGAGCTTCTGGACTTCTGGCTGGCTCTGCCACAGTTGCAGCAAAATCTGATCTTTCATAGACAGAGGTAAAAGGAGGTCATCCCTGTGGGACAGCCCTGTTTATATCCCAGCAGTTACCATCAGAGGCCAACTGGTGCAATTCAGCTCATGCTTACATTCCCAGATTGTATCTCCTGCTTTGAAAGGGGTTGCTGCATCCATGCTGTGGATTAAGAGCTCTGGATATGTGCTATGGGCCAAGCCGTTCCTGTGCGTTGCCCCAGAGGGTGCTGGAGGATCAGAGGCAAGCACTTAGAAGCATCGGCAGTTACAGGATGGATGGTGTTCAAAACCGTGTACACCTTGTTCACTGCATAGCTTTTGTCTTCCTGGTACTGGAGAGTCTTTGTAATTGCCCATCAACATCCACGCCAGAAGCCTGGTGCCCCTTGCCATAATTCCCCTTCATTGTCCCTTTTCTTTTCCCCTGCAGGCTTCAGGCACAGAAAACAGCTGGAAGTGTCCCAAACGAGTGCCGAACGGCACAGATACAAAGTCGGCTTCCTTCTTCACCGAGCTCCACTTCTCTTCCTCCACGGGGCAGCTCACGGAGGTCCAGCTGTGCATCCCCTCGAAGCCCTGTCCTCCCTTCAAGAAACCCCAGTGCTTCCCCCAGAAGCCAGCTGCCACCTCGGAAGGAAAGTCCTTCTCCCTGCCGACAGCATAAGCCGGGGACTGCTCTGCAGCGAGTTCCTCCTTCCCCCCGACCTCAGCCCACAGCTCAGGCCCTGGGTCCGACAGGAGATTCCCTGCCCTCTCCTGGTGTGGCCAAAAAACGACAAAGAGGAAAAACCCAGACTCAGAGTCCAGCAACCAAAGGAAAGCAGGTGTCCCTGGAAAGTAAGGCAGCTGCCAGATAATGATCTTCTTCTGCCAGCCCAAAGGACTGGGTAATTTCTGCATATAGTATACACTTGAGATGCTGCAGCACAGCCTTCCATGCTGGACCCACGAGTGTATAGCAGTAGCTGTACTTCAATGCTTCACTCACTCTCACCCTACACCGTCGCGATCTGCTCCCATGGGCCTGAGACCCTCTGAGCCACGGAGCCTTCTTCAAGGGAGACATCCAGCCCGCAGCTCACGCTTGCTAACGCACAGCACCAAGCAGCGACCCAGGCAGCCTGCCTAGTGCCTGACCCTCCTCCCTCCCCAGGCATTCCCTTCTCTCTGTCAGCAATACCGGTCACCAACACCACCCCTGGCTTTGGAAAGAGGAGCAGAGGTGATGAGAACAAGGGCTGCTGGAGTGGAAGGTTCCTGTCCTGCAGGCAGCTCCCTCCTCTCTCCTTGCTGGGAAAATGCCAGCCTTGACCACCACCATCTAACTGAGTGTTGGCTCGCCTCCTGCTACCTGTGTTAGGAAGGGATTGTCACCAGCTCAGCTAAGAGGGATGGATGCATCCTTGTGTGCTGAGATAAGAGCAGAGGCAGGGTGGAGAGGGCTCTTCTCTCCTTTCCAGAGATGCCTCTGCAGGTGGGAATGGGAGACAGGCTGGATGCTCCTGCCTGCTCCAGTACGTCCCACAGAGGAGGCCGTCTGGCGGTTGCTTGGGCATTGGGTATTTAGATAGAAGTAGGGATGCTTGCTAGGAAATCAAGAGCACTTGCTAATTGATGTAGAAGGGAGCACACTGCAGCCACTTCGGTCTCAAATACCAAACTGTGATATGTGGAGACCACATCTCCCAACATGGGTGGTTCCAACCAACCTGAGCATGGTCGGTGCCACAGACCCGTAGTCCACCAAACACAGCTCCATCCTGAAGATGTGAATAGTCACTGGATGCCTTTAGCTTGGGTGCCCCTTGCACCTAAATTCCTTGTGCTTTATTGTCACGCTCTTGGTGTTTGTGAATTTTGGCACCGTTGTTGAAAGTTCCCCTACACGGCAGGGTGGGAAATTATTATCCTGTAGTATATTCAAAAGCTGCTGCTTTGCGAGGAGAGGTAAGCTGGCACATGGCACTTCTACCTGAGAGCAGAGCGGGTTTTGCTGTGGAGGTCGGGTCTGTGTCTTACTCGGTGCTCAGCTCACACATTGAATGAGAACAATGTGAATGTAAAAGCCAGGGCTGTGCTCTTCAAGTAATAGTATCAAAGCAGAAGTTTAGTGCTCAGCTAGAAGTAAATCAACCAACTTTTTAGCCCCTAGATTAATTAGTAAATTTTGAAAGTGAGGACAGATACCTGTCCAAGTTTGATGAAATCTTCAAGTAGTCACAAAATGTTCTGCATCTCACAGGTGGAAACACTCCAGACCCAAATACTTTGGGCTTCACACAGTTGTCATGCCTGAAAAAAGCTTTGCATGAGGCAGAACAAAAATACAGCTGCTCTGTACACCCATTCCCACAGCTGCAACTGCTGCTGTTACATATATCTGCAAATATTATATATAATACAATATTTGCAGACAAAAAGGTTTGGTAGAGGAATCTCGACTGTAATAACCTTGATTCATTTGAACATAGATACAAACAGTCATGATGGTGGCCATTGAGTTCGAGGAATCCTGAAGTTGTTCACATCTTCAGGAACTGTTCTGGAAGTGAGCATGAGAGCCGTGACAGCGTGGCTGGGAGAACAGGATACTCCTTGGACATCTCAACAGGGAAATGTCTAGAAATAGGTGACAGGAATTACCTCCTTATAAGACACTTCCAGTGTTGGCAATGCTAAGAATTTATTTCATCTAGCTTAAAGCGTTTGCTGTTTTCCATTGATGTCTCTTACCCTGGTATAGAGTAAGAAGCACAGCTTCTGGTCTGAAAATGTGCCCTCATCTTTGCAGAGGAGCATTGGAAATTCCAGGGTCAGGTTGTAGTTTGATGGACTGGGCTGATGATGCCACCAAAAAGCAGTGATGCCTCCAAGTTCCAGCTGCTTTGTTGCACTGTCCCACACCCGTATATTAGGGCAGCTATTTGGCATGTCCAGAGGAGAGCAACGAGGCTGGTGAAGGGTCTGGAGCACAGTGGTTATTAGGAGAGGCTGAGGGAACTAAGATTGTTTAGCCTGGAGAAGAGGAGGCTGAGCAGAGAACTCGTTGCTCTGCGCAGCTCCCTGAAAGGAGGCTGTAGCGGGGTGGGTGCTGGTCTCTTCTCCCACATAGCAAGTGATGGGATGAGAAGAAATGGCCTCAAGTTGCAGCAAGGGTAGTTTAGATAGGATATTAGGAAAAACATTTTTACTGAAAGAGTGGTGAAGCACTGGAACAGGCTGCCCAGAGAAATGGTGGAGTCTCTGTCCCTGGAGGTGTTCAGAAACCAGGTAGATGTGATGCTTTGGGATATGGTTTAGTGGGCTTGTTGGTATTGTGTTGATGGTTTGACTTGATGATCTTGGAGATCTTTTCCAACCTTAACGATTCCATGATTTTGTTGACTGGCTGGAAATGCTGATCCAGCATGATACCAAGTGCTCTGGTTTGCTGGTTGAGTTTTCGTCTGGTTCATTTCATCAGTCTGGTTCAGCATTGGTCACACCAAAGAAGTCGGGAAAGGAGAGGACAGAGACTGACTGCTTCTTCTGGTGGCACTATAACTTCATGTCAGTTTGAAGTGTGGGTCAAACTGCAACTTAAATATTCCCTGCATGTTTAGAAACTAGAAAACAGAATAATCCCAAACACAGATTCTTCCCAGAAATGTAAATTATAATGGCTCTCCTATTAATTTGCTGGGGACTGTTAATTTTAGAGTGCTCAGATGGTAAGTCTTTGTCATGGAGCCTTTACCAGATGCTCCATTGAGGTCTTAGATGCTCATGCCAGAAATTACATTGAAAGAGCTTGGCGAGAGGGCTACAGGATTAACAGGGTTAGCAAATGCCTTATCACAGGAGGTCGATAAAGCACAATCAATGTATTTGTTCAAGAGACGGTTTAAAGGAGAGTTTTCCATGGCACTGTTATACCCATGTCAGGAAGGACGCTCCAGGGCAGAGATCTTCCATCTGGCACAGGAAAGTAGAGAAGATGGAGCAGCCGAGAATGGCAGATGAAGACATCAGGCAGGCTTTTAGTTATGAAGCACTTGTCCAGTGAAATCTTTCACAGGAATATGGAGACTTGCAGTTTTATGAGAAACCTAGCTGTCTTCTACAAGGTCTTCCTGCCATGACCCAACCACAAGCAGCAGGCAGGATGCTGGTGACACCAACGTATCATCTCTCTTTGTGGTGCAGTATATTCCCAGTCCTGCCAGACACATGCCAAAGCTGTCACATGTTGGAGAGCCACCAGACAGGTCCCACAGATTTCAGAAAGCCAGTGGAAGGTTCCAAGCTGTCCCTGGCACAGAGGGGAGCAGGAGAGTGCTTCAGCAGCATGGTGTGCCCTGGGTCATTTTGGATGAGGGTGGGCTGTGCCATCAGGTGCTAGAAAGCTGGCTGACTGCAGCGATGATTTCTCCCCAGAGAGCCTGTGCAGGGCTTGCCTGGAGCTGTCACTGAAAGTTTTCTAAAGGTCATTCCTGCAAGACCTGGCTGTCCGAATGTATCCCACAAATTTGGGTCTCTGGACCTGCTTCCTTTCCCAGTGATGCTGTAATCTTGGCTGGATGTCACATGGCCTCTTCCATGCCTTCACTTAAGTTATTGTTCCAGGAGCTTCAGTGCCAGACTCATCCAATCAAGTGGCTATCAAAAATTTGCTTACAAGAGATGGTCCTCAGAGACAGGTTTTGCTACTAGAGCTGGTCACAGGGCACCGCCCAGCCCGAGCATAATTATAAGTCTCTGTTAGTAGCCCATATGCTGCAGGAGGTAATGTCCTAGTCCCTCTCTCAGGTGTCAGCAGAGGGACTTGGGAAAGCACCTGTCATGTGGTGCTACTCTTGATCTCCTCCTTGGCTCTGATTTTCAAAGTTCTGCCCTTCAATTGATCAGTGGTGAGTGTGACGCCAGGGTGTGCCCATCACTGGGTTGCTCAGCACACCCTGGTTGCAGAAGTTCCCATTCCTGTTATGTGTCTCGATGAAGGGATTTTCTGGCAGGCAGGTGGACCAACAGTGATGCTCTGCACTAGTGTTACTGTGAAAACAGTCCTGTGAAAGGGCCAACAACTCCTCTGGGTCCTCTCATCCTCTCAAGGCCTGGGATGTTAGGGAGAAGTTAGGTTAGTTAGAAGTTAGAAGTTATGTTGTTGAGGGATGCCAGACGATCCAGTCTGGCAACGCAGGATGTGGTGGGCTGTCCCATCCCAGAAAGGCAGGAGAGGCAAGACCTTGCAGTTCTTTGCCACGAAACATAGTGTGCAAGCTCTGTCAGGGCTTGAGGACACACAGGGCTGCTCAAACACCGTGACCGGTGTGTGGCTGCATCCTTGCTTCACTGCAAAGAAGAGAAGATTGAAGAGAAGATTGAGTTGACCATAGCAGAGGAAGGAAGAATAAAGAAAACTTTTTGAGGTCAGGGGAGGAGAAAGCAGGCTTCCCAGCACTTTCCCATGTTTGTAGGAATTTCTGGGAACAGCCTGATGTTTCATGGTTCCCCATTGGTGTCTTTGCTGCAGGGTCTGTCCTGGTCGTATGCAGATGGTTGTGGCCACGGGTGTTTTGAGGGGACTCATGGGCCAAGCTGTCACTATGCCTGTGTCTGTGTGGGGGTGGTAGGAACAGATAGGACTTGCTAGGTGCGTATTGGGGTGTCCTGGGGAGGAAGGGGAGGGAGGACCGTAAGTGTCTATGAGACTACCTGGTATAATGAGATAAAGCAAATGCTCTGCTGAGAGTCTTTGCTTTGCTGGGGTCTGTGAAGGTCCTGCCTGCTTTCTTATCTGCCAGCTGAGAAGATGGCACACTGGCTGTTGTCTAGCTAGGAGGTTTTGCAAAGACACAGGGATACGGCAGGGATGTGCCAAGTGACAAATCTGAAGTTTGGACAGTTCTCATAGTTAAGCTGGTGCGAGGAGACATTATGTGAGCAGAGGGAGCCAAAGGACCGATGGTACCAGACTAATGCTTGGAGGGGCTTGAACACATGGATGGAGCTGCTTCACTGATTCATCTGGTTGGCAGCACAAACACTTCTGCTTGTTTTGGTGTTTCAGTAACAGACCTCTCTGAGTCAGTTGTGCTTGGAATCTGTGAGAGGCAGGAGACTGCTTGCCCTTTCTAAGTAAAGAATATTATAAAATATATATTATTATAACCATACAATATTAGTGGTGTCCATTATATATAGTGGCTAAAGGTTGAAAAGGATCCTGCTACCTTCCAAGAAGTGCCCTGATGCTATGTGACTTCTGATGTGTGCAGGACTGACTGCTGTGTGCAGTGGATGTGGATGGAGGAATAGGGTATGACTCTACCAAAGCGCGTGTAAGCTATGAGGCTCTGCTCGCCTGAGCATGAACCAGGAGCAAAACACCCCAGCTTGGATGGTTGGCAGCCATCAACCTTGCCACCAGAGTTGTAGTAACGGCTGGACTGCCACACACCTTTGCGTGGCGTGGATCAGAGGCTGGAGAACCCCTGTCCACATGGCTGCCCTTGACTAATTCAAGCCTCATTCACTAGTGAAACACTTTGATCCAAAGCAAGTTGGTTTGGGGCAAGAAAACCTTTGATGTTTCTCCTTTCCGATACAGAGGCATTTTCTCAATGTAGATCCTCTGTAAGAAGAGGGCTAAGTATCTACTGATAGCCTGACTAGCATCAGTAGCAGCTTGATGATCCCTTAGCACACTTTTTCTTCTCTGGATAGTGTGCTGACCCGTGGCATGACCCCACCACTATTCTGTGTGCACAGACACTGATGCCTGCCCCGCACATCAATCAACTGCAGTTAAATTAACCTTGTGAACACAGTAAAAGTCCTGTTGTGGACGTGAGTTTTGTTTCCAATTAATTTTTTCTCGCTTAACTGAAATGTGCCCATGCTCCAACTAGGCTGGTTTCACAAAGCACATGGGGACCACTAAAGAGTTTGCAACCACCTTTGATTCCATCTGTTTTCCAGCTATTCCAACAGCTGTGCACGAGGGAGAGAGCTTGGGCTCCCGTTCAGTCCCTTTCTTCTTGAGGTGTGTTTGCTCGTACTACTGACATAGGGTGGATGCCCAAGGTCCTCTGCAGAACCCTGGATGCTTCTTTTGCTCTTCTTCAGCCTGTTGCTGTGCTCTGGGGGTCTGGGACCATGCTGATAGCAGCAGCAGAGCCAGCTGACGTTGAGACAGGTTGGCAGCATCTCCGTGAGCACTGGGGTTTCTATCTTTGCAAGGCAGAGAACGGCCTTGGTTGCAGGCTGTGGTGAGTCGTGATGCTGAGCACAGCCAGGATGCCATGAAATGACAGCGATTTGTACTCCATAACTCTCCTGTCCCCTCATTCCTAAGGTACCTCCTCTAGCAAATCTTGTCTTCAAAGTCACTGCGTAATCCCTGCAGGTCAGTTCCTCCCTGGCTGGGGGCTTGAAGCAAAACTTGAGGAAGACTTGGCCACCAGCCTATGCAGCAGATGCTGCACCATGCAGGCTGGTGCTCTGGGTTATAAGAAGGAATATTTTCCCTTGTATTTCTGGAGCTGCACACACATCTGGAAGGCAGGTTGGACTTATGTATTGATGTCCTCTGTGCTGAAAGGAGGAAGGGAGCTACCACAGCAAATCCAGTTGTTGGTTACTAGTAGGGACCAAGGTGAGAACTCCTCCTGTTCTTAGTTCTAAACCAGAGCGGGCTGCAGGGGTGAGATCTCAGCTTTGGTGGGGGTGCTGCTGGGCTGGTATCAGCATGGGGCACGCCAGTAGCTGCTCTGCCTCTGGTGTGCTTTGTATTTCCTCTGCCCTGGGTGTAGGGAGGTCTGACACAGGGTCGCTGAAGGAGGCAGGGGCTGACATTTACTCAGCACTTGGATAAGACAGAGGCTCCTGGACCATCACCTGTGGATGGTGTGATGAGCTCTGCAGGACATGGGGGTTTATGTGAGGAGTCCAGGCGTAACAGTGAAAACCAGTATCAGCATCACTGCTGTGCTATGGGACCTGGGCTGCTTCTTCTCTGGACAGGAATTGAAGCTGGGAACACAGATAATTTTGTATATCTCCTTTTAACACGATAGCATGTGACTCTACACTCAGACATTTTATCTGACACACCAACACTGTTTTCCTTCGCCTCTGGCACAGTCTGACAGTCTTTTGGCCTGGAGGCAGGACTTCCGCTCCTCGGAAATGCGACCGGGTCCCAAGGCTAAATCTCTCTACATATCTTCTTTGCATTCTTTAGGAAAGCAGCTGGAGAATGTTTACACACTGCAAACAGAATGTACAATTTCGACCGAGGAACCACAGTCCGGTTCAACTGCATGGCAACTTTCTTGGCCATAAAATCTGGCATGCATCACAGAAGCCCTGTCTGTGTACAGATCCACCTGGCATTTGTCATAACTACAGGTCACATCTTGAAAAAAATAAATGATGATGCCATTTCTTGTTCATATCAGACACAGTTGTCATTAGGTTTGTTATTATAAGGGGATTCTTGATCATGCCATTAAAAGCCAGTCTACCTTTTCATTGGTGTCTTCTCCCATTTATTGGTGTTGCCACATGTGAAGCAGAAATGCCACCTCAACTGCTGGCAAGAAATACCACCTGACCTTGGCGATGATTGTGCTTGGGTTTCATTCCAGCTGTGTGGCAGCTGTGGCCCCCAATCTTCCCATTCTTCCTTTGAAGCCTCCTGCAGAGTTGTGTCCCAGGTTCCCATAAACACCCCCCCACACACAGGGTCCATTATCTTTTCCTGCATCATAACAACTCATTTGGCTGTGACCAACCCCAAAACACATACTGGTATGGACCAGGAACATGCCCTTGTTTCAACATTATTACTATGATTATTAGTGTGGTCATTAGTTACAAAAAAAGCTCAAAGACAAAGAAAATAACACATTGACTACACCTCCCTGGAGGTGTTCAAGTCCAGGTTGGATGGGAGTTTGAGCAACCTGATCTGGTGGAAGGTGTCAGTGGGGCTGGAACTGGATGTGCTTTAAGGTCCCTTCCAACCCAAACCATTCCATAATTCTGTGATTTAAAATAACAGGCTAAAGTAGTCCTAAACCTTGTGGTATAATGTTATCCGACTCATAGAATAATTCTGGCTGGGAGAGACCTCAGGAGGTCTGTAGTCCAGGCTGCTGCTCGGAGCAGGGTCATCGCTGGGCTCGCACTGGGTTGCTCAATAGACCGCGGGGAGGCTGCAAATGTGACCCCCGGCCTCTGAGACTGGGGTGGAGGTGCAGAGCACAACAGTGGCTGAGGAGTTCATCCTACAATGAGACCAAACAAGCCAAGCCACTGTCCTGCAGTCTTTCCCAAAGGAGAAAGTCCCCTCTTTTCCTCTGGGAGGTGCTGGCTGAAATGGAGTCATCACTGCAAATCCAGCCGTGGCATCACAATGAATCCTGCAAATGCATTGACCAACAAGGCCCAGGCAAGTTTGTCTGTGGTGTAAAGAGGCCACCAAGCTCTAATTACAGCAACAAATGGAAAAAAAAACAAAAAAGCAGAAAACAAAAGAAGCCCAGCTTCATGAGGTGCAGATCAAAGAAACAACTCTCCATGCAGGTAAGGCTGATGACAGGAGGGAGTCCAGCAAGAACTGGGGTCTGCAGAGTTGGTGACCTAAAAGAGCTGGTGACCTACAAGAGCTGGTGAGCACTCCTGCAATGGATGAACTGGGCAACTGGGCATGGTGCAGGCAGCTGAAAACCTTCCCTGCACATCCTCCACTGCTGCAATCCCAGCAACTACTTTAGAGGACACCCTGTGAGCAGGGGGACATGGAGCTGGTGAGGGCAGGAAGAACGTTTTGGAACAGCCAGCAGTGCTGAGGAAGGGCCACACCACATTTGCACTGAAGAGCTCCCTACAGCCAAGCTTTCTGACATATTCTCCATGCCACGTGCAGGACAGGTAGACAGGCGGGGGATGCAAAGTTTTAATGCACGGCTCAGAAGACAGTTCAAAACAGACATGAATTAAGGAAATTCAGAAATGTATGTACTGAAATGAAATGATAAAAAGACATGAACTGTATGTCAGTAATAACATACTTCAAATTGTATGACATTACTCTCAGCAGTTACGCATATGACAATACAATCTGTCTGCAAGCATATAAAATTACCTGAAAATAAAATTGTTGGAATTTTAATCCAGAGCAGAGATGTAAATTAAAAGCTGTCAATAAGCATTCACTTTGAAACAACACATCTAATAGGAGCCACAAAAACTGCATCCTCAAACAAGGAACAGGTTGGAGGCAAGAAGACCATCTAGAAAAATAGTACTAGATAAATGTCCGGTTCTTATATCCTGTCCCAGTCTTCTTGCTAGCGTTGGAGATGGAGTATTGTGTGAGTGTCTTATTGAAGCACAAGTCAGTTCCTGTATTGCTGAAAGTGCAAAGTGCAGAGGATCCCTACCTAAACACAGGGCAGAAAAATCAAAACTGAAATCTCAGTTATGTGAGGCAGTAGCTAAGAGGTGCTTAGATTTACATGAGAGTTCATAGAATCATAGAATGTTTGGAGTTGGAAGGGACCCATAAGGATCATCAAGTCCAACTCCTGCCCCTGCATAGGACACCCCAACATTCACACCGTGTGTCTGAGGGCATTGTCCAAATGCTTCTGGAATATTGTCAGGCTTGGCGCTGGGACTGCTTCCCTGGGAAGACTGTTCTAGTGCTCCCCCACCCTCTGAGTGAAGAACATTTTCCTAATATCCAGCATAACCCTCCCCTGGCACATCTTCCTGCCATTCCCTCAGATCGTATCATCGGTCACCAGAGAGAACAGATGAACGCCTGCACCATGGTCCAACATGCTCCCAGCTCATCACCTCGTCATGTGGCTCCATGAACCAGTGGGTATCTGCCTTGAGTTCTTAAAGGAGTCATTTGGGCTTGCCCTTCCCTCAGTAAATCCCAGCCAATTAATTTGGGCTGAATCTCTGCCTGGCTGTTATAGTTTTCCAACAGCACTGGCGAGATAGAATCATAGACTTATAGAATCTTGAGACTGGAAAAGACCCCTAAGATCATCCAGTCCAACTCTCAGACCAATACCATCGTTCCTACTAAGCCATTTCACAAAGTGCCACACCTACACATTTTTTGAACCCCTCCAGGGATGGAGACTCCACCCCTTCCCTGGACAGCCTCTTCCAGTGCTTCACCACTTCTTCAGTAAAGAATTTTTTTCTAACAACCAATCTAAGCATTCAAAAATATGGGAGATGAAAATATAAAGAAATTAGTTTCATAAGATGATGACGGGAAGGGGCATGAGACAGGTTTGTGGGCTCTGGTGAGGGTGCAGACAGGATACAAGCGTTGGCTCTAGACCCACAACAACTCATGGCAGAAGATGTAGGAGCACTCACATGGTTTCACATTAAAGCAGAATCAATGTCCACATTTCTGACAGGCAAGAAAAGAAGCTTTTGACAAGAATCTGTTTGCTTACAGAATAGTTGTTATTTTTCTTTTTGACTGAATAAAACATCTGCATACAAAACAACTGCAAATAATGAAAAGTTTAAGAGTTTTGTTAATGCAGAACCAAGTCAGAATGACACAAGTCACTTTCTTCTGACACCAAATAAGGACCTTCAGAAGCCCCAGGACTTCTTTCTTGGCCTCTCCTCTGCTTTCTCCAACTGAGGTACAAAACGTGGTGATGATCCAAGGGCTGGAGCACCTCCCATCTAAGGACAGGCTGAGAGAGTTGGGATTGTTCAGCCTAGAGAAGAGAAGGCTCTGGGGAGACCTTAGAGCTGCCTACAGGAAAGGGCTACAGGAAAGCTGGGGAGGGGCTCTTTATCAGGGAGTGCAGGGATAGGATGATATGATTCTATGACTAGTGACCAAGTTATTTAATAATCTTCCCTCTCAACAAGTAGTTAACATCTCAACAAGAAGAAGAAAGATTGCAGAAGAAAATTGTGCAGGTGTGAAGTAAAATTAAACTCTTCTTCCTAGCTTTATACATGAGAACAGCAGTAGAAGAGTCCTGCTTTCACCACTGCCAGACAAGTCCAAGCTGTTTGAGTCAGCTCCTGAGTCTAATTAACCAAGTTAGCATAGTCAGCCACAGCATTTGCATGTGTGTTGGTCATTAACTAAACCTGGTGACTGGTTAAACAAACATATTTGGGTTTGAGAAATACAGCAACCAACAGATGTACACGTTAAGCAATTGCAGAACAGACATCAGAGCCCCAGGAGTTGCGAAGCAATGACCTATAACGTTGTTTCTGACAATGAGGCTGGAGCTGCTTTGCAGTTTAAATATGCAACAGCATGTCAATGAGAGTTTCTGTTCCACACTCTTAGAAGACCAGTGGTGAAGAAAAATAGTTTGTCCTGCAGTTCAGCTTCTGCTTAAACTGTAACCCTGAAGGTACAGTGCTGTCAGATGCCCCCACTTCACTTCTGTATGCTCAACCCAGGATGAGCATTGGAATGGTTCATAGCAAAGACTAGGGTAGCATGTTTGTTAAACAA
This sequence comes from Phaenicophaeus curvirostris, assembly GCF_032191515.1. Classification (NCBI taxonomy): domain Eukaryota; kingdom Metazoa; phylum Chordata; class Aves; order Cuculiformes; family Cuculidae; genus Phaenicophaeus; species Phaenicophaeus curvirostris. The sequence goes on along the minus strand of NC_091393.1, from coordinate 106,764,338 downwards.
GGACCGCCAGGAATGCTGTTGAAAAAAAGCAATGATCTCGTAAGGTCACATCATGGCATCCTTTGCCTTGTAAGCATGAGCCCATGGTATTATCCTGCTCAGTGAGCTTTGCATCCTTGCAGCCTTTAATATCTGGGTAACACTCAGCTTAGGCATTCAGCCACTGCAGGAGGCACTATGAAAAGCTTTTTGGACCTCCTCATCTCTACCTGCTGTACTACAGCCCTTTCTTGCTAGCCCTCTGCTGCAAGGAGTGGGGCCGGCGGCCGAGGCAGTGCAGACAGGCAGTGCCCAGCAGCTGGAAACACTTCATCTGTGCCAGTCCTCTTGATGTGCCTGCACTGAATGCCAAACATCACTACTTTCTAGGTGATCGGCCAAAGCAGAGCTACTTTGAAGCAGAGCATGTCATGGGAAACCACCCCCCGAAGCAGGCAGTGGAAGAACCATGGCACAAGGCCTGTGCAGTGGTGGCAGTACCTGTGTCCCTGGTACAGGCTGCACACTCGCTGCTTTGGCTGTCACATCAGTCCCCAGAGCACAACAGCTCATGGCTGTGATTGTGCAGGAGTAAGTCACGGCCCTTGTACGGCAAAGGCAGCCTCTGTGTACCAGCACTGCAACTCAGATCACCTTGTGTGTGTCCTGGGAAACCACCTTCCCAGGTGGAGAAAAGGACTTTGTGCAGAAACATTTTCAATTCTTCCATCCTTTGGAGCACATGGGTGAGCAGGAGACCCTCACAGTAGACAGAGTTTGTGGCAGCACCTGAAATGCTGCACGGCATCATAGAATCATAGAATGACTTGGGTTGGAAGGGACATCAAAGCACATCCAGTTCCAACCCCCTGCCACGTGCAGGGACACCTTCCACTCCATCAGGTTGTTTGAAGCCTCATCCAACCTGGCCTTGAACTCCTCCAGGGATGGGGCAGCCACAGCTTCTCTAGGCAACGTGTGCCAATGCCTCACCACCCTCACAGGAAAGCATTTCTTGCTAAGATCTCATCTAAATCTCCCCTTTTCCAGCTTAAAACCATTCTGCTTCATCCTATCCCTGCACTCCCTGATTAAGAGCCCGTCCCCAGCTTTCCTGTAGTCCCTTTCAGTACTGGAAGGCTGCTCTAAGGTTTCCCCCAAGCCTTCTCTTCTCCAAACTGAACAAACCCAACTATCTCAGTCTAACCTCGTATAGGAGACGCTCCAGCCCTCAGATCGTCACTGTGGTCTCCTCTGGACTCACTCTAGCAGGTGCCCACACTAGAACAGTATCCCCACATTAGAACTGACAGCACATTCACAGCACCCTTCTCACAGCCTCATTTCCTAATGTAGATCTCCCCCTCAAAAGCCACAACAGGAGGAAAGGACTCTATAAAGAGAAGGCGCCTTGTGCTAGGTCCATTTAAAATGAATGTGTTGTGTACACACAGGATAATTTCCTTGGCTCTACCCCTAATGGAGAGTTTCACTGCAGCTTTTGACAACTTTTCAGCAAAGTCTCAAAGTCCAACAAAGTGGTTGTATGAAAAGCCACAGGAAGCTGAGCTCTGAGGACAGAGATCATTTTTCACGCTCATGTTGCTGCTCCTTGGTACATAGCTGCTCTGAATGAGCAAACTCTATAGAAAAGATGAAATTTGAGGATATCTTGCTGGAAATTGGTGGGTTTGGCAGGTTCCAGATCTTGATTTTGTTTATCCTCTGCCTCCCAAGAATCAACCTTCCTATGCATTTCCTGCTGCACAATTTTCTTGCTGCTACCCCCTCTCATCACTGTGCAATTCCACACCAAGAGGCATTTGTGAACCTCACGATGGAGGAAATTCTGCTCATCAGCATCCCCCGGGAGCCCGATGGCACTTTCAAGTCCTGTGAGATGTTCTCACAGCCTCAGTTCCACCTGCTGCTCAACTCCTCTCTGCAACCAGAAAATGACTCCATCACCCAGCACTGCCAGCACGGATGGGTCTATGACCACTCGCAGTTCACCTCCACCATCGCCACCCAGGTAACACCTGGCCTGTGATCTAGCCAAAACTAAAATTAGTTCTGTGTTTTGAGGAGCAGATGAGATGGGTTCGCTGGGTGCACAGAATCAGAAGGGAATCTTTACCTCTTGACCAGTGGAAATTACTTGTTTAGAGGTTTCCTGGGATGGGGAAGCTCTCTGAAGCTTAGAGTTGTAAGCCAGCTTTTTTTTTGAAGAAGAAGAGGTAGTAGTAGTATCATCACCATCATCATCTTGCTAAGATTGATAGTTAGAAGCCATCATTTCTTGTTATAAGCACCTTAATTTCTCCAGGTCATTGAGAAATAGGGAGGCAGGAAGACAAACATATAGGATTTTATCTGCTTGGACACACGGCATTTGCACAAGCTTGCACCCTGACAGGATTTCATATGAGACCATGATTTGCTTTCTTGATTTTCCAAACACTTTATAATCTCAATTCCCTTGGCCACCCCTCCTCACTGATGTCCAGCTTCCTCCTTTTCTCCCCAAGATCATGCTGCTTCTCTTTTCTTACTACCAGTATCTTGCTCTCAAGCCAAATGTGCTCTCCATGGGCCTCCCGCTGAGATGCAGCGTGCTGGCCAGCCATAACCTTGAACATGCTCTAGGTCCCTACCCATCAAACATTAACTCTCCACCTTCTGAAAAACTTTGCCATGACTAACAGTGGTACCTCTGGGTCTAATTAACCTCTGGGTGTTAATGCTTTACCTTCCTTGAAAAGCAGCCCAGATCACAGGAGCTCTTATGGAAAGAGATAGCTTGGTGAGACGAAAGAGGGCTCGGTTGTATTGGAAATGATAGCACTGTCTCAGTGTGAGCAGGGCCAAGCCTTAACCTAAAGCTGGTGCCTCCTCCATACCACCCATCTCTTGACAGAATTATTAAGGTTTGAAAGACGTGTGAGATCAACCAGTCCAACCATCATACAACAACACCAAGCCTACTAAAATACGTCCTGAAGTGCCACATTCACATGCTTTTTGAACACCTTCAGGGTTGGAGACTCCACCACTTTCCTGGACAGCCTCTTCCAATGCTTCACCACTCTTTCAGTGAAAATATTTTTCCTAATATCCAGTCTAAACCTCCCCTAGTCCAACTCAAGACCATTCCCTCTCATCCTATCACTTGTTACTTGGGAGAAGAGACCAGCAGCTGCCTCGCTACAACCTCCTTTCAGGTAGTTGTAGAGGGTGATGAGGTCTTCCCTCATCCTCCTCTTCTCCAGACTAAACAATACCAGTTCCCACAGCTGCTCCTTATAGCCCGTGTGCTCCAGACCCTTCTCCAGCTCTGCTGCCCTTCTCTGGACATGCTCCAGCAACTTGATGTCCTTCTTGTAGTGAGAGGCCCGAAACTGAACATAGGATTCAATGTAGGATTCATACTGGTAAATGATCCCTTCCCTGCTCCTGCTGGCCACACCTTTGCTGATCCAAGCCAGGATGCTGTCAGCCTTCTTGGCCACCTGGGCACACTGCTGGCTCATGTTCAGCCACTGTTAACCTGCACCTCCAGGTCCTTTTCCAGCAGGCAACATTCCAGCCATGCTTCCCCAAGCCTGTAGCATTGTGGGGGGTTGTTGTGACCCAAGAGCAGGACCTGACACTTGGCCTTGTTAAACCTCATACAATTTACCCGCTCTTATCGACCCAGCCTGTTCTTTTGGGAGGCATGGAGGTGAGGACCAGATGTGCATCCAGTCTGTACCTGATTTCTACACTGCTTCAGGGAGAAAGCTGTAAAGCACCCTTGGGGGAAGCAGGGGAGGTACTCTGCAGTACAGATGCTGAGCATGGAGCCTGAGGATGCTGCACCCACACTGCAGTGGCCTCAGGACATGTTCAAGGGGCAAGGGCTTTCTCTGGAGTCTTTTGCTTTTGCTCTAAGAAAGGTTGTTCGAGGTCTGGCTGGCCTTGTCAGAGAGGCTGCAAGGCTGGGTTGATGATTAAATCAGGTTCTGCTGAGTTTGTGCATATAGAAAATAAACTCTGCAGCTTAGTCACAGCATTCTGTAATGATTAGCGACATTTGCACCTCCATGAAAGTAAAATAGTGCTCATTAACTTAATTAGGAAGAATGCCTCAACCAGCTCCCCCGTAAGAAATCAGTAAGCTAGCATCAAGCACCAGGACATGGTCTGACTCCTTTTCTCCCTGCATGGACAACTTCAAAGGTCAAGGTAACAATAACTGGGTATCAACATGACATTCCCTAATGGAAGCTGAGGTACATCTTACAGCTCATTGCAGTGTGGTACCCTGCAAACGCCCACCCTGGAAGCCCAAGGGGCACCACAGAGGGAGCTGGTGGAGACATGGACCTGGGCAGGTTTGGAACAGCTATCACAGGGGTCCAGAGAGGAAAAAGGGGTTGTCTTCATGAGGAGTGGTGCCCAGGAATGCTTTCTGATGCCCAACAAGTGCCTACAGGGAGGCTGTCACAGTGGGGAAAGATAAATGGGAGCTCTCTGAGTTTTGCAAGATGCAACTTTACATTTTTTTTGACTCTGGCATTGTGTGCAGTTTAGTGCAGGATTCTAACCCCTCAATCAGATTCAGGCAATATAAATTGGAAGACATCATGGCTGACAAAGAGTGGAAAGGGTGTGAAAAGGCAACAGAGACTGAACTGGGCAATAAGTGTCATTTTGGCCTTGTGTTTCAGTGGGACCTTGTGTGCGAGCAGCGCGGACTGAACCAGGCGACTGCAACCTTCTTTTTCATTGGTGTTACGATGGGGGCTGTGATATTCGGATACCTTTCGGACAGGTTTGACCCCTTTCAAGCTGTTCCTCCAGGGCTTCAGTTTCATGACAAGAATTCACAAACCTGTGACCAGCCAGAGGCAATCAGAGGGAAATGCGATCACAAAGGGAGAATCCAACCTCTCACCTGAAAAAGTGTTAAATTCATATGGGGAAGCAATGCAGGAGCTAAATGTTTCATTGATCAGCCAGTTAGCAGCCACCATAGAATCATAGAATCATTAAGGTTGGAAAAGACCTCTGAGATCAGCCAGTCCAACCATCAGCCCAACATCACTGTGCCTACTAAACCATGTCCCAAAGTGCCACACCCACACACTTTTTCAACATCTCTGGGGATTGGAACCTGTCAGGCTTCAAAGGTCCCTTCTAGCCCAAACCATTCTATGATATTATGATTCTATGATTTAAAACAGAGGCCTCTGAGCTGACCAAAGCTGCTCCAGAGCAAGCCTTTGGGGATATAACAGACAGCTAAAGGCAAACCTCCACCCAGCAATGAGCTGATGTCCCACTATCAAGCTCCTTTTGCTATAGTAGAGATGACGTCACACTTCTTTCTGCTCACAGAAATGCGGAGATTTAATCCTTAGTGCCTCAAGATGAAAACCATCTGGTCTTGGCATTTTGCTACAGTTCAGTTTCATTTTGCTCTAAGCCTTTAGAGACATACAGATTTGAAAACTTCTCTACTGACAAATTTTACCCTAGTAAACTCTACAGCTGTGAAAATATATATGCAAATATATCTAGATAGATAGTTTCTGTTATTGTCTGCTCTTTCCCAAACACTCCTTTTGTATCTTGTTCTTGTACTGATTTGGCTGTATGATGCTTTGGCAGACTTCCAGATTGGGGTATCTATGAAAATGTCTTTTTTAATAACTTGTGCACTTGTGCAGTTTGCTCCTTTTATCACATTTTCTACATTTCATCTTTCAGAGCTTGTGCTTTTCTGCCTCTCTATTTGAAGACAGTTTTAACAGCATTATTTCCAGCAGCCTCCCTGTAGGCTTGCCTTTCAATTCTGCCAGCTCGCCTCTGGTTTCCCTAGCAGGTGGCGTGCATTCACTGAGAGAGTCTTAGTAATGGGTCCATAAATAGCTGCCTTGAGCCCTGCAGGGAATCTGAAGGCTTTATATCCTTCTTGCTCTATTTTCAAGAAAAATCTTCATTTAAAAATTGTATCTTCTTTCTTAGGCAGTTAAACTCTACTGGAAACCAGCTCCAGCTCTGGTGTGTTTGTGGGTGATTCCTGCTCCAACCCAAGTGCATGACAATGACTTTTGCAAACAGGCCCTGCTTAAATTTCAAAGTAGATCCGGCAAACTGCCCGTGCCCAAGCCACAGGGTTTTTTTTCCTCCAGTAGATTTGTTAACTAGCTGCTGCATTAACAGTCAAACATTGGACTAGATGGTCTTATAGGTCTTTCCCAGCCTTAAAGATTCTATGATTCTATGATTGATGAAGTAATTTATGATAGTTTTTAGAATGTTATTGTGGCGTTATATCCCAGCACATCACTTTTTCCCCTGGAACAATCATTCTTACCACTATTATCCTCAGGTAGCCGCTAAGAGAGCCTTAATGCCAGAATGAGACCAAGATTTCAGTCCCTATACACTGAACATTACCTCTTGACATGGTTAATTTGCTACTCCAGTTGGAACATAAGCTTTCATGACACGTAGTGCAGATGTTCATCAGAAGACTGATGCCTTGTGCTCCACTTTGATGTTTAGACTTTCGTAGGTTGTGTAGAAATATATACACACACATTTCTCTGTATGTATGTTTATACATGTGCATTTCTGTGTATGTGATCTTCTGTCTTTCTCCACACTCTGCACCAGGCATGAGATCATAGAATCATAGAATCACCAGGTTGGAAAAGACCCACTGGATCATCGCGTACAACCATTCCTATCAAATACTAAACCATGAGATGGTCCTATAACTTCCAGAACCCTTGGGTAACAGAGTCCTAGCAGATTCCTCACAGACCCCTTAGGGCATCAGGGCTCTTTGCCATTATGGGCTGACAACTGTAATCCTTTTATTTTCCTTTGGGATCTTTGCTTTCCTTCCAAGAATCAAGGTGAAAGTGTCACGGTTCTCTCTCCCCTTTGAGAGAGGTGGCAGTGGCTGGTCCTGAGTGAGCCACGGGAGGAGGACGTGCGGAGTCAGGCATAGGGACAACCAATGGAGGGAGCAGGGTGTGCCAGAAGCCTGGGATTTCAAGCTGCCAACACGGCTTTTGATGGTGGTGTGGAACAGGGGAGCTCAATATACTGTTTTGATCAGTGCTGCTCTTTCCATTGGAGAGCCCCGGGCCCAAGGCTCATGAGACAGGATGGCCCTATGAATGGAATTGCATCACTGTGGCACTGGCTATATCCAGAGCTATTTCCTCCTCCCAGGGGCATTCCATCTTGCATTCTTTGCAGAACAGGCAATATTTTCGTTTTCCTTCTCAAGTCTGTGGTTTGCCCCATTTCAAACCCTACTCCTGGAACAGGTTTCCAGCTGCTGCAACCCAGCTTGTGCTCCTGGCAGGTTCGGACGAAAAGCCATGCTCCTGCTCTCACTTCTGTGCTCTGTCATATTCGGGATGCTAAGCGCCGCCTCTGTCTCCTACACCATGATGGCCATCACACGGACCCTCACCGGGGTGGCCCTGAGTGGCGTCTCCCTTATTGTATTGCCTTTGGGTAAGTACGTGGGGGTTTGTGGATACCTAGTTGTACTGGGGGACTTTTGATAGGCAGTGAGTAGGTAGTGACTTGTCTAACAGGCAAGGCAGAACTAGTAGGAATGGGAGTTCTGAACTTGTTATGCACACAGTTCCACCGCAGGCAGCCAAAGAGCATCCCTTTTGGGAGGATTCAAGCATTACAATTTCCTATTAGTCTAATTAATGCTTCAAAATATAACAACCACTTACTAGAACTTCTGTTGCAACATCAAGGTCTGGTTGGATAGGACTCTGAGCAACCTGATCCAGTTGAAGGTGTCCTTACTTATTGCACGAGGGAGTTGGATTAGATGACCTTTAAAGGTCCCTTCCAACCCAAACTATTCTATGATTCTAGTAACACTCGCAATCCGTGCTAACCAACTCCCATTAAGGGCCATCAGTAGAAAAATAAAAGCCAGAGACCAAAGTATCTGTTCCTTTCCTCTGATACTCAGCTCAATATCTCAAGTTCTCCTTCATACATGCTGTTAAGAAAATTCACCAGTGTTGCCTTGTCCCTGGCAGGAGAAGGAGGGTGTATCATTCACGGAGTATTTCTACCTCCCCAGTCTTAAGTTTTCTCACAGTTTTCTTAAATTCCTAATCTGTATTTTTAGAAAGAAAGGAGGGGAAGAACCACCCCCCAAAAAAATATACAGAGCTGGGCAAAATGGAAGATGAAGAATTTAGGTAATTATGTAATAAAAATAAGCTTCAAAGCTCAGGGTACCCAACAGAGCACTGGATGATTGTGTAAATATAGTTGGGATGTCCTAGGCAAGACTCATTGTACCCAAGAGCAAGTTAAGAGGGCAGATTTGCAGGATTTTTGCCAATATAACCAAATTGACCTAAAATGGCCTCAGTACTGAAAAAGCCCACACAAGCAAGGAGACCATCACCTGTTCTGGCTTCACATGTACAGTAGTGTCTACTCCAGACAGATTCTACATGAATGATAATTCATCTTAATATATTTCTTTAATCAGGAATAACAAGTGGGCAGAGAAATGGGAAACTGTGCAGGCAAGATGGTTAGGGAAAAAAAATAATCTGACCATTTGAATTCTATTGAATACAAGAAAAGCACAGCACAGGAAGGACATGGATCTGTTGCAGTGAGCCCAGAGGAGGCCTGGCAGATAATCCAAGAGCTGGAGTACCTCCCATCAAAGGACAGCCTGAGAAAGTTGGGTTTGTTCAGCTTGGAGAAGAGAAGGCTTGGGGGAGACCTTAGAGCAGCCTTCCAGTACTGAAAGGGACTACAGGAAAGCTGGAGAGGGACTCTTTACCAGGGAGTGCAGGAATAGGATGAAGCAGAATGGTTTTAAGCTGGAAAAGGGGAGACCTAGATGAGATCTTAGGAAGAAATGTTTTCCTGTGAGGGTGGTAAGGCACTGGCACAGGTTGCCCAGAGAAGTCATGGATGCCCCATTCCTGGAGGAGTTCAAGGCCAGGTTGGATGAGGCTTTGAGCAACATTATCCACTGGACGATGTCTCTGCCCATGGGAGGGGGGTTGAAATTGGATGGGCTTTGATGTTCCTTCCAACTCAAACCATTCTACGAAAAAAAAAAAAAGGCATAACCTAAGTTGGTTTTAGCTCTGTTTCTTACTGTGTGTCCAGTATTTCTTCATTTAAAGCTTTATTTTAGTTACTTACAGCTTTGCAAGAGATTAAGCATTGTGGATGAACATTCTGAATGTGCCAAATGTCAGCCAAATGGTGGAACCTTCCTGGGGAAGAAGACAAGAGATGTTACCTTGCTTTGTCCTTTCTTAGAAAGGCCTGCAGATCCCTTCCTGGAGGAGTCCTGTGTCCCCCAGCTGAACGTTGCCTCCCTTTTGCAGGGATGGAATGGGTGGACATACAGCACCGCACCTTCTCTGGGATCCTGGCTAGCATCTTCTGGAGCATTGGGAACATGCTGCTGGCCACAGTAGCGTACCTGGTGCGGGAATGGCACTGGCTATTAGTAGCTGTAACAGGACCTTGTCTTCTGAGCATGGTCTGCCTGTGGTGAGTGCAGTGACGTCCAGCCTGATGGCTGGTGGGGAGAAAGGGGGCTGCACCTCAAATCCTGTGTTCAGTTTTGGCACCTTCACTACAAGAAGGACATTGAGGGGCTGGAGCACATCCAGAGAAGGGCAACGGAGCTTGGGAAGGGATTGGAGAATAAGTCTTATGAGGAGCATCTGAGGGAACTGGGGTTGCTTAGTCTGAAGAAGAGGAGGCTGAGGAGAGACCTCATCACTCGCTACAACTGCCTAAAAGGAGGTTGTGGTAAGGTAGGTGCTGGTCTCTGCTCCCAAGTAACAAGGAATAGGATGAGAGGAAATGGCCCCAAGTTGTGCCAGGGGAGGTTTAGATTGTATATTAAGAAAAATTTCTTCACTGCAAGGGTTCTCAGGCACTGGAATAGCTGGGCAAAGAAGTGGCTGAGTCATCATCCCTGGAGGATTTAAAAGATGGGTAGACAAGGTGCCCAGGGATATGGTTTAGTAGTGGAAAGGTACAGTTGGACTTGGTGATCTCAAAGGTCTTTTCCAACCAAACTACTCTATGATTTGCCTCCTCTTCTCTGTGAGCATGGCAAATGTTGCAATGCTTTCACAAAGATTGGCTCTATCAACCCAAAGAGAAGCAGGACTTGTCTGTGTCCTGCACATCCAGGCATGGCAGCTTTTGAAAACTGGAGCGGCCTAGGATTTGTCTCTCCTCACCTCCAGCAAGGCCAAGAGCCAAGGTCACACCATGGCTTTGGAGACAAGGAGGAGGCAGGATGGGGCTGATGCTAGACATTTAGAGGACAGGTTACAGCACAAAAGAGTAGGATTTGGTGCTGCAAGCACTGTCAGATGTGGCTTAGAGCAAGAAAAGAGATCCCAATAAAGGCAGGCAGGACCAAGCCAGATTCCTGGCTTTAATCCCTGCTAGACTCAGGATAAGCAATGTTATCCTCAGTCCATAACTGGGGACTATACCTTTGGCAACAATTTATCAGTATAAGCCAATGACATCTGCAGCTGCACTTATCTCTACGTGTCCCATGGCCTTTTTTATCTGTGTAATCATCCTGATGGGTCAAACAGATCCACTTTCTGTGGGCTATTTCCCTCCTGTAGTGTTATTTGAAAAACACCTGACACCTCTTAAGCCTTAACATGGGAGATGGTTAATTTAATCAAAGAAATTAATCTTCCTTCTTCTTTTTTCACATAGTAATGCAGATTAGTATACAGGATCCACTCACTGACACTGTGGCTGTAATGTGAATTGTCTTGGATCGACTTGTTCCATGATCCAAAACAGTTCATTGAATAAGAAGTTCCATTTCCTGGCTGGACCTAAGTCCCATGCTGAAATAAGCAAGCAAGTATTCCTGCAACTGCCACACTGAAAACATGCAGAAATGGAGGTCAGGGTGTTCTTAGGGTGGTTCTTTAGTTCCTCTTGGACATTGGTGTAGTGTTGAACCACACAACAAAGTCATTTTTGCCTTTAGAGAAGCTTCTAGAGACTATGATTTGCTTGCTTACTATGTCTGTCCATCAGCATGCAGCAGTAGATTAAATCGCTGCACAGATCTAGCACAAAAATCTCAAATAATTTAAAAAAAATGGTATATAAACCGATGCTGCTGTTAATTAATGGCTAAAAAAAGATGTAGTGTTTTGCTGGTGCTTAAAGTTTTCTGGCAAAGAGTAACATCTGTTTTCTTGATGGTCAAGTCCAACACAACAAAAATTAGATAGATAGATAGATAGATAGATAGATAGATAGATAGATAGATAGATAGATAGATAGATAGGTAGATATTAGGAAGACATGTTTTCCTGTGATGGTGGTGAGGCACTGGCATAGGTTGCCCAGAGAAGTCGTGGCTGCCCCATCCCTGGAGGTGTTCAAGGCCAGGTTGGATGAGGCTTTGAGCAATCTGATGCAGTGGGAGGTGTCCCTGCCCACGGCAGGGGAGTTGGCACTGGATGGGCTTTAAGGTCCCTTCCAATCCAAACCATTATATGACTCTATGTTGTCTGCTGAATTTTTTAATTGGAGTAGTTTTGCTCTTTTTCTAGGACAACCAGCCATAAAACAATTGAGTCCTGGGAAGAGCTGGAATTCACAGATAGATTTGGATCCACCCTTTCCCTGAGAGCTGATTTTTTTCTTTCTTATGTGAATGCTTTTTATGGAGATTAAAACTCTCCAACAAATTATACTGTTACCTGATCGAACTTGAAGCACCCAAGAGGTCAGTGTTTGTTGGATAATTAGAAGTCCCTGAAGTATGGAATTAAATTCTAATTTAGAGCACTCTGTAGATATTGTTGACATAGCATCAGAACTCAGTTGAGGCCACAGACAACCAAAAGATGTAATATTATACCCTGGAGATGGCTGCAATGAGTGCTAAATGCCATCTTTCATACTTTATATTTCCCAAGGTGCATTGGGTTATTAACTTCGGGGAGGAGTGGAAAACTTTGCAGAAGATCAGTTCTGAAAATATTTTTGCTCTACACATCCTTTTCATCTACTGCTTGAATAGTGTTCATTAGTTTTATTGTAACCTGATTTAGGGCACATTAATCACCAACAGGTTACAGGAATCTTGTCTTGGACCACTCCAGTGGGAGACTCCTATGAGGGTTTTTGACAATAGTGTGACCTCAGTAGACCTTGTAGCCATATACTTCTTCAAGCTTGTAAGTTTTCCCACTGACCACACATGATGCTCAGCTGAAGAACAGCAGATTCTGTCTCCTACTTCTCTTGAGGGAAAGGTTTGAGTAGTAGGCGGCAGGCATTGGCTGCTCTAGCAGGATGCAACCATTGTGATGTATTCTCAGTGCCTTCTGTAGCCTAACCATTATGAGGACCCACAAAAAACTACATCCTTTTTAGATGAGATGGGCTGCATCGTGGCCTGGGAATCTCTGGGCCAAACAGGGCCATGCAGCCATGAATTGCAACCAGATGCAAGATCAGGGAGAAGTCCTAGGAGAGGAAGTTACAGATGTTGCTTTATGACAAGTGCTGGATCTTACACTGGAACAGATATAAAAGACAAAGACACAGTCAACCTCTCAGAGTTTTCTAATTAGCTCTACAGCAGTACAGCATCCCTTGTTTCTCAATGACTAGCACAGATACTTCACTGGGGACCGCAGCTGCAATGACTTACATCCAAGTTGACTGTCTTGTGCAGAAGGCTTTGATTATTTATTATTCTCCCTGGTGACCAATGACAGAACCCGAGGGAATGGCAGGAGGATGTGCCAGAGGAGGGTTAGATTACATGTTAGGAAAAGATTCTTCACCCAGAGGGTGGTGGAGCACTGGAACAGCTCCCTAGGGAAACAGTCACAGTGCCAAGCCTGACAATATTCCAGAAGCATTTGGACAATGCCCTCAGGCACATGGTGTCAATGTTGGGGTTGTCCTATGCTGGGGCAGGAGTTGGTCTTGATGATGTTCATGAGTCCCTTCCAACTCAGGTCTGTCTATGATTCTGACTCTATTGTGAAAATGAAATAATTTCAGTAAATAACAAAGTGAGTATAGAGCTCACTAAACCCTTTCTACATCGTAATTTTTTATACCCCACAATTTCAAAGTTTAAAGAGTCCCCTCAAAGCATGAAACTTTAAATAAAAATTCTCTGTGTCCAATTTTAATTGATAAGAGTTTTGAACATCAACCAGCTGAGAAAACTCAAGCTTTCATCAAATATCACATGATAAAGATTTTAGCTTGACTTATTTCAAGTAGCAGGATGGTCTAGTTTAAGGGTAGAACAGCATGTACATGTAACAAGGGTGGCCCATTACTCTTGCTGTCATGCACCACAGTTGCTATTTTTAGCTGAGGCTGAAGTCTCATAGAGAAGACCCCCTCTCTTCAGCCAGGGCCATGTATCTGGGGAGTGGAAAACATGGAGAATCAACAGGAACACTGTCTTTTCTCCTTACACCAGGTGGGTCCCAGAGTCTGCCCGGTGGCTCATAGCCAACGGCAAGGTGAAACAAGCTCACAGGAATCTGCTTAGATGTGCAAAAATGAATGGAAGGAAAGACTTCACTGTCTCACAAGAGGTGAGAAACTGAAGATCCAGACATATGTTGTTCTTCTCCCATTTTCTCTCTCTGTTATACTTCTATTTGTTCTCTCTCTCTTGTACTTCTGTTTGATACCTGAAGCAATGATCGGTCTGTATCGTGATCTATGGGGCACTGTGGTCCACAGGATGCCATGCTCCATTTTAGTCTAGAAAGCAGCTACATCAACTCCTAAAGATAAAGCAGCAGCCCAGCTCCCAGAAGGAAAGAAAGCCCCTTCAATAGATGGATTGTGTTTCCAGGCACTGGACGCTGGACTAAATATGCAATGACAGAGAAGCACAGCTTGAAAAGCAGAGACATTACTCCTATAACAGAGAGGAGTGTGTGCAGGTGCACAAGCAATTTGTGCAGCTTGGTGTTTGCCTTCTTGGTTGCTGCAGTGTTTTCCAAGTGCTGGTACAGTGCAAGCAGAAAGCAGACACATTAATAGCATGTGCTAAACGTATTTTCTCTCATATTGCACTTGAGGGATGCTGTGGCATTAGCAGAAGTTACCAGATTCAGAGATGGGGGTACAGAAATAAAAGAAAACTGTGGGTTCAACAAAACACAAGATAATGCAGGAAAGGATCATCAAAATGTGAAACAGAGCATGTCTTGTTCAGAAAGTCCCTGAACAGCCGGAGGCAGTGGCATTGCTAGGGGACCACCTCTACCTGATTGCCCAGCTCTTCCGTAGGCTCCACTGAAGGATGCTGTTGGAGATAAGGCACTGGTGAAGACAATCCTCTGGTACAAGATACTGCAGGCCCTCTTAATCCATCTAAATTGTAGATTCCCTCTCTGTAGCTCTGTGGCTGGGATTAAATATTTATGCAAAAGCTTTGGCTTTGCTTTCTCTGAAGAGGACACTGATTTCAGAATACATGTAACTAGTTAGCCAGACTTCCTCCTCAAGGTTTCCTCTGATTCATAACCTAACCTATTGGTTTGGACATGATGCAGCAAAGCTGTCCTGAGAGGAATTGATCTCTCCCAATATTAGGTGTCTACATCATCACTGTCTGCAGTCTCCTTTGCAGCCTCCTTTACGGTCTCCAATCTAATTAAGAGTCGATGGAGGCTAGCGATGGAGGCTTACAGTTATGTATAAATAATTACATCTTATATAAATGCTCTCACGAAAATAAAGTGTGCAGCTCAGTGTTAGCTCCTACCTGAGACCTGACACAGCAGCGGACAGACACATGGGGAAGAGGATGGAACTGACCAACATTTTGCTGCCACCCTTTCTGCCACGTGGGGTATGTAGGTAAGAGGGAAGAAGGGGCTGTGGGAAGAAAAAGACGTCTAAAATGGTAGGCAATATATAAAGTCATAGGAAAAGGTGCCTCTGATAAGATATGCCCAGAGAATTGTTCTGCAGTGGAATGCATGGAAAATCCAAGGCGGAGCTGGAACTGGGAAGGGCAAAGGCTCCAGCCTATCTAGAGTTTCATGTCTAGGTCCTAAAGGTACAGCAGCTGAGCTATTTCCTTCTTTACACCCCTCTCAGGCCCTCAGAATGATGACAACAGACAAAAAGCCAGGAGAGAGTTACTCCTACATCAGCTTATTCAGGACACCAGTCCTGCGGAAGATCTCTCTGTGCGCTGGGGCTGTGTGGTAAGCAGCATCACTTCACCCAGTGGATTTGTCCTGCAGTGTCCCAGCTGGATTCCCCTAACCCTTATCTCCACAAATTCCTTGCAGGTTTGGTGTTGCCTTCTCTTATTATGGCATGAGCCTGAACCTAACTGGCTTTGGGCTCAACATGTATCTCTCCCAGTTTGTCTTTGGTGTCATTGAGATTCCAGCCAAGATCATCATGTACGTGCTGGTGAATCGAGCTGGACGACGGCAGAGTCAGGCGTGGACACTCATCCTGACTGGACTATGCATAGGAGCCAATGTCATCATTCCCAAGTGTGAGATGTCTTTCTGCTCTATGCAGTACTTGCTAAAGGGGTGGTTTCCAGTCTGTGCAGTTCTAGAGAAGGGGAATTGTAGATCACCTGCAGGACAGAGTCGCTAATGTGAGATAACCCTAATATCTGGTGGCAACTCCAGTGGCAACCTCCAGTCACTGTGAAGTGGCTAGTAAGGGCCCAGTCATGATAAGGTGAAGTGCCTATCTTTATTACAGACATTTTCCAATGGGAAATGTTGGGACTTATCCCTTCAACAGTCTAGCTCCCACCTGGGCTAATAGTTACCAGACTTCCTGAACCAGGGCTATGAAGTTCCCCATTTTGTCTGCAGGAGCATTGAACCTTCTTCCTCCTTTTACCTGAGGCCACAAGAAGCTTGTGGCTACTCTTTGACCATCATCATAAATGGGTTTTCTTTCCTCCTAGCCTTCACCGCCGTGCGCTCTGTAGTAGCCATCATGGGCAAAGGTTTCTCAGAAGCTGCATTCACTACCGTCTTCTTGTACACCTCAGAACTTTACCCCACAGTGCTGAGGTAAGAGACGACCCTTGCTTGAATGCACAGAGCCTAGGTGGGACGTCACTTTTGGGGTTTCCACATCACCACAGCAGGACATGATGTCAGCTATACTGCAGGACTGACACCTTGATTCTAGAGGCAGTAGAATCTAGGGATTAACATCTTCACAGAATCACAGAATCACAGAATAACCAGGTTGGAAGAGACCCACCGGATCACCGAGTCCAACCGTTCCTACCAAACACTAAACCATATCCCTCAGCACCTCGTCCACCCGTGCCTTAAACGCCTCCAGGGAAGGTGACTCAACCACCTCCCTGGGCAGCCTGTTCCAGTGCCCAATGACCCTTTCTGTAAAGAATTTTTTCCTAACGTCTAGCCTAAACCTCCCCTGGCGGAGCTTGAAGCCATTCCCTCTTGTCCTGTCCCCTGTCACTTGGGAGAAGAGGCCAGCACCCTCCTCTCTACAACGTCCTTTCAGGTAGTTGTAGAGAGCAATGAGGTCACCCCTCAGCCTCCTCTTCTCCAGGCTAAACAACCCCAGCTCTCTCAGCCGCTCCTCATAAGGCCTGTTCTCCAGCCCTTTCACCAGCTTTGTTGCTCACAAGAAAGCTACAGTTTTGTGACCTGGGTTATGTGTAGCTAGGTTATGTCAACAGGACAATGTATTGAAAGGCGAGTACTATGTGTGGGAATATATTTTCTATATAAAAATATATATATTTTTAACTCCATAAGGCATCTGTGCTTTGTAAACTCTTAGTTCCCTGTGGTAATCTGTTGGTAACTGTTCAAACTTCCCCAAAATAATCATTTGAAATGTCATGTTCTACAAGGGACGCATGCTACCACATTTGACAGTCTTCTGGACACCAGATGATATTAAAACAGGGACTAACCAGCTTTTCAGGAAGACAAAAAAAGAGAGTTTATTTGAAATATCTGGGTAATGGTGACATCACACCAGATTAAGCATCGGCATAATTTGGGATATAGCTAAGACTGGTGAAGGGAATGACCTCATTGGTTTCCTTGTGAAAGACTGAAAACTCCCTCATGAATTATCCTTAGCAGCTTACTGCACCTCTGTCCCTTCCTGTCCAGAGTACCATTCCCTGCCATACAGTCCTTAAACTCCTACTGCTCTGTTCTGTGTGAGGAATTATGCATATTTAAACCAGAATGAGCACACCAATCTGCTGCTTTTCTTCTCAGATAGGTTTGTATTTTTACAGGGTCAAAGACATTCACAGGTAGACACAAAAATGTTGGTTCTTACTCTGCATATGCACAAGTAGGTCCTGGAATCCTTGTTGTCAGTGTGAAATGCCATCTGTCCCCTGAAAATTAGCAAATGGAATACATCCCAAGTCTTACTTTTGGCCTCCTCTCCAAGCTCTCCAGAGCTTACAGTTATGGCAGGACCAAAGGTGCTCACAGGTATCTCCAGAGCATGCCACTCTCCTGAGAGAAGGAGGGACTTGGGTTTGCTCTCAGCAAATTGGAGGACTTACTCGGGGACAGGTAGAAAATCCACTTGGGGTTTTCAACATTCAAAAAGGAAACAAATTCAGATCAGATACTTTTAGTGTGGAACTGCAGCTTCTTTCTCATAATAGACATAAATCTATTTCTCAGAGCAGCTACAGCTGCTCTCTGGGAAATAGTATCATTTTAGGAAGATACAAAGAAAGAAAAAGCCTGGCAGAGGAAGAACCCGGGGGGAAAAAACCCTAAGCATGCATGAAAAATGCAGGGAAGGGGCAGAGGGTCTGCAATTTTCACCAAGGTCTGATATGAAAGAAACACCCATCTCTTTCTCATGGTGGTCCAGGCAGAATGGGATGGGGTACACCTCCTTCGTGGCACGTCTCGGTGGGGCTTTGGCCCCTCTTGTGTTTCTGCTGGATGAGGTGTGGAGGTCTCTGCCTGAGGTGACATACTGTGGAGTAGCAGTGTGCTGCGGCTCAGTGGCCTTTCTGCTCCCAGAGACACTCAACGTGCACCTGCCCGAGGGCATCGAGGACGTCGAGAAAGCACAGTGAGTCAGCTCTGTCCTGCCTTGCACATGGAGGGTGGCGAGAGAGGCAGGGAGACGTCCCTCTCTGCCGCCTGTAATTCCCCATTTGTGGGTGGCAGCAGACGAAGGGACACCCTGTTGGGGATCAGGGCTGTCAGGGTTTCTCCTTTTCTTTCCACCATAGAATCACAGAATGGTTTGGGTTGGAAGGGACTTTAAAGACAATCCGGTTCCAACCTCCCTGTCATGGTCAAAATCCCTTCCAACCTGGCCTTGAACACCTCCAGGGATGGAGCAACCTCCGGGCAACCTGTGCCAGTGCCTCACCACCCTCACAGGAAAACATTTCTTCCCAAGATCTTGTCTAAATCTCACCTTACATGTCTTCTTTTCTTCCAGAGTGAAAGGACTGCCGCAAAACAGCACTCCTGAGGGCATGCCACTACAGTCTTTGCTGAAGTGAGAGACTCTGTGGGACAGCCACAGTGCAGGACTGCAGACCTGAGCCATGCTCTGACCTGCCAATAAAATAGCCTTTTCTGTCCTCCAAGACTCTCTCTGCAAGGAAGCAGGGCTGAGGACACTGGAGGAAGGAGGCAGATCACAAAACCAACTGGAGGGGACTAACCCCTCTCCATAGTGTGGCCAGGAGCAAGAATGCAGAGCTCTAACGGGGTGTGGAAATAAAGGCACCCTGTGCTAAGCGCTTCCAGTTTTTGGCCGTATTGGACTAGCAGCGCCTTTCATCCAGAAACTACAGTCTTTTGGTTTACAAACCACAATAAAAAAAATACTGAGTGAATTGAACAAATCCAAGTAATCTCAAGTCTAACTGGATGATGGATAAACCATAACGCATAGCTATAAACATATTTAAAGTGGTCTGGATGTTTTTCACACTGAGGCTCAAAGCCAGCAAAAAGCACATGCAGGAATCTCACTGAGAATGGGGCAACTGCAAGCATTTGTCTCTGCACACAAAGAATCATAGAATCATAAAATCACAGAATTGTTTGGGTTGGAAGGGTTAAAGGTCATATAATTCCAACCCCCCTGCGATGTGCAGGGACACGTCCCACTAGATCAGGCTGTCCAAGGCCCCATCCAACCTGGCCTTGGACACCTCCAGGGATGGAGCACTCACAACGTCCCTGGGCAACCTCTACCAGTGCCTCACCACTCTCATAGGGAAGAAATTCCTCCTTATGTCAAGACTAAATCTGCCCCTCCAGTTTATAGCCATTGCCGCTAGTCCTATCACTACAAGCCTTTGTAAAAAGTCCCTCCCCAGCTTTCTTGTAGCCCCTTCAGGTACTAGAAGAAAAGAAGAAAAAAAAAAGTTTTTGCAAATTATTAAATCTAGTGTATATGCAACAAGTATAATTTAAGCTAAAAAAAAAAAACAAACAACAAATCAACTTTGCTATAGGAATTCTTGCATGGAATATTGAATAACTTGTTATTGGACTTTATTCTGCTTACTGGTCTAATGCATTAATCTTAAAATTAGGAAATGCCTTTGCATCTTCCACTTATTCTGCAAACAAAATAGATGACCCACCAAATTATCTATAAATTTGGAACCCTGACAAACAGCACTTTCCTAAATTGTGGCGAGGGAACAGCCTCAACACCTGAGCCTCGTATGCACCGTGATTCCTTGGGCTGGGAGATGTTTTAGGGTCAGTGCTGTGAGGTTGACAAGAACTGCAGGTGCCCGTGAAAGAAGGTGGAGAGGAACCGCCGGTCCCAAAGCGCCTCCTGGCGTGAATAAGCTGCCTTGAAAAATTTTATAGCGATAAAAGGAAAGCTAACTCCTCAAAACCACCCTAAGGCTGAGAAAATTTTATGTAGGACTTCTATCTTAAAGATTGGGTCAAATAACTTGCCAAAAATCTCTGGGAAAAGAGCATCTCCCTGTGCTCTGCCTGGGGTTTATCAGTGGCAGAGCAGAGCTAATAATGAGCCAGCCGCAACACACTAATGTTCATTCATAACAGAGTATAACACACCCTCAGAGCACCTGTGTGGGCACCTTTTCAGGGCATTCCCCTACCTACAGAAAATACATGGTGGAGATAGATACCCCAAGGTGCTGGTGTGATAAGGCAGCCTGCACACTGTGCCAAAGAGTAGAAATGAGTACCAATTTCGATGCTTGGAGAACCCCGTTTTCTCTCACTAGTCCACATCTAGTAATTTCAGGAGTTTTCACACCTTCTCTACGTGCCTGTGAGTAGAATACTTTATACTTGGAATCACAGAATCATTAAGGTTGGAAGAAACCTCTAAGATCATCCATTCCAACTGTCAGTCCACCACCACTGTGTCTACTAAACCACATCCTGAAGTGCCACGTCTACAAGTTTTTTAACACCTCCAGGGATGGAGATTCCATCACTTCCCTGGGCAGCCTCTGCCAGTGCTTCACTACTCTTTGAGTAAGGAAATTTTTCCTAATATCCAATCTAAACCTCCGCTGGCACAACTTGAGGCCATCTCCTCTCATCCTATCACAGTATGATGCTGTCATCTGTTTCTGAGCTGGGAGCAGTACAGCTTCACCTTATTCTGGCCATTCTGCTGGTAGCCTAATGATGTGGCAATTTCTTCTGAGCCACCCAAGACAGGAGGCAAGGCAAGCAGGGAAACTTACTTTGTCACAACCTGGCAAGGGCCAGTCCCGGAAATCTTATGGTAAAGAAGGTAAAATTCTACTCCAGTGCAGGAGAAACGTGAGATTTAATGTCTTAGGACATTAAATTTAAGGGACAAAAGATAGGGTCCCAAATTACTGGTGCTGAAGGCTGATGATTTTCATTCCGGCTCTGCCCAAACAGAGCAACACAAGCTTTTCCTCACACACCAAGGTGTGAACTAAACAATCATTGTGGGTCACTTCTGCATGGTAGGCTTGAGACCATATTGCTTTAAAATACTTTTTCATAGAGGGTACCGTAAGCTCTGATTATTCCTGATTTATATTCAGGATTTAAGCTGAAAGAGGAGAGATATGGATGAGATATTTGGAAGATATGTGAGTTTGGTGAGGCACTGGTACATGTTGCCCAGAGAAGCTGTGGCTGCCCCATCCCTGGACGTGTTCAAGGCCAGGCTGGATGGGGCTTTGAGCAACCTGATGCAGTGGGAGGTGTCCCTGCCCATGGCACGGGGGTTGGAACTGGCTGGGCTTTAAGGTCCCTTCCAACCCAAACCATTCTATGATTCTATAAAAACGATGACTACTTTGGTATTCAGTCCAAGTTGATAAAAAATTATCTGACAGTTCTTTTCCATTTGAATGTTGTCATCATCCATCTGGCCTACAGTTAAGTGTTCTTTATTTTCCTTGAACAGTTAGTAAAATCAGTGTTTTATTATACCAGCTTAGAAACACTAATTGTCATCCTTGTCCACAATGCTTCCAAGGTGAAGAGCATTTCATTAAAAACACTTTGGAAAAGAACTTCATTAAAATCATCTTGAATGACAGAGAAGGAGAAAATGAGACAGCAGCTATTTTTTAAATGTAATTTTTTGTCCTTGAATCACATTTGTGCTGTCAAAGAAGAAAAGGCAATAACATCAGCACACAGGCCATGACCAATCTACTGCACATCCTTGCGTAAAAAGTTCTTGAAAGCCATTGTGATTTATAGCAACCAACTCGAGCACACAATGCTGATGTCATTCCACATAAGAGTGTCTGCAAGGAAAAACAGGACATAAGCCAAATCAAGAACTCACAGTGCCCAGTACTGGTAGGTTTGCTAAGACAAACCTAATTTGGGGGGTGAAATCAGATTACCAGGTTCTGAATTTGATAGATAAGGTATTTTTTGGTCCGCTGCAGGGTTGTTTAAGAGGACAGAAGTAATGGCTACAAACATAGAGATGTTTTCACAAACAGAAAAAACCGAACTTAGATGACAATGCATGAGAAATAAGAAAGCATCCCTCAGAAAACTGAAAAGATACCAAGAAAAATGTACTTTGAAGAGCGGAATAGGTCAAGAAGACATCTCTTGTTTTCCCCATTCCAGCATCGCGTGGCTCAGAGCACTGTGTCATCCCCAGACAGGGACCTGCTGAGGTCCATGGGGGCAGAGTGGAGGAGATGACCAGGCCCTGGTCCCACTTAGTGCCCTCCTTCAGCAGCAGTTTATCACTCTGGGTTATCACTGTTCTTCCTGAACACAGCACCTAGGTGCAGTTTGACGGGCACTGAGCTGGGGGGCACAGCCCCCGTGCCCACATTCACAGGACAACAGCTGCGAGGAGGGATTGCGTCTGTGCCCACCAGGCGCTTCCCTGCAGAGCCCCTCCAGTTCCAGCCTTTGGCATTGCCGACTTTTCCCTTCATCCTGGATTTCATGGCGTTACTGTAGTCTCCAGCTTGTCTGGGTCCTGCATGCCGGCTGCCCAGCCCAGGCCTCAGCGGTGCCCACGGAGTGGCCATGGCAGCTACCGGGGGTGTGCAAAGCAGACAATGTGGGTGTGCAAGGCAGCAGAGTGGGTGTGCAGGGCAGACAATATGGATGTGCAAGACAGCAGAGTGGGCGTGCAGGGCTGCTAGTGTGGGTGTGCAAAGCAGCCGAGTGGGTGTGCAGGGCAGCCGAGTGGGTGTGCAAGATAGCCAGTGTGGGTGTGTAAGGCAGCAGAGTGGGTGTGCAAGGAAGAGGCATGGGTCTGCAAGGCAGCAGAGTGGGTGTGCAAGGCAGCAGGTGGGCGTGCAGGGCTGCTAGTGTGGGCATGCAGGGCAGCCGAGTGGGCGTGCAAGATAGCCAGCGTGGGTGTGCAAGGCAGCAGAGTGGGTGTGCAAGGAAGAGGTGTGAGTGGGCAAGGCAGCAGAGTGGGTGTGCAAGGAAGAGGCGTGGGTGTGCAGGGCAGCAGAGTGGGTGCGCAAAGCAGCCCCCATGGGCGTATGAGGCAGCAGCGGGGCGGTGTGCGGCAGCATGGAATCATAGAAGGGTTTGGGTCAGAAGGGACCTTAGAGACTCTTGGTCTGTGTCAAGCACATGATTCCACGTTAAGTGTCTGTGCTGCCTCTTGCTGACCCCGGGACGGTTTGGTACCTCAAAGCCCACCCAGTGCCCCCCCCGTGCCACGGGCAGGGACACATTCTGCCGCATCAGGCTGCTCAAAGCCTCATCCGACCCGGCCTTGAACACCTCCAGGGATGGAGCAGCCACTTCTCGAGGCAACACGTGCCCTCGCCTTACCAACCCTCCCCGCGAACACACCCTCCCCAGTGTCTGCTCCAACGCCCCCCAGCTCTAATTTAACCCCCGGGGGGGGTGGGGGCAGCAGCCGCAGCCCCGGGCACGCGCCGGGCACGTGATTACCCCGCTCCCCCCCTCCCCTATCCGCCGGCACGAGGCGGGGCGCTCCGCCCCATGACGTCACTTCCGGCCGCCGCCGCCGCCGCTACCGGCCGGTCCCCGCGGCGGCCCCGCCATGCGGAGGCGATCGAGGCGGGGCCGCGGGGCGCTGGGCCGGCCGGGGTAGGGCAGGGAGCGTGTGTCTGTGTGGGTGTCGCCCTGTCCCCGGTGCGGGATGTACACGTTCGTGGTGCGGGACGAGGGCAGCAGCGTGTACGCCGAGGTGAGCCGGCTGCTGCTCGCCAGCGGGCAGTGGCGGCGCCTCCGCAGGGACAACCCGCGCTTCAACCTCATGCTGGGCGAGAGGAACCGGCTTCCCTTCGGCAGGCTCGGTGAGAATCCCCGGCAGACACCGCAGCCTCCGTGCGGCTTCCCCTTGGCCCCCATACACCCCAGATCAAAGGGAGGGGAGGCCCCCCTGCACCCCTTTCCCCTCGGCTCCCCTTTCCCCCCTGCACCCCTTTCCCCTCGGCTCCCCTGCACCCCCCTCTTAGCCTCCATGCAGTCCATCCTCAGCCCCTCTGCACCTCTGGGACTCCACCTCAAAGGGAATGAAGGGGGCTGGGTAAGGCTCCCCTGCACGCCCTCCCCTCAGCCCCTCTGCACCCACTATTTGCCTCCATGCAGTCCCCTCTCAGCCCCCTGCACCACCAACACCCCAGAACGAAGTCGGGGGTACGTTTCATGTAGCTGCTTGCAGCCATCGGCCAGGGCACAAAGCATCTCCCTTCCCAAGCTCCTGAAGTGTGGTTTCACCCATGCCCCCCACCCCAAACACCCACGCCAGGCTGGAGAACAGCTGGGACCATGCGCTTTCCCCATGTCACAGACCCTTAGGATGCCACACGCTCCCCCAACCTGGTGCTACTGCCATACACCTTTTGAAACACTGCAGGGAGTTTGGTCACCCAGCATGGAATTGAGGGGACACAGAGGGGGTGGCAGTGGCATCCTCCTCCCTGGTGCAGGGCAGAATGTGGCGGTGCTGAGCATACATGTTTGGAGGGGCAAGGGAGGTCTGTGGTTTGGAACAGGTTTTGGGGGATGTTTTTGTGATTTGGAACAGGTCTGAGCCAGGCACGCTGCAGCCCTCACCCCAGGAATTTATCTCTGCAGGGGTGACAGCACGCCTAGTCTCTCCTTGGAGTAGAGTGAGGGTTATTCCAGAGGCTTTATGCATGCAGGATCAGGCTGCTTTTCCCTTGCTGTCTGACCCCTTCTGCCATGCTACTAAGACCTGGGAGCTTCCCTTGTCCCCTGCCTGTCCCCTGGAAGGCAGGGCTGCCTCCACAGCAACGTCGTGCCCCAGGAGCAGGGAGGGAGAGTGCCTTGAGCTGCCTGCGAGTGGGGAGAGTCAAGCCAGGCACTGGCAGCATCGTAGGGCGCGGCAGGGAGCAGAGATGCACCGTCATTGCCCACGGCTGGGGGCAAGCCAGCAGGAGCCATGGGGCTGGCAGGTCTCTGTGCATGGTGCCAGCTGCTGCACTGGCTCCTATCGGAGCGAGTTTGGGATGAGGACACTGCAGACCCCAGCAGAGCAGTGTTGTTTCCATCCTGTGGTCCCCCGTGTCTGCATCCAATGGCTGGCAGGACCCTCCCTGTCCTTGGCCTTGGTTTCTCCCTTAGTGGGGTGATTTTGCAGTACTGCTTCTGTCTGTGGGAATGTCAGAGCAGGAGAAGCCCCCTCACCCCAGGCCAGGGCAGCTTTTGCAGCCCTTTTCTTGCAGTTGAGACCCAGCACTGCTGGATCACCGCTGACTGTTCCTTGAGATTTGCAAGTCACCAGCTCCAGCACCTCTTCCCTTATCTCCCCATCTGCATATGCGAATGGAGAGTCTCCATCACATGGTGATGCCATCTGGTCACCTCCAAGTGTTGGTGTCTGCAGCAGGGAGGGGAACACCAGGAGAGGCTTAAGCAGCAAGGATGCACACACCCAGAGCAGCCAGGCACAGTGAGCAGAACAAAGCTTTAACGTGGCTGTGAGCATTGGGTCTCACTGCAGAACAAGTACAGTTCTTTGACTTGAGTGGGCCTGCACAGCACTTCCAACCTTGGTGGGCTCAGGGCTGTCTTCTTGCTAAGCTCTTCCGTCATCGAGAACAGCCCTGGGGTGATGGAAGGGCTTCAGCAAGCCCTTCAGCACGTGTTACCATGGGATGCCCAAAAATTACATCCGCTTATTCATTTATAACATCTGTGACCCAGGGAGAGGGACCATACTTTGGCACTGGTTTTAACCCATTTTGCTACAGTAGAAGCTGGTTGCCTGAAATCAGTACATTCAGAGCAAGAATCATAGAATTAAGGAATGGTTTGGGTTGGGAGGCATCTTAAAGATCATCATTCAGTTCCAACCCCCTGCCATGGGCAGGGATACCACCCATTGGATCAGGTTGCTCAAACCCCATCTAACCTGGCCTCAAACACCTCCACGGATGGTGCATCCATGATTTTTCTAGGCAACCTGCGCCAGTGCCTCACCACCCTTGCAGGAAAACATTTCTTCTTAATAACTCATCTAAATCTCCCCTCTTTCACCTTAAATAACATGGTTAATTTGGAATATCTTCCAGAAGCTATATCTTCTCTTGTACATCCTCCTAAATCTGTCCTTCTGAGCAACTGTTGCATCAAAGCTGCCTTCGTTTGATTTTTCCTAAAGGCTGTACTCAGTGGAAGCAGACGTTAATTCAGGGAACTGTAGGGATTTGCGTTACTAGGGTCTAAGCTGGATTGTTTGACGTGGGAGAGGAGTAGAAAGGAGAGGCTCTTGACACGCAACACTGCTTTTTCCCAGCTGCAGGGACTTCTGCTGCACTAGCTGGTATTCTTAATTCTTTTGGGACTGTGCCCTTAAGCTGTGAGTGTCTGCATCTTATCTAACGGGAAAGCAGTTTGTGCTAAGGGGAGGGAGAGGAGGAAGAGGCTGCAGAGGCTTCAAGGAGCAGAGGATACCAGACTATGCCCTGCCAGCCAAAGAAGGATTGCCAGCTTGCTCAGAGCTCTGGCAGCCTTTTAACCTTGTTAAATGCACGGTGTAAGCCTCACAACATGCCAAGAACCCATTCCCCTTCCTGCCTCATGGTCGCTCCTTGCTGACCACCAGACTGCATGTCACAGCCCACTGTTCCATGCAGATGCTTAGGAAACGAATGGGGATGTGCGTCCCAGCAGGTCAGCTTTATCCAACAGCAGCAGTTTCAGAGTGGGTTTCAGCTGCTCTCGTTCCCTCTCCTTTCACTAGCCCCATTCCTTTTGTCATTTGTGACAGGGTGGACTGACCACTGAGGGGCAGACCCCACTTGGAGTGGTGGCATCTCATGCTCGACCTTGTTTCCTCCAGGAACCAAGCAAAATTGATAAACTGGAAACGGAAGGAAATTTGATGCTTTTTACTAATTTCTTTCAGTGAATTAGTGCCTGGTAGTGCTGGCGACACACTGAGTACCTGAAGTTACAGATCTTTTCTGGAAGATGGTTTTCAGCTATCTCGTATTTGAAGATTCACCTCAAAGCTTGTGTTCGGTTTTGGGCCCCTCACTACAGGAAGGACATTGAGAGGCTGGAGCATGTCCAGAGAAGGGCAACGGAGCTGGGGGAGGGTCTGTAGCACAGGGGTTATGAGAGCGGCTGGGGCAACTGGGTTTGGTTAGTCTGGAGGAGGCCGAGGGAAGAACTCGTGGATCTCCACAGGTCCCAGAAAGGATGTTGGAGTGAGGTGGGTGCTGGTTTCTTCTTCCAAGTAACAAGTAGTTGGATGAGAGGAAATGGCCTCGAATTGTGCCAGGATGGTTTATATTGGATATTAGGAAAAATTTCCTTACTGAAAGAGTAGTGAAGCACTGGAAGAGGCTGTCCAGGGAATTGGTGGAGTGTCCATCCCTGGAGGTGTTCAGAAAGTGTGTCGATGTGGTGCTTCAGGACGTGGTTTAGTAGTCAAGGTGGTGTTGGGCTGAAGGTTGGACCTGCTGATCTTACAGGTCTTTTCCAACCTTAATGATTCTATGATTCTAAGATTTGGAAATAAAACAGTGATCAGGTCAGTGCCATGACTTCATGGTTGAAATAGATATACACTCTCTGTGATCTTGCATCTGTGTGGTCTTTGAGGTAATGTTTGCTGTGGGGCTTTTTTCCCAGGCAAACACCGAAGAGGATAACTAAAGCTCTGAATCCCTTTCCAAAGCCTTAATGACTCCCACACATTTTTTTTTTTAAAAGAGAAGGTGAGACTGGAAGTATCGGCCCCACATGAGGAGTCCCCCTGGTTCTAGGACATTTCAAACCAGAGCAACTTTCCATCACGTTTTCCCCATCAATGCTGTTGTCAGTTGTTGTCACCAGTGGCTCAGGTTTTGCCTCAGCTGTTGCACGCCTCCTGCACATCTGTATTTGGCTGCACTGGTTGTGTGGGAAAGGCTGCGTGGTTTTGCCCAGATTTGCATTACGCTTCAGACAACTGCTGACATCGTGTTTCCCTGCAGAGCTTCCAGCTGAGCACCAGTGTTCATGTGGTGTGAGAGGGTGAAGGAAGGCGTCATATCCAATATCGGTAAGGAGGGACCTACCCTGTGGCACTTGGGAGGCCACAGCTAGGTACTGGGACCATTTTGGGACTTTCCAGTACAAGAAAGGCACAGACGCACTGGAGTCACTCCAGCAGAGCACATCAGAGGAACATAGGATGGCAGTCAAGCACTGGGACAAGGACCTATAGCAGCAGTAGGATCTTCATCCATAGAGCTACACAGGCTTTGACAGAATAGGAGGTTCGAGCAGAGGCCTCCAGAGGTCCCTTCTCGCCAGCTATCCAAAGAGGCTTGTTGCGTACTGCCAGAGGGAAGCAAGACTCCAAATCTTTTAACATTTCCCAGTGTTTCATGGTATCAGGTCCAACAGGGAGTCCTAAGCTGTGATCTTTGCATCATGGTGTGCTACCCTGCATCCTCGTGCTGCATTTAAGAGCAATTGAAATCTTGGCTTTTCAAAACTGCCACCAACAAATGGAGAACATTTTTGAGTGGCAGTGCCAGTTCCCAGTGTGAATTATTTTCCTGTAGAAGTGTCAGATTCAAAATGGAATTGGGTAAAAGCTTGGGTTTTTACAACTAGAAGGAAGAAAACACAGGAACTGGGACCAGCTTGGAGCTTGTTTCTGTGATGCAGGGTGTGGAACCAACCTCCTTCCTCTTCCGTACTGCACCTTTGTCCCAAGCTGATATTTTTCCTTTATTGACAAGTTTGCCTGACTTCTTTGTTTCCCCTTTTTAGGCCATGAACCTGGACTTGTGCAGCTGGTGAATTACTACAGAGGAGCAGACAAACTGTGCCGCAAAGCGTCGCTGGTGAAGTAAGAAATTCCCTGGAATGTGGCATGGGATTGGCAGAAATTTTCCTTCTAACCGTTGAACCTGTTGGGAGAGTTTTTCATGGAACAACTGCTCTGGGAGCATCCTAGCATGTGCTGTCTTCTGATTCCTGTGCTGCAGCTATCTGCTTGCACAAAGACCTCTTTGTAACTCCAGGGGAAATGCCATTTCCACTGAATTACATCTGCTTGAGTCCATGGAGAGCATTGAATCAGATTAGAGCCAATCAAAAAGGAAAAAAAAAAAACCACACAACATTGCTACTGCTCTTTCTCCTTGTAGACATTTAATTAAAACCTACCCCTTTTATTCTTTGTTTCATACAGAGATGAGACACTAATGTGCCCTTAGCTAATCAGATTTGTTGGTCAAACAAACAGTTTAAGATATGTCCAGGAAGAGCTCTGGGAGTTACTTCTGCATGACCAACTGTGCTAGAGTCTCCTGGGGAAACATGGATGAGCTTTCATTGTAGATAACTCTCGTCCTTGGGAAAACTCTGCGGCCATCAGGGCATGTTTGTGTCAGAGCTCTTGGTCTGTGTCAAGCATTTGATACCATGTTAGTGTCTGTGCTGCCTCCCGCCGATCATAGAATGGCTTGAGTTGGAAGGGACCTTAAAGCCCATCCAGTTCCTACCCCCGTGCCATGGGCAGGGACACCTCCTACTGAATCAGGTTGCTCAAAGCCTCATCCAACCTGGCCTTGAACACCTCCAGGGATGGGGCAGCCACAGCTTCTCTGGGCAACCTGGGCCAGTGCCTCACCACCCTCATGGGAAAACAGTTCTTCCTAAGATCTCCTCTGAATCTCCCCTCTTTCAGCTTAAAGCCATTCCTCCTTGTCCTGTCCTCACACTCCCTGGTCAAGAGCCACTCCCCATCTTTTCTGTAGCTCCTTTCAGTACTGGAATGCTACTCAAAGGTCTTCCCAGAGCCTTCTCTAGGCTGAACAACCCAAACTCTCTCAGCCTGCCCTCATATGGGAGGTGCTCCAGCCTCGGATCATCTTTATGGCCCTGATGCAGTCCTGCACTGATCTGTTGATGTTTGCTGAATCAAGGCCTCTCCTTCCCCTACAAAAAACCTGGTCCCAACTGCTGTCTTTACAGTGGTGATAGTGTTTGTCAAGAACTAGCAGAGTATTTTTTCAAACAAGCACTCCCAGTGCTCCCCAGCTGGGTTTCTCTGCGGCCCATGATCCAGAGGCATTGCTGAAATTGCTTGAACACCTGTTTTTCCTCTCCTGAAGCTTGTCTGACCTTTCCAACTGGGGTCAAGCATGCATCAAGTTACATAAGGGCCCAAGGGACCACAAGTGACATTCCTTAAGGCTCCCAGTGTGTCGCTGCCTGAGTACTGTTTCAAGAGCGAGTCACCCACTTGTGTTCTCTGTTTCTGGCCTTACATCAGCACAGAGTGGGCATTCAGAGAGGCAGGCAGCTTCCTTGACTCTGAAAGAAGAGAGGCCTGGGCCTCACTAACAGGAGTTTGCTGGTGTCCGTAGACATCACTGGTAGAATAGATCTGCTGGAGAGACTGGAAACTATGATGCAAGAGGGATACCAGGCACATCGGGAAATCTAAGTGTAGGTGCATCCTTGCTTTCAGTGGGTTCCCAGTTGGTCTTTATCCGCAAATGGGACATTGAATCAGATCTCAGCAGTGATGGGATCAAGAGCTAAGTACTAGCAGATAAGACATTATTGCTCTGGCTTCCTTTTTGACTTGCGATCAGAGCATCCTTTCTGCCCCATTCCATGTTAGCAAACGTGCCTTCTCCATTCCTTTCTACAGAGATGATGCAGGAAATGCACCACAAGTCTAGTTACTTAGAAACTTCCCTACCGATTGTTTCACAGTATCCATAGCATCTGCAAAACAAAAAAATGAGAGTCCAGGTCTGGTTCAAAGAGCAGGGCTTGGCTGCAGGTTGGGGTTGCCAGGATATCTTTTGGAAAGCCCTAATTTCAACAATCTAAGGACAGTACAATAATTTAGCACAGACTGTCTGTAAGCTGCTATTCATCACCAAGCGAAAGAGCCCAATTAATGATTATTTTTACTAATTAAATGATGTCCACACGAGTAGGGGTGCTCTGGAGATTAACAGCCTGTCTTTCTTCACCCAGGCTGATCAAGACAAGCCCTGAACTATCAGAGTCCTGCACGTGGTTCCCTGAGTCATATGTGATTTACCCAACAAACTTGAAGACCCCTGTGGCTCCGGCACAGAACGGAATTCGCCATCTTATAAACAACACAAGGACGGATGAGCGGGAAGTCTTCTTGGCAGCTTACAACAAGCGACGAGAAGGAAAAGAAGGCAATGTGTGGATCGCCAAGTCCTCAGCTGGTGCCAAAGGTTCATTCTCCAGCAAAATAAGCTACTTTCTTGTTGTTCATTGTTATTGCTAGTAGAGTCCTGGGGTTTGGCTAAGCCCAGCTGATATCTGGCTTTGTGTACCAACTCCATGCCAGTCAAGCCAGCATAGGGCTCTCTGTGCTCAGTGGCATAGAGCTCCCAACAAGTGCTGTGGCATACACATGCTACCTTGGCCATGGATGGCAGTGACAGGGCCTCCACTTTTTATGCACACACCTAAAAATATGGGAAAGTGCTGCAGGAAGAAGGCATCCGGGACCGGGAAGTGAGGGGAATGTAGAGAGCAGGAGATAAAAGGGACTAGAATAGGGTATGGGGAGGAGGACAGCAGCTTTCAAGAGCAAGGAGCTCAGCTCTCCATGTTGCAGCTAAGCCTGATTTCACCTGGGCAGAAATACTGGTGCTTATCTTTCTGCCGAGCCCAGATGCTTGGTGCCAATGGCTTACCTGCAGTCACATTGAGAGACTGACTGAGCAGCTGTGAGCTCAGTGCGTTGGAATTACACCCGAGCCTCAGGGGAAGGTTCTAGAGCAAAGACAAACAGTGCTATGTCTGTATGTCCTTTTAATTTGAATAAGGCCATAGATAGCTGATGATAGTGCGTCCTTCCTTGTTCCAGGGTCATTGCATTGCTTGCTCTGCAGCGATAATGAGCTATTAGATGAGATAGCTGGACACAGCAGTAGATGTAATGCTTTGGGAACAGTTCTTTCCATCAGTTATAGCAGTACCGTGGGTGTTATTGGAACAGCTTTATGAAAACTTGCCTTGCCATGTGTGCAGAGCGCAGTCCAAGGAAGGACCTGGTCTTTTCACAGGGAACAAGCACACACGTATTACTTGCATTTGTAGAGTTGCTTTGGATTCAGTCTTGCAAAATCAGCAGAGAACATGAAAGCCAGAGCTGGCTGCAGGGACACTGCATGACAAAACCATGCTTAATGCTGGCTTCCTTTGCTGCTTTGCTCTCTTGGCTGTGTTACCAAGAAGCATCAGAAGATTATGCTTATTGTCATCAAAGAGAAAGGGGAGATGGGAATCTTTTCATCATGCTGGTGAGGGAATGCGTTTCTGTGTGGTTTGACTAGCAAAGAATCAATCAGCAACTGGAAAGGCAGTTGCTGCTGTTTGCTCCAAGATGGGGAATTTTAAGCTCTTCACATATTTTATGTAAGTGTCACCCCACCTTTTCTGTGTTAAAGCAGAGTAACCTTTCGTATTCATCAGTGTGCTGCAGAACTCAAGCTGGGAGTTAAACTAGAAAGCAGAGCGTCATGTTAATCTTCTAGAGGGAAGTTTTAAATGTCTGGAGATTACTTCTGATGAAGAAAGCTTGTAGACAATAATTACTGCTGCAGATCCAGCTCGTGCACAGCCCCTGACTCAGGACAGGTCTGGTGGAAACTTGACTGTTCATCAGTAAAAGAAAAATTAAAGGTTTAGGATGTCTTGACTTAAAAGCTGAGAGATTTTTCAGCTGCAGATAGAGGTTTTAATGGTTTTTGTGAGAGAAGGGACAGCTGCTCCACTAAGCTGCTTTGCTGCCTCACTGGGTTGCTGAGTAGGTCCACGGTTAAGCTAACCTCTCCCTTAATTCGTCATTTGTCCAGTGTAGAACAAATGCCTGCCAATCTCGGAGCAGGAGTTTTACTGGCTTACAGGGATGATGTTTCCCTCCTTCCCCAGTGCATGACCTGTGGTTGTACCAATGCAAGGTTCTGCCTGGCTCTGCTGTGATCAGGGGACTAAATACCTTGCCTTGCACATAAAACAGGGGTGAGAGATACTCTGATGACAGGAATCCCCTTTATCGGAGGAAGCTAGGGGGGGTAGGGGGTCAGTGAGGCTGGGAAACTGTGACTCACAGGTATGCAAAGCACGGAGCAGTGAAAGTGCCTGCTGTGAATAATCCTGTCCAGCCCTGCCGGTGCACCAAACTTGTGTTCTGCTCCTTAAAGAGTTTGTTTCATTTCATTCAGTGTTTCCTCTGAAACACTTCACACAAAATTAAGACCAAGTCATAAGGTATTGTGCAAAAAAGTTAACTAAATGCCTAAAGACTGTAAATAGTGCAAGGGAGGTGTTAGATAATTGTACCTGAGCTGGTTTATCCCTCTTGTGGCACTGTGCCAACCCTTTATCACATCCCAGAAGGGGTATGTTCTTTCTTCATTCCTGTGCAACAGTAGTTTCTTATCTGGACTCTTGCAATGAATGAACAGTGACAGCTTCAGCCAAAATGTTGCAGTGCTTAAAAGGCACATCTGACTCATTCAATGAAGAGCTTCCACAGCAGGGAACAGGACTGACTAAGTGGCTGAAGATTTTGAAATAGTGCATTTCCTAATTTAGCCACTATTTTGATAGTGACTTAAACGAACTCGGAGAGCAGGGCAGCACTGTGCAAGCATGCATTTGTGGCTGCCTCTGCCAGCAAAGAAGCTAGGCAGGGGGAGAAAGTCTTGAGTACAGGATAAAAACTCACAAAACTCCCAATAATAGTAATAATAACGATAATAGTAATAATAACAATAATGAAAAACCTGACAAACTGCCATTCCCCCTGTTATCCATACTACTGAAAAACGGGGAATAATAAAAAATTCAACAAGTGCTGAACACATGCAATGTGTATTTGCAGCCCAGAAAGTCAACCATCTCCTGGACTGCATCCAAAGAAGTGTGACCAGCAGGGCAAGGGAGGTGATTCTGACCCTCCACTCTGCTCTCATGAGACCTCGCCTGGAGCCTTGCATTCAGTTCTGGAGTCCTCAGCACAGGAAGGACATGGATATGTTAAAGCAAGTCCAGAGGAGGCCAGGAAGATGATCCAAAGGGTGGAGCACCTCCCATAGGAGGATAGGCTGAGAGTGATGGGGTTGTTCAGCCTGGAGAAGAGAAGGCTCTAGGCAAACCTTATAGCAGCCTTCCAGTACTGAAAGGGACCTACAGGAAAGATGGGGAGTGGCTCTTGATCAGGGAATGTGGAGATAGGACGAGGGGGAACTGTTTTAAGCTGAAAGAGGGGAGATTTAGATGAGATTTTAGGAAGAAATGTTTTCCCATGAGGGTAGTGAGGCACTGGCCCAGGTTGCTCGTAGAAGTCATGGCTGCCCCATCCCTGGATGTGTTCAAGGCCAGGTCGGATGGGGCTTTGAGCATCCTGGTCCAGTGGGAGGCGTCCCTGCCCATGGCAGGGGGGTTGGAACTGGATGGGTTTTAAGGTCCTTTCCAACCGAAACAGTTCAAGGATTCTGTGTGTGCGCCACCCCCTGCCAAGCCCAGCTGGAAGAAAACACTGGAAAAGCAAACAAAATCCCCCAAACCCAGCAACTGCCTCACTCATGCCTAAATAGCCACCGCACTGCAGAGGAGCCCAAGGCAGACTGTGCCATCTTGACCACACTGCGTTTCTTTTTGCATTGGCACCAGTTACAGAGGAGCCAAACGTCCTGTGATGCGCTAACAGGGAGATCCCTCCAGAGATTCACTGCCTGACACTGAGCGAACGTGACATTGTGTGGGCACCAACTGGCCCTCCCACCGTGGCTGCTTGCACGTGGGTTTCGGTGCATGTCAGCCATGGTCTGCTTGGGCCTGGAAGAGCTCCCGCAAAGATAGGAGGATCCTCTCTTTATTTTAACTTTGTCTTCCTGTGCCAGGGGAAGGGATCCTGATTTCATCAGAGGCTACAGAGCTCCTGGACTTCATTGATGAGCAGGGACAAGTGCACGTGATTCAGAAATACCTAGAGAAGCCTCTGCTTTTAGAGCCAGGACATCGCAAGTTTGACATCAGGTAACCTTTTCTGCTTCTTTAATAATACTGGTTTTCAATTTTGTACTGTTTCTTTTTAAGTCACTGAGACTAGAGTTTGTGCTCTCGCCCTCCAGGAGCTGGGTTCTTGTGGATCATCAATATAATATCTACCTCTACAGAGAGGGTGTCCTGCGGACCTCTTCCGAACCATATAATAGTGCTAATTTCCAGGACAAAACCTGCCACTTGACCAATCACTGCATTCAGAAGGAATATTCCCAAAACTACGGGCGGTATGAGGAAGGGAATGAAATGTTCTTCGAGGAGTTCAACCAGTATCTCATGGATGCCCTGAACACAACGCTTGAGGATAGCATCTTACTGCAAATCAAACACATAATAAGGTAGCCAGCTGCTTGTCGTATGTGGGAATAAACCCTTCAGTGACAGGGAGTGTGTATGGACACAGCTGGGAAAGCAGACAGACTGACAAGGGAAGGATTTAAATTGCATGAATCAGGGGTTGCGACCCAGAGATAAATTTAAGATAAAGCCATAAACACCCCAACGTTGTTGCTCAGTGAAAAGTCACCTCAGGTTCTGTCCTCTCAAGGGTATGTGTCGGTGTGTCTGCATTTTGCCAGCTGTGGTTGAAGAAGGATAGAGTGAGATCACTTGGTAAGGGAAGAGGGTAGATCAAAAGACAGGGCTAGGAGAAAGACAGAAGGTATAAGAGGGGAAATGAATAATAGAATCATTCTAAGATCATCAAATGCCACTGTCAGCCCAGCACCACTGTGTCTACTAAGCCATGTCTCAAAGTGCCATGTCTACACATTTATTTTTTTTTAACACCTCCATGGAAGGAGAGTCCACCACTTCCCTGGGCAGCCTGTTCCAATGCTTCACCACTCTTTCAGTAAAAATATTTTTCCTAATATCCAATCTAAAACCTCTCCTGGCATAATTTGAGGCCATTTCCTTTCATCCTGTCACTTGAGAGAATAGACTAGCACCCCCCTCACTATAAGCTCTTTTCAGGCAGTTGTAGAGAGCGATGATGTCTCCCCTCAGCCTCCTCTTCTCCAGACTAAGCAACTCCAGTTTCCTCAGCTGCTCCTCATAAGAGTTATTCTCCAGTCCTTTGCCCAGCTCTGTTTCCCTCCTCTGGACATGAGAAGTGACTCAAATCACTCCTGAGTCTGCAAGATCTCAGTCATTCTCCCTCCATCAGCAAGCACATCTCATTGGTGTAGATTGTCTTAGTAAACCCAGATCCAGCTCCCTCCTGGCCACAGGACGTGCCTGGAGAGAGGTCTCTGAGATCATGCTGCTGCAGAGAATCCAGGTCTTGACAAAGCTGCCTCTTTGTGGTGGAATTACTTTGCAAGTGCCCCATTGCTGTTACACCAAAAATACATGCTGCAATCTTTGAGGGACTCGGAGGCAAATGAGCTCTCAGTGGCAGTTCCCTGGGGACCTGGTTCAGTCCTTTGTGGCCCCACCTTCTGCTCCAGGCTCCAACTGCACATCATGTTTTTCAGCTTGTCTAATCCAGTACTGAGGGTGGATGCTGCCCTCTGTCTCTTGGGGATTAAATTCAGGGGTGTCCCCACGTGTGTTTTGATGGTTGCATGATCTCACTTGCAGAGACTTGGTTACTGTGGTGTGTGTTGGATATAGCTTGTAATTTTGGGCTGGTAAATTGACGTGGATATCAGGCCTGCAGGAATCACAACACAAGCCAGGTCTGAAGGGTCTGCAGGGGCACACTGCCTGCGTTTTTGCATGTGAGCAGCAGAAAGCTTTGCTCCATCTGTTCGATGCTCTAAGCAGTCCCAAGGCGACAGGACCCCTGCACTTACCTGCACTGTGCACGTGCCCTCAGAAGCTGCAATGCGACACGTGTCTGCAGGGCCTTTCATCTTGGGTTTCTGTTTTTCTCTTTACAGAAGCTGCCTTATGTGTATAGAGCCTGCAATCAGCACGAAGCATCTTCACTACCAGAGCTTCCAGCTCTTTGGGTTTGACTTCATGGTGGATGAGGAGCTGAAGGTCTGGCTCATAGAAGTCAATGGGGCCCCAGCGTGTGCCCAGTGAGTAGTCAGTATCTATAATGCCCTTGTGATGCCACCATTCACATGCCTCACCCAAAATATGGCTGTGTCCCAACTCCAAGCGACAAAGGTGGAAGAAAGCAAATGGCGGGGGAGTTTTCCAGGTTAACCTATACTGGACTCTGTTCTAAGTGCCGGTTGATTTAAGTTCCTGGCTCCTGTCTCTGTGTTTGATATCCCCCGGCTTCTTTCCCATGTGAGATGGGACACGAACATCAAGTTTTTGGACAAACGGATTTGAATCTAACTTGGGTCATTTTTATTGACACCGTTGGGTTGAAGGTATGTTGCAGAATTAAACGTGAATGCTGCAGACACTGGATCAAAGCCGCCACCAGTGTCACAGTTTAGCCCCAGCCCGGCTTGGATGGCAGCTAAACACAAACCATTGTGCCCCAGTCCCACCACCACCAGACCAGGAAAGGGGAAATACGAAGCGATAAGAAAGACTTGTGGTACTAAAACTAAAACAGCTTTAATCAAACAATAATAAGGACAATATTATTAATAAGAAAATAATAAAATATGTGCAGATATACAAAATTGCCCTCCCTGATGATGACATCACCACAGATACTGCAGAGTGGACACAGGGAAAGGTCCTGGACTGGACTCGGGAACTGGATTCAGGAACACACGGATCTGGGATCGGGGTGGGGAAAAAGATGTGAAATCTGTGTTGGACACTGACCATCAAAGAATTGAACTTGACCCTTGCAATTGCTCAGTTTTATCCCAAGCATAACATATATGGGATGGAATACTCTGTTAGTCAGTTTGGAGTCACCTGTCCTGCCCACTCCTCCCTGCAGCTGTGACCCTTTTCCACCTCTTTCACTTATGGCTTTTCACCAGCCTGAGGATGGCCTTGGTTTCTGTAGGAATAAGTGTAAGCAATGGCCTTTCTGCACCTTGTGTTATCCCTTCTAGAGAGAAACATGGTCTGAGAAACATGCTGTTAACTTTCAGAATATGAAGCTACCAGAACAACTAACCACAGGGAGGCTGGCCAGTCAGTCATGGCCATGATCATCTCTGCATAGGCAGAACAGGAGGTGCTGTATTACGTGATGGAGACAACTGCAGGAGACTAGAAATCTTTGCTAAGTGGGCATCTGTATCAGATACAAGCCCAGCAAAACGGAACAGGCTGTACATCACTACATTAGAATTTGATTAGGTTAGATGTAGATTAAATCAGATTAGATCGTCACTAACAGGAAACAAAAAATACAGGTCAAACCTACCAGACAGCCTGCTCAGATGCCTTTGCAGGGCTAGGGATGCTCTCTGTGTCCAGGCTGCCCCTGTTCACCATGCACACCGTGGTGTAGTACTGCCTTGCACCTCCCTGTACCGCTGTATGGGTAGAATCTGGCTGTTGCTGGGTGGATTTGGGTTCCAGTAGTGCCCCATTTAGTTTGCGCCTCTGTGGGCATTTGGAAGCCATTGAAAGCAGCTGAGGTATGTTAGGTTTGAGCTATTTGTGGCTTTTCTTCTTCAGGGTTATTCTAATTTGTAGCATCCATATCACAGTTCCCATTTAAGAGAAAAAAATTGGCTGCTGAAAGCAGTAACGTTCCCAGGAGCTGAAAAAGCAACTTACTGTTATGTAGCCCCAAAGACACAGGGTGAAAAACATTGCTAATCCTAGTAAAGACAACTTTGGTACTAAAAATGTCCCAGATGCCAGCACATTCAGGGAGGTTACACATGTACTTCCTTCAGCAGAAAGCAATGCTATTGTTAACTCATTTCTCAAACACATTGTCTCTTCTCCCTAATCCTGCTCTTCATGAGCTGTGCCATGGTGAAACACATCCCACATTTCTGGTCCTGGGAAGTCTCCGTGCCTGGTCACATGCTGATGTGCACAGCTGCAGCCCAATGCAGCATTTCATCCAGCCATGAATGCATCAGAGCAAGTCCTCTGGGACACATCCCCATAGGAATGCAGTCTGGTGCAATAACCGCAATTCCCCGAGTTGGAAGACTGGTACTGGGGGTGCTCAGCTGTTGTCTGCCCTTGTCCATGTTGCAGTGATCAAGTCTGGGGCCTGAGAGCAGGGGGACTGCTCAGGAGCTTGTTCTGACAGTAAATTTAGATAATGGGGTTTGTAGAACCATGCGGGAGAGAGCAATACTGAGATTGGGAGCAGTGTTGAAAAAGAAGGTGGCTACTGGAGTGGGTGGGAAGGAGGTGGCGGAGATCATAAAATCATAAAGGTTGGAAAAGACGTCTAAGATCATCCAGTCAAACCGTCAGCCCAACGCCACAATGCCTACTAAACCATGTCCTGAAGTGGCACATCTACATGTTTGAATACCTCCAGGGATGGAGACTCTTACCACTTCTCTGGGCAGCCTGTTCCAATGCTTCACCACTTTCAATAAAGAGATTTTTCCTAATATCCAATCTAAACTTCCCCCAGTGCAACTCCACCCTCCTCCTGTTTGTCATCTTTTAGATCCTGCTGGGAAAAAGCATGTCTCTGTAAAAATTGGTCAAGGGCCTGCTGGTTTTTTTCTGATTCTCTCTCTCATCTCTTAGGAAGCTGTATGCAGAGCTCTGCCAAGGAATCGTGGATGTAGCCATCTCTAGCGTTTTCCCCCTTAGCGACACTGGGCAGAAGACAAGCCAGCCATCGTCGATCTTTATCAAGCTGTGATGACAACAGTAATGCCTCTGGTGTGCCCAGGGAGAGACTGCACCCATCGGGTGGCTTATCTCTGCATCATGCCAAAAAGTGAGAGAGACAGACTTCTTATTTTCTGGGAAATCATGGGGAAAAACAACAAAAAAGGCACCCACACAGAGCTGTGATGAGACAGAGCTGTTCAGGTAACTGCCTGCATTCATCAATACCCACTTCAGAAACAGCTCACGTGACTCTGATCAAATCTCTCTGGGAGAACAACAAAATCACCTTACAAAGAAACCCCAACAGGGATACTGTACTACTGTATTAGCTTCTCCTTTTCTATAGATATAACATTGGGGTTTTTAAGGGAATTGAGCGAAGAAAACTATGATCTTCTGGGTTGTCATGGCTGGGAAGGTCTCCTCCTGCTGTGTTTCTTCTTTCCTCACCTACTGCATCATTAGTGCCTTAGCTCAACTCCAAATAGGTGACTCCTTTCCTTTTGTTCCTGCTCTGTTACATAGAAAGGAGCAAGCTTCCTTGCGTTGCAGGACGTGTAAGACCAGGAACACCAAGAATTCTGTTTCCTTTGGTCATTTTTCAAGCTGGTTGGCTGAACACCCAGGCAATGGCTGGCAAAAGGGTGCTGAACTGCAGGCGTGAATTAACCCAAGCAAGGAAGGCGATTTTGTTTATAGCTATCCCTTTTCCTAATGAGATTTGAATCAGTGTCCATCCCAGTCTGATGGCAGCTGGATTCTGTTTAAAAGAGGTAGAGACACCCCTTGCACCTCCAGGCTCACTGCCAGGCTGTGGTATTTCTAGCACCACTTTTGTGTTAAGAGTTTTTCAAATAGCAGAAACCCAATCTCCTCAGTTTCTTCTGAGACACTGCAGTGAATTTATCCTCTTCTCTCAGCTTCCACCTTCCTGCATTTGAGGCTTGAATCTGAAACCTGTCAACCTAAATGATTTTTGTCTTGTTTGAGAGTCTCCATCTGACAAATAATTGCCATTTATTGTCAAACAATTTGACAATAAATTGCCATTTCCTGCCCTGAACACAGTCCTCAGCTTTGTCCCAGCTAGAAAGAAGGTGAGTGAGGTTTTGTAGACCAGGAGGGAGATTCCTTGTTTATAGGTTTGCCACACAGCTGGGAAGGCAGGCGTTTTCGGGGAGAAGGGAGGTTAAATTCCTTGAGGTCCCTGAATTTCAGGGCTAACATCTGCTTTGAGTACAAACCAAATCCCTAGAATATTGCCTACATGGTGAGCTATATCATAATTTTTAGCGCAAGCCCAGCACACCCCTCATAAGGTAGAGTTCTTTGCAGAGCATAGTGGCACTTGTAACCCCAGCAGGCTTTTTAAGGGGTGGTCAGGGATGCATTCTGCTGCCATTTGCAGGGAAAGATAGTTGGCACTGAAATAAACTGCTCCATGTTACCCAAAACAAACAAGAAGAGATTGTGGAGGTTACAAGCTGCTGGCTGCCTGTGTGTAATGGGAAGTGAATCAAGCAATGGAATTTCTGTCTTCCTCTGAAGATTCTAGTGCTTTGGTGTACTCATATCTGCTTGTGATGGAGATTTCGGCAGTCTTTGTGCCAGCAGTGGATCCTGGCATCTTTCTGTAGGCTGGACTGAAGTGCCCAGGCCTCCTTGGAGTGATGCATTTTGATTGTTCTGTCTTGAGATGGACATCCATTGCGACATGCTGTGAATCCATAAGTGGCACCATTTCACAAGGCCACGCTAATCCAGGAGGGAACAGAGTGCTTAGCGAAACCACAGGGAAGCATCACAGAGAGGGCACATCCCAAAGAGCCACACAAGCACCTCTGAAGTTGTTGATGACCTGAAGCACAGGGTGGATCTGCACCTGCAGGGGTGCGGGGTACACAGAGTGCAGTGACGCACACTGAGAAGTGACAGGGAGCAGGAGCTGCATGAAAATGGGGCTGCAGCTTTGTTCCCTGGGTGCTGGAAGGTGGCTCCACTTCCAGTGAGACCCTGGGTGCCAAGTCTCTGGATTTGGGCCTTGTGGGTGTTTGGAAGAGGGACCATGAATGCATCAGTTCATGAGATGGGAAGTGCTGGGCAATAAGCTGGGAGAGGGGCGTGGGGGTTGTTTTTAACCTTATGATAGTGTATAGGTGCAGGCCTGGTAAAGCGTAGTGGTAACGCTCCAAGGTAAAATGTAGGCTGTGACTGTTGTTATTTGACTTGCAAAGTTCACCACATCTCCATTGGCATTTCCACGTTAGCTCATGTGAGCTTAAAAATTAGACCTTTTGCCCACCGAATAGCAATCGCCCTGCCCTGGCCCTGGATGTGGCTGTGATGGCAGAGGAGATGCTGGGCTCTCGCAAGCTCTTTGGGAGAGAGCAG
The DNA here is from genome assembly GCF_032191515.1 of Phaenicophaeus curvirostris. Lineage (NCBI taxonomy): Eukaryota > Metazoa > Chordata > Aves > Cuculiformes > Cuculidae > Phaenicophaeus > Phaenicophaeus curvirostris. The sequence continues at coordinate 106,722,189 of NC_091393.1, read as the reverse complement.
AGCATGAAGTGAGAAGAGAAAACTTTCTGCATCACAGCAAAATGAGAAATGCTGGGTTTTTTGGAGTGCCCAGACCCATCCTTCTTTCACCTCGAAAGAGAAATTAGAAACCTTATCACTCCCTTACTGCACAGTAATGTGAGGTTCCTGCTGACATGGATAAGGGCAAGAAAGCTGCAGGAGTGCAGGTAAAACTGGAGCAGGTGGTACCACTGGGAGGAGCAGTGGCTCAGGAGCCTTTACCTAACTCCAAAGCCTTTTCTTGCCATGTTTTCACCCTGTATTGCATTGTGGCATGTTAGCAGCTGGCCAGTTTTGCTGCTCAGCTGAAGGTGGGGCTTCAACTTGATGGTAGAGCCATGACCACAAGAGACGCAGCTATTCGTACCCTGCCTTTTCTGCTGGGCTTGGAGGACATGGTGATTCAGGGATGCTTTTGTCATGAGTGCACCTTGCCAGTGATACTCACAAGCCCTTGTGAGGCTTCTTTTTTTTTTAGGAATACACAACAGTAAGTGTTTTCTAGCTTAGTTCAGCTACAATGTCAATAGAAAAGGTCTTACTCTTTCCTGAGCTTTCATAAAAGATAGTACTGCATTTCCAGAAGACACCTACCACATTGCAGAAGGTCTCTAGTCCTACTTGTACCCCTTCATGTCAGCCATGAAGGATTTCAGGCCCAGGTGCTCCGGCTGTGTTTTCCAGCAGGGTCTGATTCCTGCTGGACTCATGAGTTTCAGGTAACTCCCATGTGGCTTGTCTCATACTTGGTTAGTCGTGATTACCATCAACAGCTATTGTGCTCCTGCCAGAATCTGGTGGCTGGCCACAGCCTATGGGAAATGCCAGAGAAGTCCCAGAAAGGCCCAAAAGCCACTTTGGCCAGGTGGCCCAGCTTCTCATCCCTTCTGTGACCAGCGCCTGCTTCCATGTCCCTGCTCCCAGCATTTCTCCCCCAGGAGAGCAATGCTGTGTTGTATGTAGGTTCATAATCATGCCTCATTGCCAGTTCTGCCACAGCAACCCTCCAAAAGACCATCTGTTGAGAGGATGTTGGGGTACGTACAGCCTCCCATGCCCCGGTTTGTGTCCCCAGCTGCTCTCACGTCAGCATGTGCGTGTGGGGCAGGTGGGCATCTGAGCTTGTGGATCTCCAGCAACTATCCACATCTCTTCTAAACCATCATTAAAACATGCAAAACCCACAGCCTGTGGCGTTTCCTTGGGGAAGCAGGCCCCCAGCACGTCTTGATTCCTGGGAAAACCTACCTGTGGGTGCCTGTGTTGTTGCCCCCATTGCCATGCAGGACCCCAGGAGCTGACCCAGCCCCACAGCAGAGGTTTCCTCACCTCTGGGTGACAAATGTAAGGCAGCAACATGGCATGAGGTACACTGGCCTTACCCCCCAGGGCTGTCCCAGTGCCAGAGGGTGTTGGGGAGGCAGCGTATTTTTGGGGATCCACGGGTGTGGAGGTGGCAGGGAGTGATGTGGGGTGTGGGTTGTCAGAGCTTCCCCACAGCTGCAGGGCAAGGGGTACACATGGCTGGGGGGCATGAGATGGGAGAGCGAAAATGGAGGGGCCACAGGGATGGGGGGCTCAGGGGTGGGGGGAAAGCTGTGGTGGCCATGGGGCATGGGGTGGGGGTTTGGGATGTGGAGCAGGACTTAAGTGTGGCTGAGGGGCATGGGGTCAGGGATGAGGGGGCACAGCTGCAGGTGAGGTTGGGGACAGGGTTGAGGAGCCTGTGGGGCTCAGGGACAGGGAGGCACAGCTCAGGGATGCCTTGAGGGCATGACTTGGGGTAGCAGTGGGGCTTGGGGACAGGGATGTGGCTGGTGGGACCATAGAGGTTAGGCATGGGTGGGTGTGGGGCAAGAGATGGGGCTCAACGATGAGAGGACATGGGTCTGAGGTGGCTGTGGGACACAAGATGGGGTTCAGGTATGAGGGGACACGGGCTGGGGTGGGAATGGGGCATGAGATGGGGCTCAGGGATGAGGGGACACGGAGTGGCCATGGAGCACAAGGTGGGGGATAGGGTTGGGAGGGCATGGCTATGGTCACCGTGGGGCATGAGATGGGGGTTTGGGACAGGGCGGGACACAGCTGGAGGGTGCTGTAGGGTACTATATGGGGGCTGGGGACAGGGGAAGACAGCTGGGGGGCCACGGCCGCTAGGGCAGCCCTCCAAGCCACCTGCTGCAGCAAGGGTGGTGGAGCACACAGCCTGCCACGCTCCAGCTGGTGCCCCTGGCTGCTCTCATGCCAGTGCATGCAGGCAGGGCTGGAGGGCACCTGAGCTTGAGCCTAACAATAATCCAGAAGCATTTGGACAAAGCCCTCAGGCACACAGTGTGAATGTTGGAGTTGTCCTGTGGAGGGACAGAAGCTGCACTCCATGGTCTTTGTGGGCCCCTTCCAACTCCAGACATTCAGCGCAAGAAGGATATGGAACTATTGGAAAGGGTCCAGAGGAGGCCTATGAAAGAAGCGTGGCCAGCAGGATGAGGGAGGTGATTCTGCCCCTCTACTCCTCCCTTGTGAGACCTCATCTGGAATATTGTGTCCAGTTCTGGAATCCTCAACATGAGGATATGGAGCTGTTAGAACGGGTCCAGAGGGGGCTACAAGGATGATCAGAGGGCTGGAGCACCTGCAGTACGAGAACAAAGCTGAGCGAGTTGGGGTTGTCCAGTCTGAAGAACAGAAGGCTCTGGGGAGAACTTAGAGCAGCCTCCCAGTCCTGAAAGCGCTACAGGAAAGCTGGGGAGGGACTTTTTACACAGGAACGTAGCGATAGGACTAGAGGCAATGGGTATAAACTGGAAAGGACAGATTTAGACTGGACCTAAGGAGGAAATTCTTCACTCTGAGGGCAGCGAGGCACTGGCACACGCTGCCCCGGGAAGCTGAGGCTCCCCCGGCCCTGGAGGCGTTCAAGGCCGGGCTGGTCGGGGCTCTGAGGACCCGGATGCACATAGCGGGGGTGGGGCCGGACCCGGCCTGGCTCTACCACGCCCCCCCCCCCCCCCCTTCCAGCCAGGTGATCCCCATGACCACGTGATTTTCCCCGCGACCACGTGGCCGCCACGTGACCCCCGCCCCGCGCCGGCCGTGCGCGCGCCGCGGAGATGGCGGGTCCCGGCGAGGCCCCGCACCGGCTGCGCCCCGCACCGCCGCGCCTCAGCGCCGCCCGCCGCCGCCTGCCCGCCGCCCACATCGACTCCTTCAACTACGCCGTCAGCGAGGGCGTCTACCGCGCCGTGCAGGTCTCAGGGGGAAGGGATGGGAGCCGGCCGGGGCGCGGGGCCGGTGCCTCTCTCTCTCCCTCCCTCTCTCTCTCCCTCCCTCCCTCCCTCCCTGCCAACCGGTGCGTCCTCTCCGCAGGATCTGTCGCCGCTGGAGCTGTCGCTGAAGGAGAACCGCGTGTCGCTGGCGGTGACCGGCGTCTGCATCGCCCCCCCCGCCGTGCCGGCCGGCGCCGTCTGCCGCGAGCGAAGAGTCTTCCCCGCCGAGTGCCGCGGGGCGCGGGGCTCCTACCGCGGCAGGATCGGCGTGAGCGGCCGCGGGGAGCGGGGGGATGGATAGAGAGGGGATGCTGAGAGGGGAGTGCGGGGAGAGGGCAGGGGGAATGAGTCCAGAGGGGAATCTGAGCGGGGAGGGCAGGGGGGAATGGTTCCAGAGGGGATTCTGAGCAGGGAGGGCAAGGGGGAATGGATAGAGAGGGGATTCTGAGCAGGTAGGGCAAGGGGGAATGGTTTCAGAGGGGATTCTGAGCGGGGAGGGCAGGGGGAGTGGATATAGAGGGAATCCTGAGCAGGGAGTGCTGGGATAGGGTGAGGGGGGTTGGTTATAGAGAGAATTCTGAGCAGGGAGTGCGGGGGATGGCGTATGGGGAATGGCTATAGAGGGAATTGTGAGCGGGGTGGGCGGGGGGAATGGCTATAGAGGGAATTGTGAGCAGAGAGTGTGGGGATAGGGTGAGGAGGAATGGTTATAGAGGGGATTCTGATAAGGGAGTGTAGGAATAGGACAAGGGGGAATGGTTCTAGAGGGAATTCTGATCATGCAGTGCAGGGATAGGACAAGGGGGAATAGTTTTAGAGGGGTTTCTCATCGGGGAGTGAAGGGATAGGATGAGGGAATGGTTTTATAGGGGGTTCTGCTCAAGGAGTGCAGGGATGGAGAGGAATGGTTATATAGAGGCTTTTGATCAGGAAGCGCTGGGATAGGACGAGGGGGAATGATTCTAGAGGGGATTCTGATCAGGGAGTGCAGGGACAGGAGTGGTTATAGAGGGGCTGCTGATCAGGGAGTGCAGGAGTTGGGGGGGGAATGGTTTTAAACTGAAAGAAGGGAGTTTGGGAATAGAGAAAAATAGAGGTTAGAGGGGAGCTGGAAGTGGGGAGATCGGATTCTAGAAGAAGTTCTGCACTGGGAGGATGGTGAGGCACTGGCACAGGTTGCCCAGAGAAGTCATAGAACCATAGAATAGTTTGGGTTGAAAGGGACCTTAAAGAACATCCGTTTCCAACCCCGCTGCGATGGGCCAGGTAGTCCCACCAGATAGTCCCACCAGATAGTCGGTGTTCAGGGCCAGGTTGGATGAGGCTTTGAGCAACCTGATGCAGTGGGTTCCTTCCAACTCAACCCATTCTAGGATTACCATTTTACAAAGATAGAAGTCTGTTAAACAGATTGTGATCATATTAACTGTGCAGTGAAGATTAAAAGTCCAATTTCATTTCCTTGCTGTTTGCATTTTGTTGTTTCAGGCTGACATCAGCTGGTCACTGAATGGCATGCCACAAGAGACGATTAAACAGCCCCTGGGGTACATTCCAATCATGGTGAAGTCCAAGTTGTGCAACCTCTATAACCTTTCCCCACAGGAGCTCATGCAGCACCATGAAGAGGAAGAGGTAACAGAGATTTTGTGGGTCAGGAAAATCTGTGTTTTACATGAGCAGTATCAGGCCAGCTTCTTTTTACAGGACGTGAGCATTTATATTTTGTCTCAAGTTTGACTTGTTATTTTCTCTGAATGTATCCTATTTATGGTGGTTCCATACAGCATCTTGAAAAATGTCTGGTCACAGCTATCTTTGAATACAGGGGTCTTTTTGGTGTTGATACCTGTAGTTCCAATATTTGACTTCCCAAGTGCTAACTGGCAAATGAGGTCATGGATCTATGAGTGGCCTGTGTCTGTGGAGGCAAAGATTTGGAGAACGGGCATTGAAAGAGATATTTTCTTTCTCGGTTGTCATCTGCAGCTTTTCCTTGTCTCCCTAGTAGCATGTCAGCTGTGGAGAACTGCATACGGAATTATTTAGTGCTGTATTTTGTGCTTACAAAAGAGTGAGCAAACTACAGAATAAAATACAGGAAAGCTGGGGAGGGGCTCTTTATCAGGCGGTGCAGGGACAGGACATGGGGGAACAGTTTTAAGGTGAAAGAGGGGAGATTTAGGTGAGATCTTAGGAAGAAATGTTTTCCTGTGAGGATGATGACGTGCTGGCACAGGTTGCCCAGAGAAATCATGGCTACTCCATCTCTCAAGGGGTTCAAGGCCCAGGTTGGATGGGGCTGTGAGCAACTTCAGAATAATTATTAAAGAAAAAGAGTTCATGTCAGCTCTTTAAAACTTTTCAGTTGATCACACAGGGTTTTTTGTGGGTTTTTTTTCTCCCTTCCTTTAAGTTGTAGAATCCCTTTCCTTACACTGTGCACTACATTTAGACTTGATAGTCACTGGCAGGGAATGCAGCCTTTCCACACATGCTGCTGAAACATCTGTCTTGCTAGGTGTTCCATAGTTCAAACATTCAGTGTTTGCTTTTACTGTGCAATACAGGCATTTTTGTCTTTTACTTAAAATTCTGGGTTATGAATTTCTAAGCACATTAAAATTATTTATCTTTTTCTGCCAGGAAATGGGAGGCTACTTTATTATTAATGGCTTAGAAAAAGTTATTAGGATGCTGATTATGCCCCGGCGAAATTTCCCTCTTGCAATGACAAGACACAAGTGGAAAAACAGAGGCCCTGGTTTCACGGAGTATGGTAAGCTGAACAGTTTTCTGCAACATCCTGCTGGTAACCACTTGAGGACAAGTAGCAGTGACCATCTATAGCTGGCTTTTGGTAGTTTGTTTTGTTGTAGCTCTTGTGTAACCTTTATAGTTTTTACTATCTGTGAAAATATAGTGTCAACGCTGGCATAACAGTGCAGGTGCTTGCTCTGTGAGAGCTGTCTGAGCTGCGCATGCTGAGCGAGGAGATTGTATTCCAGGACTTGCAGTACGTGGAAGGTGGAACAAGCCCCCTGTCTTTAGCAGAACTCGTAAACTGCTAAATTTGTTTCATTTAATTTGTTTATGCATACTGTGAAATGAAAGAGTTAATTTACATGAGGCAGATCAGCTAGATTCTTGGCTGTCCCATACCTGTGTCAAGTATACTCAGTAAAACAAGTTCGGAATTGGATTAAACCAGAAAAAGGACAGTTTTAAAAGGAGGTGTTACCAGCTGCTGATTTGACTGGGCCCTGGTGTTGAGTACACGCTGTAATTCCACCTGAATTAATTTTGAGATAGTGCCAGATTAAACACTCCCATTTGTTGCATCTTTCTTTGTCCTGCAGTGGGACAGGTCCAGGCAATAGTGCTTCAGCGGCACCACCTAAACACAGAGATGTGAAAATTTGACCCAGGGTGCCATTAGAAGGAGCACTTGTGTTTTGCTGTATCTTACAGCCTAAGATTACAGATAGGATCGGAGCTTTCCATTTCCTAAACACTTTATGCATCTTCCAAGCCTCTCAGCAAGCATGCTGGCCATCCCCATCCCGAGGCATTTGTCCACTAAGAGTGGAATTGAGCTGCTGTATTTATTTGAGATGGGAGACTGGTGCTGAAACTAGTGATCTGCCTCATGCTCTCAGCCATGAAGTACCGAGGTTTCTCTCATTAATTGTCTGGCACCTACTCAGACCAAATGGTCCTCAGACTCATCACAGCGATGCGGCCGATTGGTTTGTATAGCTGACACTGGTCTTTGCCTGGGTTCATTTTCACAGGAGTAGTGATGCACTGCGTTAAGGACGAGCACACTGCGATAAATATGAACCTGCACTACTTGGAAAACGGTTGTGTCATGCTGAATTTCATTTTCCAGAAAGAGCTGTTCTTCCTTCCCTTGGGGTTTGCTCTGAAGGTAAACAACTAATGCTTGTGCTTTCTATGTTGAATAAATACAGAAGTTTTGGGAAGCATTTTGATTTAAGTGAGAAGAAGGTAGTTCCGTACTGAGTATTTTCAGTCTTTCCTTCTTATGTTAGCCGAAGACCTGCAGTCCAGACCCAGCCTATGCCTGTAACATAACTCTTGGCTGAAGCAGAGAAGTGTGCGCAGGGTCAGGAGGGGGGGAGAGAGCTGCACAAGGGTTTCTTGGATTTTTGCTAACAATTAATGTGGATGAGTAGCTCTTGGAGGGGTGTAAGAGTTTGCCACCTACTGTGAAAGATCTCAGGAATCTTTCTAAAACAGAATGACAGCTCAGCGTTCAAGGAATGAACAACATTAATTGTTAAAGGCAGATTGTCCCATCTAGAAGCAAACTGGTGAACTGGCTTCGTTTCCTTAAGAAGAAAAAGAAAATGCTGTTTCGAATCGGAAGCAGAAACAATGAAGATTGGAAAGGGTCTGTTTGAGCATATTTGATGGATGTAAACTGTTCTTTGGATAGCAGGCAAAAGATTTACCTGAGCCAAGACCTTTTAAATTCCCCTCTACATGTGTGCTTTCTCTGTTAGCAGAGCTGTATGCAAGAGGCCTGTGATGCTTAAGTGATAGAAGCACGATGTGAATCAGTGTCAGTGAAATTTGCACCTTCTTCTTTCAGCCTGCTGTATTCACATTGCTGTTGCACAATTTATTTCACTTTTTCTTCCACTTTTATTTCAGCAAAAGTAGTTACCAAAATTAGCTGATTACCCGTTGCTTTAATACGCAAATGAATTATACTGACCTGGTAGCTGTGAGACCTCGGGATAAGCAGGCTGCATTGTCTGATGTTCGATTTCTTCCATAAGTAGTCACTCTGTGTGGATTTGCACCCACCCTGCATCAGTCAAGCTCAGTTCCGTACTGGTTTACTCTGGCCCGTCCAGGTCCCACTGCAGCAGACGGCTCCTGCTGCCACCCTACTGCACTGCTGTTCTGGCTGTAATTCTGGTTTCTTCTTGCTGTGTAATCATCCCGGTGCTCTCCTGTGATGGACAAGAGGCAGCATGTGCTGGACAAGAAGCCACGTGTCCTCTGGCTGCTTCCAAATTGTGTGTATCATGATTACTAAGCAGCAAAACTGAGCTTACATTGTCCCCTTTCATCAAGAAAACTGGCTTAGTGTCTTTTTCGTGCAGCCTTAATTTTTTCCTGAACTTTTTGAAGCCTTCTTAAATGTAATGAACAAACAATTTACTTAAAGATCAGGCACTTTTGTCGGTAAATACAGAAGTCATTGGGGGACGACGTATTTTCTTAGTAAGGAAACAAGTAGGAAACCATTGTAACACCAGGAGCTAAGGATGTATGATTTAAGTATGAGCTTTATTATATGAAGTGCTGAAACTAACATGAATTTGTTCTAATAGCCTTTGTCAAAAGGCTAAATTGCCTTTTGCTTTGCATGAGAATCAGTAGCATCTTGAGACAATGGTGAATTAAATTTATGTTTCTAAGTGAGCTCATTCTGTAAAGATATTAGGAAATCTTACCTAAACAAAAGAAGCTTGTTAATTTAAAGAGTGCAGGTTTACTTTTTTCCAAGGGTCTCATTGAATTGAGAGTACTTATGGTCATCATCAGGGTATATATATCCCCTGCATTACTCTCTAAGCACCTCAGCCCCGCAGTATTTTTCAGTTTGCATGGTGGAAGGGTATTTCCAAGGGACTGAAAACCTGAATCAGTGGGACACCCTAGTTCTGCTGCTGTATTTTGTGGATAGATGTTGCTATGACTTTGTTTTTCTGATCTGATACACTTCTGTCTTTCAGGCATTGGTTGATTTCCCAGACTACCAGATCTTTCAAGAGCTGGTCAAAGGAAAAGAAAGTGACACCTTTTATGTGAACTGCGTTACTGAGATGCTGAGAGCAGTGGTGGATGCAGGTTGTTTTACACAGCAAAACGTCCTCGAATATCTGGGAAAGAGCTTCAGAGTGAAACTTAACCTTCCTGAGTGGTACAGCAATGAACAGGCTGCGGATTTCATTTTGAGGTACATATCTATGCATGTAGGAGTGTGTGATTTAGTGTAATTATATTGAAATTGTAGGCAGATTTAAGACTACATCAGATTTTGTTATAGTTTTCACATTGATGAAACAATAGCCAGCAGCCAGTTTTTTATGAGACTCCAGGATATGATGATAATCTGTATTTGTGGTGTTCAGAAAAGTGCATTTTAATGGATTGACGCAACTATCCCCAGAATGGTTTCAGGAGAGGGTATTGGCTGTTATTTAGATGTGATTTTCTGATGTGTTTGATGAAAAACATAAATACTACAGACTAAGGAAGAGAAGGTTAAAACTAGGTCTGTGACTGCTCGAAGCTTTATTTGTTGAACAGAAATATTGCAATTTGTGGCATTTATCAGTCTCATACAGTTGTCAGCAGCTGTGATAGGTATTACATTTATCTTTTAAAATGGTAGAAATCAGGCACTTTACAATCTTCCTTCATCCATGGAATTAGAAAGGAGTGGAAGAGTTGGCTTTGGGACTGTCATTGTGACAGGCATTCAACTAAATTTCTTTTTCTGGTAAAGTAAGTGTTTGCTCTTTGAGAGTTTTTTTTAGCTCATGAAGAGAATCGTTAGGGATGTCCAAGTCCTTGAGCCCTTGTAAATATAGGATGGCTGGGTTGCTGGAGACACAGGTGATTTATAGGTGCTTTAGAGGGCCTTTTAGAAGTCCATAGACCATTTGGAAGCACGGAGCTTTGTACTGAGAAATATGAATGGATAATTTCAAGAAACCTGGAATGACTCTGATTTTCCTATTTCTGAATATTCTGGTGGTTGGTTTGTTGGTTTTTTTTTTCACTCTGGTACGTGCTGTACACCTCATTTGCCTCCGATGAAGAGATAGAAGAAGAGGAGTAGTGAAAATTTTAGTTGGGATGTGCTGGAACTGTAACTTCTCTGGACAGAACCTGTCCTTGGAGTTTTGTCTTGCTTTGCAGTGAAGCTGTAAAGGCTTCAATAGAGGGAATGTAGAGGGGAAGTAGAAATCTCAAAAGGTCCTTGAGTGCTGATGGAAGACTATGGCACTTGGGCCTTGGAAAGCAAGTGAAGTCAGGTGTCTTGGCAAGCAATCAATCTCTTTGGTTGGAATTAGCTGTGTTTTTCCTTTCTGCTTGTGCTACGGTGTTGTTCAGCCCACAATTTTTCACACATGGGATTTCGGATTTAGCAATGGAGATTTGGACTTTCTGTGGCAGAACCCTCCTAGTGTTAACAGAAATGTTTCATGGTTTGCTGCTGATTTCCAGCTCAGATTTGAGGTGGGGTGCATGTTAACATAAACTGTGTGCTTACGACATCTGACTGTGTTAAGTGTTTCACAAGGTTCACTTCATCTGATCAACCAGGTGTATCCTTAATGAAACCAGCCCCTTAAAAAGACAAATTAATAATTTTTCAGCTCCATCTCTGTTTCTTTTTCATTATTATTTCATATAATTCTAAGGGCAACTTTAAAAGCTTGTACATTGTTAGACTTTCTAACAAAAAAACCCTGATTTGCTATTATTTAGGAGAAACTTGAACAGCCAGCATGAAAAGACAGTGTTAGTTGTCCTCTCTTCTCCTTTCTCTTCCTCCAGCAAGTGTATCTGCATACACCTGACAAACAGAACCGAAAAGTTCTACCTGCTTTGTATGATGACCCAGAAGCTGTATGCGTTTGCCAAAGGGGAGTGCATGGAGGATAATCCTGACAGTCTGATGAATCAGGAAGTGCTTACTCCAGGACAGCTGTTCCTTATGTTCTTAAAGGTAAGGGCTTCAGGGGTTTAAGTCTGTGAATGTAACCATCGTCCAGTCCAGACCCCACAGCGTCTGTGGGGACAGGAGAATTGCAAGAGCCAGACTGAAGAGAGGGAAGTCTGGATAAGCTGTGAAGGCTGAGAGTGCTGGATGTAGTGTAACCAGGCAGTGTAGTTGAAGGTTTGGCGGTCTCAGCATAATGTACTAAATAAGCCTGTACAAAAGTTTCATAGCCTTCCAGAGCAGATGAAAGTGCCCCATTCAGCGTGGGAGTCTGAGGAAGTATCCTTCTGTTTTATCAGTTGATGTGGGAGTGGTAAAAATTTGCCTTGTGGTGTTCTTGGTGTTTCACATGGCAAAAAGCCAAGGAAATTACTGCGCTCACCCCATCTTCCAAATAGTGTTGATTCTTGATGTTGTCATCGCTCTTCCATCCTTAAATTCCTTTACGGATCAGGAAGTTGGTAGCATGCTTCTGACCTAGGCATAATGTGCCAGGAGGAAAGTATTCCTGTTCAGAAGCTTGGGTCTTCTGTGAAAGACTGCTAAAACCTCTCTGCTACTTAAGTGGTTTCAGTGCCTTTAGTAATATGGTTTTATTTCATCACTGTATCTAGCATGTTAATCATGGAGGAGTTATTATGGTCCGATGATGGGTACAGGTTGTGCTTTAGGTTTTGTTTGTTTTTTATGAAGTTCTGTTACTGTGCTTTGCCAGACTCATTGCTGGGCTGGGTGGAAATGATTACTAAGCTGCTGGATGAGTATTTTCCTTGCAGGTCTGTGTTGGCGTGATACCGTCAGCATTTTGATAAAATGAAGTCAGTGTGGGAAATGTGGCTGGAAAACTCTCAGTTCGCTTAGTTGTCCATCCTGCTGATTTTGGAGGATTTCTGTAGCAAATGATGTGGAGTTCTAATCTGAGCCTTTTATTTTCCTGTTCAGAATTTAAGTCTCTCGCTTTTCAACTGTAGGAAAGGCTTGAAAGCTGGTTGCAATCTGTGAAGTTTGTTTTGGAGAAAAGAATGGAAAAGGCTGATATAAGCATAAACACAGACAACTTGGTGAAGGCATTCGGCTTAACAACAGACTTAACCAAGCCATTTGAATATTTTCTTGCAACAGGAAACCTGCGATCTAAAACTGGTAAATCTTCAGGCTTCAGAAGCCCTTTTCCCCTCTGATAAACAGAATGAGAAACAATATGAAAATGAGCTTTTAACTGAAAACAACTGCTTTTATGCAGACATTGTACGCTGTAATGGAATCAGTAAAAGTGGTTTAGAAAAGGGATAGTTGAGCTTAAAAGGCAAGGTTTCTCCTTAAGCATAGATTCTATGCACGGTATAGGACAAGTTAGCTATTAAATAATTGAAACTAAATTTAGTATTGTCCACAACAACCACCATATTTTGGTTTGCTTTCCCAAAGGTTATTTCTTCTTAGAAGGTGGAATTTAAGATGAAGAAGAGGCATTTGTTTGTCAGGATTGCTCTGTTGGTCCTGTGAGCTTCAATAGAGAGACATTGCTTCACTAATGTGTAATTCATACCTACTTGGTGCTTCCCTGAAGTGTCTGATGTGATGTTTAAACTCAAAGAGGGGAGATTTAGATGAAATATTAGGAAGAAATATTTTCCTGCGAGGATGGTGAAGCACTGGCCCAGGTTGCCCAGAGAAGTCCTGGGTGCCCCATCGCTGGAGGTGTTCAAGGCCAGGCTGGATGAGATTTTGAGCAGCCTGATGCAGTGGGAGGTGTCCCTGCCCAGGGCACGGGGGTTGGAACTGGATGATCCTTAAGGTCCCTTCCAACCCAAACCATTCTGATTCTATTCTGTTCTACGATGGTGTAGCGGGGCACACACTGGAAAATGAAATGAGACTACAGAAGGCCACAGAATTTCAGTAAAAAGTACCACTTGCAAATTCTTAAGTCACTTCACCAGGAATGACTTCTGCGTGTTTCTGAAAGGAGATGGATTTTAAGCAATAGCTTGGAATTTTAAGTCTCTGGGCCTCGTACAGGTCCCCGAGTTGCCTGCACACAGACAACAGCACATCTGCCCTCTGTTGTTGGTATCCCAAGTGAGCATCTTTAGGGCTTGTCACTGAAAAACAACAAACCTCCTTGTAACATCATACTTTTTTTGCTGAAGCTGGATGATGTCCTGACATAAATCTCAATTTTGTTCCCAAGGCCTGGGCATGTTACAGGACAGTGGTCTGTGTGTGGTGGGAGACAAGCTGAATTTTGTTCGCTACCTTTCCCACTTCCGCTGCATACACAGAGGAGCAGCGTTTTCCCAGATGAGAACTACAACTGTCCGCAAGCTGCTGCCCGAATCCTGGGGGTTCCTGTGCCCTGTGGACACCCCAGATGGAGAACCCTGCGGTCTCATGAACCACATGACAGCTTTGTGTGAAATAGTGACAGAGATGGTGCCCGTGACAGACATTCCACCTTTGTTATGTTCCCTCGGTATGTTTTACTGGCTTGATCATTTAATGAAGCAGTCTTCCTATTTATCTTTCTACTCAGCAAACCCATATCTGGGAAGGGTTCTGTAGATACGGTCACTGTATACTATTAGCTTGAAAAGGTTAAATCAAGTTAGCAGCCATCAGCACTTAAAGGGGGCTCCCCGAAAGCTGGGGAGGAGCTCTTTATCAGGGAGTGCAGAGATAGGACAAGGGGGAATGGTTTTAAGCTGAAAGAGATTTAGATGAAATATTAGGAAGAAATGTTTTCCTGTGTGTGTGGTGAGGCTCTGGCAAGGGTTGCCTAGGGAAGTCAAGGATGCCCCATCCCTGGAGGTGTTCAAGACAAGGTTGGATGAGGCTTTGAGCAACCTGATGCGTGGAAGGTGTCCCTGCCCAATAGCAGAGGGGTTGAAGCTGGATGACCTTTAAGGTCCCTTCCAACCTGAGCCATTCTATGATTCTGCAAGTTAAACCTGTGTATACTGTGCTTCTGCCTAGTGGAAAGGAGCACATTGCTGATACAGATGCATCAGCCTTTTGGAGAGTGTAAAGTTCAATGTGAATGTCTCTCGGCTGTGTTCTGTAAAGCTAAGATGTTTACTTAGCACAAGGGGTTGCACAGTACAAACGCTAAGAAACTGGACCAAACAATGATTTTATAATGCTGTTTGTGACTTGAATTAAACCACAGCTCAGTTGTGATTACCACAGTTATGGGAATCCTTATTTCAATCAGAAAAGTGTGGAGGGGAATAGCGTACTTAGTTGTGCATGTTTTATATTTTCTGTTAAGTAATTAACGGCTTTGCCCTGTAGGTTTGAGTTCTTTGATGTCTCGGAAAACTTCTTGGTGTGGATTGAGTCTTCCTGGAGAAATAACTTCTGTGTTTTGTTTGTTTTTCTGGCTGTTCTTCTACCAACCTCCTCTTCACAGGTGTCACTCCCATCAATGCAACTCCAAGCAAGCCTTACACGGAGTGTTACCGAGTTATCCTGGATGGCTCTGTGGTGGGCTGGGTAGAGCAGGAGCTGGCTCCTGAGATTGCAGACACCCTTCGCCGTTTCAAGGTTGTCTGGTCTAAAATGTTTCTAAACTGAATATCCTAAATATAAAGTGATCAGAAAATGTTTGAACTTTTTTTTTCTTAAACCTCCATTCAATTTTTTTTTAATCTGACCCAGTAAGTTATCTTTGGCTATATTAGTGTGTTGGAGTGGGCTTTTCTGTTTTTCTTGTTTATATCCGTATGTTTGGTCTGTTGGTTTATGAAGTCATCATTTTTAGAACTTCTTTTCTTGAAAAGGGTAAGATAGGCATATTCTGTCCTTTTTTTTGGTGGAGATTTTTCCAGAAGTAGTTCTAAAACCTTTTCTTCACCATTTTTTTTAGTAGCTACACCTGTGGTTGGCATTTTCATTGTGAAGCCTGTTGGATGTAGCTTAACTAAACCGGTGTTGGTTTGTGTTTCTAAATTGGTGTTTCTTTGCAACAACAGATAACACAAGAGAAGAGATTTCCCGCACGGGCAGAAGTGGTCCTTATCCCAATGACAGGAAAAGCCAGTCTGTATCCTGGGCTGTTCATTTTCACTACCCCTTGTCGGATGGTGCGGCCTGTCAGAAACTTGTTCTATGGAAGGAATGAATGGATCGGTACCCTGGAACAGGTGGGGGTTACAAATTTCCTTTATAAGACACTGCCTGTTGCAGAGGTAGCTGGCATAAAAAATGATGTTTTGGAAAACATTTGTGGAAGGAGCTGAGGGTGGGACACAGGGAGTTTGTGTGAAGAGCTGGAATAGGCGACAAAGGGTTTTCTCATCTTCTGCTGGTTGGTTTCTGGTAAATGTCTTAGAGGGACTGTAGGGATCACTTTGAGATATCAAAATCTGGTCTCAGTATTAGTGAGGATTTTGAGGTGAGGGATTGCTGTCTTGTGTGTACTCTTTTATCCTTTGTTACGTCACATTCTCCAAATTGCCTGCAGGCAGCTAAGCAGTGGATATTCAAGGATTTTGTCCATTTGGAACGATTAAAATGGAAGACAGGAAGGAAAAGGTGTTACTGCAGGGTTTTTTTTTTCCAGGCTTACTTTTCTTGTAGTTGGTCTGTGGTTTTGGTAGGTACTTTGAAGCTGTTTGGTAGTTTTCTTGCCTGCTGATACACTAAGGTACAGACAACAACCACAAGTAAAACTGAAATGGATAAAAAAGCATTGGAGGCAGCTTTGTTTTGCTTTCTTTGCTTTAGAAGAAGGAAGCAAATGAGCTCTGTCCAATTTGATGCTTGCAGGTCTTCATGAATGTGGCCTCACTAGAGTCGGAGGTGGTGCCCGGAACGACCACTCACCAGGAGCTCTTCCCTCACAGCATTCTAAGTGTCGTGGCCAACCTCATCCCCTTCTCCGACCACAACCAAAGTCCACGAAACATGTATCAGTGCCAGATGGGTATGTGTCGTGGGACCTAATGCTGCAGGTCCCTGGGGAAGGGAAAGGGGAAAAAATCTGATGTGTCTGTTCTAGGTGTTCAAGGCCAGGTTGGATAAGCAGCATGATCCAGTGGGAGGTGTCTGGCAGGGCTTTTGGAAGTGGATGATCTTTAAAGTCCCTTCCAACCCAAGCCATTCCAAGCTCTTCCCAGCCTTTGTTTTGGCTTTGAGGTTGATTAACAGCCCTTTTTATCATGACAAAGAAGCCCTTTTTATCAGACTGGCTGTCCTCCAATGGGCAGTTCTAGGTCGTTGCACTCTGTAGCCCTCCTTAAACCCATACTAAATTCTGTTTGGTTTTTACCTTAATTTGGTGTTGCTGCTCACTCAGACAAGCAACGATGGGGGCTGCACCAGCTGTAGAGAGGTCGTGGTGTCTGACAGCTGCGCTGCCCACACTCCCCACAATCGACAGAGGTTAACCTGCTGCTGACTGCAGTCGGTGCTCTGCAGTGTTAGTGTGAGGTTTCCTTGCCACCTGTGTTCAGTTGGCAACTGCAGTTTTGGCTCTGCAGCTGCTGAGAGGACACTTGTTAGGCATCTGTCGCAAGATACTGCAGCAACAGGACAGAGGTTTTATTTTATGCTAGCTATTTAAGCTGATGTATTTGGTTGTCTGGAACCAGTTGGGGTAGGGTATGTCATAGGATTTTGATCTGCTGAGGCACAAGTGACACACAAGAGACAGGGTGCGAGTAGGGACTTACAGAGAGCAGGGCTCATTACTTCGGTAGCATCACTAGCATATTACATGCCAGTAATTGTCAGATGACCTTAAAACATGACCACTTCTCCATACTTTACTAGAAGTGTCAATGCGATGTTCCTTGCCAGTATATTTATACTATAGAAGCAAACACTCTTTGTCCTGGAAACGTGTAAGGTGTGCCTCAGAATGGGAAACTCTGGGGAGACAAAAACACCAAAACAAACAAAACCAAACCAAAACAAAAACCCTGAACCACAGCAGCCTTATCAGAGGTTTTGAAATTACAGAAAAGGCACAAAATTGCAAATAGTCCTTATGAAATGCTATGAAAGGAATTGAGAGTTGTGGTTCATAGAAACTGTTACAGCTGGACTTAGGACAATTATTAAATGTGAAGGGTTTTAAGAGTGGTAATCCCTTTACATTATAAATATTTCCACCTTCATTCTTAATGACATGCATGGAGGATGAAACATTGATTAGCTCCTAATTGATCCTGAATAAATCCAACTTTTTTTTTTCTTTCTTTATAGGAAAGCAAACCATGGGCTTTCCAGTCTATAACTACAAGGACCGCTCAGATAACAAGCTGTACCACCTTCACACTCCTCAGACCCCTCTGGTGCGGCCCAGCATGTATGACTATTATGGTATGGACAGCTATCCAGTCGGCACCAATTCGATTGTGGCTGTCATCTCCTACAGCGGCTATGACATGGAAGATGCAATGGTAAGCTGCCAAAAGGAGGAATCTGCTGTTCTGTAAAGGAATTTGTTGTTGGGGACTGGGAATTAGGGTGGTACACAGGAGCACAGCAGTGGAGCGTTGTTACCACAGGTAATGCTGGAGGTACTGACAGTAGAGCAGAGCTCCCTTGTGCAAGGCAGTGGGCTTCCAGCATTGAAAAACACTGGAGTTGCAGAAGGTTTAGGCCTTTGGGAATGGTGACTTGCTGGGAGGCTTTATTTAGGAAGGCAATGTTAAAAACAAGCATTAGATTGCAATGGAAATGCCTTCTTTGTTGAAGTTATTGGCGAGTATTTCACTTGTTAGGCCTTTGTTTCTTCTTTTTAGATTGTTAACAAATCCTCTTGGCAGAGAGGGTTTGCCTATGGAAGCGTAATCAAGATGGAGAGCATTGACCTTTCCCTTAAAGCCAGCAAGGCAGGTGATAATTTAGTATTTGGCGTCAGATCTGGTGACCCCAACGTTACGGAGAAGCTGGATGCCGACGGACTGCCTTTTGTTGGCTCTATCCTGCAGCCTGGGGACCCCTTCTACAGCTTCATGAACCTCAGCACAGGGGAGACCTTCACTGTGTACTATAAGTAAGTAGAGCTCAGCCCTCCCGGCTGTGCAAAGCTGGTGGTGAGCAGTCTGAGAGCTGCTGGCCCTGATGAGCTGTGGTACCTATTCCTCCTGGTTTTCCCTCTTCTCCCCACATGATAGTGTCCATGTCTTGAAAAGGAGAGTGTGGAGTTCCTGTTGTAGGTGACTACCATGCGTGTGTCAGGGCTTTTCTCTAAGCCAGTGTGGGCTGCAGAGCCAGATCTTGGGGGAGGAGAATCTCAGGCTGGTAAAAAGAAAGAGCTTGCAGAAATGTTTAACTGTCTCCCAAGGGTTGTTCCTGTCCCCCACACATGTTTTCTGTCACTTTTTGTTAATTGACTCACTTAAGGATTTCTGTCTAAAAACTTGAAGAAGCACCAAACAGAAAACCAAACCAAAGTGCCTGGTCCCAGAGATTTGCCCGAAAACCTTTTAAGCAGAGTTGTTACAGGAGTATTTTTCAAAGAGCATTTTTATTAACATTGCAACTTCCAAACTGCTAGAATATTAAAATTCATCAATTACCGTCCTCCCTCCCCTTGGAATATTTCGGGGATAAGTTTTATAAGACTTTTGAACTATATTTGTAAGACTATGGCTACCAAGGCTTCCATTAAAATCCTCTTAAATCTTTCAAGAAAGGGAAACAAAAACATTGACCAAAACTGATGTATTTAAATGCATCTTGTACTCCCAGTTGTCTGTACAACTTCAGGCCTTACATGTGTCTCTGCAGCATTACTAGAGTGAGGACAATGCTGCATAATCATTCACATTGTGAAGGTGAATTAGTCTGAGAAGTACTTGGGTAGCACAGTAACTGGTGTTACTGGGAAAGATATCATTTACCTATAACAGATGGTGCCGTAGCTGCACTGGGGAGCTGCCGTGGACTGGTAGGATCAGTTATCCTGGCTGCAGAGCAGGGCTAAGAGAAGCAGCATGTGGCTGTGGGGATCTGTAAGTCCAGTCTTGTCCTTGTACTTCTAGATCCCTCTTCAGCTCTCGCACCCTGTGTTCCTGCTCCCCAGCTCTCTCATGCCAGCCCAGCCGTAGTTCATGTTCCTTATCCAGAGAGCTGGTTTACTTCTGTACCATTCAGCTTTTGTTCATTCTTGAGCCAGATTGGATAATTATTTAGGTTCCTACATAGAGATGGGGTTCCCAGCAATCAGCACCAGCTTCTGCTCCCAGTTTGCCCCAGAGACCCAGGACCCTGAAGGAGTTCTGCCTGGAGTCCTAAGGCTGCGTAAACAGATAGGTCTTGTGCATGCCTTAGAAGAGAGGGAGAACAGAAGAAAAGGCTTATAAAGCACAGTTTTACTGTGGTTTTTTTTTGTTTTTTTTTTTGTGGCATGTAGCCTGGTTGCATTTGGACATAGTGTGATAATGGCTTTGAAACAAGATAAACTTATGTACAGGCCTTCTGCAAACACTGCATTCGTTAGGACATCAGGGGAGAAAAAGGAAAGTAACCTTTTCTTAGCATGGGACAAAATGTATTTATTCCATAGCTGTAGTCTCCAAAACAAGCAGAGTTTCAGCTGAAAGTGCTGTAAAAAGTTAAGGCTGCAGCTGGCACCTAGCGCATGGGACATCAGGCTGAGGCTTGCTCAGGAGAAGCAGCACACCCCAGGACAGGGCACTTGTTGGCCAGGCTCTCTCAGCTCACACCATGCATTCCTTTCTCCTCTGAACTTTCCTTTCTGCTTTACATGGAACCAATTCTTTGTTTGGGTTTCCCACTGAGATGGAGTGAATTTATCAGGGGTAGGGAGCAGGACTGCTGCCATAACACAAAACAAATGGCACTGGGACACAGTATGTTGGATAAAGTGGGGTACAGATGAACCAGGTTTAAATGATCTTTATTTTAAGTCATGGCTGGTGCATTACCTGATCCCCTGAAATCACAGCTGTGCTTCTAGTTTTAGCAGAAGCAAATGAATGGCAGTTGTGTGACAGCGTGTGTTGCTTCCATGCCCTCATGCAGTCCAATTTCCCTTGCTACTGAATAGTTCTTTCCAAGGGTGGTGGTGTTCCCCAGCTGTCCCAAGGCATTTTGTGAGACTTACAAAGGGTTTAATTTTTTTTTCCTGTTTCCCTTTCCTAGCTAATACTTATGAGCACATCTGACACTTTTGGCATGGTTGTTTTTCCCCCTACACAGGAATAAAGAAGTCGGCATCATAGACAACGTCAAGTTATGCAGCAATGACCGTGGCAGTGGAAGGTTCAAGAAGGCTTGCATCACTGTGAGGGTTCCCCGAAATCCAACTGTCGGAGACAAATTTGCCAGCCGTCATGGCCAGAAAGGTATCCTGAGCCAGCTCTGGCCAGTTGAGGATATGCCGTTCACAGAGAACGGGATGGTACCAGACATCCTCTTCAACCCCCATGGCTTCCCCTCCCGTATGACCATCGGGATGTTAATTGAGAGCATGGCAGGGAAGTCGGCGGCACTGCACGGCGTCTCCTACGATGCCACTCCCTTCACCTTCACAGAGAAGAACTCCGCTCTGAAATACTTCGGGGAGACGTTAGTGAGCGCAGGTTATAACTACTTCGGGACGGAGAAGATGTACAGTGGCATCAGCGGCCTGGAGCTGGAGGCGGAGATCTTTGTGGGAGTCGTGTACTACCAGCGCCTGCGCCACATGGTCTCCGACAAGTTCCAGGTGAGGACAACGGGGCCTCGAGATGCTGTCACCAACCAGCCTGTCAAGGGGAGAAATGTGGAAGGTGGGATTCGCTTTGGCGAGATGGAGCGTGACGCCTTGCTGGCACACGGCACGTCTTTTTTGCTGCAAGACCGCCTGTTCAACTGCTCGGATGGCTCCGTAGCTTACGTCTGCTTGAGCTGCGGCAGCATGACCTCTCCTGTGCTGGAGAAACCTCCGCATTCCTCTTCTGTGACGAGCAGCAGGAGGTACTCCTGCTCAGTCTGCAGTGAGGTGGACACCATTGAGGTTGTCCCTGTGCCCCATGTCTTCCGCTACTTTGTGGCGGAGCTGGCGGCCATGAACATAAAAACAAAGCTCAAGGTGGAGTAGCTCTGTCTGCAGGTGCGGCGAGGCTGCTGGGGGGAGAGAGGAAGCGTCTGTCCTCTGTCTCTGTGAATTCCAAGCATTCAGTCAGTTCTCAGGTTCTTCAAGCATTTGCAAGATTAATTTGATGTTTGTATTGAGATGGGGCGGTTGCCGAGCTGTACGGTGAGGAAATGCATCTCTGTTGAAGTTTGTTTGCACCTCCTAAAGGATCAGTGGCTATCGAGATGTGACATGGAAATCAAGCAATGTCGCTGCTCCCACCCAGGCTACTCGGTTGAGAGCAGTGAGGGTTCCCTGTTCTCCAAGCGCTGGCTGCAGCTGCAAAGATAAAGAGGTTATAAAACAGCATGAAGTGAATGCTGGAAATGATGAAAAAGAGAAATTTTGGTTTTTTTGAAGAAAAATCCTTGCAAAATGTATGCCTTAATGATGGGTATGTCCTAAAGTGATTGGACATGTTTTGTTTTATTTCAATGCATTTGCCTTGAAACTCGTGAAGAAGAAGGAGGCAGAGAGTTCTGCGGCAGGAAGCCCCTTCACCGCAAGAGACCGAGGTGGCCAAGCCAGGCCCATCCTGGGAGTATTTGGTGTTGCCGAGCCCAGTGCCTGTCTCCGTATGGCACCACGGTGGGATTTTCCCTGGTGTGTTTCTGTGTGGCTGAAGAGGAAGCAAGCAGAGGACTTTCCAGCCTGGATCCAACCCTGGATCTCAGCCTTCGTGCGGCGCTGTAAAGCATGGACACTACGGGATGGGAGCTTGCCGTGTCCATGTCAATGCAAACAAGCCCAGCCCCTGCAGCAGCAGCTGCCCCGATCCTAGAGGATGCCAGCCCCACTCCCAGAGGTTGCCGTCCCCCATCCCGGAGGATGCCAGCCCTGTTCCCCACTCCCAGCCGCGGCCAGGGAAGCTGGGAGTACCCGTTCGGCAGCCTTACGCCTCTTGTTAAGAGTTCTTTTGTATGTTTCTACTCCCGTTGTCTTTGGAGTCATGCTGGGGTGCCGGGGGCTGCCGGGAGCGGCTCTCCCAGGGCTTGGTGGGCGGCGGGAGCCGGGAAGCGGTGGGGCTGTCCCCAGTGGGCGAGGCCTGGGGGTTCCGCACGCCCGGCGGCTGCTGCCCACTCTGCACCAGCCGCAGAACCTCCACGAAGGAAGCGGATGGCGGTGGCTCCATGGCGGATGGCGGTGGCTCCATGGCGGTGCTACTGGGAGGGCGGAGCGGGAAGGGCCGTACCACCAGCGTGGGGAAGGGCGGTACCATTGTGGGAAAAGCTGAGGGGGAGCCGCCGCGATGCTAGGTGATGGGCGTCAGTTGGGAGCTGAGCCCTCAGCAGCCATGGATGTGCCGTGGGTGCTGCTGGCCGCTGCGCTGCTCCCGCTCCTGCCCTGTGAGTATTCCCAGAGGGAAGAGGCTCGGGACAGCCCTGCGGGCCGGAGGGAAGGCGGGAGCCACTGTAACTCTAGGTGATGGGCATCAGTTGGGAGCTGAGCTCTTGGCAGCCGTGGATGTGCCCTGGGTGCTGCTGGCAGCTGTGCTGCGAGTGTTCCTGGAAGGATGAGTCCAGGGACTCATGGCTGTGGGGGAAGCAGGAGCCCCTGCGATGCCAGGTGATGGGCGTCAGGAGCTGCTTCCGCAGCAGCTATGGATGTGCTGTGGGTGTTGCTGGCTGCCGCACCGCTCCCACTCCTTCCCCATGAGTATTCCCAGAGGGATGAGAGCAGGGAGCCCTACGGGCGGGAGGGAAGGCTGAACTTCACCATGGTGCATGGGGGACACTGCCCCTGACTGCTGTCCCCCTCCAGCTGGCAGGGCTGCTGAACCACTGCCCACCCTGGCCCCACCGCTGAGCATGGTGGTGGCCGGGCAGCGCCGGCAGCTGGTGGTCTGCGTCGTGAGCGACCTGGCCCCCAGCTACGACCATGCTGTCTGGATCTCCGGTGGGAACGGCACTGCCCTGCAGTCTTTTGCCTATGGGGCTTCCCAGGAGGATGGCGGCACCATCTGCACCGTCTCCCTGCTTCCCGAAGACCCCCTGGCCGAGGGGGATCTCGCCTGCCATGTGGGGCCCAATAGGACCTCTCCATCCCACAGCTCCAGCCCCATCCGCGTCACCGGTACGGCCTCACTGCTACCCGTGCTCCCGAGGATGGGGCTGGCGTTGCCACCACCCCAACGTGCCAGCGCAGGAAGGGGTTTGCGGCCAGCCCTGCTGCACACCTGGCATTGGCCACGCCACCTCCCCAGCTGTGCTCTCATCCCACAGGCAAGGAGGAGGCTGTAGAGCTGTGTCCCAGCAGCGCGGCCGGTGAGTCTCCAGGTCCTGCCATGGTGGGAATTGCAGTGGCCAGGGAGGAAGCCCTGGTATGGACCCAGCTGGAGTCCTGTGGTGGTTGGTGTGGGTCCCCATGGCGTGGCAGGGGGTGGGAAGAGGGGATGCGGCTCCATCCCGGTGGGCAAGAGAGGGAGGGTGAGGACCACGTGAAGGTGACATGAGGATCCTGTGGACACATGAGGGGGACAAAAGCCCACAATGGGCCCTAGGGAGCCAGATGAGCTTCAAGTCCTGAGGATGTTCCTCCTGGCCTGTACCCATGGCAGGCCTGGAGTGGATGTGGGGATAGTGGGGTACCTGTGGTAGGTGTCACCCTGTCCTGTCTGTCACAGTGCCACGAGCCCACGCCTCCACAGCCCTGCTGGTGGCCACCCGCCTCGTGCTGCTGAAGGTCACACTCTCTGATGTGCTCCTCACCACCATCCTGCTGGCCCAGAGCTGAGAGGCTGGGGGAATAGGGGTAAGTCCTGGGGGTGTGGATGGTGCCTGGAGTATCCTGGAAGGGCAAGAAGAGACCCCTGGCTGCTGGAGGGGGGAAGGCAGAATCACTAGGTTAGAAAAGACCCCCAGGACCATCTAGTCTAACCATTCCTATCAACCACTAAACCATGCCCCTCAGCACCTCATCCACCTGTCTTTTAAACACCTCCAGGGATGGTGACTCAATCTCCTCCCTGGGCAGCTGTTCCAGTGTCCAATGACCCTTTCCATGAAAAATTTCCATGGGTCTGGGGGGTTGCAGGGTTGCCACATTTTTGTAGGTGGCAGGGCCCAGGACTTACATGGTGGGGAAGATAGAATCGTGAATTATCCATGAGTAGGGAGGGAGGAACCCTGAATCATGCAGGGCTAAAGAGGGGGACCCAAATTATATGGGAGTAGGTATAGGGAGAGGGACCCCAACTTGTCTGGAGGTAGTGAGGGGAGATCCCCAATTATCTAATGGTGAGGAGGAGACCCTGAATTATCCAGGGAGTAGGGAGGGGACTCTGAATTATGGGGGGAGGACAGCTACCCAGGGGGGTAGAAAGGACCCTGAATTTCCTGGCAGTCCGGGAAGGGAATGCCAATTACCTGGATGTAGAGAGAGGACCCCAATTATCTGGGGGAAGGAAGGGACCCCGACTTATCCAAGGGTTGGGAAGGGACCTTGAATTATCCCGGGGTAGTAAGGGGGGCGTGGAATTACACAGAGGTGGGGAAGGAACCCCAATTACCTGAGAGGTTGGAAAGGATCCTGAATTCTGAGTGGGTATGGAGGGGCACCACAATTACCCTGAAGGCACCCCGAGTTATTCCTTGGGAGGACATTAATCAGGGAGTAGGGAGGAGACCCCAAATTACAGAGTGCATAGGGAGGAGAGAGATCTCAAATTATTCAGGGGTGTAGTACTCAAATTAACAGGCGGTGAGGGCAGGAGCCCTGATTCCCTGGGGCAGGAAAGGGTGGGGGGGTCATGAGGGACGATGAGGTGAGTCCCCCCCCAACCCCAGGTGCTTGGATTGGCTGGTGTGGGGGGATGAGCACTTGGAAGGACAGGATGTATTCCAGAAGGACCTGGACAGGCTGGAGAAGTGAGCCTGTGAGAACCACATCAGGTTCAAGACCAAGTGCAAGGTCCTGTACCTGGGTTGGGGCAATCTCCAATTTCAGTACAGGGGATGATGTGAATGAGAGCTGCCCTGCAGAGAAGGACTTGGGGGTGCTGGGTGATGAGAAGCTTGACATGACCCAGCAATGTGCGCTCACAGCCCAGAAGGCCAATCCTGTCCGGGTCTGCATCAAAAGAAAAGTGGCCAGCAGGGCGAGGGAGGTGATTCTGCCCCTCTATTCCTCTCCTGTGAGATCTCATCTGGAGTATTGTGTCCAGTTGTGGAATCCTCAGCATAAGAAGGATATGGAGCTGTTGGAATGGTCCAGAGGAGGCTACAAGGATGACCCGAGGGCTGGAGCACCTTCCCTATGAGGACAAGCGCTGAGAATTGGGATTGTTCAGCCTGGAGAAGAGAAGGCTCTGAGGAAATCTTATAGGAACCTTCCAGTACCTGAAAGGGGCTACAGGAAAGCTGGGCTGGGACTATTCATAAAGGCTTGTGGTGACAGGACAATGGGCAATGGGTATGAACTGGAGAGGGACAGAGTTTGACTAGACATACGGAGAAAACTCTTCCTAATGAGCGTCGTGAGGCCCTGGCACAGGTTGCCCAGGGAAGCTGTGGCTGCCCCATCCCTGGAGGTGTTCAAGGCCAGGTTGGATGGGGCCTTGGGCAGCCTGGTCTAGTGGGAGGTGTCCCTGCACATGGCAGGGGGGTGGAACTGGATGGGCTTTGAGGACCCTTCCATCCTGACCCGCTCTATGATTGGCTAACGGGGAGGGGCGAGCGCTCTGATTGGCTGGTTAGGGGCGGGTGGGCGGGGCTTTGATGGGCCCGCGCGCGCGGCTGCTGTTGGCCGTCGCCGTGGTTACGGGGCGGGGCGCTGGCGGAAGCGCGGCCCCGGAAGTTGGAGCCATGGCGGCGGCGGCGGCGGCGGCGCTGCTGCTGCTGGCGGCGGCGGCGGCGGGAGCCGACGACTCGGACTGGGTACGGCTGCCCAGCAAGTGCGAGGGTAAGCGGGGACGGGTTGGGGGGCGCCTGGGCCCGGCCTGGGGGCGCTCGCGGCGCGGAGGCGGCGGCCGCAGCCCCGCGCCCGTCGCTGCCCGCGGGGTCTGGCGCTCGGGGGGCCGGGGCCTCTGCTCCTCCCTCGGCAGCCCGCGGTTTACCGGCCATCCAAAGCTTTGCAGCGCCCCGGCGCGGGCCGTGCCCCAGCTTTGCTGTCTGCCGCGGTCTTTTTGCTGTGCAGGGACACGTGGAGCTTGGCAGCGAAGAGAAAAAAAAGAAGAAATGAAACTGGAGCTCTCTGCAAAGCGTTCTCTGCCGGGGAAGCGGCTCTGGAGACGCTGTGTGATGTCTGAGCTGGGCTGTGGCACCGGCGTAACCTCAGAGAAGCATCACAGCGAGTCCTGACCGTGCGCCGCTTCTCTCCCTGCGCAGGCTTGGAACCTGTGTCCGCACACAGCAATAATTGGGGCTGGCATCTGGATAACCAGACCCAGCAGTGAGCGCTCCCAGCATCTGTGGGGTCGCTGCTACAGCTGTGGTGTGGAGAGGGACGTCCTCAAGTCCAGAGGCACTGCAGGACGGAGTTCTCCCACCCGGGAGATGGTTGAAGTCAGCTCCAGCCCCTGGTGCCGGAGGCGTCTGAGCACATGCACAGCAGCCCCAGAGCAGCTCCCTCGCTCTGTTTCTGCCTGCAGCACGCCTCTCCGCTCACACCATTGCCTGGGAGAAGATGCGGTGGGTGGCTCATCACTGTCAGATTGTTCCTGCTGGGGCTTCGTCCTTCTCACAAAGTGCAGCTTGAAGAAGAGGTGCCTCCCAGCAAACAGGAGGCCACAGCACAGGACAAAGCTGTCTTCAGCCTTCCAGCAGCCTTCCACAAGGAAGGGCTGCACCATGCCTGGCTCCCATCCCTTCATGTTCCCATTTGTAAATCCCTGAGATGTTTCTCTTCTCCTTTTGGTTTCTGTAGCTCTGTCAGACTCTTTGTGACAGAAGAAATAAAGCTTTTTTTTTTCCATTTTTTTTAAGCCTTATAAAAGACAACATGAGCTGTGTTAACAGAAGTGTTGGATGCTGTGGCCTCTGCTGCAGCGGTGGCACAATCCGTAACCAGCATCTTGTCTGGCCACCCAGCTCCTCAGTTTCTGACATATTCCTCGTGTCTCCAGTGTGCTGGAGGAACTGTTGTCAGCTGGAATGCACTGTGAGCCACACCAGGGCTTGCGTTGTGAAAAGATTCCATCCTCTTCCAAGTGGAAGGATGCATCTTGTGGCATGGAGGCTTTGGTGGCTGCCGAGTGGAGCTGGCAGGAAACCTGCAGGTAGAACGGAGGCTGTCTGCCTTCCTGGCTGTCCTGCAGCAGCTGGCAGTGTGGATACGCTTACGCCAAAGCATGGATTCAGGTGTTCCTACTTCAAGGGAGCTCCAGTGGAATTGGTTGAGCCATTCCCGGTTGTTTCTTTGGATGCTGGGGCATGTTTGCTGCTCACAGTAGCTCCTGTGCTCCCATCTCCTGCTGTTTGTTCCTGCTGCGTCACGCTGCCTATTGGAGCAGTGAAACCCCCTCATCCACCTGTGCTTTCCTTCCCGCAGTGTGCAAGTACGTGGCTGTAGAGCTGAAATCCGCTTTCGAGGAGACCGGCAGGACCAAGGAGGTGATTGACACCAAGTACGGCTTCCTGGATGGAAAGGGCTCCGCCGTCAAGTACACACAGTCGTAAGTGGGAGTGGGATGGAGGGGTTTTCTCTGGCTGTAGCTGCTGGGGGAGTGGACAAGCCCCAGCCCTTGCTTGGCCTGTGTCTTCCTGATATTTTTGGAAGCAGGTTTGCAGAGGGGTGGGCATGGACGGGGCAGCCCAGGAGCCACGGAGCATTTTCATATCGCACTGGCTGGGCTGATGCTCCGTGTGCCCTGGCTCTCCCTGGGGAGCAGTGCCAAGCCCGCCCTCCTCTCCGTGCAGGGACATCCGATTGATCGAGGTGACGGAGAACATCTGCAAGCGGCTGTTGGATTACAACCTGCACAAGGAGAGAAGTGGCAGTAACAGGTTCGCAAAGGTGAGGGCTGTCCTCCAGTCCCTGGCTCCCACGCATCCCTGTGCCACCGGGGCACTGAACTGGGGTTTGTGCTTCCCATTCCCTGGATCCCCTGCAACTGAGGCCGTGCTGCCTCCCACGTCAGGTGTGGGATCTGTCCTTGGGGGGTGGGCAAGTCTCCATCCTTGCCTGGTTCATGTCTTCCTGATGTTTCTGAGAGTGGGTTTGCAGAGGGAGACGGACCCCTTGCTACTTGAATTCTGTCCTGGTGACGCTGATGTCCCGAGGCCCCTGATATTGGCTGGCTCAGATATCCCTGCATTGTGCGGCTGGCGCTGCGAGGGGAGAGCGGGAGTCCAGCAGGAGGAACACCACTTCATTGGGCAGCACTCTTCTCCACCAGGGAATGTCAGAGACCTTCGAGACCCTGCACAACCTTGTGCACAAAGGCGTCAAGGTGGTGATGGACATCCCCTACGAGCTGTGGAATGAGACCTCCGCTGAAGTGGCCGACCTCAAAAAGCAGGTACATGGGTTGGTGGGATTGGGACAGAGGGTCTTGGAGGCAGGACCTGGTGCCGGTCCTGCTCTGTTGGCTCGTGTCTGGAGCTGGGCTCTCCCCTCTGCACCAGTGTGACGTGCTGGTGGAGGAGTACGAAGACGTGATCGAGGACTGGTACAGACACCACCAGACAGAGGACCTCTCCCAGTTTCTCTGCGCCGAACACGTGCTGAAAGGGAAAGACACAAGTAAGTCGTAGCTGGTCCGGTGGGAAGGGGAGAGCAGGGAGGCCCATCGCGGTGCCCCCCTGCCCCTCTCCTCCCCGCAGGCTGCCTGGCGGAGACGTGGACCGGCAAGAAGGGCGACCTGGCGAGCGTAGGGAAGAAGAAGAGCAAGAAGAAGAAGAAGGGACGGAAGGAGGAGAGCGAGGGAGCCGCCGCCGCGCTCCCGGCCGCCGGCGAGGCCCTGGAGGACAGCGGGGTGCAGGAGGCGGCCCCCCTGGCGCACAGCCCCGCCGACGAGCTGTAAGCGGCCGCCTCTCCGGCGGGAACCAAAGGCGAAAAGGGACTCGTGCGGCGGCGGGAGCGGCCGCAGCGCCCGCCTGGCCGCGGTGTTGGAGGCGCGGAGCCGCCGAGCCCACTCGGTGCCCTCCCGGGGGGCTCCCGCCGCCTCGGGGCCGGCTCCTCGCCGCGCCAGGACTGTAAATAAATACATTTTCCGGAAACCTGCGGGCCCTGCTTCCCCCGCAGCGGGCGGGGACCCCGCTGCCGACTCTGTCCCGCGGAGCCGGCGGGCACAGGGACCCCGGAGGTCACCGGAGGGAGGGGGCGGGACCGAGGGCGGGAATGGGGGCGGTGATTGGCGGGGCCGGGCGGAGCCGCGATTGGCCGAGCCGCTGGGGGCGGGGCCGGGGTGATTGGCCGAGCCGGGCGGGGGCGGGGCCGAGGCGGAGCGGGGATCGGCCGGGTCGCGCTCAGGGGGCGTAACCACGGCGTAACGGGAGCAGTGATTGGCGGGAGCAGGGGGCGTGGCTAGAGGTGTGACCGGGGCGGTGATTGGCCTATCCGCTCGGGGGCGTGGCCGTAGGCGTGAGCCGAGCTTTGGTTGGCAGAGCGGGGGGTGTGACCGGGGCGTTGATTGGCGGGGGGCGCGGCCCCGGCGTGAGCGGAGCTGTGATTGGCCTGTCCGCTCGCGGGGGGCGCGGCTATAGGCGCGCTCGGAGCCGTGATTGGCGGTTCCGCGGGGCGCGTCTAGAGGCGCGGCCGGAGCCGGGATCGGCCGATCCGCGCTCGGGGGCGCGTCCACGGGGCGTGTCCGGGGCCGTGATTGGCGGCTCCGCGGGGGCGGGCCCGGGGCCGTCGTGTCGGCGTCGGCGTCGCTCGGGGCGGCCGCGGCGGGGGCGCGATGGTGGACAGCGTGTACCGGACGCGGTCGCTGGGGGTGGCGGCGGAGGGGCTGCCGGACCAGTACGCGGACGGGCGGGCGGCGCGCGTGTGGCAGCTGTACATCGGGGACACGCGGAGCCGCACGGCCGAGTACCGCAGCTGGCTGCTCGCGCTGCTCCGCCAGCACCGCTGCCGCTCCGTCCTCGACGTGGCCTGCGGCACCGGGTGAGGCCCCGCGACACCTCCCCCCATCCCCCCCAATCCCCTCCCCGGGGCCGCCCGGCCCCGCTGACAGCCGCGTCCCCAGGGTGGATTCCATCATGCTGCTCGAGGAGGGCTTCCAGGTGACCAGCGTGGACGCCAGCGACAAGATGCTCAAGTACGCGCTGAAGGAGCGCTGGGAGCGGCGCAAGGAGGAGCCCTTCGACCGATGGGGTGCGGGAGCCGCGGGGGGCGCGCGGGCACCCCGGCCCCGGCACCTCCCGACCCCGCTGGCTCCCCCGGTCCGGGCGGCGCGGGGGGCGGCCGGGGGGTTCCTGCCCTCACCCGCTCCCCTCTGCTGCAGTCATCGAGGAAGCCAACTGGCTCACGCTGGAGAAGGACCTGGAGAAGCCGGGGGACGGGTTTGACGCGGTCATCTGCCTGGGCAACTCCTTCGCGCACCTGCCCGACTTCAAAGGTGAGTTCGGGGCGGGGGGAGGCGGCTGCCGCGGGCTGAGAACGTGCCAACTCAAACCGCGAGTGGGGCAGGAGTTGCTGCGTCATGGCCCGGCCCCAGGGAGGCTGAGATTGTGCCCCAGTTCCTGGCACAGAGTCATGGAACGGTTTAGGTTGGAAGGGCCCTCAAAGCCCATCCAGTTCCAAGCCCTCTGCCATGGGCAGGGACACCTCCCACTGCATCAGGCTGCTCAAAGCTTCATCCAGCCTGGCCCTGGACACCTCCAGGTATGGGGCAGCCACGACCTCTCTGGGCAACCTGTGCCAGGGCCTCAGCACCCTCAGAGTAAAGCATTTCTTCCCAAGGTCTCATTTCAATCTCCCCTCTTTCAGCTTAAGACCACCCCTCCTCGTCCCATCCCCGCACTCCCTGAATAAGAACGTGAGTGGGGCTGTTGGGTCCCACGGTGGGTGTTGCTCTGTGTCTCCCTGGGCCATCCCTGCCCAGGCTGGAGGCTTCCCCAGGCTTGTGGTTGGCTCCCCACGCGGTGCGCTGTGCCCCTGCGAGGCTGAGAACGTGCCTGAGCTCATTCCACGGGTGGGTCTGGGGGTTTCTCCAGGCTGAGATTAGGGGTCTGTATGGGTAAGATGGAGCCCCCCAGGCTGTTCCGTGGGGTGCAGCCACTGCCTGGGGACGCCGCGGTTCCCTCCCCAGGCGACCAGAGTGACCACAAGCTGGCCCTGAGGAACATCGCCAGCATGGTGCGGCCGGGGGGCGTCCTGGTCATCGACCACCGCAACTACGATCACATCCTGGCCACGGGCTGCGCCCCGCCCGGCAAGAACATCTACTACAAGGTGGGTGGCCAGCAGCCTGCGCCCCATCCCGCTCCCCTCTGCCCCAGCCCCAGCTCCCTGACCCCGAGGGGTGTGGGCTGGCAGCAGGGCCGTGCCCAGGCCGGGGGCATCCGCATGCCTGCAGGACACAGACGTTCTCCTGCGCTCCCCAGAGCGATTTGACCAAAGACATCACCACCTCGGTGCTGCTGGTGAACAACAAGGCACACATGGTGACCCTGGACTACACGGTGCAGGTGCCCCCAACCGAGGCAGGGGCAGACCCCGAGATGAGGTGAGGGGGACGTGGGGGTGGCTCCTGGCATGGGGTTGTCCCCGTGTCCTGCTGTCCCCTCACGTCCTGCTGTCCCCTCACCTCACAGCAAGTTTCGGCTCTCATACTACCCGCACCGGCTGGAGGCCTTCTCGGCCCTGCTGAAAGGCGCCTTCCAGGGCAAGTGCCAGCACAGCGTCCTGGGTGACTTCCAGCCCTATACGCCGGGACAGGCCCACGTTCCCTGCTACTTCATCCACGTCGTGAAGAAGACGGCTTGAGAGGACTGCGGACATGGGACTGTGGTGGCCAAGAGCTGCGAGCAGCTCTGGAGACAAGCTGGGAGCTGGGGCCATCGCTCAGAGCCCTCTCCTATTAATTAAGAGCACTCATGAGAGCTACCAGAGCCCGTGGTCCGTGTGTCCGTGTATGGGTAGGGTACAGGGTGAGGGGAATGGATGCAGCCACCTTGGGATTCCCACGGAAGGAAGTTCCCAGCCTGGGGGGAACATGGGGTGGGTGCAGGCACAGCCTCACCCCCAACCCCCAGCTGCAAGTGCAGCCCACGACGTGTGATTTGAAGCTTCCATTGAGGCAAAGGCAAAGGGTGGGTTGGCTCCTGGGTCCCTGCTGACCCACTGAAGTGCTGCTCATAGGGATGCAACCAGTGTTCTCCCTTGCAACCCCCCCAACCGGGCACTGACCCCTTTTCCTGACACCCCTCGGCCGCATCTGGGGTGCCCACCCCCATTCCAGGGCTTCCTGCTTTGGGGAGGCTCCGAACACCCCCCCAGCACTTTTGATGTGGCTGCAGCTCCCTCCCTGCCCGCACTGGGGAAGAGGTGGGAGGCAGATCCAGGAGCGCAGTGTGGTCAGGGACGGCTCTGCCTGAACACGCTCAGGTGCCAGAGCTGGAGCAACAGGGCTTGAGGCAGGTGGCAGCTGAGGCCTCGCGCGCGGAATGTCCGCAGCTGCTGGAGAACAAACCCTTCGGGAAAGGAACTGCTCCTCGACAGCCACGCTTGGCTCAGGGTCATGGCTGGCAGCAGGCTCGGTGCCAGCAAGCAGCGGAGCAAAGGCTGCCAGGAAATGATCCTTTGGGGCTGAGACAATGTAGGGCCACCCCTGAGCCACACTAGCACCAGCAGGGACCTGGTAATGGCAGTGGATTTCCTTGGCAAAGGCCAGGAAAGTCATGCTGGCAGCTGCCACAAGACAAGACAGGACTTCACGGGAGTCTGGGCCAACTCACACTCGGCACAGGTTGGTGCAAACAGGGCAGCTTGGGTCTGCTCCAGCTAAGGACTGAGTACTTCCAATTCCAGTGGGAATTTCCCTTGCTGCCACTTGTCCCCATTGCCTCTTCTCCCGTCACCCAGTTCCAGGAAGAACTGGGTGAGGGAGAGCTCAGCTGGCAGCTGAGCAAACCACACTCCCTTGGCCTCTCCTCTTCTGGCAACCCTTGCCAGGTGAGGGTGGCCCCAGCCCCGTTTGTGGGGACACTCTCCTCCTCTACCTGCAGGACACTGGGACTCACAGGGACCTTCCCGAGCCAAAGACACCAAGAAGAAGCAAAGATCTGAGGCCAGGCAGTGAATCCATAGTGCTGAAAAACCTGTATTTACTTGAGAGATCACATCCAGCCCAGGCCAGCGGCAGCAGCAGGGCCCTGGATCCGGCTGCCCTCCAGCCCGCATCCCTCCCCAGGGGCTGACACCCCAAAAACTGCCTCCAGCCCCATTCTTGCTGTCAAACCAGGCGCAGTTTGGGCCTTGCTCCCCTACCAGTGCTCTGTCCCTCCTGGGGGCACTCCTGTGTTGCCCACAGCCATGAGACTTGGCTTCCTCCCCGTGGGGAAGTCACCCTGGTATGCTCCTGGCAGCCACAAAATGCTCCTTGAGATGTGAGAGACCATTACCGAACACACCCCCAGCTTGGCTTCCACCAGGCTTTGGCTCAAGAAACTGCACAGCCACTTTTTCACCCAAGCATGAAAGAGGGGAGGTCCGGGAGAGAGCAGGTGGGTGGCTGCTGGCGTCTTAACGCACCATCCCCATCGCTCCTCCAGCCCCAGCTCGACTAAACATTATCAGGCAGCAAACTTCTGCTGGATGAGTCTGTACCTGAGCAGCTCCTGCTCAGAGACGGACGGCTGCAACCTCGCAGCGGCCTGCAGGAAGTCCTCCATGGTCAGGATCAGACCAGACCTCTCTGTATCCAGCCCTGCATGAGAAATAGTATTTGAAAAGGCTGAGATCCAAGCACAAGGGCAGCTGGCAAGATCCAACAGTCCCTTCCCTTCTCCATCTGCTGGAGACTGGAAGGGAAACCTGCGTGTCTCTCCTTCCCCCTGGGGCCAATGAAGATGATCACACCTGCATGAAGTGCCTGCCTGCCAATAACCCAGAGCCCAGCATTTGGACATGGCCCCAAAGCTCTTCTCACAGAGCCCAGTTACCGGCAGGAATAACTCTCCTCTCTGCCATGTGCTGTGCCTCCCCATGTATGGGACAGGGAGGGGCCAGGCTCCTACCTTCCTCGATCCATTCCACCTTGCGTTTGACAGCGCACATCATGGCATCCGAGCACAGGGCGTAGATGTCTGCTCCTGTCAAATGAGCTGGGCATTTGTCCAGGACAGTGGTGAGGTTCACGGACGGATCCAGTTTAAACCTGCCAAAAGAGAAAACCGCAGGTGTAAAAGCCACACCAAAAACAGACAGGAGAGACGCGGCATCCAACATGACTGGGCAGGTGGAACTGGAGGCCTCATGTTTAGCTGCTCTGGCCTGTGCTCTGCAGGCTCCATAAAAATCAAAAGGGGCATTTATTTTTTTCAAAACATCCCCTCAACAAAGCCTTCCCTCCTGCTAAGTAGGATCAAAGGCAACTTTTTGACTTCTCAGTGAGAGAAATTAAGTGCCCCACATGCTGGGAACAGCCTCCAGCCAGGGCTGGAGAACACATTTAATTACAGACAGTGCAAACCACCGTAACACCTAACCATCCCTTCAGAGACACGCTGCAGACAGCAAGCCTCCTTTGGCCCGGTGCGGAGGGCACGCCTGCCAAGCCACACGGCGTGAGGAGATGCTTGCAGCCAGCCCACGTGCTCGCCTCTCCTGCTCAGCAGCAGCGATCACAGCTCGCTGTGACAAAGTCCCTGCAGAAGCAGATTCATAGCTGCTCACCCAGCTGTGGTAGGTGGCACCTCTGCATCTGAATTTCAGGGCTTGTTTTTCTCCCTCAGGAGCTCTGAGCAGCTGGAGAAGCACCAAAGGTCACTGCTCAGTGACCCCACACAACCCATGTGGCGCACAGAGCGCAGGCTGAACAACCCTGGATATTGCAGGAGAGGAAGTGAGATGAGCAGGGCTGCCTTCATCCTCAGGCCTGCAAACAGCAGGTGTGCTAGGGGCTTGCAGGAAGCAAATGGGACCTTCCTGCCACGACAGGCTGAGAGTTGGGGTTGTTCAGGCTAGAGAAGAGAAGGCTCCAGGGAAACCTTAGAGCAGCTTCCAGTACTGAAAGGGGCTACAGGAAAGCTGGAGAGGGGCTCTTGATCAGGGAGTGCAGGGATAGGATGAGGGGGGACGGTTTTAAGCTGAAAAAGGGGAGATTTACATGAACTATCAGGAAGAAATGTTTTCCTGTGAGGGTGGTGAGGCACTGGCAGAGGTTGCCCAGAGCAGCTGTGGATGACGCATCCCTGGAGATGTCCAAGGCCAGGCTGGATGAGGCTTTGAGCAACCTGATGCAGTGGGAGATATCTCTGCCCATGGCAGCGAGGTTGGAACTGGATGGTCTTTAAGGTTCCTTCCTATTCAAACCATTCTATGATTGACGCTATGATTCTATGTTGGTGCGCTGCAGTCTCATCACACTGGCCAAACTCCTGTTAGGATGTGGCTGAGCTCCTCAAGAAGAGCACGTGGGCACAGTGACTAAAGAAATCTTCCAACCCATCCACCTGCTCCCATCCTGTAGGAACATCACCCCCAGTTCTGCTTCTGGAAGTTGCCCTGTCCTCTTCCCTAACGTACTGGCGTGGGTCAGTGTCTCTGGGGCTCCCCAGGGTCAGACATGAAACCAAGCTGAAGCACGCTAGACATCATCCCCAGGAAGGCTGCAACCCACTGGAGTGTGGCAGAAAGCTGCTGTGAGAGCACAGGGTCACTCACTTTCTGGTGACAGCACTCAGCACCTGCAGCTGTGACTCCCGGTCTTCACTGATGCCCACGTAGACCAGCTTGTCAAACCTGCCAGCGGAGAGAGGAGACAGTTAAGGACAAGGTAAGACGAAGCTGCCACCAGCACTCGGCTCTCACCACCGGAAACTGAAGGGTTGGCCTTGGGGCAGCTTCTTTTGCTGTCAAGTTTGTGGATGGTACAAAGCTTGGGGGGGAAGCAGTCAGCATACTGGAGGGCAGGGCTGCTCTTCAGATGGGCTTCAAATGCGCCGACACAAACCACGTGAGATCCAACAGCAGATACAAAGTCCTGCCCCAGATGGGCAGCCCGCAGGTGTGAGGACAGGCTGAGGGGCAGCTCTGCAGAACAGACCTTGGTAGACCAACTCTTCCCACCAGTTTGCCACAGCACGTCCCTTATTGCCCTGCGCTCCTGAGGCAACTGCTAGCGGCAGGGGCTAGCAAGCAGTGGCATCTTGTGCTGCTGCTACAGGCACTGGCCTCCCCTTGGCTTCCTGTCTCCGTGGAGGAAACGTGGTAGGGACTCAATCTAGCTCATCGCTGCCTGAGGAGCTCTTGGAACAGCTTTGGAGCAAGACAGTGTAGCATGCAACGTACCTGCCTGGCCGGAGCAGAGCTGGGTCCAGGAGGTCAGGCCTGTTCGTAGCTCCGATGACAAATACCTCTCTGGTGGAATGAAGGCCATCGAGCTCAGCCAGGAGCTGTGAGACAACTCTGAAAGGGATTAAGACGGGACACTCACAACTAAACCTTGGCAAGTCATTCACTGCCACCCTCAGCCACCAAACAAAGAGGAATAAGCGAGTCCACGTCTTGGACTTCAGCTCGTATTTCTCTTTCCTGAAGAAACCTGACAGCCATTCAGGCTTCTCTATTTGAACACAGCCAGTAGACTCACTGCAAAGTGAGTGCAAACCCCTAGTACCACAGTCCTTCAGGCCTGCGCTTGGCTCTGAACCCTTTCAGGATGGCCACATACACTTACATCTGCTATTAGATGCTGGCAATGTAAACCACAGACAGGCACGCGAGGCTATGGCTTAGGTTCCCTGCTTGGACGTGCTGGCTGGTCCTAACTCTCCCCGCTACGTGGCACTGCCCGGTGAGTTGAGCTGCAAGTCTGTCAGTCCCTGCTGGGGACATCCTGGCAGGCCAGCAACACTGTTAACCAGTCCTCAGGGCAGCCAAGGGCACGTGTTGCAGATCCAGTTCTGCAGCCATGGCACTTAGGCTGGTCTGGCAGCACAGTGCTTTGCTGCAGGAGTCATCAGGTTCTG
This sequence comes from Phaenicophaeus curvirostris, assembly GCF_032191515.1. Classification (NCBI taxonomy): domain Eukaryota; kingdom Metazoa; phylum Chordata; class Aves; order Cuculiformes; family Cuculidae; genus Phaenicophaeus; species Phaenicophaeus curvirostris. The sequence continues at coordinate 106,684,956 of NC_091393.1, read as the reverse complement.
GGATGACTTTAGGTGACCACTGGGCACCATGCCCAGCCCCTTCCAGAGCTGCCAGTTTGTGTGGGTGAAGACGGATGCTGGGGCACATGGTGTCACATAGTTTTCTCTCTACAACTACCTGAAATGAGGTAGTAGCAAGACGCTGATCTCTTCTCAGGCAATAGGACAGAAGGAAATTGCTTCAAGTTATGCCAGGGGAAGTTTAGACTGGATATTAGGAAAAATGTCCTTACTCAAAGAGTGGTGAAGCATTGGAACAGGTTGCCCAGGGAAGTGGTGGTGTCACCATCCCTGGAGGTGTTCAAAAAGCATGTAGATGTCACGCTTTGGGACATGTTTTGGTAGGCGCAGTGGTGTTGGGTTGATGGTTGGACTGGATGAGCTTAGAGGTCTTTTCCAACCTTAATGATTCCACGATTCTATGAAAACTCTGCAGAACCCCTCATGGATGGGGAGGAAGATTGGATGGGGACTATCAGCTCAGCAGAAAAGGCCTGGGGGTATAATCCTATTTCTGGGTATCTCTATGCTGTACATTCTTTGCTTCTACCAGTGGCAGCTGAAAGATTTCCCACTGCAGAGAAACAGCAGCTAAAAAGAGGAGAGCATGGCAGGGTGTGAAGGATGACCTTGGAGAGGCCAAATGGGGCAGCTGGCAACCACAGAAGCAGGAGACTCTGTCTTAACCAAATGTTTGCACAACAAGCTTGGGCAATCCGGAATCTGTGGCAATGCAAACAGCCGTGCTATGTCCAGAGAGAGGAGACAAGCCACGCAGAGGAGCTGAAGGAAGCAGGGAGGGAAAGAGTAAAGAAAGGGAGTTGGGATGGACTCTGCCTTGCAGGGCAATGCCCCAAGCTCAGGCAGGCATTCTGCTCTCCCAAGCACACGTGACGCTTGCTCACCTGTCCATGACGCCCCCTGAATCTCCACTCCGACCACGACTGGGGGCCAGGGAATCCAGTTCATCAAAGAAGATAATGCAGGGAGCAGCTGCCCTGGCTCTGGCAAACACTGGGAGGAAACAGCACCAAATGTGAGAAAAATATGGTGGAGCAGTCAACAGCAACAGGACCTGCTGTAAAGAGCTGTGGATGGAAACCAGCTGCCCACTGCCTCACCAACAGCAACTGCTCCTGCCCAAGGGCCTCAGTGGGTGCTGGGACAGCCAGCACCCAGCACACTGAGGCTCAGCTGTGCCTCTAAGGGGCTGCTGTCCCATCAGGAATACCAGGGACAAGACTGACAGGAGCAGGGAGAGCAGGAGGAGAAGTTGCAGTGAGACAGGGAACAGACTAGGTGCAGGAGACAACTGGGTTCACGTCCTTGCTGGCAGCTGTGGGTGGGAGTTGGGAAGCGGGGTTAAAGCGCCACCTCCTTCCCTCCAGGCACCAGATAAAAGCCCAGTCTTCCCACAAGCAGGAGCAAGGTACATCTGCTCACCGTTCCGCACATTCTCCTCACTTTGCCCAACGTACATGTTGATGAGTTCTGGCCCTTTCACACTGCAGGGCAGGGAGAAGAGTCAGCCAGTTAGAATATGCCCGTCCACAGCCAGGAGAAAGTCAGTCCCGTGATCCCACCACTCTTCACCTAAGGAATGTCATGGTGCATGTGGTTGCCACAGCTTTTGCCAGCAAGGTTTTCCCTGTTCCTGGAGGTCCGTACAGCAGCAGACCAGACCGGCACAGACCCAGTGACAGCAGCTCTGGGTGCTCCAGGGGCAACTGGATAGTGTCCAGAATCTCCTTCTTCACCTCCTGGAGCCCACCAACATCCTGCCAGGACACGGAGGGGATCTGCCAAAAGAGGTAAAGTCCCTATAAGCACCTATTTCTAAGCAGGCCAGGGAACCTCTTGCTCCAGTGAGGTACCAGTCACCAGCCCCTTGTGCCTTCAGCTGTGTCCAGCTATGCAAAAAATCAGCCTTGCACTGCACCACCCAGCCATCCCTGCCATGGAATCACCCAGCACCCACATTTCCCTTCTGAGCTTTGCAGTGGGGAAAGCAAAGTGTGTGTCCCTAGGCCAGCTGGGCTCACAGCATGCCACCTCATCTCCTAATCACAGAACCATTGAATGGTTAGGGTTGGAAGGGGGACCTTAAGGCCCAGACAGGGACACCTCCCACTCCATCAGGTTGCTCAAAACCTCATCCAACATGGCCTTGGAACACCTCCAGGGGTGGGGAATCCACAGCTTCTCTGGGGAACCTGTGCCAGTGCCTCACAACCCTCACAGGAAAATATATCTCCCTAGTATCTCATCTAAATCTCCCCTCTTCCAGCTTAAATCCGTTCTCCCTTGTCCTGTCCCTGCACTCCCTGATAAAGAGCCCCTCCTCAGCTTTCCTGCAGCCCTTTTCAGTCCTGGAAGGCTGCTCTAAGGTCTCCCAGAACCTTCTCTTCTCCAGGCTGACCAAGCCCAACCCTCTCAGCCTGTCTTTGTATGGGAGGGGCTCCAGACCCCTGATCATCCTCATAGCCTCCTCTCCACTCACTCTAACAGATTAATGTTCTTCCTGTGATGAGGAATCATATCACCTGTCAGCAAAAATACCTCAGGGAAAGTATCAATCAGTGTTGCCTTTGTTGGGGGAAAGCCCTGCTGCAGACTGGCCCTGGGACACTAGAGGGAAGGGAAAAATAAGAAAGAAAAATGAAGGAAAAAAAGAAACCTGGATCTAGCATTATGAGCTACTTCTGTGAAGGCACCTAGTGCTGCAGCTGGGTGAGACTGTGCAAGGTCTTCACAGCAAAGCAACAACACCTGGGCTAACAGGAACCTCTGTCACATGAAGGAAGATGCAAGACAGTGCAGGGATAGACAAGGGGGAAAGGTTTTTAGCTGGAAGAGGGAACATTTAGATGAGATCTTAGGAAGAAACATTTTCCTGTGAGGATGGTGAGGCACTGGCCCAGGTTGCCCAGAGAAGTCATGAATGCCCCATCCCTGGAGGTGCTGACAGCCAGACTGGACGAGGCTTTGAGCAACCTGATGCAGTGGGAGGTGTCCCATAGCGAGGGTTGGAACTGGCTGGGCTTTAAGGTCCCTTCCAACCCAAACCATTCTATGATTCTATGACACTGTATGGAAAACTGGCTGGTTTTGAAAGGCAGGATGCAAGGATGCTTACAAGAAATAGTCAACTGTAAACACGCGAGGTGTCAGAGCAAACAGAGCAAAGATAGCAAAGTTGAGAGGGGTGAGCCACACCACTTTAGTTATTTTATACTGAGTGAAACAATCTCAGAGGATGCTGCTAGTCTGCTCACAGCTTTATAAATAGCAGGAATGCCACAGTCTGCATGATAGATTCTTCTGAGAGCCTGTGCTGCTCTCCTGGGAACGTGCAGAGAAAGCAAAGCCCCAAACCCCTTCTCCCCAGCTGCTGGCTGGGTGGGGAACAGCTGCCGGTACAAATGGGGAGTTTAAAAATAGGCCAGGGCAAAATTCTTTCCCCTCAGCCAGTATGGCTTTGCTACTTGAGATGATGTTATCTCATGCTACTTATCCAGCTGTCCAGCAAGTCCACCAGGAAAATCAGGTCAGACAAGATAAGGGTTTCCAGGAAAAAAAAAAAAGCAAAAGGGCAACAAGTTCAGGGCAATGGGCAATGAGGCTGGTGAAGGGTCTGGAGCACGGGGGCTATGAGGGAGCGGCACAGGGAACTGGGGCTGTTTTGTGCAGAGAGGAGGATGCTGAGGGGAGACCTCACTGCTCTCTACAGCTCCCTGAAAGGAGGTTGCAGTGAGGTGGGTGCTGGTCTCTTCCCCCAAGTAAGAAGCGATAGGATGAGAGGAAATGGCCTCAAGTTGTGCTAGGGAGGAGGCTGATTGGATATTAGGAAAAAATGTCCTTACTCAAAGAGTGGTGAAGCATTGGAAGAGGCTGCCCAGGGAAGCGGTGGAGTCTCCTTCCCTGGAAGTGTTCAAAAAGTGTGTAGACGTGGCGATTTGGGACATGGTTTAGTCGGCACCGTGGTGCTGGGCTGATGGTTGGACTTGATGATCTTAGAGGTCTTATCCAACCTTAACGATTCTATGACTCTACAGAAAGTTTACGAGCCCTCTTTCTTCAGTGCTGATGAATGGAAGAGTTGTCCTCTCCCCTGCACCCCTGCTTATACTGCCTTGCTAGAAAAAACTCTGCAGGCATCAGCACAGGAGCTGGAAAATGGCAGCAAGGTTGTTTTCAGGGGAGAACATCTAAGTCTAGGACATGCTGCAGACACTGCTAGCAACTGGAGGTTTGAAACAGGTTCTCTCTCGGAGGCTCAAGCTGCAACAGCAAATAAATGTGTGACTACCCAGAAAACACACGCAGGGACTTGGAAGTTTTGTATGTTGAGAGTATCCAGGCCTGCTAATGGGCTTTCTGAATCACAGCCAATTACTAAGAAATTGATAAAGGATTGTAAAATCCAAACAAAATTAACTTCCGTTTGCACGGCTTGATGCCGAGCATGCTCTATAGTTATTATTTGTCTTATAGTGAACTTGGCAAATGCACCTCAAAAGCAGTGCTCTATTAAATTTATGAATGAATTAAGGCCTGGAGTATCTCCTGGACGATGACAGCAGCAAGGTGTCACCATGCCAGGGTATTACTTGGAGTGGGCGGCTGGGGAAGGTGCCAGAACAACAGCTGCAAGGCTAGCATTTCGTGATCTGTGCCGAGCTCAATCATTCGTGCTCGAGGGCATGAAGAAGAGGTTCTGATCACTTCACTTGGTCCTAATAACATGTTACCCAACAAAAACAGTCATGCCACGTGATGCTTCCCTGGGTGCCGAGCTGTCAGAGGCAAATCACAACCCTCCTGAGAAGTGGCCTCTGCTGGTTCTCTCAGACACCCCATCTTTACTCTTCCCTGAAAAAAACCCAGCTGTTCAACCTGTCTTGCTGTCTGAAAAGCCTTTGCTGGTTTGAGCAGCATCCAAGGCCAGGGAACAAGTAGGAAAGCCCATAGTGGGACTGTTTACCACCCAAGGCTGTGGAAATAGACCTGCAGGTGCTGGTTGACAGCAGCTGAACAAGAGCCATCAGCGTGCCCAGGTAGCTAAGCAGGCCAACAGCATCCTCGCTTGTATCAACCATGGTGTGGTCAGCAGAAGCAGGGAAGGGATCGTCCTCCTGGGCTTGGCACTGGTGAGGCTGCACCTCAAATCCTGTTTTCAGTTTTGGGCCCCTCAGTACAGGAAAGATTATGAAGTGCTGGAGTGTGTCCAGAGAAGGGGAACAAAGCTGGGAAAGGGTCTGGAGCACAGGGGTTATGGGGAGCAGCTCAGGGAACTGGAATTGTTTAGTCTGGAGAAGAGAAGGCTGAGGGGAGATCTCATCACTCTCTACAACTGCCTGAAAGAAGTTGTCATGACGGGGATGCCAGTCTCTTATCCCAAGTAACAACTCACAGGATGAGATGAAATGGCTTCAAGTTGCCGGGGGAGGTTTAGATTGGAAATTAGAAAAAAATTCTTTACAGAAAGAGTGGTGAAGCATTGGAGCCCCCATCCCTGGAGGTGTTCAAAAATGTTAGACGTGGCACTTCAGGACATAGTTCAGTAGGCACAGTGGTGTTGGACTGACGGTTGGACTGGTCTTTTCCAACCTTAATGATTCCATGATTCTGTGACTACATGGAAGGATACAGCAGGAAGTGATGTGCTGGAGCACAGCCCTTCCAGCGAGGTCTTAGAAGTATCTTGAGCTATGCAGCTCCAGAGAACCAACGCCCCCTCCTCTACCCACCGTCCTACCTTTGGTGCTCCCACTGCCTGTGAATGGGCATTGTGCAGCTGGTCCAGCGCAACGTTAAAATCCTCCTCAAGTACAGGGAACCCAGCAGTGCAAAAATCTCTCTCCACTTCCTCACTCAGTCCGCCTGGAAAACTGGTGAGGAAAGAGAAGGGAAGGACTCAGGCTCTGCCCCGCTCCTGGCATTACCAGCCTGGCTGCAGTCCCTCCCCTTCCCCACCTCCTGCCCTGTTGCCTGCGCTACCTCAAGGCCTGGATGCGGGTACAAGCAGCCCGGCTGCTGTGGGACAACAAAGCACAGAAATCTCCCAGCACAAAACCCTGTGGATGTGGAAACAAACAGCATAAGTTCAGTCCCTGACCACAGCTCCAGCTAGGCCATAAAAGGTGTACAGGGTAAAATTCCTCACAGAGCTGTTCTTTGAGGTTCTGTGCCCTGGTTAAAGGGTCTGGCCTCTTTTTTTTTTTCTGTTGGTTCTGTCTACTAGCAGAGCTGAGCATCAACCAACACCCCTGCAAAAGGTGTGCAGCTCTTAGGGACTAGAAATCTGCAGCTAAACATGATGTTTCAGGACCAGAGTTAACCACCAAAGAAGCTGGCTGGGCTGTGGGAATTACCCCCTTTCTCCATGGCCAGGTAGGAGAAGTTGTCCCACTCCCCCTGTGCTGCTGTGGTTTCACTCACTGCAGTCCTGCGCGCCAGCTTGGACAGGTTCACTTCTTTGCCCAGAGGCAGACTGGCAGTCAGCATGCTCAGCATCGACCTCCTCTGCTCTTCTGAAGGGGCTTCGATTTTCACCTCGTGGAGAAAAGCAGTCTGCACATCTGTAGGAACATCCTGGGGCTTGCAGGTTGTGCCGATCACCAGGACAGGGTGGCTGTTAATAAAAAGGGGGGACAGCGTATGGTCTCAGCTCTAGGGAAACTTCCCTCTTACACTGCCATTACCCGCACCTCCAATCACTCTCTGATGGGTAGCCTTTCCTCCGAGAAACGCACACATATTGGCCAAAGGGTCCTGCACCCACTCTTCACTTGCTCTTGAATTGCTTTGTGAGCTTTGTCTCCAAGTCAAGGCCCTTCAAATGACATCTTATTTCTTCCCTTGATGTCAGCAAACACCATGGGGCAGGGAGGCTATCAGGTTCAAGGCCCTCCCAGGATCCAGCTCCCTTCCAGGGTCCCTGCGACCCTTGGCATGCCTTACAGCCAAGACTCATCTGAACAACTCAGAAACCAACTTCAGACAACGAAGCTGATCAACTCCCTCTGACACTAAGCTGGAAGAACAAGGGCCCTCTGAAGGAAACAAAGTCTGGGAGAGACTCCACTGGATTAAAAATAAAACAGGGCATGTTAGCAAGCAGTCACCTTACTGTAACGGTGACCGCTGCCCCAGGAATGCAGTGAGCAAACAATCACCTCAGATGCCCACAGCAAATAAGCAGGGTCCATACCTCAGTGCTGAGTTTCTGTCCAGGAGCAGCTGCCTCAGAGTAGCGATGACCCTGGCATCCTCTCCTAGCCTGTCCCGATCTCTGCCAAGCACCTCGATGTCTTTCAGCAGGAGCACGCACGGGTGATACTGCTGGGCCCGGGCGAAGGCCATCTGTACTTTCTCCTCTGTGGCTCCACTGGTGTCACCACACAAACTAACGCAATCAACCTGCGAGACAGACCACACCACACAGTTTGAGGCGGTTGCAGCATGGTCAACTGGCGGATCCAGGACAACGTTCACTTCCACAAAGCTTTCCAGGGGCAAGCCACAGCTGAAAGGAAATCTAAGTGGGAGGACATATTAAAAATACACACGTTCGTGACTCTCCTGCTGTTTCTTGCGTCTCTGCAGGAGGTGGCGAGGGCAGGAGGGTCTGGTCTGAAAGAAGTGAGGCCAAGGGACTGGAGAAGTCAATACAGTGGATGTCATGGCTCAGCAACCTAAGTTGGAACAGATAGGAAAAGCTGTGGAAAAGGCCAAGACAGGGAGAACAAGGTGTCCTGGAAGAACAGTGCAAAGAGCAGAGTGGAAGGCTCAGGAAATCGTCCAACCCAGCACTGCACAGGCTCAAAGTGCAAGAGGAAGCTAGAAGGGTAAGAGGGGTAAAAAAAACCCCAAAAACCAAAAAAAAACATTAGAGGTGGCTGGAGGCCCCGACACTGTTTACAAAGCAAACAACTGATGAAGTCATCCAAAAGTGAGACTGGTGAGCCTTGAACAGCAGCCTGAATGCTGCTAGAAACAGGCAGTGCTGCCTCCTGGTGCTGCAAGGACGTTCAGGGAGAGACAAATCATCTCTGGGATTCCCTGGGCCCCATCCTCAGAAAATGTAGTTTGGAGCAGGGAGACCACCACAGCCTCAAGAGCTGATGCAAAGGGTAAGGATAGAGACACAGAGAAGAGGAATTCCTGTGTTTTGTGTATTACAGACAAAACCAGGAGTTGGGGTTCTGGCAGGCACAGTCCAAATGGCAGCAGTACCTGTGTGCAGGTACAGAAAGGCAGAGAGAAAGGACAAGAGACTGCTGATGATCAAGCAGAGGAGATCACAATGTGTGAGAATGACTGTGTCCTGGTAGAAAAGCACGCGGAACAGTCAGAGGAGGGGAAGAGAAGGTGGAATGGCAATGTAAGTATTGCAGTATGTGAGAAAAGAAGGAGAGAACTCAAAAGCCGGGATAGGAGAATAAGGTGGACAGGAAATATCCCTGGCTTCAATAGTAAGAATGTTAGTCTCTAAAAGCAGCACACCAGGCCAAAGACAAAGCTATGGCCTTGCACACCACACCAGAACCTAAGGCTACCTGCCAGGAGATGGCACTGCCACAGCACTTCCAAAGACGTCTTATAAAGAAATGTAAAGGTACTGTGAAGTCTCTGCAATACTGTACTGGAACCCCAGAGCTATGACACATCTGAAGAAGATCAAGAGCTCAGCACCACTAAGCATCATGTTCAGAAGATGAGCTGCTCAGCAGCTGGCCAAGGCTGTACCCACCTCCCCACTGCCCTCCTGTTTACTTGGATAGAAAAGAACAGTTAATGAGAGTAATGTCAAATTAACAGGACATAACTTCTAAAGAGAAAAAGAAAACCCAAATATCCAAAACACTTAGCTTGTTTTCTATGAGTTTAAACATACTGTCACAAAAGGAGCAAGCTTATGTTTTCCTTCCACTAAAAGGAACCTTCCAGGTCTCTTCTTTCATCTTTCTTCTTCTTCCAAGTCCTTTCAGAGACTCTCCTAGGAAAGTTGTCATGTGACTTCCAACTCCCTCACTTTTGCAAACGTAACTCTACAGATGCAAGAAGCTGACAGCGTTTGCAGGATCCACCCAGGCTGTCAAGAGTGAGCAAAGGAGATGTGCAAAAGGAAAACTATTTTTAACAAGTCTGTGAAGTCTGCCTGGGTGCCCAGAACCTCCAGAACTGGACAGAGATGGGGCTAGAACTCATTTTGGCCATGAAGCTTACCCAGCACAGTGGTAAGAACATATGAATGGCTGTACTGGCTCAGACCACAAGTCCATTTTAGCTCACTATTTTGTCTCCAAGCATCACTAGAAGTGGCTGCTTAAGAAAGAGCAAGATCAAGGTCAGCATATATAAACCTCTCCCTTCAGTACTCTTCCAGGCACCTACCCTTCCCACCAAAGGGGAAAGGGTATAGCATAAACTCAATGCCCTGTCCGATGACAGAAGGTTAGTCTGCTGAAATACAGCAGAGTATTGCACTGTCTGTAAAGAACAGCAGACCAACAGCAATAACAGCAAGAGTCAGTGAAGAAACGTACAAACACCCAAAGCCAAGAGATCTCTAACTTACTGTTTCAGAGCACTGGACGGTACAAGCCAGAGGAAATATCTCTTCAAGCTTAAGTTTCCCACCTAAGCACCTGCTACTGGCCAGTCTCAGACACAGGCCAGGGAGCGAGACGGACCTTTAGGCTGATCCAAATGGCTGGTGTGAGTTTCTACCCACCAGCAGTCATAATTTGTGCCAGAGCGAGCTGCTAAACTCAGCTTACTCAGACTCCTTTTGTCTGCACACACACACGGGAACAGATCCTGGGTAGGCCTGTGTCATACTTGCAGAAGGGGGGTTGCTATGGCTAATTTAAAAAACACTTCCATAATTCTTTGTATGTTGTAAATCCGCCAATCGACTGACCACAGGAGGAATTACCTTGAAGAGGTGGAGGTTGAGGCAGCTACACGCAGCTCTGACAGCCACCAGTTTCCCACTGCCGCTTGGCCCTGAGAGGAGAACGTTGCAGGCCCCACTCAATGCACTGGCCCTGAAACACAGAGGCAGTTCTCCCAGTAACCACGCAGTACGGTCCCAGCTCTCCTGGGGTTTGCTGTAGAAGGAATTATAACTTACTGACTGCTCAGGTGAGGCCGAAGAGCATCACACAGCTGCTTCACAACATCGGAAAGTCCAGCAGGAGCCAAACTACTCCAGAACTCGTGGGTGTTACAGGCTGGGGCAGATGGAACAGCGCTGTTCGTTGAACCCACCTGTGAGGAAGGGAAAACAGCACTCTCTGGAACACTGTCAGAGAGAAGACCGGTACCAAGTGACAAAGTCCGTCCTGAAATGTCATTTTTTAAATGCTAGGAGACACAAGCCTCCACAGGCACCTTTGTCACCCACAGTGCAACCTCAGCCACAGATCTCCTGTACACCCTCCCTGTTCTCCACTAACTTCTTACCAGGTAAAGAGTGCTGTTCTGGGTGTCCACCAGGTAACCCTCAGACTGCTCGCCTTCCTCCTTGCCTAAAATCTTCTTCGCTTTCAAGTAAAGCTCTGGCCACCTAAGGGAAAACACAAGCAGTCTAAACTGCTGAGCCGAGATCTTGAAGGCAGGAACAACACAGTTGTCAATAAGATGACAGCTGAAAGATGCAGGTAAGCAGAGGTACTCTGGCCCTCTCTCAGGACCCACACGGGTCCTGTACGGACCTCGCTGTGCTGTCTGGCCAGACAGACCAACAGGACTGTCAACAGTTACTGCTTCTGCTGGTGGCTTCGGTCCACAAGCACAGTTGTGCTAACCTTATTTCAGCTCTCTCAAGACATTGTCTCTTCTGCCATCGCTTCCTCCAACTCTTCAGATTCACCTGCAGTGTATAAAACCTTACAGCACACAATCCTTTAGGCTGCAGACTAGGATTCAGACAAGTACCGTGAAACCCTTACAAGCATCCTGCCCTGGACACCTCACAGGAAAGAAGCCTTTTCCTACTAGACAGACTGAGGGATCTGCAGAGGTTTCATCCAGGATTTTCTCCACCCTCTGAATAATCGTACCACTTGCACACCAATGCAGTTTCAAGCTCTCTAGGTCCCACAAACTCTGCTGTCTCCTCTAGCTTGCCACACAGCTAATACGCAAATCCACAAATGGAAGATTTCTGCTTCCTATGGTCCAGTCCTGCCTCCCTCCAAGAAACAGCCTAGAAAATACTTACCGCAGTAACACTATAGAACTACAACATTTTAAAACACATAGCACAGCTGAGCAGCATTACAACATATCACTGATGATCTCAAAGGTCTTTTTCAACCAAACAATTCTACGATTCTATGATTCAAGGCAATTATTGACATGGCACACCTGTGTTACCGGTGGCAGTTCCCTCAGTGACACACCTGAAGCATTTACATCAACACCAGCCAAATCCCGCTGCAAGCACCCCTGCTCTGATACAAAGGCGCCTTTCTCTCATTCAGTACAGATCTGTCTCAAAGCTATAGGAGCAAAACTAGGGAAAACAGAACTGGTGGCCAAACACAAACTTATTCTAGCAGGAAGTCATTCTAACATGAACTGTGAGGGCTTATATTCACACTTTGTTATTGCTTGCCACACATTGACAAGCCCAACTTCCACTTTGCTTTCTTTACATGACACTGGCTGTCCACAGGCCACACCTCCTCCTCCTCCTCTTCATTCTTTGTCCCCATCAGTTTCCCTGACTCTTTGTTCTTTCTTCCCTCTGTGACTAATAGAGTGAGCTAAGGGAAGACTCCCTCTAAGCTGGAGCCCTCTATAATCAAACAAAATCATTTTCCTCTTCCCCCTAAAATAAGATGCAGATAAACTCTAAATTCCAGGGACAGGTCAACAAAATCAAGAGGATGAGGGGGAACAGACAGAGCCATAGTTTGCTGCCACCTACCTTAAGAATTTGTCTGGATTTGCTTCTAAAAACTCAGCATACCCAAATGTTGGAACACACAGAATGTCTCCCTCCTGGACAAGCCTATAAAAAACAAACAAACAAGGAGTTTTACGAGTGAAAGAGAGCAAATTCTTCTGGTTGTATGTCCTTCCCTGTCCCACACCACATGTCTTTTTATAGAAAACAATGTAGCTGTTCCTACCAACTCACTCCTTTCCTGTAAAAAAACCCAGAGATTTAGCATGGACTGGATGTCAAAGGCATATCCAGACTACCAAGGGGGAACCTTCTGGGAATGGTACAGAAGATGAATGCCACTAAAGAACATTTCTTCCACACAAAGTAGCACCCTTATCCCTGGAACAGCTAACTCCAACAACAGAAAGCCGCAACAGCCAAATGAAAGAGGCTCAGGGGCAGGTGTCATAAGAGAATATGGCAACACATCCAGTTTCCCAATTACTCAACTCGATTCAAAGCTGAAAACTGGAGTTAGAACATGCCCCAAAATGGAGATTTACAGGCAGCACCTGGAAGCCCTCAGCACTGGATGGCAGACCATGAAGAACGGGAATCAAACCTAACTTCCAAAGGACAGGAGAAGAGGTGTTGCAAAGCACTCTCTTGAGGAGAAGACGGTACCACAGAATATTCCAAAACTACTCAGTCTCCGTTGAGGTGTAGATGACGCACATAGTCAGTTTGTATCCGCCTGTACGAAGTTTAACAAGAGCAAGTGCTGGATTTTGCACCTTGGACATGGCAAACCTAGATGCCCATACAGACTGGAGAGTGAGGCTGGGGAGCAGCACTGCGGAAAGGGATCTGGGGGTTCTGGTAGCTGGTCAAGGGAGGGGATTCTCCTGCTCTGCTCTGCACTGGTGCAGCCCCACCTTGAGTACTGGGTGCAGTCTGGGTGCCACAAGATAAAAAGGACATAAAGCTACTGGAGAGTGTCCAGAGGAGGACACAAAATTGGTCAAGGGCTTAGAGGGGAAGCCGTATGAAGAGTGGCTGAAGTCACTTGGTCTGTTCAGCCTGGACGAGACTGAGGGGAGACCTCATCACAGTCTGCAGCTTCCTCACAACGGGAGGAGGAGCAGGTGCTGAGCTCTTCCCTCTGGTGACCAATGATGGGACCTGAGAGAAGGGCAGGAAGATGTGCCAAGGGAGGGTTATGTCTGATATTAAGAAAAGGGTCTTCACTCAGAGGGCAGCAGAGCACTAGAACCGTCTCTCCAGGGGAGCAGTCCCAGCACCAAGCTTGACAATACTCCAGAAGCATTTGGAAGTGCACTTGGACACATGGTGTGAATGTTGGGGTTGTCCTTTGCAGGGCTAAGACTTTGACTCGATGATCCTTCTGGGTACCTTCCAACTTAGGAATTCTATGATTCTATGGTTCTCTGACCAGGGTGCCATGAACACCAGCTGACCGTGCATCCACGAGCCCAGCACGTGAACGGAAGCATGTGTCCACCCCATGCCACTCACCGAGGTGTCCCAAAGTGCTTGTAGAGGATGCAGTCGTAGCCTCCCTGAGCGCTGTACACTGGTGAGCAAACAATCTCCAGGTGCAGCTCCTTGGCAAAGGGTGGCACAGACAGCACAGACCGACTGCCCTTTCCACCGGCAGTGCCAGACCTTTCGTACCTCTGGAGAAAGGAAAAACGATGGCACCATGAGACTTTTCCACTCCCCCCACACCCTGCACACCTCTCGGCTTTCATACCCCTGGCCCAGAGACCCCTAACACCTTAACCCCTGCAGTCCCTGGTTCCAGAAACCCCCACAGGCCCCATTCCAAAGACGTCCGACCCAGTGACTCCTAGCACCCCCCAACCCAGAGCCCCCTACACCCCCTGCCCTGGCAACCCCCAGAGGCCTGTCCCAGAGCTTCCTCTACCCCAGAGACTCCTGCACCCACCATTCCAAACACCTCTGGCATTCCCTGCCCTGGGAGACCCCTGGCACCACGGACCCAAAGACTCCTGCACCCACCATTCTGGAGACCCCTGCATCCCCTGCTCCCGAGACCCTCAGCACTCCTTGTCCTGGCCTTGGAAGCCCCCAGCACCACTGTCCTAAAGCCCCTGTCATCCCCTGTCCTGGAGAACCCTGGCACCCCCTGCGCTGGCCCCAGAAATTCCTGCAGGCCTTGTCCCAGAGCCCACCACCACCCTGATCCCTCAAGCCCTGGTTCTGGAGTCCCCCACAGCTCCCACTCCAAAGACCTCAAGCACCACTGCTTCAGACACTTCTTCATCCATCATTCTGGACACCCTGCTCCAGAGACCCCCCAGCACTCCTCTCCTGGAGCCTCTGACACCCTCACCCCAGAGACTCCTGCACCCACCATTCTGGAGACCCCAGGCATGCCCTGCCCTGGCCCCACAGACCCCCACCACCCCGATCTCCTAACCCTGGCTCCGGAGAGCCCTGGCATCCCCCAACCCTGAGCCCCCTACACCTCCGCCCTGGGGCCTCTATTCCTGCCCTGGCCCCAGAGACCCCCACCACCCTAACCCCCAAGCCCTGAGCCTCTGTCCCCTCCCAGCCCTGGCCCCAGAGACCACCACCACCCTGACCCCCAAGCCCTGAGCCTCTGTCCCCCCCAGCCCTGGCCCCAGAGACCCCCACCACCCTGACCCCCAAGCCCTGAGCTTCTGTCCCCTCCCAGCCCTGTCCCCAGAGACCCCCACCACCCTGACCCCCAAGCCCTGAGCCTCTGTCCCCCCCAGCCCTGGCCCCAGAGACCCCCACCACGCTGACCCCCTCCCCCAGCCCTGGCTCTGGAGGCCCCCCCCATCTCCCACCCCAGAATCCCAGAGCTCCCGCCCCCCCCCCCCCGGCTACCCCCTCACCCTGATGCGGAGGCTGGCGGGGGCGGCGGGGTCGCAGTGCAGGTTGAAGGCGAGCGCGGGGGCGAGCCGGGCGGCACCCTCGCCTCTCGCCACCCGCGGGAACTCCCAGGGCGGCGGCCTCGCCACCAGCGCCGCCAGGTGCTCCCGGGGCGGCCCGTCCTCGGTGCCCACCGCCACCCACTCCCCGTGGAACAGCCCCAGCGCCAGCAGCGCGCTCGGGCTCACCCACACCTCGGCGCCCCCCGAGCCCGCCCCGCGCCCCGCCCGCACCCTCGCCGAGCCCCGCGTCGCGAACCGGGACACCACGGGGGGAGGCGGCGGCGCCGCCGCCGCCTCCCCCCATGGTATCCCGGTTCGCGGAGGGGGCCGCGCCGCCCGCCGCGGCAGCCGCCGCACCGGCCACACCGCCACACGCCGCCCCGGCGCCAGGCCCAGCCGCCGCAGCGCCGCCCCGCGCAGCCACAGCTCGGCCCCGCCGCCGCCGCCCGCCTCCAGCGCCACGGCGCTCAGCAGCACGGCCTGCGCCCCGCCGCGCCCCGCCGGCCGCACCGCCAGCACCAGCCCCCCGCCCCCGCCGCGCAGCGCCGCGCACAGCGCCGGCGGAGCCAGCAGCAGCGCCGTCCCCGGGCTCAGCCCCGACGGCGGCGGCTCCAGCGGCCGCAGCACCGCCACCGCCATGGCGGCACCGGGCACAGAGCCCACCCTCCACCCCAACCCCGTGGGGCCATAGAGCGCCGGGCAGAGCGCCCCCGCGGGGCCATAGAGGGCCGGATAGAGCGCCCCTCGTGCGGCCGCGGCCGTAGCGCGGCTCGGCGTGAGCCATAGAGCGGCGAGCAGAGCGCCCCCCGCGGGGCCATAGAGCGGCTCAGCCGGGGCCATAGAATCATAGAATCATAGAATAACCAGGTTGGAAGAGACCCACGGGATCATCGAGTCCAAGCTGGTGAGGGGGCTGGAGAGCAGGTCTTACGAGGAGCGGCTGAGAGAGCTGGGGTTGTTTCGCCTGGATAAGAGGAGGCTGAGGGGAGACCTCATTGCTCTCTACAACTACCTGAAAGGAGGTTGCAGAGAGGAGGGTGCTGGCCTCTTCTCCCAAGTGACAGGGGACAGGACAAGAGGGAATGGCCTCAAGCTCCGCCAGGGGAGGTTTAGGCTGGACGTTAGGAAAAAATCCTTTACAGAAAGGGTCATTGGGCACTGGAACAGGCTGCCCAGGGAGGTGGTTGAGTCACCTTCCCTGGAGGTGTTTAAGGCGCGGGTGGATGAGGTGCTGAGGGATATGGTTTAGTGTTTGATAGGAACAGTTGGACGCGATGATCCGGTGGGTCTCTTCCAACCTGGTTATTCTGTGATTCTGTGATTCCAACCTGGTTATTCTATGATTCTATGATTCTATGAAAGGCTGGTTCCAGGAAGTTTTATACTGGTTAAACATACATATTCATACAGATTCCAAGAAACACTGGTTACATATTTAGGGAATATTGGTTAAACATAGACAGAACTCATATCACCCGCTCTCAAATGTACATCACAGTTCCTTTGTTACCTCCTAGGCTGCAGCCAGCCTTCCCTGTTCCCAGGCTGCTCACTGCGTCCAGTCGCCCAGCTCCACAGGAGGGAGCGCTTACAAAGCCTTTGGACTCACTTCCTAACCTCCTAGTGTGAAAGTCCAGTCAGCACCTTGGGAGGATTGGCCAAGACAAAATGCCAGGAAGAAATGGATATTTCTAAGCTGTACAGAAAGGACACCATGAAGGTGCTTCCGCAAACACAGCCCTGAAGCCTTTTCTGTTCTGGCCCCAGCACCTCCTTGCATACCCGACAGTCAGCCACCAGTCCCATGAAAGACGAGAGATGCCAACATACATTCGTTTTATTCCACTTTTCCTGCCCTTATCCCTTCTCCCATTGTTGGTTTAGCTGATCACTCAAGTCCCCACGTAGTGCTGTGCCCGTGGTGCCGTGGGAAGCTCTGGATGTGCTGGGGCAGGTGGCAGCCCGGATGAGCTGAAGTGGGGCTGTGGCAGCGCTGGCTGCTGAACACTGGCTTGGATGTTAGTGACTCCTCTTGCCAGGGCTGCACCAGAGGGATCTCCCACCTCAGCCTTTGTGGCTGAGGGATGCCTGGGACCGCTCGTGGTGCCGCCCAGGCCCCGATGTGGCCACCAGGATGGCAGCTGGGTCTCACATGGGTCACCTGCTGCAGCAGCGGAGATGTGCGCAAGCAGAGGTCAGGATTTCTTCTGTCACAGTGTCATGACTGCCACTGGCAGGAGCCTTGGCTACGACAAATCTCAAGATGGATCAAGTCCGAAGCAACAACAAGAAGAATGTGCTGTCTCCTCCTGCTGCTGCAACCATGGTGACATGTGGAGGACAGCGAGCAGTTCCCTGCCAGGCATAGCACAGGCAGGTAAGAGGCAAGTGACTGTCCCTGCTCCAAGGATTGCCCCACCAGACCCTGTCACCAGTTCCAAGGAGCTGAGCCTTGGGCAGTCGCTGTCATCCACCAGCACCTCCCTGGGCTCTTGCCCTGTGAGCAGATGTTCTGGTTTGAGCTAAAGCAGAACCAGTTTTCTAACTTCAGCTCAGTCTCATCTAAGTAACTTTGCTTTCTGAAAGTTCACTGCATGTTCTTTCAGGCAATATTTCTCTCTAGAGGTGATAGCGTGGGGTACTGGGGTGCAGAAAGGCTGCTACTCATACTTATTCATATATAAATCAAGGCCATCTTTGAGCTGGTGAAATGCCATGAATGAAAGGGACGGAAAAGGGTCGCATCTGCAGGGAGGGGCAGACAGGACAGGCGACCCCAAACTGACCAACAGAGTATTCCATCTTGTATACATCATACTGTAAACTGATGGATCACAAGGGTCAAGTTCTCTTCCTCATGTTCAGTGAGGACCTCATCTGTCTTTTTGCCTCGGATCCCAGATCTATGCATTCCTGAATCCAGTTCCCAAGTCCAGCTCCCTCCTGCCACTCACCCTTTTCCTGTGCCTGTTCTGCCGCATCTGTGGTGACACAGTCATCGAGGAGGGGGCAATTTAATACACTTACATATATATTATTTTCTTATTAATAGTATTTTCTTCTTCATCATAATCATTATTATTATTGTTATTGTTGTTTCATTAAAGTTGTTTCAGTTTCCAACCCACAAATCTTTTTCCTCTCATTTCCTTTTCCCCTTTCCCTGTGGGTGGGGGAGAAAGGAACCGGGATCACAACTGCTCAGCTTTAGCTGCCAAATTGGGCCAGGACAGGGCTAAACTGTGGTAGCAGAACAGCAAGGACATATCTGAGTCCCAGAATACCTGGCTACATCCCGCGTTTACTTCCCAACGCATGAAAATTACCACTGGCCAGCAGCTTCCCCCATGATTTTCCCTTCACAGCATGAGCTGAGAGCTGGGGAGCCCACGAGACCCTCCCAGGAGAGTTGTCTGCACTCCGTGGTGTCTCCCCTTGCAGCAGCTGTGGTGATGATGTGCCTGCTCTCGCAGCGCTGCAGCCGGCGGGAGGCAAAGAGCCAGGCCATCTGCATGTGGGCTGGGCAGAAAACCTAAATGATTGCGGGCATCCAGTGCCAGCACGGCACGGCCCAAATAAAGGGTTTGCAGATGCAGCTCAGGCAGGATTAGGCCTCCAATGTGCTAAGTCTCGGCTCTCGGCAAGCCTAATTGCTGCTGCAATAAGCCCTGGCTGGTCCTTCCCTGAACTGTGCTCCCCACAGCCTCCCCTCTCCATCAAACTCTTTTTTTTGCCTCAGAGCTTGTGTTTGCCATGCATATGTTCCCCACTACCCGTCATCCTGGCCCAGCAGAGGAGGGGAAAGGCAGGAAATCTGCAGGTGCCTCTTCTATTGCTCTGCTCCTCCCAGGCAGAATCCCACCACTTCCCCGCTGCAGCATCCCACTGCTCACCCCCTGCCCAGACCTCTGTGCGAGGACCCGCGTCCAGCAGCAGATTCAGAGACAGGTAAGAGCATCCCTCTATGGCCACGCACCCTCTGAGCTGTATTAGGAAACCTTCCAAATTGGAATTACTCAGATTTTAATAAAGCCTTTTGATCATTTTCTGTTATGTTTTGGCCAGCATATGAAACTGGAGGTCTTCCAGGAGAGCTGTCGCGGCGTGTGCACGGGCCAGTTCAGCCCAGCTGTGAAATGAGGACCCGTCACAGCCCAGGAGTTGGGCAGAGGGGTGGCCACAGCACCCTTGTGCCTTGCTGGGAGTACTTGAGCGGCTGGGACCATGTGGAGGCAGAGGTGCCCCCAGCAGCAACTCCCACCATGCGTTCATTGAGCCCAAGCGAGCAGCTGCTCCTTGTGTTGAACCACAAGGGCCACGGGGCCACGCTCTGCCCTGTCTGAAACAGCAGGATCAATCAAACTGGAGGAGGAGAGTAAGGCTCAAGAGGCAAAACGCCTTTCCTGCTGCCAGGGCAGGAGAGATTTCAGCGAAGAACATCGCACCTGAGCTGTATCAAGAAGGATTTGCAACAACCTCGGGGAGAATGAAGCAACTTTCTCCCTGTGACTTCCCTCAGGAGCGGTGCCCCATTTCAGACCATCTCCTAACCCATCAGCCATGATTTGGCTCTTTGGCTGGCACAAATCACTCACCTTCTGGCATGTGGAGGTCACTGGACCAAACCTTCGTCCTGAGGAGACACACGAGGGCCTTGCTTTGCCCCCTTGGAATCTGGAACTCTCTGGATCTGCAGAGGATCTGCCCAGAGCCAGCAGCTGCCACAAGATGTGCCAAAGGTAGGTACAAATTGCAATGCGGAGCACGAAAACCAAAGATACGCCACAACTTTATTTATGGATGTGTAATAAATAAACAGTGGACAAAACAGGAAGAGCCACATTCAAAAAATCCAGATCACTAAAGTGCTTTTAGACATAAATAGAGGACGACCAAGAAACAGCTCTGACATTAACACTTCTTTTTACAGACAATTACAAAATATCTTCTTATGTCAATTCACAAAACGATTCAATTGCTCCGGGCTAATATGGCTTGGCTTTCAAAAAGGTCTGTTCTATTCTGCATAGTATGGCAGGTAACATTCAAGAGCGTAGAAAATCATTGCATAAACAAAAATGTCTTTACCCCCTTCTCCCAAATGTGAGTTAAGGAAGCTACACAGTGTAAATCCAGTGATAAGGCTGCATTGGCAGGCCAGATCCTCAGGAGGTATAAACGGGCGCGCCTGTTACACCAGCTTGAGGATGAACCCTACCGTGTTTAAAAACCCTGCTGCTTTCTCCTCAAGGTGGAAGAAATGTGTTCAAAGTGGAGGGACTTGCCGAGCGGGTGCTGTGCAGGGAGTGGAAGAGCTTGGAGAAGGCATCTGTAAACTCCTGCACTGTCTTTGCGCCCGCATGTTCCCGTTGTGTTGCTGCTCTTTGTGCTCCTGGACAGCCGGGGAAATGTTCACAGCCCAGAGGGGAAGGATGGTTCTTCCCCAGCAACGGTCCATGCTGACCACAACGCGGTCTCGTATTCACACAGCTCTTGGGACGCCTCTCCCAGTCTCCACCCTGGCTCTGCTGAGAAGCGAGCAGCTCGAAAATGAGGGGACAAGGGGGTGTGTGTGCCCAGTTTTAAAATGCCCTGAATTCAGATAAAAGTTCGATTATTTAAGAAAAAATAATATATATATCAATAAATCAATAAATATTCTGCTCTTGCCAGGAAGCTGTGAGGTCTGGCCTCCTCCGGGGCAGCCCAACCTCAGTGGTCCCTGTCCTTCTGCTCCGCGGAGGGGTCCCCGTTGATGCACTGCCTCAGGATGCCCCTCTTGTCGTGCTTGGCCGTCCTGGAGAGGTCAATGGCTGTGTCCTCTGAATCTTTCGCAGGGCCAAGCTTGTCAGAGCCCCTCTGGGAACTGGCCTGCTTCCCTTTGAGTTCCTCCTCCTCCTGCTCCACTCGCCAGCCATCTGCCAGCTTCTCTTGGCTCTCTGCCTTCCTGCTCACCTCCATGGACTTTTTGTGCATGCCTTGCAGAGGGGAGAGAGCAAAGCCAAGGGCGCCGATTGCTTATTTCTGCCTGGGACCTCTCAGTATCACCTCCTGCTGCTTCCTTCAGCTCTCGCTTGCATCCCAAGGAAAACTCATGCTAGCTACCAGTCTTTCCCGCCCTGGAGCCCCTCCGCCTGCTCTCTGCAGCCTGTGAAGCGGGCTTGTGGTAGAATTGGTGTGTACCTCCCCTGCAGCAGGGAAGACCTACAGGGAGAGGGGTGCTGTGACGGCCCATCCCAGCCTGGGTTTCAAGTGCTACCTCAGCTTAGGACCACGTATGAGCAGAGGGAAGCTCTGAGGTGCAATTAACCAAATCTTCAGTTTTTTTAGGGAGAGTGATGACTTCCTAGATGCCCCACAACACCCATGCTGGCTGCTAGCACCAGAATGCTACATCTAACCACATGCAGGCACCCATCTGACACAGCAGTAAAGGTTTTCCCTCTCCCAGCTGTTCTTTGCTAGGAAGGAGCCTGAAAGCCTGCGTACAGCTCACGGCCAAGGCCCCCATCTTCTCTGAGAAAAGGCAAGGATGGCCATATGAAAGAAGGACGGGTGGACGAGGTGCTGAGGGACATGGGTTAGTGTTTGAATAGGAACGGTTGGACTCGATGACCCGGTGGGTCTTTTCCAACCTGGTGATTCTATGATTCTATGAAAATCTGTTTGCTCCATAGCTGCCTCTCTCGCAGCCCCAGCCCCAAGCTCCCACTTACCCAGCAGCCATGGGGCGCAGGATCCCACCAGCCCACTCTTGGCGGAGTTGATGATGGACTCAGGCAGAGGGATGGAGTGCCTCACCATGGCCCCGTAGAGGCCGTACTCGGCCATCACGCTGCTCCGGCCCCAGCACTTCTCCCGTTTCCGCCACTTGGCTCTTCGGTTCTGAAACCAAACCTTCAGGGGTAACAGCCAGGAGAGCATGGAGGGGTGGGATTGGGGAGGAGATGGGCTCCGCGGCCAGGCATCCAGAGCCCATCGGGGACGGGAGAGCACGCGTCCGGGGCAAAGGGGCAGCCACGGAGGGGTGTGTAGGGGTTTGGACGCGCAGGCGGCAGCGGGAGAGCAGCCGGAGTGGTGTGTGGGGTGGGGTTGAGGGAGGGCACACACGTGGGTGTCAGTGAGAGAGGGGAGGAAGGAGGGAGAGGGAGCACACGTTACATGAGGCTGATCGTCACGCGGGAGGGTGATCCCAGCCAAAATCACCCGACACTCTGCCTGCCCACAGGGCCCCCCTGCTGCCTCTCCTGAAAAAGGGGTCCATAACACAGAGACCGATGAGGACAGAAGTTGCTTGGGTCCCTCTCCTCACCCCCTTCCCCTTGCGTTCGAAGGCTCGAGGAGTGTGGATACAACACTCTGCTGCCTAGTCTAACACCCCATTCTTAAGCCACTGAGCTGCTCCACAGCAGAGCAGGATAAGATCCTAAAATGCCATGTGTCCCACAGAGGGACAAGCTAGTGAGCAAGCTTGGCCACCAGCTCCTGAATTGCTCTCAGCTCCTGCCTGAGCTGGGTCTCCGGAGGACAGAGCGGAGCTGCTGGCAGTGAGCAGCTGTCAGGGCCAGCTCTGTCCCTGGTTCTCTGGTTCTGCATTTCCATTTGGAGCCTGTTCAGTGCCGGGAGGCAGAAGCTGAGCCGCCCCTACAAGCGCCCTGCAGCATTTCAGAGCCACCGCATTCCCACCACCTGCAGCATCTCCACGTTGCCACATTCCCACCGCTAGCACCCACAGGAGCAGGAAAGCCACCTGGGCACTGGCAGCCTGCAAGCTCCACGGGGAAAGAGAACCATGGCAGCCACCAACCTGTATCCTATCCTCTGGCAGCTCTGTCTTCACAGCCAGCATCTCCCGGGCATAAACGTCGGGGTAGTGGGCTTCGTTGAAAGCCTTCTCCAGCTCCTCCAGCTGGTGAGCTGTGAACACCGTCCTGCCAAGAGGAGAGAGTATCCTGTGACACAGCCTGGACCTACAGCTTCAGGTTCTCCCCCTGGAAATCCTCCCTTCACCCCACTGCAGCCCTTCTCTCTGCTCCCCTGGGGACATCCATAGACTCAGTCTGGGGACCAGAGGGATAATGGAATGCCAGTGTCAGCGGCGAGAAGGGGGGAATAGGGACAACTTCACCCTTGGGCTCTACCTGTGCCGGCGTTTCTTCCTCTTGATCTGAGAGGTGGACATCTTCAGGTCGCTGGCATCCCCAGACAGACTGTCTTCATCTGGCAGCAGCATGCAGGAAGGGGAAGAGTCACATTCCCGTTGGGAGCAGGGAAAAAACCCAGCTACCAAAACACGGCTCCAGCTGTTCCCGGGGCAGGGATTCCCTCACACGGCGAGGGCTGAGCCCAGAGCACATCACCGGTGCCGTTATCCCGGGGCCGGGGGGGAGAGTTCACCCTTCCCAGGGGGCTCAGAAGGGTGAGATGGGGAGCACGGAGCCGATTCCGCGCTGGCAGAATGTGGGAAGGATGCGAGAGGGATGCTCCAGGGGCTGGTGGGAGGGATACGGGAGGGATCCTCCCGGGGCAGGCAGGGGGGATACGGGAGAGAAGGGAGGGATGCAGGAGGGATGCTCCGGGAGAGAAGGGAGGGATGTTCCGCGACAGGAGGGAGGGATGCGGGAGGGATGCTCCGGGGCCAGCAGGAAGGATGCGGGACAGGAGGGAGGGGTGGTCCGAGACAAGGAAAGAGGGATGCGGGAGGGATGCTCCCGGGGCAGGAGAGAGGGATGCGGGAGGGATGCTCCGGGTCCGCGGGAAGGATGCTCGCCGCTCCGCGTGTTCCCGGGGGATGCGGGCGGGACGCGGCGCCGGCGGCGGCTCCCGCCGAGGGTCCCTGGCCCCGGTTCCCCCCCCGCTCACCGGAGCCGCTCTCCTTGTGCCGGCGGGCGGCGGGGGGCGGCGCGGGCGGCTGCCGGGGGCCGCGGGCGGGCAGCAGCGGCAGCGGGGCGGGCAGCAGGCACGGGGCCCCGGCCCCGCCGAGCCCGCAGAGCAGCCCCAGCCCCAGCCCCAGCGCCCCTCCGCTCTCGTAGGCGGCGTTGGGGGGCGGCCCGGGGGGCGGCTGCAGCTCAGCCTCCAGCCCCAGCAGGTCGGTGATGGCGAAGCCCTTGGCCCGCGGCCCCGCTCCGCCCGGCCGCCCCGCTGCCGGTACCGGCGCCGCGCGAACCCCCGACGGCTCCGCCCGGCCCGGCATCGCCGCAGCCCGGCCCGGCCCCCGCCCGCACCCCCTTTTATCGCCCCGCCGCCCGGCCCCGCTCCAATCACACCCTGGGACGCCGGGGAGGGGAGCGGGGGCGGGGGGGGGCGAACACGCTCCCAATCCCGGGATTAACGGACCCGTTCTCCCCCCTCCCCGCCCCCGGGACACAGCCCCCGCCCCTCCGCCCCCCCCCTGCCTCCTTGGGTCCCTGTCCTTTCTCCCCACCCCCTCCCTGAGTTCCCTTGGGGTCCCTCCATCCCCTCCTCGAGTCCCCAGGGTCCTCCCCCTAGTCCCCTTCCCGGGTCCCCCTCGGTCCCCCTCCCCGAGTCCCCCAGGGTCCCTCCATCCCCTCCTCGAGTCCCCAAGATACACCCCCAGTCCCCTTCCCGAGTCCCCCAGGTCCTCCCATCCCCTCCCTGGGTCCCTGTCCGTTCTTCTCATCCCCTCCCCGAGTCCCCCAGGGTCCCCACATCCCTTCCCTGAGTCCCTCAGGTCCCTCCAGCCCCTCCCCGAGTCCCCAAGGTCCCCCAGTCCCCTCCCTGGGTCCTTGTCCATTCCCCTCATCCCCTCCCCGAGGCCCTCAGGTCCCCCCAACCCCTCCCCGAGTTCCCCGGCTTCCCCCCACAGTCCACTTCCCAGGTCCCCCTCGGTTCTCCCCATCCCCTCCCCAACTTGGTCCCCCTCATCCCTTCCCAGAGTCCCCATTTGCCCTCCCACCCCTTCCTCATCACCTCCCTGGACACCCAACACCGATCCTGGGCACCTGTCTCCCCCCAAGCTCCCCTTGCATCCCCCTGGATTCCTCCCCTGCATCTCCTCCCGTGCTCTGCCCCCGTGTCCCCTCTCTCAAGCGCTTTCCCCATCCTGTTAGGATCACAAATCACCTTGGGCCCCAGCAGAAGTTAATTAGCCAGCTCAAAGAATGTGGCATTGTGCAAGTAAGGAACAAGTTGCTCAGAGATAAGGAGGAAGGGAGGAAAAGAGGGGATTTAGAAACTGCTTGGCAAAGAACAGGACCGCAACCTTGAAGATTGCTGAACAGAGACAACTATGTAAACTTAGCTGATTTATTATCTGGCTTGCAAAAGTCTGTATGGAAATTGCATGTGTCTGTGTGAGTATAAATACATCCCTTAGTGCACCCATTCGGGGTCATCCTCCATTGTCTGAGGCGACCCTGGCCGGTCAGTTACCTGATTTCCTATGCTCATTTAATAAACATTTAGGTTGCTAGCAACTCTGTCTTGTCTCTTAGCATCCTGAACCCTCGCACATCCCTCCCTGTGGATCCCAGGCTGAGCATCCCACTGGACCACTCTCCCCCTGCTCAGCACCCCAGGGAGTGGAAATGGCTCGGGGAACTCCCTGACCCCAGGTGTCCTGCCACCAGGGCCACCTCGAGGTGCCTGGCCTCCATGCTCCTTTTTGCTCCCAGATTCTTGCACCTGGGCTGCAATTTTTTCCCCCCCTTTCCCTTCATCTGTTGATGGAAACGATTTACAACCAGCTTACACAGGAACGCCTGATCCCGGCCTTCGCTGGCCGCTCAGATTAACTGAGGGTCCTTCTGATAAAGATAATTACAAGGGGACTCCGCATTAACTTTACATTATTAAAGAAAGACCCAAATCTCCCCTCGCAAGCTGTTCCCGGGATTAGCAGAACAATAACTTTCATTTAGGATAATTGCCGGGGCTGGCGCTGGGGGCTGGCGGGGGGTGACCCTCTGCTCTTCGCACCCAGAAAGGCAAACGGGTGCGAGGGGGGCAGGAATTGTGCATGGGGGTCACATTCCCAAGCCCACAAATCAATTGGGGGTCCCCAAGTGCTTGGGATGGAGGGATGCTCAGGGCATCCCCACTCATTGCTGTCCCTCTTCACTCAGGTCTTGGGCTCTCCGGGGTCCCCTTGGTACCTTTGCCTCTCCAAGAGTAGTTTTGCTGGAATGGGAGACTTTCACTGCTAGGCAGGGAGGATCTGCCACAGTAATTAGAAGCCGTAATCCGGCCACCACCCACAACAAATTTCCTGTCCGAGTAGATATTAGTGGATAAAACCCTAATTTTTGACGTTGTCCCAGAATCAGCTTGATTTCAGCAGTTTACGTTCAGGCTGAGCTGTTGGGGAGAGATGATGAAGCCTTAAATATGCATATGGCCTAGGCATTTGGAAAGTTTGGGGATCAAGCGCCTATAATTGCTCCTAATCAGTTTATGAAACATAAAAGCTCCAACCCAAGAGAAAGCCGATAGATGCAGAAATGGAAATAGCGATTAAATCTCCCTGTGCTGTCGAGGTGGCCTGGATACAGCGCTGCTGCCTGGAGCGGAGGGTGGATGTGGGGGGACAGGGAATGCACCCGCTCCTAGGACAGGGTGGGGAGAAGCTCCTGCTGCCACCACCGGATCCCCTGGCCGTGATGGAGAGGGGCAACTCCACCGGTCCTTTGGACAATAAATCAGTTAAAGGATATCTTGATATATGCTCATCAGATAGGATTAGCTGGGATTAGACTAATCAGTAAATGTTTCTCTGCTCATTATTTTCCAGGGAAGATTTTCAGCTGATTCTCCGACGCCGAAAGATTATTAATCGCTTAAAGAGCAGAACATCAAACATCGCCCCTTGCTCTAATTTCCCTGGAGATGCCCCCCCCGGCCCCTGCCACAGGCAGGCAGCCCCAGGGTGCTCCAGCACCCAACCCTTCTACCAGGGCTCCAGCCAGGGCACACGGAGCCCACGGCATCCCAGCTCACACGTGGATCCATGCCCCAGGGGTGGGTGCTGCCCCCAGCCAATGCTGGAGCACCTCAGCCCTCCATGCTCTGCTCCCCACTGTGCTTTGCAGGACTGGGGGCACAGTGAGATGGGATGGATCCCCAAGGTGTCCTCTCTTCCCTGTGGCTCCTCCAGAGCCACGCCAGGCACCCACTGTGCCCTGCAGCACCCTGCAGGATGGTATCATGGGGACACACGAGATGGGTGCCTGGAGGACACCCTGGATGGGTGCCCACCTTGCCTCTGCAGGGCAAGCTCGGCAGACTGGCTGGTGGCCGAAGTGGAACTTGCAAGGGTGGTAAGGTGTCCCAGGAGCGGTGTGATCAGCCAGCTGACAGCAACACAGACAGGGGAAGATCCCTGCCTCAATAAGCATGGACAGAAAGAAAATGCCTTTTCTTCCCTGGAGCTGTCCCCTTCCAGCTCTGGGGACAAGCTTTGCATGACTTTGGGGGATTACAGATCCATTCAACATCTTGACTGAGCCTCCTCAGGCAATGGCAGCCCCCAGGCCAGCAGCTAGTAGGGTTTTGGGGTCCTTGTCTATGCAGGGACATGAAACTCCGGGACATGAAACTCTGGGAAACCCTAAAAGGATGTGCACTCACCTTGCTGCAGCGATGAGGAGGGGCAAGCAAGGAGAAGGTATTGAAGGGACTGGTTTAGGGGATTAGTAATGGGATAAGACAGCTTTCACCTCCCTGGTTTAGATATGAATCAGGTCAATAATAAAAGACCATCTGACGGTTTCATGCAGCTCAGGGTGGGAGAGGCTCCCATGTTCATGCCTGGATGGAGAACTCATCTTCGAAAGCCCAGCTCCTGTTGCACACCCACCCATTGGACCCATACAGGCAGTCACAGCACGGTGCTCTGTGCCAGCTCCATGCCACGCACCCACATCAGCTCCTGGTAGCCAGGTTTGGGAGTGAGCTTGGAGCCTGGTCCCCAGGGACAATGTCAAAGCCACAGCCCTCAGGTGTCTGCTCTGCAGGGCAAGGTTAGCCAACTGGCTGGTGGCCATGGTGGACCTTGCATCCAGGCAAGGTGGCCGAGGAGTGGAGCGCAGCAGTCTGAGCAGCCGGCCAACTATGTGGCAAGGGTGGAAACCTGGGGAGGGAAAGTCCCTGCCTCAATAAGCATTTAGAGAATGAGGAGGGTGTTTTTTCCACCTCCTTCATGTCCTGCTGGGAGCACAGGGAAGTGATGGGTACAAAGTGGGCTTTCTCCTCGCAGGGTGGGCAATGGGACATTTCTCAGGCTGCAGCCACAGCTGAGTGGTGGGTTCCGTGTGCACCCCAGCCAGTTAGGAGCAGGTATGTTTAAGATGAAAGAGGAGAGAATTAGATTAGACATTAGGAAGAAATGTTTTCCTGTGATGGTGATGAGGCACTGGCACAGGTTGCCCAGAGAAGCCATAGATGCCCCATCCCTGCAGCTGTTGAAGGCCAGGTCAAAGGCCAGTCTTTGAGCAACCTGATCCGGTGGAAGATGTCTCTGCCCATGGCAGGGGCATGGAACTGGATTATCTTTAAGGTCCCTTCCAACCCAAACCATTCCGTGATTCTATTATTTGTAATAGCCAGATATTCTCCATTTTGGGGTGATGGCTTTGCAGGAGCCGGCAGCATGGCCAGATTAAACAAGTGGTGAGATCTCTGCTCCCAGCACTGCTGTATTGTAGAAAATGCTTGGTTTCTAGCTTCAGTTTACCTAGGTGAAGCAAAGTGTTTGTGGTGTGAGCACAACCACAGCTGCCCATGCTCAGCGCAGCAGCATTTCCTGCTGAGTTTACCAGAAGTGCATCAACAGCCCTAATTTGGCAGCAGAGCGGGGGGAGGTCCCTTTCCATGTCCCACTCTATATGCCCCAGAGACATCCCTACTAATTCCTCTGCACAGATTTCTGTCTTAAGGCATTTGTCTTTGATTAAAACCAGAAGAGCAGTCACGGTTTAAGTGGAGTTTAAGAGGAAACCATGTGCCGACGCGCAGGGCTCTCACATCTGGAGTGTCGCAGATTTAATCAAACTGCTGGGAAGTGCCGCACGCAGACAGCTGTCACAGCAGCCTGGAGCCCATCTCCTAATTAATTCCTAGCCAAACACGGGGCAAACAAATGACCATCTACAATGGGCATGACAATGACCATGTTGCACCTACAGCCGCAACTGGAGACAGCCGGTGAGCAAGCTCACCTCATGTGTCTCCAGGAGCTGTAAGTGGTGTAGCATATGGAAAGCCCAGTTCCTGCACCTATGGAGGAGGCTAGAGCTTGTCCTAAAGGTGTAAACCATTAGGTGATACATGGGAATGTGAAGGAATTATTCCCTCCTTCACTGGAGACATTAAAAAAGCATGTAGATGTGGCACTTTAGGACACGGTTGAGTAGGCACAGTGGTGTTGGGCTGATGGTTGGACTGGATGACCTTAGGGGTGTTTTCCAACCTTAATGATTCTGTGATTCTAGAGTCTAAGGGTGTTCAGGAAAAAATGCAGGCGGAGCCAGCAGAACAGCGGTAGCTCTGATTTCTGGCAGTTCCTTCAGCCAGTGCCTTTTGTTTCCACTCCACTTCCTTGTTCTTGGTTTCTAGTCCCGTTTACCTGCCCATCTCACATCCCCATGGGCAACTCTCTCCTGTCCTGTGTAAGGTGTGAGCCGGGACACAGTCCTCGCTGTGGATGATCTGCCTTGTGGTACTGGGGGCCCTGCATCTGCCACAGGTCCTCGGAAACTCCGCTCGCCTCTGCAGCCTTCTGCAAACTCTGGGCAACGGCAAAACAGGGCAGGTCCAGACCTGGTTCTCCTTGGTGCTCATTCACAGCTCATTAAAGCTAATTGAAATGACTACCAGAGCTGGATCTATGTGGGTGCTTGGAAGTCCTGGGCACACGGCACAGCTAGGCTGGGAATATCCAACTGTGAGAAGCCCCAAACTAGCCGATGGACTGTCCACTCCAATTAGCTCCACAAAGGAGCTATTATTCCTCCGCACTATGCTTGTCCGATTACTTTATCTTATTATTTTTTGATCATACCTCCAAAATGTGCTAATTAAACAGAAATCATCAAGTCAATTAGAGAAACACTCATTAAAGCAGAAAGAAAAGAATATATCAGCAGAAGAAAAACGGCTGTGAGGCTCCCAAGCACACACAATAGCTGCCACATTCATTAAATCAGCATCTCCCAAAAGAGGTGGAGACATTGTCCAGCTCTGGTTCATGCCCTGGAAATGAAACTTCCCGAGTGATGGAGTCAAATTTCTTTCTTTGTCTCTCTCTGCAATATTTTTTTTTTAATGGAAAAATAGTGTTTCATCACCACCTCAGGTCTCTTTTACATTTGGGGGAGCAGGGAATTTTTTGGTTCCATGAAGGTCCACTAGCAAGCAGATCCAGTGGAAGATGTCCTTGCCCATGGCAGCGGGGTTGGAACTGGATGACCTTTAAGGTCCCTTCCAACCCAAACCATTCTATGATTCTATGCAGGTCTCAATCCAAAGACAGTGAGCAACTCCTGAAGATTTTTACTGGGTTTTAAACTGAATCTAGATTCTTAACTTCCAGACTGGGTGATTATCAGCCAGTATCTCCATTCAGATGTTTGACCTTCAATCAGACAACAGCATGAAGGGAAAATAAGTTAAAAATAATTAAAGCCCAGTAAACGCTTTGCCTACAGGAAAGATGGGGAGGGGCTCTTTATCAGGGAGTGCAGAGACAGGACAAGGGAGAATGGTTTTAAGCTGAAAGACGGGAGATTTAGATTAGATATTAGGAAGAAATGTTTTCCTGTGAGGGTGGTGAGGCACTGGCACAGGTTGCCCAGAAAAGTTGTGGATGCCCCATCCCCATTCCTGGAGGTGTTCAAGGTTAGGTTGGCTGAGGCTTTGAGCAACCTGATCCAGTGGAAGGTGTCCCTGCCCGTGGCAGGGGGGTTGGAATTTGATGATATTTAAGGTCCCTTTCAACCCAAACCATTCCATGATTCTATTATTCTCTGATTCTAAGATCCACAGTTTTAGCATTTCCCATCTGGACAGAGAATGTTGTCGGAGCTCGCCACCCCTCAGCCTGGAGGATGTCGGGACTGATGATCAGCTGCTCCATGTGCTACACAGACCAGGCTGGGGGAAGGGACCTGCCCATGACCAGGGGCAGGACAGGGGCAGAGCTGGGAGCAAAATCCTGCCGAATCCTCATAAAGGGATCTTATCCAGGTGCCATGGACATTGCTGCTGCTCTGCATTCGATCTGGGTGTAACATCACAAAATAACCCAGCCTGCAGCAGACACACCAGTCACTTGTTTTTTTATCTGCCTCACGTCTTCTCCACCTCCCAGCCTTCTCTCCCTCCCAGACACCTCTACCCACCCTGCCTCCACCCCTCTGTCTCTAAGTGCCTGTTCAATGCCCGTTGTCAAAACATCTCTGCACTTTCTCCTTTCTGCGGCCTCCCGTGGCTTTCCCAGCTTTCAGCCCAGGAGCATATTGAATCCCCAGGATGAACTTTCTTCGTGTTCACATCCAGTGACTTGTGAATTAGAAGCCTCCCAGAACAAATGCACCCCTTCCCACCTCCCTGCCCTGACTAGCAGGAAGCTGGAAGCAAGGAGTTGGCCCCACAGGCACAGAGAAATCCAGAAAACCACATGAAATAGTGATTCCCGTATTTCTAAAACATATCCAGTCAGGGTAGAGAAAGGAGGATCTCTCTTTAGGCTGACTCTGACGTGATCAAGAGTCCAGCTCAGTTCTGGGTGAAGGTGTTGCCCAGCCTCTGTGTTTCCAAACCAGTTCAGCCATGCCTAATTGTAGGCACTACACTATGAGACCTGACAGAATCACTTCTCCTTTAATTAATCTCCAAGTTTGCTATCTGAGTGCTGTGCCATATGGTATTGATTTTTCAGCTCGGTATGACAGCACTTGCCATGAAAGAAGCTAACCTAATTACACCACGCACACAGGAGGCTACTCTCACTCTTCCCTTTAATACTGCTTTCCAGATCCGCTCTCCTGAATGCAAACAGGTGCCAAAACATGATGCCTCTGCTTAAGGTGAGTTCAAAGGTTTTGGCTTTGCAAAAAGGCCCAGATCCCATTTTCAGCACTGGCTTCAGCTTGCAAGGCAAATCTGGATCTGCTTTCCCAGCTCTCTCCTCTCTGCAGTGAGGAGATGGCTTTGGCGGAAGGGCCAGGAGATTTTGGAGCATGGCTTCCCAACACTAAGAAATGTCTCCATTTCCTTTCAGATGGAGCAGATAATTCTTTAATGAATTTCACAGCCTACCCCTCCACAATTAAGGACTGGACTCCCGAGAGACATCAACCAGGGTCTTTTAGCTAAAGAGTCTGACATGTGGCTGTCCCATGGACCCCACCTGGCATCGCACAAGAAAGACCCTTTACTGAACCAATCCTGTCCCAAACAGACCTATAGAAACAACAGAAAAGTTACACCAAATATAGCGCTACACATGGAAGCTCTTTCTCACAGGACTGGAGGCTTGGCCATCTCACCTTTGCAAGCAATTGCATTATTTGCTGTTGGATATACAGATATAGGAGGTAGGATTCCTGTAGTTCATTTCACCCCTTTGACTTGCTCTTGCAGAAGTGCTCTTCATGCCCGGCTTCCCTCCATGCTCTCAGGGACGTATTTTCTGTGCTCTGACACCACATTCTGCAGTTTTCTTTTCAGATGCAGAAAGAACAGCTTTCAATGCTCACTGACCTCCCCTCGCCTGCTTCTTCTGCTGTGGCTCAGCCCTGCTCTCACCAATGTCACTCCTGAGCCACCTTCTTCTCTTCTTTTCTCTTCAGCTCCTTTATTGCAACTAGCTGTAAACTGCATGAAATTCTCTTGTGGGATTAATTTTTCCTATAATAAAGGACAGACTTTAGCACAAAGGACTTTCCAGCTTTCCTACCAGCTTCTGGTCTTTGCCTTTGACACGATTCCTCCCACATTGTCAAGGTGGACTTTGATGCCAAAAGGGAGCATATTGTCCAAAATTAACAGCTTGAATATTTCCAACAATGAACAATTACTTGATCACCTCAAATAAGGACTTACGTTATTGATATTGCATGCCCTGGCAACAAAGGAGGAGGAAAAGGATTAAGAGGAAGAAGTAAACATCTCCCTTGTGGGACCATTGACTACAGTCTTCCCTTTTGGCTTGAGGTTTCGCTGGATTTTGAAGGTGGATAAGTGTATTTTCTTGCTATTGGGAAATAGCAGCAATGGCTCTTATTTCCTTTTGCTTGGTGCCTAGAAGGTTTCCAGTTTCCCTGGGGAAGAGATGCCTGGGTATCGGTTCCCTTCAGCAGCCCCTTGCTCAGTCCCCTTTGTGGCTCCTGCAGGGCTCAGCCAGGCAAAGCACTCTCCAGCCTCCTGGGAGATGAACGTGCAGTGGCAGCAGCAAAACCCCAGAGAAATACCCTTCCCTCTTCCCTCCAGGGCAGGAAAACTCCCTGCCAGCCCCGTTTTGGAGTGCTCACTGTCCCAGCCCAGCAGAGCATCTCTGGGGGCAGATTCAGCCCACCTGGGAGGTGACCCACGGCTGAGGTGTCCTATCCCACCTCCCCCTCCTCTTGTTGGCCATCCTAGTGGCATAACAGTCTGGAACGCAGGCGAGTGGGTTACCTGAGTCACCCCTTTAGTTAGGAGCCCACGGCCCATCCTTCCCTCTCTTTTTAAGTGACTCTGTGTTGTTTCTTTAGCTGACGAGGAGAGATACAACAAAGAGCCCTGTGGCCCCGCACGGCAGCTGAGTTTTCATTTGTTTAGCAAAGGAGATGCTCAGGCTGGAGGAAGCCCTGAGAGTGCCGATAAAACCGTGGCTGGCATGAGCTGCGTGGCAGGTCGTGGGGCAGCCATCCCCAGGGGCAACCTGAGAAAAGACGCAATTAGCCGGCCCCTCACCAGCACAGCGGGAGCTGTTCAAGGGGAAAGAAAAGCCGAGCCCTGGTGGTAATGACATTTTTCCACATGGGTAAATGCATTGATCTGTGACAAACAACACCAGGCTGTGCCTCTGCCTGTAGTGCAGAGGAGGAGGGATGGGAGAGCTTCCCCATGCAAGACATTAGAGGTGGAAGTTTACCAGCTAAGCTGGAGGTATGTGGAGAATGGAGCCTGAAGGACATGCCTCAAGCCTCTCTTGAAACCACAGCTCAGGTCTTGGCTGGGGACAGTCTTACGAGAGGATGCCAGGAGCAACTCCTTAAAGGCAAGTGGAGAGCAGGAAAGCTTCATGCACAAAAGGGTCCTGCAACCTCAGAAAGTCATGCAGAGCAGAAAAGGAGGGTACAGAGCACTCCAACGAAGCTTGATAAAAGAGCTACCCTTGGGTAAAACACCTATTTACTGAGGCTAAAACAGTGACAATTAAATCTGCTTCTGTCCCTAATATCCTAACTCATCACTGTATCCTTAGCTGCCTGTTGCCCATCCCCTGCAAGGTTGTGGCTGCGGGATGACACCACGGTTGCAGAGCAACTGCCGTAAGAGGGCATTTGGGGAGCCCCAACCAATGCTTGGTCAGGGATGTCTCTCCAGGGTAATTCCTCCAGGAAAAACCCAAGCCATCTAAAGGCTGAATCCTGGCAGACCTGGGCATCTGCTTTGCTTGGAGCAGTTCCTCCTGCTTCTTTGCTTCTGAAAATAGCCCTGTGACCACATATAAATACTGTTACTGGGTTAGAAGTGATGGGATGTCCCAGGAACATCTTACTCCTATGGCATCGCACATCTGAGAAGAAACATGCAGGAGTGTATTATTAGTGTCTTGCCACCGAGTGGACAAAGTGGTTTAGGAAAGCACAGGGCAAGGCATGCATCATGCCCAAAGAGCTTAACTTCTAAGCTTTAATCAGAAGAATTAGGGCTTTACTTTAGCTCTAATTTAATCAGAACAAATAGCGGAGGTGGTCGTGCCATTTTGTGGGCAGGATGCTATCTGCTCGGGGCATTCTCTCCTGCCTCACGTTCCCCAGGCAGCACCCCTGACTGCCAGTGACAGGCTCAGTCCCAACAGCCACCACTCAACCCCAAGCGCCTTGGGCAGGACGGCAGCCTGCTGGGCTCTGGGGGAGCTGCCCAGGAAGGCTTTGCCCTCCTGTTGGAGGTTCGGCTCTGGGTGGGCTGCCATCAACCTGGAAACACGTGCGTGTATCCGATGGCAGCTCCAGTGGGTCTCTTGTGTCTCTGCTCACTCAGCACTCTTCTTTGGGCTGGAGCCATCAGGAAATGGCTCCTGATGGTGGTTTTATTGCCAGCTGGATTGTAGCCTGGGACCTGGTTTAGCCCAGCTTCCAGCACTCGTGCCGTCATGCGGCTGTGCTGTGGGCATGGCAGAGCTGGACCAGGTCTCCCGGCAGCAACAGCGAGTGTGAAGGAAGGAGATTTATTCCCTTTGTGGCACATCTCTCCATCTGTGACACAGAGGTTGCGGACGCCTTGGCAGGCCAGGACCTGTGCACAGGGAAATGGCGTGGACTAAATCCAAGGCAGGCATCACTCTTCCCCCGACTCAGCACCTGCCTCACCCACCACACCACCATGAGATCGCTTTTCCTTCCTTTTTAACTGCCAAGTAGCACACGGGGGAGTGACGTTTCACCTGGCAAGCTCCAGTTCAAGGCAAAGAGCCTCAAACCATGACTGGTTAAAGAAAAGCACCCCTTCCTTCTGATGTGAGCTGCAATGGTCAGAGGGTTTTTGTCACTCACCTCTTTCCAAGTTCTTTTTTTTAGCACTGTAGAATCATAGA
The DNA here is from genome assembly GCF_032191515.1 of Phaenicophaeus curvirostris. Taxonomy (NCBI): domain Eukaryota; kingdom Metazoa; phylum Chordata; class Aves; order Cuculiformes; family Cuculidae; genus Phaenicophaeus; species Phaenicophaeus curvirostris. The sequence continues at coordinate 106,649,345 of NC_091393.1, read as the reverse complement.
ATGGTTTGGCTTGGAAAAGACCTTCAAGATCATCCAGTTCCCCGCCCCTGCCAGGGGCAGGGACGCCACCCACTAGGTCAGGTGCTCAAAGCTTCATTCAGCCTGGCCTTGAACACCTCCAGGGATGGGGCATCCATGTCTTCTCTGGGCAACTTGGGCCAGTGCCTCACCACCCTCACAGGAAAACATTTCTTCCTAATATTCCTATCTTCTGTTTGCTCTTGCACAGGAGCAAGTGGATCTTGCCACAAAGCTTGACCCACACTGCCCTGGGCATGGTGCCACCCCACCACTCTCCTTCCTGGCCAGAGCAAATTCCTGATCATGGCAGCAGGCAAATACCAGGCACACACACTGGATGTGACCCTCATACCAATGCCTCTCACTCCTCCTTGCTGCGTTTCCAGCCCTCAGAAGTGGCTGGGAACTTCCTGAGCAAAATCTAATCAGGTCCATGTAAAATAACGGAGGGGGAAAGAAAAGCCCTGAACATATTTTTAAATAATACCAAAAATCTGTAAGTATTTGGACTGCCTGCTTGTTCTTACTGCCTGGGATCAGCCCGATTATTCAGGGATTCATTTTTATTTCTGAGTTTTATTTTTTCTCATTTAACAGCTGCACATTAATAAAAACTCCATTTATTGGAGGATTTGGCTGGGATTGCTATAATAAAATAGAAGGATTTGTGCTGGGCACTAAAAGAACTCTTTGCAAAAAGTAGTGTTTTTGCAGTGATTAGGAGCGCCAGAACATATTGTTTTGCTGTGTGGCCCCGTCACTGCTGAGGACGGTGACAGATGTCTTGTGTTAATGTTGAATGATTAAATGCCATTTCTGAAGCCACTCCCTAGCTGTGGAGCACGGTGCTGCTTCACCCACACAATCTGCCTTCAATCTGTTCCCTTTGCCGAGAGCATCCCGCCTTGCTGACTGTCAAGAAGCCCCCATCACGATCCAGGCTGCACACTGTGCCCCCAGTGCCACCACACATCCAGCCAGTGTCGAAACATCGACCTCTCAGTTGCCCTGCAAGCACCAGACCAACTGTCATCTCAGCTTAAATGGATGGTGAAAGGTGAGAGGCTGTGGCTGGTGGTGGAAACAGAGAGACAAGTTCAGCTCCTGGTCTTCTCATCTTGTTGTGGTGTCCCTCACCCACACCTCTAGCGACGGCAGGTTTGGTGGGAAACACAAGGCCAGTGCAAGACATCACTAATTCCAGCTCTATCCACCGCTCTGCTAAAAGAGGTGATGTGTCCTTGCATGCTCTTCTATCCATAGGCCACTATTCATGTCAGCAGTGTCTTCCTCGATCTCGTTTTTGACCATTGCCTTTGAGCAGGACAAAGAGCATCCCAACCATGGGTGTCTGCACGGCCATGTCAATCTGCACCAGGGGCTCCACGAGAGCTCTAGCAGTGGCTAACTTGCTTTCCAATGTCCCCAACCCATCTCCTTTCACTTCCTCATTCTGCCAAACCACTATGCCCCACAAAATGTGTTCTGTTGTGCTCACAACCAGGTAGGGAACTCTGCTCCAGGGAGAAGAAAAGCATAGAATCGTAGAATCACCAGGTTGGAAAAGACCCACCAGATCATCGAGTCCAACCATTCCTATCAAACACTAAACCATGCCCCTCAGTGCCTCATCCACCTGTCCCTTAAACACCTCCAGGGAAGATGACTCAACCACCTCCCTGGGCAGCCTGTTCCAGTGCTCAATGACTCTTTCTGTGAAAATTTTTTTCCTAACGTTCAGCCTGAACCTCCTCTGATGGAGCTTGAGGCCATTCCCTCTCATCCTGTCCCCTGTCACTTGGGAGAAGAGGCCAGCACCGTCCTCTCCACAACCTCCTTTCAGGTAGTTGTAGAGAGCAATGAGGTCTCCCCTCAGCCTCCTCTTCTCTAGGCTAAACAACCCCAGCTCTCCCAGCCGTTCCTTATAAGACTTGTTCTCCAGCCCCTTCACCTGCTTCGATGCTCTTCTCTGGACTCGCTCCAGAGCCTCAACATCCTTCTTGTGGTGAGGGGCGCAGAGCTGAACACAGGATTCAAGGAGTATTCAAGGTATCTGCCCGGGAGGAGAAGATGGGCAGGCCAGCACTGAGATGGAAATGCTGGCTCACTGCTGCCCACCTGAAATTTAGCAAAAAGCGATGCTCCTCTTCTAAAAGCCTCCTCCAGCCTCAGCAAACACAGAGATACCCAGAGAGACACATGTGAGCACAGAGACACACAGATCCTTGATCGCAACATCTTTATCCTCTGGCAGTACGCTGTCTTCACAAAACCATTAACTGTTTGGCATCTGTGGTAATGACCTACTCCAGCGACCAGTTGCCCACACACCATTTCTGACTGCACACGCACAACATCTGAGTCCCAACACAGCACAGAGGACAAATGATGTTGTTTCCCCAAACAGAGCTTGTGTGGTGAAGCAAAGGGAGGAACTGACTGGGGGGAATCCAGCCATTCATACACATTCACTCATGTTGCTACAGGTCCTGTCGGTCAAGGAGAAAACATAGCAGGAGACACTTCCACAAGCCAGGAGGTGCAGAAAGAAGTCCCCTTGGGAAGCCAAGCCTTGACTGCACCCATTCACACCATCTGCAAACAGTGCCCTTCTGCCCACCTCCGTTCCCTCTGTTCACCCCATGGATCCAAGAGTGATGTCCCCCCTTGGCCCAGGACCAAGTGCCACCAAAGACATTGACCTCTGGGCTGCAGCGACCTGGCTGTGCGAGGTGGCTCTTGTGCAAAGTGCAATGAAGTGGGAGGGCAGGGTGGTGCCCAACAGCAAGAGGCCCAAATTGACTTATTTCTACCACCTCTCCTTTAAGAAAACAGGAAACCTGCTATCACCCACTAATCCATCAGTCTGACAGGTCAAGTAAAAGCAGGTTGCCCACTCGCTTTCACTTCTCCCCCAACTTAATCTCTGTGCTAAATTACAAGTTGATAATGGGTTCCCATTAATTATTGATTTTCCAGATAATACTTGTTAAAGTAGAATTAACGCTATTGTTTCTGAACAAATACTGCCCAAATACTGTGTTTAGCGGGCTTGTAATCAGCTTTACCCACTTCTTCTCTAATCTGATTGAAACAGATTTCCTACCAAATCTTTTTTATCATTTTGTTGATATTAAAAGGTCACATATTTATGCCTGCTCAAAAGTTTAATTTAAGTTACTGCAACTGATTATCATTATGTGTGTGTGCGCCAACAGCAGAGTGCTGATGGACACAACTCTAATTTAGAGTGGGAATGAAGAAGCAGAGAGAAACCCAAAGAAGTGCACTTTCCATGGTGTTCCGTGAGTGATGTTAGGCATTGCACATTTTAGCTTATTTTCCCAAGCCCTATATTATGATTCTGTTCATCATAATGCCTTTTGACCTGCTGCATTTACTCCATCATAATTATCCTTTAATACTCTTATAAATGAACTTTTAGCTTATCTTCCGTTAATTCTCAGAACAAGCAAAGTGCACACGTAACAAACAAAGCCATCGAAATAAAGTGGTTAACCCTTTTGGTGGCCTTTTCTGATTACTCAAGGATGGGCTGGGTATCTAAGAGGTAGATGGCTTAACTACACTACCTTTCATGAGGTTTGCGATGGCATTTCAGCCCCTCCTCAAACCAAGCACCCTCAAATGGCTCTCTGAAAAGCAAAACCAATGAATTAAAACCATAGAATCATAGAACAACCAGGTTGGAAGAGACCCACCGGATCATCAAGTCCAGCCATTGCTATCAAACGCTAAACCATGCCTCTTAGCACCTCGTCCACCCGTGCCTTAAACACCTCCAGGGAAGGTGACTCAACCACCTCCCTGGGCAGCCTGTTAATAACTGTTCCTCTCCACGGAAATCTTTAGTAAAAGGCGAAAAATTTATATGATCTGAAGAGAAACCAGAGTATAACCAAAGCAAATCTATCTCAGGCTTGACATCAGGAAAAAATATTTCACGGAAAGGGTCATTGGACACTGGAACAGGCTGCCCAGGGAGGTGGTTGAGTCACCATCCCTGGAGGTGCTTAAAAGGTAGGTGGATGAGGTGCTGAGGGACATGGTTTAGTGATTTATGGGAATGGTTGGACTCGATGATCCAGTGAGTCCTTTCAAACCTAGTGATTCTATGATTCTATCTGGCAAGACTATGACAAATCAGTTCAGGATTTCTCCACTGTTGAGTGGCCATCCAAGCTGAATGGCACACAGGACTTGAGATGAGATAGTTAGAAAGGGAAGGTGAAGGCAATTAATCTCAAGCACTTCAGAGGCTTAAATTTGATTTCCAGCTTGGCCATAAGCCCCCAGTGAGTCCTCGGACAATTCAGTTCTCCGGGACATGGAGGGAATGTCGCTGCCAAGTCTGTCCTGTGTACCTGCACCTTGGAGCAGAGACCATCTTCCACAACACAGCCATCAAAAAAGCTCACAGTACTGAAAACTGTACCATCTTCTGCCTTGTTCCTCCTCCATGGCCACACTCATGCCATGGTGGGAAATGGGGACACACCACCTTGTTCCACTTACTTGCACAATCACATCTCAGCTGTGGTCTCAACAAACGTTTCTGTAAATACAAGTATTTCACCAATACGATATCTGGGGAGCACAAAGATGGGTTTGCAGCTGTAGGCAAGACCCTGCAGACTGGACTGGAGACACCATCTGCCAGCAGAGTCCTCCTTGTCCTTCATAACCCGGGAGGTACAAGAGTTTCCAATATTTCCAGTGCCTTGGACGTGTGCCACTGACCCAGCATTTCAGACTCTCTTGAACTCTTCTGCAGATGGTGAAGCTGCAACCCATCTCTGCTGTGACCTGATTTCCCTGACCCACCTTGTGATAAGCGCGAGGAAGCTGGCATGGGTCAGTGTCTGTCTCTGGAGGCAGGGGACAGGTGCCAGGGCAACCACTGCCCAGTCAGACCTGCTGCCCATGCATTTCTGAATGTCCCAGAGGGGGACAACATCCAGAAGGGATTTGTGGCACAACAAGGGGTGACCTCCTCAGCAGGAGATGCCTGCTGCTGCTAGTGATGTGATCACCACTCCTCCTGCTGCGGTCACTCCAGTCTCCTTGCTTCTTATTATTAGCATGACAAGCAAAGCAAGAGAAGGTCCCTTTCCTGGAGAGTTTGCTAAACCTGGAAATACAGGGGCAGAGAAATGGAGCATTATTTTCCCAGAAGGAGCTGAGACACAGAAGTTAAAGCCCAGATCCAATACAGGCTTTAGCTGCCTGGGGCTCAGACTTAAGGTGCCTGTGTGCAACCCTGCAAACCTTAAACACCTTCTAAACAGTTGGACAACGGTCAGCCACAGCAGTTGCACGTTCTCCCAGGACATATGGTAAAGAGGTCCCACAGGAACAGAGCAAGGAATGGAGATGGGTGAATGCTTCAGCCACCAGGTCATTGTCCTGAAATGGCTCCGGGGACTCATCTGCTTCAGCATTTCCTTCCCCTCACTCATCCTGCATCTGCCTGTTCCAAAGGCAAACTGCTTTCATTTTCCATCGGTTCATCGGAGAGTATCTCACCTGCATAATTCCGAGGTATCTAGAGGACAACTCATTACAGACTGTTCTTAAGATCCTCTGGGTAAACTTGCCAGCGAAAACCAAACAGATTTTCATGGAAATCTGGTCATATTCAGTGAAAAGTTCTTAGCATGCATAATGAGAAAATACCTAATTCTCCCAAAGTAGGTTTTATGCCCGTAAGTGCATCTACAATAACCTGGAAGGGTTAGATTATAGCTAGTAATGCCATGCAGACTTCTAAAGGAGATTAACTCAGGAGTTTTGTTATTAAAGGTGTACTGGTATGAGTCTAACTCTGCTACAGTGATTGATAGATACTAAGCAGCACTAACAACAGTTAACAGCCCTGAGTGGCTCTACAAGACAACTCGCCCACAGTGGTGCACGTCCCAGTAATAACTGAACTCAATAAATTATAAATGAAACAGTCATCCTATTTGGTCCCCAGCCCATCTTATTTGCTCTTTAATATTATTTGCCCTCATGAAATCCTGTTATGATCTTTTCCCTGGTTTTGCCAGCAAGATGATGATTCTTTCAAAGTCACGGGGCTGGATCCTCAGCTGCTGCATGCTGACCCAGCTTTGTCAGCTAATGGGACTACGTTGACTTACATCAGCTGGGAATCTGGTCTCTCACTGCTTCACGTGGAATGGACTCACAAAGATTATCAGTTAGCTTTAAGACTATCATGTTTTTATTGTAAAGAAATCACTCTAAAAGCATTTTTCCCTATTCAGGTTTTAAGAATCCAATCCTCTGCTGTAGCTTAAGGACAAATAATTTCACGATTACCACCAGGAGAGCCAAGGCCAACTCGATAAATGATAGCATAATCCATATTCCACAGAATTTGACATGTGAAATATACTCCTGTGTAATACCAAAGTGTTAATGGCACAGAGTAAAATCACAAGCTGGTTTGAAATGCAGAGATTTTGAAGGAAAAGATAGGAAATCACATAATGCAGCTCCATAATCGTTTGACAATAACTGATCCTTTTATCCGATTATTATCTCAGTTGCGTGTCTAATAAAATGCACCAGTTACCCATTCCCCAAAGCACTTGGACCACAGTTATGTCCAAAGAGTGGTGGCCTGTACCAGGAAAGTGGGGTCCTCGGTTTCATCACCCCATGCACAGCCTGAGCTCCTCAAATCTTACGACCAGTGGTGGGATGAGACATACGATCACGACATTAAATGCTTTAAACTGCAGTTGCACCAACGGTTGCTGCCTGGAAGGCAAGAAATAGCAAGGACCAATATAGGAGTATAAAGATGGCATTGAAAAACACCGTGACTAATTTGGAGTCTTCAGCACAGAGATCTGCTAGAGTGAGTCCAGAGGAGGCCACAAGGATGATCTGAGGGCTAGAGAACCTCCCATATGAGGACAGGAAGGAGAGTGGGGCTTGTTCAGCCTAGAGAAGTGAAGGCTCCAGGGAGACCTTAGAGCAGCCTTTCAGTACTGAAAGGGGCTACAGGAAAGCTGGGGAGGGGCTCTTTATCAGGCAGTGCAGGGGTAGGATGAGGTGGAACTGTTTAAAGCTGAAAAAGAGGAGATTTAGATGTGATCTTAGGAAGAAACCTTTTTGCGTGAGGGTGGTGAGGCATCCGCACAGGTTGCCCAGAGAAGTGGAGTTGTTCAAGGACGGGTTGGATGGGGCTTTGTGCAACCTGATGCAGTGGAAAGTGTCCCTGCCCATGTCAGGGTGGTTAGAACTTGAAAATCTCTAAGGTCACATCCAACCCAACAATTTCTATAACTGTATGATTCTCTAATGAAAGTAAGAAGGAAGTCTCTGTATTTCCCATGAGCAAACAGATCTCCTGCTTGTCAGTGAGCTTTCATGCACTGCTTGTTCAGCTGCCGTTCACCATTCAGAATAATTTTCCTTTAGTCAATAAACTTCTGCAGCTGTAAACAAGGAAAGAAGCAGTGCTCAACTCTCTTGGCGATTGTTACAGGGAACTGCCAGTTCCTTTACCTTCCAAGGTAATTCTTCAATACTAGTACACAACTTAATTTGTAAAGAATTTGGAAGAGCTAACACAGCACTGGGGAAGCCCTGCTTTTTACGGTTTCAGAAAAGAAACCGTACTTTTCTACTTGATCAAAAGTTGGCTTGAAGAATGTAAGCATGTCAATACTATGGCTTCTCAAAGGAACTTGATTTCATTCTGATTTGAAAAAAAATGAGCGTTATATAATATTGGCTGTGCCCATATTGACCAGATTTCAATCTATTTAACTGCTAAATCCACAAATTAACACCAGCATTTTTCAGCCCAGCAGAGTTTGATTAACTACCGGGCTGAAAAAAGAACATTAAATGTTACTGGGTTGCCATCACATTTGCAGAGGATTCAAAATTTAGCACTAAATAGCACAGGGTCAGGTCAGATATGCAGAGAAATTTAACCATCTGAAGAAACACATTATTGTTTAAAAAAAAAAATCACACCCTAGTCTACATCTCTGTGGAAAAAGGCGGTGACTGGAGACAGTTTAGATTGGATATTAGGAAAAAAATCTTTACTGAAAGAGTGTTGAAGCATTGGAATGGGCTGTCCAGGGAAGTGGTGGAGTCTCTGTCCCTAGAGGTGTTCAAAAAGCATGTAGACATGGATTAGTGGGCACAGTGGTGTTGGGCTGACAGTTGGACTTGATGATCTTATAGGTCTTTTCCAACCTTAAGGATTCTATGATTCACTCTTTTCCTCCCAGGGATGCCATCCCACTGCCTGTCCTCTCTGAGGAAAAGGTGAGAACTGCCCTGCGTGTGGGGAGAAAGGTGTTTGTTCAAATTACCTTATTTATTCATGGGCCTTCCTTAATAGTAACGATAAGAATAATAAATCCTGTGGGAGCAATGTAACTAATTCATGCGCGGATGTGCAAATGGGCAATTTGCAAACTAATTGCCCCTTGCACAATACGCTGTGCAGACAGGTTGTCCAAACACTGGATCAGTGGACTTTTTGTACGCGGCGGCTGCCTGGTAAGAGGCGGTTGAAATGCTTTCTGGGCAGACAATGGGCTTGCTCAAGTGTGCAACTATTTTGGAGGGAAGCTATCCCGCCCACCCCGGGTGGTGAAGGTTTGTTCTGCCTGCCTCCAGCTGCCATGTCCTGCCAGGAAAATACAGGGGCCATGTGCAGGACAAAACAGTTTTGCCTTATTGCCTCTGCCGGCTCAGAAGGACACAGGGAATATCAGCAGCATATGGGCCTCTGGGGATTTCAGCCATTTAACAAACATTATATGCTCCATAACAAAACAACAATATTTCGGTACTTAGATCAACCAAATAGCTACATTAAATTCCCTAGACGGTGAGGGCTGGTATGCTAATTGGCTTGCCTTGCGGATTTTCTATGCGGCTCCCCAAGAAACAGATTGGCCCATTTTTCAGGCAACTGATTGTTAATTGGAGTAATGAATAGCAGGCTGGAGGGGTTGATCACTTCACTTGGTAAATTCAACCCCCGTTATTCATGAGGATGAGCTAGAGGTGAAGTGGTTGTCATGGGAGGTGGGCAGACAGGCTGGTGCCAGATCAATCTAAACATGTTTTTCTTTCCCTTTACGCTGGGAACACAAGGGAGGGCTTAGCACCTGACTCTCTCATCGTTCTGGGATGCTGTGCTCTTTAAACTGCTGAATCACCCGCGAGAAGTTCTTCCCCCATTGACTGCAGGAGGCCAGCCAATACTGTTATTGAGCAGGGCTCTGCAGATCTCCTTCTCTGGCTCTGTGGTCCCAACAAGATCTGCTGTCTCTGACAAAGTCCTTGGGTTTGCAACGCTTTGCTTCCCTGGTAGCTCTGATGTGGTGGACAGAAGGGCTGGAGGGGCAGGAGCAGACTGGTGCAGCCAGGTCAGCAGGACACAGCTCTGAGGCTTCTCTTTGCATCCTCAATGTGCCACACAGCCACTGCCCCTTCCCTGTTTCACTCACTCACCAGCAGTGGTTTTGGTTCCCTACCATTCCAGCTCTCAAAGTTGGTTGGAGGAACACAGCTCGGGTGTGGGGAAGGTGAAGCTTGCAGTCTTGTCAGCTTTTTGATCCTGAAGACCCAGCCCTCAAGCCTGCACTGGCAAGTAAGTATGAAGGCTGTTTTCTTGTTTCCTGCTCCTCTATCTCCTATGCATGGCTTTGATGTCAAGCAGAGTGTGAAAAAGCGGAGCTCTCTCTGTTCCTACAAACTTTGCTGTGAACCAAGCTCTCAATATCTTCCCAGGGATCTTTGGCTCCATGGCAGCACTCAGGACACCCGTATGTTCTTCTGAGCAAGGCTCCTTGCAACCACTTTCTGCATCAAGCCCAGAGGTTAAAAAGTCCCTGAAAACCATGGCCAAACTGTACACTGAAGACTACACAGAACGTTTTAGAAATGGTCCCTTTGGGGTATTTCAAGTACTAGTCTACAACTGATGAGCTTTTCAGTTGGTTAGCTGAACCAAAAAATAGCTTTTTAAAATTCACAGTTACCCAGCCAAAATATTTTAACTTGTTAATACATCACCTTTCCAGGCAACCACAGTTACAGAGTCCATTGAAATGTAGCAATTGTAACAAGTGATAGGAGGAAATGGCCTCAACTTGTGCCAGGGGAGGTTTAGATTGGATATTAGGAAAAATTACTAATTTAGGAGAGGTGAAGCATTAGAAGAGGCTGCCCAGGGAAGCGGTGGAGTCTCCATCCCCAGAGTTGCTAAAAAAACATGCAGCTGTGGTGTTTGAGGACATGGTTTAGTAGGCACGGTTGTGTTGGGCTGATGGTTGGACTGGATGACCTTAGAGGCGTTTTCCAACCTTAATGATTCTGTGATTCTATGAATTGTGTCAGTTGCTTATTCCCCAACAAACACAGTTTTGGTTTCCTGTTGAGCATGAAGGCGGCTTAAACTAGCACACAAGTGCCTGATGTCAAATGTCGCTTCTTAAAATATCACAGCATCATTGTTCTGCATCAGGACACCAAAGAAACTGAGCTCATCAGAGTGAGGTGACCCCATTTACTGAGACAAAACGTGGCACAACAGAAGACACTCCACATTCAAAAGCATTTAATGGCTTCCCTGGGAAGCCTGTTTCCATGTTTCACCACTCTTTCTGTAAAGAATTTTCCTTCTAATATCCAGTCTAAACCTCCCCTGGTGCAACTTGAGGCCATTTCCTCTCATCCTACTACTTTTTACTTGGAAGAAAAGAGCACCACCCACCTCGCTACTACCTCATGGACCTGTGCTGGCTGGGTCTGATCCCCTGGTTGTCCTGCACATGCCTGGTGAGTACACTCAAAATGAACCACTCCATAATCACCTCCGGTAACAAGGTCAGACTTACAGGCTTGTAGTTCCCTGGATTCTCCTTTTGGCCCTTCTTGTAGATGAGTGTCACACTGGCAAGCCTCCAGTCACCTGGGACCTCCCGTGTTAACTGGGACTGCTGATAATGATGGAGAGGTTTGGCTAGCTCCATGGAAAAGCCTCCGGGAGACAAGTATGCTCTTGCAGGAAAGAAGGCCAACCATGCCCTGAGCTGTACAAGCAAAAGGGGAGCCAGCAGAAGAGGAAAGAGACCCTGTCTCCTCCATTCAGCACCTGTTAGTTCAGCCTAGAGAAGGGAAGGCAAAGGGCAGAACTTATTGCTATTTGCACCTACCTAAAGAAGAGAAGATGCTGATGGGCTTTTCCCAGAGACCTTCTGTAACAGCACGAAAAGTGATGGGTGCAAGCTGGAACACGGATTGTTCCTATTAGGTATCAGGAAACAAATTTCAGTTTATGAGTGATTCAGTTCTGGGACAGAGCCCAGCACATCTCTATCATTGGAGATACTAAAAACTCAACTAGACAAGGCTATGAGCAACCCAAACTTCAACTTCAGCCCTAGTTTAAGCATGGGCATCTCAAGAGGACAGTTTGAAGCTGTAATTATTTTAGGTTTCAAATATAATGCACAAAAGATTTTTTTAAAATCAGACTTTGAGGCAGGCTTTCTGTACTGAACAGGAGGCTACAAGGAAGCAGCGAAGAGGCTCTTGCTCAGGGAGTGCAGGGAGAGGAAAATGGGAGAGATGGTTTTAAGCTGAAAGAGGGAAGCTTTAGATTAGATCATAGGAAGAAATGTTTTCCTGTGAGGGTGGTGAGGCACTGGCACAGGTTGCCCAGAGAAGTCATGGCGGACCCATCTCTGGGAGGTGTTCAAGGACAGGTTGGATGTGGCTTTGAGCAACCTGATGTAGTGGAAGGTATCCCTGTCCAGAGCAGGGTGGCCTGAACTGCATGGGCTTTAAGGTCCCTTCCAACCCAAACCATTCCATGGTTCTGTAATTTTTACCAAAAGCTGCTTTTTTTGAACCTCAGTGTCATGCAGTAATACAGTAATAGTTCTCAAAAGCTCTATAGAAGAGGTTGGGATCAATTTTCTGCAGAGGAAGAACAATAATGTGAGGAAGGACTTTCTTCTTCCCCAGGTTAGTCACAATTGCCTCCAAGATTATGACAAGATCATAAAAATCTCTGTTATCAAAACCCTGGTCAAGGCACAGGCTGCCTGCTCAACTAGACAGACATTTGCCTCTTGACAACCAGTTTAGATAATATACATATTTGAATAAATGTTTTGCCCACATACTTGTTGGCAGATCATACAGTTTTGACTGCCTGGAAACTCATGCCTAACACGAGACAAGAGGAACAATTTCTAAAATTGTGAACAGTTAAAAATGGTAGCAATTTTTTTTCGCTTTACTCATCCTCCTCATCCATTTTTCCTTCAAGACAAGGTTCTGAATGGAATTACAGATATTCTAGGCAGTGCTATGTGACAGAACACTGGAACAGGCTGCCCAGAGAGGAATGTAGTCTTCCCTTCTGTGGACATATTAAAAACCCACCTGGACACATTCCTGTGCAAAACTGCTTGAGGTGACTCTGCTTTAGCAGGGTGTTGGACTGGATGAGCTCCAGAGGTCCTTTCCAACCCCAGCCATTCTGTGATCCTGTGATTCTCTGACAGCCCACAGATGGATGCCTTTCTAACAAATTTGGAGAAGTTAAAAATGCACTGATAGCAGACATGAAAAAAATCTGGGGAGTTCTCCTTAATTAGATCACACTCTGTGCACCCTGTCTGTGTGAATGAGGACACGGCAGTGGAAACAGCCTGACAGCGTTGTTAATACAACTGCTCTGGTCTGTAGTAGCGGACATCTGTTCTACAGCCATGATCCAAATCTGCCCCTAGAGGCCAATCAGCCAGGCTTTGGACCTCAGTCGAAAGCATTAAAAGCAAAATCCATCGTTGCTGGGAACAGGTGCAATTCCATTCAACTAATCCCATTTCAATATCACCCTACATTTCAAACAGTTCCTATAGTCTGCAAGTGAGGCACTAGCACAAGGAGAAATAAATTCATTCATTATTATTCAGTTCTGGAGTCCTCAACACAGGAAAGACATGGATCTGCAAGAATGAGTCCAAAGGAGGGCCACGAAGATGATACGAGGGCTGGAGCACCTCCTGTATGAGGACAGCCTGAGAGAGTCGGGCTTGTTCAGCCTGGAGAAGTGAAGGCTCTGGGTAGACCTCATAGCAGCCTTCCAGTACTGAAAGGGGGGTACAGAAAAGCTGGAAAGGGGCTCTTTATCAGGGAGGGCAGGGATAGGATGAGGGGGAGGGTTTTAAGCTGAAAGGGGGCAGGTTTAGATGAGATCTTAGGAAGAAACCTTTTCCGGTGAGGGTGGTGATGAGGCACTGGCACAGGTTGCCCAGAAAAGTCGTGGCTGCCCCATTCCTGGAGGTGTTCAGGGCTAGGTTGGATGAGGCTTTAAGCAACTTGATGGAGTGGGAGGTGTCCCTGCCCATGGCAGGGAGTTTGGAATTGGACAATCTTTAAGGTCTCTTCCAACCCAAACCATTCTATGATTCCATGAATCTATGAGTGATTCTATGATTATAAAATGTTCAAATACAAGCATGGTGCAGTAATGCTGTTTCCCAGTCTAGAAATGTGTCTCAATAGACTGACTGAATTGCAAAGTAGTCCTTCTTGCTGCCAAACAAGTCAAGGAGTTGAAAATTCTGCTGTATTTTCTCACTCATGCTTAGTTTTCTTGCATGCAGATGTTCATGAGGATGCGTCTTGCCTAAAAGCACAAGAAATCAATTTTGCTTCTTTTTTTCTCTGAAAGCAGAGTGAATTTATGCTTTATTGCAACAATCCAAGACACAGGTAAAACGTGGAGGGGGCAAAGGGGAAAAATCTGGAAATAATCCTCCCATACATCACCACAGACAACATGCACACACAAATAAATAAGCACTAAGCCATCCCATTCACATTTCTAATTAGCGCAACCTATTTAACAAATAGACACATAATATAGGTCAATTAAGTAGGTCATGATAAATTTGTGGAGAACTTCAGCCTGTAGGGCACCAAAAAGACCACATTGTGGCAGCATTTTCAAAGTTACAGCTCATTTCTGCACATGGCTTGTGAACAGCCGTGAGGAACAGCAGAGACCTGCTGAGTTTTTCTGTTTTGTGGTACTTCATCCACAACCAGTACTGAAAATACCTGTGGCTTTCCCTGGGAGACACCCTCTGTGTTTCCCAGAGATCATGGAATGTGGTGGAGACCATCCAGCATTTATTCTAGGTAAATCCAGTGCAAAGCCCCTAAGATGATCTATTACACACTACTATTTGCAGAGCAGGTGTAAAATACACGTCCTTGGCCTGATCCTGGAGTACTTCAGAGTTCAAACTTACCCCCACACAATACCTTCAGCTCAGAAAAAAAACCATCCTGGGAGACAAAAAGACCTATTACTTCAGATTACAGAAATCCTTGGAGCATCATTAGAAAAGCAAAGACAGAGCTAGAAAAGCAAAGCAGTCAATGGAAGCCTACACGTGAACACAGCAAAGACACGTTTTGATCCTGATCTCCTCAGAATAGGAGGCTTGTGTGATTGTTTTGCCTACCCACCGCCCCCCTAAAACTATTGAACCAGTTATCAGTTTCATCCACAATTGCCAGAAATATAAACATCTCCAAGCTGTGCAATTTCTGTGAGTTTGTCAAAAATAGGTGGATATCCAGAAGAGATGGAGAAATATCTTATTTATGTTTTCTCCATGGGGAAGGAAATGGCATCTCAGCATTTATCTAGTATGTTTGACTATGGTCCTCCTTCAGGGACTGATGCAGCTCCAGAGAAGCCACAGTGAGCACCAAGTCCTACCTTGCTAGGAAATGCGGGGAGGAATGATGAGAAACCACAGTGGAGGTCACTGGAGAGCAGAAGGGGTCATGTGGGACTTCAGGTAAGCGACGGGACCACAGAACTCCCTATCCTGTTCAGGAATACGCGGAGGATGTGGGGACGAAACACCACAGCAAACGCTACAAGTGTGTGATTTGCAGCAGGGAGATAAAGAGGTTGTGGGACTCCAGTCCATAGGGAAACAAGCCTAATATTCACTGTTCAATGAGCATCCCATTTTTCCACTAAAGGTTAGCACTAATATAATTTGGGTTTTGAGCAGATGGGAGAAATCAGAACTTGAATGGGAATTTGAGCTATAGGTTTATATGCTGTTACCATTCCCTAATTCCAAAACACTTTTCCTCTTCAGGTAGTCCCAACTCAGCCCACCATGGGACAGGACTGGCTTACTGTTATTACTGTTAGCGGAGGAACACCAAAGCCATCAAATTAAATACCTCAGGGAGTTACCTGAGGCACTCTTCTATACCTTAAACATGCAATTGTATTAATAGCATTATTGCTAAGTGACTGGGGAGCATTTGGGAGCCAGGACACAGCTGGGAGCTAAGACGCAGAGCAACAGCAGTTGAGACACTTGTGCCTGAGAACTCGTGTACTGCTACACCAGCTTCAGAGGCACCAGCCACAAGCTGGGAACAGATTCCTTGCCCCTTTGGATTTCCCAAACCTGTGCTGCTGCCTGGAACAGCCAGTCCCCAGGCAGGGCAGGGGCAGCAGCGCTGAGAGAAAAGTGTTGTGCAGAGGGAGCCTTAATTAACTGTGCAGGTCTCAGAGGACAGATGTTCAAAACTGCACGTGTGCATCCAGGTCCACATAAGGCAGCCCAAACTCCATCACTGACACATGTCAGCTGGTTGAACTCCAGTGTGGATGTGAGATGGAACATTTTGTGTCATTTGGCATATGTTACTGCCTGGCTTGCACAAAGCAACCTACCAATGGCATGCAGTTAATGGGTGCCAAAAATACTGACCTTGTGTTTATAATATAATCCCATTTCTATTTGCAGTAGTCAGGGTTGAACTGGTGAAATAACCTTTTAATTATTCAGTTTCCCATATTTGTACAATTTATTTTTGATCATTGCTTATTAATGCTCATTCAGACTTCCAACACAACTGTTCTGATAACACTGGAGTGACAGAGATCATTTCCCAAATGACTGGTTCCCAATAACTTGCATCCTAGCTCAGAGATGATATACATAACACGCCAAGGTTTGACTCTAAACATGCACATACAAGTAATATATATAAAAAACATAAACATCATACCTGAAAATTTGTTATAAATCTCAGCCTATATGGTTTGAGTTGTTCCTAGGAATGACCATAGTTTGTGTGTGAGAAAGTCTCGGGAACAAATGCAAAACCTTTTAAACCCTCTGCACTCCCTTCCAGGGCCCCACATGAGGCAAGGGGGTTCCAACAACAGACTGAGAACTGTTCCCCATTCACATAAATGATACTCTCACAGGAGAGAAAAAACCCACCAGCATTACATTCCCATTCTTTGGAATCTCTAAGCCTAATTGCAGCCCTGTTTATGAACATACATGCACGATATTTCAACTATGAGATATAAATACTACACTATTTTGCCCCATCCCTGGGGAAATGGTGTTCTGATAAAATACTGCTCTCTGCTGGTCTGGCCTGCTTTTCCACGAGGGCCTCACTTCCCACAGCTTTCTGTCTTCCCTAGTAAAAAGATCACCTTGTTTTCCTGGCTCTTCAATTGCATCTTCCAGCTATCAGTGACAGAAGCAGCTTTCACTCAGGACTTAAAAACATTATATTGCTAAAGCAAACAATACTGATATTGCCTAAATCTTCTGTCTTGAAGAATAACTGCAAGTAGCCATCGAACCTGAATGGCTCTCCAGAAGTATTCCTGTTTTCTTGCAACCTGAAAGAAGAAACAGGCTGTTCATGTAGCAGCTTTCCCACTGTAACGAGCTCAGATGAGTGCATTTTTAAATGCAAGGCTCTCAAGTCCATTTCTGGGTTTCGGGAAACTTGTTCCTACACGGGAATTTTCACAGCAGTCCCAAATTCCAGCAACAACCACAGGATTTGAGATGGGCCTCCCCAATCTTTTACTTTAAAACTCCACGCCTGGGTAGCTCCCTGGCCCAAAACTTGTAGCATCCTTACTCCCTATCCCCATTTTTTGTTGTGTTACCAAAAGGGGATCACTCAAACCAAAGCTAACTGAAAACCAGCTTATCTGCATTGAATTTACCTTCATACTGCCTCTAGATATCACTGTGCTGCAGCTGATATAGCAATAACCATAAAAACTGACAATTATTAATCTGTCAACATACCGTATTTCAGGTCAGAATAAGGTGTAGCCGTGCTGCAGACTCACCAAGACCAGCTGCAAGTGCCATCCTCCCACTTCGTCCCAGGGAGAAGGGGTATTTACCCACGCTGCATCTTTGCTGAGGTTCTCCTGTCTATCCTCCTCCCGATGGGTTTAGAGCCCAGACAGGTTTCTGTGGAGAAACCACATTACATGTCAGGGTCTTGCTTATGAACTTGGAGAGCTAGAAGCTAAACAGAGATTCTGTTGCAATCACATCATGGAGGAGCCACAATGTCTTTGTGCCTTGATCTTCCTTTGTGGAATCTCCCATTAATAGTATGATTCCTCTTAAATATAATTAAAGAATATTAAAACATGTCAGAAAAATCATAGAATCACAGCATGGTTGGGCTTAGAAGCGGCCTCTGGAGCTCATCCATTCCAACCTTCCTGCTAAAACAGGTTCACCTTGAGGAGGTTGCACAGGAATGTGTCCAGACAGGTTTGAATATCTCTGGAGAAGACTCCACACCCTCCCTGGGGAGCCTGCACCAGTCACCATCACCCTCACGATAAAGAATTATAGAATCATTAAAGTTGGAAAAGACCTCTCAGCTCATCCAGTCCAACCGTCAGCCAAACATCACTGTCCCTACTAAACCACGTCCTGAAGCGCCACATCTGCATGTTTTTTGAACACCTCCAGGGATGGTGCTCCAGCCCTTCCCTGGGCAGCCTGTTCCAATGCTTCACCACTCTTTCAGAAACAAAATTTTTCCTAATATCCAAACTAAAGCTCACCTGACACAACTAGAGGCCATTTCCTCTCATCCTATCCCTTGTTACCTGGGAGAAGAGATCAGCATCCACCTCACTACAACCTCCTTCCAGGGCGCTGCAGAGAGTGCTGAGGTCTCCACCCAACCTCCTTTCCTCCAGGCTGAACACCCCAGTTCCTTCACAAGACTTGTGCTCCAGGCCCTTTCCCAGCTCTGTTCCCCCTCAGGGGGAAGGACCCCTCAGGGTCCTTCTTGTAGTGAGGGACCCAAAACTGAACCCAGGATTCGAGGAGCAGCTTCACCAACGCCGAGTATGGGGGAGGGGACGGGACGATCCCTTCCCTGCTCCTGCTGGCCTCCAGCACGGGGAGCAACTTGGATGAAACAGCGTAAAAAGGACAAAGCTACTGGAGAGTGTCCACAGGAGGCCACAGAGTTGGTGAAGGGTTTGCAGGTGAAGCCGGACGGGGAGCGGCTGAAGTCACTTGGTCTGGTCAGGCTGGAGGAGACTGAGGGGAGACCTCATCATGGTCTGCAGCTTCCTCACAAGGGAAGGAGGAGTGAAACAAGAGATCATTTGTTAAAAGTTACTAACCTATTACAAGGTTGAATATTATGTATAGTTTCTGTGATTTTAGAACTAAAATATAGAATTACCTTGAACAATAACTTCCCGCTAGCCTGGGCCTGGATACGTACGCTTACATAAGGAATTTTGACAAAGCTGCAGTTATAAAGAATGGGAAAGAATGTGACTGTATCTAATTAAGCCAGATAACAAGGACTGGTGCAATGATAAGAGGAAGAAGAACCAGCTAGGACCAGATGCAACCTTGGAGAGATGCCCAAAAAGTCTAAGAGCATGCGCAAAAAGGAAAGTTGAGAAGGTCAACATCATGAAGACGTCCTGCCTTCATCCCCAAAGACCCTCGTCGACCACTACCACCAGGAGGAACACACGTGCAAAGAGGAGGAGATATATGGTAATGAATTATATGTTCATATAATATATGGTAATGCTTGTATCAGAAATGGTGTGACCAGCAGGTCCAGGGAGGTTATTTTCCCTCTGTACTCGGCACTGGTGAGACCGCTCCTTGAGTACTGTGTTCAGTTCTGGGCCCCTCACCACAAGAAGGATGTTGAGGCTCTGGAGCGAGTCCAGAGAAGAGCAACGAAGCTGGTGAGGGGGCTGGAGAACAGGCCTTACGAGGAGCGGCTGAGAGAGCTGGGGTTGTTTAGCCTGGAGAAGAGGAGGCTGAGGGGAGACCTCATTGCTCTCTACAACTACCTGAAAGGAGGTTGTAGAGAGGAGGGTGCTGGCCTCTTCTCCCAAGTGACAGGGGACAGGACAAGAGGGAATGGCCTCAAGCTCCGCCAGGGGAGATTTAGGCTGGACGTCAGAGAAAAATTCTTCACGAAAAGGGTCATTGGGCACTGGAACAGGCTGCCCAGGGAGGTGGTTGAGTCCCCTTCCCTGGAGGTGTTTAAGGGACGGGTGGATGAGGTGCTGAGGGGCATGGTTTAGTGTTTGATAGGAATGGTTGGACTCGATGATCCGGTGTGTCTTTTCCAACCTAGTGATTCTGTGAATTCTTGCAATTAATCTTACTAACCCAAAGCCACTTCTCGGAAAAGTCACGACTACGTACACCAACGCGATACACAGCAATAATACAGCTCAGTAAAAATGTGCCGGCTTGGACGCCTGGTGTGCAAGCTGGGAGGAGAAACCCCCGTTGCACCCTCAGGCACCCGGTGTCCGGGTGCGGGTACAGCGACAGGGACAGCGACAGGGACAGGGACAGGGACAGGGACAGGGACAGGGATAGGGACAGAGACAGGCACAGAGACAGAAACAGGCACGGCAACAGGAGCGGCCCCTTCTCCCGCCCCGCGCCTGCGCGGAGCCCCGGCGGCCATGGCGGCAACGTGAGTGCGGGCGCGGGGCGCGGGGCCGGCACCGGGGGAGGGAGGGAGGGAGGGGCGGGTCGTGGGGGGTGGGGGGGCAGGAAGATGGGAGGAGGGGTGGGGGGTGTTATACTGGGAGATCGCTGCGCCTTCAACCCCCGCGGCCTTCATCCCACCGCGCTTTTATCCCCGCGTCCTTCACGCCTCACGCCTTCATCCCCCGTATCCTTTATCCCCGCATCCTTCATCCCCGCATCCTTCATGCCTCACACCTTCATCCCCACATACTTCGTCCCCCGCCCCTTCATCCCCCACACCTTCATTACCGCTTCCTTCACCCCCGCATCCTTCATCCCCCTCACCTTCATTCCTACATCCTTCATCCCCGCATCCTTCATCCCTTGTATCCCTCATCCCCTGCATCCTTCATCCCTCACATCCTTCATCCCCTGCGCCTTTATCCCTGCATCCTCCATCCTTCGCATCCCTCATCCCTGCACCCTCATCCCATACATCTTTCCAGCCTCCCTTTTCCCACAGTGTGTCCTTGAAGGATCAGGTGGTTCCCACTGCTCTCCTCCCAGGACATATTTCCTCCTCTCGTATAGGTGCAGCTTTGGCTTTCCTGGCACTGGGAAGGCTGGAGCGATCACCCCATGAACGTGCCAGAGTTGCCACGTGCCTCTCTGTGCCTGCTGATAGAAGCTGGAAAGATGTTCCATATTTTTCCAATGCCATCTCCATGATTTCTGTTTCCTCCCTTCACACCCTCTCTACACCTCCTGAATTCCTGTCATCGGCAGATCACATATGTCTCAAAACCTTTAGTCAGCTTCATCAGTCGGTTTGCTTCCTCTTCTTCATTACACTATCAGTAAGGGAAAGATATAATGTAATTTGCTGTCTATAAATTGCCACTAGCTTAACCATCTGGATGATGTCATGGGAGTGCTTGCGGATGTCTTGCGTTAAGCTTTGTTTGCTGTGATTTTCTTCCTGGTATCGGTGCCAGGAGGGGCAACTCTAATTCCCTGGATCTTCTATCTTGCGTCTTAAATGCTGATATTAAATTGTCCTTGTCCAATCTTCTGAGACCTTCACCATCCAGGAACTAACAAAGAAAATTGCAAATTATTTGGGTTGCCCAGAGAGGTTGCAGGGTCTCCATCCCTGGAGGTTTTCAAGAGATTTTTCAAGAAGTCATGAATGCCCCATTCCTGGAGGTGTTCAAGGCCAGGCTGGATGAGGCTTTGAGCAACCTGACCTAGTGGAAGGTGTCCCTGCCCATGATAGTGGGGCTGGAACTGGATGGGCTTTAAGGTCCCTTTCAAGCCCAACCATTCCGTGATTCTATGCATCTGGATCTAGCCCTGGCAACATGGTCCCCTTAGCTACCCATGTTTTGAGCCAGACATTGGATGTAGGACCTCTTGAGTCCCCTTTTCACCTCAGTTACTGTATATAGTTTCTCTGACCTCTCCAAACTCTGTTCCTTCTTTGGCCTCAGTAGCGATGGGGTAAGTAAGATTCATGCAGCTTCATGTCTTAAATTTAGCTGTGTATCTCAATGACGTGCTGAGGGAGGATGGACATGTTCCTTTGGAACCACTGGGAAAGCAGCATGCAATGTATTAGGCATCCAGCAGCCATGGAGGCATTTGTTGATTAGGACAAGCAACATGGGAGACAGGGATTTTGCTGCTAGGTCCAGTTTTACAAGTGATTCACAGGTTCAGACATCCCAGATTTTGAATGAAGGATTCTAGATTGTGCTACAGGAATAAACGTAAGCATTTAACTGCAAGTTTCCTTGAGTGTGTTGGCATAGATTTGAGCACTCGAGACATTAGCTGATATCTCAAGTCTTACTCCAGATGTTGAAGGAGCTGCAGACATAAATCTAAGTAATCCAGGTTCTCTCAAGTAGGAAGTGATAGGATGAGAAGAAATGGCCTCAAATTGCACCGGGGGAGGTTTAGATTGGATATTAAGAAAAATTACTGATTTAGGAGTGATGAAGCATTGGAAGAGGCTGCCCAGGGAAGTTGTATAGTCTCCATCTCTGGAGGTATTCAAAAAACATGTAGCTGTGGTGCTTAAGGACATGGTTTAGTAGCCACGGTTGTGTTTGGCTGATGGTTGAACTGGGTGATCTTAGAGGTCTTTTCCAACCTTAACGATTCTATGATCCTTTCAGTTGCCAGCAGTAGCATGTCACTCTCCGTGTAAATTTTTTACCTGGCGGTTTTTGCAGTGACTTACTGCTTACTTTGACTGTTGCGCTCAACTTTCTTATCACAGATCTCAGCCAACCGAAAGTTAAGTATTTAACTAGTGGCCAAGTTTACTCCTGTAAGTCCCTTATCAAATAACTGTCGTATCTTAGATCCTTTCAGCAGGTTAGACCGTGGTATCACAGAATGGTTTGGACTGGAAGGGACCTTAAAGATCATCCAGTTCCACCCACCCTGACATGGGCAGGGACACCTAAGAAAACGTTTATTTTCTCTTCAATACAGAAGTGATTTGAGCACCACCCATTCTGCGTAAAGGACAAGAAATAAAGCATTTGATAAAGGGAAGAAACAAAGCATCTAATAAATGGAAGCCATGAAGATATCAAAGCGGTTCTTCGCTTTTGGGATTTTGGCATGCATAGCTATTTATGTTGCATACATAAAATGGCACCTGGATTCCAAACCAGTCGTGGGAGCAACAGAAGGTGCTGCTGAAAGCAGGGTAGACAAATCGAGCCATCGGGCACTGACCATGGATCTCTCCATCTTTTATGGAATTATGTTTGATGCAGGAAGCACAGGAACTCGCATCCATATTTTTAAATTTACACAGCAGCCAAGAGGTATGGCCTGGTCTTTGCACGAGGGGTTAATTCCTCCATAATGTATGAAGCAGATTATTGATGGTTCTTTTTTTAGGTATTACTTGAACAAATGTGCTTCAGCTCTTTCTAGGGAGTCTTGAAGAAGTGTATTACAATTCAAGCATGTGGATTTGGATGAAATCAAAACATTCAACAAGGAGAATATGCTGTAATATCAGAATGTCAGCTAAATAGCAGCTGTACCTTTAGAGCAGTACCTTGAAGAGCAGTTTTTTATCACACTGCTCAGTGGGATAGAGGATTATAAATCCAAACTGCCGTATTCCCCCAAATTTTCACTAGGAAGTTGTTGGCTTTCTCCAGTTCCTGGCAGTGAGCTCCTTCTCTCTGTATTGTCTGGTTTAGTGCATCCTTGGCTTCAGTGTTGGATTTAAATTGCAAAGCTTCACTGTTTGATTAAAACTGCAGTGTCTTGCGTCTGGACAGGAAGTGTTGCTGAGAAACGAGACAGGAGTTTACAAAAAAGCTCCAATTTAGCACCAGTTTTTGTAAGCATCATTTGTTTAGGTGTTGTCAGCTCCTATGTGTGAAACTCTTACAGAAGAAAGAACCTGCATGGATACTGTTAGCAGGTGATCTGAGACTGCTTCTGAGTCTTAGGAGGAGCAGCTGAGGGAACTGAGGCTATTTAGCCTGGAGACAGAGGAGGCTGAGGGGAGACCTCATTGCTCTCTAAAGCTCCCTGAAAGGAGGTTGTAGCAACGTGTGTGCTGGTCTCTTCTCCCAAGTGAAAAGTGATAGGAAATGGCCTCAAGTTGTGCCAGGGGAGCTCACATCTGCAGAATGGGCTGGTATAAGGCTTAGACACCAAAGGTGTTAAACAACAGCCCATGTATTTCCTTCTTTCATTGTGTTCCCTTCTTCCTTGCCTGCTTCTCTTTAAACACAATTTCAGAATATAGGCCAGGTTGGATGAGGCTTTGAGCAACCTGTTTCTGTGGGAGGTGTCCCTGCCCATAGCAGGGGGCTTGAAACTGGATGGGCTTTAAGATCCCTTCCAACCCAAACTATTCCATAATTCAATGATTCTATGGTATTGCAGGAAACTATGCAGCGTAGTTGAACACAGGAGGAGGATGTTGCCAAGCTCATGTTGGCTTTACTGCAGGTTCATATAGTTGTCCATACTGCAAGTTTCTGAAATACTTGTGTCTGGCTCCCTCTGCTGCCTCTGGGCGTGGTGGTAAACTGGGTTTTGCTGGAGTCAAGTTTAGCCAGAACAGAGCACACGGAAATGTGGGGTCCTTGTTACCAGTGCAGTTTGGAAGGCTACTCGTGGGAGGTATCAGGGCTCAAAGAGAGCTCACACTCAGCTGGTGATCACCTGATGTGCATGGAAAACGCATACATAATGGGCACCAGCACCTGAAAAACAGTGGTGGCCTTAGAAGTGGTTCTTTTGGGAGCCAATTCCATAGCAAAGGCTGTATTAAATGGTTAGGTGGCTGTTGATAGCTCATTAGACAGAGGCTTCAAGTGACTTCCATTAGCACATAATGATGTAATTTGTAAAATGGGCTTTGTTTAGATGAAATTATTTATACCGTTACTAATTTTGTATTACTGCTTTTGAACAGGAACTCCCAAACTGACCCATGAGACCTTTAAAGCACTGAAGCCGGGTCTATCCGCATATGCCGATGATGTTGAAAAGGTAGTGTTGTTTCTGTGATGTAACTACATACCCCAGACCTCCCGTTCTTGATACACCCTGCAGATCACATCTTGCTGTGGTACAGTATGCAGGAAACCATCTCCAAATGATACAAACCCACAGTAAAAGTTGAACAGCATGCAGAGGAGCAAGGAAAGAATGCATCTGGTTCTGCTAGGTGCTGTTGTTAATAAAGCACAGCAGGTGTTTTTCCTACCTCTACCTTAAGATTTTCACTGCACTTAAGAAAATGACAAGAGAGCTGTGTTGGATTGGAGCACAACCTTCTCCAGAATGACTGGAATTGGATTCTCAGGAAGACAGTCTAAACTATAGGCTAAATACTGAGTGACTTCTCTCCCATCTCCCTTACTTTCTGGCTTGCAGGGATTTAGGGACTTCCTGAGCCAGACGTTCACACAGCTCATTGAGTTTTACTGGTTCCAATGGCCCTTTCTCCCACGGATTTGAACCTTTTGTAGCCAGAATATTTACTGGCAGAGAGTTCTATGTCGCTGTTTGAAGAAGTGACTCTTCCTATTAGTTCTTGACCTGCTGCTGGATAATCTCCTTTATATCCACTAGGGCTTACTGTCAGAGATGGTGAGTTCTCCACCTTCTCCTGACCCCTTATGATATTCACTTGCCTCTATTCCACATTTACAGTGAATGATACCTTTTGCCCTTCCAAGAAAGAGTTTCTAAAATGCCAATTTTGTTCGTTCTTGGCTCACAGAGTGGCCAGGGGATAAAAGAGCTCCTGGAGGTGGCGAAGACAGAAGTACCTGTGGACCTGTGGAAGTTCACTCCCCTGGTCCTGAAAGCTACAGCTGGCTTACGGTTACTGCCAGGCGAGAAAGCTCAAAAGTTGCTGGATAAGGTACTATTTCTTGTCTTTGAGTTTGCTTTCCACAAATTTTATGGGATAATTTGGCCCCTTCTGTGGAAGGAACATACTCCTTTATCTTGTCTGGAGAGCAAGTATTATGATGAGCAGCTGAGGGAACTGTAGTTGTTTGGTCTGGAGAAAAGGAGGCTGCAGGGAGCCTCTATAGCCTCTCATTGTCCTCTACAGCTCCTTGAAAGGAGTTTGTAGCAAGGCAGGTGCTGGTCTCTTCTCCCTAGTGAAAAGTCATAGGGTGAGAGGAAATGGCCTCAAGTTGTGCCAGGGGAGGTTTATATTGGATATTAAGAAAAAATTCTTTACTGAAAGCATGGTGGAGCATTGGCACAGGCTGCCCAGGGAAGTGGTGGAGTCTCCATCCTTGGAGGCGTTCAAAAAGCGTGTAGATGTGGCACTTTGGGACATAATTTAGTAGGCACAGTGGTGTTGGGCTGATGGTTGAACTGGATGATCTTAGAGGTATTTTCCAACCTTAATGATTTTATGATTCTAAAAGCCATTCCTATCATTTAATTCCAAAAGCTGTGCAGCTGCTTGATCTTCCATGGGTCTGAGGGGAGAAATTGCACAAGTGCAAGTACAGAGGAATGCTGACAGCTCTAAATAAGCCTAGAGGCGACATAGAACATAATGAGTGTAACGAGATACTCCTAACAGTCACCACAGGCTACTCTTACTGGACATGTTCATTAGTGGTTTTGACCAGGATGCTATTTTGAGAAAAGCTCTCTGCTATTTGATCAGTAGTCATGTTATCAGCCTGCTGCTGTCAGGTTGCTCTTTTATATTGATTGGCAATAGTGTAAATTTATTCACAGGCATGTAAAATGTGTTTAATATTTTAAAATATTATAAAAATAAACAAAATATTATGTTCTAGACTTTATAGTTGCAGGAAAAGTTTATTAAATGTGCACTAAGTGTACTCTTTTTCTAAGCAGTAGTTGGAAAGAAGAAATGTGGTGAGGTTGAAACCAATGTCTGTATTGTTCTCTGCTGCCTGCAAGCTGTCCCTATTCTTTTCCACACTGAATTTCAGCTGTAACTGCTGCAGTTGGACTTTAGAGGACTCTGGAAACCTAGGGCTTTGTTACCTCACGTAGTATGTAGTGTAGAGGACCTCTAACAGCCAATATGCTGCTGTTAAAAGTGCCATTCCCTGGGGCATTCCTGAAAGCCAGGGTGTCCCATCTGCTGCCTCTCCCTGGGGCTCACCACTTGCAGCAAAGTAAACTGGGTTCCTTTCCCTACCCATATATATCCCTGGTTAATGGCATTTCTGTGTGGTCTCATGCTTGAAAACCCATATTTCCCTCCCTGTCTCTTTACCAAACCAGAGTGCCAGCCTGCAAACTGCTGACTTTTTGTAGCAGAGCATAGGCTGTTGCTTTTGGGGCTCTTGAAATTCAAACAAAATGGTGAGCAGCAGTTGTGTAAAAGTGGAGTTTTAAAAAAACGTGCTTTCCAACTGAAAGAAAAGATTCCTCTGACTGTACCTTTTATTTGAACTACAGGTAAAGGAGATTTTTCAGGCCTCCCCGTTCTTTGTGAGGGACAACTGCGTGTCGATAATGAATGGAACTGATGAAGGTAAGCTAATTTGTGGGACCCTTTCTGCCATCCTGGAGGTTCCTGCTGTGCTGTGGCAGGTCCCCACTCACTGTATTGGAGACCCGTAAGTGGTGGGTTTGACACAGCCTCAGGTGGTGCTTGCCAAATGGATCTTGTGCTTCCTTTTTTCTAGTTTGAATTCCTGAACTCTGCCCTGATTTTCAAAGCTCTGAGTACGCAGCAGTTCCTGTGGGATCACCAGGAAGCCGCTGCACAGTCAGCCCTTCTGGAAAGGCTTCTGAATATCTGCTTGTTGAGATGGTCTTCAACAACTGGTTTTGCATGCCCTGCTCTCAGCAGTGCTCATTAGAGCCTTCTGGAAGTATTTGGTCATTATGTTAATTATAACTGATCTAAAGAGTGTGAATTCAATCTGAGAAAATGTTATATAGAGGAGAAAATACATTCTGAAGTTGGGACTCATCAAAAAATGCTGAGGACAGAACCCAGAATCAGTCTTGATTTAAAATAGTTAGATGAAACGTCTAAATTCTAAGTAACTGAGTGTTGAAATGTGTTTCAAATCTGCTTAGTAACCAAAGTTTAAAATAGCTGGAGCTGTTTGGAGCTGTTTATGAGTTTTTTTCTTACTGCTTGATGGAAGAAAGACAGTGTAATTCTTCTTTTGTTTTAAAATGATTAATAGCAGTCACAGCCTTGGTTTAACTAAGGGTTGAACTGGACTGTGTTCCCTAGCATGCCTGGAGTTTTAACCATGGGGATAAATATTTGTATTTGTTAACATAAGGCCCTCTAATTAATATGATTTATGGAGAAAAGTTTATAAAACAAGAAGAGGACAGAAACAGTGCAGCTCACAAGAATGCTTAGAGGAAAACTAATTTGAATGCTGGAAAGATGAAAATTCTTAGTAGTCAAAAAAAAAAGATTAGTGCCTGATGTTAGACAAAAGCCTGCCAGTGAAATATATAGAGTTCTCCAAGCATTACATATATGGGGCTTCTCTTCCTAATATTGCATAAGCTCTAGTGTAGAAGGTCATTCTCTTTGTTCAAGGAATCTAATCTTGGGCTTTGACAGCTGTTGGCAGTTGTGGAAGCGC
Source organism: Phaenicophaeus curvirostris (assembly GCF_032191515.1). Classification (NCBI taxonomy): domain Eukaryota; kingdom Metazoa; phylum Chordata; class Aves; order Cuculiformes; family Cuculidae; genus Phaenicophaeus; species Phaenicophaeus curvirostris. The sequence goes on along the minus strand of NC_091393.1, from coordinate 106,621,324 downwards.
TGGCTTTCAGGCAGGGTAGCTCAGCAGAGCCAGTCCTCCTCACCCCTCTTGAAGGTCCTTCTTCCTTAGCTCTCAACCAGAGATCCTTCAGAGACTGTGTAAGTCCCCTGTTTGTGGAAGGGGACGAGGGAGCTCATAGTGGATGGTCTGCAGTGTCTTTGCTGGCTGGATGACAGGCCCTGGTGTATTATGCTGAATTATGGTGTATTATGGTGAATTATACTGATTATTTTGGTTAGATGGTGTTAAACTGTATGAGAAAACTTGAAAGTGCCTCCAGCTAAACAGACCCTAAAGCAGAACAGCCTTGTAATACCACTCACCTTATTTGTTCCTATTGTTAGATAAAATGAAATGGCCTAATCTAACAGTGCATCTTCTGGATCTTTTTCTTGTTAGGTATTTCAGCCTGGATCACAATAAACTTTTTAACAGGTATGTGTACATAAGCATGTGCATGAAGGTACGACCGATGCTGTGAAATTCATGCTGTTTTCTGGAATTTGTTTATTCATTGGGGTGAGGTGAAATTAAAAAAGAAGGATCTGGGAATAAGTCAGCAGTTGCTTTTAGCCCGGCCTGTTTAAGTCATCAGGATTTTGGCCGTTTTCTTGACAGAGTGAAGACATCCCTTTTTCTAGATGTTTAATGTAAGCCTTTCTTTTGATTCCGTGTAGTGTATGAGAGCCTTTTATTCCTTTTTAGAGTCTGCCACTAGCTCTGGCTAAATTTTTAATAGGGATATTCTAGATGTGCTTGGCAGCTGCACAGGGTGAATGAAAGTGCTATGCTGCTTCCTTACAGATTTATAGCACAAAAATGTCACAAGTCTTTACACTGCTGAGTTAGAAAAGGTGCTCTAAAGCTTTTTATACTCACAGGAAATATCAGAAAGGTCAGAGATCTTCCAACATGAGCTATCATGAGGTTCACTGTGGTACTTGGCACAAACTAGCCTTGTTAGGATGATGTATTTGAAGGATCTAACTGAGGAGAGCTGGATTTAAATGAGAAGAGAGGTCTGGACTGGCAGCAGGAAGAATTCCAAGAGAGCCAAGTCTCTTAGGCCAGCTCTTTTCAGTCTGTCATCCCCTTCGCCATAGGAATCTGTGAGGCATCACTAAGGGATCAGGGAGAAGTGGCCAAGAAAACCACATTCTTCTCTGTTACGAAGTGGTTACCAGAGTAGAGTTTGCAAAAGGGTCCTTACATGCACTGAAAAAATGTTTAGGAATCCAATAACTAAAGCTGCTGTAATTAGGCCAGAGAAATAAGAGCAACTCTGTCACTTGAAGAATTTCAGGTCACCTTGATAAAGCCAAAATAAGTGCCCAGTAGATGGTGGAGTACTTTGGTTCTGTCTGGAAGCTGACAGATGGAGTTCGATTGTCCTCTTTCTTCACTGCTCTACTTCTGCTTTTGTTCCTAGCCAGTTTCTCACATTACCCACCATGGCTTACTCTGTTCTGTCATACGTTTCAGGTAGCCTAGATGATCCGCAGAAGAGAAGTGTAGGGATGCTGGATTTGGGTGGTGGATCAACACAGATCACCTTCCTTCCACGTGCCGAGGTAATGTGAACATGCACGCTGTTGGGAAATGCTGGTGCAGAATCAGTAGCTGCTCAGATTTGTTTCCCTTGGAAGCAGACCAAGAGTTTGTCAGTGTAACGTGAAGCCACGCTTCTGACAGCAAAACCCAGGTCACTTGGTCACATCTGCCTTGTTATAGTCCGTCTTGGAGGCATTCATAGCTCTTTGCCAGTCCTCTTAATTCAACGCTGTGAGCCAGTGGTGCAGGTGGGGAATCTGCCAGGGCTGCATTATCTTGGGGGAAATGTAGTGTCCACTTGAGCATCTTAATCTTTGACTCTCAGTTTGCGCTGCCTATAATGAAGACAGCCAGCACAGGAAGGACATGGGTCAGTTAGAATGAGTCCAGAGGAGACCACGATGGTGATACAAGTACTGGAGCGCCTCCCATACAAGGTCAGGCTGAAAGGGCTGGGCTTGTTCAGCTGGGCGATGAGAAAGCTTGGGCAGACCTTATAACAGCCTTCCAGTCCTCTAAGGGGTCCTACAGGAAAGCTGGGGAAGGGCTCTTTACCAGGGAGTGCAGGGATAGGATGAGAGGAAATGGTTTTAAGCTGAAAAGAAGGGAGATTTAGATTAGGAAGATATGTTTTCCTGTGAGGGTGGTGAGGCACTGGCACAGGTTGCCCAGAGAAGTCACAGATGCCCCATCCCTGGAGCTGTTCAAGGCCAGGTTGGATGAGGCTTTGAGCAACCTGATGCAGTGGAAGGTGTCCCTGCCCATGGCGGAGGGGTTGGAACTGGATGGGCATTGGGATCTCTTCCAACCCAAACCATTCTGATTCTATGAAGAACTCAAAGGCAATGCTGTTAATGAATTCAAGTCCAATATTTGGCCTGTGTTGGCTTTTAAGAACACAATAAGATGCCTTCCCAATTCTTATTTCTAGTTTTCCTGAGTTTTTTCAGTTGCAAATGAATGCTGAGGAGCAACTATATATACACACTGATATTTGTTATTTCAGCTACCTGTAGGAAGCTTTCTGTTGGTGTTCTGTGAGCTGGAAGCCCTGTGGATGCGGAGCCATAAGGCTCTGTCCTGAGCAGAGATACTGTTCATAGCAAAGTTGCAGAAAAGCAGGGGATGGGGATGTTGTATCCCCGCCTGAGCTAATCAAGATATTGTGCTCTCACAGCAGAGTGACAGGCAATATGAAGAGTCTGGAATGTGGGAATTCTGGACTTAGAGATGGTGTGGAGATTTGAGCAGCATGAATAACATCGTGGCCTGAGTCTTGCTCCCTACAAAGGCACTAGCAGTGCTGGTGTGGGGGGGAAGAAGCTGCCCAGTGCTGTAGATAATCACTCTTTCATTTCTTCAGGCCACAAGCTGCTCCTCGCTCTGTTCCTTGGCAAGCATAGTGATGTGCTTTTCCTCTGGCTGGTGGGAGTTCACAGCTGAATTCACTGAGTAGGAAGTTAATGCGTGCCTGGATTTCCTATTTTGCACACAGTTTTCCCTAGCAGAGATCTGTGAAGAGGCAGTTGCTGTCGCCTCTTGACAAAAATGGTTAAGAGCTGGAATAAGGTTTCCTTTTTAATTAAAATAATTCTATACACCAATCTGGCATGGATACAAATAGAAATGTAACCAGTTAAAACTCTGTCATGTGAAGAATCTAATTTAGCTCCAAGTTTTGTGGTTGTTTTGTCTATCAGTGGTCAAATCAAAATACTTGCAAGTTCATCATTTCTCTCTGAACCATGCAAGGGTTGTTTCATGTTTCTCCTAATGTTTTGTAAGACTACATTGTTGACATTTGCTGCTTCTGGCAGAAATTTTACAGTGACGTGTTTTTCTCCGTACAGGCAACTCTCCAGACATCACCGGCTGGCCATACAACTTCATTTCAGATGTTTAACAACACCTACAAGCTGTATTCGTACAGGTGAGTTGCGGGAAAGAGAACATGCTGTGCAGACAGGAGCCTTCTATGAAGCCAGTGGTGTTTTGCTGAAGTGGGGTCCTTGCAAATGAATGCTGGGAAGAAATGGTGAAACCTGAGCCACATCATTGTGGTGGTTTGATCTCGGCTGCCTACCAGGTGTCCACCAAGCCGCTCGGTCACTCCCTCTCCATCGGCAGGACAGGGGGCTGAAAACAGGACAAAAAGCTCGTGGGTCAAGGTAAGGACAGGACAGTCACTTACCAGTTACCATGATGGGCAAAACAGGCTCGGCTTAGAGAAATTTAGTTAATTTATTGCCAGTTAAACAGTAGGATAATGAGAAGAAAAAAATCAAAAAACACCTTCCCTTGACCTCTCCCTTCTTCCCAGGCTCAACTTCACTCCCAACTGTTCTAACTCCTCACCCCTGAGTAGCACAGGGGGGATGGAGAGTGAGAGTTGTGGTCAGTTCGTAGCATTTTCTCTCTTCCAGTCCTTCCTCCTCACTGTCTTCCCTGGTATTTTGGGCAGAAGGAAGCAGGTTCTTCCCACCTATGTTTGCTGTGGGGTGTGTTTGGGCTCAGAAGGAGTCAGTTCTTTGCTACCTTTGAGGAGGGTAGGAGAAAAGTTAGGGCAATGCCTTCAGCATTCTCAGTTCTTCAGGAGCCAGATTACAGTTGACAGCTGTTGTCTGTCCCTTTTTTGGAGAGCGATTATCCTCTGTATAAGGGTAATGTGAGAGTGGGTTGTCACGCCCTTTCCCTTCTGTGCATTAGCTGCTGACTGGAGCCCTTTTGCTGGGACCACACAGGGGAGACCAGCATGTCCCAGTCACATTGACAGTGGAGGATTAGAGAAAGGATGTTTGTTGTTGACAGAGGCTTTTATCCCTTTGCAGTTACCTGGGACTCGGGTTGATGTCAGCAAGGCTCGCCATTTTAGGAGGAGTTGAGGGAAAACCCTGTAAGTTATGGGCATTTCTCAAGTTTTGGCTCTGAGCAGAGGGTACGTAGCTTGGTTGTGGGGGAGGAGTTGTCTGCCTCTTTCTCACTGCGCTCCTGAGTGGTATGTGGACTCCTGTCACCGTGACTGGGTGCATTTGAGAGGAATGCAGGGGGTGACACTGCTAGATCCCAGGAGACCTGGATATCTGCCAGCCCTGTGGGGTCATGGGACATTGGAGCTGTGACAGGGACTTGGAGGTACCTTGCTGAGGCCGTGAGACAATAGGGAGCAGGGCTGGGGACGACGTATCTGAAATTAACTCCTTATGTTTTTTCCCTAATGTGGCTTTGTTTTACTCCTGCAGTAGGAGAGGGGGAGGAATTGATCAGCCCATGTTTACCACCTGGCTTTGAATCGGAATGGCAACATGCTGAGATAGCGTACAAAGTTAAAGGACAGAAGGCAGGTATAGTGATTATCACTCTTCCTATCTAGGCCAGCATGCCATTAACAGAATAAATGCACTCTTAACCACTTGAAAGGATACTGCGTTCTTTATTTACTGTTCTGCCTGGCTCCTCTCTACGTGCTGCAAAAGAGACTGTGCACCTCTTTACCCTTCTGCCATGTTCTGTCCAGTCAGTAAAGCTGCTACAAGTAATGTAGGTGGAACTGAGTGGTCCCTGAACAGCTCTTTCCAAATCCTTCTGCTTCAGATGATGTTGTCCATCTCTGATCCATCGAACACTTAGTCCCAACCTGAGGATGGTTGTGTTCCCACTGGAAGGCAATGGAGTTTGCAATTCTCTGTGAAGAGCCTGTAATAACTTATGAAATGCTATTGTGTGAAGAGGGAGCCTGTTTCCTGGCAAATCCTAAATAAATTGTGTGTATATTTAACTCTGTGCTGGGTTTCTTCGCTGTCTTTCAGGTGAGCCTCTGTATGAGTCTTGTTCAAACAAAGTGGCGAAGATGCTCTACAAAAAAGTGCACAAAGCTGAGGAAGTGAAGGATTTGGATTTTTACGCCTTCTCCTACTACTATGACCGTGCGGCAGAGGTTGGTCTCATTGGTACGTTTGCTCCTGTTTTCATTTCGTTTTAAATGATGGGTTGTGGGAGAAATATACACATCGCCGTGCTTTGCCAAGCTGTCGTGGAACTTGGTCTTTTGTTCCGCTGCTGTACAGCGTTGTTATTGACTGGATTTGGGTTTTGATTGAATTTCGATAGAGGAGGGACTGGGATTGCAAAATAGGACCCGCAGCTCCTGGTAGTGGTTTTTAAACAAACTGCCCGTGTTTCAGAAATCTCTGCTGTCTGATTAACTTCAAAATGTGGAGTAGAAAAAAAGCCCTTGTAACGCTAAACAAATTTCTTGGCCGGTAAAGCAAATTGCACTTACGATCTTGGGCTGCGTGCTTTGCTTCACTGGCCTTTGTAGGTGGAATGAGGATTTTCGGGTGTGAGTTTTGTCATTGATTTCAGGGGCTCACAGTTTGATTTCCAAACAATATGATTTGGGTAATATTTTTAAGCTAAAAGAAGGGACATTTACATAAGATATTAGGAAGAAATGTTTTCCTGTGAGGGTGGTGAGGCACTGGCACAGGTTGCCTAGAGAAGTCGTGGCTGCCCCATCCTTGGAGGTGTTCAAGGCCAGGCTGGATTGAGCAACCTGTTTCAGTGAGGGGTGTCCCTGCCTCTGGCAGGGGGGTTGGAGCTGGATGGGCTTTAAGGTCCCTTCTGACCCAAACAATTCTATGATTCTATGACTCGAATCTGCAATTTTCTGTATACAAAAAAACATAAAAGACCATGTTTTGGGTTTTTTCTTTTAGATAAAGAAAAAGGAGGTAGCTTAACTGTTGGTGACTTTGAAATTGCAGCTAAGTATGGTGAGTAAAATAAAATCAAACAGGACTGGTAACTATGTGTAAATTTATACCCAGGTAGTAAATGTGTGGAATGCTCAGAAGCCTGCTTATTTGTTTAAGTAAATGCTGAGCATCTCTCTTAAGCACCTCTCCCCATAGCATCTCACCATTTCTGTTGGTTTCTGAAAAATCTCAAATATTTTTTTTATTAATTCTTGCTTTTGCAGCCCACATAATACTTATGTTTAAAAACTCTCTCAAGAATTACTAATAAACTCATTAGCTGTAAGTTGCCCTGTAGTTCTGCTTTCAAAATGGGTGTGGGGATTCTCATCCTGTGAACATAACCTGTTCTAATCCAGTTTAATTTTTCTTTTTGTCTCTTTTTTCTCTATATTTGTACATATCCTTGGTCATTAATTGTAAAAGGAGAAAACCGGTTCATAGCTTTTCACTTCATTGGCTGCAGAGAGAGCTGCCGGTGCAAATTTACAGATGTAAACATTCTTTTCTTAATACCACAAATGCAGACTTTGATCAGACTGAGGTGGGGCTTTTTGGTAAACACTATGAATAACTGGCCAATCCTTGCAGTGCTGATTTATAGGCTACTATTTGTGTAATTCATCCTGGGAAAGGAAGTGGGGTTTGCTTTGGTTTTGTCTTTTTGTTTGTCTTTTTCTTTGGTTTTGCCAACATCTGTTGAGTGTTTGTGCTTGACAAACACAACACACCTCAGGTTGCTGAGATTTTTAAAGGATTGAAGTAGTTAGAAGAAAAGTTTAAGGCCTTTTTCTTCCTTTCCTGGAGGACACAAGAAATTCATCTGTCTTGGGGGAGAGACAGAAAGCCTTGATCTTCCTTCCAGCATGCCAAAGCTTTTGTGCTTCTTCTAACGTGTGTGTGTCATTCCAACCCCACTGTGATTGGTTCCATCACTGCACAACTCCACTGACAAGTGGCGTTTCATGGGTTCATTTGAGGTTCTTCAGAACTGGGTTGATGTTATGCTTGAGCCCACAGTGTGCGTTCACACACTGTTTTCTTTCTCCTTAGTTTGTAAGACCATGGAAATCGGCCCTGGAAGCAGCCCTTTTCTCTGCATGGACCTCACATATATCACCTTCCTCCTGCAAGAACTGGGCTTCCCGAAGAGCCAAGTCTTTAAGGTGAGTCCCACAAAAGGTGTTACTGGGAGAGTGGGCAGGAGGGTGCCGAGGCAGTAGCCATCATGCCAGTAGCTCGGTCCTTGATTTGCCCTCTTGAGGGTGGAGGCACACTGTCCCCACAATATTGATAACCTTCAGCACTGTATTCACCTTGTATGCTTCTCCTTCTCCCAAAGAGTTGTGTTTTAACTTCCTTGTTTGTTTGTTTTTCCAGCTTGCCAGGAAAATTGATAATGTTGAAACGAGCTGGGCATTGGGAGCCACTTTTCATTACATCGATTCACTCAATAGACTGCAGTACTAAAACTCTTTGAAGATTCTTTTTGGGAATCACAGTTTTTGGAAGCCTGACACAAGAGAATCTGTTGAAGGGCCTGCTTTTGGCTTCCAGAGTCCTTTGGGGAGGACTCTGCCCCTTCCCTCCCACCCTGTCCTAAGTCTCCTCCATCACTCACTCTTTGTCACAGAGTGCAGTGTCTAAAGAACGAGCCTTGACTTGACAGCATCTGCAGTCAGCTTCTTGTAAAACTTGATCACTGTTGAAGGAAACAGAGGACTCTGCAGGACATCTACAATCTCTATGAGAAAAACACAGCTTTTTGGAATATGCCTGGACTATTTGCTTGTACTGTGCTGAAGAAAACTGTCACTCCAGAAGGAACTCTTCACTGTCCTGATTTCAGGGTGTTTTTTCCCTCTTGATCAGCAGTTTTCAGTGATGATTTTTGTTTCACTACTTCTGTGTTTGAAGGTGAACTTGTGTGTGCGTGGACAAAGTGCATTTACCTTGATGTGCTGCTGACAGGCAGCAGCTTTGAAATGCCAATTGTGAGTCTCAGCTTTGCTTTCCACTTGTAAAGCTCAGGAACACTCTAGAACTTGGATGTGGACTTAGAAGCAGGAATCTGAGCCTGTATGCCCTGTAGGGTTAAAGCCTGCAGCCTGAAGTTTGTTCTTTGGCTGTTGAGAGATGCATGGTGGAAGACAACATGGGATTTGCTCGATGTAGACAGGCAAGGCCTAGGAATTAGTTACTGAGCTAACAATGGGTTTGACAGTTCTAGAGTCAGTCTGGGTACGATCAATGAAGAAGAGGTAGCCACAAAAATATACCTGAGCAGAGCTTGTTGGACCTCACAGACATTTGTGCCTTGGCCAGGTGGAGGCCAAGCCCAGGATGAATGCATTTATGTGATATTCTGGGTGCTGCTTCCTGCAAACACATCTCACGATGATAAATGAATGTACTGTGGTTGCACTGAGCCGTGGCAAAGTAGCTGCAATGCGCCACTCCGACAATGTCTGTGTGCGGACTGGAAGTGATCTCCAAGGCAGCGGGAGCTGGAGAGGGCATGCTGTGCTGTTTGTAATCTAACTGTGGAATTGTGTTGTGTTTGTGTGGGTGTTTAGAGCAGATTGGAGCAGTCTTTTGGGGGTGCAAAAGAGCCCAGCCTGCAGGAGAGCCAGCCGCAGCATCATGGCCACAGCCTCGTCCTTTCACTGGGCCAGTGAGACATAGTACAGTGGCCTGTGGTGCTGTGTGATTGCTGGCTCTGCGCTGGGTGTGGAGGGGGCACAGGAGCCACCCTGTACTGACAATAAACCCCAATTCCAAATGAACACACCGTGGTGCTGTGGCTTTAGCACCAGAGGCTGCGGGGTGGGTGGGTTGTGAAAGGGGCGCCCTGATGTCATCACTGGCCCACCTGCATGATCCCTGTGCCCACATGCCATCCCTGTCTCCACAGGCCATCTCAGCCCCCCACACTATCCATGTCCCCCCATGCCATCCCTGTCCGTTCATGCCACTCCCGTCTCTTCACACCATCGCAGCTCCACACGCCGTCCCCACCTGCTCGTGCCATTCCATCCCCTGTCACTGTCCCTGTCCCCTCATGCCATTCCATCCCCTCATATGCCATCTCTTTCCCAAACGCCGCTCCCGTCCCCTGATGTCATTCCATTCCCTCACACCATCACAGCCCAGATGCCATCCTTGTCCACACACTCCATCCCTGTCCCTGCACGCCATCCCAGCTCCCCACAGCATCCCTGTGCCCCTATGCCACCCCCGTCCCCCACACTGTCCCTCTCTCCACATTCCATTCCCTTGCCCTCAAGCGATTCCCATCCCCACACACCATCCCTGTCCGTGTCCTCCTAGGCCATCCCTGTCCCCTCATGCCATCCCAGCTCCCCACAGCATCCCCGTTCCTCCACGCCATCCCAGTCCCCCACACTGTCCCTGTGCCCACATCCCATTTCAGTCCCCTCAAGCTATTCCCATCCCCACACGCCATCCCATCCCCTCATGCCATTCCATTCCTTCACACCATCAGTGTCTTTGTCCCCCCACACCATCGCTGTCCCCCCAGGCCATCTCAGCTCCCCACAGCATCCCTGTGCCCCTACGCCATCCTAGTCTCCCAACCTGTCCCTGTCCCTTCGTGCCATTCCCATCCCCTCATGCCATTCCATTCCCTCACACCATCACTATTCTTGTCCCCGCACACCATCGCCACCCCCCAGCCTATCCCAGCTCCCCACACCGCCCCTGTTCCCCTCACCCCACCCCCACCACGTCCCCTTCCCCTTCCGCCATTCCCTGCCCTCCTCCATCCCCCGCCCCGCCCCGCGGGATCCGCCCCGGCGCAAGCGCAGCCGCCAGACCGACCCGCAGCCGGGGCCGGGGCCGGAGGGGTCCGAGAGGCTGATCTAGAGCCGGAGCCAGAACCGATCCCCGACCCGGATCCGGAGTCAGCCCGGAGCGCCCGGGATGTCGGCGCCGCTGAGCGATGGGGAGCGGAGGAAGCAGATCAGCGTGCGGGGCATCGCGGGGCTGGGGGACGTGGCCGAGGTGCGCAAGAGCTTCAACCGGCACCTGCACTTCACCCTGGTCAAGGACCGCAACGTCGCCACCCCCCGCGACTACTACTTCGCGCTGGCGCACACGGTGCGGGACCACCTGGTGGGGCGCTGGATCCGCACCCAGCAGCACTACTACGAGCGGGACCCCAAGGTGAGACCCGTGTCCCTCGCACACCGCGCCTGGCCCTGTCCCCGCAGGCGTCACCGCCGCCACGGCCCCTTGGGCATCACCGCAGCACGGCCCCTTGCCGTGGCCACGTCCCTCAAGCACTTCACCGCGATCCCTTGGCCATCACCACCACCATGGTCCCTTGCCGTGGTCGTGTCCCCATGGGTGTCACCACAGCCGTGGCCTCTTGCCATGGTCGTGTCTCCTTGGACATCACCACAGCCATGGCCTCTTGCTGTGGTCGTGTCCCCTTGGGCGTCACTACAGCCGTGGCCTCTGGCCTTGTCCCTCACAAATCTCATTGTGGCTGTGGCCCATTGCCATGGCCATGTCCCTTGCACGCTTCACCATGGCCATGTCCCCTTGGGCATCACCACAGCTGTAGCCCCTTGCTGTGGTTGTGGCCCTCCCATGCATCACTGTGACCATGTCCCTGCAGGCATTAGAATCATAGAATCATAGAATCACCAGGTTGGAAGAGACCCACCGGATCATCGAGTCCAGCCATTCCTATCAAACACTAAACCACGCCCCTTAGCACCTCGTCCACCCGTCCCTTAAACACCTCCAGGGAAGGTGACTCAACCACCTCCCTGGGCAGCCTGCCATAGCCATGGCCGCTGCGTGCACCTCGCTGTGCTGGGTTCCTGTGGGCCTTGCCCCAGCCATGTCATTCACCCAACTCTTGCCATGGTTGTGTCCCCCGTGGGCGTCACCACGGCTGCGTCCCTCATGCAGTTTGCCATGGCTTTGTCCCAAGCTCCTTCGCAGCCCTGTCCTAAAGAACTTCGCTGCAGCCGTGTTGCCTGTCAACTTCTGTGACCACATCTTCAGATGGACCTACATGGGCCTTGCTGCTGCCAGCTGCTCTGTATGCTTCACCGCGGCCGTGTCCTGCACTCACACCACCACACTGGTGTCCCCTGTGGGCATTGTCACCTCCATGTCTTGGCTCAGCTGTGTCCTGGCTTTGCTCCTGTGGAACCCACCAGCAGCTCAGCTTTGAGGCTGGAGAGAAGTTTCTTGCCTTGTGCAAACCAGATAAGCTCTCTCAGGTCACCACATCCCAGGGCGCTGGTGTTTCCCAGGGGACTTGCCCTGCTCCCTCCTCTCTCCCCACTTATCAAGTCAGGATGCTGATGCTGGAGATGTTGGGTGCTGCAGGACGTTATTCAGCCTTAATCCTTTGGAATTAAGACCCGATCCAGCACTTAACAGGAGAGATACCTTCCCAGCATGCAGGCAGCTGCCTCCCTGAGCTGGCTCTTCTCTTGCAGTTAGGAATATTGCCTTGTCACAAGAAGCAATCTGCGCTTTCACACCCGTATGGCTGCGCATGATGCACTGGAAGTTACGACAGTGCGTGGAGCTCTCCCTTTTATCTGTACTCACACAAATGCGCTCTGATCCATCTTGCTGCACTAACACCAGGGATTGTAGAGATCCCCTCAAGGCTAAGAGGAGCTTGGAGTGGGTTTGCTTACTGTCCCCTGTGTAGATTTCTACTAGAAAGACGTCCCTGTGGGAGGCTGAAAGGAGCAGAGTACTTGGGCATCTATGCCGTGTTTTCAGTCTTTGCAGTGAGCCTCAAGGAGCAGATGGATCCTTTTAGACTCCCAGCAGAGGTAGCGGAGCAGGTAATCCTGCTGCTTAGTGGGGAGAGATTCCTGTTATGAAGGACAGAGATTCAACGGGAAGCACAATGTAAAGAGATAGAAGGGGAAGCGTGATTTAAAATCAGGCTACTGATTAAAAATTCCACTCTGTTAAAAATTCCAGTTTATTTATAAAAACATCTATAGGGACAAATTTGATCGAAGGCAGAAGTTGGCACAGCCAACAACCAGGCTTTCATTAGCATTTGTGGCACAGGTACAGCTCCTCTAAAACTTGGAAGGTCACCGCAGAGCAGCCCGTTGTGCCGGGATCCCTGCCACCTGTGGGACAGTTTTATCTGTTCAACAGGGTGGAGCATGTGCATGAAACTCAGTGCGAGGAGAACGGGAGGATCCGTGCAATTGGAGAGCTGGAGGATTTCTAGCAGGAGAGTGACTGATCCTGAGCCCGGCTGGCGTGCGCAGGGCTCACTCCAGCTTTCGCAGGCTCTGGATCAGCTTCAACTCAGCATGGGAAAACTTTAGAAGCCCAGCACAAGCATCGCCTCAGCTGAGCTTGGCGGTGTATAAATATACCATTCAGCATCCCAGATAATTCTTGCCCTCAGTTAATTAGGGAAACACTTAACAGGCAGCGAGGTTTTTCTATAGAAGGCTGTTGGCAGGAAACACGCAGGGCTGGCTGGCATCCCGCGTGAGATCCTTCTGACAAACAAACTGTGGTGCGTGATGTTCAGGAGCAGCGCCAAGAGCCGGGTTGGGAAGACGTTCCTACTCTGGAAAGCACTAGGGTCTGTTCTTAAAATTAAGTGTTTTCAGTGAAAGTGCAGTGCTGTGCTGTCTGTAAATGTCTCACTCTGCCTCCCCAGCGCATTTACTACCTGTCCCTGGAGTTCTACATGGGCCGCACTCTGCAGAACACCATGGTGAACCTGGGTCTACAGAACGCATGTGATGAAGCCATTTACCAGGTGAAGTCTTGAGGGTACTGGGGTGCCCTTGAGGAACTGACCAGACTTTTCCATGCTTGTTATCTTTATTTCTCAGGGCTTCCTCCTAAGGATGTGTTATTTTGACTAAGCAAAGCAAGGCTTGGCTCTTTCCCCTGGAGAGTCCTTGCTGCTGGTAGGCTTAACTTTCATCCAGCAGCAGCCCTAGGGCCAGAGAACAAATGGCCTGAGAGATGCAGCAGAGGAGACAACCACTTCCAGGCATGGACTCTGGCCAAGGAGCTTGGAGATAGGCTGGGCAGGATGTGGGAAGGCCTGGAGCATCACAGCAAATGCTGCAGTAACCAGCTGCCAGCATGGTCGTGCCTTTCCTCAAGGACTGGGCAGGCGTGAGCAGGGGGACAGCGAGCACACCTGGGCAGGACTCAGCAGTCCCTTGTGTGTGAGCTTGGCCGTTTGCCGTCCTGTGGCCAGTGATGAGTTCGGTGGAACAGCCTCTTGGCATGAGGCCTGCCAGGAGACGAGTGTTTTGTTTGAGGTCTCTAAGGAAACCTAGTTTATGGGAAAGTCATGTTTGATGATGGGCTAAATTGTTTTCCAATTAATTGGGCTGCCCAGGGACTGGAGGCTGGGGAGAGGCTTTGTGGGGAAGGAAGGAGCGGAGGATGCAGAGACCTCCATGGGTTTAATTTCCTGTGATGTCGGTTGTTTTGAGATCTGGTTTGCCCTCCTTGGAGAGCAGCCCCGTGGTGCTGACATGTTTGCTGTGGCTCTTTCCCCAATAGCTGGGTTTGGACTTGGAGGAGCTGGAAGAGATTGAAGAAGATGCTGGGCTGGGAAACGGAGGCCTCGGACGCCTGGCAGGTAATATGGGAAGAGGGCAGCCCCCTCCTCACACAAAGTGCACGGGGACTGAAGGTGATGGCCTGGCTGCAGGCTGTCCCACTCTCACCACTGGCATTGCAGCGGGACAGCACGCAGACCTCAGCCTGCATCCGCCCTGCAGCCCTTCGGCAGGCCAGTCAGAAACGAGACCCCTTCCCCAGTGAGAGCAGCCAGGAGGTGGAGTTGCGTAGTCTGCAGCTGAAAGAGGCTGTCTGGAGCTTTTCTCCTCACCTCCCTGTGAAATCTCTCACTTTTCAGAGGCACCCAAGCAGCTGTCAAGTAGGCAGATTGTTGGCTGCTATTTCAGTCTGCCTGCCCCAGGGGTACTGCTGGAGGCGAGAGTTCCCCAGTGTGGAGGAACTGCCCGGGCTTATCTTTACCAGAGCTGCCCCAGATTGAGGGCTGAAAGAGTTAGCTTTGTGTGAAGTAGCAAGTGAAGTAGCTGGCAGAGCAGTGAGTCAAGGTCAGAAGCTTTATTGGGTAGGCAGGCTTAGAGCAAGGTGTGGGCACCTTGAGCTTTCACTGCAACAGGGCTGGATTTGGGTTTTTGGTGATGTGCCCTTGTCACCACCAACTTTGGGGTGTTCCTGGTGGCTTGGCAGGACATGTGTGGGATCCTGAGGCAGGCTTTCCCTTTCTGTCCCTTCCACACGTGGATTTCCTCCGAGTAATACGTGTTCCCAGCGGCACAGGTCATAGTAGCTCCTCACCCCCGTGCACAGCACACCATCGCAGATGCAGTGAGCGAGGGGTGAGGTTCCTTGCAGCATGACCATGCTCTGCTCTTTCAGCTTGCTTCCTGGACTCCATGGCCACACTGGGGCTGGCGGCGTACGGATACGGCATCCGCTATGAGTTCGGTATCTTCAATCAGAAGATTGTTGACGGCTGGCAGGTACATTGGCAAACTCAAGTTACCCTTTCTCCTTCTCTTTCACGCTGTAGGGGACAAAGCTTGGCCACACAACGGCACTGCCGTATCTTGAGCTGTTCATAAACCAGGTGTTTGAGCCCATCAGCTGGTGCAGAATGGGCTGTTGCTTGTGCCGACCCTGTGGCTCTGATTTATGAGCAAAGCGAAGTGATGAGGGCGGTGGCGCACATGTGTGGCAGGCGCTCATCCAGGGACATGTTCAAACTCACCAGTCACCAACCCAGCAAGGTGGTGCTGGAGCTGATCCCCCAGGACATGGCTGGGACCAGAGGTCTCCATGCCCGAGGCTCTGTGCTGCAGCCACAGCAACTCGAGTCCCATCCATCCTGGGAAGCAGTCAGACTAAGGGTGGAGATGTGGCTAAAAACCGCATGGAAGTGCCTGGGTGAGGATGAATTTGAACGTGCGAGTGTCTGAGGTGCTGCTGCTGCTCCTGCAGATTCTTTGGGAGACTACAGCAGGGGCTTGGAGAGGGACTTCCCTGTAGCATTAATGATCATAATATTTTGCAACTGAAAACAGGCAAAAAACGAGCCCTAGCTGGCAGTTTTCCCTAGTGAATGTCTGGAAATGGTTTCCATTAGGGGACTTGCCTTGCTTCTGAGCATAAAGGACCATTTTTTCCCCTTAAAATAGCTCTCTGAAAGTCAGGGGCGAGTGAGTTTTGAGGGTTGTTTTTTCCTCCTTCCACACAAAGAAGCTGCAATGTGAGGCCCTATAAATGGTGAAAACGGGAAAAAAGCATCCACTGTGATTGGCTTGATGTTACTTTAAAAAGAACAGGGTTGGTGGCTGTGCTGGGTTGCAGCTCAGACCTGAGAAGTGCCTGCAGGCATGGAGCATGTCTGCTGTTAGGAGCAGGGAGGATAAATCCTCTCTGGCAGAAGGCAGAACAGTTAGCAGGACCTGGGATTATAGAGGGTGGTTTGTGGCCAGGAGCAGCCCGCCTGGGTGCCTAGGGACCCACATATTCCATTGTCAAGGTCAAACTGGATGTCAAGGTCAAACCTTGAGATGGTCTGAGTGCAGTGGTTTGAATAGTTTAAACCTGTAGAGCGCTGCAGAGCCCATAGAGGCTGATTTATGTATTCCAGCTGGGATGTAGTCATCCGTGCTTCGAAATGCCCAGCTGTCCTCTTGAGGGCTCTACGTATCCATTTTTAGAGCCAGTTTAGTAAAGCTTTGCTTTTACAGAGAAGGGCAATGGAGCTGGGGAAGAGTCTGGAGCACAGGAGTTATGAGGAGCAGCTGAGGAAACTAGGGTTGTTTAGCCTGGAGAAGATGAGGCTGAGAGGGAGACTTCATTGCTCTCTGCAGCTCCCAGAAAGGAGGTTGTAGCGAGGTGGGTGCTGCTCACTTCTCCAAGTAGCAAGTGGCAGGATGAGAGGAAATGACCTCAAGTTGTGACAGGGGAGGTTTAGATTGGATTAGAAAATTTCGTTACCAAAAGAGTGGTGAAACATTGGCACAGGCTGCCCAGGGAAGTGATGGAGTCTTCTTCCCTAGAGGTGTTCAAAAAATGTGTAGCTGTGGCTCTTCAGGACATGGTTTAGTAGGCACAGTGTTGTTGGGCTGAGAGTTGAACTGGGTGATCTCAGAGGTATTTTCCAACCTTAATGATGATTCCATGAACTGGCCTTTCTTTGGAGACCCTAGTTTAGCCTTCACTCAGAGCCAGAAGATGTCACTTGAACCCCATTTGCCCCTTGCAGGTGGAGGAGGCTGATGACTGGCTCCGCTATGGCAATCCGTGGGAGAAAGCTCGCCCGGAATACATGCTGCCTGTGCACTTCTACGGCCGCGTGGATCACACCCCTGAGGGAGTGAAGTGGGTCGACACCCAGGTACCAACATTTCCCGTGGTGCTGGGCTGGGGGAGGATGGGCCAGGAGAGCATTGAGGGGGCAGAGTCTGTCCCAGGCTGCCAGAAGTGATTGAATGTCGCTTCTCTCCCAGTCTGGCAAAACTCTCCTTTGCAATTATGAAGATGGCTTTATTTGCTATGACTGAAGGATTATTTGAGCAGTAAAGGGGGATGATCTTCAGTCACAACTATAACAGGTCAGCTGGGGCCTCTTCCTGGCTGATCTCCAGGGTGAAGCCCCACAGTCGTGCATGGATTTGTGCTGGAGAAGGCCTGTATCCCTGGCAGCTGTGCTGGGCTCCTTCCGCACTGCTCCTGGCTACCGTTCACTCAAACCCCTGATTTTGCAGGTGGTTCTGTTGCTGCTGCTCTGGGTGGAGGTTCAGCTCGTGGTTGTCCGTGGAGCAATCCTGTGTGTGTTTAACTCCTGTGATGAGAGCAAGTTCCTCTTCCCCAGATGGGTAGAGTGCTCTCGGGGGAGGCTGGAGGCATGGGTTCATGTCTCCAGTCTGTCTGGAAGCCTTGTTTTAAGGCATGAGGAGGTAATGCTGTGCATCAGGAGCATGTGCCTGCTCGGAGCACGGGCTGCTGTGTTGTAAATGCATTCCTGTCTTACAGCTGAGGAAGGCAAGCTTTAAAAGGGCAGAGATTTACTAAGAGGATTGGAGGCATTTTAGTCTCCCCTGTCCAAGCACTGCCCGGGATGGAGGGAGGAAGGACTATGAATTTCTCTGGGATTCAGGGACATGCCCT
This sequence comes from Phaenicophaeus curvirostris, assembly GCF_032191515.1. Classification (NCBI taxonomy): domain Eukaryota; kingdom Metazoa; phylum Chordata; class Aves; order Cuculiformes; family Cuculidae; genus Phaenicophaeus; species Phaenicophaeus curvirostris. The sequence goes on along the minus strand of NC_091393.1, from coordinate 106,603,814 downwards.
AGCCTTCTTCCTGTGATGTTAAAGGGTCTCTCATCTCGCTGAGCCAGCTCTGTCCACCTGAGGAGCGTACAGTCATAAAGCCAAGCCATTTTCTTCAGTACCAAGAGCTGAAGTTTGGTTGCAAAGTTGCCAAGGCCTCGAGGAGAAATAAACCAGGTCCTTTACCAAGGAACCTGGTTGTCGAAGGCTGTGCAGTGACCTAGGCCATTCCTAGGACACACACAGTGCAGGGATTCAACACCACAGGCCCGTGAACAGTGTGGAGGCACCATGCCGGAGCTCTCCAGGGAAGCAGACATCCCCTGGGGGACCAGGTGTTGTTGCCTTTCAGTATGCTCCTCTTCTGATCTCAGTGGCAGTCCGGGATTTCAGGGATCCCAAGCAGTGCAGTGGAAATGCTGCTTCCTATAAGGAGGTGAATTTTCAGATAGTGCCGTTAAAGGAAGAAGTTGGCAAGGCTCAGAAAAGCCAAAGATGCAGCCTCCAAAAATAGCTTCACTCGGTTGATGTGATGTGAGCACCAGTCTCATGGCTCAGGCAGGGCAGGCTTTCTGCCTGCTTCCATGTGCAGAGCTGGTAAGTGCAGCTTTGAGAGCCTGAGCTCTTGCCGATTCTCCCTAGAGGGGAGGTGTTGCTGATGCCAGCACAAAGAGGCTGCTTAAGGCCAGCGTGCTGGGTTTTTCCTGCCCTGTGAGCACAGCTCCTGCAGTTCTCTGCTTGCCTCTCCCGTCTTTCCAGAGGGAACAGCCTCTGGCTGCCGGGCTGTTGTGCCAGTACACTCTGACTTGTCCAGGAGGATGCTGGCTCCTTTGGCCGGTGTTGGAGAGGAGGCCCCGGCTCTGTGCTGCTGGATCAGGGCCGTGCTCTGCAAGCACCATTCAGTTCTGCTGGCACAAGCCCTCAGCCTCTTTGTTCCGGGCTGAAGTCGGGGTGCCTTGCCTTGCTGCTCAGCAGGTCTGGAGGCACACAGATGTTGGCATAGCAGTGAGCTGGAGCAGGCAAGCTTGGAAGCACATCCGTGCCTTGCCTAGCTGGTGTAATCTGAGCTGGAAGCCCTATTGTTACTCCCTGTAGCCATGTGTGCAGCATCCTGATGCTTAAGCATTAACTGTAGACTGTGCTAACAGTTCCTCACGTTCAGTTAGGGTGCTGGAGATGTGGATTGACCCAGGCAGATTCAACAAACCTTGAACACGGGGTGAATTGCTCTGAGACTGGTGCTGCAGTCGTAGGGTTTGGTCCTGGCAGGCTGCAGAAGGCTAACAGTCAGGATTCGGGCTGCGGAGTTTATCCCAGATGGAAAAACAAAGGTCCCAGCACCCTGGCCCTATCCCAGTGCATAGAGAATTGCGGTGGCCAGCTGAGGATGGTTGCAGTGCTCTGGTGAATAACAGGTACAGCAGTTGGTATAGGAAGGCCAGCAGGTTGCTTGCAGCTCTCTCTTGCATTTCATTAATGGGCTTGTAACTCCAGTTTGTCAGTAACGCTCCAAGCAGCTCTGCTTCTTCTGTTCACACTTTGCCAGTGGGTGCTGGAAGTGCCCATGATAGCAGGAAGGTCTGTGAAGCTCATTGTAGGGAGGTGAGATTCTTACCACAGCCAGGAGTTGTCTGTGTTCTCTGGATTCTTCCTGCTGGAGGTTTCAGCTGCTTTCCCACCTTCTCTGAGGCTACCATGCTGCTAATCAGAGGGGAATACTGTCCTTTCACAGGTTGTCCTCGCTATGCCGTATGACACACCGGTGCCAGGATACAAGAACAACACTGTAAACACCATGAGGCTGTGGTCTGCCAAGGCACCCAACGACTTCAACCTCCAAGAGTGTAAGTTCTGTCCCTCCACGTCCTCTCTTCTGGCCAGGGGTGTTGTTGTTCTGGTGTGCTTAGCACCTGGCACAGCTCTCCCCATCTGCTTTATCCATATCTCCTGTCTACCTCCAAAACACAGCACTGGGTGCTCATCCATGGGTCACACTACTTCCAACCACTTCCAGAGCCCTCGTGCACCGGGACGCCCATCCATCCTCCTTCTGTCTCCGTCACACTTATCACGCTCTCAAAACCTACCCCGTGCCTTCCCCACGTGATGGATCACTGCATTCCCCACACCACCGAATGAGCTGCAAACCCACGAATGAGCTGCAAACCCACACTTGCCATGAAGGGGTCACTTCTGTGCAGCATCATCCCTTAGTGCTGAAGAAACCCCTTTAGGAGCTGAGTGTGATTGCAGTCTCTGGACTTCTTTGTCCTGCTTCGTTTTTCCTTAATCCTTAACCAAGGTAGCTGGTCACTTGCTTCCTTTATTTGCTTTCTCTGGCTGCTATTTGCCTTCAGTTTCTGTCTGTCCTTCCTGATATGTGTGTTTTGAGGAACTGCATGGAGAGGTGCCTTTCTCTTATCACATCACCTCCTGTCTCTGGTGCCTTTCCCATTCATATTTCATCAATACCAGCCTGAGTGGTTTCCTCTATGAGAAAATGGGAAAAGCACAATGTCAGGACTCTGCTGAATCTCAGCAGCGCTCTGTATGTTTCTCTCTTGCTGCAGTCAACGTGGGTGACTACATTGAGGCCGTGTTGGACAGAAACCTGGCAGAAAACATATCCAGAGTCTTGTACCCAAATGACAACGTGAGTGACTCTTTTCCCTCTCTTCCCTGCTGCTCAGGATCGTCCTCACTGTCGTTCTATCACCTTGTTTGTAAGCCCTGGGTGGTCACGGCCACCTGATGTTTATTGTTCTAGTTTGAAGATTTTTAATACAACAGGTTGGCCCTGGAATTCTCAGTGAACAGACACAGCTCTGCTGACCCATGGCAGCTGAGAGTCTGGCCCATGTCGCATAGCTGCTCCATTCCCCTTCCCTCGAGGGGAAGACGTATTATTCCTTCAAATTGAAGGCAGTTGCCAATTTACATGGCCTACCCTGTGCCAAAGTTAAGTTGTGTTTCAGAGGCAGCCAGGAGGAGGCACTCATTTCCATCCCCAGTTCAAGCGTTTTCCCACTGCAGAGCCTGTGCCAGGCCACGCGCTCTCTGGGCACCGGATCCAAAAAGGAAGAGCTCTCACTATCTAGTCAAGGATTAACATCTGTGCTGGAAAGGCTCACGTCCTGCATTTACCCCCACATTGTCATTACTGCTGGTGGTTTAAAATAGACCAGTGTGAAGCTGGTCTGTTGACAGGCTGAGAGTTGGGCTTGTTCAGCCTAGAGAAGAGAAGGCTCCAGGGAGACCTTCGAGAAGCTCCCAGTACTGAACAGGGCTAAAGGAAAGCTGGGGAGAGGCTCTTGATCAGGGAGTGCAGGGACAGGATAAGGGGGATGATGAAAGAGGGGAGATTGAGATTAGATATTAGGAAGAAATATCTAATATCTAGGGTGGTGAAACTCTGGCACAGAGGTGGTTCCCATCCCCGGAAACATTCAAAGTCAGGTTGGATGGGGCTCTGAGAAACCTGAATTGGTTACAAATGTCCCTGTTCTTACAGGAGTCTGGACTAGATGACGTGTAAAGTGTCCCTTCCAACCCAAAGCATTCTATGATTCTATGAAGTGCAGAGTGCGCAGGAGGCAGCTGGTGTATCCAGGGATCCTGGCTGTTGCAGGGAGTCCGAAATCTGTGGTCCAAAAGCCCTGCAAAGGGTTTTGCAGTGAGGGAGGGAGCTGTGCTTGCTCTGTAGGAGCAGCACGGATGTGGCAGGTTCTGTTTCCCTCTGGAGGCAGTGGTTTGAGTTGCTGAGCCCATTGTCAGTCCCTGCTGCAGTCAGAGGCAGTATGAGAAACATCCACATTTGCCCTGATGAGGTGCTGAGACATGTTGGGAAGCCCGTCAACGTGGATAGGAGCATCTTCAGGGGGTTTGACTGTCATGTGAGGATGGCAGCTGCAGCACTGATGGCTGTGGTCCCCCTACTTGCAGTTCTTTGAAGGCAAGGAGCTGAGGCTGAAACAGGAGTACTTTGTGGTGGCTGCTACCCTCCAAGACATCATCCGACGCTTCAAGTCCTCCAAATTTGGATGTCGCGACCCTGTGAGAACGTGCTTTGAAACCTTCCCAGACAAGGTGAGTTTGTGCGTGCAGAGGGTCCAGGGGCATTTCAGCCAGACCTGCCTGTTGTGAAGGAAAGCAGGACGCTCAGGACTAAGTGTCAAACATTGGAAGAGGCTGCGCAGGGAAGTGGTGGAGTCTCCATCCCTCGAGGTGTTCAAAAAGCGTGCGCTTGTGCCAGTTTGGGACATGTTTCAGTAGGCACGGTGGTGTTAAGCGGGTGGTTGGACTGGAAGATCTTGTAGATCTTTCCCAACCTTAATGGTTTTGTGATTCTAAGTGGGGGCATGCCAAGGACTTTGGCAGTTTGGGTTGGAATATAGGAGATTCCAGGAAAAAAAATGTGCAATTTGGAGCAAAACTTGCAAATGTTGAATAGCTCTGTTCCTAGGAGCTCTGTCTGCTTCTGGGGTGTGTGCTGTGCTTGCGGCTGACCCGCACCCCAGCCCCACGCATGCAGGACACTTTCACAGTCTCGTTGCTGCAGATCTGACTCAAGCAAGTCTGTGTTGCAGGTGGCTATTCAGCTAAATGACACCCACCCCGCCCTGTCCATCCCAGAGCTCATGCGGATCCTGGTGGATGTGGAGAAGGTGGACTGGGACAAGGTGAGCAGGGCTGGGAGCTCCGTGCCAAACCCTGCAGAGGAAGGAGCTGCTCTCCTGTCCTCACAGGGGGTTTCCTTTCCCCTCCTGGCCTGGACTGGCCTGGACTCGCCCGTGTTAACCTCCTGTGTGTAATGCAGGCCTGGGAGATCACGAAGCGGACCTGTGCCTACACCAACCACACTGTGCTGCCTGAAGCCCTGGAGCGCTGGCCAGTCTCCATGTTTGAAAAACTGCTGCCACGTCACCTAGAGATCATTTACGCCCTCAACCAAATGCATCTGGATGTAAGGATCAGGCTGGTCACCGGCTGTGGGAGCTCTGGGGGTCTTAATCTGGCTGCCTTTACAATGAGAGCGTTCCTAGGCTCTAATCTCCCTCTCTCTGCCTGCCGGCAGCGGGTGGCAGCGCTCTACCCAGGGGACATTGACCGTCTCCGGAGGATGTCGGTGATCGAGGAAGGAGACTGCAAACGTATTAACATGGCGCATCTCTGTGTGATTGGCTCCCATGCGGTCAACGGCGTGGCCCGCATCCACTCAGACATCGTGAAGAACTCCGTGTGAGTTGGGGGATTGCCCAAGGAACCCACCCTTTCCACTTGCTGGGCCTTGTTTGGAAGCCCAGGGACTGGCTGGAGCCATAAAGTGCCAAGGGCTGCTGTGGTTGCCCTGCAGGGGAGACTGATTCAAGGTCTAATTCGTCTCCTTTTGGAGCTGATGCAGTCCTTGGCGTTACAGCTGAGGAAGAGGGTGAGAGGCAGCATAGAGAGCTCACGGTTGGTACAAGGAGAGTCAGAGCACGCATGGTGGGGGCCCTGCTGAAGCTCTGGGTGGTGGTGGGTGGCTCAGAGTTCCCTGGTGTTCCAGGTTCAAGGACTTCTATGAGCTGGATCCAGAGAAGTTTCAGAACAAGACGAATGGGATCACGCCAAGGCGCTGGCTCCTGCTCTGCAACCCAGGACTGGCCGACATTATTGCAGAGGTGAGTCGCAGGCACCTGAAATGAGGGGCTGAGTGGGATCTGTTTGCTTCTGATTGCCTCTTCATGTGGTCTGATGAGACCAGAGGCTGACATCTGGCCAGGTGTGAGTGCGGACAACCTGGGAGGAGCACACCTGATGCACATGTGGGAGTGAGACTGTCTGGGCTTTGGAGTCAGTGGTGAAGAGTTGGCCAAAATAATTGCAGAAATTTGGACCTGGTTCCCTGCTCTCGTGGTGGGGGTTCTCCTTGAGGGCAAGTGGAACATGAGCCAGCAGCAAGCCCTGGCAGCCAAGAGGGGAACCGTGTCCTGGGGGGCATCCAGCACGGCATTGACAGGTGGGCAAGGGAAGGGATTGTCCCGCTCTGCTCCGCACTGGTGCAGCCCCATCTTGAGCACTGGGTGCAGTTTGGCCACCTCAGGATAAAAAGGATCTAAAGCTACTGGCGAGTGTCCAGAGGAGGCCACAAAGTTGGTGAAGAGCTTAGAGGGGAAGCCGCATGAGGAGTGGCTGAAGTCACTTGGTCTGTTCAGCCTGGAGGAGGCTGAGAGGAGACCACATCACGGTCTGTAGCTTCCTCACAAGGGGAGGAGGAGGAGCAGGTGCTCATCTCTTCTCTCTGGTGCCCAGCAATGGGACCCGAGAGAATGGCAGGAAGATGTGCCAGGGGAGGGTTAGGTTGGATATTAGGGAAAGGTTCTTCACCCAGAGGGTGGTGGACTGCAGGGAAGCAGTCGTGGCACCAAATCTGACACTATTCCAGAGGCATTTAGACAATGCCCTCAGACACATGGTGTGAGTGTTGGGATTGTCCTGTGCTCGGACAGGAGTTCAGCTCGATGATCCTTGTGGGTCCCTTCCAACTTAGGACATTCTGCATTTCTATGATTTTATGGTTAAATACAGCCTGTTAGGCAGTTCCATGGTGTGAAATGAGGTGTCTGCAGTAGCCTTAATCTTCACAGGCTCCCCTTGGAGCTCCAGCCCCAGTTCCCTCTTTGGTTTACCAGACTTCACATTGTGACATGCCATAGCTGGATAACATCCTGCAATTAAATTTATCTTCATGTGCTGCCCATCAGTTTCTCCAGGTGCCAGGAGGCCCTGGTACCTGTGCACACATCCCCCCTCTAAAGCTCCTTGAGAAAGAGGGACTTTGTGTGAGTGCTTGCAAGTGCCCCGTTTCCCCTGTACCTTTGGGCTTCCTGATAACACCAAGAAGGAACCTGGCCATAAGAAACTGCCCCCCTTTTCCAGGCCAGGGTGCCTCTTCCAGTTCCCAAAGGAGCTGTGGCATCTCTGCTGAGGAGGCGCAGTTGTGGGTGGGTGAGGTGTCTCACAGGTGGGACATCCCTCTCTCGGTTTGTTCTTTCAGAAAATCGGGGAAGACTTTATCACAGACCTGAGCCAGCTGAAGAAGCTACTGGATTTCATTGATAATGAGGCTTTTATCAGGGATGTGGCAAAAGTCAAACAGGTAACGTGCACTGGAGGGGGTGTGGGGGGAAGAAGGCTGAAGATACTGTGCTCCCAGGAACGTTTCAGCAGTGGATGTTCACTTCTGGCTCAAGGCCTGGGAACCCACGCCCATTCCTCATCAGTTTTTCTTGCCAGGAGAACAAACTGAAGTTTGCAGCCTACTTGGAGGAGCATTACAAGGTCAAGATCAACCCTTCATCCATGTTCGATGTTCAAGTCAAGCGAATCCATGAGTACAAACGGCAGCTGCTGAACTGCCTGCATGCTATCACCCTCTACAACCGTAAGTCCTGCCTGGGCTGCTAGGCAAGGGATGTCAGAGAGTGGCAGCTGGTGGCCAAGGACTCCTGAGCCTGGCTCTTCTCTCCTGTCACACCGGGCTTCTCTCCAGGAGGGACGACAAAGTATCTGAAGGGTTGTACAGAGCTCTGAGAAAAAGCTTGCAGTCATGTCTTATAGAGTCATAGAATCATTAAGGTTGGAAAAGACCTCTAAGATTATAGAATCATAGAGTAGTTTGGGTTGGAAGGGGTCTTAAAGCCCATCTAGTTCCAAGCCCCCTGCTGTGGGCAGGGACACCTCCCACTGCATCAGGCTGAACAAAGCCTCATCCAACCTGGCCTTGCACCTCCAGGGATGGGGCAGCCACCACTTCTCTGGGCAGTGTCATCGAAGTCATCAATTTCAGCCTGTCTCCAGCCCAGCTGTGTCCCAGGGCCCAGGTAGCCCCGACACCTGTACTGCAGGTGTTAGGACTGACCTGGTGTCAGTTAAAACCGCGCTCCCCAGCATATGCTTCAGGGCACTACCTGCTCCTGCAGGGAGGCAAGTAGTTGGAGCTCTGCATCACCATGGCCTTAGTAGTTCTCAGAGGACTTTGCAGCCCTTTTTTGCCCAGCACAGCTCTGACAGATGCCTGGTTGGGCTTTAGGGTCTGGCACATTTGCTGTGTCCACACGACATGGACCGTGATCCTAGCCCAGCTCTGATGCACACCATGAACTGTCCAATTTATCTCAGAATCATAGAATGGTTTGGGTTGGAAGGGACCTTTAAGCTCATTCAGTTCCATGCCCTCTGCTGTGGGCAGGGACATCCTACACTGTGTCAGGTTGACTCGCAGAATTGCTAAAATCATAGGATTCAGTTCAGTTGCATTATGTCCTGCTCTTCCAGGCATCAGGAGCGATCCATCCAAATCCTTTGTGCCCAGGACTATTATGATCGGAGGAAAGGTAACGTGCGTTTCAGACTCGTTGCGTGCGTGGCTCAGCGGGGGGGTGGGGGAAGGCACTGTCCCCTTTCTGTGGCTTTGCCAGGCCCACTGTAGGTTAGCCAGCATGTGTCTGCTGGTGGGCTTTTCAGGGAACACTTTCATGGACTAATCCCACCAAACAAGTCCCCGTCACCCTTTCCCTGTGGTCAGGACTTCTCCCAGCAGGGCGTTTTTGCTGATCCATGTGAACAGCAGACATGAGGCCCAGATTCTCCCCCTGAGGACCCGTGCTGGCACCTCTCGTGCTCTTCCTTCCTTGAAAGCGTTTACCATCTCTGCACGGCTCTTCTTTAGGCAGCCCCTGGCTACCACATGGCCAAGATGATCATCAAACTTATCACATCCGTCGGTGAGGTCATCAACAACGATCCCTACGTGGGGGACAAGCTCAAAGTCATCTTCCTGGAGAACTACCGGGTGTCCTTGGCCGAGAAGGGTATGTCTGGTCTTGTGTGAGCGCATGGCAGGAGCTGGGCATGTCCTAGCTGAGCCCAGAAACTGGCTGCTGTTGCCGATCATCTCGCTTTCCCTTAGGAAGAGCCTGAGGGATCCACATGGGGCAGGAAGCCAGGTTGCAGCAGGGCTTGAGCCTGGCCCGGCCCTAGAGCCATGCTGTTTGGGCCAAGGTTGAGGTCAGCAGGGCCGCCAGCAGATGCTCAGGGTTGTTTTGCTGTCCTGGGCCCGGGCTGGGTGGAGCTGCAGCGTGCCCAGGATTAACTCCTATCTCTCCTGCACCCGGCAGTGATCCCGGCGGCGGATCTCTCCCAGCAGATCTCCACAGCCGGCACAGAGGCCTCCGGTACCGGCAACATGAAGTTTATGGTGAACGGGGCCCTCACCATCGGTACCATGGATGGGGCCAACGTGGAGATGGCGGAGGAGGCAGGCGAAGAAAACCTCTTCATCTTTGGCATGCGGGTGGAGGACGTGGAGGCCCTGGATCGCCATGGGTTGGTGCTGTGGGGAGCCGAATGCATGGAAGGGTTTATCGGATAGGGGTACAGGTCCCAGCTCTGGCAGGGTGAGCCGTGATCTTGGGAAGGGACACCCCCTGCCTGTTATGTCCCAGCCGCGTCCCGACACTCCCTGGGCTGTTCTGGAGCAGGAAGAAGGAGGGCGGGAGGGAGCTTGGAGCAGCCTCCACCCTGGGCTGGTTGGTGGATGGTCCAGCAAGGATAGAGCCCAGGCACAGGGCTGGGAGCGGGATGTGAGCCTGGGCACAAAGTGTCCCAGGCACTGCGATTGGTCTGGTGTGGTGTGCTGGATGCAGCTCCAGGAACAAGGCCCCTCACTCAGGAGCCGTACGGCACCCTTGCCCTGCCCTCCCTGCCCCAGACACATCAGGTCCTGCTCTCCAGGGCCTCCAGTCCCTGTATCCTGTCTCTGCCGGGCGCAGGTACAATGCACGGGACTACTACGAGCGCCTACCAGAGCTGCGACAAGCCGTTGACCAGATCAGCAGCGGCTTTTTCTCCCCTCGAGACCCGGGTTGCTTCAGGGACATCGTCAACATGCTCATGTACCACGACAGGTGAGTCCTGCCAAGAATTTCCTTTAGTAAGCCGCTCTCAGCCCGCCTGGAGCTGCTTCCCAAGGCCTGGGTGCCTCTGTGTGGGGGCTGATCCTTCTCTGCCCGCAGGGAGAGGCAGGTGCTTCCCCACCCTTGCCTCACTCTGCTTTGGGTTTCAGGTTTAAGGTGTTTGCTGACTACGAGGCGTACATTACATGCCAAGGGCAAGTGGACCAGCTGTTCATGGTAAGGGTTGTCCCCTGTCCAGGGGGAGGGATGCGGTCCTTGCCCGTGCAGTGCAGCAGGGGCACGGGGGGATGTGCTGGGATGAGCGTGCCCTTGCAGAGCCCCTTTCACGGACACCACATCCCTGTGGAGCCCTTCTTAGAGACACGTCATGTGGGCTTGAGGCAGGTTTTGTCAGTGCAGCAGGTCCACACCACAGCCCAGTGTCCAAAACCACCACCTGGTGAGCCGGGATAGAGCCGGGCGAGGGACTGACCGCTGCCATTGCCTCTCCTCTTCCCAGGACCCCCGGGAATGGACTAGGAAAGTCATCAGGAACATTGCGTGCTCGGGCAAGTTCTCCAGTGACAGGACCATCATGGAATACGCCCGGGAGATCTGGGGCGTGGAGCCATCTGCCACGAAAATTCCCCCACCTAACCTCCCCCGGGACTGATGGGACCACAGAGGGAAGGAAGGAGGGATGGGTTCCCAGCCCAGGAGGCCTCACCTGCATTTCACTGCCAGTCGGATGGGCTCGGCTCTGCAGAAACACGGCCTTTCCCTCAGGAGGGCAGAAGGATGCTTGGAGAAGGAGCCCTGTCTGAGGAGCAGGCGCTGGGGGAGAGGTGCAAGGACCCTGTTTGTCCCCACGTACCCAGCCTGCATGTGCTTCATAGTGCTTTTAGTGAGATGACCACGGATCTGTCTTCCACGGCGTTCTCCATGCTTGACAAGGGCTTTCCAACTAAATCCTCCTCTCTCCCCGCTGCATGCAGCCTGGCCTGCTTGCTCCTGCCCCACGAGCAGGTTTAGCCAACACGCAGCATCCTGCATCCTCATCCAGTGGGTCTGGATGGAGGGAGAGGCTGCTGCCTGCCCCTCCGGTCACCTAGGGAAGAGCGGGGCTGGCTGTTGAATGTCAAAGGCCGTGTGCCAGAAGGAGAAACGGCTTGGGATCAGCACCTTTCTAGCCACATAGCTTGCCATGGCCTCCGCTAACACCTCCTTGTTAACTAAAAGCCCAGTAACCAAGCCACTCCAGGGATTTTTAGCCTCCATGGCTGCACAGAGCGCGTTACGCCTGCCCCTGCCAGCTGGGCGGCTGACAGGGGTGGGCTCTCTGCTCTCCAGGCACAGCAGGATGCTGGGGGAGCGTGTAGCACATCCCCTACATCGCCTCCCAGCTGGGCTGTGCCGTTCTGTGCGTCCCTCCCCGTGCAGGGGTCAGTTTAACACCCATAGTGCTGTGTAGCGCACCGGTACCTGCACCAGTACCCCTGTGTGACACAAACTCATTAAAACCACCACAAGACTTGCAGGTTGGACTTGGGGCTGACTTGCGACTGCCATGGGTTCAGGTTATAGAACGTTCAGGCCACGGCAGGTGAAGCCGTGCTGGCCTTCCCCAGCTGTGGATTCATGGGATGTGGTGTGGGGATGCTGGCACTGTCATGGAGGCAAGATGCCCGTGGCAGAAAGGCCAGCGGGGCCAGTGCCTGTGGTGAGGGAGCTGGTACCAGAGGCTGCTCTGGGCTGGCAGTGGCCAAAGCCTTTACCTGCACCCCTGGGCTGGTGACTGCACGCACCAGGGCTGCAGTGACAGAGGGGGATTTGCCCTGCAAGTGGCACACGGGGTTCCTGTACTAGAAATCCCATGGGCAGCTCTGGTGAGACCTCACCTGGAGTCCTGTGGTCAGTTCTAGAGCACAGAAAGCACAGGAAAGGACATGGATCTGTTAGAGCAAGTCCAGATGCAGCCATGAACATGATCTGAGGGCTGGAGCACCTCCCATACAAGGACAGGCTGGGAGAGTTGGAATTGTTCAGCCTGGAGAAGAGAAGCCTTCAGGGAGAACTTATAGCAGCCTTCCAGTACTGAAACGGGCTGCAGGAAAGCTGTGAAGGAGCTCTTTAGGAGTGCAGGGATAGGACAAGGAGGAATGGTTTTAAGCTAGAAGAGGGGAGATTTAGATGAGGTATTAAAAGAAATGTTTTCCTGTGAGGGTAGTGAAGCACTGGCCCAGGTTTCCCAGAGAACTTGTGGCTGCCCCATCCCTGGGGGTGTTCAAGGCCAGGTTGGATGAAGCTTTGAGCAACTTGATCCAGTGGGAGGTGTCCCTGCCCCTGGCAGGGGTTTGGAACTGGATGGGCTTTAAGGTCCCTTCAGACCCAAACTGTTCCATGATTCTATGATTTCCCCCATCCCCAACAAGGAGGCAGCGCCTTGACGGCAGCCAAACTACAGGCAGAGACCCACTGGGCTCCAGGAGAGCCGCTCCACCAGAGCCAGCAGCAGCCACAAAGACTTGCCCACGCGTGGTTGCGAGCCCTCCTTGCACACACCCCCCTGCTGCAGCCCTGTCCCACATCCAGCCAAGCTGCCCCATGGGACAGAGTCCCAAAAACTGTCAGGTAAACCAGGTGAAGCTGCAGTGATCAGCAGTCAATGCCTTTATTAAAACTACACCACTTTTAGATAAACATTTCAGTTTCAATTTCCAAGCGCATCACTGGCCTATGAACGGGACTGGCAGTGCTGGGCTCGCCAACACCAGTGGTTCCCGTGCTGGACCCTCAGCTCTGTCCCACAGGAAGGCGGCAGTCGGCCGGGCTCCGGCTCAGGCTGCACTTTGCCCCAAGCCAGCGGCCGGCAGCAGCTTTAGCTGGAATGTGCACGTCCCTCTCCAAAGCCAAGTCAGTGTTTCTCTTCTGTCAGTGCAATAAATACAAGTGCGTCAAACATAATTTAAGTGGCACAGTTAGCGGATGAGTATCGTGGGTCAGAAACCTCGGGGACAACCACGCTACGGCAGCAGAATCAGTACAAGAACAAGCTACTGTCTGCTTTGCAACTAGTATGAGCCTGCGGGAATAACTCGGATGCATGCTTAGCAGTTTATACTATGCCGAATGCCCCTGAACGCCCCTTGGGGCGGCACAAATCCCTCGGAGTGCTGGTGACTACACCTACAGCACCTGGTGGTGTCTACACAGACTGACGGGGGCCAGGGCCAGGTCCCCAGCCTGGCACCACAGAGTCAGCACACCACCCCCTCTCATCTCAGTGCAGTGACATGAAACAGCCCCTGTTCTAACCCCAAGCAGGACAAAGACATTCCCAGAACTTCTCCCTGTGTGAGAGGCTCATTTCCACCCCTGGCTGCTGGATGTCCTTCAACCACAGCTGCGAGATGACCTGAGAAGCGCTACTGGAAGTGCCCGGGATGCCCAGAGTGCAGAAGGAAGGTGGAGGGGGAGATGTCCCCCCGACACCCCAGACTGGTATTTTTGCATCAAGAGCCACATAACACTGCCTACTTTTAACCACAGAGGAACAGCATAGCCACAAGGAACAGGAAAACCTGACCTGTTAAAAGGTAGATGGTATTAAAAAAAACCCACAACCCTGCCCTTCCCACCTAAAGGAAGCACAAGTCTGGGAGCGTACAGGGAGAATGGAAGACATCCATTCCCACATCCTGGACCCACATTGTTCGTGGAAGGGAGAGATTGAGCCAAAAAGCGACTTCATTTGATGGCTTAAACCACCAATTCACCTACAGAAGTCACTTCTGTTCTAGCAGGAAGTGAAGTGGAGGAGCTCCATGAAGGACAACAGGAATGGGAGCAGGAATGATGTTCAGAAGGAAAAGGGCACAGAAAAGATAAAAGGGCACTAAGCTTTTCCATTAAATAGATGTTTGAAAAGGAAGAACAAAAAAACCCCTTTCATTTTATTCCCAAATGTATGCAATTAGCCCAACACTTGCAACACATTGAGACTGAAGAGCTAAACAAAAAATACCTCTCACCGCCTGGATCTTCAGTGTATTTGCAATTACAGCTGCTTAGTGAGAAGGGAAGGCAAAACATCTATTTCCTAGAGAGAACACCTCAAACTCAAGCAAGACACCTGTGGCATGGAGACACAGCAAAAGCTATTTGCCTACAAATGAGTCTCTAAGTGATCCAAAAACAGCAGCAGTGTTTGAAAGTGAAAGAAACACCCTTGGTCATGACACGTGTGTCCTCGGAATATCTGTCCTCAGCGGTACCGCGCTGGTTGGGCCGGGCTTTGTTGTGCTTACATTTTTCACTGTTTGGTACCAGCTCCTGGGCAGTTTTCACTCCTCCGTCCAGGTCAAAAAAGAAGCCAACAACTTCTTTCTTCCACCATCACAGATGCTGATGCCAGGAACTGGAGTTGCCAATACACATCAGGTCCGGACTGGGAACCCCTGACCTCCTCTAGTGCCAGGGATGGAAGAACGGCAGACTGACCCGCAGGGAGAGGGGAGGGAAAGGAGAGAGAGAGGGAGGAAGAAAAAGAAAATCTCTGTGCTGCCAAGCAGCGAGTCTTCAGTGATGATGCTCTTGTTCAGATTTTCCCAGGAATTCCCTAGGAAAGGAAAGGACACAGCTGTGACACTCACGCTCTCCAACACTCTGGTGCACGCTCCAGCCTGCAGGTTTTCCCATTCCCATGGCACATACTCGGGCTTGAGCGCTTGCTGCTACAGGGAATAGGACCGAGCTTTGCCCTCACCCCTCCACGGCTCCCACTAGAAGAGGCAAGCAGAAGTAGCTGCTCTGTTAACACCTCCCAAGCATCCAGCTCACACCCAGAGATCAGCAAGAGAGGCTTTTTTCACCCAGCTTTCTATGGCTCCCCTTCACAAATCCTGCTTTGGTGGAGAGCTCTGTCTTTGCGCTAAGCCAGACCCAGCCTACTCTGGAGACAAGGAATTCTCAGAACAGCTGCCCAATACAGGTATCTGTTACACATCTCCTGCCCTGGACACATGTCAGTGTGCCCCAAAACCCCAGGCACCGTCCCCATCCTGCAAGCCAGAGGAAACCATGGTTATCTGGGCTTTTACCGCAGTATTCGAGGTAGCTCTGGACTCCTGTAGATGTACTTGTGCCGGTAGCCAAGGTCTGTGTGGAACGGAACAAACTGCACCTTGTAGTCTCGGAAACTCCGTGACGTCGCAGCGATGTTGTAAAGCTGAGTCCAAGGGGAGGCAGGTGAAGGACATGTGTCGCTCCAAACCAGCCACCCCTGCCAAACCAGTTATGGGCCCTGGCTTGAACAGCTCTGCCAGCTTTAGCTCCATTTCACTATGGATTTGCCACCTCCCACACCACAGAATTCCCAGTCCTTTTGGGCTATGCATTTCTACATGCACCTTCCCATTGCTGACTTTCCTGGCTGCAGTGTCATTCTATCCACACCAATTCCTCCCATCAGGTCAGTTGGCAGGGCCACACACGTACCTTCTTTCCTAGATGAAATGGCACCACCGGGTCATCCTCAGCGTGAAGGATGAGCAGGGAGCAGGAAATGTATTTCACACTGTAAAACAGACAACAGTGTCACAAAGGTTCAGAGCAATCCCATCACTCTCTTAACACCAACACACTTGGATTTCCAAGGAAACTGCAGCAACAAACATGTCCTGTGGGTCATTAACTGCAGATCAGACCTTGAAAACACCATTATCTGGGCACCATTCATTTAATCTACAGAAAATTTACTAGGAGAAGGCAACTGTGGAAAACCTGCTTCTTAGATCAGAGAAGAGTGGTTCCCGTCACTTCAAAGCATCATGCCCCAAGGTCTGGTTTGGTTTCAGGACTGCAAACCAAATTCACAAATACTCAAGGTATTGGATGGAAGGCTCAATGAAAACAGACAAGTTTTCATTGAAAACTTGGGTGGCTTAGGCAAATGCAGAGCAGAGAAATCTTTCCAAGCTTTCAGTGTCTCACTGCTACTGTTTTAACGTGTGACATAGGCTTGAAAAGCACAAATCACACGGACCAAATCAGCACATCCCTGAACAGTCTCTGTTGCACCTGTCCTTATTAAGAACAATTAAAGAAAGAGTTTACAGTGCAAAGATTTGCTGCACTCAGGGCTGCGAGAGTAACTGAAATCCCTTCAGCAAGTACAATGCTTCAATGAAAAAAAAAAGTCTGGTGTCTCTCCTTGATGTTTGGCACAGCTCACTGCTGCCACAGCTGAAACCCCAGTGAAAATGGAACTCACTTCTCATCATTTGCAAACTTAATTCCACTGGTCGTGATGGGATCCAGGAAGAACCAGTCAAACCCAGGGAAGTATCTGTATATCTGAGGGGAAAAAATTGTGTTAGTGGCAGGCACCAGCAGGACAGTTACACAAACAGCAGGAACAAGGCAGGCCACTGCCATCCCAGTAACATCCTTCGGCTGCTGGCTGTGATCCCTGCAGCGAGAGCAGAGTCCATCTGCCCCTCCCCACTTTTACTGCCCTTTCTGATCCCAGTTTCTGCTGTCTTTAAGCAGGCTCCACACACGGCTCTGGTACTGCTTAGTGTATTGGTGATCCCAGGAGCCACTTAAAGAGCAGCTCTTTACCCCTGATACTTATAAATATCACTGGTCCCCCACAGGTCACGCAGGTAGCTCAGCTACATTGTCCCCCTCTGCTCTGCACTGGTGCGGCTCCACCTCACACACTGGGTGCGGTTTGGCTGCCACAGGATAAAGAGGATCTAAAGCTACTGAGAGTGTCCAGAAGGGGCCACAAAGTTGGTGAAGGGTTTAGAGGGGAAGCCGCATGAGGAGTGGCTAAAGTCACTTGGTCTGTTCAGCCTGGAGGAGACTGAATGGAGACCTCATCACAGTCTGCAGCTTCCTCACAAGAGAAGGAGGAGCAGGCACTCATCTCTCCTCTCTGGCGACCAATCACAGGACCTGAGGGAATGGCAGGAAGATGTGCCAGAGGAGGGCTAGGTTGGACATTAGAAAAGGTTCTTCACTCGGGGTGGTGGAGCACTGGCACAGGCTCCCCCGGGACGCAGCCATGGCACCAAGCCTAACAATATTCCAGAAGCACCTGGCCAATGTTGTCAGACACGTGGTGTGAATGTTGGGGTGTCCTATGCAGGGACAGGAGTTGGGCTCGATGATCCTTGTGGGTCCCGTACAACTCAGGACATTCTATGATTCTATGTCATGCAGTTAGCTCAGCTACATCACTTCTGAAGCTAAATTTCTAAGCATGCCACTAGTGTGCAAGCCACTGAGTACTTGCCACAGAAAAGGGGTGACTCCGTGCCTCCTCCCGTATGTTGGTGAATGGAGATTCCAGTATCAGGGCATCCGGGGGTGTTTCTGAAAAGCCAAAGGCAATGTGCTGAAATGCAGGGGTGCAGGCAGCCAGCAAGGTCAGGGTCTGCCTCACAAGAGCAGCTGCCACCACGGGGCACCAAGGACAAGCCTTGGTGGAAATCTGGGATGCCGGCAACACCTGGGCTGAGTGGGAAAAGCATCTGCCCACTAGACATACCTCTCTCACAAAGACGCCTCACTAGGTTTGTTGCGACCCTGGAAAGAAAAACAACAATCAGCATTTAATCTGGCACAGGCCCTCTGCAAAGCAGCAGGCTCTAGTGGCAGCAGGTGGCAGATGCACAACTCAACTCCCGTGACGTCAGCCCCTCGCACCATTTGAGGTCTGGGTAGCCAAACCACAACCACCTGGATTCCCACAGCTCTCCCAATCCCAACTCTCTCAAATGGCATCAGGCGACTGCGTTTAGGTAAGCAAATGAGTCCAGGGAAGAAATACACCACGTAGCCACTCGGAAGGACATCCTTTATGGTGGCTATCAGGCTCCCAGTGTATCTGCAGCCGTGTGACACGGCCTCTGACCCCCAGACCACGACAGCTGAGCAAGAAACTGGGGGAATGCGAGGGTATGGGCTGACGGGTGCTGTGTTGCAGGCAGCTGGAGTGCTGGGTCCCAGTGTGACACTGCAAAGGGCTTCCATAGCTGGGTCAAAAAGCAGCAAGGTCTCCCCCACGCATCTCCCTAATGGGACAGGGATATTTTCAAAGCTGCTGAATCCTCCAAGCACACCATATTTCAAAAACCTCAGACTCCAGGCTGGCCACAATCCCCAGAGAACTCCACTGGAGACACCAATACCAGGCCACTTGCATTGCAGTACATTGGGAAATTTCAAGAGCATGCTCTGACCCAGAAAGGGAGCCTGAACATGGTAAGAATTTAGAGGAAGAGCCAAAGGAAAAGCTTTTGCCTTCTTTCAAACAAAGCAGGACATCTAGTATCACAGCAAGCAGGCACTATCCTGAAACACCTTCGAATCAGAGAAGCCTGACGCTCTGCTCTGAAGGACACAGAGATGTAGGTTCACCGCAGGAAGAGATCACTGCAGTTCCATTTTCTCTCCCCTCAGTCAATCTGCATTCGATTATTCCAAGGGTCTTTTTTCCAGCACCACCCTCGGGGCAATGAATGTTCAGGATCATTCCTGCGCAGTTGTTTGCTATAGCCCTTCTCACTCTGTACAGTGCAAAGGGGAAGCTACTCTGCAGCAGTTATGCCACACACTCCAAGCCAAGCCAGCCTGGGGATTACAGCAAACAGCACCTTCATCCAAGGTCACTGCTTAATGTTTATCAGAAGCTGCTAAGTCCCACTTGGATTAGATGCTTACCCTGTGCCCAAGGAGTGTCCCCATATATAGACAGGGTTGTCTCCACTTCTTGCTTTTATCCAGTCGAAGACATGAAGGGCGTCATAGGTCATTCCCCTCTCCGATGGGGTGCCTACAGAATCACCCCAGCCTGAAACACAAATAACCCTTCTGAGAACGGCACGAACTGGTCAGGAAAGCCAGCCAGTTCATCTCACGCAGCCCATCTGTGAGTGCAAAGGGATCTGGGACAGAGACAGGTGCTGTGCACCTCTGCAGTGTGGGTTGAAAGCCCCAATTGATCCGCAGCCATTTAAACAAGGCAACTGCCAGCTGCCCAGAAGTTTATGTGGATTCAGTCAACAACAAAATCAAGAGCTGGATGTCACTGTCACCCTGTGCTCTTGCACCTATCCATCTACAACAGCCCAGTTCCCAAACCTTTGCTGCTCTTGCACACATGTAAATGGAGTCTCTAAGAGCATAAGAACTGGCTGCTTAGCACTAAAACCCAAGCTTGTTTCACGAAGCTTGTTTGTCCATGCTGTTCAATCAAAGCCCCCAAGCAATTTTCCAGCCTCTTAATTGTTTTGGCTCTGTCACTATTGCAGCACATCTACACATCTTACACTAAAGCAGCAAGCATCCCACACCCCTTCTAGTACCTAATAAGCAGCAGCCAGAGAGGCAGCTGCCAGCAGGACAAGAAAACAGGGCAAGCTCCTACAAATAAACCTCTCCCAGATGTCTTCTTGATAAAAATGCAACGGATTAATTTCTTTCCTGTGTCTCCAGAGGCAGTCATGGCTTAAATACTAAGAAGGGAAAAAAAGAGCAGAGGATGCCTGACTGCTTGTGGCACAGAGATGCAAAATGGTCATGGCTTCTGCCAAAGACGTTATCAATTGTTAGCAAATTATCTACCATAGGTCTCATCTCGCATATCAGCTTTTAAAAAGAAGCACAAGTTCAATTCTGGCTGCTCTGACAGCACATGTGCCTGTGGGAAGCTCCTTAGCCCCCAGATCAGGAGTCCTGCCCATGAAGGCAGATAGGAGCTGGAGTCCACCGAGTGGACATCAGGAAGCAGTGCCACACAGGAAGGCACTGGAAAGAAATTTCTGGCAGATCTTTGGATACCTATGAGTTAAAAAAAAGAAGCGACAACCACATCTAATTAGCTCACAGCAAGCATTTATAAAACAAAAGCTCCCCTGAGAGCCAAGAAAAAAAAAAGCAGCTTCTTTGTCACTTCTACAGAAAGAGACATCTAAAGTGTTTTGTAATAAAAGAAACCCACATACCTCGATAATCAAATGTGACCACGTGGTACCCAAGAGAGCTGAGAACCTGGAAGGGAGAGAAACATGCAGAAACCCATGGCAGAGATGTACAGAGCAGCCACGCTCTTGTCTCAGGCCAAGGGGTGGGGATCTTATTTATAACATTATCACCCCGACATGGTGAAGCTTTTGGGTATAGAAAATAGCTTGTCTCTGCTTTGGCACAGAGCATTAGAACGCTAATCATCTCAGCCCGCTGGCATTACTCCATTTGTTTCCTGGACCTCATACCAGGCTTAGATAGTGATTCTCCCTTTAAGAGCTTTGCCCTTAAAATCTGCAAATATCCTATGACTGTTTCCCCTACAAACACTTTCAGATCTTCCAGTGAAACAGTAGGACTGCTTCATTTATATTATTCAAACTAAATGTTAGCATAACATATAGGAGGCTGCTTCAGATTTCAGAAGGCTTAAATGTATACATCCAAAATATGCATTGCTGTATCATGACGATGAGTTACAGCCAATGGCAACCCTAACAAACACAGTTAAAAGTGAGTAAAAATAACCAATGTTAGACCAACTTAGAATCATAGAGTGGTTTGAGTTGGAAGGGACCTTAAACATCATCCAGTTCCAAGCCCCCTGCCATAGGCAGGGACACCTCACACTGCATCAGGTTGCTCAAAGCCTCATCCAGCCTGGCCTGGAACACCTCCAGGGATGGGGCAGCCAACACTTCTCTGGGAAACATGTGCCAGTGCTTCACCACCCTCACAGCAAAACTTCATGAGATCTCATCTAAATCTCCCCTTTTTCAGTTTAAAACCACCCCCCCCACCTTGTCCTATCCCTGCACTCCCTGATCAAGAGCCCCTCTCCAGCTTTCCTGTAGCCCCTTTCAGTACTGGAAGGCTGCTGCAAGGTCTCCCCGGAGCCTTCTCTTCCTCAAGGCTGAACAACCCCAGCTCTCTCAGACTGTCCTCGTATGGGAGGTGCTCCAACCCCTGTTGGATTAGCATTCATTGCAATTTTTTAAAAGACATATGCAAGGGTACTAGGACTGTCACAGCATAGCTGGAATGACACCTGTAAGCTGAGTGTGCCTTCTAAAGGAATGCTATAATTTTAGGCTGAGCAGTTTACATATACAGATATCTGGTAGAGTTATAAATGATTAGACAATTTGCAACATCTCGGGGCACACAGTATGTGTACAACTGGAGTGTACCGACAACTGGCACCTGAATGGAAATGTTGACAGCATTTTCATTGTTCCACTAGGATCTACATGGTGGTCTGAAAACCAAAAACCAGTAAGTTCACATAGGTATCACACAGTTTGCCTTGCTGTAGTCCCTGAGACTGACACATAACATCACGCTCACCCTTGCTGCACTTGGTTGTGTGAGTTCTTGGCACTGGCCACAGGGTTACATTATTCCACTGACCCTATTGATTGCCATTTTCACACTAACAGTTATTAGGAATTTATATTAATAGAGCAACTGCAACAGCTTCCAAGTCACTCAAAGCTCCTGTGCTTTTTGCTATTCAGGTCTCTTCTAGTAATTCCCGCTTCTCTTTCTTTGGCTCTAAATCTTTCAAAGGGATTCCTTGGAGGTGACGAAGTGCATACTGTGAGGCCTTTAAAGGAGAGGCATTGAATACGCCGTTGTTTCACTCTGGGATCTGCATTCACTGTTTCTTCACCATCCCCTTGCCAATAACTATGCCAGCGTCACAGAGAGACACGGTTATGCATTTCCAACACCACAGTACAGAATATCACTGCATCCCACACAACAGCAAAATAAATATTAATTAACAAAACAGGTGCTGCAGGACAGCCATTTCCATCAGAATCACTATATATCAGTTTTTGTATGGTCACTTACATATTGGACACCCTGACTGGACAGGCCGAACAAAAAGTTCCTTCTTGCAAAGTTTGGTTTTCTGCTTTACAATGCAATTTTACTGATGAGATATCAAACACAACAGAGCCTTTTCCAAGCCATTAAAAATTATTTACACTGTTGACAGGTTACCTATCTGTTATTATGCATTGGCTGCACTGGCAGCATCTCTTCTCAATAACAAATAGATGTACTTTTATTTTAATTAGCAGCTGTTATGTTTAAAAACAGATTTATACCACTCTCTATTTCTTCTTAAAAAATGTGCTGAGTTTAACACGCCCATTGCAATTACACACGCAGGACTAATGTTTCATTTTCAAAGCCCAGTTCCACTAGGGACTTCATTATTCAACTATTTTTTACCTCCTCAGACCATGGGTCTGACCTGCACCTCATACCAAAGACCACTACAATGGCCTCCAGCTTTCCTTAACCCCAATATAAGTCTGAACCCCCACATGCAACCCTACCCCCAAATCCTGCCACTCAGCACAGCCAAAAGCCTCAAGGAAGCAACCAAGACAACAGCTAAGCCTGGAAAGAACACGGAGACTCCTGAAGAGGGGACAGGAATGGCACGAAGCACCTCCAGCCCAATTCTCCTCTTGCCACTGGAAGCCAGGAACTGTGAGGCTACATAGAGCTCTCCTGCAGAAAGCAGGAAAGGCTGCAACATTAATCTGTCTGGGCCTTGTTCTGGTTAGCTGCCAAAAGCACCAGCCCTCTCGCAGCCACCAGCAATAAGGGTGCCCTCAAGACAGCCCCAGGCACAGGTGGCAGTGATCTCCATGCTCACCTAAAGTTATGCAGGCTCAGGAACCCTGACCACCAAGACCTGACTCCCCACAGCCCAGCACAGAACAAGCCAGTGTGCCCAGTTCTCCTCTCCGAGCAGAGAGCACAGACAAAGTGCTGGAATAAAGATGATGAAGGTGATCTCATGCCTTTACCAGAGGCAGAAGACGATGGAGCCTTCCACTCCCATACTCACTCGACTCAAAGCCAAGATAGAGGTGAGCCACTTGCAGAGACTCACTCCTCCGAGGACCTGTCAAGCCCCGACCATGGGTACTGCCCCACTCTTATGCTTCAGATGAGCCTTTCTCTTTCAGGGAAGAGACAAGGCTGAGGAGGAATGGCAACAGGCAGGAAAAGCAGCAGAAACTGTCGCTACAACCACTACAGCTGCTAGACCAGTAAAGTGCCCGACTCAACCTTCATGATACAGGGCCCCCTGCTACAAGCACCTTCTACTGTCTATACAGCTTGCTTCATTCCTACCCTGGCATTGGGCAGCTGCAGCACCCAAACCACTTCCCAAGAGGAAAGTAGACATGGAAAGCAAGACCAAAATACAGTGGATATGAAAGAGAAGGAAAAACATCCATCACCAACATCCAGCTCTTACTGGTGAAGGACACAGCCGATGATGAGCTGCAACATCCCTACCTGAAGCCAACAACCCTGGGAGCATCCCAATCCCATGCCCTGCACTAACAGCCTCACCTGTTTTAGTCATTTTCTTAAGAGTATTTTTCTTACTTGTTTTTCCCATTAGAATTAGTTTGGAAACTCTCTTTTCCCCTTAGAATTAGTTTGGAAACTCTCAGATGGAGCCGGTGAGATTTCAGCTGGCTTTGCAGAGAGCAGGCATTTCCTCAGACCCTTGACAGGATGTTTGGTGTAACAAAGCCAAACGTTTTATTTATAGGAATGACCTACGCCCCTAAAACAATGCCGTATTGTTTCATGTGCTGCTATAAAGTTGGTTAACTTCATGCAGTGAGTAAAATAAACCTCTACATCAGTTCCCTGCTATCCCAGCACATCGGTGTAACACAATTAAAAGCTCCACTGCCTCACTGTACAAGGATGAATCACAGAAGAAGCTTGCACTACTCTGTCATTGACTGTCACGGTTGTTAAAAAAACAGGATTCTTGTCAGTTTTAAAAGGTTTTGAGTTCCATTATTCAAGTGTGAATACAAAGATGATACGAGAGCTGGAGCACTTCTGCTATACGAGGACAGGCTGAGAAAACAGGGGTTGTCCAGCCAGGAGATGAGAAGACTTGAGGCAGAACTTATAGCAGCCTTCCAGTACTGAAAGGGGCTGCAGGAAAGCTGGGAGGAGGCTCTTGATCAGGGAGTGCAGAGATAGGACGAGGGGGAACAGTATTGAGCTGAAAGAGGGGAGATTTAGATGAGATCTTAGGAAGAAATGTTTTGCTGTGAGGGTGGTGAAGCACTAGCACAGGCTGCCCAGAGAAATGGTGGATGCCCCATGCCTGGAGGTAAACCACAAACATGGCACAACCAGCCAGTCAAAGTGGTGAGTGATTATCTCACTGTATTCAGCACTGGTGCAGCCTCACCTTGAGTGCTGTGTGCAGTGCTGGGCCCACAATTTAAGAAGGACGTGAAGGTCCTTGAATGTGTCCAGAGGAGGGCAAAAGAGCTGGTGGAAGGGCTGGAAGGAATGTCCCATGAGAAGCATCTGAAGATTGTGGACTTGTCTAGTTTAGAAAAGGAGGCTAGGGGTAACCTCATTGCTCTCTGCAGCTTCCTGAGTAGGAGATAAGAGAGGGAGGCGCTCATCTCTCCTCCCTGGTGTCCAGTGATAAGATGCAGGGGAGTGGTTCCTAGCTGCATCAAGGAAGCTTCAGATTGAACATTAGGAAGCATTTCTCTAACGAGAGGGTGGTCAAACACTGGAACAGTCTCCCTAGAGAGGTGGTTGATGTCCCAAGCCTGCCCGTGTATAAGAGGCATTTGGACAAAGCCCTTAACAATGTGCTTTAACTTTTGGTCAGCCCTGAAATGTCAGGCAATTGGACCAGATGATCACTATAGGACCCTTCCAACTGAAAATATTCCATTCTATTCTATGATGGTGAGTATATAGAGACTGGTACCAAATGAAAAAGTACGCTTAGCTGGTCCCTTAAATCAGTATACTAGCATCATCTCTCAAATTATGGCTTGATTAAATAAAATTTTCATTTTTCCTACAAGCTGTGTTGTGAAAGCACTCCTTACAAAGAACCTGGTTGAAAGTGACAGTTAACAACAACAAGTAAAAGCGCTTTCAAATATCTTTCAACGTGGGGCAGAGTGCTCATGGCTTATAGACTCCTTTTCCAATGCACATTTCAAACCTAGAGAAGACAAAGAGCGTGAAGCTATCAGCCTGTTGGTAACAGGCTGTAACAAGCAGCCTTCTCATGTCTGTGCATACACGGTGTGTTAATGCAACTGCTTGGACAACATGCACAGCCGCTTACCTTGTAAAGCTCCACACGGTGATCCCCTCCTCTGGCAAAAGCGATTCATGAAGAGAAAAGGAGAACACCAGACAAACAAAAGAAACCACATGTGAACATTTATGCTTCCAGAAAGAGACTTTCCCAATTGCCTCAGGCTTTCAGTTTAACACAAAGACACCAAACACTGTAACTGCTTTGTCACAGACTTCAAGGAGACAGCAATGTTCTGATGAGATATGGAGGACATAGTTTTGAAGCCAACTTCTCCCTGTAAAATCTCTTCTCACAGCAGGTAAAGACGAACTTTTCAACCCACTTTACTAGGTGCCTTTTCCAAAGCCTGTAATACATCTCAAATATCCTGCTCCTAATGGCTTTGCAGACCCTGCACTCCTGCTACCAGCACTGCCCCAGCCACTAATCCCTGCTCTCCAAGGTGCAATGCTCTCAGCAGAACTCACCACGTTAACCCAAGCAGCTGGCCCTTGGATTTTCTCACCTGGCTCAAAGCACAGGGACAGAAAGGCCATGTGCAAAAGATTGAGCAGAGAAAAACAAGAGTTGAACACTGTAAATAAGTCCAAGGGAAGAATCTGCTTTATTGTCTTCTTCATAAATTTAAATCTAGATAATAAAATGGAAAGTGAATGTGCCGTTATATGCTTCAAAACATCCACAACGTGGCATTGCTAATCCACACTCAAACAATAGTCCAGTATTGATGTAAGAGTAGATTTACTCCTGCCCTCATATGAAAACTCCAATGCATTCATACTGACTGGCTTGGTCAGCGTAGCCTCTAAAGCAAAACGCCGCTTTCCAGACCTCCCTCTAAGAGCACAGGCACTTGCCAGCCAAAAGCTGTCTGTTCCAACCATCCTACAAAATAACTGATGCAGCCAAAAACACTCAGGGCAGAAAGCAAGGGGTTGCTTTAAGTCATTTTGAATCACACAAGGCTGGAGAAGATACACTTGCCTGAAAAGTCACCCTTGACATGCACACATTGGCGCTTTTTATGCATTCCTCAAACTGCAACAGAGGAATTTCTTCCCAGGGGATCAAGTAAATGTAACGTTTTTTCCTCTGCTCCAGACCACTCAGGCAAACCAGAAAGCCAAGGCAGTGGTTTTTTATTTATGGTTAATGCAGCCTGCATCAATAAAGCAGTCCTTTGACAAGAAACTGAATATGCTGTGTGGAAACATCCAGGAATATATATTGAAGCTGAAATGGCAGAGCCAATACCCCTCCAGCCTCTCAAACACACAAGATATGAAATTTGTAACCAATCCATAGCTCAAGAGCACTTTATCTCAGCAGCACTTGTGGAAGCCAAGAAGAATATCTAATCAATGTGCTTGTAACACAGATACTGGTCCCAAGTTACCACCATTAAGCTCCAGAATAGCTGCCATCAGTATCATTTGCCTAATAAAGGCAAGAAAACAAGCGGAGTAGTATTTGAAAAATAACTCAACAATTTGATTAAACCTTGTAATAAATCAGTACAAGAAGACGAGGTCAGTTTCCAAAAACCCATCTGCTAGTGCATTTGGGCACTGGAACAGGGTGCCCAGGGAGGTGGTTGA
The DNA here is from genome assembly GCF_032191515.1 of Phaenicophaeus curvirostris. Classification (NCBI taxonomy): domain Eukaryota; kingdom Metazoa; phylum Chordata; class Aves; order Cuculiformes; family Cuculidae; genus Phaenicophaeus; species Phaenicophaeus curvirostris. Next base: position 106,577,127 of record NC_091393.1, on the reverse strand, counting down.
GTCACCTTCCCTGGAGGTGTTTAAGGCACGGGTGGACAAGGTGCTAAGGGGCATGGTTTAGTGTTTGATAGGAATGGTTGGACTCGATGATCCGGTGGGTCTCTTCCAACCTGGTTATTCTATGATTCTATGATTTCCTGGCTCAAAGCACGCATCTTCCTTTGTACCAAAAAAGAACACTGCCAAGGCAAGAATTTAGGTGAAAAAGGACAACATTCCTGCGATGTAAAGGATAGTGAACCCTCACTACTAGCATGATGGAACTTAGATTTCTGCAGTGTTTCTGCTCTGGCAGAGTCACTACAGGCAGGCAGCAGCTTCACAAGTACATGCACCAGCACTCCAAACTCCAGAAGGGGCCGATGATCTTAGCAAGATGCACATTAGTAAGGAAAAAGACCACATCCTCACAAATGAACTACAGCACTACTGGCACTACATAGATGTGCTGGTAAGAACATGATTCTGAGAAACAACCAGGACATATCACACTGTGCTAAATGTTTTTTTAGCATCTAGCAACAAAGCACAGAGAACCAACTGACTTCTTTAGTTGCTACACATGGTCAACTATAAACTTACAAACTTTAGAATGCTCCTGTTCCAGACAGACGTCCTGTACATACGCAATGAAACGAGACCATTACATCACCTTCCTCTTTCCTTCTGATTCTCCTTCCTCAGAATGTGTTAACCACTAAAATAAGCTCAAAAGGGGAACTGGAAAGTTTATTTACTACATGTAAATGACATATACAGAAGCACTCATACTACCCCATGTCTTCACTCAAAGAGCATTATACTGAAAAGCAGCACCTCTCCCTACCTCATCTAGTAACTGTCACAGCCTGCTGGCTTCTAGCAGAGGACAGGAGGTAAGCTACAACATCAGATATCTCCAATAACTGCAATAAATCTATTCCTGTATTCAATAAATGGAGAGGTATCATTTCTTAAAACATGCTTTCCTTTTAAAAGAAAGGAGAAGCATCAAACTGCTTTGAGATTTTACTTTGGTTTTAATCATACAATTATAGAATGGTTTGGGTTGGAAGGAACCTTTGAAGGTCATCCAGTCCAAACCCCTGCAATGAGAAGGGACACCATTAACTAGATCAGGTTGCCGAGAGCCTCATCCAACCTGACTTCGAATGTTTTCAGGGATGGGGCATATACCACCTCTCTGGGCAACCTATGCTAGTGTCTCACCATCCTCATCATAAAAAATGTCTTTATTTTATCTAGTCTGAATCCACTATCTTTTAGTTTAAAACCATTACCCCTTGTCCTATCGCTACAAGGCCCCACTAAAATGTTTGCCCTCATCTTTCTTATCAATGTGTTGAACCTGTGGCAAGCCAGATAAACACAGTATGAAACAAAGCAATCACTGTTTTGCATCTCACCTTGTTCCCGCATTACCATGCAAGTAAAGGATTACAGGGTGGCTGGAACCCAAAGCATCTTCAAACCACAACTGGTCCTTCCCTCGGGCATTCTTCCATAAGGCTGCAGGGACTGTGTGCCTGCAAGGAAAAATTACATTGTCCTGTTGCTATGCAGTGTTTGCCACTCGAATTTTGAGTTTTTCAATCAACTTGGGATTCCACACCTCACACATTCTTCATTGCCATGATCACCCAACAAACGGACAAATTTAAAAGGCAGCGGCTAGGGTTATTTCTACATATTCACCACCATCACCACTGCCTTCAAAACTCAGGGCCAGACTTACATGCCATAAACAAGACCCCACCCCAGCTTTCCTGTAGCCCCTTTCAGTACTGGAACGCTGCTCTAAGGTCTCTCCAGAGCCTTCTTTTCTCCACGCTGAAAAAGCCCAACTCTCTCGGGCTGTCCTCCTATGGGAGGTCCTGCAGTCCTAGCAACATCTTCATAGCCTCCTCTGGACTCACTCTAACAGAGCCATGTCCTTCCTGTGCTGAGGACTCCAGAACTGCACACAGGGCTCCAGATGAGGTCCAACGAGAGTGGAGCAGAGGGGAACAATATATTCAAACTCCAGGCACTTCTTTTTCTTCAAAGCTAGCAGGAACTTTTCTGTGCCTTTGAAACTTCTGGTGTTGAGACTCAATAGAAAGCAATCATGAGAAACACATGCAGACGCTGGCTTGAGCTGGTGTAGTAATGTGGGAAGTGCTGAAAGCAGAACTTTTCAGTCATAGAACCAGTCACCTGAGCTGATCCCGGAAGCTACAATGAACCTCCCTTCCCTGCGACCAGAAAATCTTCTCCATAAGGAAGCAATGACAAGCAAGCTCTGACACTATCATTTGTTTTGTTAAGAGAGTAAACTGCATGTTCCGTTCTCACCCACACTCCAAACCTCACATATGCTGTATACACAGAATATTCTTCCTCCTACTCCGAACACTTTGATCCCTGTTTCCTATCTTCCCCCACATTTATTTTGCAAAACAAAATATGAGCAGCAGCTGAATGACAAAACTTCCAGCTCCTTGGGTCTCATCTGATATGGAGGCAGGAGCTTTGTAGCAACGCAGACGTGGAATCTTTACTATTTCCAACTACGAAGTTTCTCTGAATGCACAGGTTGTCCAGTCATGTTTCATGCATTACTGATCTGAGTCCAGATGAGCTCCAGAGGTTTGCATACTTTTTAATGTGAACTTGGTCGCTTGGCAGAGGAAAACACTAACACCCACAGATCACAGCAGGCGATGGTTGTCGTGTGCACAGCAAAACCAGGCAACACTGGGAACAAGAATAAGGATAAACAGAACAGGCCTCCTTACCAGACTCCGATGGTTACATCCTCCTCTGGCTGCAGGTAATAATTACAGGTGTGGTTTAAACCTTGATCCTGTGGTCTTTTCAAGTCAATGAAATATGGGACCCTCACTGAAATACAGAAGAAGAAAACAGAATATGAAACCTTTTCATTTACACCAAGGCACTGGAGAGATGTACAAACTGGTGCTGGGAAGACCTTATTCTTCTTGTTTGAAAGGATAAACTTGCTACAGCTGCGACTAGAATATGAACATCAAAGAGAGCAAGGTAAGAAGACACAAACAACCATCAAAAAAACAGAGAGCAGGCTAAAATTAAGAGGTGGAGGAGACAGAAAAAGCTTCCCATGACACATATAACACTCTGCCCAGTCAGCTTTGTACATCTCCCAGACACAAGGCAGTTGCTCTTGCTGCATCAGCGGGGTGAGTGAGCTGATTCGGCAAAGCTTCTGCTGTTTGTGTTGTAGCTGTAATGGAAGGTACTGATGGGATAAACTCCCTGGGATAGAGGGTACATCCCAGAGCTGATGACATGGTGTTTCAGCTTCTGTAGACAACAGTCTAAAGGAGATACTGCCTTCTAGCAGACACAGCATTGCTCTCATCTCTTAACAGCAAGATAAACTGTGTTGAACGCCATCCTCCTGAGCCTTTGAGGGAATATGTGGTTCATTAGCCTGCTCTCCAAAGACTAACAAATAATTGCTATCTCTCTCAGACACTGCAGCACTAAAAAGAGATGATATCAGGCTGGAAACTTCACTTCTTCAGGAAGAGATCCCTGAAAACAAAATTCATTACACCTCAATTCACTCATCCAAATGTTTTATGTTCCCTAGCTTATAGAGCACGTTTGTGATATTCAATGACTGAAAGACAAGCAACATCAACAAAAGTCAAACATCCAATGTTTTCAGCATTTTGTTTTCTATTGCTTGGTTCACAAGCTACATGAGCCAGCAGTGTGCCCAGGTGGCCAAGAAGGCCAATGGCATCTTGGCTTGGATCAGAAACGGCGTGACCAGCAGGTCCAGGGAGGTTATTCTCCCTCTGTACTCGGCACTGGTGAGACCGCTCCTCGAGTACTGTGTTCAGTTCTGGGCCCCTCACCACAAGAAGGATGTTGAGGCTCTGGAGCGAGTCCAGAGAAGAGCAACAAAGCTGGTGAGGGGGCTGGAGAGCAGGTCTTATGAGGAACGGCTGAGAGAGCTGGGGTTGTTTAGCCTGAAGAGGAGGAGGCTGAGGGGAGACCTCGTTGCTCTCTATTAACTACCTGAAAGGAGGTTGTGGAGAGGAGGGTGATGGCCTCTTCTCCCAAGTGACAGGGGACAGGACAAGAGGGAATGGCCTCAAACTCTGCCAGGGGAGTTTTAGGCTGAACATTAGGAAAAAATTTTTCATGGAAAGGGTCATTGGGCACTGGAACAGGCTGCCCGGGGAGGTGGTTGAGTCACCATCCCTGGAGGTGTTTAAGGGACGGGTGGATGAGGTGCTGAGGGGCATGGTTTAGTGTTTGATAGGAATGGTTGGACTCAATGATCCTGGGGGTCTTTTCCAACGTAGTGATTCTGTGATTCTGAGGTTGGGGTCTGGACAAAGGTGCAAATATTTTGCAGCAGTGTTAGGGGAAAATAATTTAGCTTCTCTGCACCTTGATTCTCCCACTTGGCAAATCTGTTAAGACTTTCTTGCAAGATTTTGTATTACAAAGAAACAAACAGGAACAGTTGCCCAGAGAAGCAGTGGACATCCCATCCCTGGAGGCATTCAAGGCCAGGTTGGATGAGGCTTTGAGCAACCTGATCCAGTGGGAGGTGCCCCTGCCCATGGCAGGGGAGTTGGAACTGGATGAGCTGTAAGGTCCCTTCCAATCCAAACCATTCTATGATTCTATACCAGTGATAGTGATGGGGGACAGGGAAGCATCTACCTCAGAGCAAGAGAAAAATACAGAAGGACAGACTATTTGTGTGTATGGCATCACTGGGATGGTCCATTTATTCTACATAAACAGATCACAATCATCACACACGTATACATTGCGTGGAGATTTAGCACACTAAGGGCATTTTTAGGGACCTTTCAGAGCCATTTGGTATTACTTGCAATACATTCTGACAATTGAGGCACAAGAGCTGCTGACATGTGCACACACTTCACAGCAACCATGATCTGAGGTGTTTGAATAGACAAAGCATGCAATACAATGACAGAAGTGATATAAAAGCAACGTAACCACAGTTGGTCCTTCCAGCTTCTACAATCAAAGGAAGATATTTTTGAAAACTGCGTTACAAAACACAAGTGAGGTTTAAGTACAGATTTATGTGGCAAAGAAACATCTCTCATACAGTGATGCTCCATCATTTTCCATCCTGTGAATGCTCACGCCTCCAAATGCAACAGCTAAACAGACACAGTTGAGGACATTCAATCCGACTGCATGAACAGGCCTCTTCTGTCCGAGTCAGATTGTTCTCCTAAAATGCTTCCAGGTGAAGAGTCACTGCCTGGAAAACAATCCACTGGATTTCATTTCACTCACTTGCTCCCTGTTCATGTAAATCTGCTGAACTTTTCAGAGGAACACATCGGACACAGTGCACTTTTCCTGAAGGAAACCCTTCCAGCTGGAAGCTGGCTTCAGTTCAGTCACTGTATTTATATAAAGACCACTAAGGCCTTTCCAAACCAAAGTCTGGATAACTTATTCCCTGTTAAAGTTCACATCCATCACAAACTGTACACATGCAGGCCTGTAGCGACTGACTTCTTTACTTGTATTTGTTGTATCTTAAACATTGTCTGCGTGCAGGGCTGCACATGCCCAAGGGGCTTTTCTGTGGCTCCTGGCTAACAATGACAAGAGGAGGTGCAGCAGCAGACACTGCACCCCCACAAAACTGACTGCACATGCACACCCAAAGGGTTCACACAGGTTATTCTGGCAAGGGTTTGTTGAACAGCCAGTGACCCTGGAGCCCCCAGCCTCAATTTCAGAACCTTCCCAAAGAAGTTTCTACACATGCCCCAATTTGAGAACTTTCACTTGCCCCATAAATAATGCCTGACGAAGGCACGAAGCACACATGTCCACCACCCATGGAACCAGCCTGAAGAAGTGCTCCTGCTCGGCTGACCTGCAGAAAACTACTGGACCACACGTTCCTGAAGAATTGCTGCTGGAGGAATTGCTGCCGGTTGGGCCATGTTTTCCTGGGGAACTGCTATGCACGATTGGAATGGTGATAGTTTTTCCTTTTCCCCTGCAACTTCTTTCTCTCTCCTTCTCTGAATCTATCTTACTGTATTTTCTTTTTTTCTTGGCACTATGGTGTATCAAATTGAATCTGAATTGTGTTGTAATTTGTTTAGCAACCTTGGCTGTGTTCAAGGTATCAGACTGTGATCTGCAAAGACTGGGATCTGATTTTGCAACTTTGAGAAGCTGCCACTCAGAGTGCACCTAAGTGTCTGTGTTGTGATTTTGGCTAAACCAAATCATAGAATCATTAAGTTGGAAAAGACCTTACAGATCATAAACTCCAACCATACCTGTCTACTAAATCATGTCCCCAAGCACCTCATATACCCGCTTTTTAAACACCCCCAGGGATGGTGACTCAACCACCTCCCTGGGCAGCTGTTCCAGTGCTTGGTAACCCCTTCTGTGAAGAAATTTTTCCTAATATCTGATCTAGACATCATCCCCTGATGCAGCTTGAGGCCATACCCTCTTGTCCTATCATCTCTCACTCAGGAGATGAGCCCAACAACCACCTCTCTGCAACCTCCTTTTAAGTAGTTGTATAGAGCAGTAAGGTCTCCCTTCAGTCTCCTCTTCTTCAGACTAAACAACCCCAGTCCCCTCAGTTGCTCCTCACAGGACTTGTTCTCCAGACCTTTCACCACTGTCGCAGCTCTTCTCTGGACACTCTCCAGGACCTCAATGTCTTTCTTACAGTGAGGGGCCCAAAACTGAATAGAGTATTTGAGGTGCGGCCTCACCACTACAGAGTACAGGGGGAGAATCACTTTCCTGTTCAAATGCCGCATTTGAATTTATTCTGGGACATTTGTTGGTCTCTGATTTGCCACACAGGTATCAAAAGAACCCTTTTTACTCTCCCTTTTCAACTGTGCAGGTCGGGGTGAGCCCTAACATTACTGGTGTCAGGAGTCGCATCTAACAAGGGTGAAAGGTAAAGACACTACCTCCCTTCGCCCCTCGCCCATCCCAAGGGACAGAGTCACTTACCAAAGTTCAGGAAGACCAGCTTTGCCTGAATAGCAGGACAAAGTTTCACTAGGAATGGAATGGCTATGTACACTCCCAGCAGCCAGATTATCAGCTTCCGCAATCGGAACCATAATGCATATCGCCTGTATAAAAGGAAAAAGAGAAAGACAGGCCTGAATACAGCAGGAATTTAAGGAAGCAATTTTCATAACAACCTGTGCGCTTGGTGTATATGAAAACCTAGTTATTTGCTCTTTAAACGAAACTAATTTTATACAGTTTTTATATTTTTTTATATAAGGTTATACAGTTTAAGTATCTCTCAGTTGTTCTAGAGAAGGAGAAGTAACCAAGCTGCCAGCTGACCACATCCAGCCTGGAAAGAGGGAATAGAAACTCCCTGCTGATCATGTTTTAAACCACTTTACAACGAAAGTTTTTGTGCTGACTTCACAGATGCATATCACATGTGTGTCTCCAAAAAGCAGCCTGGTTGCACTTCCCATTTAAACCAGCATCAGCAAGATTTTGTTCAGTTAGATTCCCACGTATTTGTACGAGCTATATGTAATGAGACTGATAAAACTACACATGATCTCACATGCAGACTGAAGCAGGCATTCCACCTTGTCCAGCTAAAATACCCTGGAATGCAAATCTTTCCAAGTTAGAAAACATTATGGAATTTCTTATCTGCAGCATCATTCTCTACAAGTCCAGACTGAGTGCAGAACAAGTGCTCCAGTACTTTGTTTCTAATTTCTTCTAAGTATTCCGATTGGGAAGAGTCAGCTACAAGGGAAAAATTAAACCAACACCACAGAAAAGAGTAAAAAAAACCCAAAATATAACAAAAACTTCAATGAAAGATAACACAGCAAAAATTAGTTAAGCTATTTTTCTCAAAATATACTTTATTGCCTCAGAAAGAAATAAACATACATGCACGTATATATGCACACACATATACAAAAGCCGTTCACAAAGGCTTGTAGTGATAGGACTAGGCGTAATGAGTATAAACTGGAGAGGGGCAGATTTAGGCTAGACACAAGGAAGAATTTCTTCACCATGAGAGTGCTGAGATGCTGGCACAGGTTGCCCCAGGAAGCTGTGGCTGCCCCATCTCTGGAGGTGTTCAAGGCCAGGTTGGATGGGACCTTGGGCAGCCTGATCCAGTGGGATGTCCCTGCCCATGGCAGCAGGGGGGAACTGGAGGATCTTTTAAGGTCCTTTCCAACTCAAACTATTCTATGGTTCTACGATAAAGCTGTAGTCCTAATGATTCACTCTATTAACATTATATGGGCAGAAACACCAAGGGTCTCAACTATCATTGCAATTCAGAACAAAAGTGCATGTGAACCCTTCCAGCAACACCACTGCCTTTGCTCTCCAGCAGGAACAACATTGCACACCAGTGAGCAACCGAGGATCGGGATCAGGAACTGCCAGCAACTGAAAGCAGAGGTCAGTTTTTCTGAAAGGCATAAAATGAAGAGGTGACGAAAGCCAGAAAGGCTTCCAGTGGCATTCCCACACCTGAAGTCCAGTTTCCTTAAGTATTAAGGAAAACAGAAACAGCAAAAGGCTGGCAGAGGAAACAGCAGAAAACAGGGGCTTTATTAGAAAGTTGATGAGTACCAGCGCCATGGACTAACCCCACCTTTGTCCCACAGAGAGCAGCACAGCAGAGCTCCTGACTGCATAAGCAGTAATGGGCAACCAGAAAGTTTGCCTACAGCTATGGTCTCTGAGAGGAACCTGGCAGATGAACTCAGAGGTCTGGAGAGCAATTCACTGTGAAATGCTGTACAGTCAGTTCAATACATGGGCAAACCCCACAACTTGACAGGTTGAGTTGGGGTTGTTCAACCTGGGGAAGAGAAGGCTCCAGGGAGACCTTAGAGCAGCTTACAGTACTGAAAGGGGCTACAGGAAAGCTGGTGAGGGGCTCTTGATCAGGGAGTGCAGGGACAGCAGGAGGGGGAATTGTTTTAAGCTGAAAGAGGGGAGATTTAGATGAGATCTTAGGAAGAAATGCTTTCCTGTGAGGGTGGTGAGGCACTGGCACAAGTTTCTCAGAGAAGCTGTGGCTGCCCCATCCCTGGAGGTGTTCAAGGCCAGGGTGGATGGGGCTTTGAGCAACCTGATGCAGTGGGAGGTGTCCCTGCCCACGGCAGGAGGTTGGAACTGGATGACCTTTAGGGTCCTGTCCAACTCAAACCATTCAGTGATTCTATAAACCTCAGTAAAAAACCACATTACATTTTGCCTTGTGAGCAATCAGGATATAATTTAGACCTCTTCAATGAGAAAAGTGTTCTTTTCATTAAAACTCTGTCTCGTTTGACTGGTTGCTCAGAGCTAATACGAACTTGCAGTTCCCTCTTACGTCACGCTTGAGAGGTGTCTGTGCCATCATCACCTTCCCACTGAGAACAGTCACACAGGTAAACAACCAGGCAAGATGGGATGCAGGGTGCTGCAAGTAAACAGAACTCTCTGGGTGCACTTTTGAATATGCCAGGATTTCAGTTCTAAGAAAAAATCCATTTGTTTAGAAAGACAGAGTCAGGTATGAACTCCTACGGGCACCACCAGAGCACATCAAAACACAGGCTCTTCAGACGTCTGGGCTGCAAAAGCACTGAGCACAACCCAGCTGTGAGCTGTGAACCAGAAACAGAAAATACTGAAGATGACCTTGTCCAAGTAATGCTGCCAGAGCTCAGGAAGGATTTTAGTTTCTTTTTTTGGAAATTGAATAGAGACATCTCCTCCTTTGCCCCATCCCTGGAGGTGTTCAAGGCCAAGTTGAATGGGGCTTTGAGCAACCTGATCCAGTGGAAGGCATCCCTGCCCACGGCAGGGGTGTTGGAACAGGATGAGCTTTAAGGTCCCTTGCACACCAAACCATACGATTCTATGATTCCCTTGCTCTAGTGCCCCACGCCAAACGCTAATCAGTAGTGTGACATTTATACCTCATCTCCATCTGCTTAAAATGCAACCAGGGCAAAGCCTCTATCCATCAACAAACAGCTTCCTCTTCTCCTGATAGATTCAAGACAATGTGCTGAAGCACAGACATGGTAAAATCATCAGGTAAGTCTTCAGTGAGCAATTTAGCTAAATTAAAATGCTCTTGCTCTGCAGAAAAGCTATTTCAGGAAATAAATGCCCTGCATAGGGAGCTTTTGGTGTGAAAAAGCAGCAGCAACATACTTTTAACTCCATTTTCACCAGAAAATTCAGTCTTCGTTGGAAAATACAAGTGAGTTAGAGAATTTTTTTGCTTCACAAGTGGATATGAATACTTTCTCTCTCCAGATATACTTAAATGTGAAAAAAAAGAAAGTGTTTCCTGCAAGTGTGATATCAGAAACAAAAATTTTTCCTGGTAATATACACTACATAAAGGTCCTAGTTTCACTCAGAGCTAGCATATTTTGCACTTGGGCAGACAATAAGAGTATCTGGCCAGCAAAGAGGAACTGAGGGTCCTCTCCTGACAGCTTCTACTGACACTGGTATCTTTACTCTACCAGCACTGAGGGAATTGCAGGCACAATCACAGAATCAATAATAGAACGGTTTGGGTTGGTAGGGACCTTAAAGATCATCTAGTTCCAACCCCCCTGCCATGGGCAGTGACACCTCCCACTGGATCAGGTTGCTCAAAGCCCCATCCAACCTGGCTTTGAACACCTCCAGGGATGGGACAACCATGACTTCTCACAAACATCCTTCATCTCCGAATAGAAAACAACTGTTAAGCCAAGATGTAAGTACTGCATCATCACACAACAGGGATTTCAACCTGTGGTCCCCAATCACAATGTGTTTGCAAAGAGCCACTGATGCAAGCAAATTTGCTGTGGGCCTCTTTCAATTCACAGCAGCAGTGTTTCTTTCTCCCTCTTCTCCAGCAAACTCGTGAGGTTTTGAGAACAGAGAGTCCAATGACACTCACCTGTCTTCTGTATACAGATTCAGATTAAAACAATTTCCCTGGAGAGCACCTGAATCACTTCTGCATCAGAAGAGCTTCCATCAGGATTTCCTTATCAGCTGTGCTACAAAGGTGAAAGGGCAGGCAAAGGGTGAAACAAGAGACTGGTGTTATTTGAGATAAGGTATTATAAGAGCTGCAGTCAAGCAAGAACAAAATTTATCAGGAATAGAGAGTCACTGGGGTTGCAGTCACAAAAGGCCCTACAGGCAAATGCGCATACAGCTCACATGGCCTTTGTCATCTAGCAAAGGCATCAGTAAAACAAAATGCTCGCAGACACTGAGCATGGGATGACATTTGTTCAGCGAATGCTGTTTCTCTGGCTTGTACTGATGGCCCTCAAACCATCAGCTGGCAATCCTTTCCTGGCAGGAATTCAGAGCATGGGATATGGAGAGTCAAGATAGTTTTCATTCCTGGTCATGCAAGGTACCTCCTGATTAACAGGTGACAAGAGGGACTTCAAAGGTAGCAGAGGAAGAAATCATTAACACAAATAATGGCATAACTTTAGCATCTAAAATGTTCATCGTTTGACTTATAAAACGCATCTGAAATCAGGGACTATTTCAGTCATGGAAGAGTAAAGAGGTTGAAAGAAATCCCAATAAGTCATCCAGTCCATTCCCTCATCCTTCAATGGACACACCACCCAAAACAGTTCTCTGCTTAATTCCTCCCACTAACTCCTGGCAAAGTGCAACAGCCCACACCTCCTAAATGTCCCTCTGCCAATGCATAGCTGAGCCAGATTAAATGAAGTTCACCAGGTTCACAGAACAAATCACCTCAACTGACTTGTCACTGTACAGGGATTTTTCCCAGAGACAGGGAAGGGTACCGGAGCACTTCAAAAGCTGAATAAATATTTAGGCAGTAGGCAAAGACAGAAAAAGCTACCCAAATATCAAAATCGGGATAAAGGATCCTAGTTACAACAATGAGAAAGTGGAAGGTGAGGCACTGGCACAGGTTTTCCACAGATGTCCTGGCTGCCCCATCCCTGGAGGTGTGCAAGGCCAGATTGGATGGGGTTTCGAGCAACTTGATCCACTGGAAGTTGTCCCTGCCCATGGCAGGGGTTGGAACTGGATGGGTTTTAAGGTCCTTTCCAACCCAAACTGTTCTATGATTCTATGAATAAAACACTAAGCACATCATCTTAAAACACTGGCCTTGAAAAAAGTAGGATGAAGCAAGGCACTCAAGTCTTCACTGTCAGAGACCCAGCCCAGGAAAAGCTATTCCATTCCATGCCTCCCACCAGTTGATTTAGTTAGACCATACCCAGGAGCAAATACTTGGGATGTTCTATTTCCCTTTTCATTACAAGACAAATTAACAGAATAATGGGCTTAAGGCAGTAGAAAGGCGACTGGTTTAAAGCCTTCATGAAAAAAAAGACAGAAAAGCAAAGCAAGCTGAGTTTTTGGAGAATGTTTTCAAACATGCACGCTCCACCTCTAGGTTCCTCCAAACATATGGCAGCTTAGTTTTTAAACAGTGACACTGCCAGCAAGGATGGGAAGTGAAGGTGTCCCAGCAGCAAAGCTCAAATCCAGCACTGACAGGGAAATGTCAGTGTATCTATAACCCTTACAAGTGTGCACTGGGCAGGCAATTCAAACTGTTCTAACCACAGAAGAAGGTGTGCAGCTACTAAATCTATTATTTTCTTTGCTGCTGCTATAGGAAAATAATGCTTTCTTCCTTTTTTTTTTCTTTTTTTGCTGAGTATTATCTGTATTTGTAAAGCACAGCAGAACGTGATCAGAAGCACCAGCTTATTTCTCTGTTCACCACGGCATCACGGACCAACAGTGAAAGCTGCACACACAGCACCACAGAAGTGCTGCGTATCAGCAAACAGAGCCAGAATACTTTGTCTGTGCCCTAACCCACGCTTTCAGATTCCCCCTCCCAATTTTCCACTAGCCACGTCCCATGTGACATCAACCAAATCCCTACTGGCACTGCCTTCAGTTAGGCCTACAGGATTTTGATCATCTTTAACCTCCCTCCCATCACTTTTCAGTCAGGGATGTTACCCAAATTCACTTAACAAGCTCTACACGGGTAAACTACACAGTTTATCCCACTTTCTATTCACTTCCCTGCCCACGCAGTCTGAAGTTGGCAAACATTAATGCAGCCACAAAAGAAAATTCATTGTAGGAAAGACTTGAACCTGTATCCACAAGGAATCATAGAATTATTTGATTAAAAAAGACCTTTGATACTGAGTCCAACTGTACCTGTCCACTACTACACCATTTCCCTGAGTATCATAGTGGATACCTGCAATACATAAAAAATTAGCTTCTTAAATCTATCAGTCTGTAAAGATGGCCTAGCAGTTGGGCTAGAAAAGCCTGTCCAAAGAAGAACCCTCCAGGACCTTTCCTTTTGGCAGTGGAATCAGCTCACAGAGACTGTACAACTGCTCCATTCCTCTTCAGGAACGTCCTTCCCCTCTCTTCATTGCAAACTTCCTATTCCCACACTCTTCCATGACGCTTCCTTATCCATTTCAGCCCCTAAACACACTGTTGCCTACAGGGCATCTCCTTTTGGCTGGGGTAAGAGCTTCAGGCAACGTTGTTCCAACTATGAGAGCAGATGAGGTTGGAAACCTTAAGCTCCCAGTCCACCACTCCATTATGCAGCTCCCCTCTTGCAGCCCAGATTCACTCAGACTGTTTGTGTGCCTCCTTCTGATTAATGTCAAGTGATTAAACATTAACTTAAAACCATAAACAGCAAGAAGGAAGCCATCTAGCCAGTCATTTACAAGGACTCAGGTGTGTCTCTCCAAAAGATACAACTGCAAAGTAAAAGAGAGCATCTGAAATCGTGGATCTCCCATCCCCGGAGGTGTTGAAGGCCAGATAGGTGGAGGCTTTGAACAACCTGACCCAGGGGAAGGTGTTACTGCCCATGGCAAAGAGGTTGGAACTGGTTGGGCTTTAAGGTCCCTTCCAACACAAACCATTCCATGATTCTATGAAATGCCAGGGAGGGTCATGCAGGGACTTCAAGTGCAGCAGAACAAAAGAAGGAAGTCCATAAATTGAGGGAAAGGCAACTTTGCACACAGTGTTAATGTGCAGGAATAATGGATCAGCCTGCAGGTAACATACAGGCCTTCGGCAATGAAACACGTATGTAAAACGCAGAGTAAATGAAGCCAGGAAAGGAAAAGCTCACATGGCATTTACAGCAGCCTCACACATCTTATAGCAGCCTTCCAATACTGAAAGGGGCCCTACAGGAAAGCTGGGGAGGGGCTCTTTATCAGAGAATGCAGGGATAGGACAAGGGGGAACTGTTTTAAGCTAGAAAAGGGAGCTGAAAGGAGAAAGGTGTCCCTGCCCACGACAGAGGAATTGGAACTGGATGATCTCTAAGGTCCCTTAAAACCCAAAACTTACTATCATTCTATTCTACAATTTACACACCCACAGGACAGGGACATGGGGGCTCTATCTCACTTCCCCCCACCAAGCAGGCTATGTCCCTTTGACTCCCCTCTCCACAACCATTACCTACAAAGGCAGCAACAACACTGCTTCCCTAACTAACCCCCTGTAATAACTGGTACCTCCTTTGAAGGACAGGAGCTTGGAGCATCCATCCTGATAACTCACGTTCCAATTGCATTAAATCTACATACGTAGGGGACAAGAATGAGCTGAACATTGAGCAACTGATGTACTTAAAACCTGTACTGACAGCCTGGCCTAGGCAACAGCCATGTTGCTTCTCAGTACTTGGGTAAAATAGTTTTAGCATCAGTATGAATGGTGCATGATGAGATTAACCAGAAAGCTGTGCTTGAAGTAGAAAGGAACAGATGCTTCTGTCATTTTAAGTATGTAGCAAACAGTCAATAATTATACCCCAGACAACTTGACAACTGACTTAGGGGACAGAAAAGGAAGCTTGGTGTCAGGGTTTTAAAGGTTGCTGACTTGCCTTGAACGCATCTTCTGTGGCAGCTGTACAGTCTGTGCCAGAACCTTTCCAGTACGAACCACTTGTTTAAATTCTAAAGCAATGCTGCTGACTCCAATCAAATCTGAACTCACCCACACCAGATTTTAGTCGAGTTTAGCACCAAGATACTACTGTGTTGCATCACTCCCTTCCACAGTGTTTACTGAATTCTGAAGTTTTCTACCCATTTCACAGCTGACAGCTGGTTTGTATTAAAGGCACAGACCTCTAAAGAGTCTACGAGCTGGGGAATGAAAAGCCACCTGCAAATGACAGAGGGAAAACAGGACATAACTCGGAAAGAGTAAAACAGCACCAGAAGCACAAAGGGGAGCTTGAGGCCAGCTGAGTCTGATTTTTATGGGAACAGTACAGCTCATTTCTCTCTGCCTCACTCACCTTCAAGAAGAAAAACATCACACAAGTTCAAGAGCAGAATCTATTTAGAGATGTAATACTCCACCACAGCACCTCACAGCCAGTTAACAAAGCCACCTGCCGGCTTAATGCAAACCACGACTGGAAAAGCACACAGGACAGCCAAGCCAGATCAGTTCCCCGACTGCACTGAAATCTTGTTACCGTACTGTAAATCCACCAGACCTGCATACACGTTACCCTTGCAGCTCTAACAGGAATCCATGGATTCAGACTTTGCTCCTCTGGGTACAGGTGTTACGAAAAGTTCCATATTTCCAAGCTGCAAACCTCTGCAAACAGGAAAACTCTTTTCACACAACAGTTTTTGGGAGACCGCCATCAGCCTCACAGCTTGAGAATCACCACTCCTGTCAGGCTCTCTAGCTCTGTCTCTCTTCTTAACCAATGCAGCAAAAGCCTCATTTATGTATTGTAGACCTTTTTCCGTTTAGATGCACGAGGATGGTGGTCTTGCATGACTGAACATGAGCCAGCAGCGTGCTCAGGTGGCCAAGAAGGCCAGCAGCATCCTGGCTTCTATCAGCCATGGTATGGCCAGCAGCAGGAGGGAAGGGATTGTCCCCCTGGACTCAGCGCTGGTGAGGAAGAATGGTGAAGCATTGGAACACGCTGCTCAGGGAAGGGGTGGAGTCTCCATCCCCGGAGGTGTTCAAAAAACATGTAGAGGTGGCACTTCGGGACATGTTTTAGTAGGCACGGTGGTGCTGGGCTGACGGTCAGATTGGATGATCTTAAGATCTTTTCCAGCCTTAATGATTCTATGATTTGATTTAATATAAATAAATACATAATGGTGTTCTTCAATTGCCTCTCTTGTGTTTTAGTAGGGGTGATGTGTCAATAGCAAGAGCTGGTGTTCTTTCTCAGTTTCTGAAAAGAAGAGCCGATGGGCAGGCTAAAATGTGGATCCTGCCTTTCACATACAGTGCGCTGCTTGTACTTGAGGCACAGGATGAAGAAGGGGAGCAGAGATTTCAAATATTCTTTCCTGTAACATCTGTGCTGATTTCTGAATGTGAATTGTTATATTAAATTCAAATTTGTATCTATTTAAAACGCTGGTTAATTCTTCTTGAGGAAGAGACTGGTGTTGAATAATAAGTAAAATAGGGTCACATGTAGACTCATCTTTCTTGTTCCTAAACGTGTGCAGAACAAAGAAATTTGTGTGTCATAGCTGGAAAAAAAAAACCTCTTGAAAGAGTACTTTTCTGCGAGATGCATGCAGGCTCAGAGCAGAGAACAGTAAATGCATTTACGCTGTTTAGAGGTCGATTTGCCTTCTCCTGGCAGTGAAGCTTCCCCAGGGGTCACTTTTCTGACACCACGAAGCCTACACAAACAAGAGTGATGTAACTGGAGCTTTGGAGTCAGGGCTTCCAGGCTGCAGCATCCTTGCTCACAGAGGAGAGTGCGTGCAAGGTGTTTAAGAACTGGCTTCCCCCAGAAGGGGAACCTGGCTCCATTTCCTCCCCTGAAGCAGTCCTATCTCACATCTTGTAAAGTTTTGATTGGTCTCCAAGCAGCTTTGGGAAGCAGGAGTAAAGCTGACAATACCAGTTTTATACTGCTGAACATGAAAAAGATCGGACATAAACATTGGGAATATCCCATCTTCTTCACCTTGCAAATCCAACAAGAATGCACTGTATGACCTTGTCTTTCCATTTAGCTTTGAGCTGTCCCTAGTAAGGCATTCTTTCCCTCTTTTGACCGCTGGAGTAGGGACCACGTTTTGCTTTAAGCTTTGCCACAGACTGACGTACAGCACTGCAAAATGTTCCTCTTCCATGCAGTGAAATAGAAACTCCCAACACCTGCCTTTCACCTTCTTTACGTATGTGTTTTCTAGCTTCAGGGTTTTATAGCAGTAGCAAAGACTCTGGTTTTAATTGTCATTAATTTTTCAAGCCTTGTCGTTTTGAAGTCATTTCCTCAACAAGATGATAGCAAAAGCTGGAATCCCAGAATAAAGCACAAAAGCAGAAATGGATTAATCTTCCTGGCTGTATACAGAATAACCCTCTGTTTGAGGTATGTCAGAGGCTGGCAGCAGTTCTGTATCTGTCTATGGATCTGTTCTTTAACCAGGGCTGTTGGCCATGCCCTGTTTGTTAAGCCTCCCTTTTTAAACAGGTCACGATTACAGAGGGCACTGTGACTGCTGGCTAAATGTAACTGTGCTCAGCTGACAGTCAGCATATGTAATGTTCTGGCATTGTTGAATGCTCTTGTTTGCTTGCACGCCTCTAACAGGGAACTGTTGGTTCATTGTAGTCAAAATGTATTACTGATGATGTGTTCTGCGTCTAAAAGGTGGCAGTGTCACCACTAACACAAAAGCATTTTTCCTTCAGGCTTCCAAGGAGGAATGGCTCCTGGTCTCTGCCAGCCAAAGCAGAGCTGTCTCAGTTGGACAAATACAGAATCACGGAATCATTAAGGCTGGAGAAGACCTCTAACATCATCCAGTCCAACATCACTGCGGCTACTAAACAACTTCCTGAAGTGCTACATCCACATGGCTCCTGAACACTTCCAGGGATGGAGAATCTATCACTGTCCTGGGCAGCCTCTTCCAATGCTTCACCACTCTTTCAGTAAAGATATTATTCCTAATATCCAACCTAAACTTCACCTGACATAATCTGAGGCCATTTCCTCTCATTCTATCACTTGTTACTTGGGAGAAGAGACCAGTACCCACCGCACTACACCCTCTTTTCATGCAGTTGTAGAGAGTGATGAGGTCTCCCCTCAGCCTCCTCCAGACTAACCAATCCCAGTTCCTCCCCCTTGCCGCTCCCCATAGCCCATGTGCTTCAGACCCTCCCACAGTTCCACTGCCCTTCTCTGGACATGCTCCAGCCCTTCAATATCTTTCTTGTAGTGAGGGGCCCAAAACTGAACACAGGATAAAAGGTGCTTTTCCCAAGCATGATATGAGAGAAAAACTCTGGGCTTCAGAGATGTTAACAGAGGAACTCTGTATTCTGTGATCTGTGCTTAAAGTCATCCAGCACCCATTCACCCATGGCAGTTACCAAAACCAGTCAAACTGGCTAGTCTGTCAGGGGAGGATTTTCCCTTATAATAATAAAATCAACTACACAAAGACTGAACTACCTACACCACTCAATCCTGGAGACCCTCCACTGGAAGGTTTTGCTTCAGATATTTGCTAGATTCAGAAACAAATCTCGATGCCTGGGGGTTTCATGCTCCTCTTTCAATTTCTAAAATTCTCTACCTGTGGTTTGACAGATCACTTTGAACAAGGCGAGAGCAGCTGTGGATCTTATCTCAAATATTCTCAAGTGTTTGTGGTTTAAAAGTTGATCTTGTAGTCTAACAATCTTTTGCACTGCTCTACTAGTCAGTAAAGCACAATGTTGAAACGAATCAGGGTTAAACAAACACTTGGGTTTAGAAAGTAAACACAGGCATCCTTCCCATTAGCTCAGTGCAGTTGTACTTTAAATGATCAAGATACTTGAGAAGTCTAAAATCAGGAGATTCTGCTTCCAAGTTTAAATTGTCTTCCATAAAGAAGAGGCAGATTTCTGAAGCTCAGTGTTGTGCTGCTTTACCCCCACTTTGAGAAAGAGACACGCGTGCCAGCAAGGCAACAGCACAAAAGCCCAGATCGCAGCCTTAACACTGGTCAAGTGATACCTGTGCCAGACCTGTGTGAATGGACACAAAACAGCTCACAGAGGTGATTACCCAGCACAACTTCTCTCTGTCACAACTCCTCTCTTGCAGTTACAATCTCTACACTCTCCTCCACTGTCCTACCCCACGGCCAGGTACACTTAGCCCATGCTCTGGTGAACTGTCCGCTGTGTTCCACTCGCTGCCCCAGACTCTGACAGCTCCCTTCATCAGCTCTCACAGGATCACAGAGTCATTTGGGTCAGAAGGGACCTTAGAAATTATCTGGTTCCAACACTCCTGCCATAGGCAGGGACACCTCCCACTTGACCAGGTTGCTCAAAGCCTCATCCAGCCTGGTCTTGAATACCTCCAGGGATGGGGCATCCATGACTTCTCTGGGCAACCTGGGCCAGTGCCTCACCACCCTCACAGGAAAACATTTCTTCCCGATAATCTCATGTAGATCTCCCCTCTTCCAGCTTAAAACCATTCGCCCTCGTCCTATTCCTGCACCCCTTGATAACAAGCCCCTCTCCAGCTGTCCTGTAGGCCCCTTTACATACTGGAAGGCTGCTATAAGCTCTCCCTGGACTCTCTGCCTCCAAGTAGTCACCAACAGTGACTGTCTCACCCTTGAGATAGTTAACATACAGAATTACGCACCCTTGAGCCCAAGCATCAGCCCTGTAAGTCCCCAGTTGTTTTCCACTCTGTTGAGCTCTTCTTCAACACCAGTAACATGTACTGCAAGTCCTTTCAATAAAACAAACTACATTAAAAAGTCAAGCACTTTGGCGAACTGCTTTTACCACTGATGCTTTCACAAACCAGGCTGTAACCTTGACAAACCTGTCACATTTTACACTGAGACCTTCCTTCCTTGGGACAGAAGTATTGTCATTACTGTGTATATATATACACATATAGATATACAACTGCTAAGTCTCGTTCCAATGAATTGCAAATTAACTTTTACCATTAAAATTGCACAGACTCCACCTCAAGCTAATGACTCTAAAGTCTCCTAGGTCTCTTGTTACCCTTTTAATACACTAGGAGTACTTTCTTTTAAATTCTTGTGGTACTGATTCAGTCACAGCTACATTAACATAGTGCTCTCACATTACAGCCTTAGTGAAGCTCCTTTGCTTACTTTCGATGTCAGAAGCTGTCCACTACTGTAACACCAACAACACAACACCGTGCAGCTGTCCACTGTGTTCCTAAACCCAGGGAACAGTAGGGAATTGCTGTGGATGCCCATTTACTAATTTCACATCTTGGCACAATTACCAAAACAATCTGACCTCACACCAGGTAGTGCAGGGATAGGACAAGGGGGGGTGGTTTCAAGCTGAAAAAGGGCAGCTTGATATGAGATCTTAGGAAGAAATGTTTTCCTGTGAGGGTGGTGAGGCACTGGCCCAGGCTGCCCAGAGAAGTCACGGATGCCCCATCCCTGGAGGTGTTCAAGGCCAGGTTGGATGAGACTCTGAGCAACTTGATGCAGTGGAAGGTGTCCCTGCCCATGGCAGGGGGGGATTGGAACTGGATGGGCTTTGAGGTCCCTTCCAACCCAAACAATTTTATGATTCTATGCCCTTCAGGCTTGGAAGGATAAAGTAACTTAGATGTAGCCTAAGAGGACATCATGGCACCTTCCAAAGGAATCTGGACTCGGCCAGCAGGACTGCTCATCTACAGTAGAAAGCCTGCTTGGGTGTATCAGGCATCTGCCATGTGCCACAGCAGTGGATTCTGGAGAGGAAACAACGCCACCATCGTTAGTTTTAATGAAAACATCACAATGTTGTTTTCACCAAAAAGAAACATTCATGTATTGCATCCTGGAATAAACCTACAGACTCCCTGTGATGCTTTGCAGCTGCATTTGCAGAGAACCAGATTCCCAGCTCGGCAACCACATGCCATTTATAGCACAAAAGCAGTCAACCTCAAAAATTAGCTTGTTCTCAGTAGACCATTGATCCTCTGCGTTAGTGAAAATAGGCTGGAAATAGATATGGGGATACTGAATAAAAAAAAAGGATATCTAAAGGGAAAGGCGTACATGGGAACCTGGGTCTTGTCTTGATGTTAAAAGCTCAGTTTAGCTGGTCATATTTACATGACATCTTAAGAAGAAATGTTTTCCTGTGAGGGTCTGAGGCACTGGCAGAGCTTGCCCAGAGAAGTGGTAGCTGCCCCATCCCTGGAGGTGTTCAGGGTCAGGTTGGATGGAGCTTTCAGCAGCCTGATCCAGTGGGAGGTGTCCCTGCCCATGGCAGGGGGTTGGAATTGGATGGACGTTAAGGCCCCTTCCAACCCAAACTATGCTCATGCTATGATTATAAGAAGGAAAACGTGGGTGATTTCAGTGTAACTGAAATTACAATGAATTGTAATTTATTCACACAAAAAAAGATTCAGCTTGTGGGATACGCAGACTGGACAGCATGCCAAAACCACACCTTGCAAGAATCTGTGCCAGGAGCAGGGGTCACTAGGAGTGAAGATAGCCAAGATAAATTAAAAGACAGCCTGAGGGACAGTGGGCTTCTTCAGTAATGCAAGAAGACAGAAGTATCACAGTGCAGAGCTCACACACATGAGATTCACAGCCCCTCACTGCTTCATAGAATGGAGACAAGTTCTAACAATTGCAGCAAACAAGTGCTGGTAGGAAAACAGGGAACGGCAAAATTCATACTTCAGGTGTACAGTATGACTATTGATCGGGATTAATGAGGTGAAGAGAAGGACTAGGTTAGATCACAGCAGTGTCACGCATGACCATGTGCTACCAGGATCAGGGTCCAGCAGGTATGAGATACGAGAACTTGCTTTGACAGCAACACCAGTATTGAGCTCAGTTGATTTTCTTCACCCTCTGTACTTGTGCATAAAGGTTTTCTGTACCTGGGTGCCCTGGTACATTCTGAGCCCTGAGGAGGTGCTCAAATGCGTTTCCTCAGAACACCAGAGTCAGAGCAGCGACCCAAAATACAATGCTGCCTTCAGAAGCATTGAGCACTTAAACACAGCCACCTGGAAAATGCATCATAACGCAGATAATTAGAAGAATGGCCACACACAAAACACGCACACCAGGAAAACTAAGCACCGTGTGCCACTTCTTTAGCGAGGCATTACTGCATTTAACAGTATGAGACAAAATACCTCAGTTCTTTTAAAAAACAAATTGTTCAGATTTTTAAAGTACCTATGGGTAGAGTTCTTTGACAACCACTGCTGCCTACGGAAGAGAAATGGAAATAACTATATTTGCTCCTTTCTGTCTGCAAACCACTTATAAAAAGCCACACTGAATGCAGTATGCACCAGCTGAAGCCACATAAATGTTATTTATCAGACATCCGTTTTTGTTATACGTACATGCACGCAAACAGTTTCTGTAACAGTTGTTCAAACGCATAGCCTCCTCTTCAGAAGGAGTTTCAGCTCCTGAATGAAAGATCACAGTCAAGCCTGGAGAAAAGAAGGCTTCTGTGAAGACAGAAGTAGCCTTCCAGTACTGGAATGGCGGCTGCAGGAAAGCTGGGGAGGGGCTCTTTATTGGGGAGTGCACGGATAAGAAGAGGGGGAAAGGTTTTAAGCTGAAAAGAGAGGAGATTCAGATGAGATATTAGAAATAAATGTTTTCCTGTGAAGGTGGTGAGGCACCAGCACAGGTTGCCCAGAGAAGCCATGGCTGCCCCATCCCTGGAGATGTTCAAGGCCATCTTGGATGAGGCTTTGAGTGACCTGATGCAGTGGAACATGTCCCTGCCCGTGGCAGGGGTTGGAACTGGATGAGCTCTGAGGTCCCTTCCAACCCAAACCACTCCATGACTGAACCAAAAGAGAGGCACAAACTCAGTGCTAGTCAAATTCCAAAACCAAGAACAAGCTGCTGGTGGCAAGTTATACCATAGTCTACAAACATTGCTTAGGTTTACAGTTCTGGTCCTATTTCGGCTTTGCTGAGGAAGTGGACGTGAGCAGAAAGGGCGCTGCTGGGGAAGCTCCTGCAGCAGCTCTGCTGCTGCTCCACAGCCCTGGCTGCTGCTGCAATCCTGATTGTCACTGTTGCTGCCGCTGCAGCCCCCTGCGGTCCAACCTGCGGGATCTGCCACATGGTCAGCCCTTGGCTGCGGAATTCTGCAGCCACCCCGGGTTCCTGTAGGGTCCATTTGCTTTTCTAACCAGTGGTTTGCATTGTTTACTAAGAAAAGAAGGAAAGCCACATACTGAAAACAAACATTTTTTCTGTTTTCTCAAGTCTGCAGAGCCAAAATAACATCAGTATCAAAGGAGGACAGCCCCAGTTCCCCTGAAGGCAGAACTCAAGGCCACCCCAAGTACTGATTTTAACCGTTTCATCAACAAGCATGCTGCTGTAAACTGTTTGCTGTGGCACAAACCCTCAATTGTGCCACCCCTACCACACCAGTAACCCTGCAGCACAGTTTCACCTCCTTAAGAGTTTCTGCAAGTTAGGGAGTAAATCTGATGCCCCACAATGACATTAACACCACAATCAAACACTCATTTTGTATCCAGTGGTATAAGGAATGTTGCTATCACATCATGACTTTGCACATTAAAATGTGAGGACACAGACACTCGTACAGCAAGTTCTTGGCCACATTACTGGCTATCCTCCACAGAAGGTCCCCTCCTCCTCACGTTCTTCCTTAAACACCCACTGCTGTCTGCTGCCAAACGTGGGATACAGAGCTAGAAAGCTCTCTGAACTGACTCAGGGTGCTTGGTCTGGACAGCAACATTATCCCCGTGCATCACAACTTCTGCCTGGGCTTCATCATTTGCCTGGACCTTCTTTATCCCTAGAAACATTCAAGGTCAGGTTGGATGGGGGCTCTGAGCAACCTGATCGGGTTAAATATGTCCTTGCTCCTGCAAGGGAGTTGGACTGAGTGACCTGTAAAGGTCCCTTCCAATGCAAATCATTCTATGATTCTATGACGTCCCACTCCTGTATGCTCAGATCACCCTTCAGCAGCGCATTTGTATCCTGTAGAAAACACAAGTGAAGGGTATTGGCAGACTCACACGTCTTGCCTGAAAACCACTGTCTGAAGCCTCACAAGGTGAATAAGTCAAAGGAGATCCATTGAAAGTAGATAAGAAAGGCAGACAACCCAACCCAGAACAGCAGGAAAGAAAAACAAGCAGAGAAGGGAAGGATTGTTTCCCTTTGCACTTTTACTCAGTTACAAACGTACAGCGTTTTGGCAAGACTGTACACGCACACAAAAAATTCTTGGAAAAGGGAAAGCAAGTTCCAAACAAACAAGATTTTCCTACAATGTCAAGAGTTTGAGAAACACTGCTGAATGGAACACAGTAATTGACTTAAAAAAGAAGGGGGGGAAAAAGCCCAAAACACATGTCCAGGGATTTCCAAAACAGGCTTCCAAGGCTCAACATGGAGAAAAGTGAAGGAAATTTGGCTGTTGACCATTTTTAAATGCGCAAATGGAGAAATAAATACAAGATGGCTTTCCATGGATAGGATGTGTTTTCCTTGCTTTTAGCCTGGCCTTTACAATGCTGTGTATCCAATAGCTGTGCCGTGTCTGGTTTCCACAATGTACCTGTCCATCCGAGCAAGCCAACAGCCTGCGCTGTGACCTCTTGGGGCTTCTCAATGCTCACACCTGACGGAGCTTTTCCACTTCAGGGAAACGTACCTAAAAGCCACTCGTAATGTGGAAAAAGTGAATAACCCCTCATTTGATTACCATCGGTTTTAAAAAGTTATCTACTCAGTCAAAAGGGATAAATACATTGGGTTTTTCAAAGTTATAAAGCAGAGCACGGAGAGTCTGATCTATTGCAGTCACTGAGTCGGAGATGAACCCAGCGCCATTTCCAATTACCAACAGCTCCTCGCAACATGAGCAAAGTGCTGACAACATCCCAAAGGTTTTACCTCCAGGGCATAAAATTGAACAGCTATTACCCAATAAAGGAAATAACATTCTAAAGCCTCCAGTCTTCGAACAGGACAAAAATCCATGTGATGAACAAAGAGAAAGGTGTCTCCCAATGTTAATTTTGTCAATAAGAACAGAAGAATGCTCAGAAAATTTACCAGAGAAGCAGCCACACTGTTTCATTTCCTAGAAATCATCAGATCCACACTTTTTTTATATTTTAACAAGCTGCTGTGTTCCCGCAGTCCATCAATTTGGGTCCAGCTACCCAAACCACACAGTTGTTTTGATCATTTAATACCCTTCACACTTAGAAAACACAGCCAAAGGAAAGCACTATACTGGCACAGATGAAACTAGAAGGCTGTGTCTTTTCCTCTGAGCCCTCTGTAACCATGGGTCAGTGTTTATTGTGTATTAAATCCTCCTGAATGTGTACGACATCCCCCTGAAATCCTGCGGGAAGATGATTCCAGCTTATCAGCACCTTCTACTGTCACGGATTAGAGAGGAACACAAACATAAATATACAAAAAATGGGGGAAACATTAACACAGCCAGCAAAAGGCCACAGCCGAACTATTTTTCCACAGAGCCACGGATACAACCTTCTCCTACTGACACGGAATCGCGATTCATTTATGGGAAAGTGATTGCTTTGACAGACACTGGCTTCTCCCAGATAAACCCCATCCTACCTGCAGGCCCTGCTCCTCCACACACGCTCCATGAGGAGAGGATTTTGTGCAAGCCATTTTTTTTCCAGGCAAATCCCTGCTTCTAGCGAAAGGGAACTGGATGAGGGAATGGAAATCCAACCCTTCCCGACTCGTCTGGCCGGACTGGGCTCTGTAGGACCCGCTCCCTGATTAATGAGGGATACAAAGAGCTCGAAAGCATCCGAGGGGCGCACAAAAGCCGGGGAGGCGCTACCGAGGGGGGAAACGGCACCGGGGGGGGGGGACGCTAAAGGCACCGGGCGGGGGGGGGGTAACGTCACCGGGGGGGGACGCATGCCGAATTTCTGCCCGCATAGGGTGGGGGGGCGGGTTAAAGCCCATTGCCTCTCCTGCATAGAATCATTGAATCACCAGGTTGGAAATGACACCCAGGATGATCATCGAGTCCAACCATTCCTATCAAACACTAAACCATGCCCCTCAGCACTTCGTCCACCTGTGCCTTAAACACCTCCAGGGAAGGTGACTCAACCACCTCCCTGGGCAGCCTGTGCCAGTGTCCAATGACCCTTCCCATGAAAAATCTTTTCCTGATGTTCAGCCTAAATCTCCCCTGGTGGAGCTTGAGGCCATTCCCTCTTGTCCTGTCCCCTGTCACTTGGGAGAAGAGGCCAGCTCCCTCCTCTCCACAACCTCCTTTCAGGTAGTTATAGAGAGCAATGAGGTCTCCCCTCAGCCTCCTCAAGGCTAAACAACCCCAGCTCTCTCAGTCTCTCCTCATAAGGCCTGTTCTCCAGCCCCCTCACCAGCTTTGTTGCTCTTCTCTGGACTTGCTCCAGAGCTTCAACATCCTTCTTGTGGTGAGGGGCCCAGAACTGAACACAGTATTCGAGAAGCGGCCTCACCAGTGCCGAGGACAGAGGGAGAATAACCTTCCTGGACCTGCTGGTCACACCGTTTCTGATACAAGCCAATATGCCATTGGCCTTCTTGGCCACCTGGGCCACTGCTGGCTCATGTTCAGTCGCTGTCAACTAACACGCCCAGGTCCCTCTCCTCCAGGCAGCTTTCTAGACAGACTTCTCCTAGTCTGTAGCACTGCATAGGGTTGTTGTGCCCCAAGTGCAGGACCCGAGACTTGGCCTTGTTAAACCTCATCCCACTGGTCTCAGCCCAGCGGTCCAGCCTGTTCAGATCTCAGCCCTCCTACCCTCCAGCAGATCCACGCTTCCACCCAGCTTAGTATCATCTCTATATATCAGTATCATCATGCTCTCGTCGCAAAGCACGGCCCCGCTGCCCGGGAGGCCCCGCCGGTGCCGCGCTCACCTCCCCAGCGGGCGCTTCATGCCCGTGTCACCGGCGGGCAGGCGCAGGCTGTGCCTCAGGCTGCACCCCTTGTCGAGGGGCGCGGCGGCGGCGGCGGCGCGCTCATGCTCCACCGTCACCGACTCGTTGCGTTTCCTCATGCCGGGACGGCGGCGGGAGCGGCGCCGCCAACACCCGCCCTGCGCCGCGATCGCCCCGCGCCCCGGGGCCACCCGGCCGGAGAGCGCCCCGCCCCGCCAAGCCCCGCCCCGCCCGTTTCCACAGCCAATCAATCACCGCCCTGCGCAGCCAAGCCCCGCCCCTCTCACCGTCCCGGCCAATCCGCGCCAAGACCGGCAGAGGAGTCAGCCAGTCAGCGCTAAGCCCCGCCCTGCTCACCGCCCCGGCCAATCCGCGCCACGCCCAGTCAAGTCCCGCCCCGCCCACCGCCCAGCCAATAAAGCACATCACGACACAGCCAAGCCCCGCCCATCCCGCCTCCTCAGCCAATCCGCACCACGCCTGCCGCGACAGCATCCAATCACAGCCTTTCTCCTCCAAGCCCTGCCCCCGCCCACCGCCCCAGCCAATCCAGGCCAAGCCCCGCCCCGCCGCGGTCCCAGCCAATCCGCGCCCCGTCCCGCCAAGCTCCGCCTCCCGAGCTGGCAGGACAGACAGGCGCCGTTTGCCAGCACTTCATGGGGAGCCGCGGTGCCATCTTTAGTGTGGGCAGAGGCGCCGTCCGCCATTTTCATAGAGTCGCAGTATCTTAGCATCATGGAATGACTTGGGGCAGAAGGGACCTTAAAGCCCATCCAGTTCGAACCCCCTACCATGGGCAGGGACACCTCCCACTGGATCAGGTTGCTCAAAGCCTCATCCAACCTGGCCTTGAACACATCCAGGGATAGGGCAGCCACAGTTTCTCTGGGCAACCTGTGCAGCGCCTCACTAACCTCACAGAAAAACCTTTCTTCCTAAGATCTCCTCTCTCCCCTCTTTTGGCTTAAAACGATTCCCCCTCTTCCTGTCCCTGCACTCCCTGATCAGGAGCCCCTCCTCAGCTTTCCTGCAGCCCCTTTCAGCAGCTTCCAAGCTGCTCTAAGCTCTCCCAGAGCCTTCTCCATGCTGAACAAGCCCAACGCTCTCAGCCTGTCCCCGGACAGCCCAGCAGTCATGGATAAGGAGCAGAAAGTACTGTGTAACGTGATAATATGTGCTTTGCCATGGCAGGGAGGATGAAACTGGATGATCTTTAAGGTCCCTTTCCAACCCAAACCAAGATATTTTAGAGATTTTATTTTAGCCAGATGATAATTGCTAAAATTTTCAGCCATGCTTTGGGAAAGACTGATTACTTGCTTGCGTGCTTTGAACAGCAAAAGAGAGTGTTCTTCTCCCTCTGAGTTTCTTTTTCTGCGTCTTACTGGGAAGACTCAATTCTGCAATTGAGGATTGTGAGCCATATGTGGATTTTTGCGGTGACAACATGCCACAAAGTGATGGTCACTACAAAAGCAGGCTCTGCAAAGGCTGTGTGGGGCTTGTTGGAAGTAACAGCACAGTCCTGTGAAGATGGAATTACAAGCTGCCCAACAGGTTTTCACACAAGGAGAACGGACTCAGATGTCGTAAATCCTCTGAGATGCCTCTGGCTGAAGCTTTTACTGAGAAGGACAATTAAAGAAAATTATTTGAAAGTCTGTCTTTGTGGTATGGGTATTCATAATGATTGGCTTTTTCTCTGTGCTAGAAAGAAGACAAGCAAGTATTTTCTGTGGTAATCTTAAGCTGTTCTCAGCATTTCTTAAGATTCTCTTCCTTAACTACATATGAGCATAAACAGGTGATTGTTTGGTCTTTCCTATCATATCAGACTTTCAAGATTCAGAAATATTTAAATGCAATGTCCTCTGTGCTGCTAGTGCATTATTTATGGAATCTGAAGAGGTTCTCCCATTTAGGATCCGTACTTGCCCTTCGTACCTATTGAGAGAGATGCCTCAGAAATGTGCCCGCTCGCAGAAATCAATGCACAACATCCATTCCAAATTCCAAATTAACCCGTGGTTGAATTCTGGTGGACTTGACAGGAGTTTGTTGAGGCAAGGGTCCACTACAAACAGTACTTCTGCTGCTGTTATAGGCAAACCAGGATGAAATTCTACTATCTGCAGTCACCAAATACTTCATCTGAACAATGCAAAATAGCTCAGTTACTGGCTGCTAAGAAATCCTGTGGCAACAGGATTTCTTAGCAGCCAGTAACTCCATGTGGTTCTGCATACAGGAAAAACGGGAAAATCCAGTTGAAGTAAAGGTTGGGAAAGAATTTGAGATTTCTTAGCTGAAGGCATGAACAGAGATTATGGTAGAACGATAGTAGAAACTATCCCTGTGGTCAAGGTCACCTTCCATAGGGTTTCACATTGTCTGGAATGATCTGGAAGAGGTCTGGAGACAGACCACAGGGCAAAGACCAGCCTGCTGGACTACACCTATGGCAGTCTTCTCCCCAAACCGTATTCTCCAGAGGCAGCCACACCTGAACTCACCTGCCAGGCCTGGACATGAGGGAGACCAATAGAAAGTAAAGGACAGCACGTGAGCACAGATCCTAATGTTATCAAGAGAAGGGATGAGAGCTGTGTTTGGCTATGGATGAGCTCAAACAAATTTTCCCAAAGGGCAGAGCAGGAAGCACTGAAGGAACTCAGAAGAGCCAGGAGAAAGTACTGGTTAGGAAACCCCTGGGAGACAAGTCTCTGGAGAGTATAAGGATATTCCAAGCAGCAGAGAAATCAGAAAAGGGCAGAGCCGCCTCCTTCAAGGCAGTGCCTGAAATGGGGGCAAAAGCCAAGGAGATGTGACTCGGCAGAGCAGGAGGAGGCTGTACCCTGATGCAGAAGGCAACAGTGCCTCTAGAAATGCAGAGAGGCCTGCTAGGAGGATAGCCGCCCATAGCTTTCTGTTCTCAGGCTGCTCCTCTCCAACAGGACAAAGAGGGAAACCTGATGCTAGAAATTTTCCCTAGCCACCAAATTCTATAGCTCACATTGGTGGCATGTGTTTATGCTTGACAGGCAGCGCAGGGCTCTCTGTTGGAGTGAGCAGCCTGCCAGCTGCTGCCTTTGCAGCACAGCAAAGTGAGCTGCTTCATTCTGCCTACCAAGCTGTCCCCAGGTTGGACCATGTAGAGGAAATTATGGAGAGTTTCGGTGGAGGGGACTGTGGAACTATCCTTCTATGTGGACTTCCTGAAGGCAGGAAAATCCAGATTACTATGGGTAGAGACAACTTTGGAAAGGTCCGTTCTGCAGTGTCGCTAATGACTCAGTTGCTTGGTGATGTTCCCAAGTCAGCACAACCCCGTGCTGGATGCCTGCTAGTTTTCCTAGTTGACAGCAGACAGAGCTGACTGAAGCCAGCAGAGCTGGACAGAGTTTCATTGTGTGCTACTGCTCCAGCCTGCTATGCAGAGGCTGAGCCAAGCCTCTCCAGCAAAGCTAGAGTGCTTCAACCTTCTTCTGATCCATCCTTGGCTGTAGCTAAACAACTTCCTGAAAGCCTGGTGTTGAAATGAGTAGTGCTTTTGGAGTACAGAGTTGTCAGTCAAGCACCTGGGAAGCATTTCTACTGCCTGCCTCCTGGATGATTCTTCACCAGTGTCTGAAGGTGTCCAAAAGGCATCCCCCCACAGTTTCCTCCATGCTGACTATCTTGCATGCCAGTGACAGACCGTCATGAGGTACGGGGATATCATTCAAACCCTCTTTTGCTCATCAGAGTTTTCCATGAACCTCCTCCAGATGCTGCAGATTGGTGACCTCATCTCCAAGGATTTGAGAGTCCATGCAGAATCATAGAGTGGTTTGGGTTGGCAAGGACCTTAAAGATCATCTAGTCCAACATCTCTGCCAGTGGCAAGGATGTCTTTCACTTGACCTAGTTGTTTTAAGTCTTGTCCAAACTGACTTTGAACACTCCCAGTGGCAGCACACATCCACAGCTTCTCTGGGCAACCTGCTCCAGGGGCCACTGCTCTTTCTCCTCTTCATTAATGACCTGGATGATCATAGAATCATAGAATAACCAGGTTGGAAGAGACCCACTGGATCATCAAGTCCAACCATAATGATGATGGGTCAGAGTGCACCCTCAGTGCAAATAATTGAGAACTGGGAGGAGCAGCTGATACACCAGAGGGTTGTGCTGCTGCTCTGAGGTGACTGGCTAGGCTGGAGAAAGGAGCCTTATCAAGTTAAACAAAGGGACATGCAGAGTCCTGCGTCTAGGGAGGGTAAACCCCATGCACTGGTAAGTGCTGCAGGTAGGACCATGCAGCCAGCCATGGCCTCCAAACTTCCTGGACTTTGCTGCCTTCATGAACTACAGGCCTCTGAGGCCAGAGGGAGCCCCTGAGGTGAGAAAGAGTTCCCTTTGGGAGGGGAGAACCAGTTTCAGGAACATTTAAACAAATGGGACAGTCACAAGGCTCTGGGAGCAGATGTGATACCCCTGGAGTGCTGAGGGAAATGTCTGAAGTCCTTCCAAGACTGCTCTCCATCATCTGTGTAATTATGGGGAGGGGGAGAGGTGAACAATGGCCCTGCTGTGCAGTTTGGTCAGAGTGAGGAGCAGCTGGGAGAACCAGAGCCCTGCCTGGCTCTGGGAGCAAGGACTCTGGCTCTGCACCCACTCCAGGACACTCCCTGAGGGGGCAGCTCCATGAGGAGGTAGAAGCACACCAACCCCATACACTGCTCCAGGCTTGGGAAGGAGTGGCTGGAAAACTGCCTGGCAGATAAGGACCTGGGGTGCTGCTCAACAGTGGCTGAACATGAGCCAGCAGGGTGCCCAGATGGCCAAGAAGGCCAACAGCATCGTGGCTTGGTTCAGCCTTGGTGTAGTCAGCAGGAGTAGGGATGGGATCATCCCCCTGTACTCGGCACAGGTGAGGGCACACCTTGAATCCTGTGTTTAGTTTTGGGCTCCTCAGTACAAGAAGGACATTGAGTTGCTGGAGTATGTCCAGAGGACAGGATCTGAGCTGGGGAAGGGTCTGGGGCACAGGGATTATGGCAGCAGCTCAGGGAACTGGGGTTGTTTAGCCTGGAGGAGGCTGAGGGGGAGACCTCATCCCTCTCTACAGCTCCCTGAAAGGACAGTGTAGCAAGGTGGGCGCTAGTCTCTTCTCCCAGGTAACAAGGGATAGGACAAGAATCCCTTGTTAAGTTGTGCCAGTGTCGGCTTATGCTGGATATTAGGAAAAATTTCTTTACTGAAATAGAGGTGAAGCATTGATTGGAACAGGCTGCCCAGGAAGTGGTGGAGAGTCCTTCCCTGGAGGTGTTCAAAAAGCGTGCAGATGTGGCATGTTGGGAAATGGTTTAGTAGGCACGGTGGCTGGACTGGATGAGCTTAGTGGTCTTTTCCAACCTTAACGGTTCTACGATCCTATGATTTTAAAACTCTCTTCATCTCCATGCCTTGGTACAGGCCTGCCCCCCTCTGGCCCCCCTTTGCCTTGCACCCCAACCACCCCACTAGTGCTCCTCTAACCCCTGGCGGCTCCCCACAAAGCACCCACCACAGCTGCCGTCCTTCTGGAGCTCCCACCACTAAGAGCTCCCTGCCCCTCCAAATCCCTACCCATTGCTCCCTGGTGGGCTCAATGCTCCCCTGTCCCATGTGCCTCCTCTTTGGCGCCTCCAACTTCCAGTAGCACCACTGCCTGTGACACTCCCCAAAGGGTGCTCCCTCCTTATGCCTTCCTGACACCCCAGGGACCCTCCAATGCCCTCCGCTTGCCCCACAGCATTACACAATGCTCAGAACCCCACCCATTCACCCTGACTGCATCTGATGAGGCAGGAGTTTCCCAAGTTCTTCCTCCAGGCCTCTGTTTTGGAGGCAACCCTGATGGCCACCTCCAGAAGAAGGTGGCCACAGTGGGGGTTCTGCAGCCTCACACACCCTCCCAGTAGGCACTGTGAGCCAGAATGATCTCAGGGTTAGCGCCACCTCCACCATGCCTGCAGGCACTACAGCTTGGAGAGGGGGTCAAGCAAGGATAGAGGGACCCTGACTGGAACCAGCACCCACAGACCTCTGTGCCCTTCACACACCTCTGGCCATTCCCTCCACTCCCGCTCAGGATTGTGCCCTGGCACAGCTCATGCCAAAGCCTGGCAAGTGCCAGCAGCAGCTACTTACCTGCCAATGACCTGCCAAGGGAAGGTAACCAGGATGGCTGTGAAGCACAGCGAGCAGGAGGATGAGGTTCCTCCTCTCCTGCGCCTTTGCAGCAGTTGCTGGCCACTCATCTCTGAGAAAGCTGCTCCGTGCCCACCAGAACCACCAACAGCCACAGCCAAGACCCAGCTCCCCAGAACCACTTATAGCCACAGCATTCTTCGACCCCATGAAAGCTACCAGTAGCCATAGATAAGCAGATGAAGTGCTTAGAGATATGGACAGGTGGTGGACAGGTATGGTTTGGCTTGATGATCTCAAAGGTCTTTTCCAGCCTAGAGATTCTATGATTCTATGGCCTCCCTCAGTCTCTAAGAGCCAGCAATAGCCACGACTTCCTCCAAGCCCCCTAGAACCACCAATAGCCATGGCTGAGACTCATCCTTCCAGCTGGAAGGTCTAATACCTGAGCTGGCCTAGAAGAGCCCTTGGAGCAGCAGTGGAAGCGCTGAGGTCCCTAATTTGTGCTGCCCAGTCACTGAGAGGGGACAACAGCTGAGCACTCTCACTCAAGGGGAGACAATGCATGAGCCCTCTCACTGCCTGCCCTGGGCTGAGGAGCCAACACCCTGGCGATGTCACCGTCTTCCTAGCTTGTCCTGTGTGGAGAAGGCAGCTGGGAGGGAGTCCCCAACTCTGGGTTCTGCCAGCAGTCCCAGCCAGGGGATGCAGAGCTCACTTATTGGGGTTTGTTGCAGGAGACAGACCCCGAAATGTCCTGGGCTCAAAGGCCAGGCAGCTGGCTTTCTGGTGAAACCTCTTCCAGAACACTTTGGCAAGCTTGGAAAACTACAGCTTTGCTCTTTGCAAGACTCCCTGCAGCTCCAGGGATGGTGACTCAACCACCTCCCTGGGCAGCTGTTCCAGTGCTTGATAACCCTTTATGTGAAGAAATTTTTCCTACTGTCCAATCTAAACTTCCCCTGATGCAGCTTGAGGCCATTCCCTCTTGTTCTATCACCTCTCACTCAGGAGAAGAGACCAGCCCTGAGACTTCTCTGCAACCTCCTTTCAGGAAGTTGTAGAGAGATATGAGGTCTCCCCTCAGCCTCCTCTTCTCCAGGCTAAACAACCCCAGTTCCTTCAGCCGCTCCTCGTAAGACTTTTTGAACGGTTCCAGGGATGGAGACTCCACCACTTCCCTGGCCAGCCTGTTCCAACACCTTACCACTCTTTCAGTAAAAACATTTTTCCCAATACACAATCTAAACTTCACCTGGTACAACTTGAGGCCATTTCCTCTCATCCTATCGGTTGTTACTTGGGAGCAGCACCCACCTCACCACAACCTCCTTTCAGGAAGCTGCAAAGAGCAATGAGGTCTCCCCTTCAGCCTCTTCTTCTCCAGACTAAACAGCCCCGGTTTCCCCAGCTACTCCTCAAGCTCCAGACCCTTCCCCAGCTCTTGCCCTCCTCTGGACACTCAATGTCTTTCTTGTAGTGAGGGGCCCAAAACCCAGAGTTCGAGCTGTGGCCTCACCAGCACTGAGTACAGCGGGATGATCCCTTCCCTGCTTCTGCTGGCCACACCGTGGCTGATCCAAGCCAGGATGCTGTTGTCCTTCTTGGCCACAGTGCTGGCTCATAGAACGGTACGGCCTGGAAGGGACCTTAAAGATAAATCCAGTTCCAAGACCCTGCTATGGGCAGGGGCACAATGTAACTTTAATTGTTTCAGTCATGGAAGTTTTGCTCATTTCTCATGGAGCAGAAGGTGAGGCAGCGCTGCTTCTTCATGCAATTACTGGATTTAATCATCTATTTGCTTGTCTCTATATCAGACAAATAGATTGCTGGGATCTTCAACCGACACGTTCGGCCGTTGTCAGCCAGCACCTCCAGATCCTTCTTTGCCAGGCAGCTTTCCAGCCACTCTTCCCCAAGCCTGGAGCGCTGCGTGGGGCTGGTGTGACCCAAGTGCCACCACCACCAGGGCCGTTCAGGCAGCTGGGGCTCCGCTTCCCCCACAGTGATGCAGGGGAGAGCTGCGGCAGGGGAAGGAGAGGGACCCCTGCCACTTGGACCCCTGCTCTCCAGGAGCACAGGCACGCAGCAGGACCCCCGACACTTTGATCCCCACCCTCCGCGAGCACGGGAATGCACCGGGACCCCCGCCATTCCTCCTCTGGGAGCACAGGGACGCACCGGGACCCCTGCCACTTTGACCCGTGCCCCCCGGGAGCCCGGGCAGAGAGCAGACTCTCCCCCCTCTGCCCCCGGCGCCCCCTCCCCACCCCGCGGCTGCCCCGGAAGCGCCGCTCTCCCTCAGCCCCGCCCCCCGGGGGGCGTGTCCGGCGCCGCCGGGCGCTCCCACCAATGAGAAAAATCCTCTGCGTGACGTCATCGCGGCGCTGCGCGGCGGAGGCTGTTGCCAGGCAGACCGGCGCGCCTGGCCCAATGGGAGCGGGGCGCTGCGGCCGGGCCCGGGCGCAGGCGGCGGCGGCGGGCG
Organism: Phaenicophaeus curvirostris; assembly: GCF_032191515.1. Taxonomy (NCBI): domain Eukaryota; kingdom Metazoa; phylum Chordata; class Aves; order Cuculiformes; family Cuculidae; genus Phaenicophaeus; species Phaenicophaeus curvirostris. The sequence continues at coordinate 106,541,343 of NC_091393.1, read as the reverse complement.
CGGAGCGGCGGCGGCCCCGGCGCTCACCATGCCCTACAAGCTGAAGAAGGAGAAGGTGCGGCGGGGGGTGGTGACAGCGTTCTCCCCCTCACGCCCCAACCCACCCCCACCCCGCCCCGCGCCGGCCCGGTTACTGGCCGCCGCTTCTCCCTCCCCGCTCGTTGCGGCCTCGGTGTCGGCGCGGCCGCCGGGAGCGCGCGGGGCTGCGGCCGGCAGGGGGCGGGGGCGCGCGGGTGGCGCAGGACGGCGGGGGCGGCGGCCGGGAGCGGGTCTCCGGCTGCAGCCGCTGACACCGGTTCCCCTCCAGCTCCTTGCACCGGCGCCGGTGCCCCTCCTCAATCTCTAGCCGCCGGTACCGGTGCCCCTCCCCAGCTCCTTGCGCCGGTGCCCCCCCTTCCAGCTCCTTGCACCGGTGCCCCCTCCCAGCTGCAGCCGCCGGCACTGGTATCAGTGTCCCCCTGCACGGACCCAGTAAGGGGAGCGGGGGTCCCCTTCCCCCCCTCCCCGTCATCTGCAATGCCCCCCGTGCAGGAGGTACGACTGCCCCCAAGTCCTGGTGTGGGGGTCGGGTAGGGCACACTGGATTCTCCCGGGTGCCAGTGCCCCTGGGAAAGGGCTTGAGTGGGTGCAGGTCCTGACACCCAGGGGTGCCCAACTGGGATCACTGGGAACGGGATGTGCCCCCCCCCATTGGGATCAGTGGAATGGAATGGGCACCCCTGCTGCCAGTGTCCGCTGCCAAGGAGAGTTATTCCAGGTGCCCAGAGAAGGGCTGACCACGGTGGTGGAGGTGGGCTGGGTCCCTGCTAGCGCACGGTTCAACTCTTCAAAGAGATACTAGAATTCTCTGTAAGGTGAAATGTTCCCTGAATGCTTTTTTTCATCATTTCAGGAGTCTCCGAAGTCCACAAAAAGTACCACAAAGCCTGGGAGCAGCAGTAGCGGGAAGGATGGTGGGGCAGAGAATTCGGAAGAGGTAAGGCTTTCACCTTGGATATAGCAATGTGAACGTGCAGTTGGTCTTTGAAGAGGAATAACGTCTTCCATTCTGGCTATTGCACGCTGCTCTGCAGGATAATGTGTGTACCCAGGATCTTAAAGAATTGAAGAAGACAGTAGTGAAAACTGGAGTTAAGATGAAGTTCGTTCTCCTTGAAAGTTGTCCCAGAGGGAATGTTGACTATGGAAGAGACAGGATGAGTCTCACACCCTGCAGCCGTGCAAAAAGCAATTTGGCACAGGGGAGCTGTGGCTGCCCCATCCCTGGAGGCGTTCAAGGCCAGGTTGGGTGAGGCTTTGAGCAACCTGATCCAGTGGAAGGTGTCCTCACCCACAGCAGAGGGCTTGGAACTGGATGGGCTTTAAGGTCCCGTCCAGCCCAAACCATTCCATGACTCCATAAAAGCTGAGGGTGGTGTACAGAGCCTGATAGAGCTGCCTGCAGGGGAGGATGATCTACGGTTATAGGGAAGGAGGAAGCCTGGCAGATGGGAGCAGCCTCCTTGCTCCTGTTGGAGCAAAGCACAATAAACTCAGTTGTCACCTTGTGTCAGAGTGGGAGAGTAGTGAGAAACAGTGGAAAAGGAATGTCTTCTGAGGTGTTTTCTGGGGGAGTGAGATTAGGATGTAATGGACAGGGCTCCTGAAGGAATAGAGGTAAACTGCCAGGGATTCAATGGTTCTCTGGGACAACAGCCTTGTGGCTGAACCAACATCCCTCATAAGCAGGCACAGTCTGCGTTCTCAGCTGTGCAGAGGCTCTTTCACTCTCAATTTTGGTATTGCCAAGCTGGATGTGTTTGAATGGCCTCCACAGAATGAGCTAATGTGATAAACTGTGCTTAGAATTAGCAAAAATTTGGGTAAGCCTGAACTTTTCTGGTAAACTTGAGTTTGTCTGGCACTCGCTGTGGCTGTGGATTTTGAGACTTTGCTCAGAAGAGCATTTTACATGTGTCCAATAAAGCATGTGTATGTGTTTAATACTGCAATTTGGCAAACAAGGTGTGCCACTTCTGTGTCTAGTAGCCTGTGCGTTTGTCTTGTCTGGAACACATTGCTTTTGTAATTTGGAGGAGTGGGGATTGGAGACATTCAAGGCTAATGAAGGTTAGGAAGAAATCTCTGGTTCGATGGGATGGTCATAGTCAAAATAGGGTTATTCCAGAGCCTCTTTCACAGCACAGATTTGCCTCAGAGAATATCCCTACTACTAGTTGCTTGGTTTCAGGGTCCAAGCTGTACTCAGGATTTGCATTGAGTGTTCGCCTTGGAGCAGGTAACAATTTTGTTGATCCTCTTTTATATCCCATCCTGGTCTTGGCCTCTGCTTGTTTTATTTTGTGTATCCAACTGAAAACAGCTTGCTGGGAGGGCTGTCTCCTCTGAGGAAGTGCGAAAGCTCCTGCCTGGGCATCATGGGGTCAGGCTTACCGTTTATTAACTGGGCACTCTGCCTGCGGAGTTCACAGCTCTGGGAAGAGGAAGGAGAGCCTGGGTCTTGCAATGTGACAGTGACAGGTATCTGTCAAAGCAGAGCATTCCAATGTCCCTGTCCTGAATCTATGGTGGGCTGGGATGCTGCTCTCCTGGTCACAAGTGGAGCTTTAAGAAAGGAAGAATGATGAAGGCTGCAGTCTTCCTTCTGTGACCTGAAATGGCATGAAATATCTGTTTGTGCCTGCGTGCAGAAGAAACTTAGAAGCGATGCATCTAACCTTCCTTCCCACAAACCATACCCAGCCACTTCCTCATACTCCGAAGAAAATCCAGCCCTTCCTTAAGATGGAAGGCTTGGGATTCCTTTGATCATAAGAACAGAGAGCAGAGCAGAAAGGAGACACCTCTCTGGTGTGCGTTGCTACAGGTCCCTTCTCCCTTTCCCTGGTGAGTTTGCAGGGAAGTTGGTTCTCTCCTGGCACTATCCTGTCTCCGACTTTTCTGCCGCAGAATGGAAGAGAGCTCTTTGCTTGCTAAGAAGAAATGTATACGAGTTTGAATGCGATTTTCCTGCTCTTCAGGAAGCACAGAAAGGTATTTTGACTTTCACATTGGGGGACCGCAGGGAATTAGGTAACGTGCTGTAAGTGAGACTCCAACTCAAGGAGAGGTGGTTTGACTCATGAAACACCAGGAATGGTATTGCCTGGTGGGGTTGATGGGCTCAGATTAGCCTGGATGCCTCTGCTGCCATTGAGAGAATTTTGTCCCCTGTAAATTCCTCCACGGAGTTATGGTTGGTTGGTTGCCTTTTCTAGGGTGAAAGTTCTGTTCACCAAAGAGGATTTTCCTTTGTTTCTAAATATCTCAGTAGGTGTCTAATGGGCTCACAGCACAAGAGTGACATTTGGGCAGCTCTCTTCCCCTGTGTGCTTTTTTCTCTCACACTGAACTCTGAGGAGCAGGGGAGGACTCAGCCCTAATTTGTCCTGGGACCAGAAAGTTGTGACTTGTTTTTCAGGCAAGCTGTCTGGCTGGTGGAATGAGTAAAGTTGGTTGAAGATCAGCTCTGGTCTGACAGATCTGAGCTAGTGTGACGAACGAGGACCTCCTATGGGGATCTCCGTGGAGGGGAATGAGTCCAGAAACCCTTAAGCATAGTGCTTTGTTCTCTGCCGCAAAGGAGCTTTTAGTGGAGCTGATCTGGAAGGGCGGATATGTTCAAAAGCAGACTCATTCCCACAAGGGAGGGGAAGCGTTTGAGTTCCTTAGGAAGGACAGGAATAGTGCCGCACTCTTCGATACCCACCGCAGAGGGAAGCTCTCTGAGGTGAAGAGCCAGCAGAGCTTTGCCAGGACCTGGCTTTGGTGGGTGCAGTTTGCTCAGAGAGAGGAGTGATGGAGGAAAACGCAAGAGGAAAGGGTGTGAATTAAAAGGTTTGTTTAGTTCATTCCCTCTCAAATATGATGAAGGTATGAATGGAGAGAATTTCTGCATAGCTATTTAAGGAGCAAAAAAGAAGTAATGTCAGGGACCAAGGCAGCAATGAATGAGAGGATGAGAAAGAGTTACTCCTCCTGGCCAGAAAGTCTGGGAGAGGCAGCTGGGTGGGGAAGAGAGTTAATGACCTGGAAGTGGGAGCAGGGATTAGCAGCAGCAGCAGTAAAGAGGAAAGAGGAGTTGCTCTGCAGCCTCAAGGGCAGCTTGGAGCCTGGCTGATGAGATTTGCCGCTCTGGGAGAGGGTTCTCCCTTTCAGTGAGCTGCTGTATTACGTGTTTTGCAGATATCTCCATGGGGCTTGTTACTGCAGTACCTGGAGTTCATTATTCAGAGACAGGCGTTACAGCGTGGTGATGTTAGTTCTGAGGCAGAGAGCCTGATTTTAATAGGGAAGCTGTGTAACATCAGACAAAGAGAGCAGGTACTGACTTGAGGGACGGGAAGGGAAGAGTCATCTGAGGAGGAGGAGCTGAGAGCAGATCTGGGCTGAGAAGCTTAGCAAGCGGGGGATGCTCAAGGGACCAGTGAGGCAGAAGGGCTTTCCGAGTGGCGATGCATCCAGCTGCGGTAGGAGTGCCTGCAGAGGTGAGGTCATGCATGGATAGGAGAGCGGAGGAGAAGCTGATACGGCTCAGGGTGGCTGGGGAAAGCGAGTCTCTGTCCCTGGGAATCCCGGGGTGAAGAGAAATGGCACAGAGCAAGGCCAGGGCCTGGGGCTCATTGACTTGTGCAGGCAAGTTCTTAGGAAGGAGGAGAGGTGATGGGAACCGGTGGGGGGGGAACCGCTACTAAGCCAGGGAACCTGTGCTTGGGGGAGTTCGAACGCGGTTGCAATTGGGTCTGGCCCACCCTGTTCCCACCACAGCGGGAAAGGTGGGGCTGCCGCACCGCGCCTGGGCGAGCAGCTTTGTGCTGTTCTCCGATTGCTTCAGCACATGCAGTGTAACAGCCGCTGGCAAACAGTGTCTCCCAAGCAGCCAGCTTTGACGTGGTGCTGCGATCCCTGCCTGTCAGAAGGGGCTGAGCCTGATCGGGTAGATGTGAGCCTGCAGCCATGTAGCGATCAGCTGCTGTTGATGCCAGGGAAATGCTCTGGGAAGGTTGGTACCTGGGCATTAAGAGAAAATCTTTCAGTTTTAGCAGTCTGCTGCGTTTTGGGGATAGAAACTTCAGAGAAGAAACTTAAAACAAGCCTCTTCTGATTCATATGGCCAAGGTAGGAGGTGTTGAAGGCAGAAGGATGGCAGGCCTGCCACAGGAAGCACCTCCTGAAAGCAAGTATTCAGCTTCATGCCAGGGAGTCCCTGTAGAACCAATCCATCATAAAACCCTCTGAGCACTGCAGTGTAAGAGTATCTGACCTCCCTCATCACCAAATTTTGTCTGGCAAACTGGGTTGTGTGATTTTTGCATGTGTGTGTCTGTTTCGTAGATAATTAGCAGCTAAACCTGAGGCTGTATTCTGTCTCTCTCCATGCCAGCTGTTGAAGACCATAGGAGCTGGTGGCAAGGGCTTTTCCAGACCTCTGATAGGCCTGTTAGCATGTGGTACACATGCCTTGCTCAAGGTTTTTCTGAGTGGTGGGGAGTGCACTGGCATGTGCTGTCAGCTGGGAGGACCCCTGTGTCCTGCTTCCATCAGTGCTACCTATGTGGCTGCTGATGCATGTTTTCTTTCTCTCTGTGCCATTGTTTCTTTCTCTCTGTACCATCTTTTCTCGACGGTGGCTCAGCACTTAGTTCTTGCCCTTTTTCCTTGTGGAAGGAGGGTGATGCAGCCTTCCTGAAAGCATCTGAACAACATCTGAGTGGCTCATGCTGCCCCGATACCCAAATATTCAGGGTGAAGAATGAACTTTGCACTCTTGGAAAGCTGCAGGAAAGGATTCAGCCTGACTTAACTGAGGAGAGACCCCTGTTCAGCATAATTTGTCTCCAATTTGTAGTCTGGGCCTGCGTTGTCTGGCAGACATGGCTGTTTTCATCACAAGCTCCTCTTGCTCCTTCCTCTCATTGTGGGACAGTGCTGCTCCATGAAAGGAATCAGACTAAATCTAAACTGAAGAGAGTTCAAATCTTGTTGTCTCCCCCAACCTTGGCTTGGAGCTGTACTTGAAACAGAACTGCTGAAGATTTCCTTCCAGCAGAGCCAGATCAGAGCCAAAACATTTCTGATTCCTGATTCAAAGCAATGGCTTGACAAAACAATTGGTATTTCATCTTGGGTGCTGTTTTTCACAGGGAATCTTTGCACTTACTCTACAGGCCCTCATCGGTAGAGCAGCTGTAGGCAGCTGTTCCTATTCCTATCTTTTCTGCCTCCTTGCACTACTGATGGCTTTTCTCAAGGTTCTGCTGGTTGATGCTTGATGGAGGTGTGTGTTTGTACCACTGTGCTCTCTCCGGCAGCTAGAGGTTTTTGCTGGAAAGAGAGGGTGACATCCAAAGATCTCACCTACCTCTGCTCCCCATTCATTGTGCTATCTGTGTTGTGTCCTAAAAGGTTCACCCTGCAGCTCCTCAGCTTCATGAGTCAATGGGAAGGAGGTGGCAGAGCTGAGGAAAGGAGCATTGCTGGACTCATACAGCAGCACCAGAGCAGGCTGAGTGCTGTCCCCAACTGAGCCCTACACGATAGGTTGCCTGGTTGGATGTTGCCCCCTTTCACTCACATGAGACCTCACCTGGAGCCCTGCATTCAGTTCTGGAGTCCTCAGCACAGGAAGGACATGGATCTGCTAGAGCCAGTCCAGAGGAGGCCACAAAGATGATCACAGGGCTGGAGCACCTCCCATGTGAGGACAGGCTGAAACAGTTGGGGTTGTTCAGCATAGAGAAGAGAAGGCTTTGGAGACACCTTAGAGCAGCCTTCCAGTACTTAAATGGGGCTGCGGGAAAGCTGAGGAGGGCTCCTGATCAAGGACTGCAGGGATAGAACAAAGGGAGTGGTTTTAAGCTGAAAGAGGGAAGATTTAATGCAATGTTAGGAAGAAATGTTTTCCTGTGAGGGTGGTGAGGCACTGGCACAGGTTGCCCTGAGAACTCATGGATGCACCAGTTCAAGGCCAGGTTGGATGAGGCTTTGAGTGACTTGATGCAGTGGAAGATGTCCCTGCCCATGGCAGGGGGGTTGGCTAAGGCCCCTTCCAACCCAACCCATTCTGTGATTCTATGATAAGAAGTTTTCCATGATTTTGGTCAGTGTGGTGTTCTGGGGTCATTATTGAGCCATTGTGGCGCAAGTGGAACTTGAACAAGGAGAGCTTTAGCAAGGTCAGAAAAGAACTGAGCTGAGCAAACATTGGCTTGAGTTTCTGGTCTCCTGCTAAAAATAAGAAAGTATCTCTTTGAGTGCTCCTTGACAAGCTTGAAGCAGAGAGGATGTCTGCTGCAGGGAAGTGCAGGCAAAGAGTTTGTGTGGCTAAAAGGGGGGATGTGGGAAAAGCGAATTGACAGGACACATCAGGACAGCAGTGAAGCCAAGATACAGTACTGAAGGAGCAGCCAGGATGGGTTGGGAAAGCCCAGAGTGTGAGACCTAAGGTTTGGGTATGGCCTATCTGGTTTGTAGACCAGTAGCTCCTGGTCTATGGATACAGCAGTGATTTTGGTGCTCTTTGTTACTGCCTTTCCAGGGCCATCATGTCTGCAGTGTGCTACACCCTGCTTAGCTTTTTCCCAGGTGGTTCCCTGCATGAGGATTAGGAAGCAAACTGTTAGTTTTCAGCATTTGTTTGCTGCATTGTGCTGTAATCAGAGGCAGCAGCACACTAAGGTTACTGTTTGGACCATGGAAAGTTCTTATTTCTGTTCTTTTTTTTTTTCGTATCAACGAGCTCCTGTAACTTGTTGCAAGATGTGGCTTTGCTGGGTAGAACTGATGTTCGCTTTGCAGGAACACTGGAAATGCAACCAGCGGCTCCAGAGCCCTGCAGGAGTGGGAAAGATGCACTGAACCGCAGGTGCAACAGTGAAAAACATGCCTGATGTCTTCGCCCCAAGATGCTGATGGTATCTGATTGCTTGTAAGGCTTGTAGATAAAAGGTTATGAGTTGTTTTATTCTCTTTTCCCTCCTCAGGCCCAGCAACCTCAGCAGCAACCGCAGCAGCCGCCACAGCAGCAGCAACAGCAGCAACAGCAGACAACTTCAAATAAGCGGCCCAGTAACAGCGCTCCCCCCCCAACCCAGCTGAATAAGATTAAGTACTCGGGGGGACCCCAGATCGTGAAGAAGGAGCGCAGGCACAGCTCCTCTCGCTTCAATCTGAGCAAAAACCGAGAACTGCAAAAGCTCCCAGCCCTTAAAGGTAAAGAAGCTGTGGGGTGAGCTGCATGACAAGCTGTACGTTCTCCAGGCAGAGGCTGGTGGTGTAAGGGCTCTTCACAGAGCACCTCTGGCAGTGTCCTGCTGATCTCCTGCCAGCAGTGCAGCAGGAATGGCGCTGGGATGTGCTTGGCTTGGTGGCCGGTTAAGAATTGATGGACAGCCTAAAAGCAAAGGAGGATACACAATGAGAACTTCAGTACTTCCCTTCCCTTTTATTGATTTAAACCCCTATGCTTTTATGTTCTTAAAGTTGGCTCAGATTCTTCAGCAGGTTGTGCAGAAAGGTGAAATGCAGAGACCTTGGTGCAAGGCTGTGCTTGGTTCCTACAGCTACCTGTTCTGGGAGAGGACCAGGCCACCACCGCCTCCTTGTGTTTCCACTGCAAATTATGGCAGCGCTATTGAACTCGTCCACATTAGGGCAATTACCCAGCATTAGCTGTTAGTCTGCATAATGGTGCAATTAAATATGACTGAAGTGCAGACAAGGAGAAAGCATTTTCAGCAGTCACTCAGCCAGCCCCGTTGATGATGTTGCTCACAGAAACAGGCAGTCCTTTCAGGAGAGGCAACTTGCAGCTCAGCAGCCGTTCTGCAAGCAAGAGGGGAGTTTGCCTGATTTGCCTTAGCAGTGGCATAGTTTCCAGTGGCAACGTATCAAAGAGAGAGTGCTGTTAATACAGGGCTTGTGCCACTGTGTGCACTTTCTTGGGCTGCTCCCTGGGAGGAAGGTTTGCTTTGGTGTGCTCTGCTCAGCTCCCTTTGACCGTGGGGTGCAGGGTCTGGCTGTCATTGGGCTGTGGTGGGAGCTCAGTAAGTCATTTCCTTGTACTGGAAAGGGATCAATGCTTATCTGATCAGAAACCACTATCCTGTTTGAAATTGCCTGATGGGATAGTTGTTCCAGAGGACTTGCAATCCCTCTGCTTCCTGTATCCTTATCCTCCCCTTTTCCTTCCATCAGCTCAAGGGGGACTGTGATGGGGACGGGGAATGTAGGAAAGGGAACAAACCACAGTGGTCCCTGGGCAAACCAGGAAGATGTTCTGCCTATTTCCAAGGACAGATGTTCCTGCTTTTTCTGACAGATGCTCCTCCACATGAACGAGAAGAGCTTTTCATCCAGAAGCTGCGGCAGTGCTGCGTGCTTTTTGACTTCATCTCTGACCCCCTCAGTGACCTGAAGTTCAAGGAAGTGAAGCGAGCAGGTCTCAATGAGATGGTGGAATACATCACACACAACCGTGACGTTGTCACCGAGGCTATCTATCCTGAAGCTGTTATCATGGTAGGGCACGGGGCCAGAACGTGCTTGTGTGCCAAAGAAATGGGGATTGTTCAGAAGCATGGCAGGGAGGAGGGGGTCAGGATTTATGAGAGGAGTGTGACCCTGGTCCTATCCATTCCGTATTATATGCCCACCCCCAGAAGGAGAATAAGAGCAGGAGGGGGACAGTGCCTGGTGTAGGGAGAGGTGGAAGCTCTTATCTCAGACAAGTGGAGTCCATGTGCAGGCTGTAACCCTGCAGCCCCTGGAGAGGGATCTGTTTGTGGGCACAGCTATGGTAAATCGCTGTGTATTGCTCTGCAGTGAGGGATTTCCATGGGGAGGACCATTGTGAGGTGCAGAGATGTCATTCATACTCCTTTTCACTCATCTCAGTTTTCAGTGAACCTCTTCCGGACACTCCCGCCATCATCCAATCCCACAGGCGCGGAATTTGACCCTGAGGAAGATGAGCCTACGTTAGAGGCTGCCTGGCCACACCTTCAGGTGAGGAGGAGCTGGAGGAATATGGATCTGGTGAATTTATCTCCAGGAAGTTGAGAGTCCGTGTAGTGCTGGATCCCACCAGCCCTGCCAGTGGCTGCTTCCCCAGCTTGTGAGGGTTGCTGATGTAGGGACAGGGTGAGACTAGGCCTGCCACCCATGGGTCAGAGGTGGCTTGTAGGCAATACAGGCAGCAGGGACATCCTGGAAACGGGCTGATGGCTATGGACAACATTCACCTGCAGATGGCTGTAGTCCCACACGGCCCTGAGGCTGGGAGTGAACACTTTACTGGGAGTAAGGGAGTTGTGCCGTGTTGCTGATGCAATTCCCAGCAGTGCTTATGACCCTCCTGAAGACTTAGGAGCCCTCATTGTCTGGGCTTCAACAGTGTTTGAGGCAGCACTCCTGGCTGCTTTGGCTCTCCTCTCCTTGCCCAGCTTCCTGGGATGCACAAGCAGGGAGAGGACTGCTAAGTGCCAAAGCAGAACCTGTACTGGCGCCTGCCAATGTATTTCCTGTATGCTGGATGTAGTTCAGTTGTGTTAGCTGGGAGTGAACGTTTGACTAGAATATATAGGGAACTGGAGGAGAGGAAGAGGGGAAGCGAGTCAAGAATGATTTTGTTAGGCTGTGTGTCCTGGGAAACAGGCTTTGAGATGAACTAGGTGAAAAGGGTTATGAAAGCAACTGTGAGTTTGGTTTTGCAGAGCAGTAGAAGCCAGAGGGTGGGCTTATGGGGTCTCCCCAGCACAGGGGTGTGTTGTCAAGCAGACAATGGCATAACAAGAGCCAGGCGCTGCAGAACAAAGCTGAAAATACAGACAGGAGATAAAGTGCAGTTCTGCAGAAGTGGTTCATCACTTCTCACTGCTATGGTAGACATAGAGATGTGAGCATCGATAGAAATGGCGTGTCCTCAGTACCAGAGTGCTGAGAATGCTAGGAAGCGTTTGTTTTTCAGAGTTAAATCTGCAGCAGCCAGCATGGATTTGTGGCAAGCGTGTGCTGAGATTTTTGGTCATCACCTCAGTCAGATCTTTGGGGCGCAAGGCTCTTATTTGGTTTGATGGCCTTTCAGAAGCACTAGGCAGGGTCAGGCCTGGAATGGGCTCATCCCGTTAGGAGTACTGCAGGACCAGAAGTTGCTATTTTAGCACTGACAGCCTTTTTAAAGCAAACTGTCCTTTGCCATCCAAGTGGGACAAAGCATGCAGCTCATGTGGCTTAGCGGGGCCAAGCCAGTCTGCAGTCATTCCCCAGGCAGAAGAGAACACAACATGTTTTCCTGGGGTCTGTTTCATATCTTTTCTTCTCTGATGTGTCTCAAGGGCTTCCAATGAAGCCTGAGCCTTTGTCATCTGCTCTGAAAGTTTCTGTTCTCTGTGGAGATGCAAGATGAAGGTGGAAGAAGAGTTTCCCAGGCCTAGTGTCTTCATCTGAGTAGGCGGCTGTTGTCCTTGCGGGACCTGAGGTGATGAGATCTCACGGAGATATGAGCAGGGGCAGCTGAATTGATCCCACTGCGTGGGAAAACACAGGTTGCTGTGCTTTGTGTGCTCCCATTTAGGCTTCCCATCCTTTCTCTGAATCCTTAAGGAGAAGGAAAACGTTTGAAACCTGCAGAGAAACACTGGTGAGGGGATGGGGAGCATTTCTAAGTGATCTCTCCTTCTCTCCCCATAGCTCGTGTACGAGTTCTTCCTCAGGTTCCTGGAATCGCCTGACTTTCAACCAAATGTAGCCAAGAAATACATTGACCAGAAGTTTGTACTATCTGTAAGTAATCATTGCCCCTGCAACTGTGCACCACCTTTATGAAGGACATGCAGCAGATTTGGAGCGCCTTCCATATGAGCACAGGCTGAGAGGATGGTGGGGTGGGGTGGATGAGAAGAGGGTGGGGTTGTTCAGCCTAGGGCAGATAAGGCCTTAGAGCAGCCTTCCAGTACTGAAAGGGGCTACAGGAAAGCTGGGGAGGGGCTCTTGTTCAGGCACTGCAGGGATGGGACAGGGGGAAAGGTTTTAAGCTGAAAGAGGGCAGATTTAGATGAAATATGAGGACGAACTGTTTTCCCGTGTGGTTGCTGAGGCACTGGCCCAGGTTGCCCAGAGAAGTGGTGGATGCCCCATCCCTGGAAGTGTTCAAGGCCAAGCTGAATGAGGCTTTGAGCAACCTGATCCAGTGGGAGTTGTCCCTCACCATGGCAGGAGGGTTGGAACTTGAAGATCTTTAATGTCCCTTCCGACCTAAACCATTCCATGATTCTGTGATTTTAGTACAAATGCTCCAGCTTTGTCAGTGGATGCTTGATAAGGTGGGTTTTCTTTTTCCCTTTGTCTAGTCTTGAATGGGCAGCCAGAATTCTCTGTGCAGGGCAAGAGTGTGCATGAGCTGTAATTCCCAGAACTCATCTCTCAGATGAAAACTGGGAGAGGGAAACTGGGGGCCTTGTGGGGAAAATCTAGGGATGCAGCTTTGTAGAGTACACAGGCCATCACTGTGCTTCTGAAGATGAAGGAAGTGCTGATGGTTCTAGCTTGTGACTAGGAAGCTGCATATTTCAAGGAAGTAACCACTGTGCTGAGGGTACTGAAGGCATCACTCAGCTGAAAGAGCCTCTTTTGTGGAGCAGGACCAATGCCCGGTGCTGCTGGCGGCTTTGTCCAGAGAGGCAGTATGCAGAGACCGACTGAATTTCTCTCCCCACAGCTGCTGGATCTGTTTGACAGTGAAGACCCAAGAGAACGAGACTTCCTAAAGACTATTCTGCACAGGATCTATGGGAAGTTCCTGGGTCTGCGAGCATATGTGAGGCGGCAGATTAACAATATATTTTACAGGTGAGGGGTTTCTTAGTGTCACTGGCCTAGTGAGTGAGCGGGACAACCCAGTGAGAGAAATTTGGGGCACTGGGCTGTGGTTCTTTCCGTTCCAGGCTGTGATTGCTAAGTGACTCAATTATATCACACTGCTTTGGTAGGGATAGCATTCACCTGTTGGTAAGAGCAGGGTGGATGTGATAGCACTGTCTTCAGTGCATAGCAAATGATGGGACCTGTGAGTTTTAGCTGATCTGGGGGCCATTTATTTGCTTCTATCTCTTATACCTTGCCCTGTCATCTTGGAGTTCTGTTATTTGCTAGAATATTCCTCCTCTCCAGTATTTTTCCTTCCTTTTGCTTATTTAACTGCACCTGGTGTTTGGCAATGACCTCTTTTCTCTTCTCTTTAGGTTCATCTATGAAACAGAGCACCACAATGGGATTGCAGAGCTGCTGGAGATCCTGGGAAGGTAAGAGCACTTTCAGAAATCCCAGAGGACCTGTGATGAGTGAGATTTCCCAGCCCAGTGTGCTGCATGAGCTGGCAGTGCTCTCCTTCAGCAGTTCTTGCAGGAGCCACCTCTTCCAGAGGATCTCAATCTGATGAAGCACATAAGGAAAGTACTTTTCAGCCTGCTGATAAATGCAGTGGTAGCTTTCTCCTTCCCAGATTCATCTCCTGTTCTTTTGAGTTTGAGTCCAGTCACACTTGCTGTCTTGCCTCAGCAGACAATAGGAGTTCCTCGCATTCCTGAGAAGCCATAGCAGTGGGCAGCCTTCTCCACAGCTTCAACTGCTCTTCTGTTTGCAGGACTCTCTTATGCTGCCATCCCCCTGTTTCTTGAAGTATCAGTCTTGAGGACTGGGCTGCCTCTGCTGGCCTTCCCCAGAGGTTCTGCTTCAGCGTCCTGATGCAGGACAGAGCAAACCCCAGGCCTCATCAGAGGTGTTTCCCGGCCATGCCAGCTGAGGAAACACTCTTGCTGAGCGTAGGTGGGCCCCAGCAACCCCAGTTCTTCCAGTGGGTGCTTCCTCAAGTGACTAATGAGAGCTAGGGCAAACCACTGGTTCTTTTGACATGAGAGATACTGTAGTTCTGCTGGGTAAAGATATTAACGAGACTCTTTGTTTCTTCTCAGCATAATCAATGGATTTGCTTTGCCTCTGAAGGAAGAGCATAAGATGTTCCTCATCAGAGTCTTGTTACCCCTGCACAAGGTGAAGTCTCTCAGTGTCTACCACCCACAGGTGAGAAGTGTTCCAATTTCCTAGGACAGAATGTGATTCTTATGAAAGCTGTTGTTTAGGATTGTTTGTAGCTATTCACCAGGCTGTGTTACTGTGTTGTACAAAGTTCTTGTGAGATGGTTTGGGCACTGCACTGGTCCCTCACTGCAGCCGTTTGTCCCAGCTGTGTGGTGTCTGGGCCTATACGTGTGTGCTTTTTGCCTCTGGCTGATGGGAGGGTATCCTGCCATTTCCTGCTGACACCGCCTTGCCTTTCTGGGCTGGAAGTTTGTGAAATCTTGGGGCCCTGCTGAAACCAGAGAGGTAAAATTCCAAGCTGCAGTCATCGGGCTTTGCATGTGGTGTGTCAGCTCTTAGTCACTGCTGAAATATGCAGAGAAATCTGTGCTGGGCTGCTAGGCTGGTGCAGAGATTAATTTCTTGCCATTTAAAATACATAATAGAAGAGTGGAGAAGATCAAGACTCAGGCAAGGAAGTGAAAAAGTCTGGGCAGCATTTTTATGGAGCAGGGCTTTGGGACAGTCAGGTTTGTTCCTTCCCATATGCACACTTGTGCTTGGATTTGAATGTGTGAGCTGCGGACGGCTCTTGGTGGCTCAAGTTCTATCCCTTGTGCTGCACAAACGTCCTCAGCTCAGACCCTGTGTGAGCCAAATGCAGGCAGAGCACAGGAACAACCACAAAGTCATGGGTAAAATGAAAAGAATAAATTTATTCCTGTTTCCTCACAGTTCAAGGCAACTCCAAGATCAGCACCCAGCCAGAGGGAACACAACCAGGAATGTAGGCATTGTGGAGATTGGTCCTTGCTTATGGTCCAGGGTGGCTCTGAACAATACCCAGGCAGTGACAAAGATGCAAGTGGGAGAATGCAGGCACCGCAGAGCTCAGGCCTTGCTAGCAAGCATGAAAGTGTGAGCACAGGCTGCTGCTTCGTCCCCTACTTATTAGGGACAGCCAAGTCTTTTTTTGATCTCTCTCCCACCAGAGCTGGAATCTCAAGTGTAAGCTCATTTACAGGCTAGGATGTAGAAACACACATAACATTGTACTATTTGTGTTAGCCTTGCACAAGGCTAAACAACAAATAGTACAATGTATGTGTGTTTCTACATCCCAGCTGTAAGGTCACTTGAGTGTTCTCCTTGCCAATCTTCCGTTGTATTCCCACAGCCTGCCTTCTTGGCCTTAGAGCTTTCACTTCTTATCAGAACTGGATTTGTTTGCAGCTGCAACTGTCTGCTCATCACACACACTGTGGAGGGCATAATGTGACTTCCAGCCTAGGGTAGTGGTGGCTTTTTAATCTCGGGTGTATTTGAGGAAGCTCTAATCCTGCCATGTTTTTTTTCCTAACAGTTGGCGTACTGTGTTGTACAGTTCTTGGAGAAAGACAGCAGCTTGACAGAGCCTGTGAGTAACCCTACTTACCCTCTGTGTGTCATTCAAGTTTCAAAAAGTTTCACAGCTTTACAGCAAGGGTGAAAAAAGACTGAAGAGGCTGGAAGTCTATTGGAATGTTTACTGGGTTTGCCTGGTACCCTGTGGGCAGCAGGGGCTGTGCCGCTCGCATACAAGCCTTTAGCGTTCTCTTCTGAAAGCTTCAGGACCTGTGGGCTCCAGTCTTCCATTGTGCTTTGGATCTTGGTGTAGGAGAAGGAACACTAAGGTGTACTTTCAGGGCAAGGCTTTCAGCTAGTGACAGGTGCTGCAGGGAGAAAACACGTGGTCATCTGATGTCTGATGGAACCAGTGTGAGCTTGTGGGGGCTCTGGAATAGTAATAGCTCACTACAGACTCCTGGGTTGGCTGAAAAAACTGTGGGGGCGAGGTTAGGAACCTTGAACAGGATCTAAAGCTACTGGAATGTGTCCAGAGGAGGACACAGTGTTCGTAAAGGGTTTAGAGGGGAAGCCATATGAGGAGCAGTTGAAGTCACTTGTTCTGCTCAGCCTGGAGAAGACAGAGGGGTGACCTCATCATGGCCTGCCGCTTCCTCACAAGAGGAGGAGGAGGAGCTGGCACTGATCTCCATTATGGACCTGATGGAATGACAGGAAGATGTGCCAGGGGAGGGTTAGGTTGGACGTTAGGAAAAGGTTCTTCACCCAGAGGGTGGTGGAGCACTGGAAGAGCCTCCCCAGGAGAGCAGTCGTAGTCCCAAGCCTGACAATACTCCAGAAGCAGTTGGACAATGCCCTCAGGCACAGAGTGTGAATGTTGGGATTGTCATTTGTAGGAACATGAGTGGGACTAAATGATCCTTGTGGGTTCCTTCCAACTCAGGACATTCTGTGATTCTGTGACCCAAAGGTCTGCTTAGGTGAGCCACTGTTCCTTGATGAAAGCATTTTCTGCCCTAGCATCAGTTTGCTGCCTCTGCAGCATTATATGTCACATTGTGGACACATTTACCTTCAGGATGTAGTGCTGGGAAACAGCAGGTTCTAAAATGTGTGAACAGTGAAGATGGGGACCTCACATATTCCAGTTACTGGCTGTGTGGACCTGCAGTGTTAAGCAGGCTATATGCCGGCTTGGCGGAGGGTGAAAGCAGGAGACAAGTGTTTCTCCACCCACCACAGGCCAGGATATGTCTTCTACAGAGTTGAGCTTCACAGCCTCAAAACAGCAGATGGCCAAAGAACACGTGCTTGTGTCAGTGCAGCAGGAAGCACCAGAAAGCGTGAGCATTTTAATGAGGAACGCTGAGGTCGTTCTGTTCTCCATTTGAAATGTGTGCATTCATGGTGAGCCTGCCTGTGCCTGGTGGAAGCTGGTCAGCTGTTGTCAGCTTTCCAGCTCCTCGGTTGACACCAGCAGTGCTGAAGCAGGCCTCCCAGCTTCTCCTTTGAATGTGGGTCCTCCATTTCCTGTGTTCCCAAAAGCCTACTCCAAAATGAACTGTGTTTAAGTAGCTTCCTGATCATGCCGAGTACTTCCTGTGGCTGCCATCCTGCCCATCTGCCTCCTGCCAAAGCGCTTACTGTGGGGTGAAGAAGAGCGAAACAGAAACTTGTCAGTATTTCCAGGGTTCATTTTGCAGCTTATTCAAATAGTTAAGCTTCATAGCTCATCATGACTTCCTCGATAATGGGTTAGTGGCCTGTGGGTTGGAGACCCAGCTCTGGTTTGGCACTTGTGGAAAGCAGCGGGGTGACCCGATTTCATGACCTTCAGTGGGTGTTGCATTGGGTCTGAACCAGCCATACCGAGGCCGTCTTGCCAAAGGTTGTGTCCTGTTGAAGAATCCTGTTGGTGAAGCTTTTGAATAGGCTCCTGAGATGATGAGTTATTGGAGTTTTGGAGAATTACAGGGCTTGTGCATCAGCAAGGCCCTGAGTGCACCAGGAGATGTTGCCACCAGTGCTGGATGGAGGCCAGATCACTCATTAGGTCAACACTCACTTTGAGTGGGCCTCCCAGAAGCTTGCTCAGCAAGGCTTGACATGGTACCTCTTGCGTTAACAGCAGTCTGAACGACTGCCAGGTGAGCAAGGCCTCAGATGTTCTCACTAATAATAAAGACAGACTTGACACACCTCGCACAGCCTTAGCTGTAGGAGAAATTACATCTGAGTCAATGACGCTAACTCTCACCTGAATGTCAGACCTGAGTAATGACGGACACCAAGGATACCAAACTGCTGGCTTCTCAAGCCTTGAGTTGGTGGAAACATAATGCCCAGATGTTTCTAATCTCACTGTTGCATTGTGCACTGTTGTCCCTCCACTGCTGTGATCTTCCTCTGGAGCACTGACTTAGGGATTAGGTCACTGAAGCACACAGAGTTTGAATCATAGAATCATGGAATCATTAAGGTTGGAAAAGACCTCTACGCTCATTCAGTCCAACTGTCAGCCCAACAGCACCATGCCTACTGAAAAAGAAAGAACAACTACCTCCAGCTGTTTGTGAATCCACAGAGTCAGTGTTTCTCTGAAGGCCGTACCAATGGCTCCAACAGAGTGAAGGTCCGCAGGATCCTGGATTCTGCCTTTGACAGTGTTTAGAAGCAGATGGATAGTGAAGGAAGCAACATCAAAAATAAATAAATAAATAAAATAACATGGGATATAGCCCTTCCCCTTGTATATTCTTCCAGTATCTTGTAAGCAATATTTTACTCAGCGGGAAGTTGCATCTGCACTGTCATATTTAGTTATCACTGTTACGTGTAAGCTCAAAAAACTTGTCTCTTCCCTTTTGGAGCCTGTTTGGACTTGGAGTCTCCACAAAGTCTTGCAAGAATGAGCTCCATAATCATGGAATGCTTTGAGTTGCAAGGGGCCTTAAAGCCCATCCAGTTCCAACCCCCCAGCCATGGGCAGGGACACCTTCCGCTGCATCAGGTTACTCAAAGCCTCAGCCAGCCTAGCCTCAAACACCTACAGTTGCTTCTGTGTGAAGTGTTACTTCCTTTTCACTGTCCCCAAACCATCCATTGTATTATTTATTGGGTGTCTCCCCGTGTTCAGCCTCTGCAGTGTTTTGAATAATAATTCCTCAGTGACTTTCTCTGTAGCATTTCCAATTGTATTAGTTGATCTTCCATTGTTTCTCTGCACCATCTGCCAGCCGCTACCCACTCTGGTTTAAGTCTTCTGTGTTAAGCTGTGTTTGGGGAAAAAAATGGGATTCCAAGTTTTGTGCTTGTAGTACAGAATCGTGGCAGCCCGGGCCATGTTCTGTCTTGTGTGTAACTTGGCAGAGTTTGGGCTCTTCTCTCCTTTCTTCCCCAATAACCCACCGTGACTTTCAGAGAAAGGCTCTTCTGTCACTTCCTCCCTTCTGCTATTTGTGACCAGACCCTTAAAAATTTATTTCACATCTGGTATTAACTTCCAGCCTCTAACACTGTCTCTGTTCCCTCCCCCCTCAGGTGATTGTGGGCTTGCTGAAGTTCTGGCCAAAAACTCACAGTCCCAAGGAGGTGATGTTTTTAAATGAGCTGGAGGAGATCCTGGATGTGATTGAGCCATCTGAGTTTGTGAAAGTTATGGAGCCCTTGTTCAGGCAATTGGCCAAATGTGTCTCCAGCCCACACTTCCAGGTGGGTTGTAGGTCAGGGAGGGAATAGCGCACTGGCTTGTAACCTCCTTGGCACGTGAGGGTAACACCTCCGCTTTTGGGCTTCTCTTTGTGGGTCAGTGGCACATGGAGGTGTGACCAAGGTGAGTATTGGGGTGACACGTGGTGGGAGGAGGTGAGAATCCTCACCACAGAGACAGAGCAAGCTCATCCAAAGAGAAAACAAAGCGGATCGGTGGAGCAGAAGCAGAGGTGCTCTGCCACTGCCTGTTTTGAGTAGCAAATGTAGAGGAGATCCATCCAGTGTCACCCTGTTGCAGTAGAACCAAGCTGGCGGCAGTATCAGAAGGAGGCCAACCAAAGAGACAGTGTGTGGAGAAGGTATTTTGTATTATGCCGGTGTAGGTGGTAAAGAGCGAGATACCCTGGAAAAGTACTGGAATCTGCTTCCTCCTTGTTCCCACTGAAGGCAAGGTAGCTATAGGACTAGGCTAAAACACTCTCTGTGGCTGGTAGCTTTAGGGTTTAAGATGTCCATGATGGTACAACCTGGTAGTAGCTTCTAGCAGGTGTTCTTGGCTTACTGGTTTAGATTGCCATGAAGAGCACCTGGGAAGAAGGCAGTTAGCTGGTGAAACACATGGCTGACCTACGCGTAGGGTGTTGACTCATGACATAGCCCTGCCCCGAAGTGGGTGCGTCTGCACAGGGAGGCAGACTGGCTTCAGTCTGGCTTTTGGTGCAGAGAAGTACAAAGTCATGCATTTACAAGCCAAAAATGAGGTCAATCTAGGACGCATGTATGTAAAAGATCACTGTTTCCTGGAAAGGACTAGAGGAGCCTGATGGAAACCAGCTGGACATGGATTACTGGTGTGGCGATGGGAACTGAAGGACCAAAATGACCTCTGAATGCGGAAGGAGCTACCATAGGAAGCTAAGGAACTTGAATAAAGTAGGGTAAAGGCTGGAGGAGAAGCATCCTGTACTCGAGAGCTGCCCTTGTCTGCTGAAAACTCTGAAAAACGAGGCTGAAAGACCTGGAGAAGGTGTAAACACTTTACAGCCTAAGAAAATTGACACCAAAGGTGTCCCAAACAGTCAGGCTGAACAGTCTCCATGTTTGCAGCTTCTCTGAGCAAAAACAGGAAATGCCTTCTTGGCAAGTCTGAACACCTTGGTGGGACAGAGTTTTCTCCAAGTGGATTGTATGTTAGTCTAGCAGATAATGGCTTAACAAGATCTAATAGCTGGAAACCAAAGCCAGGTGAGTGAACACGAGGTGAGTTTTGCTTTGTTCAGTCATGTGGAGCAATAAGTTATGGGTCTGCAGTGAGTTCTCCATCATCTGAAATATAAACCAGAGAGTGGATGTTTTTCTTCCTGGGGTTTTAAGCCATTCCCAAGCTGGCACTAAGTGCAGAAATGGTGATCAGCATTGCCCAGATTTGTGGTTAAATATGAAGAGTTGTGGTTGAATCTGTTGCTATGTGAAAACTTGTTGTGCTTGTTTGTCTTGTTATAGCAGGATTGCTGCCCCAAGATTTTCCCTATTTTCTAAATCAGAGGAATGAACTGTGGGCCTGGTGACTGAAGCATGCTCAAAAGCCCACAGAGATTCTGCTGTGGGGAAGGACAGAGAGGATTGGGAATGGAGCTTTACAGGGGATGGTCTGAGGAAACGAAGGAGGCTTGGAGCTGGTCTGAGCTGGAACTGAGGTGTTGTATGAAGGGTGTTGGATCATCAGGGTATCAACAGTAGGTTTGTCTAGTCAGGAGCATTAAGTTTCCCCAGGAAAGGAAGAAGTGGAGACTAAGGAAGAGAACTCTGGGCAGCAGGGATGAATGGCCTTGTAGAAGCTGGCAAAGGTCAGCCCTGCTGCCTGCACTGTGGGGAAGCATTTCCTCCTTGGCTGGGTGGTGGCAAGCTCTGGTCTCAGTGCTGCAGTTTCCCTTTGCACCACAGGTGCTACTGGAAGGAGCCTCTCCAAGGATGGCTTTCTCTCCCACTGCAGGTGGCAGAACGAGCGCTATACTATTGGAACAACGAATATATCATGAGCCTGATCAGCGATAATGCAGCCAAAATTCTTCCGATCATGTTTCCAGCACTCTACAAGAACTCCAAGAGTCACTGGAACAAGTAGGTCTTTCCTTATGCTCTGGCACTTCCAGGATTGCTTGACCTACTGGCGATCTTGGGGCATGCTGTTACCATGCAAGGATGTTACCTGCTGAGCCAGGGGGGTTGTTAGGAATAGCAGCATGGAAAAGTGCTGCAGCAGACCACAGCAAGCTGTGAGGGGTCAGGTGCTTGCAGTGACCTGCCCTGGGGCCATTGAGTCTAGCCAGAGTTTGATACCTGCCTACCACTAATGCTGCTGACCTCCTGGAGGCGTGCAGTAGGTTTTCCAGCTGATTTCTGGCTGCTGCTTAACTAATGACCACCCATATGCTTTCCCTGACCAGAAGCCTTGGGTAATGCAGTGCCTGACTCAGGTACAGGAAGAAGGGAGAAAGCAGAACTAACTCGGCAAACGTCCCATGTCAAGCTTCTGGCCTCCCTGTCTGATTCCTCAATCCTATTCTGTTTTATGGTTCTCCCATCAACTTCATGTCTTCCAACTGCTTCTTCAGTTGATTCCTTACCTGGTTAATTAAAGTTGTAAAACTCACTTCCTTTTAATAAAGTAGCTAAAAATACTCAGTCCACAGCCATCATCCTGAAATCTTCCAGAAACAAAACACAAGAAGGCAAGAAAAAAAGCCATCTTCTGCTGTTCCAGAGAGTGGAAGAAAGCAAGATAATTAATTGATAGGATTATAGAATGGTTTGGATTGTAAGGGACCTTAAAGATCATCTAGCTCCAACCTCCCTTCCATGGGCAGGGTCACCCCCACTGGATCAGGTTGCTCAAAGCCTCATCCAACCTGGCCATGAACACCTCCAGGGATGGGGCAGCCATGACTTCTCAGGGCAACCTGTGCCAGCGCCTCGCCACCCTCAGAGGAGAACATTTGTTGCTTAGATCTCATCTAAATCTCCCCTCTTCCAGATTAAAACCATTGCCCTTTGTCTTATCCCTGCACTCCCTGATCAAGAGCCCCTCCCCAGCTTTCTTGTAGCCCCTTTCAGTACTGGAAGGCTGGTCTAAGATCTCCTTGGAGCCTTCTCTCCTAGGCTGAACAAGCCCAACTCTCTCAGCCTGTCCTTGTATGGGAGGTGCTTCAGCCCTTGGATGATCTTTGTGGCCTCCTCTGGACTTACTGTAACAGATCCATGTCCTTCATGTGCTGAGGACTCCAGAACTGAATGCACAACAGTTTTGTGGAATAGTAATAAAAAACCAGATTAGGCAAAGCCCACTTCAGAACAGCCCTCAGCAGGTCCTATCCTTCCTTTCCAGTTTCTAACTCCAAGAAATAAATGGGTGAATACATATTTCTGCACTCAGTAGTCTGACCATGGTAGAACAGACCTGTCCCAGTTGTCTTCTCATCCTTCTCCATTTCTTTCTCCCTGTGTGATAGTGTTTGTAAAGTGAGTTTTCCTTGCCACGAGCTAGGACAGTGTGAAAATCTTTTGTCATGTTGCGCTAGCATCCAAGTTGCCGCTGGTGCTCACTCAGGCTGAAAACCTGGAGGATCCCACCATGACTTGTTCTCCTTTCCTCACTTCCTTGCAGGACAATCCATGGGCTGATATACAATGCACTGAAGCTCTTCATGGAGATGAACCAAAAGCTTTTTGATGACTGCACGCAGCAATACAAGGCAGAAAAGCAGAAGTGAGTACGAGGTTCTCGCCAAGTAACTTGAGCTCATCTTGGAGTCTCCTTGGGGTACAGTAACAGATGCCAGTAGGGGGAGGGGAAGTGGAATGATGGTGTCAAAAAGTAGGATTCAAGAGCAATAACTGTATCAGGAGGAGAAGCAAAATATGTGCGCTGGCAAAAATCCTGTCAGTTTTGCTGAAGCAAATAGGTTGGAAAATAGGGACAGAGTTTGCTGGATCGTGAGGAGATAAATGGCAATGCGGAGGATACACAGCTTTGCAGAGATGCTTATGCTCTGCCTTGGAAATATTTAGCAGTTCATGTATGTCATAGTGACTCCAGTAGAATCCTGCTGCTTTAGAAAGGATTTTCTGAAGAGCTTTGCTGCAGTGGGCATCTTTCACGCCACAGGACGCTTTCAATTTTCCAGTAAAAAAGATGGGATAATACCTGAAATTTTGAAGAGGAAAGGGTGGGGAAAAAGTCTGACTTCAGCAAGTACGTGTGCCTTGATGCTGTAAAGAGGGAGAAACTGCTGTAAAGAGGAAAAAAGAGACTCCACTTTTCCTGCTCTCATGCACTGGTTTTGGTGCTTGCATGACTGATTTGCTGAGCTGAGTCAGTTCAGGAAACTAGAAGGAAGTGTTTTGTTTTTTTTCCCTGTCTCTGTTTTCTACCAACCTAGTGACATAAAACTTTTCTTCTCATTCCTGGATGAGCCAGGGCTGCCACAAGGGTGACAGTGGGGAGAGCAGGGCTAACGCTTGCTGGCAGTAGGGAGATCTGGAATAGGTGCAGTTGTTTTGTGGAACAGCAATAAGTAAGAAATGAGATGTGAATCAGAGTTAGGAGGTGGGTAATCTGCACTTAGAGAAATTAGGGTTTTGTTAATGTCTAAATTGGGAGCAAACAAGTTTTTTTTTCCCTCTCATTATTTGGCATTTGTGAAGCCCACATATGTAGAATCATGGAATCGTAGAACACTTTAGGTTGGAAGGGACGTTAAAGCCCATCCAGCTCCAACCTTCCTGCCATGGGCAGGATGCTGGATCAGGTTGCTCAGAGCCTCACCCAACCTGGCCTTGAACACCTCCAAGGATGGGGCAGCTGTGACATCTCTGGGCAACCTGTGCCCGCACCTCGCCACCCTCAAAGGAAAACATTTCTTCTTAAGATCTCATCCAAATTTTATCTGCACGTATATTTTGTCACAGTGACAGCACATTTCCTATGAAATCTGCCTGATGTTTCCATCAGGATTTTTCCTACCAGTTTAGTTTGTACCCATGCTGACCTGCTGAGGGTGCCTGTTCCCAGCATTGCTGTGTGGCTGATGGAGGATTGTTCTGAAAAAGGTCACAGAGCAGGTCAGAGCTCACCGAGAACTGGATGGGTAGATCAGCACTGTTTTCTGCTCATGTGAAGATGATTTTTTTTCTCTAGTGCCTCTCTACTTAATGATGCTTCAGAAACTCGTGTGTTGGGATTTATCAAGGATATTCCTTTTGCTCTCCTAGATAATCAGATTTGGTGAAATGTCTATTGAAAACTCGTTGGGCAGGATGTAAAAATGTCTTGTAGCACCTGAGTCTGAGATGAGTTTACTTAGGGTGAGCATGATACAATTTCTTAGCAAAGTGGTAATTCCCTGCCCCAGGGACCCATCTAAGGAAGCTTTTCTGGGAAGGTTCAACTCTGCTGTTGCTAACACAGTGTTAGTAGCTGTTCCTGGCTTGGAAGGTGGGAAGAGGCTCCCTTCTGAAAGAGTGTTAGAGTTGGGAGAGAAGGCTGCAAAAGGTCTGTAGGGCCAGACTGGGAAACAACTAGAATGGGAAGTCAGTGGCAGGAGGTGGGAAGGAGGTGGAGACTTTAGGAACAGAAGTACAGTGAAGAGCTAGGATGGGAGGGATGGGTGGTGGGGGTGTTGATATCAACGGATAGTAGGAATGGGATAGATAAAGGGAACAAATTAGAGGAGGAGAATTCAGGAGATCAGGGTTTGTTGGGTAGGGGGTCTAGGACTCAGCAGGATGTAGGACAATGGTGGGGGAAAAGAGAATCATAGAATCACTAAAGTTGGAAAAGACTTCTAAGATCATCCAGTCCAATTGTCAGCCCAACACCACCATACCTACTAAACCATGTCCCAAAGCACCATGTCTACACACTTTCTGAACATCTCCAGGGATGGAGACTCCACTCCTTCCCCGGGCAGCCTCTTCCAATGCTTCACCTAGCTGTCAGTAAAGATATTTTCCTAATATCCAATCTAAACCTCCCCTGGCACAACTTGAGGCCATTTCCTCTCGTCCTATCCCTTGTTACTTGGGAGAAGAGACTGGCACCCACCTTGCTACAATCTCCTTTCAGGCAGTTATAGAGAGCAATGAAGTCTCCCCTCAGCCTCCTCCTCTCCAGGCTAAACAACACCAGTTCCCTCAGCCACTCCTCACAGGATTTGTTCTCCAGACCCTTTCCCAGGGTCTGTCAGAAAATGAGGTGTGGGTTATTCACTTGGCGTTAGGGTATTTTTTGACCCTGTGTTCTCCGGTTGCTTGAATATGTCGCAGCTTCAATCTCATTTTTAGCCTCCTCTCTCACCTATATTTTGAGAATGTGAGGTGATTACGGAGTATAAACCTTTCCTTAGCATGGATAGATAGGTCAATATAGAGACCAGGAGCTGGGATTGAAGCCAGATAGTTAGTTAAAATCAGAAATAAAGCAGAGATTTTGGTGCAGATGTTTGAAATGTAGACGAGAAGAACAAGGAGAGGGGAGTGGTCACCTCTGTTTGCAGGGAATCCCACTGTCCTGGCCCAATTGAAGAGTCACGTAAGTTTTGTTCCAAAACTGTGTCATGTTCAAACCTGGGTGACTGGGCAGCTTTCTGGTGTTAGGGCCAGAGAGAGAGGGAACTGTGAGCAGTTGATTACCAGCGCTTTTGGAAAGGACAGTTTGTCCCTCTGCCTCTGTGGGGCACCAGGTAGCTGTGTGACATCCAGACTGGTGTTGTTACCTTACTCCAGAAACGTGTCACTCTGGTCCACTTCTGCAGCATAAGGCCAAGGAAGAAGGACCCACGCAGCCACTACTGCCACCCAGTGCTCCGAGGTGAGCAAGCAGTGTGCCTGCCAGCCTCCTGCTGGCTGCAGCAAGTCCCCTCTTCTTACCACATCTCAGCTGTAAACAAAGAAGGGTATCTGAAGGACAGAGCAGCTCTTCCTCTCACCTGTGTTTTTCTGCCATATTTTGCTTTTCTCTTGCTGTGAGCAAAAGCTGCGCCTTCCCCAGGAGTTGACTCTTCCACTCTCTCTCTCTCTGCAGGGGAAGGTTCAGGATGAAGGAACGAGAAGAAATGTGGCAGAAAATAGAGGAGCTGGCCCGGCTGAACCCCCAGGTGGGTGGGTGACAGCAGGACCTAGGATGAATGATATGAGAATGTGCTGAGGTTCTCTTCTCACGAGAGCAGGCTCTAGCACCTGATCTCAGTCCCGTGCACGCAGCTGCATTGCTGGTCTGTCCCTCCCAAACCCCAGTGCCTTGGGGATGCTCTCAAGTGTTTTACCAGCCCAACCCTGTGCACTGCTGACCTCTAAGTAACACCTCACAGAGAGCGTGTGTGTGTTTAGGGACTCCTCTCCCATCTGTGGCTGCACATGCAGCATGCTGCAGCTCAGAGGGCACAGGTAGGAATGGGCAGCAGATGCTCCTTTCCTGGCTGTGTACCTCCCGCTCTCTTTGCGGGCCCTAAACGGGATAGCTGGAAGAAGTGTGCTGTGCTGCATTGGGATGCTGGGGGAGAAGGCTTGGTGTCAGATGGTGTGCTGACTCCCCAGCTTGTCTGTGTTGTCTGCAGTACCCCATGTATTATGCGCCTCCACCGCTGACTCCTATCTGCTGTATGGAAACGGAGACCCCGACTGCAGAGGATATACAACTACTGAAGAAAACAGTGGAGACAGAGGCTGTGCAGGTGCGTAGCTGACCTGAGTCCTTCCACAGTTACTCTCAGACCAATCAGGACATCAGCATAGTCAGCCCAGGGTTCAGCAGCCAGAACTGGCTCTTCCCACATGTTCTGAGAGCGAATGCTCCTGCTCTCATCCCTGGTCATTACACATCAACCTCAAGAGTGGAATATCATTTAACCTTCCCACTCTGGAAAAAGTGTAAGGGGGACTTTTCTATGTCCTTTTGGTCTGTGTTTGCTCTCGGCCTATTCTGCAGCATGCTGCGGTGTCACCCAGCGTATCCTAGAGTGGCTGGAGTCAGAGAATGGGGAGGCTGGAGGGGCAAAGGGGTTTATTACTGATGCTGACTCTTTTGGTTTGCCTGTAGATGCTGAAAGACATTAAGAAGGAGAAAGTTTTGCTGCGCCGGAAATCTGAGCTTCCTCAGGACGTCTACACTATAAAAGCCCTGGAAGCCCACAAGAGAGCAGAAGAGTTTCTCACCTCAAGCCAGGAGGCTCTCTGACGGGCTCAGGAGCTGGCCCGGGAAGCTCTGCCCCATCCCTTTCCCCCAGGGGTCACGGAAATGCACTCGGTTCTCATGTATAAATAAGGAATGAACATGGTGAGCTGTGCCTGTCCTCCACTCCATCCACATCCTGCCAGGGTAGATCTTGTTTTATGTTATAACTTGTATCTCGCCACTGTCACGTCCTCCTCCTTTTCTTCCTTCCCTCCTGCTTTTCCACCTCAGGTGTGTGTGCGTGAAGGGAGCCTGCCTGACCTGCCATTATATCAGCCCAGGCAGGAATCACTTCACTTCCAGCTGCTGCCTGGTTCTTTGTCTGCAGGCCGCTGCCCGTGGCTTGGCTGCTGCTGCTGCTCCAAGCCCCAGGTTCCCATCTCCAACATCTGCCAGTGCACACAGAGGTCAGGCAGGAGCTTGTGGCAGTCTCTGAGGGTTCCGCTGCCTCTCCGCCCTGTCTTGGGGTGCAGCTCTGCAGCCGGAGGGTCTCACGTGCAGCAGAGGAGGTGTTCGCTTCCCACCTTTCTTTCGCTTCCAGCCCCTTGTTCTGTTCCCCTGTCGGAGGAGTGGGGGTTCAGTGCTTGGCCACCCCTGCAAAGCCAGGTGCAAGCACTACAGACTATTGCAGCCCTCCCTTTTAGAGCATCCTTAGAAGCTCTCTTGTGGGAAAGTGAATTCCTTCAGCTGTTTGTGTTGGTCCCTGCTGACTCGTCTCCATCCTGGTGTCTTGGGCTAATTGTGGGCCTAGAATTAACTTCCCGCTTTGTAGCAGGCGTCAGCCACTGACTTCTGCTTTCCTCCTTTATCTGCTCAATTAAAATACTCCTGCAGCTCTCCCTTTGTCGCTGTATCCCATCCTTAGCTCTGCAGTGGCCAGGATTTCTAGGAAGCTTGTGCTGCTAAAGTCATTTCTGCAAATTAGTGGAAGCAACGGACACACAATACGGGGCCAGGCTGAGTTTCTGCGTGTTCAGGTGTCTCCTCTTCGTGACCAATGGCCGGGTGCTGCTGCTCAATTGCTTCCATGGGTGCTCCGAGCAACGTTTGCCTCGCTCTGTTCCACTGGCACCCGCTGTGGCCCTAGGCCCTTGTTAGTTATCATGTGCTGTATCAGGGACTTGTGCTAATTTAGCGTTTAGAGCGCATTTGCTGATAGCCCAGGGGGTTGCGCAGCACTCAGGTGCTACTGTGATCCAGCTTTCTCCCCTTCCTTTTGTGGTGCGGGTGCAGCGCCAGGCCAAGGCGAGAACAGAGAACGGGGTCTTCCTTGCTTCTTCCCCGCTGCACTTGCCTTCTTGACACGTATTTCTTGCAACACTGCAGGGAGCTGATGGGGTCGGTGCTTGTCTGACGCTGCATTGCAGCATCATGGGATGCAGTGGTAGGTCCTGGTGCATCCTCACCGTTCCCAGGTCGGAGGTTCATTCCCTCTAATCTTATAGCTGGTGCACGGCACATCTTTCCTCCAACCCAAAGCTGTTTTTTCCCTGTGTATCCTGTCCCCCTGCCCTGTTTAGCTCTCCTTCTGTTCGTTCGGCATGCCACCATCTCTTAGGAGCAGCTGGCAAGCGTGAGTACACGCGAGATCACTCACCCTCACGCAGGACCCCACCTCCCCTCCGCTTCATCCAACGGGCCAGTTCATCAGGAGACTTAACGAACACCTCAGGGAGGTTATTGCTTATTTTAAACCTTAGTCTGAGCTCATGGTCAGCTGCCAATCGATTACCTCACGCCTAGCACAGCATGTAGACGTGCACTGGGTGATGCTGGATGGTGCGCGGGAGCAGCAGGGATCAGGGCACAGTAAAGACAAGGACGGCCGAGCACCGCGTGCAGCAGCGCTCGGGCTGGGAAGGATGTTTCTTCCCATTGCAGGACAGGCTTCCAACTTGTCCGCTTAGCATTGCGCTAGGAGCCACCACGTCACCTTCAGAGCGCTACAGCCTGCGTGTGCCCTCGCTCAAGCCTGCTTGCTGCTAGGCAGCAGCTGCCTTTCCTTGTCTGCCTCAGAAGGAACAGTCTTTCCTGGTGCACAGAGGCTGTCGCTGTCCTGCAGATGGTCCATCTCTGCTGGCATTCCCTGCAGGAATGCTGCTGGGGTTGTCCATGCACAGGGGCGGGACTGGAACGCATCACAACTACGTGCTGTACGGCTTCGATGTTCTCATAGCTTTGTGAGTCTTGTTTGGGGTCAGGGAACTGATGCTTAGAACCTTCACATCGCCGTTAGTTTGCCACCTCATCATTCCAGTGTCCTGGACATCTCCAAAGGGGACCACGTGGGTAAGAGGGGAGCACACTGCCCCTCTCCCACACATACTGCTCATATGCAGACCCGCGTCTGCCGCGCTACGGCCACCCCCTCGCTCAACAGTTGGTTTTTAAGCATTAGCGCTGCTCATTTCTGCCTCTTGCCTTTCCCCACATCAGCCAAATGGACAGAACTGGAGCTGCCTCTTCCACTTCATCCAGCTCCCTCCTCCTCCGGAGGGAACAAGCAAAACTAACTACTGCATTCACCCCCTGGACACAAGTATTAAGCTGCTTACAGTTCATATGTACATATGGTGTACTTTATTTTCAGTAGAGCATTACATAGTATGGAAGTGTTGGATTTTGTACAGATGTCCCTGTATGTACAGAACTAAATAAAACCGATCTCTTGGAAAGACACATTATGTTCCACCTCTGATATTCCAACATGCAGCCCTGCTCCTGGGAGTTCCTTAGTGGGGAGAGGGGCTTCTCCAGCACTGACAGTGCAGGGACAACATCAGTGGTTGTCCTGGGGAATGTGGGCAAAGCCAGCCAAGCCCCCTTCCTCCACACACACATTGGTGTGGAAACTGAGCCTCGGAGACAGAGGAAGCCAGAAGGACAGCACAGTGACCTACACACCAGCCAGAGCTAAGAGAAGGAAGTGAGAATTGTACAATGTGAGTGAGAGAAACTGGGAGGTTGATGCTGGCAAGTCCTGGCTCTGAGGCAGCGGGTACCTGCGCGGCAGAGGACTGGGAATGCCGCAGCTTGGCCAAAACCAGGAGAGAAGAGTGGGAAGGGGGGTTGGACAATGTCAGTGGGAGAAATTGGAAAGTTGATGCCGACACCAAGGCAGCAAGTGCCTGCCTGGTGGAGAGAGGGCTGGGAATGCTGCAGCTTGGCCCTCACTTCCGCTCGAGCCTGGGGCCACCCAGGCTCTGCCGGGCCTGCAGCGTGCGCTGCACCACGTCCTTCCATTGCTCCTCCGAGATCTGGCTGGCCCAGGCAGGGATGCCCAGGGTGGGCAGCTTCACGCTGGCCATCGTCCTCTTTACCAGCTCCACGTGCTCTGGGAAGAGAGAGTCCATGAAACCACAGGGAATGCAGCCAGGAAGGTCCAGCCAGAGCCACCATTACCCGCATCCAGGGGGATGCAGTGGCTGTGAGGGCCCAGCCAGAGCCCTGTTACCTGCATCCCTGGGAATCATAGAATGATTGAATTGTTTGGTGGAAAAAGACCTTTGAGATGGTTACAGAGTCCAACCGTACCCGTCCACCACTAAACCATATCCCCGAGTACTTCATCTGCCTCTTTTTTAAATCCCTCCAGGGATGGGGACCACCCCCTCCTCGGGCAGCTGTTCCAGTGCCTGAGAACCTTTGCAGTGAACCAATTTTTCCCAATATCCAGTCTAAACCACTCCAGGCACAACTTGAGGACATTTCCTCTTCTCCTGTCACTGGTTACTCGGCCTCAAGCTCCGTCAGGGGAGGTTTAGGCTAGACAATAGGAAAAAATTTTTCACGGAAAGGGTCACTGGGCACTGGAACAGGCTGCCCAGGGAGGTGGTTGAGTCACCTTCCCTGGAGGTGTTTAAGGGACAGGTGGACGAGGCACTGAGGGGCATGGTTTAGTGATTGATGGGAATGGTTGGACTCGATGATCCGGTGGGTCTTTTCCAACCTGGTGTTTCTATGATTCTATGAGAAGAGACCAGCACCCACCTCACCACAACCTCCTTCCAGGAAGCTGTAGACAGGAGCAAGGTCTCCCCTCAGCCTCCTCTTCTCCAGGCTGAACAATCCCAGTTGCCCAAGCTGCTCCCACAGCCCCTGTGCTCCAGCCCCTTCCCCTTCTCTGGACACGCTCAGTGCCCTTCTTGCAGTGAGGGACCCAAACCCGAACCCAGAGTTGGAGGAGCAGCCTCACCAGCGCCGAGCACAGCGGGGACCATCCCGGCCCTGCTCCTGCTGGCCATACCACGGCTGACAGAAGCCAGGACGCTGCTGGCCTTCTTGGCCACCCCCGGGCTCACGTTCAGCCGCTGTTCACCAACATCTCCAGGTCCTTTTCCACCGGGCCGCTCCCCAGCCCCTCTGCCCCAAGCCCGGGGCTGCTGCGCCCCAGGCGCCGCCGTTACCTGCATCCATGGGGATAGAGCTGCGGCTGCTCTGGGCCGCGGCGCCTTCCTCCCGCGCCACCTCCTCCTCCTCCTCGCTGTCTGCCGGCGGCTCGGGCAGGTGCAGCCGCAGCTCCTGCGGGGAGAGGCGGCAGCGGGGGTCGGGCCGGTCCCCGCCGCGGGGCCGACCCCGCCCCGACCCCCGGTACCTGCAGCCGCTCCCGGAGCGCCGCGCCCGCCTCGGGCTCCTGGCTCAGCGGCTGGTACAGGTACCCGCCGCCTTCCTCCTCCTCCTCTTCCTCCTCCTCTTCTTCATCGTCTTCCTCCTCGTCGCCGCTCCATCCCGCCGCGCCCTCGGGGGCCTCCGGCGGCCCCGGCTCCTCCGGACACACCCGCTCGGGCCCCATCCTGCGCGACACCGCCATGCACCGGGCGCGGCGCCCGGAACCGCCGGCCGGAAGCGGCCGCCGAGCATTCTGGGGGTCGTAGTTCCGCCCCTCGGGCGCCGCGCTGTAGCCGGGCCTCGCCCGTAGGCTACCGCGAGGCATTGTGGGAGCTGTAGTCCCGCGTCCAGTAATGCAGCCGCGGGGCATTGTGGGAGTCGGAGCCCGCCCCGTGGCGGCCGCCCGGAAGCTGCCGCGGGGCGCTGTGGGAGTTGTAGTCCGACGGCCGCGGGCTGTCGAGGCGCCGCCATAGCGCGCCCGGCGCTGCCCGGCCGGGGAGGGCGCCCGCGGGCCCGGGGGCAGCGCTGCGAGTTCCTGCGAGCCGCCCGCCCGCCGCCAGGTACCGCGCTGGGGCCAGGGGGAAGGCTCCGGGGGCTGAGAGGGACTGGGGCTGAGGCCGGGCGGGGCGGCTCCGGGGAACCCGTGGAGGGGAGGGCTGAAGGGGAGGCGAGGGGATGGGGGGCTGAGGGGGGAGCAGGGGCCGAGGGGAGGGGGGGCTGAGGGGGGGGAGCAGGGGCTGAGGGGCATGAGAGGGTGGGGGGGCTGAGAGAGGAGGCTGAGAGGGGGAGCAGGGGCTGAGGGGATGGGGGCTGAGGGGAGAGCAGGGGATGAGAGGGCATGAGGGGATGGGGACCTGAGCGGGGGATAGGGGCTGGGGTGGAATGGGGGACTGGGGGGGGCAGGGGAAGGAGTGGGGTTTGAGAGGGGGCCAGGGGCTGAGGGGGAATGGGGTCTGAGGCGGGAGCAGGAGATGGAGGACTGAGAGAGGGCTGGAGGGCTGAGAGGGAGAGTGAGAGACAGGGCTGGGGAGCTGAGCGGGGGGAGCAGGGGCTGGGGGGCTGAGCGGCGGGAGCAGGGGCTGGAGTGGGAGCTGAGAGGGGGAGACTGAGGGTCTTGGATCTGAGGGAGCTGGGGACTAAGCAGGTGCTGGGGCTGGGCAGGGCTGAGAGGTCAGGGGTTGTGGAGGAATTGAGAGGAGGGGCACCGGCGGGGGACAACAGGGACTGAGAGGGGACCAGGCAGCAGTTGCGGCCCCTTGGAAGTGAGGCAACTGGTGCTGCCCCCCCTCCTCCCTCGGGGCTGCTGGGCCGGCCGCCTTCCTGACTCCAAGCGGGGGCTGGGGCTTGAGGCAGGACACTGAGGGCTCTGGGCAGCCCTTGGAGGTGCGAGGCCTGAGGGTGGGGTGAGGGCAACCGGCCCTGTTTATTCCCCTCCTCCCCTGGTGCTGGTGGGACCCTGCCTGAGGTTGGGTTGGTGAAGCTGCCGCCTGGCCTTCTCTCTCCATCCCTGGGAGCTTCCGCAATTCCAGCCTGTTTGTGCTTTCCCTGGGGCTTACGTCTTCCTGCCTGGTCAGCTTGACAGCAGCCAGAGGCCAGTACAGATTCCTGGCAGGAGAGAGGGTGTCAAGGAATATTTCCAAGGCTTTAGTGCGCTCTGTAGAGAATCATAGAATCATAGTATGGTTTGGGTTGGAAGGGATCTCAAAGCCCATCCAGTTCCAGCGCTCCTGCCATTGACAGGGACACCTCCCCCTTGATCATGTTGTTCAAAGCCCTGTCCAACCTGGTCTTGAACACCTCCAGGGATGGGGCAGCCACGACTTCTCTGGGCAACCTATGCCAATGCCTCACCACCCTCACAGGAAAACAGTTCTTCCTAAGATCTCATCTAAATCTCCTCGCTTTCAGCTTAAAACTGCTCCCTCTCATCCTATTCCTGCACTCCTTGATCAAGAGCACCTCCCCAGCTTTCCTGTAGCCCCTTTCAGTACTGGGTAGAGGCAGCAGTACAGTTTGGGAGACAAGGTGGGGAAGGGGAGATCGACAGCTTTGTATGTGTAGAATCTTAGCTGGGCTTGCGCAAAGGTAAGTCAGCAGAGTGCAAAGTACTTGGGCAAAAACAAGGAGGCAGCGCTGCTGTTTGCGGGGACACGGGAATAAATGTCTTCCTAAGCAGTGTGGTCTATGATTCCCGGGTCTAACACAAGCTTCCAGATCAGTCTTTTAACGAGCTCAGGGGCTGTTCTAGCACCATCTCCTTTACTGCTGCTGGAATTGCGAGCATCCAAGCTCCTGAATGTGCAAGCTTGCAGATTCACACTGCCTTAGCATAAATAGTCAAAGCATCGCATAAATGTCAAGCATGAGCGAAGAAAGCGGGTTGTTCTCATGCTATCTCTGACAGTATGTTGAATGTGCTTGAAATAGAACTGTCTATATGAACTGCCGTGAGCTGGCTGGGCTATTTTAAGTATTACTAAACCTTGTGGCTGGTTGATGTCTTTTGGGAGACGGGACGGAGGCAGCCACATGGTAGGATTTGGTCTCTGGAGCGATTTTGCAGGGGCAGCAGGCTGCTCTGCTTGGGGTGGTGCTGTGATTCTAGGGGGGGACAGAGCAAGCTCTGGAAAATCCAGGCTGCTTTCTACTGGGTTTCTCCCCCTTGCTGTGGGAATTGAGTGCAGCAAGGCTTATCTGAGCAGCTTCCAGAAATCACTCTAGGTTCCTTTCTGTGTATGCAGAGAGATGAAGCAGCCGAGGGAACTTTGTGCACAGAAGTGCATCCAAGGAGATATGAGTTTGTTTGAAGATTAGCACTTGGCTGCTGCACTCAGAGATGGTCAGTTGTTTTCTGTCTCAAAAGATCCCCAGATCCTGTGTTCAGTTTTGGGCCCCTCGGTACAAGAAGGGCATTGAGGGGCTGGAACGTGTCCAGAGAAGGGAAATGGAGCTGGGGAAGGGTCTGGAGAACAGGGGTTATGTGAAGTGGCTATGGGAGCTGGTGTTGTTTAGGCTGGAGAAGAGGAGGCTGAGGGGAGACCTCATCGCTCTCTACAGCTCCCTGAAAGGAGGTTGTAGTGGGGTGGTGTTGGTCTCTTCTCCCAAGTAACAACTGATACAATGAGAGGAAATGGCCTCAGGATGCACAAGAGGAGGTTTAGGTTGGATATTAGGAAAAATTTCTTCACGGAAAGAATTGTCAAGCATTGGCACAAGCTGCCCAGGGAAGTGGTTGAGTCACCATCCCTGGAAGTGTCTAAAATATGAGTAGTGGGTGTTGTACCATGTTGTACATGGTCTAGTGACAAACTTAGCAGGGCTGGATCGATGGTTGGATTCAATGATCTTAAATGTCTTTTCCAAACAAAAGCGTTCTATGAAATGCTTTCACAGTCAATTGTAGGGATTGAAAATAGAAAGTCTAAAGCAAATAGAACAAACAAGTGAAAAACCTGACTGTAAAAAACATTGCTCTGTGGGTTGTTTTTTTTCCCTAGCTATGCTACTTTGCTTGAGTGGCCACAACAGGTTTGGAAGGTGACGGTGAGGACTCACTGAATTATTTTCCTGGTGATCCCAGATGGCTGTGTGCTGTGCTGGCAGACTCTTTAGGTGTCAGCAGGGGCCGGTAGGATGAGGATTGTTTCAGGCTTTGTGTGCATCCTCAGACACAGCCAGAGATTTGAGAGCATTATCTGGAGGTGCTGTATTCGATGAACACAAGAGCTGACTTACAGCCTGGTTGTTCCCTTGCTTAGCTTAACCCCAGGTGGATTGTTGTGATGCCTTTGTGGGATGCCAGTGCTGACGAAGAACAAGGGAGGCATTGAAGGCCATCCCTAGCGATTGCTCTGCTAAGGGACTCGTGAGCTTCCACTCGCGGTCGAGTGTCATGCCTGGCTGCAGCGACAGCCAGTCGCAGTCACCCCACAGTAGTGGTTGCACTGTGTACTCTGGAAGTGTGCGCCTGGGCTTGTGGTGCTGTGTGCAGTTGGTAAAGGGCTCTGGGTGTTTCTGTGGGACCGCAGCAGGTTGTTTGGAACACGTCTTAATCTGTTCTTAGTGCCACAGGAGCAACTCATTGCTGTGCTCACCTGTTTTCCAGCATTGGGTGCTTCAACAGGAGGTGAAGTATAACCTGATTTTTAGAAATATTCTTATTCCTGACACTTAATGAAGCTGGCGGCCCATGGCTGGGACAGGCAAAGGCTTTGTTGGGTAAAAAACTGGCTGGGTGGTGAATAGGGCTAAATCCTGCTGGTGGCCAGTCACAAGCGGTGTCCCCCGGGGCTCAATACTGTGGCCAGTGTTGTTTAATATCTTTATCAATTATCTGGATGAGGAGGTTGAGTGCAACCTCGGTCAGTCTGCAGATGGGCGGGAGTGTTGATCTGCTCGAGGGCAGGAAGGCTCTGCAGAGGGATGGCTGGCTGAGGCCAACTGGATGAGAACCAACAAGGCCAAGTGCTGGGTCCTGTGCTTGGGACACAACAACCCCATGCAGCGCTCCAGGCTTTGGGAAGAGGGGCTGGAAAGATGCCCAGTGGAAAAGGACCTGGGGGTGTTGGTTGACAGTGGCTGAACATGAATCAGCAGTGTGCCCAGGTGGCCAAGAAGGCCAACAGCATCCTGGCTCCTATTAGAAATGGTGTGGCCAGCAGGAGTAGGGAAGGGATCAGCCCCCTGTGCTTAGCGCTGGTGAGGCTGCCCCTTGAACCTTGGGTTCAGTTTTGGGCCCCTCCTACAAGAAGGACCTTGAGGGGCTGGAGCGTGTCCAGAGGAGGGGAATGGAACTGGGGAAGGGTCTGGAGCCTAGGGGTTCTGGGATTGTCTGAGGGAACTGGGAATTTTTAGCCTGAAGAAGAGGAGGCTGAGAGGGAGAGCTCATCACACTGCAACTGCCTGAAAGGGAGCTGTAGTGAGGTGGATGTTGGTCCCTTCTCCCTAGTAACAAGTAATAGGATGAGAGGAAGCAGTCTCACATTGCGCTACGTGAGGTTTAGATTGGATATTAGGAAAAAATTCTTTACTGAAGGAATGATGAAGCATTGGATGAGGCTAGCCTGAGGGGTGGTGGAGTCTCCATCTCTGCAGGTGTTTAAAAATATGTAGATGTGGTGCTTCAGGACATGGTTTAGGAGGCATGATGGTGCTGGGCTGGCAGTTGGATTGGATGAACTTAGAGGTCTTTTTCAACCTTAATGATTCTGTGGCCCCTGAGTGCATGCGTATGCGTGATCAGGTTGCTCAGTGTGTTGCTTCTCCCAGCTGAGACTGGAGAAGAGACACAGCTGGAGCTTCCCTATGCAAGGTGAGCAAGCTTTTTCCAAGCTAAGAGAGCAGTTTCTTTTGATTTGTTTCATCTAGAAAATCTCTTCTCTCACTGTATGAGAAACTTGCACTTGTTTTAATGGAGGTTTTTGGTCTCCGTGTAAGGATAAGCTCACAGCTCCAGGGGTCCTGGGCATGGTTCCAGTTGGACATGCTGCATAGGTCAAAGGAGATTCCTCACATCTTCAACAGCTTCTGCTGTGGGCCCAGATGAACTGCAAAGGCTGCTCCAAAAGAGGTGCAGCTCTGGGAAGAAGAGGGGTTGGCTCCACAGGAACCAGGAAGGGGACATACTTAGCTCAACATCTGCACAAATCCATGGAGAGGACAATCTTCCCCTGCTGGCTTTTGGCACTAGTGGTAACTTCTCTCATATGAATGATTCAACCTTAATTGTGCTGTGATGTGAAAGCCCTTCCTCTGACCCACAATGAATGTCACTAACTGTCCCTAAATGAGACTGCACAGTGAGCTTCATTGTAGGACAGAAATTAACTTTTCCTCAAGAAATGTGTTTAATTCATATTTGCAGGCAGTGCGGAGAGGGGATTGCAGGAGGAAAACTGACTTTGGGACAGAAAACGGCTGTAACAAAATGGTTTCAAAAGAAGGTGGTAGAGGAGAAAGGCTGGAGCCTGGGGAGCAGTGTGAGGCCCTTGGAAGATGGGGCTACACAGGGAGAAGAGCGTGGTGGGCTTGCATGTAGCCTCAAAGGAGAGAACAAGTGCTTGGTGAAGGCAGGAAGATATTCTTTAGGATAGGGTTGTGGCCAGAGGTGTAAGAGGAAGACAGATCTGGTTGGGCGTTTTCATTACAGTGTGGAGAAGAGACTCACGTTTGGAAAACCTCAGCAGTTGGTTAAATCCCATGTTTGCTTTTTAATATATGATCCTGTAAGGATTGCTTCACACTTCTGGTTGTTTTCTTTTCATGGAGTGAATGAGTGTCTCTTTCTTGCGTGGCTGGGCCTGAGCAGTGGCACTCAGAGGCCAGGATGGCCAAGCTCTGTGTTTGCTCCAAAGAAGTATCCGTGTCCCCAGCCAGCTTCAACCGCGTCACCCAGCCACTGCCCTGGGCCTGCGTGCAACCGCCTGCCTCCTGGGAGGGGCTGACTGCTGGCAACACCTTCCCCAGGAGTTGTAATTGTAGGAAGCACCATTGCAACATCATTGCTACAGCATCAGCATAGGTTCCTGCAGCTACCCAGCCGAGCCTTGGGCTGCTGCCTCTCAGTTGACTGGATTAACTTCTTAGGATGTGCAGCCGTCATTTCCTGTGTCGCTATGACTAATGCTTATAATGAAAGTGTCCAGGCAGAGTAGCCAGTGACAGGACGAGCATCCTGCTCTGGAAGGAGCACGCTCAAGTGAACTCCCAAGGGTGAAGAAGAGTTTTCCCAGCCTTCCTAGCAAAAACAGGGAAGCGGCGTCGTACAGTGCCTGCCCGTCACACCAGGCTGCTGTGCTCCTCTACCCCAACAGGAACCAAGTGGAGAATTTGGAAGTAAGATTTATCCTCTTCCAGGATTGGGGTCAGTCTGAAGAGTGTTGAAAGTGTTGGTGCTGGTAATAAAGTCCGGTTAAGCTCCTTGAGGAGCCTTTTATGGAGTTGGTTAACCAAGAAGTGATATTGAGGAAAATACTGGTTAGGTTTTTCAGTGATAACTCACGACTGAGACAGGAAACAAATTTAGATATGTGAAAATAACCTGAAAGGTGACTTTAGTCTCCATGGAAACTCATCTGTTCTGTGGCTTTGCAAAGGACTTACACAAGAGCTGCTGCCTGACTTCAAAAAATGTGTAGTAATTTAAAAAGCAAGCCCCAAACCTGCCAGATCTGACTTTGGGGTGATCCCAGATATAGAGTGAAGCATGGCCTGAGGCAGAGGGGGCTGTTCCTGAGCCCTTCTGGGGCAGCTCAGCTGGAGAAAAGCTTGATGTGACTCACTGCATCACTGGCAGCGTAGGTCTTCGCTGTCACCACAGGAAGAAGTGGTTTTGCAGGAGGGACCAGGAGCTGGGTGGCATCTCTTACTTTTTCCCCAGGTGGGGATAAAACGGGAGCATGCTGCATCCAGATGCTGCCGTGCCATACAGATGCCTGGTTGTGAACAGTGGTTCTGCTTGGCTGAAGGGCCAGGGAGGCCAACTGGAGCAGAGCAGCATGTCACAGCGCTGACCCCTCTGGCTGCTCCCAAGCTCCTTTAGAAACTTTAACCAGGAGGGAAGTTCTCCTTGTGAAAACTCACTGCTTCCCAGGGAGAAAAAGGATAGAGCAAATGTGTAGGAATTTTAGTCCTCCACAAATTTGTGTTCTGCGAATGCTAAAACCGGTTGTGGGGTGGGAGTGCACAGACTGTCTTCCGAGAGAGAAGCTGGCACCAAGCAATAAGAAAGAAAATATTCTTTAGGTTGTCTGAAACACTGATGTCTCCTCTAACGACTTCTTTCAGCTGGGGAGAGCTGTTAAAGAATTGAACAGATCTGCTTTTTCAGAAGCGCCCAGGCTAGACTTTGCTCTAGATCTTTAGCTCCAAAGGAGAATCTCTGCAAAAGTCAGTGGTGGTTACTTCTCTAAGAGCTGATCTGAGCCATCTGTTTGACGTGTGAAGAACATCAGTTTCTTAACTGTGATGAGGTGTTACAAATTTTCTGTTATGCCTGGCATTGCTGCAGGAGAGAAAACCCTGATTCCTGTCATTATTAAAAAGCTTTCTCCCCAGACAAACGTGTTTTTGTTCTCCTGTTTAATTGAGCTGGACCCTAGTGGTCAATCAAGGAGTCTGAATGCTGGTGTTGTAGCCCACCCCTGTATTGAGGAGCCGGTTGCTTTACGTGGGGGTGGTTCTTAGGGAATTTGAGGATGCTTTTAAACAGTTCCCTCTGCTGTTTCTCACGATGGATCCAAAGAGCGCGCTCTCTTCCCTCTGGCTTTGTTCTTTTCACCTTCAAAACTGGCTGTCGATGTGTGTTTTCATTCATGCAGACAAACTGTTCCAGCACATACATGATGTGTGTGTGACTGGAGCACGGATGGGCATGTGGCACTCAGCTGCCTTCGCCAAAGCCACTTGGCTTGGGCTGCCTTGCAGCCACCCTGAGGTTCTCTTTGTATCCCAGAGCATCTGTCTGCTCTTCCTAACCTTACTCAGACTACAGTAGATGCCTTGTGTCTCCTTCCCAAGGGGAGAGTAAAACTGTCTCCAGTTGGGAAGCAGATGAGCGAGGATACAGCAGTGTCACCTTTTATTTGCCATTCATGGAAGACCTGGGAGTCGGATCATGTTATTTCAGCATTCTGCCTCTGTTCCAGAGCCAGGCGACGTCTTGGTGGCCCAGGAAGCATGCGGCTGCAGCGCTGGGGACCCTGAAGACTGCTGGCCTTGCGGGGAGGAATGCTACGGTGGGCAGTGCACTTGGAAGGTGGCCCGCGGAGGGTAAACCACGCGGCCGTGGCCGTCGGGCACAAGGTCTATTCCTTCGGTGGATATTGTTCCGGAGAAGACTATGAGACTCTGCGGCAGATTGACGTCCATGTTTTTAATGCAGGTAAATGTATCCGCGTGGTGCACGAAGGAGTGACTTGCTGGGCTCAGCTGTTGGTTTCCTTGCCCACTGCTACTTAACAGTAGAATCACTTAGGTTGGAAAAGGCCTTTAAGATCACTGAGTCCAACCCTTAACCTCACACTGCTAAGTCCACCACCAAGCCGTGTCTCTAAACCTCATGTCAGTGTAGATGGAAGCCTCATCCTTCATGCAGCCCTGTGTTTAGAGCTTCAGGACAGTGCACAGAGGGGATGTAGTTAGCAGACTGTGAGTGTAAGGACTTGCTAGGAGTTACCGCATAGCCAGTGGGTTGTCTTGTCCCTGTTCTCTGTGGACGCTACCTCAACAAGGTGCAAAGAGGCTCAGGTTCCCTCTCCAGTCTGCAGCACGACCATGATCATGTGGAAGGGCTAGAGTAGGAGCCAGTGTGCTCAGTTACATCTGCATGGGTAGACTCCTGAGCTGTTTCCCTGTGGCAGCAGCTGGCAACCGCTGCCAGCGCCATGGAGTCAGCAGGGGCATGTGGCTAGGATGGAGGTCTTTCACTCAGATTCCCAACACTGCTTGGAAAAGCATCTAGAGCTGGAACCATTTGCATAGGGTAGCTG
Organism: Phaenicophaeus curvirostris; assembly: GCF_032191515.1. NCBI lineage: Eukaryota > Metazoa > Chordata > Aves > Cuculiformes > Cuculidae > Phaenicophaeus > Phaenicophaeus curvirostris. The sequence goes on along the minus strand of NC_091393.1, from coordinate 106,499,847 downwards.
GTATCTGTCAGGAGGCTGAGTTGCAACCATGACTGTGCTGGGAGAGGATGTATTTCTTCATCTGGCACTCTTTGAACTGGAGAGGTTCCTGAGCTGGTCCATGAAGTGTTTCTCTGTAATTAGGCAGGAGGCTGGGAAACTGCGCAGGTGCTTGGATGTGTCCAGCTGAACAGAGAGAGCAGAGAGCCAGTGCCCAGTTTTGCAGCCTGGACAGCATGCCGAGCGCTCCTAACCCACATGTGGCTTGTAGATAAAATGAGTTTGTCTATAAGACTCACTGAATTCACTTGTCTGGATCTGACTGCAGAGAAGACAGACTTGTGCAGCAGTGGATAAAGGTGTTGGTTACCCAGGGCTGCCAGGGTGACCTGCTCATAGCACAGAGGGGACCACAGCTTAGGAGCTCGTGAACAAAGACCTTCACCTCTATCCAGAGAGACTGGGTCTTCACACTCAAGGCAGTCCAACATTGTAGTTTGTAAAATGTGCCTGTAGAGCACGGCTCTCATGGTGGAAGCATAATTACTGTGCTCAAAGGATCATTCTTGCATTGTCTTCCCTTCTTACCCTGACCAAATATTGAAGCAACATGATGCTGCAGCCACCGCCTGCGAGGTGATGCTGGCTCTAGCACTGGAGCTTGGCACTGGAACTGAGCAAGGATTTGGGAAGCCAGATTTTGAACAATCTCTTTCAGTCTTACAAAGAGGAAGATGGTATTTTAGGTAGGAAACATCCCATCTAGCTTGATTTTAGCATTGGCTATTCTTCCTTCTGAGGTAGATGCTCACCTTCTAAGATGCCTGACCCTTTCCCTATGCTGGTATTTTAAGAGAAGTGCAGGCCGTTTTCTGCTGTTTTGTGCTCCCTCTGTGTTGAAACCAGAAGGCTGTGTGTGTGGTAGAGGAAAGGTTACTGGGTGCTGTTACAGCATGGCCATGTGGCACACGCTGTAACCCTTGCACTGTCATTAAACCCTGTAATACCTGTTGGCTGCTCTGCCTGCAGCCAAACGTGACGCCCAGGCTGCCAGAAAAGAGACCTGTAATGACAAGGAACTGTGTTAGTAATGCAGGGTTAGAAGGAGAACCTGGATATGGGTGGAGGTGAAAGAGACAGACAGCTCACTGTCTCATCTAAAGCTTAAAAAAAGAGGCAAACAAACCTTGTTCATACAAAGCTGCTGCTTTGCTTTTCTCAAGCTATGCTGCTGCAGGTCCAAACGATGCCTCCAGGTGTGTTCCCCTGGGTGCTGGAGCAGTGAATGCCCAGTCTTCCAGCTTTGAATCCCTTCAAAAGTGTCACTGGCCTGAAGCAGTGTCTGCATTGATTATTACCTCTGCGTTTCCCTTCCCTTTCCTTTCCCTAGTGTGTGTGTGTGCGTGCACGCTGTACCTTCACTCACAGTCTGGGATGAGCCAGAGTGGAAACCTCTTCAGTGCAGTTGATGCAGAACCAAGCCTGTTTCTGTCCAGAATCTTCTGGGCCTCCAGTGCTTCCTCCAGTCTCACCTGTGACAGGAGGCTATGGAAAACTGCTTCCGTGTTTCTTAACTAACTAATACTTGGGGTCAGACACAGCTTTTCTTGCTCACTAGGCTGCTCCTGCACCTTCTCACAGGGGAAAAAAGTGTTGTGCAGGGTGAGTTCTGGCCTGTGAGCATGGGTAGCAGGCTTAGCATTTGACATGAGCTCAAACTTGTGCTTTCAGTGTCTTTGCGTTGGATCAAGCTGCCTCCAGTGTGGACAAACAGCGGAGACCACGTGAGAGAGGTGCCCTACATGAGGTACGGGCACTCCGCAGTGCTCATCGATGACATCGTCTACATATGGGGTGGTCGCAATGACACCGAGGGAGCCTGCAATGTGCTCTATGCCTTCGATGTCAGTAAGTTCCAGCTTCTCACTCTTCCTGCTCTTGATGAGACCTTGTCTCTGCCCCACTACACTGCTCCCCAGCTTGTTTTCCTGCCCTCCGTCTCTCTACAAAGTGACAGCCTGGAGGAAATGGTGCAAATGGGGAACTGGTGTTGCTGGCTGTTTCAGCTGGTTTAGAAAGGGAGCAGGGTGGCCAGTGAGTCTGCACACTTGACTCTCTGTGAAAGCCTTTGAACAGAGATTACTGAGCTTGTCTGACAGTCAAACTGGTTTTAGTTTTTCTGTCAGTGTTGTATTCTCTCTCTGACAGTAGCTATTGAAGCCTCCTCTCTGTGTGATGTGTTTTGCCTTAACTGTGGCCGAAGGTTGCAGTGAGGAGTGGCTAGAGCTCTTGAGGATTGTGGTCCCTCTCATGGGTGGTTGGTCATTCTAAAAGCATAAAAGATAGTCAGGAATAAAACACAGTAGTAGTCAGGGACAGGGTGGAAAAATATAGGAAGGCATAAGTCAAGTTAGATAAACCTGAAAGATGAAGGCTTAGAGCCTTTTGGTTGGCTTCTCTGCAGTTGCTGGACTTGCAAGGAAACTGCTTGCTTCAGTGCTTGCTTATGGGTTCCCTTCTTCACTGGGAAGTATCTCACAGCTTGGAGCTGCTCTCTAGGCACAGGGTTTCTCCTTTCCACGACACATGCAGCTGGGAAGCCACCAGTAAACCTCTGCCTACGCAGAGGCCTTGTAGTGGGAGCCACCTTGCCACCCTGCCAAATCCAGCACTTTAGCATCAAGTGAAAATTAGAGGAAAGGCCAGAGCTCACCCTGATGTGACCCCTCTGCAGCTGTCTGTACGCGCTGTGCCTGTCCCCTGCCAGTCCCGGGAAGTGAGGCTGGCAGTTGCAGTCCCGTGTCTGCAGTGAGTTCCACTGGAGGAGAAACATCAGGCCGGATAGAATCATAGAACAGTTTGGGTTGGAAAGGACCCTTACAGGTCATCCAGTCCAATCCCCCTGCAGGGGCAGGGTTATCTTATACTCTATCAGGTTTCTCAGAGCCCCATCCAACCTGGCCTTGAATGTTTCCAGGGATGGGGCCCTCCACCACCTCACTGGGCAACCTCTCACAGCAAAACGCTTCTTAAGATCAGTCATCTGAATCTCTCCTCTTTCAGCTTAAAACCAGTCCCCCTTGTACTATCCCTGCACTCCCTGATAAAGAGCCCCTCCCCAGCTTTCCTGTAGCGCCCTTTCAGTACTGAAAGGTTGCTATAAGGTCTCCCCCAAGCCTTCTTTTCTCTAGGTTGAATAAGCCCAACTATCTCAGCCGGTCCTCATATGGGACATGCTCCAACCCTTGGATCACCTTTCTGGCCTCTTCTGGACCCATTCCAACAGCTCCATGTCCTTGTGCTGAGATAAAATCCTCACTGAAGCAATTTTGTCCCCTGGGGTGCTAAGCAGATCACAAGTCCGAGGTCTTGTCCATCTCTCATTTGATGTGTTGTGCTTGGGTGAGCTCTTGCTGCTACCATGTGACTGGGCTTGGAAGCAGCCCTGTGAAGGAAAGGAACCCGATAGCCACTGTGGCTTTCTCCCTAGAGGCTGCCCGGGGGTTCTGTTGACCTTGCAGGACCCTTTGTGTGGTTCCAGCTGGAGGTTGATAGCTGTGGCTGCAGGCCAAGCTCAGAGGAGTTATCTTTGTGAAGAATGTTGCTTTAGCTCATACGTTACCGCTTCCTGAAATAAGCACTGCTCTTGGCAGCTCATGGCAGTTAGGTGGGGTGGGGGAATGTCTCCTGCTGCCTGGAAGCTTATCTGTGTCTCTCCAGGCTCTTGGGACAGGTGCCTGTGCTTGGCAGGGAGTTGCTGGCGTGGCTCCATGTTGCCCTGGCATGGAGAACAGCTCTGGCTGGGTTTAAGGTCCTCCTCTAAATCAAGCCAGTTCCTGGAGCGTGTGGGCTGGGGTGCAGTGCAAAGGGAACTGTGAGAGGTGGAGAGTAAGGAAGGCTCCCTGTGAAAAAGGGTTGAGAATGTAACAAGAGGAGCAGATAAGATAGGGAGAGTAGCTCTGCAGAGGTGTCCAGTGTGTGCAGAGGAGCTCTGTTGACATGGAGAGCTTGGGTTAAGTGACTTCTGCCTGGATTTGAGAGCACTCTTTTTCCTCAGTCAATTAGTTGGCATCTCCACATGGTGAGCAGCCACTTAGCACCATCCCTTCATTGTAATTGAAACTGTAAATGCGGAGCTGATAAGTGACTCATAAGGAGGCTTTGCAGGAGATTCAACACAAGTACCATTGCTCAAGCAGCACTATGCTACTCACAACTAAAACGTGAGCTGTTTGTTGGATTGGGCAGAGGCAGCGGCTGTGCCCAGAAGCCAAGAACTCTGCTCTGTGGAGGCTCAGGGAGAAGCCTGCAGCCCCTCTGGAGAAGCAGGTGCTGTGTGTGAGAGACAGAAGGATTTCTGTTTTAGAAGTTAAGAGCTTTCTCATCCCAACACCTACTGCATTTTCTTGATTCCTGTTTTGTTTCAGACACGCACAAGTGGTTCACACCAAAGGTGTCTGGAATGGTCCCAGGAGCCAGAGATGGGCACTCGGCTTGTGTCTTGGCAAAGAGCATGTTCATCTTTGGAGGCTACGAACAGCTGGTGAGTACTCTCTGTAGCTGTTGTTTGGCGAGCCCTTGGGAAAGAGGGTGTTCTTACCCCAGGGTGTTGGTAGAGGTGGGATACAGGGACATATTTGTATCCACAGGCACTTTCATTTTATAACTGAGCAAAGTTAAGGCTTTAATTACCCATTTATGCTTATGGTTTTGTGGAGAAGATGGTTGGGAAAGTAGGCCTAAAATATTGGTCATAGAATCACGGAGTCATTAAGGTTGGAAAAGACCTCTAAGCTCATCCAGTGCAACCGTCAGCCCAACACCACCGTGCCTAGTAAACCATGTCCTGAAGTGCCACATCCGCATGCTTTTTGAACCCCTCCAGGGATGGAGACTCCACCACTTCCCTGGGCAGTGTCTACCAATGCTTCACCACTCTTCCAGTAGAGAAATATTTCCTGATTTCCAGTCTAAACCTCCCTTGAGGCCATTTCCTCTCATCCTATTGCTTGTTACTTGGATTTTTATTTTTTATTTTCCCAAAACATAGAGATATAGAGAGCTAAAGATATAAATATTTTTATATAGAGATTTTTTTTCTGTCTCATTTCTCAGCCAAATTTAGGTAGATAAATACATAATTTTTTAAGTAAGTATATATTGCTCTACATTTATTTTAATGTGGCTGAGAAATGAGACAGAAAAATCACTTCCTAATGTCTGTAGTGTTGCTGTGAGGTTTTGTCCTTATCTGGTGCATGTTCCCTATATTCTGTACCTGCTCCCACATCTTGCTCATCCCCTCCAGCACACGCTTGCTTGCTTTCCCACTTGGAATACCTTGAGCTGAAGGCCATCCTGCACAGTGTCAACGTGCTTAATGCTCCTCTGAGCAAATCCCTGTGCTCTGATATTAAGAAGTGGGTAAATAGCATTCCAGCCTATCACCAGGCTCCAGAAAAGCAGTGCAAAGTCACTTGTGTTTATTTGGGGCTCTGTTACGGCACTGCCTGGGTTATTCCTCCTCTCCTAAGGACAATAGCATGCCAAAGCCATGATCTTGATTACAGCAGCCGGAGCAGTTGAAACGTGGCTTTTGAACCAAAGCCAAACAAGCCTGTAGCTGTCTTGCTGCTGTCTCCCCTGCCCGGAGGAGCTGGAGTCTGTGCTGTTCCTGTGAACGCAAGCTCCTCCAGGCAGCTGGATGCAGAGTTTTGTGGGACCCTCAGGGCCCCAAGTGTATTTGCTTCTGGATGTTTAGCTTCCTGGAAGTAATCTCAGCTTCTGCCTCTCATCAGGTGGCCTTAGCAGAGCCAGCTTGGCTGTCCCGTTACTGCCACTTTCTTCTGCTGCTACGTGGGGCAGAGGCAGAGTTCTGCTGTGAATGTACATGTTGCATGCAGGGCTGGTGGGGGGCAGGAACAGGGGCCGGAGAAAGGAGAAAGCTGCAGGCCGACAAAGGACAACTTCGAGGAGAAATAGGCTTTGCCTTCCTCCTAAGTGATAAATATTCTGTCTACACGAACATTTTGGAGCAAGCACCATGTCTTTTAGGAAGTCCTGGCTCCAAAGGGATGCTCCAGGTCTGTAGGTCCGTTCTGGAGCCATATGTGACCAGGCTTCTCAGTCTCTTTGTGACCAGGCTGCCCTGCTGTCTTCCAGGCTGACTGCTTTTCCAACGATATCCATAAACTGGACACCACAAACATGATGTGGACTTTGATCTCTGCCAAGGTCAGTGCCTGCTTTTCACTCTGGTGTGTGGAAGAAGTCTCGTACCTGCTGTTCTCTGGGACAGCTGCCCTTACGTGTCTCACAGCCTCTGTCTGTTGCAGCTGGGATCATGGAATCATAGACTGGTTTGGGTTGGAAGGAACTTTAAACATCATCCAGTTCCCACCCCCGTGCGATGGGCAGGGACACCTCCCACTGGGTCAAGCTGCTCAAAGTCTTATCCAGCTTGGCCTTGAACACCTCCAGGGACAGGGCATCCGTGACCTGTGCCAGTCCCTCATTACTCTCATGGGAAAACATTTTTAACTAGGATCTCATCTAAATCTGCCCTCTTTCACCTTAAAACCATTCACCATCATCCTATCCCTGCGTTCCCTGATGAAAAGCCCTCTCCCCAGCTTTCCTGTAGCCCCTTTCAGTACTGGTAGGCTTTTATGAGGTCTTCCCAGAGCCTTCTCTTCTTCAGGGTGAACAACCCCAACTCTCTCAGCCTCACAGGGACAGGATCTGCAGGAGAGGAAGTTCTGCAGGAGAAGGCAGTCCTCCCTGCTTCCCCATCGAGATGTGTTGTCTGTAATCTGCATTCCTTCTCTTGTTCTGTTTTCTCTGTCCCTGCAGGGTACACCGGCTCGTTGGAGAGACTTCCATTCAGCTACCATTATCGGAACGAAGATGTACGTGTTTGGTGGCAGAGCTGATCGTTTTGGGCCATTTCATTCCAACAATGAGATCTACTGTAACCGCATTAAAGTATTTGATACAGAAACAAACTCCTGGTTGGACTCTCCTCCAACTCCGGTGCTGCCTGAAGGCCGGCGGAGCCATTCGGCATGTGAGTGTGGGTCTGCCGAGAGAGGAAAGGTCTGCCTGCCCTGGCGGGGGTGGCTGCTCTGCTGGGTGGAGATGTGGCTTAGCAAGGGTTGCATGAATCCTCGCTTCTGTGGAAAGCTCCTGCCCACCAGAAAGCCTTGCACGCAAAGGTGGTGTGAGCGAAGGTGGATAATCGGCACCGCGTTGCTGTGTGTTTGACATCGGGACAGGGAGCTGTAGGGCTCTGCCCTGGGCGCACACTGATGCCTCTGCTTGCTCCCCACAGTCAGCTACAACGGGGAACTCTATGTGTTTGGTGGCTACAATGCACGCCTGAACAGACACTTCCACGACCTCTGGAAATTCAATCCAGGTATTTATGCTTTTAACCTGTTGTAGTGATAGTGCTCAAGTGCTCGTGTTGTCCAACATACGGGTCCGTTACCTGGTATGCAATAAGCCAATAACTGCATCACAGAGAGACATTAGGTTTGCGCAAATCCCGGGTGCTTGGAGCTTTTCCCTCAAACCAAAGCACATCTTGAGGGGTTTGTCACCTTCATTTATACACAAAGTTACACAAAGTCATACATTATTCATCAAACAGGTAATCCCATATTTACATGTAATTGTAACAAATGCCAAGTCATTCCTTGCACCTTCTGCGCATGCTCCGGGGGATCTTTAGGGATTCCTGGTGGTCATCACTCTAAAAATTACCTGCCAAGTTCACCCATCAGTTGACTCCTCCTGATCTCCTCCCAATTATTGGCAGTATTTCTAAACTGCTGGCTTGGAATTTTCTTAATTTAATTAAGGGTCCAGCTCCCCATCCAGAAGTCATGCTAATAAATCACACTATTATCTAACCATGCAGCTGAACAAACCTTAATCCCCTACCACTACAATTACAGAAGATCATCATTATAGAGACCCATCCTGTGTGAGTCTTCTGCCTGTCTGATGGTCTTAAGATATTAAAAATATCATGGGCTATTTCCAGTACTCAGACAAGTGTATGCTCTGAGGGCTAGGAGCCTGCCTGGGGAACAATGGCTCTTCTGACAGCACAGACAGGAGCCTGGCGCCATGCTTGGGGCCCCTGTTCCTCCTCAGGCTGTCCCCAGATCTCAGTTTGAAAGTGGAGGAGGAATTGTTGCTGGAAGACACAGCCAATCAAAGGTGGTTGGCAAGACTTTGTCTTCTTCTTAAACATGCAGAAGTGTTGGCAGAAAAGAAGATATGGGGAGAAACAGTGGGGTTAGGGGAGCCAGAGACCGTAACTGGGGAAAACATTCAGCCTGAGCTGCACGATCGCCGTATCGCACTCTCTTGACACCAGATCAAGCTGTGCAGGGGTGGTTCTTCAGCTTAGTACCCAGAGTGTCAGTCAACTATGAGCAGCTGCAGAGTCCAGATCAAGCTGTGCAACAGCAGGGGTGATTCTTCAGCTCGTACCCTTCAGTCTACTGTGACCTGGTCTGGGGCCCTCATGCACTTTCAACAGTCCATTAGAGTGATTTTGTTTGCTAATTATGCTGCGCATAATGAAGTTACCTGAGAGCCGCCAACTTGCTGCTCCCCAGGCTGATCTGTGAACTAGAGTGAGAGGTCCTGAGGGTTTCAGAGCTGTGCATTAGTGGTTAATCGCCTCCCAGCATCCTCACCACAGAGAGCCAGGCTGCTGTCTTCACCTGGTTCAGTTCCCTGTGCTTCCCTCCCACAACCAGGCTGTCCTAGCAGTCTCCACTCTGCGAGGATGCTCTGCATTCACAGTGGCTGCCAGCAGACGGAGCTGGTTCCTGGGTCTCCCTCTAGATCTGGAGCACAGCAGGGAAAGGAGGCTGCCTGCCTGCTCCTGGAGCTCTGCCCTGTACTGCCTGTAAGGTCCAACCTGCTGCCCTGGCAGCACGTGGGTCCTGCCGCTCAGGCTTTGCAAGTGAAAGGCCTCGACCTGCAGTTCCCATCTCAACAGGCCGAGCACCAGGGCTGTGCCTGGCATCTAAGCGACAATTCCATAGCAACCTCATAGAATGCATCCTTTTGCTGCTAGCCAGGAGACGAGGTCGACAGGGAGGGCAGATGTTGGCTAGTTGGTGTCTGTGGGGCAGTGGGTTTTGCTGTGATCTGTAAATCCATAACTTGCTTATACCTGGGTCTTGGCCAGGCTCTTGTGACAAGCTGGTGCTCTCTTTTCCACTCCATAGTTTCTCTTTCTTGGAGGAAGATCGAGCCCAAGGGGAAAGGCCCGTGTCCTCGACGCCGGCAGTGCTGCTGCAGAGTAGGGGACAAAATCATTCTCTTTGGAGGCACCAGGTGAGTAGTGGGGTGTCTCTGTGGGAGGGTTTGCCTTTCCCAGCAGCACAGTGTGCCTCCACACTCTGCTCCGTGCTGTAGTCAGATCCACTTGGAGGCAACTGTCTCTCTGCTCTACAAGTGTAAGGAATCATGTAGATCAGGGCTTCTCCAGGATAACGTTATAGCAGTCTCCCAGTACTTAAAGGGGGTACAGGAAAGCTGGGTGGGGGCTCTTTATCAGGGAGTGCAGGGATAGGACAAGGGGGAATGGTTTTAAGCTGGAAGAGGGGAGATTTAGATGAGATCTTAGGAAGAAATGTTTTCCTGTCAGGGTGGTGAGGCACGGATACAATTGCCCGGAGAAGTGGTGACTGCCCCATTCCTGGAGATGTTCAAGGCCAGGTTGGATGAGGCTTTGAGCAACCTGGTCTAGTGGAAGGTGTCCCAGCCCATGGCAGGTAGTTGAACTGGATGATCTGTCCATCTACCTTACACATTTAAGGAATCGCATAGATCAGGGCTTCTCCAACGAGATCTTATAGCAGCCTTAAGGTCCCTTCCAACCAAAACTATTTTATAATTCCATGATTCTCTGGAAAAAGGCCAAGGACGAAGGAGGTTGAAAATGTTGTGGCACCTGATAAAGCAGCTGATAACAATCCTTCTTGTACGGGTAGAGACAGAATAACATGCTGTGGAGAAGGGGTTGTGCAGTGGTTAAGGTTTCTGTGAAGAGGTGGTGGGGAAGGGGGTACGAGATCCTGCCATCGGAAGGACAAGTGTCCTTGTCTGCTGTGCTGTGACAGGCCTCTGACTGACTCATCCTCCCCTGCTTTTCCCACCAGAGTTTGTTTCTTTCGTTGGCAAGAACGGTGCCTGCCACGCTGCAGTGGGGTGTTGGCTCAGCAGGGAGCTGTTTGGGGAGCCCATACACATGATAAGACAACTTTCCCTTCTGTGCCAATGTTCCTTAGAGAAGTTTCCATTCACAAAAGGGACCCGATGTTAAGGATTTAGCTGTCAAACACTGGAAGTGATACTGTCAGGGTGCAGGGCAGCTGGATGTGGCCAAGAGCCTTAACAGCTGCTAAAAGAAAGGAAGTGGCCCATCACCAGGACATGCTCTATGCTGTCCGCAATGACAGATTGCAGCACCGAAGCATGGGCCCATTTGCCAGCATCTATCTTGCAGAGACATCTGAAATGCCTTCAGCCCTCTACCTCAGTCATAAAGCTTTGGGGCTTTCTCTGGGGCCCTGGAGGTGGCTTTTTGGGGGTGTTTCTGAGGACAGGCTAGGGCAGAGGACAAGGCAGGGCAGGTTCTGACCATCCCAGTGTGTGCTGGAGTGAAAGCCTGCAGGCTTCAGGAGTGCTGGGGGCTGTACCTCTCCGCAGGGTGTCCGTGCGTGTGTCAGGGAACGCTTTTGCTTGTGCAAACAAATTTGATACCAGCCTTTTGGAGTTTGGTCCAACTCTGCCAGGCACTTTGTCTTCTCCACCAAATGACTTCGGTGTTCACTCTGTTCCTTAATCCAAACTCAATCCCAATGCAGGCTCATCAGCACTAGTTTGGGATAGGAAGAGCTGCTGGCAGCCAGGAATGCAGCCTGCTTGGACTGGAGGGAGGATCTTGCAGGCTAGGAAGGGGGAGATGGGGGTAGGGACTGTGCCGGCTTCCTGTAACAGTTATCAGGTGTATTCTGGAGCTGCTTGGTGAGATAAGAAGTTTTCCAGGAAGTCGTTGTAATGGAGAACTCCCTGTGGTCTGCCTCCTGACCTGTGCTCCCCTCACCAGGATGAGGGAGGGGGAATACACGTGGGGGATCCGGCACAGCTCCTTGGAGGGGGAGACGGCGGGCTCAGCTCGCTGGGCAGGCAAAACGCCTTTGTGTCCTGCCTTCTCTGACAGAATCCATGTACACTGCAGGCTGTTCAAGAGGCACTTCTGCAGGGTGCCTGCTCCTGTGGCATCCAAGTGCTGAGTTCTTTTTGTGGTCCTATACAGAGCCTGATCATTTTCCCCCAGCTGTGGTCTCTCTCTGTGGCCAGCAGCAGTCCCATCGCTTGTGTCCCATTTAAGTGACCAAGTCACGTAGCACTAAGCTCAGTGGTCCTGTTAGCTGCATTGTGGTTGTGGCCCTGGCCTGGTTTCCTCCCAAACTAGCACTTCAGCACAGAGAGACCATCACAAGGGAGAGTGAGAGGGAATGCTGTAAAACAAGAACAGATGTTGATCCAGCCTTGGCTTGAGGCTGTTTTCCCTAACAAGGCTTAGAAATGCTTGACTCTGGTGAGAGAGCAAGGGCTGTCCCTGGGTGCTTGGTGCTGGGCCCAAGAGCATTCACCAACATCCTGAGCTGCTGGGCTTCTGGAATAAGCAGTCCTGCTGGGCTCTGGCAAAGGGGTCCTGCACCCTCCTGTCTGGGAGTTGTGGCTCTCCTGGTCTTGAACTCCAGGCTTTCCCTTGCTGCTTGCAGTTTGGTAATTAAAACCACCAGCGTGGTGCCTGCTGGCTTTCCTTTCAAAGATAAGGGATGGTCTAGGGCTTCCTGTGACGTGGATGTGAGATTAGATTGTGGTGCAGTGAGCACAGAGGGGTGGAATTAAAGGGGCTGTTGCCTGTATCCGGGCAGACGGAACCCGTCAGCGACAGGTCGGGGTGCCAGCAGCGAGCTGGTGCTGGGGTTCTGGGAACCCAGAGGGGACAGACTCTGTCTCATGTCCCATGAGAGGTGACAGTGGGTCACTGGTGGGAAGTGAGTGACACGGTGGTGAGAAGTCACTGCATGAGGTACCAGCTGAGCAGTAACAATGCTGAATTGCCTTGTTGCAAACCAAAGGAGGATTTAAAACCATTTTTCCTGTCCTTCCCTTCCGATTTCTCCAACCGGGAGTGCTTTCCCCTGGTCCAAGCATAGGCTGCTCTCTTTGCCTGGCCCAGGCCTGTTTATCACACAAAGAGTGGGACGGATGCTTGTGCAAGCATGCCTGCCTTCAGGAGCCGCTATCACATCCCTTCTCCAGCTTGCTCAGAGCCATCCTCAGCCTCGTCCCAGGGCTCAGCCATGCCCCCCTCCGAGTGGAGCTCCTTGAAGGATCATATCCACTGAAATTACTGAGCAAATGAAGCCCTGAAATAAACCTCAGCTGCAGCTGTTTGCCAGCACCCCCCTCATGCCCTGAGGGTGGGTGCCACTGTTCTGGGGGATTGCTCAGGTTGGAAAGCAGTTTGGGAAGTATCTGGGGAAGGAGGAGTGTGGAACCAGCCACAATGGTTCAAGAGAGGCTGGGCAGTGTACAGAAGGGAAAGGGGATGTTCCCTGCAGTGTGGGACCTGTGTTTGGAGGTGCAGCAAAGTGAGGGGCAGGTAAGGGGAGGCTTGTTGCTGGAGTCACCGGGTCATGTGTGAGGAGAAGGCAGCTCCTTCATTCCCCATTTGCAGAGGAGATGGTGGGTGTTCCTGGCCCCTTGCTCTGCACAGCTCTGCCTGCTCTGTGGAGAGCTGGAAGAGTGGTGGCTTTGGGCGCTGCTGGGGGAAGCAGAGGGACAGGAGGGATCAGAGAGCACCTGTATAGGACAGGCAGGCCAGGGACAGTCCTGGACTTGCTCAGCCCTCGAGATGCCCAGGGGACTGTAACTGGCGTACAAGCGTTTTGGCACTGACTGAAACACTTTGTTTCTGCAGCCCATCTCCGGAGGAGGGAATGGGTGATGAATTCGACCTGATGGATCACTCGGATCTCTACATCCTCGACTTCAGTACGTGAATCCTGCACCTCTCGCCAGGTGCCCCGTGTTCAGGCCCTGCTGTGAAGCACCATTCTGTGTCCTACATGGTTCTCGGAGCCAGGCTGCTGTCCAGCTGGTTTATTTGGCTTAAGGCAAGCCAAACAGAAGTGCAGCTGTGCCTGCAGGCCTGATCTGGGCTTGTGACTCTTCACACACTCCTTCACACTCAGGGAAGTGGAGGGAGCGCATAAAACCGCTCCAGCCTGTCCCTGTTGTGCCCCCTGCCACGTCCCTCAGAGGGATGGCTGAGGCACTCTGCTGTGTTCCGTGCAGCACGAATTGCACAATGCCGGGCCCCCTGTAGCGTCCAGACGAGGTTTGCTGTGCCTAACTGTCCTCTTTCTGCAGGCCCCAGCCTAAAGACGCTGTGCAAGCTGGCAGTGATTCAGTACAGCCTGGACCAGTCCTGCCTTCCCCACGACATCAGGTACTGCGCGCCTGGCTAGGAGGTCACCCCATGGGTGCTCCCTGTCCCTGGGCTACCCGGGGCAGCTTTGGGACAGGCTGGGCTGGAGACCCTGGCTGAGGCTGGTGTGCAGCAGTGCTGCTCCAGTCCTGGGCGCTGTGTCTGATCTCTCAGTGTATCGCATTGGTGTATTCCAGATGGGAGCTCTCGGCCATGACAACGAACAGCACCATCAGCCGCCCCATCGCCTCCTCCCAGGGCTGATGCCGTCTCATCCCTCCACCTCCCCGCCCTCGCCCCACCACACACCGACCTCTTGCTCCACCACCTGCATGAGTTTTTAGCCCTTTCAAGCAAGGAACGAGTGAGCTCAGTTTGTTTCGCCTCAGCCAGGCCTCCCTCTGCCCTTGGGCAGCACAAGTGTGCAAGTAGAGCTGGGGCTGCTGGGGAAGAAATTGGCTCACCCCAGCAGCACAACTGTGAACTCTCCTCCTTGCCGATGGCTCTGGTGTCTCCTGCCTTCCTTCCCCTTGCCTGTGGAGCTGCAGCCATGCTGACCTGGTCCCCAGCCACTTTCCAAGGGCCTGAATTGACTCCTTACCACCAGCCATGGCTCCGGGATTGGCCTTGGGCTACGAACTGTTCCTGCGCTGCCTGGAGAGAGCAGGGACCTCCATGCCTGCGTCTGCCAGCACTGACCAGCTTCCTGGCACTGGATAGCAGGCTCCAGCCCTGAGCCGAGCCTGACGCGGGGGCCTGGGCCCAGCTGGACCCTCTGCCCGGCTCCTGTCGTAAAACAGCAGCTGGGGGGGAGTTTCATAAATGCTGAGGCAGAGGTGGTTTCTGCTGCTCCATGTGTCCCCTAGCTGGCAAACTCGGGGGAGAGGAGCCTTGCCTGGGGTGGGAAAAAGGGAGCTGGGCACTTGCCCCGAGCTGTGCTGGCCTGCAGGAGGGCGGGGAGGAAGGTGGTGCATGGATTCTGGGCTGTGCTGCCTCGGAACGATGGGCACAGGGCAGGACTGCTGTGCGGGCGCCCTGCAGCTCCCTGACCTGGGAAGGGAGGCAGAGGGAAAGCTCGGGCAGCATTCCTGGGAGGCACGGAGGGCTGTGCCCAAGCCGCTTCCTGTGGAGGTGAGGTGTCTGATGTGAAGAGGGCTCAAGTGGCAACTTGGCTAATGCAGGGAAAGCTAGGGAAGTGCTCGGGGTGCTCCCTTGGATGCCAGAGTCACAGAAGCCAAGAGATGGTGGCGGCTGCGTGCCGGCAACCGGTGGCAGAAATCCCAGGCCATCTCCCCTGCCCTGAGGGCAGGCACATAGCCAGTGTCGAACGCTGTTCATCCAGCATCACAGGGCTGCAGAGGTGGCTGGGCCCCTCAGCCCCTGTGAGAGGTGGCCACTGTGGGTGTCATGGGGCAGCCTAAAATGGCATGAAAGCAGAAGGCACCACAGTTGTGACAAGAGCTTGTTCTTCATGTCCTGGCAGCTCCAGGCTGCAGGCGGCAACAAGCACCAGCAGCTGGGCTGGGGCCTGCAGGGAGCCTGAGTGTGCTTAGAGTGGTCCCCAGCTCACTGCGAGGGACGGGTGGGCATCTCCCAGCCATCATCCAGTTGTTCCAATTCCCCTGCTCAGCTAACTGCCTTGGCCACAGGCTCGCTCTCAAGCCGTGCCATGAAATGCTGGAGTGTTTCACCGCAGCATCCCGTTTCCCAGCACTGAAGCACCAAGCTCACTGTCCTGGTAGGGGAGCAGGCACCAGGAAACACTCGGGCTCACTGCAGTGGACAGCGTGGTGCTGAGCACAGAGGCTCCCTAAGGTGTTCCTGGTTCCTTCCATGAATTCTCCCTCGCTGAGGAGAATCACAAGCTCCAGAACACAATGTGGAGAGAGGCTCTAGAAAGGCTCAGCATCCCACACCAGCTGCCTCTGCAAACCTGTGGTGGGGAAGAAGCCTCTCCGGGAAGAAAATCAACTCACTGGGGAGAGGCTGATGGGCACCCCATTCCCCTTCAAGGGTTGAGGGGTGCTGGGCCCTAACCTCCCCCAGCCAGGACCTTGCTGCAGTCCCATGGACAGGACACTGTTCACCACCCTGGTCTGGACATCCCCAGTGCGTTCTCTAGGTATGCCAGCACCCAGCTCGCTCACTGGTGACACTGGGGAGCAGGCACTGGGCGGGTGGACTGGCCACAGGCCTTCAGCACATCACAGCCGTGGGCTGGCAACAACCACGGGCCAGGAGCTGGGCGGATGTGTGTCCCACAGGGACATCATCACCCCCTCCTGAGCAGCCAGGTTTGCTTTAAAGACCCTGGTTTCCTTTTTATTGCTTCCCCTCTCAGATTGCATTGGCTGCGAGGGTTATTTTTAGAAGGCGGGCTGCTAAAAATAGCCCCGAGCTGTTTGGAGTTGCG
The DNA here is from genome assembly GCF_032191515.1 of Phaenicophaeus curvirostris. Classification (NCBI taxonomy): domain Eukaryota; kingdom Metazoa; phylum Chordata; class Aves; order Cuculiformes; family Cuculidae; genus Phaenicophaeus; species Phaenicophaeus curvirostris. Next base: position 106,483,918 of record NC_091393.1, on the reverse strand, counting down.
TCACAGAGGTAACTCTCTCCTTCGTGCCCCTGCACCCCTGGAGGGTACAAAAGGAGGCCCGGAGCAGCAGGGTCAGCAGGTTCAGACACAGCCAGAGGCGACGGAGGCAGTGGATACACTGCCAGCTTCAGGCATCCCCACCAGCACCATGACCATCTTCTGCAGCCACTGCCACAGGCCGCTGCAGGCAGAGACCAGCTGCCTGCCCAGGGTGGACAAGCAGGCGCCCAGTGCATTGAAGCCGTTCCGGTGAGCTCCCCATGTCCCTCGCCCATGCGGCTGTGATGGCTGGAGAGTCCTGGGGCACCTTGTGTGGTGGCCCTCATGAGGAGCTGGCGCGTGGGGAGCAGGGGCGGGAGATTGGAGGGGCAGCGGGATCTAAGGCAGTTGGATTAAGGCAGATGTGATGGGCTGGGGCTCGCGTTCTGGCACTGGAGGTGGTTTTGGTCCTCGTGGGGTTCAGTGGGGGTGTCCTGTCACTCAGGCTCCCCCCACAAAAGAACAGATCATTGTCCAACCTGGCCCCAGTGAGAGGGACGATGGCCACACCAGCTGCATGTACCTCAGAGCCATGAGCACCTCTGCTTGTGTCCACGGTTCTGAACAGCTGCAGATGGATTCCATCTGCGCCAGCTGCTCCCATGCCAGCCTCAGCAGCAGCTGGCATGGGAGCTGAGCCTCTCTGGGAGAGCATCTCCACTCCCCGTCTCCAAGCGTGCAGCTCTCCCCATAATGGTGGGCAGGGCCTGCTGTCCCTTTCCCTCCCTGGACATCTCTCCAGATGGAGAGGTCAACCAAGAGTACTTTGCAGGTCAACCAAAGGTGCCTCCAAGGCTCGCCGGGACCAGATCAATGCGGAGCTGCAGGTGCTGCGCTCCCTGCTGCCCATCTCCGTGCGGGAGAAGGAGCGGTTGTCGTACCTCCACACCATGGCCCTCGTGTGCCTCCGGCTGCGGGGAGCTCAGCTCTTCCCTCCAGGTACAGTGACACATCTCTGCACGGGTCGCTGCTCCTGTCACAGGACAGCACTTCACCCCACACTCCTCCTGCAGACTCGACTCCTTATGCTGGACCAGTCCCTGGCGCAGAGCTGCTCTCCCTGCTGCCGGGGTTTCTGCTTGTGCTCTCAGCCGACGGCAAGCTGGTCTATATCTCAGAGAACGTGGCTCAGGTCTTGGGCCTCTCCATGGTAAGGCATTTGTGGTCGCTGTCTCCGCGCTTGTCCCTGTGCCATTATTTCCTGCACAGCACGCTGCCCCGGCTGACGACAGCCTGCAGCACCAGGGGCACGGCTCACCAGGGCCAGCAGCCTGCAACAGCAGCTCCTTCTTCATCAGGTGGAGCTGCTCTCCCAAGGGGACACAGTCTTTGACATCCTGGATGGGCAAGCGTGTGAGGAGGCTCGCAGGAAGCTCCTCCTTGCCCGGGAGGAGCCCGGCAGGGGTAAGGGAGGCCCTGGCTGGCATCGCACGGGTGCTGCCGCCCTGCTCTGGCCCTTCGTGGCTGCGGTCCGGGCGGCAGGGCCAGCCAGCCCAGCTGGGAGTGGAGCCAGGGAGCCCCTAACCTGCTCCGGCCATTTCGTTTCCCTGCAGAAGTCACCTTTGTCAGTGAGATGCGCACGTCCAAGGCCTTCCGGCTGCAGTACGGGGGGAATCGGGCAATGGCAGTGTGTGGGCGTTTCACGGCCCTGCACTGGCCACCTTCCCCCTCCAGCACAGCCTTCCTGGCTCTCTGCACGCCAGTCGCACAGTTCCCTGCAGACAGTGATGCTGGTTCCCAGGATGACCTAATCCAGAGCATGCACTTCCTAGACATGACGTTTTCCGATGTCACGGAGAGGTGAGGGGTGCTTGCTCATGCCACAGTCCCGGCTGTACCTCTCGGACAGCAAAGATCATTTCCCTTCACCAAGCCTGGACAGGCTGGACTCTGTGCAAGCAGAGACTCTCCCAGATGCTTCCCAAGCCTTTTCCCACCCTCCTTTACAACCCATTTCCATATCCTATGTTGGTTTGTTCCTCCACTGCACAACCTACTCCTTGGTGATGCGGCACAGACCCTGTGAAGCACTCAGTCCCCGCTCCCCTTGTCCCCAGTGTCACCTACCACCTCGGCTACCGCAGGGAGGAACTGATCGGTCAGTCCTGGTACAGCCTCCTGCATCCTGAGGACACGGAGCGAGCGGCTGCCCAGCACAGGGCTGTAGGTGAGTGCCAAATGGCCTTAGGAACACATGTGGCTGGCTATGCCCAAAACCTGCTATCCAGGGAAATAAAGTAGATATAGTCCAACTAAAGGGGGTGAAAGGGCAAAGCAGAGAATTGCTTACATGCCCTGTACGCTTTCCGTAAAATCAGAAGCAGCTCCCAATCTTGTGAACACTGGTGTCCTGCTTTGCCACAGCGCAGAGGGGAGGGATGACCCTATTTGGCCCCGGCTTTTAGAGAGGGGAGGGCTGCTACGGCCTTGACTCCGCAGCCACAGGCTGATTGCAGCCCCCACTGGGGCAGCCAGCCCCTCTGCACCCCGGCCACTGGGGCTGCTGGGTCCCCTCTGTGCCCTGGCCACTAAGGATGTCTCGCCCCTCTTCCCCCTGGCCACTAGGCGTGTCGTGCCTCTCCGCGCCCTGACCACAGCGGCCACCATTCCCCGCTCTGCCCTGGGCACTGGGGCTGCCGCGTCCCTCCGTGCCCTGCCCATCAACGAGGTTGACACCCTCTTCACCCCGGCCACCGGGGCCACCATCCCCTCCTGCGCCCCGGCCACCGGGGCTGCCCTGTCCTTCGGTTCCCCGGCCACTCGGGACGTTGTGCCCCTCTGCATCGGGGCCACCGGCGCCTGACGCCCGTCGCCTCCCGTGCGGCAGGTGCGGGGACCGGCGGGCCGGTCCCGGCTGTGCTGCGGGTGCTGCGCGGGGACCGGCGCTGGGTCTGGCTGCGGGTGCAGGCGCGGCGGGACGGCGGGGCCATCGCCTGCAGCAGCCGCTGCCTCAGGTGAGCGGCGCGGAGCCGGGAGGGGGCGGGGGGCGGCCGGGCTCTCCCCGCTCAGCCCCGGGCCCGGCCTCACCCCGTGCGCCCCGCAGGGACGAGGAGGCCGCGTTCCTGCTCGCCCGACAGCGCCGCCCCACGCCGCCGCCCGCGGCCCCGGGACGGGAGCTCCGCCTGCTGGCCGCGCAGCTCCGCGCCCTGGCCGACAGCCTCGCCCCGCCGCCCGCCGGGACCGGGACCGGGACCGGGACCGGGACCGGGACCGAGCACACCCCGCGCCGCGACGGCATCGCCGCCCTCCTCAGATAATAAACCGCCCTCAGCCTCCTCCCGCCTCTCAGTCACTGACGCGCCCGCCAATCAGCGTCTTGCCCCGCCCCCTGCGCGAGCGCCAGCCAATGAGCGCCTTGTTCTACCTGTCAGTCACTGACGCGCCAGCCAATAAACGCTTTTCCCCGCCCCCCGAGCGAGCGCCAGCCAATGAGCTCCCTGTCCCGCCCGTCGCTCACTGCTCGCGTTAGCCAATAAGAGCTTTCCCGCCCATCCCATTGTACACGCCCCTTCCGGTGCCCCTGAGGGAGCGGGGCGGGAAGATCCCCGCGCGTTCGTAGAGATGCGGGCGCCTCAGCGGAGCCGGGCCCGGGCCCGGGCCGGGGGGTCCTCGCTCCTCCCCGCCGACCCGGAGCAGGAGCGGCCCCTGGAGCCGGTGGAGAGTGACAGCGATGGCGGCGATAGCGACGATAGCGACGACAGCGGGAGCACCCCCCGCGCCGATGGGGTGGGGGCTGGCGGGAGCGGTGAGGCTGCGAGGAAAGGAGGGGCGAGCGGGGCCTCTTGGCCCAGGGAAAACGGGGGACACGGGGGATCCCAACTCTGGGCCCAGGGAAAGGGAGGAGAGCGGGGGATCAGGGTCTCTGGGCCCCGGGGAAGGAAAGGTGTGTGTGTGTTGAGGTTTCTGGGTCCAGGGAACGTGGGGGGAGGAGGGATCAGACCCAGAGAAAGGGGGCAGGGGGAGGGATCATGGCCTGGGGAAGGAAGGATGGGGGGAAGGAAAGGGGAGAGAGGAGAGAGCATCTCTGGGCGTGGGGAAAAGCAGGGATTATTGGAGTCTAGAGTCTCCGGGAAAAGGGGTGGGGGATCAGGATCTCAAGGCCGGGGGATGGAAGGGCTGGGGCCTCTAGGCCCGGAGAAAGGGGACTGAGGATTCTCCAGGAAAGAGGCAGGGGGAGTCTCTGTCCCGGCTCACTGGCATCCTGGCAGCACATCCCGTAGTGGGGCCGGGTGTCACTGCCTCCCCTGTGCTGAGATGTAAACGAGCAAACAGCTTGGTCCCTTGCCGTCATCCAGCTCCTTTGCTCTCCTGCTGTCCTCCTGCTGCTCGAGATAAGCTCGGGATCAATGGCAGAGTTTCAGTTTCAGCTGTCTGAGAGGTCTCGAGCAAAAACTTACACGGGCCCCTTTCCCGTTTTCTTAGTCACCTTCCTCATGTGTTGATCTCGCACATCTCCTCAAAGACAAATGCAGACAGACGGTTGCTTGGGAGGCCCTTGACAGGGCAGGGACAAAGGAAGGACCAGGTTGTGCACAGCTGGGGCAGCAGTGGTGCCGCTTGGGTCAACGTAGAATCATAGAATATTTGGGGTTGGAAGGGACCTTTAAAGATCATCTAGTCCAACACATCCAGGCAGGTGTTCTCATCTGCAACAGCATCGCTTCTTTGTCTTGATCAAGATGAGAATGAAAACCTTTTGGGAAATGTGTTAAAAGCCCCCGAAGGGAATTTCACATCAGTGTTTGATAAGCAGTATCTCCAAGTTCTGGACTTTATTGGTTTTCTGAGGACTCTGTGAACCCAAATATTGCGATTACTTTAAACTGCTGAGATGCTTGGCGCTTGGCTCCTGCCTGAACACAGGCACAGTTCTGGTCTGATTCCATGTTCTGAGCAGGCAAACAATGAGCTATTGCACAGGAGTGACGCTGGGGAAGAGGGGGAACCTGAGGGAGATCCGAAAGAGCAACAGAGTTGTCGTCTCTAAGAAGACAGGGAGCAAGGGCATTTGCTAGAGCCCAGGCAAGAAAGGAAATCAAATTCAGTGGGATAAGTAGTAAGGGTGCTCTTGGGATGCAGCACAATGCAGTAGTGCTGTGTGCGCGTTTCCTGATCTTTGTGTGGCGAGTTGGATATACAGTGTTCCCTTAACTCTCCTCTGAGGACCAGCATGTGTAGCCACAGCAGAGTTCCTGCGTGTTCAGAACAGGCAATGAGAGAACACTAGTTGAGGCAGTGCTTGGGTGTGCTCATTGTTTTCTGGATGTTGTGAGAGAGAAGGAGAAAGTCTGAGTTATTGTCAAGAGGAGGTGACTGAGGTGACAAGTTCGTGCTCTGAGCCATTGTGACTGACTTCATCTTGCTTCCTGAAACGGGAGGCAGATTAGGACAAGGCAGACGGATACCTTGGGAGGACCACGCTGGAGCTTGCTCGTGGCAGGACCTGTGACCCATGGAGAGGAGCCCAAGCTGGAGCAGGTTTGCTGGCAGGACTGGAGAAAAGCCAGCGTCACCCCAATCATCAAAAGGGGCGAGGAGTACCCAAGAAACCACAGGCAAGTCAGCCTCACCTCCACCCCTGGAAAGATGATGGAACAGCTTATTCTGGATGTCATCTCCGAGCATCTGGAAGAAAAGAAGGTTATCAGAAGTGGTCAGCATAGGTTCACCAAGGGGAAATCATGCTTAATAGCTTTCCACGATGCCTCAACTAACTGGGTAGCTGAGGGGAGAGTGGTGAATGTTGTCTACCTCAGCTTCAGCAAGGCTTTTGACACCGTCTCCCACAGCATCCTCATGGGTAAGCTTAGAAAGTGTGGGTTGGATGAGTAGGCAGAGGGGTGGATTGAGAACTGGCAGGATGGTGGAGCTCAGAGAGTTGGGATCAGCGGCACGGGGTCCAGTTAGCAGCCTGTGGACAGCAGCGTTCCTTGGGGTCAGTATTGGGCCAAGTCTTGTTCGTCTTTATCATTCCTTAAGGAGTGTTTTCTGAGTGCTGGCCCTGAGCACTCAGAGCTGTAAATCCAGAAAGAGTTGTTAGTAATATTTTTACACTGTGGTTGTAAGAAGCATTAAAGATCACTCTCAGTGATAGATATTTAAATGTAGCAATGCAGAATTCCAATGGAATATCTTGTGTATTCATCGGCGCTTTGGGTAGAACTGGTTTTGCTGTTTCTGGGATTGTTTTGTTGGCCTTCTCGTTGGCAGGCAGAGGAGAGAGGGAATATTTTATGAGACACAAGGTGTGAATAACACTGTGGGGAGCTCATGGCGGAGCTCAAATATGAAGCTACTTTTTCGTATTGGGGTTTGGTCCCTCCCCCAGTGAATCAGGCCATGAGCTGTTCCTGTTGCCAGTGAGGTGGTGAAGGTTGGATGGCTGGATTTCAATATTTCATAGGCCTCTGGGGTGCGGAAGAGGCACTGCCATGGGAATTGCTTCATTGTAGAATGAATCATAGCATGGTTTGGGTTGGAAGGGTCCTTAAAGCTCATCTGGTTCCAATCACCCTCCATGGGCAGGGACACCTTCCACTGGATCAGGTTGCTCAAAGCCCCATTGAACCTGGCCTTGAACACCTCCAGGGATGGGACATCCACGACTTCCCTGGGCAACCTATTCCAGTGCCTCATCACCCTCACCGTTAAGAACATCTTCCTAATGTCTAGTCTGAGTCTTCCCCCTGCAATTTAAAGCCATTCCCCCTCATCCTGTCACTACATGCTTTTGTAAAAAGTCCCTCCCCAGCTTTGTTGTGGGCCCCAGCTGAGCAGAGCTGTGGTGGATGTGCAGTGGGGAGAGGCTTAACAGACTCAACAGGCCACACACTTTTCCTGCACCTTCTGGCTGGTCTTATGGTGTGGGAGATGGAGTGATGCCCGTTTGAAGGTGGTGGGGCAGGAACAGGCGAAGAAATAGTCAGGGCTGAGATCTGACCCCTCAGAATTTGCAGTGCGGCCAGTATACAGGCCAGTGCAGAGTTAGTCCTGCTCTATATAACAGTTAAAACCTTGAACTGGTATTGTGTGCTGCTGAGTGGAGAGAGAGAGAAGCAAAGACACTCTGGGGAGAGGCTATTCTGGTGCTAAAGACTGCAGTGATTAATGAGAGAAAAGTCAAAGGCTGAGAGATGCAGTGGCTTCCCACTGCCGTGCAGCTGTATAGGCAGGGCACCACTGTGCTCATGTTGCTGTGTTGATCTCTGAGGCATCCCTCCTGGTGGAGCTCAGGCGTGGGAAGTACATTGAGAAGGTGCTGGGTTCAGGTGTGTCCTGTGCTCTCTTCCAGACCAATCTCACCTGTCTTTTGAGGAACTATTGCGGGCACAGAGCGATCCAAGAATGAGAGCGTGCAAGCAGGTGACTGCTGGGAAGAAGCCTGCAGGACATCTCAAAGCGACCGTGAAGCAGCCACAAGGCAAAAAAGGGTAAAGGGATTCTTTTGTGATCAGAAAAACATACACTTGTGTGCTCTGCTCTGCACTCTAGAAGTTATGCCAGGAGCTTCTCACAGTGTTGTCATTCCTTGGAGCTGGTGTATGCTACACAATGATGCCTTTCACTGTAGCATTCAATTTAGGAATGGTCTGTTGCTGTTCCGGTGCTCTTTGTGTCCTGTCCTGTTTAAATCCCCAGCAGCCACCTGTTATTTGATAGTTAAATAGGCACTCATTTCACAGAAACCTAGAATGGTTTGGGTTGGAAGGGACCTAAAGCCCATCCAGTTCCAGCCCCCCTGCCATGGGCAGGGACACCTTCCACTGCATCAGGTTACTGAAATCCCTTTACACACTGGCTATTAAGGCAATTTTAACCAGTGGCATGGTGTGCTTCTCTTATAAACTGTCTGGTAGTGCTTTCCTTGTGTCCCCTGGACCCTGAAATAGTTACTCTGCTCTTTTCTAAACCCCTTGCAGCTTGTCAGCATCTTCTGCCTGGCTGCCACTGGCTGGAGTTGCAGCAACTGCCGGTTGTTCTGGAATTTCATTCATCCTTTTGCTGTTGTCTCATCTGTGGTCATTTTCCTTTTTCCTCCTCTATAGTACTTACTGTCACAGACTTTTTTCCTGTTCTCAGTGGTCTTTACCTCTCCCACTTGTGTACTCTGGGTGCTGGTGATCTGGTGAGCATGAAACGTATTTAACACAACAAAAACTATTAGTTTTCAGTCCTCCAAGCCCCTGCTGGTAACAACTGTCACACCATTGCCCTCTATTTGCAGCACTTAGCTGGTTTTTGGTCCTCAGAGTTGTATCTGTGATTTGAACAAGTTTTCTCTGTTACACTGGCATTCCCTAATCTGTTTCCGAGTCTGCTGAATACATCACTTCTGCCATGAACTGTCAATTATTCTAATGTTTCTGCTGTACCTTTTACCCAAGAGTCTGGGGGGTTTTGTGCAGCACAACATCTCACACAGTGGCTGTTTTTCTTCCAAACAGTTTGCATAATTCTGTTTTGATTTAATATCCCATATGCTTTAAGTGATGCATCCCTGTAAATCCCACGTGCAGGTTCTCTCATGGTTTTGTTATAGAAATGAGCTTCTTAAAAAAATAACAAGGGACTTCAGGGAAATCCCCTGGAACTGAGCTGGCTTCAGCAACACCGTATAGCCTCATACAGGGATGTAGCCACACCAGCCAGCATAAAAATACTCTGAATACTGCCCTAAGTGGGATTCGGAAAATTCACTTCTGCCTGTGGGGTGGTTGTGTTGCTGAACGTAGGTGCAATGCCAGTGTTGTGGTTGCTCCTAGCAGGTGATTCACAGGGCTCTTGGTGTTTCTCATGACTTGCTGTTTTGACAGTTGCAGGACACAGAATCTAGGTAATATGAGGAGAGAAATACTCCATTCTCCCACCCTATCCTGTCCCCCCAGTACATCTCAAGGATCAAACTCAAAAAGCCTATGTTGCAAGGAGAACCTGTTCACTTAATTGGTTCTTACTGTGGTCCTATAGTCCTGATTTGCCGTGCAGTCTCTTCTGGGATGTGTTCCATGAGCTGTACAGCCCTTTTTCTGTGGGCTGATCACTTTATTGGTGTTACAGTGTGTGTTCTCGCTGAGCCTTGCCACAGTAGAATTGGCCTTTAACTACCGTGTCAGTGCAGAAATTCCCAGCTTTGGTCTCGGCTTTCAGTGTATTAGTCAAAAGCGGGTGAGTTCGAGGGCCAGGAACAGAAGAGATTTGTTGCATGATGAACAAAAGCATGGAAAGGGAGAGAAATAATTGAGTACAGCACATTTTTTGATTTCGCTTGATACAGTAGAGCCATATCAAGTTTTGTGTAGGGTTGTTTTAACTGTGCTTTTGTAGATCATATGGTTGTAGCAGCCTTGTCTGGCTCCTGACTGTGTTACCTCTTTGTTCTCTGTTGGTTTTGTGGTGAGGACTGAATGAGAGAGCCTGCTGCTTCAGTGCTGACCTCCTGACACGTTAGCCTGGGCCTCAGCGTGTCCTCTGCTCCTCTTAGGCACGTTCTTCTCTTTTTCAGGCCATTGGAGATGTCTGCGAAGATGCCTGTGCCTTTTTTGCGACAAGTTGTGTCTGTTAGAAAGAAGGTGGGTGCTGCCTCTCCCCAGTTCCAGCACTACCTTCCCTTAGTGATGCCGATAGGGCACAGGCCTGGTCACGGGGCTGCCAAAGGTGACACAAGCTGTTCCTGGTGGATAGGACTTGGACCACTGTCAGGGCACAGACCTGGTCACGGAGCAGCTGAAGGTGACGTGGGCTCTTCCCAGAGCAGCAGGGCTTGGAGCGCTGTCTGGGGGGCGTAGGTATTGCTGTCATGGGAGGACAAGAGATGGGGGGCGGGAGCAGTGTGGTGCAAGGACTAAAAACCGTGTCCCAGAGTTGAGGAGTAACTTGAGAGTTGTGAGAAGGTGGCCTGGCTACCTCCAGTGACAACTGCATTGTGAGCCATGGTCATTGCTCATTGCTAATCATGTTGGCAGTTTCTGACTTGAATATAACTTTGACTTACGGTTGCTGGATCATCTCAATATGTTAATTTCTTCAGTTAGAGATCTTTTTGTCTTTTTTTGTATGACCCAGGTAATCTGTGAAATCTAGAAAGGTTTGCATTCCCACAGGACAACACACGTTCAGCCAGCTCTTGGTTAGGGAGTTGTAGGTGTTAGGAGGCAGCGCTTGTGCTGCTGCTCCATGAATTGGCTGCTCCTGGATGTTGGCTGGCATGTGGAAATGCCTGTTGTTTGTAGACTGGAGGCAGGCACGGTGACGCTGAGGGACTACCACCTTGATTACTGGATCAGTCTTTGAAAGCTGTAGATCTTTTCAGTTGTTGGGTGCATAATATCACTAGTAAAAAGACTGGCAAGGTCTGATTCACGGGAGGAGTGCAAGCAGGCTGCTAGCAGGGTAATCCTAGCCGCAGCTCTTACCTTTGCCTTCCCTGCCCTCAGGTCCACAGGGACCCTCGATTTGATGACCTTTCTGGAGAGTATAAGCCTGAAATATTTATGAAGACATACAGCTTCCTGGACAGCATCAAGCAGAAGGAGAAAGAGGTGATGCTGTGTGCCTGTCCTTACCTGGAAGAACCCTGCTTGGCAGGGGCAGCTTCCGCAAAGGCTTTTCCCAGTGGAGGTGGCAGGCAGTCAGTCATGCAGCTTTCTGCTTTCTTCTTCAGATGGTTCAGAAGCAGCTGAAAAAATGCCGGAATACAGAGCAGAAGGAGAAACTCCAGCAGCTCCTGAACCGCATGGTAAGTTCAGCACAGCATCTCCTCTACTGTGAGGTGAGGATGTGTGACCAGAAGTCTGCCCAGACACTTGCTGACACGGGCCGTCCTTTCTGTACAGACACAACAAGAGCAGGCCCAGAAAAAACAGCGGGAACTGAGGGAGAGGGAGCTGTCTTTGAAGAGACAACAGAGGGAATTGGCCAAGCAAGGAAAGAAACCCTTCTTCCTAAAGAAATGTAAGTACTCTGTGAACATGCTGCAGGAAGACCTAGAGTACTGCCGGTAGGGCTCCAAGCACTGGAAGTTGATTGTCCATAATATTTAACAGAGCTGTGGAGGGATTGTTCTAGTGCTGGTACTTGTGGGACAAGCCAGGCCTGGAGCCAGGCAGGGATCGGTGAGGAGGGACTGGGCTACAGAGTTGATTCCGGCTTTGGTTTGAAATCTTGCTTCCCTCCTCTCTGCAGCTGAGAAGCGGAAATTGGAGCTAGCTGCGAAATATGCAGAGCTGAAGAGGAGTGGAAAGCTGGAGAGCTTCCTGAGCAAGAAGAGGAAGAGGAATGCCATCAAAGACAAGCGCCGTCTGCCCTCACAGAAGAACTTGTGACTGCTGGGCAGATGTGCTGTTGTCTGGCACTGGGACTCTGCCCTGACTAGGCCTAGAAGATGGCCATCCCTCTTCCCAGTATCTGGATGCTGTCAGACAGCAGAGCAGAGGCTGAACTGAAGGAAATGGTGCTTTTTGCAGCTGAAGTGTCCTCTTCGCTTGTGGTTTACACCGTGCCTGGGTGGTGACAAGTCTGTCCTACAGGTGCACATGGTGTTGACAGCTGTTTCTGTCCCTGTGCCTGCTTGTCTCTTCGCCACAGCCAGGAGAGCGGGAGCATTGCTGGCTCTGCTCCAGGTCTTAGTGGACACCAGCTCAGGTGGGAAAGAAGCTCTGGAACAAGGCCTGTGTGGAGCAGGGGTAGTACACGCTTCAGACCAAATTGCAGAGGGCTTCTTCAGTTGTATCTGGGAGTGTTCAAGGACTGATGCCACCGCCTCTCTTGGCCTCTGCTCCGCTGCTTGATGTTCTCAAGAAGAACCTCTTTTTTTCCCTCCTCCAGGAAACCTACCTGGTTTTAGTCCATAGCCATTATCTGGTTCTCCATTAAGTGTCTGGCTCCATCTGCTCCATCTCAGCAGCTGTGTCACAAGTCTGGGGGTGCTTGCAAGGGGAACTGTTACATGTCTTCAAAGCCTTCTCTTCCTAAGAGTAAATAATCCCCGTTTCTTCAGCCTTCCTTTGTCGTGCTCTTGCTACTGACAATTGGAGTTGGCCCAGAGAGTCAGCATGTATTGCCTTGGGGCCCAGCCTGGATGCAGTGCTTGGATGCTGTCCTGTGAGTGCAGAGGGAAGGAGAGACCATCCCACCCCTCTCCATGGGCTGCGCCCTGGTGGTGCAGCTCCTGGTGATGCAGCTCCAGGCGTGGACGGCCTTCCTCGCAGCCCTAGTGTGCTGGTGGCTGTTCCCTGGTACTGTGGCCCCGGGATCTCCAGCAGGGCTGCCCCTGCTCGACCTCTGAGGGTGGTCTCTACAGGGCTATTGGTGTTTCTAGGAAACTGGTTCCAAACGCAATAAAATACCCATTTTCCTTTATTCCCAGAGTCGATGCTGTTACAGCTGAAAATGTTTACAGGAGTTAATGCCTCTCTCCAACGTTACATTTGGCCACCAGCTCTCATTTCTCCTTGCTCCCGTGGCTGTGCTGACAGGGAGGAGATGCGGACGTGCCCCAGTGTGACAGGTCAGAGCGTGTGCTGGGAGAGCCTCCGCGCTGCAGGCTGTGGGTGGGCAGCTGGTGTGCGGAGCCGGGGGGAAAGGCCTTGCAGTCTGCAGGGAGTGGGATGATGAACAAGTCCATCATGCCCACCTGGGGGTGTTGCTGAAGCATCTGCCTCCACGGCAGTTCCTGTAGGTGACAGGTTTTAGCATAACTGGGGGAGGGCAGCAGAGCCGGAATGTGCCAGCTTGGCTTAGAGACCACGTGGAAATTCTCAGCTGCCTTCATCCTCCCTGTGGCTCATTGCTTTGCGCTGTGTCTGCCTGCTTCCTCATCTCCTTGCCTCCTGACAAGGGATGCAGAGCCTGCCCCAGCCTTGTGCCTTCAGAGGAGCATTATTCTTGGAGTGGTGTGGCAGCGCCAGACCCAAGGCCACCACGGCCCCTGGGTGGCATTGTTCTGCTGCTTTATGCTCTCCATTTTTAATCCAAAGCTGAACAAACCTCCCCCTGTGCGTTACATCAGGAAGGGAAGAAGGCTGGGGCCTGGACAGCCTGGAGGTGGCTCACCCATGTGTCACAGCTTGCAGGGCCTCGCTGAGGGGCCACGTGGGAGCAGCATCCCTACATCCATGTGTCCCCATCCCCAGCTGCAGGTAGATCCTGCTCAGCAGGGAGCAAACCTCCTGCACTCCTGACATGGTCCAGCTTACGTGTCCTGCCCCTCTGGAGCCAAACGGCGGCTCCTCCCTGAGGCCTGTCCACCTGTCTGCAAGGACATCCTTGGGATGTCACCTGCTTCTTCTCTGCACTTTAGTGGAGGGAAGCAAGTCCCCTGGCCTGCCAGTTCCCCAGTTTTCCCCCAGCAAGGGGAAGTGCTGGGGCAGGGCCCGGCTCAGCCAGGGTTGTGGTGGCACTGGGTGTCAGGGCAGGTGGCAGCGTGGCAACACCAGCTCTTGGGTAGCGATGCTGCCAACAGCTCCAGGGAGCTTTCTACTGCAAGGGCAGCTGCTCTTCCCTGTGGCCTCCCAGGGTTATTGTCCTCTAACACTGCCAGGACTGCTCTGGTGTCCTTCCAGGGGCAGCATGGGGCTGTGCTGTGGGTGTCCCTGGCAAGGGCAGACATCCTGCATGGCTGGCACCAGTTGACAAGCTCCCTTACATCCTCCCCCACAGGACACCCTCAGAGCCCGCCCGGACCTGCCCCTTCTCTCCCAAGCGCTGGCCAGGAGGAATGGCCTGAGATGTCCTCCCCTGTCACTGAGTGGTCACTGAGCCTCCTGTCCCAGCTGTGCTCTGCAGCCACAAATCCAGGCACACGAGGGATAGGCACCCACGGGAGCTGGGGGACCCGCCTGCCAGCAGGGACACAAACAGGAGGAGGCCGTAGGGCTCGGGTCTTTTATTGCAAAGAGGGAGACACAAAAAAGGACCATCGCCCCTCGGAGTGCCCGGGGCTGGTTGAGAGGGGTGGCAGGCAGGGAAGGCCCATGCTGGCTTCCCTGAGCACGGAGTCCCTGGCTTGCCCAGTGAGGAGCTGGCAGCTGCTGGGGAATGTGCTGGAGCCAGAGCTGACCACGGCAGTGGAGCAGGTGCCCGTGGTGTCCCCGTGGAGCCCCTGGGGCAGCCAGGCCTCAGCCAGACACCGGCCGTGGCAGCTGTGCCTGGGCTCTGCTCTGCTGCCTGAATCACTCGTCGGGTGCTGAGGTCCCAAACTGCTCGCTGGCCTCACGGAGGCTGCTAGCGGGGAACCCTGGCCATGCGGCCCTCAGGGACTGGAGCAGCTTCGCCCAGGGAGGGAGGGAGCAGGGTCAGTGCCCTCTGTCTGGGCCAGGAGTTGTGTCCGGGTACGGCCAGGCATGGTGGTGCCAGGCTGCGGCTCCTGCTGGCTCGTCACGTATTGTCCCGGGCCAGCTCCTCGGGGCAGGCGGGCTGCTCCCGGGCTTTGTGCAGCCCTGGAGAGGGCTGGGCCTGGGAGCTGTGCTGCAGGGGCAGGTCTGGCCCCAGGGGCCCGTGCTGCCGGTGCCGCTGGTACTGCACAAACGTGCACACCTTCAGCCCGATGGCCAGCATGTTCTTGCCCATAAAGATGCTGGAGACCCGGGCGTCCCTGAAGAAGACCATGTTGCTGCCTCGGATGAAGATGGTGGTGATGTTGACAGTGAGCATGCTCAGCAGGGGGTACAGCATCATCCGGTGTGGCATGATGCCGATCCCTTGCATGCTGATCTCACAGAGGGATACGCAAGGGAGGACCAGGAGCAAGATGTAGCAGTAGAAGAACATGAGGCCCTCAGCCCAGAGTGGCAGCCCCTTCTTCTGGGGCTCCCACAGGTTGGCCTGGATGTCCAGCACATCCAGCATGTCCACAATAACCCAGAAGAGGCGGTTGCGGAGATCTTCTTTCTTCTTGAATGTCCTAACGTACTCCATGTGCTCTGTGGCCACCAACAACACATAGAGGGCTGGGATGCAGATGGAGAGCAACAAGGTCAGTGCTTTGCGGGCTATGAGATCCAGGCTTTTCCGGTCTGCTTTATAGTTCTGGTACACAAAGTAGACTTTGATCTCCAGAACAAAGACGTACAGGAACCAGAGGATCATGGCGTAGCCCCGCTTCGCTGTCTTTACCTCTGCTCCGACCCAGATGGCCACGTAGCGGAGCACCAGCAGGAAGCACACATCGCCCACTGCCACCATCACACAGATTCCCAGCTTCCTGGAGCCCTGGCTCTGCTCCACCAGATAGACATCCATGAGGATGAGGCTGGTCATGATGAGCGCAGTGGAGAGGCACACGTGGGGCTTGCTGACGGGTGGGGGGGGAACCATCCTGCACAGAGGAACAAGCAGGGCTGTCAGGGAGTTGCTGTGATTCCCCATCCCTACCCTTGGGCCCCCTTCTGCCTCCCCCACAATAGCTGTGGATGGCTGAAAGAAGGTGAGACACCTCTCCTCTCCCTGCGTGCCAGGGTTGTTCCAAACCCACAGACTCCTAGCTGAAGTGCTCTCAAGGCTCCTGGCCAGGCCATGCTGGTGGCATGCGCCAGCTGAAATCCAGTTCCGAGGCTGCCCCAGGGATACGGCGGGGCAGGCCGGACAGCCTTCAGGGTCTAGGGATGCTACTGCCTCTCCCAGCAGCTCATTGTGCTGGTTACTCCCTGCCAAGGCACCTCATTTTCCATGGGATTTCCCAGCCAGGAGCCCTGGTTATTTTCTCCTAGCCAAGGCACACAAGACCATATCCATGCCTTTAACCCAGGCAGACCCTTACCCGCTGCGATCCAGGACCGCTCTCTTCTCAGTCTCCTTTATTTCCACGCACAGTGTGAGGTGAAGGATTTAGCCCAGCTGCCTTGTGGGAGGGAAGGAATCATCCCAACATCTTCCGTTTATCTGGCGTCCTGCTCCCTAAGAGCTCTGCCTACAGCCGTGTGCCCATGCCCACCTTGCTCCAGCACGATACATGGAAAGCGAGGGAAAGCAGCAGCGGGCTGTGGCTCTGGGACACACGGAGCCCTGCAAGAGGCCCTCGGTTCCAGCGGGATGCTCAGCTTGGCTGGAGCAGAGCAAAGTGCAGACCCCAAACGCACCCTGACTGCTTCAGGTGGCACCGGGGCTGCCAGGCTCCCTTCCCCTGTCCAAACACATCTGCGGGCGCTGCTGGTGGAGACAGAGGGCGGATGGAGCCGGGCACAGCTTGGCAGCTGCTCTGGAGGGGAGCCAGTCTCCCGGCTGCCATGGAGAATGGAGCCGGCCTGCTGCCTGCACAGCGCAAGGGCTGCCCGCGCGCCACCGGGACACGGTCCTGGACAGCAGGGCAGGTGGCACCTGATCACGGAGCAAGAGGTTGGGAGCGGGACGGAGCCTGCGTGATGAATGGACGCCCCTGCACGAGGATAAACCGACTGCGCGGGGTATGGGCTCCCCGAACTCTGCTTTTCGGCCGAGGGAGCGGGCATCCCGCGCAGCCCTGCATCCCGGGGCCAGGAGCATCCTGGCACGGTGAGGGATGCAGCCCAGCCGGAGCCTGCCTTAGGGGCGAGATGGGAGCCCGGCGGAGGGACCGCTGGATGTGGCACAGCTGGAACGGGATGCACAGCTGGAACAGGACGCACCGCTGGAACGGGATACACCGCTGGAACGGGATACACGGCTGAGGGATCCCCGCGTTTCCTTCTCTCCGGCCTCGTGGAGCTTCGGAGGAGCCGGTCCCGGCCCCGGGCCACCGGACACCCCGAGCCCCCCGCCCGCCCGGCCCCGGCGGGATGGAGGATGAGGAGGGGCCCCCGTCCCCCCGCTCCCCGCTTACCTGGGGCGGCTCCCCGGCGGCCCCGGGCCCGGCGCGGCATCGCCCGGCAGCCCCGGCGGCGGCTCTGCGGCGGCGCTTGGCCCCTCCCGGCGGGCGGGCGGGGACTGCGGCGGCCCCCGCCCCACCGGAGCGCCCCCCGGACCCCTGACCGCCCCCCCGGGCCCGGGCATCTTCCCGTTCCCATCCTGCCTCCATCAGCTCCCGCCCTGGGGCCGCATCCTGCACCCCCTCCAGCCTCCAGCCAACCCCGCTCCCACCCTGGGGTCCATCCTGCATCCTCCTCTGCTTCCAGCCAACCCCGCTCCTACCCTGGAGCCGATCCTGCATCCCCCTCTGCTTCCAGCCAACTCCGCACCCATCAGCTCCCACCCTGGGGCCGCATCCTGCATCCCCCCTCACCTCCAGCCAACCCCTTACCCCCAGCCCCCTCAGATCCAGACCCTCCCAGGGCCACAGGTGCTCCCTGCTGCAGCCCAGGAAAACCTGGGAAGCTTGGGCTGGCAAGGGTCCTGCCCGGTGGCTGCCCCTCCTCACAGGGGAACCCACGCACCTTTACAACCTGGCATCCCCCTCCTGCTGCTCTGCGGGGTCCCAGGGAGCTCCAGCTCTGAAGGAGACTGGGAGAACTGGGTTGGTCACATCGACGTGGAGAAGGAGACATCGGAGCGGAGAAGGAGGCATCAGAGTGGAGAAGCAAGGAACTGGGTATGCCAAGTGGGAAAAGGAAGGAATGGACATCAATCCAGGTAACCATTTGCCAAATGGAGAGGATGGAGCTGTGCAATGGTGACAACGTCCTTTTGGGTGCAGGCTGGGCCTCTGAGAAAATGGTGTCTGCTGGAAAAGCCCTTACTTTCAAACACAGCTGGCAGCAGCTCAGAGGAGAGGTGGAAGGACCATCCTGGAAAACAGCACGATGGGAAGCACTTGGTGCAAGGCTGTGGCAGCCGCACATGCTGGACAACCTCAGTGTATCCAGAGGGGAAGGCAATAACTGGTAACGCACGCGGTCCTGGCAGACCTGGTTCAAAGGATTTTGAAACTTGAGGCTTGTGGCAGTGAGACTGGAGCATGTAAATCCTAGATGTCCCAGGTGGCAGGGAGACATCCCCACCCTTTGCAAGGTGAGATACCTGAGTGGCAGAGCAGGGAGCAGCAGCCCAAGGCTGGTGGGGCACTGTCCCCTGGCAGAGAAGTGCAGCCTGCTCAGGACAAAGCCACTCCTGGATCCTTATCTGTGACATCCACCTGTCCCTCCCAGGCCACAGGGCCAGAGTCATGTCTGTCCATCCATCCCATCCCATCCTGTCTCCAACCCTGAAGACACCCATGCTCCCTCCAATCCCAGTGAGAGCAACCCAATGGCATTGGGGTGAGCTCCTCTCCGTCCCTATTTCCCAGAGCACAGCCAGGTGCACCTGGGCTGGGCCTGGCATTGGAGATCAGCACCTTCTCCTACTGCTCCAGAGGCTGCTGGCGGCGGGATCCTACCAGTTGTGGTCACAAGGGAGAAAAAATGGCTTTGCATCACAAAAGGTGCTCTTACAGCTAAAAACAGGGTGGTTAAGAGGAACAGCTGTATTGGAGAGAAATGCTGTACTCCTGAGCAGCTGCCGTGTCTTGCTGCTTTATCCTTAGCCAGGGTGCAATGGCTAAGGGGACATGTGGCTTTCCCAGGAACAGCATGGTTGACAAAAGTCGACCAGCAGGGCGAGGGAGGGAATAATTCTGCCCTTCTACTCTGCTCTCGTGACACCTCACCTGGAGTCCTGTGTTCAGTTCTGAAGTTCCCAGCACAGGAAGAACAAGGATCTGTTGGAGTCCAGAAGAGGCTGTGAAGATGATCAGGGGACTGGAGCACCTCCCATACAAGGACAGGCTGAGAGAGTTGGGGTTGTTCAGCCTGGAGAAGAAAAGGCTCCAGGAAGACCTTAGAACAGCCTTCCAGTACTGAAAGGGGCTACAGGAAAGCTGAGGAGGGGCTCTTGATCATGAAGTGCAGGGACAGGATGAGGGGGAATGGTTTTAAGGAGGGGAGATTCAGATGAGATCTTAGGAAGAACTGTTTTCCTGTGAGAGTGGTGAGGCACTGGCACAGGTTGCCCAGAGAGGTAGTGGATGCACCGTCCCTAGAGGAGTTCAAGGCCAGGTTGGATGGGGCTTCGAGCAACGTGATCCAGTGGAAGGTGTCCCCTCCTCAGCAGGGGGGTTAAAACTGGATGGTCTTTAATGTCCCTTCCAACCCAAACCATTCTATGATTCTATGAAATGCTGTCCCAAAGGGATCAAATGTCCTTCATGGGCACAAAGGGGCACACTGTGGCACCTTGTCTGCCAAGGACAAAGATGCCGGATGCCACGAGGTCTCTAAACATTGTTGAAGTGCTGGGGAGAAGCTGGTGGGCATGGTCCATTTGGAGAGCAGTGACACAGGGAAAAAAGAAGGGGGTTTCTCAAGGCACATTTCAAGCTGTTTGCCTGGATGCTAAAGAGCAATGGTTCCTCGGCTGCTTTCCCTGTTCTGCTTGAATGTCATATCCACCATGAAACAAATCTCAGCTGGTGCCTGGCACACAGAAAGGTCTCGGCTTAAGAGAAGACAGGGAGGCAGCTGAATGACGACTCTACCAGGCTCTGTTTAAGCTGAAAGGTAACTGGGCTTTGGTACTTAGACTGGAAAACACAGGAAGATTTTCACCCCAAGGACAGGGAAAAGTCACTGCTTGTGGAAGAGCGGTTTTGGATAGCTCATCCTGTAGGCACCAAGTCAATAGAGCATGATGGTCGGGAGAAATAAAGAGAAGGCTGTGCAGCCAAGCCTCCAGATAAACACGGCACATTGAAACAGCCCGAGAACAAATGCATAAATTTATCTGTTGAAAAGCCAGAAGGCCGAAACAAAATAGACTGTGCTAAGCATAGAGGTACTTGAAGGGAATTGGCTGCAGGGAGAAAGCTAGCAAAATCCA
Source organism: Phaenicophaeus curvirostris (assembly GCF_032191515.1). Taxonomy (NCBI): domain Eukaryota; kingdom Metazoa; phylum Chordata; class Aves; order Cuculiformes; family Cuculidae; genus Phaenicophaeus; species Phaenicophaeus curvirostris. The sequence goes on along the minus strand of NC_091393.1, from coordinate 106,464,118 downwards.
CCTCCACCCACTGAACATCCCTCCAGGGGAAATCACAGAATCACAGAATGGTTGGGGTTGGAAGGGACCTTAAATCCCATCCAGTTCCAACCCCCCTGCCTTCCACTGCACCAGGTTGCTCAAAGTCCCATCCAACCTGGTCTTGAACACCTCCAGGGATGGTGCAGCCATGACTTCTCTGAGCAACCTGTTCCAGTGTCTCACCACCCTCATTGTTAAGAATTTCTTCCTAATGTCTAAATGCAGGAAAAGGAGTCAGCATGAAACTGCAAGTGGTGGCTGCAATGGGGGAAAAGGCTGTTTGTACCCTGGGGACCATGTGGAGAGCTTCAATAGCTCTGAAAAAGCATCACAGATCACAGTGTGGCACAGCCATAGAACAGAGGTGGCTGGTAATGATGGGCATCCTTTGGGAAGGCAAGGGAGAAGCAGAAGAGCTGCAGGACTGCCAGACCTAGCAGTGTACTTCAAGGTCGGTCACCTCATCAGGCTGCCTCAGGCTAAGCAAAGAAGTGTCTCTGGCCTCCTGGAATCATAGAATCATAAAGTTGTTTGGTTGGAAAAGACCTTTGAGATCATCAAGTCCAACTGTACCTGTCCACTACTAAAACATATCTCTGAGCCTCGTCCATCTATCTTTTAAAAACCTCCAGGGATGGTGACTCAACCACTTCCCTGGGCAGCCTCTTCCAGTGCCTGAGAACCCTTTAGTGAAGACATTTTTCCTGATATCCAGTCTGAACCTCCCAGGAAAGGAACAGGGCAACCCTGAAAGCCTGAAGCACTGGATGCTACTGAAGCAGCACACGAAGAGCTGGGAATAGTGACCAAGACTAGAAGGCAAATGGATGAAAGCAAAGAGCAGAGAAGGCACTATGATGGGTTTTCTAGGGACAAACCAAGCAGGGTCCTCTGGAGCAGTCAGCTGCTTTTGGAGAAAGGCAGCAATAATACTGGGCTGAGATCAAACCCCAATGGTTGGAAATGCTAAGGCACAGCCAGGCCAGCACGACGATCACACGACTTTCCAGGTGCAGAACAAGATTTTCACATTCCTCTGCAGAATGCTGTGAAAATGCAGCTCATCCTTGATCCAGCTGGACTTCCGTAAAAGCCTCTGCTAAGATGCCTTAGCAAATGCTCTTAGCGAACCAAGGCTGTCAGGGATGAAAGGAAAGGGCCTGTCAGGCATTAATGACTCGCTTAAAGGAAGGAATGTGCATCGAAGCAGCAAATGAGCTGTTTTGTGAGCAAGACAGGAGGTCTGGGCAATTCTGCTGGGATCTGTGCTGTTCATCGAATGCAGAAATGGGCGAGGAAAGGGAGCAGAGTGCAAGAGGGAGAAGTGTGATGGTGGTTTGTAGTATTCTTGTAGTTAAGCTGAAAGCAGATGTGAGCACCCACATATTACAGAGAGACATGAAGCTCATCGGCAAGTGAAACATAGAACCAATAAATGCAAGTAACAAGAAGGGTTCCAAGACACAGACTATAAATTAGACATCAGGATTCAGGAAAGTGACCCTGAAGCCCTTACTGATGATGTCTGGAAGACATCAGCACTGTGCTCAAGATCCACAGCAGAAACTGTGGATGATTTCTATTGCTTTCCAAGTTTCTCCTCCTCCTGCTTCTCAAATCCTAAGCTCTCCACTGGCATAAGCTGTTTTTCCAGTGTGGGGTAACACTGCATCCATGGAAAACTGTCACTGCTGAGTATAGGGAATCATAGAATTGTTAGGTTGGAAAAGACTTTTCAGATCATTGAGTCCAACCATACCTGTCCACTACTAAACCATATCCCCGAAAACCACGCTTTCCTGTTTTTTTAATACCTCTAGGAATGGAGACTCCACTGCTTCCCTGGGCAGCTGTTCCAGTGCCCAAGAACTCTTTCAGTGAGGAAATTTTTCCTGATGTCCAGTCTAAACCCACCCTGGTGCAACTTGAGGTCATTTCCTCTTGTTCTACCATTTGTTACTTGGAAGAAGAGACCAGCACCCACCTCATTACAACATATATTGAAAAGTGCAAGTCCTGTCAGGCTCCTCTTAATTTTGTGCTCTGGCCATTATTGCCTTGGCTGTTTCTTCCAAAGGGTTTTAAATGAGCAGCTCCTGGTTCATCCCTGCCTCCTTTCAGGATGCCTTAGCTGATACTTGATGATTTGGTAGCTCCTTTTCCATTTTTGCAGATGAAGAAGCTCTACTAAGACCGTGCTGAGGATGAGCTCCTTCCCACTCACTGCCACCAATGGATTTACAATCACAGAATGGTTTGTACAGGCAGGGACCATGAAGGTGATCTAGTCCAACCCCATGCAGTGAGCAGGGACACCTTCCACTCCACCAGGTTGCTCAGAACCTCATCCAATCTGGCCTTGAACACCTCCAGGGATGGGGCAGCCATAGCTTCTCTGGGCACCCTGTGCCAGTGCCTCACCACCCTCACAGGAAAACAGTTCTTCCTATGATCTAATCTAAACTTCTTTTAGTTTAAAAACATTACCCCCTGACCTACTGCTACACACCCTGCTAAAAATCCACACCCCCTTTCTTTTTTTTCCTCTTTAAGTACTGGGAGGCTGCTCTAAGGTCTACCCAGAGCCTTCTCCTCTGCAGGCTGAACACCTCAACTCTCTCAGCTTCTCTTCACAGGGGAGATGTTCCAGGCCTTTGATCAGTTTTGTGGCCTCCTCTTGACTTGCTCCAACAAATCCATGTTGAGGACTCCAGAACTGAAAGCAGGACTCCAGGTGATGTCTCACGAGAGCAGAGCAGAGGGGGAGAATCCCCTCCTTCACCTTGCTGGTCCCACTGCTTTGGATCCAGCCCAGGACACTGTTGGCTTTCTGGGCTGCCTGCGCACATTGCCAGCTCACGTTGAGCTTCTCATCAACCAACACCCCCAAGTCCTTCTCCTCAGGGCTGTTCTCAATCCGTTCTCTGTCCAGACTGTATTTGTGCTTGCGGTTGCTCCGACCCAGGTGCAGGACCTTGCACTTGGCCTTGCTGAGGCTCACAAGGTTCTCGCAGTCCCACTTCTCGCACTCGTCCAGGTCCCTCTGGATGACACCCATCCCTCGGAGATGCCCACCTCACCGTTCAGCTTGGTGTCATCAGCAAAATTGCTGAGGTTGCCCTCAACCCCATTGTCAACATAATTAGAATCATAGAATCATAGAATAACCAGGTTGGAAGAGACCCACTGGATCATCGAGTCCAACCATTCCTATCAAACACTAAACCATGCCCCTTAGCACCTCATCCACCCGTGCCTTAAACACCTCCAGGGAAGGTGACTCAACCACCTCTCTGGGCAGCCTGTTCCAGTGCCCAATGACCCTTTCTGTGAAGAATTTTTTCCTAATGTCCAGCCTAAACCTCCCCTGGAGGAGCTTGAGGCCATTCCCTCTTGTCCTGTCCCCTGTCACTTGGGAGAAGAGGCCAACACCCTCCTCTCTACAACCTCCTTTCAGGTAGTTGTAGAGAGCAATGAGGTCTCCCCTCAGCCTCCTCTTCTCCAGGCTAAACAATCCTAGCTCCCTCAGCCGCTCCTCGTAAGACCTGCTCTCCAGTCCCTTCACCAGCTTCGTTGCTCTTCTCTGGACTCCTCCAGAGCCTCAACATTGATGAAGACATGTGACGGAACAGACCCCGCTTGTCACTGAGTGCCATTTCTCCTCATTTCTGCAGCTCTGTGCTGCACCCTCACGCTATGGATACCCTGAGAGCATGGATGCTATAAACTGGGGAGAGATTTAGACTGACCACAAGGAGGAATTTCTTCACTGTGAGGGTGGTAAAGCGCTGGCCCAGGTTGCCCAGGGATGCTGTGGCTGCTCCATCCCTGCAGGTGTTCAAGGCCAGGTTGGATGGGGCTTTGAGCAACGTGACGCGGTGAACTGGATGATCTTTAAGGCCCCTTCCAACCAAACCGTTCTAGGATTCTATGACTCTAAGATTCTATGCTCTGATGGCTCCACGCTCCCAGGTATTTTGCAGAAAGGGCTGGTTTCCCCCCTCATCTCCCCTTTGCAGGGATGCTCTTGCTTTTCGCTTCCCCCCGGAGTCTATTTCCCGCCCCAGCCCCACTCGGGGGGCGCTTCCCACCCTCTGACGCCCCACGCTGCACCCCGAGCCGAGGCTCCTCTTATTCCTTGTCCCGGGGGGGGGAATCTGGGAGATCCCCCCCTCCATCACCCCGACCCTTAGGGACCCACATCCCCTTTGGGACTGGGCGCTCCCCCCACCCCCGTCGCCATGGCAACCGGGGGGGAGGGGGGCGGGAGAGAGGAAGGAGGGAGGGTTCGTGCACGCGCCCGGCCGCGCCCCTTCTCGCGCGCGCTTTAAAGGCCTCGCGCCACGCCCTCCCCGCCCCCCTCGCCCGCTTCCTCACCCCCCCACCCCACCCGCCGTTCCCATTGGCTGCCCCTTCCCCGACAGCCGCGCCCTTCTTCCTCTCTCTGATTGGCTGCTCGCCCTCTCCGGCTGTTCCGATTGGCTGGCGTCCCGCGCAGAGCCGCGCTACCATTGGTCACGGCTATGCCCGTCCCGCCCCCTCCGCTTTGCCGCGCTCCGATTGGCCGCCGAGGGGCGGGGCGGGGGGAGGGAAGGAGGGAGAAGCGGAGCGGCGTTGCTGGCCACGCCCCCGTGCGCGCGAGCGGGCGCGCGCGCGCGCCAAGGCGGAGGCCGGCGCTGGCGGCGCGGGGTCTCGGGGCCGCCTCCCCCCAGCCACCTCCATTCATCGCGCGATGGCGGCGGCGGCGGCAGCGCTGGGCTCGGGCCCGGCCGCGGGGACACCGGCGGCGGCCGGAGGAGGCGGGCCGGCAGCGACGACAACAACGACGACAGCGGCGGCGGCGGCGGCGATGGCGGTGGGCGGCCCCGGTCCGGTGCCGGTGCCCATGAACCTCTTCGCTACGTGGGAGATCGACCGCTCGGCGCCGAGCTGCGTGCCCAGGTGAGCGGGGGAGACGCAGCCCCCGTCCCGTCCGGACACGCCGCGATCGCGGCCCCGAGGTGCCCAGTAGCCTCGCAGCCGGTCCCCGAGGTCCCCAGTGGCTTTGGAACTGGTGCCCGAGGTGCCCCATGACCTCGGAGCCGGTCCCCGAGGTCCCCAGTGGCTTTGGAGCTGATACCCGAGGTGCCCCATGGCCTCAGAGCCGGTCCCTGAGGTGCACAAAGTGCTTATAGCTGGTCCCTCGGGTGCCTCATGGCTTTAGTGCTGATGCCTGAGGTGCCCGGTGGCTTCACAGCCAGTCCCCGAGGTCCCCAATGGCTTTGGAGCCGATGCCCGAGGTGCCCCATGGCCTCGGAAACGATCCCTGAGGTGCACAAATCCTCATAGCCGGGCCCTGAGGTGCACAAATCCCATACAGCTGGTCCCTGGGGCGCCCCATGGCTTCAGCACTGATGCCTGAGGTGCCCCGTGGCCTCACAGCCAGTCCCTGAGGTCCCCAATGGCTTTGGAGCTGGTGCCCAAGGTGCCCCATGGCCTCGGAGCCAGTCCCTGAATTGTGCAAATCCGTCACAGCCGGTCCCTGAGATGCCCAGTGGCCTCGGAGCCACTCCCCAAGGTGTCCTGTAGCCTTAGAGTGGGTAGCCAAAGTGCACAAATCCCTCACAGCCAGTCCCTGAGGTGCCCGGTGGCCTCACAGCCAGTCCCTGAGGTGCCCTGTGGCTTCAGAACTGGTCCCTGAGGTGCCTGTTGTTATCACAGCTGGTTCCTGAGGTCCCCAATGGCTTTGGAGCTGTTGCCCGAGGTGGCCGGTGACCTCAGAGCCAGTCCCTGAGGTGCATAAGTCCCTTACAGCAGGTCCCCGGGCTGCCCCGTGGTTTCAGCACTGGTCCCCAAGGTTCACAAATCCCTTACATGTGGTGCCTGGGGTGCCCCGTGGCCTCGGAGCTGGTGCCCGAGGTGCCCCATGGCTTCTCAGATGGTCCCTGGGGTGCCGAATGGCCCAGACACTCTGCATCCAAGTATCTCTAGGCTGTGGTGTGCTGCCTGCAAGTGATGCGTTCAGGTGCTGAACGAAAATGATGGGTAAAGTTCAAGAAGGGAAAACGAATTGTTCCTGTAGGGCATGAGAACACCAGCCTTTGTGAAGAGGCTTCAGAAGATCAAGGAGAAACTCGTTGGTTCAGTGGCCTGATGGGTTGCAATAGAAATGTTCTGAAATAGTCCAACCTAATAGAGAAAACCTGTGTGATTATGGTGCTCAAGCAGGTCCTGGGCTGAGCAGGTGGCAAATGGGAAGGGATTTGCAACACCTGTCTGTGCAAAATTAGTGTGCCTTTTGATGGCATGTGCGAAAGCTGCTGTGTGGAGCAGGAAACTGATCCTTCCATGGTTTTAATGGGACTTGAGGTGTTGTTTGTTTCTGGGTAGATTGCTCCCAATTTGGAATTTGGAGAGCAGGGTAGAATTACCAGATTGTCTTCCTGCAGGAGGAACAGAAGCTGCAGATATGGAGCACAGAACTTCATTATGGTGATGTGTGTGTGCACATATAGTCTTCACAACTGGAAATATGCGAGTATTTTCTCAAGTAACAAGTGATGGGATGAGAGGAAATGGCCTCAGCGTGCACCAGGGGAGGTTTAGGTTGGATATCAGGAAAAATTTCTTTACTGAAAGAGTGATGAAGCACTGGAACAGTAAAGAAATTTTTCATAATATCCAATTTAAACCTCCCTTGGTGCCAGTTGAGGCCGTTTCCTCTCATGCCATCACGGGAGAGGTTTAGACTGGAAATTAGGAAGAATTTCTTTACTGAAAGAGTGGTGAAGCATTGGAACAGGCTGCCCAGGGAAGGGCTGGAGTCTCCATTTTTAACTCCTGGAGGGGTTAACAAAATATGTGGCCGTGGCACCACAGGACATGGTTTAGTAGGCATGGTGGTGTTGGGCTAATGGCTGGACTGGGTGATCTTAGAGGTCTTTTCTAACCTTAACGATTCTATGCTCTTAAGAGACAAGAAGGAACTGCTTTGGGCAAACCAAGCAGAAGGACCAGGAACACTGAGGCTGAGTTTAGAGGTGGGTTATATGGGTGGCAGGATGCCAGCGGCGAGCGTAAATGGTGGGTCATCAGTTTGGCAGTTGTTTGAAGAATCGCTGTTTGGCCCAGTGAATCCTGTGCCTTCGCACAAGGACGGTTTCCATTAGTGTCGAGTTGACGCCCGCTGTAATGTGTGAGCTTCTTTGTGTGCTGATAGCCGGGGGGAGGGCAGCCGTCTCATACGCCAGCTTGGAGGAGATTGCTGTAGAATTAGTCTGAAATGTCATCTCTGGAATGTCTTCACATGCAACGCTTGTTAGGGTGGGGAGAAGCTGATGGAAGCTGATCCGTCCTTCAAAGGCTGTGATTCTTAACGTGGTGTGCCTGTGGAGTCAGTGGGTGTCTGGGGAAGTGCTGTGGGATCGTTGTGAGACTGGTGTGTCCGTGCTTCCTCGCCTTCAGCTATTCTGAGCTTTCCTGAGTAGAGCGGGTGGGCATCTATCAGGCAGGGATTTGGCTTCACTGAACCTAAAGGGAGATCAGGCCCCACATCCCTGGTAATGTTCAAAGTCAGACTGGATGGGGCTCTGAGCAACCTGGTCTAGTTGAAGATGTTCCTGCTCGCTGTAGAAAGGGTTGGATTAGGTGACCTTCATGGTCGCTTTTAACCCAAAGCATTCTATGATCTGAGCTGGGTTAATGCCGTATCTGTGCCAACTTATCGCTTGTCCATGTTCTTCCTCTACTGATCTGCTTGTGTAATGTTTGAGCCTTGGCATCATGTTCTTCCAGACAGAAGCTCAGCTGTGCTGTTCTAGTGCCCAGCACAGGCAGTCTCTACTCTTACTGTGCCTTGGGGGTAGTAGCAGTGGCAAAATAATATCCATTCAAGGGCAATAATCCTTCTCCCTTAGGTGTGTCTGTCTGTTAGGCTTGTGTGTTCTCAGCTCTTCCAGTCTTGTGCACATCTAGGAAAAGGAAAGCTTTGCACTGATTTTAATGCTGTGGAGAGTGCTTTCTTTCTCTAGACTCTATATTTTAAGTCTTTGCTGTCCCTGTGCTCCTCTTGAGGTGTTTCATTTTCTGAAAATGTTGCTTTGGCTGCTGCAGGAGTGGGACTGGGCTGGATCAGCCTCTGTGGGGTTGCCCTGTGTTTGGTCTCTCTTTTCAGGACCACGTTTAGAGTGATCTTGGAACTCTTAATGCCCTTTCTGTAAGTGAGTGTGGCCTGACCTGTCTGCCTTGGACTCAGGTGGCTCTTAAAGGAGGCAGACCTGAATGTTCTGAGTAGTGGGCTACTGTGCAGAGTGGCAGAAGGAAGTGAACACTTGAAAACCAAGCAAGGTGCTCTTAGCATCTTCAGTTTAGCAACCGACTTGGGTAGGGATTGTTGGCTTCCCATCGCGATGCCTTAGGAGGAAAGCAATCCTGCTTGATTCATGCTGCAGGGTGTGAGTCAATCGGTCAGCCTTCACATCCGCTCTTGAGTTATCTCAGTAAAGCCTTTATAGTGGCATTCTGAAGGGGGGAGAAAGCGTCTTTGTTGTGATACCATGCAAGTAAGAACCCGCAAGGGTTGTAGCAGGTTTTCACTACATGGAGACTGCAAGAAATGAAGTAGAGCTTTGTCAAAGTAAAATGTCTGCCTGCATCGAGGTAATGTCCTACTATTTCCATCATTTTGTATGCTGATCAGGCAGAGCATTTGAAGAAAATGTGTGAAATGATTTTGTGCAAACATGCTTGGGGCCTTGTTCTTTCCCGGTAGTGTTTTTTTTTTCAACCTCTGTTAATTGGGCTGCTCTTCCTTTTTTTTCCCTTTAGTGTCTGACAGCCCATAAATACAGGTTCTTAATTAGGAAACAAGATAAGATTGTGTGATTGTGTTCACTCTGACTCTTCTCCTGTGACACAGCTGTTGTGTTCGGTGTTATGTGGGTATTGTTTCAGTGATAAGTCATCACATTTCTAGTTAGTGGTGAGAGATAGGAGTTGTATGTTGGCTGATGCGTCGGTGTTGCTGAGGTCAGATTGCACAGGCAGATTCCACCTGTACAAATGATGCTCTGAATGGCGCTGCAAGGTTTGAATACGCTGTGTTTCATCCAAAGCACCTCATATCTCGGTACAACGTGTGAGCTCAAAAGCATTCCAAGCCTTGCTGCCACCCACACAGTGTGCAAGAACACAGTGTCTCCTATGTGTGATAGTTAGAAAAGGGAGATGCATGAGGTTTGGGCTCACTTGGTGAGACTCTGTATGCGCACCTTTAGGGCATTGTCTTCCAGAAGATGCTCTCAATTCCCTATTATTAAACCTTCCAAATGTGTGTTTTAGAAAGTTGTAGCCTAATGAATGGCTTCTTGGAAGGAGAGCAGTTGTGGCAAGTGCAACTGGAAGTGTCCCTAGCTACAGAGATCCTTTGAAGTGCCACGAGGTGAATGCTCTGTCTCTGCCACCCTGCCCCTGTTTGGGCAGACAGTATCCATTACCTGACACCTCATGGAGAGAAGGGTAAGACTCCATTTGTGCAGCTGGTTGCATGCTTCCCTTTGCCTGAGGTCCAGAAAGCCTTGCAGAGAGCGGTACAGGTCCTACAGCGTGGAAGAACGCGCTCTCTTCTGGCACAGCTGCCATCAGCTGGGCTGGCAACATCCTGTGGCCCTCGGAAGCTGTGGACTCCGATGTCTGTTTTGTCTTGGCAATGAGTACTGCCTGTCTTTTCTGCAGCCCCTAAGAGCTTCCTTTTCTGAAGCTGCTTTGGTGATGAAGAGCCTCTGGACTGGGTGTTCCTTTAAGAAACACTTATTCTAGCTGGAATAACATGTATTTATCTGCCTGAGATGTTCTTGAGTGGTTTCCTGGGCAAACCAGGCATTTTCATGGTAAACTTCCACCCTCAGCAAAATCCGCTCTGTTTGGGTAAGTTGCGGAGCTGCACCTCTGGGAATGTTAAATGATTCCAGATTGTTCCCTCAAAAGATGAAATGATGCCGTGACAAACGGAGCAGCTCCAGAGAGGGAGCGCTTGGGAGAGGCCACAGCTTCTTTTAAGGAAACAGGCTCTTATAACTGATGATATTTGCCATGTTTGAATTATGGCTTCCTTCGAGTCCTACGTAGAAAGCAAAACATTCTAAACGGCCATCAAATTGCTTATTATTCTTAATATTATGGGCTTGGCTACGAGCCCTCAGCATGATGCGTCTGATGTGCTGTCCAGTCTCTGTCACTCTCCATGTCATTCTTGTCTGTCGCAGCGGAGCACACTTGGGGTTTCTCCTCTGGCAATGTTGCGTTTCCCTTCTGAGCATACGGTAATTGAGTTGGTGTCTGCTATTCCTTCTTTCTGCTCATTAGCGGAGCTCGGGACAAGTGTCCCCTGCCAGTGTGATTGATGGCAGGGTGTGCCCCTTTCAGAATATTAATAGCCACTTTCCTGAAGGCTTAATTTGATGTGAAGTACCTGCCCCGCTGCTTTCTAGCCTTGCTCTCCAGCGTTTCCTTCATTAGCTGGGCTGTGCCAGCTTGGCTGTCTGATGGCTTATCAAAAATGCTGCACTGTTCCTGTTGTGCTCGTATGCTGCAAATACTCATTCCGCTTCCTCCGGTGTATCCAGTTACTTCTGATTGATTGCTGACACCGTGTAGTATGCATATAGTGCAATCTCCTCTGGGCTGGAGGTCCCTGACCCTTACTCTGCCGAAAGAATAGTTTGCCGAATACCAGTATCTTATGGGGTTTCTGTAGCAGATCCTTCCTTTGACAAAATCTGTGCTAATGCCTTTGAATAACTGTTTGCAGCGTGAAATGGTTCTCAGTGGAATGAGTGTCTCCAGTCAACTCCAGAAGAAGTTATTTCCAAAAAAGAGCCTGAGGTGAGGAACATACTGCATTTTATAGCGCGCCAGATGAGCATCTGGGCAAGACTTTCTTCTGAATACCTTGTATTCTTATCTGGTCCAAGCTTTCAGCATCCTAACTGATGTGGAAGCTGTGCTCTGTTTTGGTTTGGTTTATTATTTTTTTACTACATCAAAGCTGATGGGATACTGTTTTGGGAAACAAGAAGTGAGAGTGTCTTACTCCTCTGTGTGGGATGTGGCAGCAGGAACCTGTCGTGCCTCTGGGGAAGCAGGCAGCTTACACAGTATCGCTCCTGTAGTTTGAAGTCCTTAGATAAATGAAGCTTTGTTTGGATGCTTCGGTACACTCGCTGCAGTGGACCCAACGGAGAGATGCTGCGTCTCAGGTACCTTAGCACATCACAACTGTGGTTACGGAGACCCCTCCTGCTCTGCAGTGATTCAGCCTCATTGCGTGCAGCCCACAATTACATTGGCTTTTTCTGCAGGCCTGTTGCAATGCCACCTCCTTTGTCACTTACTGCTCGCTGCCATCTCTCGTGCTCTTAGTATTTCTCCTGTCTCATGTGATCTAATGCAGGGAGGGATTCTGCTTAGTAAAGAACAACTCCTGTTGTATTATAGTTGCTATTCCATTTTTTTCAAGGTTCTCTTTATTTTCCTGCTGCTGCTGATTTTTACACTTCCACTGTAAATCCTTATCATGCTTTTATTCTTTGATGTTTTAAGTAGTATGAGATCCAAAGCCAGTGCATGTTGGACTGTCTCCCGGACAAAAAATATTCACGTTTCATGCCTAGCTCTGTGTTTTAACTGGTTTTCTGTGCACGTGATAACTAAATTCTCATCAGTGTGGGCAATTTGGAATGATGGCAGAACTCATGGTTCCATATACCTAAACAGAAAACCACTAACAAATAACTGTTAGGCTGTTACGATGGTGCAGGTTTAGAATAAGAATAACTCGCTTGTAAAGGGTTCTGCTGCTCTTCTCCTGCTCTTTCATTTCTTTTCTTTAACAGTGGAGAAGATCCTTGCACAGGTTGCCCAGAGAAGTTGTAGCTGCTCCATCTCTGGAGGTGTTCAAGGCCAGGTTGGATGAGGTTTGAGCAAAATGATGCAGTGGAAGGTGTCCCTGCCCATGGCCAGGAGGTTGGAGCTAGATGAGCTGTAAGGTTCCTTTCAACCCAAACCATTCTATGGTCCTGTTCATCCAAAGCCTCTATTGATTCTTCTGCTCTCTGATTTTCAATAACAGTTCAAGTAGTTTATCTGAATCCATATTATTTAGATAATTTTTTTTTAGATTTACATGATTTCTATATATTTTTAAAAGAGCTACCTTGTTTGTTCTGAATTTTCCCCTGTGTTCCTTCAGCTGTCTTCAAATAGTCCATTTATTTATTTTCTACCTTACCACTTTTTTCTCCTTTTCCCTTTCCCTCAAAAGTGGCCCCCACCGTTAATTTTGGCACTGTTCTCACATTTTTTCCTTGTCATGCACACCTGTAGTTGATTAATCTTTAGCTCTAAATCTTAATTGTTCTCATTTCAAAGTAGTTTGCTTCTTTTCTCCAAAAAGACTGTTCCTTGTGAAGCTGCAGTGGCCACAGCTTGTTCTCGTATGGCATGTGTTTTTCTGCTGGACTATGTTCTTGATGTGCTTGGGTTGCTTTTTAATGGCTTTTAGTTTTTTTTTTCATAGTTAATGAATATCAGCCTTTTTCTCTTTTTAGACTTTCTGAGTTTTCTTATATGTGCCACCATGAAATACAGCCTCATAAGTTCATGTTTCTTTCAGTCCTCTCATACCTTATGCCTGAGAGTGCTTGTTCCAAGTATTCCTTTCTTCCTTCTTTGTGTGCTGCTTTGTTAGAAGCAGACTCAGAATGTCCATTTGGATTTCACAGCATACATGAATAATTTACTCATTTTTTTCCTTGCTGTCTGTCAAATTCCCTTGGCTTTTAAAACATTTTCTTTGCCTATTGTATTCCTTAATCTCCAGTCAGATGAAAGGATAACATTCCTGCTACTCTGCATTTACACCTTGTTCATTTTACCTGTGTATGGATGAAATGTTCATACATATTTGGGGATAACTTTTTTTGTGGCAGTATTGATTTGTGGAAGCCTGGACACGTCACCCTGATTTCAGGGACCTGCTCCACCCACGAGAATCTGGGCAGAGAACTGCATTATACGGGCTCTGGTTATTAACAACTTATGTTGCGAGGGGGTGAAAAGCCTACGCACAAATTTACCAGTTTTGTTGAGAATCATGGAACGGTTTGTGTTGGAAGGGACCTTAAAATCCATCCAGTTCCATCCCCCTGCCATGGGCAGGGACACCTCCCACTGGATCGGTTTGCTCCAGCCCTGAGCTAACTCAGCCTTGAACACCTCCAGGGATGGAGCATCCACAACTTCTCTGGGCAGCCTGTGCCAGCACCTCCCCACCCTCACAGGAAAGAGTTCTTTCCTAAGATCTCATCTAAATCTCCCCTCTTTAATCTAAAAATCATTCCCCCTCTCATCGTTCTTTTGAGAGAGGAATCTTGTGCAACTCTTAACTTTTTTTTTTTTTTTTGAAATGTAAGATATTTTTTCTTTTCTTTCTTGTGAAGCAGCCTCAAACAGGTGCCCACACTGGTTTGACCCCGTCTCTTCCATGGGCCTCTGTTGCTGGTGTTGGATTGCTTCAGTCCCTTCCTTGCACTCTTTTTGCCCAGATGCATCTGATCGTGGTACCCTGTTCCTGAGCTTGCAGGTAGCCAGATCTAAGGCGCTTGCAAGCTCAACACAACAGCAAAGGAAGCAGATGGGACATTCGGTGGGTGTGCTGCTTCAGAAGTAGGAGGCTGTAATGAAACTTTAATTCTGCATTCATCATTAGTAGGCAAGATGTTAGACTGTGCCTTGAAGCTGCTGCATTGCATGTGTTCCCTTGTTCTCGGAAGGTGTGGAAATCAGACTGGATGATGGAGGATGCCCTGTGTTTTAAGTGGCTGTAGCAGGGTTTGCCAGACAGGTGTCTGTTGGCCCATGGAAAATGCTTACAGCACAGACCTGGAAGAAGTTAATGTGGGTCAGGGTTGGTTCATCTCTGTGTCTTAGGCACTTGTTCTTTTCCTCTTGCGCATAAGGCTCCAAGTGGTGTTTTTGTAATCTCTTGCTGCTTTGTGGTGGTGAATTCATTAACACATTAAATTTTAGCCTGGAGACACAGCAAGTGAACGGTTCAGCAACAGGTTTTGTGGCAGACTGCTGGTGCTGCAGCTCCTGGAGGTGTGGTGCATTTACACCTTGCCGTGCCATTGATTGCTGCTCTCAGCTATGCTGGATGTGCAGCATCATTCCTTAAAGCAGTCTTGGATCTGGGGGCAAGCTGGGGCAGTGGTTCCTCTTTGTATGTCATCAGAAAGACTTAAAATCTGTTACATTTGTGAAAAAAAGCTCTGAGACATTAATCATGCTAACGGTAATACCTAATTTCAGCTGTGCTAAAATGAGAGAAGAGCAACCTGCTGCTGCAGACCTGCCTTTTTCATTGCCTGCCCTGAGGTTGCCTTCGGGCAGACCCCAGGTGACCAACTGGACGTTCAAACGCAGCGATCGTAAGTCAAGCAAAGTTAAAGATGTGATGTTTCCCAAGTGATGTTCCCTTTTTGTTGCTCATAAAAGCAGCTTTAAAAGTTTGCTGCAGCACGTAGCCTTCCCCCCGACCTGTGGGTTGTTTAGTAAGCTTTTTCTAGCGTTTCCAGGGAGCCTGTTATGCAGCGGCGATGAATTCAGTCACATGCTTTTTGTTAAACAAGTCACTTATTTGAAAATAGAGCAGAAACATGACCTTGCGGTTTGGACGCTGAAGTGAGGCTCAAATTCAGATCCAGGATCTGAAGTTGCTTGCTCCTCTTCTAGTTCAAATAACCCTTTCCCTGCCTGAAGCTGTAACTATGACTCATGTTCCCGTTCTCCCCACTCTGTTCCCAGCTGCTTGTTTCCATGCTGCAGCGTTGCCGTTGCCTTGCTTGTGCTGAGGCGATGATGGAGCTGTAATGCAGAAGTGATCTTCAGGTGTGGCGGGGTTGTTCCTAAAGCCAGTGTCCTGCAACATGGTGCCAGTACTCATCAAGGGAGTGATTTGCCCTTCTGGAGAAAACCATAGTTGTACAAGACTTCCCATGCATTCTGGTATATTCCCTGAGCTGGAAAAATAAAGCTGAAGCCAGAGGAAATACCTGGGAATTCTTCTCTGGCTTCCACAGGCTGGGGAGCTGGGCTAGAAAGCCTGAGGGTGCTCAGAAAGGGGCAACTGGAGAGAAACCATTTGAGAGCCAGGTTTCTCAGGGCTCTTTGTGCTGAGGGAAGACGTTGCTCCTGGTAGGGGCAATTAATATCTGCATAGCTTGCAGCGGAGCATGAGAGAGGCTAATGGCTCTGTGACAGCATTGCATGCTGGGACAGGGTGTCTGGGCAGATCCTGATGCTTCCTCAGGAGATGCTTCTTGACAATGTGCTTATTATCTGGAAATCAGTCTGTGTGACAGGAGGCGCCAGGAGGCTGTGGCAGAGCCTCATGTCCTGTGGTAGATGCAGCATGATGTGCTATAATGACATGCTGTTTATTCAGTGGGGGTTTCAGTCAGTGCTGCAGGGAGGCATGGGTGAGGGGGGAAGCAAAGGTGAGGTGATTCATCCAACAGTTAAAAAGTGGCAGGGAGGGATTAAATCTCCCCTCTCTGCCTGGAACCAGATCTTAACTCTAAACTGCTGCCTTCTGTAAAAGCAGTGAAGTCGCACTGTAGCAGAGCTTGGGGTGTGTGGTTATATATCACTGCAACTCTCCTGCATGTGTGGTGGGTGTCCCAGTTTTGGCTGGAATAGAGTTAATTTTCTTCCTGGTAGCTGGTACAGTGCTGTGTTTTGCATTTAGTATGAGAATAATGTTGATAATGCACTGTTGTTTTAGTCATTGTTAAGTTGTGCTTGCGCTGGTCAAGGACATTTGAGCTTCTCACGCCCTGCCAGCAAGAAGCTGGGAGGGGTCAGAGCCAGGAGAGCTGATCCAAAAGGGATATTCAATATGGTACGATGTCATGCTCAGCACATGAACTGGGAGAAAGTTGACCAGGGGAAGCTGTGGCTTCAGAAGTAGCTGGGCATCAGTTAGTGGGTGGTGAGCAACTGAGATCCTCCATCTGCGTGGAGGCAATCCTCTGTTTCAGTACAGGCTGAGAGATAATGTGGTTGAGAGCAGCCCTGCTGAGAAGGACTTGGGGATCCTGATGGGTGGAAAGCTGGGCATTAGCCAATAATGTGTGCTTGCAGCCCAGAAGGCCAAATGTATGCTGGACTGCATCAAAATTAGAGTGGCCAGCAGATAGAGAGATGGATTGTGGTATTCTACTCCACTCTCTTGAGACCTCACTTGGAGCCCTGTGTCCAGCTCTGGAGTTCTCAGCACAGAGATCTGTTAGAGCAAGTCCAGAAGAGGCCATGAAGATGACCAGAGGGCTGGAGCTCCTCCCATCCCAGGACAGGCTGAGAGCTGGGGTTGTTCAGCCTGGAGAAGACTCGGGGGAGACCTTAGAGCAGCCTTCCAGTACTACCCCCTGAAAGGGGCTACAGGAAAGCTGGGGAGGGGCTCTTGATCAGCCAGTGCAGGAATAGGACAAGGGGGCTAAGCTAAAAGAGGGGGCATTTAGCTACTTGGAAGAACTGTCTTGCTGTGAGGGTGGTGAGGCACTGGCCCATGTTGCCCATAGAAGTCATGGCTGCCCCCTCCCTGGAAGCATTTAAAGTCAGGTTGGACTGGGGTCTGAGCAACTTGATCTGGTTAAAGATCATAGAATCACCAGGTTGGAAAAGACCTCTTGGATCATCCAGTCCAACAACAGATGTTTTTGCTCTTACACGTGGGTTGGACTGGGTGACCTCTAAAGGTCCCTTCCAACCCAAAGCATTTTATAATTGTATGATGATGATGGTTATTATTATTCTCTTCCTTTTCTGTCCTGTTTCCAGGTTAAACCACAACAGCTGGGTAGCAGTTACTTGGTGTGTTTTGTCCTCAGTTAATTTTCCTTCTCCCCTACCCAAAATGTTTGGGTCTTGTGAACAGCATAGCAAATGAGTCCTTGCCTCACACAGGAACTACACAATGCCAGGGTAGTTGTACCAGCTGCAATCTGTCCCACTCTCTCAACTTCAATTTATTTGCCTAGTTTTATCCTGGCTTCTGAAGGTCAACTACCTCAAAGTGCTGAGTTTGATAGGAATCAGGGGTCAGAGGTAGGTTGCAAGTCTTGTTAGATACCCTGCGATGGAGAACTTGGCTCTCTCCCACCCCCGTGTTTGCAGGGTGATGTGCCCAGGTTGCATTGTGAAGGTAACTCAACCATCCTCAAGGCTTGCCGTCTTTTTCCAGTGGGATGGTACTGGGAGTCGGGAGGGGAAAAATGGGGAGAAGACAGCCTGGAAAGAGCTGATAAAAGTGTGGGAGAGGGGATGAGAGAGAACAGTGCATTTTCGTATTCAGCTGTTTCATGACTAGCAGCAGTGGTTTAAGCAAAATTTGTGTGGTGATCTTTCCAGTGATGCATCTGAGTGGGTAGTTAATTGAAAGGATGCAGAATGATGGGAGAATGGCTCCAAGGAGCCTGTTTCGTTCATTGTCTGTATGGTTAGGTGTGCTTGCTCCCCATACACAAAGGTAAATGTGCCTTTAAACCAGTGAGGTGAGAAGTGTCAGCTGTGAGTAGGAGTCAAAATTAGCAGCCCTAAACACCCCTCTTAAGCAACTGGAGGAGGAAAGGTTTAACAGCCACCCCCCGGCCCTGTAAATTCTGCCTACTCAGAGCCTGGCCAAGAGGAGGGAAAGGAAATCTCTTAACCTTATTATTGTTTGTGACTACAACAAACAATCCAGTTACTGCCATCCTTTAATCCTGACACTGCTGCACCCCGCTTAGGACAGGGAAGACTTGGTTTCATCACCCTGCAGGCAGGGATGTAGTGTCTGTGAAGGAAATTGCTGAACCTCTCTGTACCCTTACCTGAAGAAACTGTGATTAGGCTTCACGCTGACCACTTGGAGTTTGTCCAAGCAGCATGAGGCAGTCGGCCCCAAAATTTGAGTCCTGCCTATCTGTCTGGATAAGGAACGACTGTCTGGTTGTCACTGGGTTCTCCAGCTTCGCTTTTTAAATGACCTGTCACTTCCTTCATAGATCTGAGTGTCTTGGAAATTTGGAGCTTTGAGCAGATCCTGATAGTTCCTTCATCTTGGGAAGAGGAATCTTGAAAAGCATGTTCCAAAGACCACTTCTAGCACTGTGGCCATGGTTATTTGTCCTCTGACAGAGCTGTGAAGTATGAAAGAAACTCAGCTACGGACTGTGGTAGCCGTAGCCCCCAGAAGATCTTATATTCTCTTCTGAAAAGCAATGAGGCCCTTGTGTTTTGTCCAGGTCTGATAGTAGCAGCAGACGCTCCTGTTGACAAGGGTATGAATAGGCTTTGGGTCCCAAGTGACCAAAGGCTAATAACTCTGCTTGATTACAACCTATTTCTTTTCTAATACTGTGAGGGTATATGACTTTTCAAGGAGAGCAGGCTGTGAGATGCACAGGGTGTCAGAACTTTCTTTGAGAAGAAGGCAAAACTAAGTCCATCAAGGTTTAAAATCCAGGGTAGCTTTGTGTGCGAGAAGCTCCGTGGTCTCTGCTGTCATGGTAGATGTGATTTCAAGCCAAAGAGACTTTCTGTTGAGGTTGGAATGTTCAGTGTAGATCTCTTTCAGGATGGTTACAGCCTCAGCTGTCCAAATGTAGGTAGTTCTACAGAGCATCTTCCTTGTGATACCTGACAGCACAGCACCCTGTAAGAGGTTATGAAAAGGAAGGGTAGAGGTATATGTTGTTCTGCCAGCAGTAGCTATATTTGATGGCATAAGTGATATTTCAGAATTCAATTCCTGTTTTCCAGAACAAATCTTTGTTGCTCACAGCCCTCTAGAAGGATCCCCTGAGCTGTCTGCAATGCAATTGAATTCATATCTCATACGATTTCTCTGTCTTAGCGGTAGGGTGGAGAGTGAGATGAGGGATGTTCTCAGAAGCAGCAGCAGCAGGTAGAACAAGTGCTAAAAAAAAAGGATTCTTCTTTTAAAAGAAAGGAAGAAAACAAGAAAGAAAGATTGGTGACAATATGAAGATTTCTAGAAGTAACACTAAAACAGGAACAAGTTGCCCAGAGAAGTGGTGGCTGCCCCATCCTTGGAGGTGTTGAAGGCCAAGTTGGCTGTGGCTTTGAGCAACCTGATGGAGTGGGAGGTGTCCCTGTGCATGGCAGGGGGGTTGGAACTGGATGATCTTTAAAGTCTCTTCTAGCTCAAACCATTCTGTGATTCTATGATTCTACCTTTTGAGTGTTCTGTTTCTTCACTAACTATAGGAGATGAAGCCTTTTGAAGGGAAAATAACATGCTGCTTTCTGGGATTGAGAGAGGTAATCTTGGACTACCTGAAAGGAGAATTTTGAACAACTTCTTCCCTTATTTTGCAATCACAAATCTTTCTTCCTGTAAAATATGTTTTGTATGTTTTGTGGAGCATCTCTTGCTCTTTGAGCAGGTAACTCAAACACCTGAAAGACAAGCGATGACCTCAGTGACAAGTTACCACCCATGTCAAGGATGCTTTGGAGATGCATGCACTGCAAAAAAAACCAACCTTGAATCCAGACTGTGGTGACGTGACTGTTAGTCCTTCCTGCTGCTCCCTGTCCCTGTGGACTCTGTTCGGAGTGCTAGCTCTGTGTGCTGGATTCCATACCTGTAGGGTGTTCATGGGAATGGAAAGGGCAGTTACTGTTCCTGCATGGTAGCTGGTGGTGATGTGGAGTGTTTGAGATGCTGCCTTTGGAGCACACATCTGGGCAGGATGCTTGCACCCGTCTGTTCCATATCACCCTCTGTCTCCTGTGATGGTGGTGCCCAGCCTTTTAGAAAAGCCACTAATCCATTTCAAGCAAAATCACCAGCTGGTACTGGCCACATCTGTACTGGAGGTCTAGGGAGAGGTGGCAAAAAAGGAGGAGAGTTTGTGTTGTTCTGACCTGTTCAACCCAAAGCTGTTTTGTAGATGTATCCCTGAAGCGCAGTAGGAGCACAAGTGGTGGTGTTTGCTTGGGATCTCTCTGGTTCCTCCAGTTCCCAAGATTTTCTCAGTTTCCTGCAACAAGCAGATTGTATAAAGCACAGGTGAGGTTGGAGGAGAGCCAGCCATGCTTTGCACTCACTAATTTTATTCTCTTTATATCCTCAGGTTTTGTGCTACCTTGAGATTTCCCATAGTTCAGCTACGATACAAATATTTTGAAGGATGAAGCCTTAGTGTTTAGGATTAGATAAAAGGGGTGTTGAGAGAAGGAGTCTGACGCCTTGAGACTTTGTTCTCCTGCACAGCCAACTGGCAGTGTTTGGGACGAAGGAGAAGCATCTCCTGAACAAACTGTTGCTGAGTCAGTCTGCTCGTGCCAGACAGTGTGGGGTGGCAACTGGTGGTGACCTGGCAGTAAGAGGACCAGGCCAGTGAACCAGAGCAGCAGAGGGATTTCCAGGCTTGGGAATTTGAGAGAGGTGGTGTATGATTCAAAAGAACTTTCTGGTGTTGCCCTGTGCTGCAGGTAAAGCTGCCAGTGTGCAGCCATTGCCAATCCCAGATCTCCTGACTTTGGTTTTGATGTCCTGTATTCAGATTTGCAGCCCTGAACACAAAGATTGATTGCTTGTTCTGAGTTTCATTACCATTAAGTTGCCCTGATGGAAGATGAACTTAGAGCAAATTCACCTGAGGCGAGTGCTTCCTTTCCTCTGACCTAAACTTGTGCTTCGGGGGTGAACCTTTAACTGTTCTTTTACAGTTTGTATGCAGGTCCACAAGAAGAACCCCCTAAATATGATTTTTGTTTTTTTCTTCTCTAGTGAAAGGCCTTGAGACATTAGGAACTAGGAAAAAGCCTTGCTCTACCGTGTTGGACACACCCGAGAACAGAAGTGGAAGGTGTTGAATAACGTAAGGAATTTTCCATCGGGATAAGCTGTGTTTCTTGGTGGCTGCACCTTATAGGTAGAATGGGCAAGACGCTCTGAAAGCACATGCTTTAGGACCAGATCTGTCTCCAAGTGGTAAATGACTGAGATACATCCAGCTACAAAACCAGCTGTAAAATCTTGTAGACAGCTCCTGAGGCCCCGGCTCTGGAGGGTAACAGAACTCTTAAGTGTTAGGTTATTCTTCAGGCACCTACTTTACTGCAGATCTGAAAAGGCTGAGCCGCGAGGTGTGTGGTTGAGTTTTCCCCCCTGTCCTTTGGGATGCATTTCAAGCTGTTTCTCAATGGCTGTTGGCAGACTTCCAGTCCCTCGCTGCCTTGCTAAATCACCTGTAGTGTGAGTAGTTTAGCAACACATGAGAATTACAGCAAGCATAAGGTGGTATGACTGCAGTGTGTGAAGTACACTGCTGGGCCCTGGGAGTGCAGGTGGAAAAGCCTGCCTGAAAGTAGGAATTTTGAGTGCAAATCCAGCACTAACTTCCAGCAGCTGACGTCTCTAGCAGAGGATGAGCTGGTAGGAGTTTGTTTTCTCACTGAACCAAAGGAGAAAGGAGTGATGTGGCAAGGAGGCTGAGAAGCTGCCCCTTTGTAGAATCATAGAATAGAATCATGGAATGGTTTGGGTTCAAAGGGACCTCAGAGTGCATCCAGTTCCAACTGCCCTGCCACGGGCAGGAACACCTTCCACTGCAGCAGGTTGCTCAAAGCCTCGTCCATCCTGGCCTTGAACACCTCCAGGGTTAAGGCATCCACGACTTCTCTG
The DNA here is from genome assembly GCF_032191515.1 of Phaenicophaeus curvirostris. Classification (NCBI taxonomy): domain Eukaryota; kingdom Metazoa; phylum Chordata; class Aves; order Cuculiformes; family Cuculidae; genus Phaenicophaeus; species Phaenicophaeus curvirostris. The sequence continues at coordinate 106,442,364 of NC_091393.1, read as the reverse complement.
GGCAACCTGTGCCAGTGCCTCCTCACCCTTACAGGAAAACATTTCTTCCTAATGTCTTATCTCAATCTCTCCTCTTTCAGCTTAAAACTATTCCCCTTTGTCCTATGCTTGCATTCCCTGAATTCATTGCTTGGTGGCACTCTTCAGGGCTGGCAGTGGCTCTGCTGGAAGGCAAAAAGTGAGTCTGATGAAAAACCACTCTGAAACATGGCTGCTGGAAGTATACCATGGTTTTGATTTCTTCGTCCATGGTAGCTGACCTCCATCTCTCTTGTCTGGACCTGGGTGGGATTAGTCAGCCAGGTTTTGAGAGAGAGGAGACAGTCTGCCTGCTTTCCAATCTTTTCTAAGGAAGTTTGTCACTCAGTGGGTGGAGAGAGAATTGCCAGCTTTCCAGGCAGTGGTACTGCTAGGGATGAGCACCCCTTGCCTTTTCTTCTTCCTGCTGAGAAGCCTTCTCCTCCAGTACACCTGAAAGCCTGCCCTCTCTCCTGTATTCCAGAAGAGATGGGAAGGGGCATGCAAATTGTCTGTGAAGTATCTACTAGAGATATTGATCTCCCATTGGTTGATCTGCTTTTAGACAAAGCAGGGGGCTAGTAATCACAAATTATATTTCTTAGAAAATCAAAACCTAAGCTTGTCTCAAGCTGAGTCCCACTGTTTCCTTTGGTTGGAGAAAAGAAAAGCTGTCTGCCCTTCTGGAAGTTGCCTGAAAGTTGCCTGACCATGACATCATGTGAAGCAAATCCTACAGTTGCTCTGATGCCCTTTTTAGGGTTGTTGGTTCACATGCTTCAGGGGTTAGGGGAGTGTGATAAGATAAAAAGGCATTTAGATTTCAAATATCATAAAATCGCCTGAGTTGGAAGGACTCCGTGATGAGTTTCATCCAGTATCTGTAGGGGGGACACTTTTTCAGATGCTTTTATTCTCTTGATGTATCTTACAAAAAGGGGAATACTTTTCCAAGATGGCTTGATACCAGCCCAAATTATTTTGTTACTCACTAATAAATAATGACCATTTTTCTGTGGGTCTTTGGTGCGTTGCCATTTTCTGTTTGCCTGAGCAGCTACGGTGGTTGTGTATGCTCTACAGAAGGTCAGACTAGCCAGACCTTTAAGAGCGATGTGCCTCCTAATATTAAAATATATAGAAAAAGATCCCAATAGGAAGTCTTACACAGAGGTTACCTGTTAAATCTTGACACTGAATGGTTTTCTAATAACCATCTTCTCAAATATCAGCTTCTTTTTTCCCCTTTCCCCCGAAGAACATGTTGTTTGGCATCTTTCATCTCCTGCAATGGAAGTATCCAGGACATGTAACCCAAAGCTGTTGTGTGAGCTCCCAGCACAGCCAACACTGTCAATAGAAATCTCTGTAGCAGCACTTGGCACAGGACAAAATAGGTGAAGTAAAAGTATTCAGATAAATCCAACAATGCTGTCTTGATGAAGCTGTGTTAGCACTGTGGTAGATGAGGGAGAGAAAGGCGAGGGGCACCCCAAACTGGCCGATTGCTGTTGTCTCACCTTAACTGGAAGCCTTACTGAGTTGCCTGCCTTTCTGCTGGGGTGACATGTGGATGGCGTTGGAAGTGCTTCCTGGGGACCACTCATGCATTTAGTTGTTTCAAAAGGAGGTGGGAGAGCTTTATTCCTTTCTCAGGCTGAATTCCAAATGCACTGTACCAACACACGACACGGCACCTGGGATGGTGTGGATTGGCAGTCCTGGCCTCACAGCTTGGGACTGGCAACCCTTCCCTAGCACTCGTTCCAGCGCATGCCTGGCTGCGTGGCAAGCATAATGAGGGAAGAGCTTGTTATGTTTTAGGTTCATTCTTTGCTGGATTAGCAGATTGAGTCAGTTCATCATGTGCTCAAATGTAAGGCGGTGGTGGAGAATCGCAGGAAATGGAGAACAAGGCATTGGCTTCTGGTGGTGGGTGCTTCTGGCTTCGTTCACCAGCTTCTCTGCCTGTACCCTCCGAAAGGGATGTTGTTGTTCCCAAAGAACTAGAGGGATGCTTGCTTCCTGTGAGCATGTCTTATAAGAACCTGAAAGTGAGCCTGGAAATGAACTGTCTGGACCTCTGGGATAATCATGGGGGACGCTGGCATGTTATCCCAGGTACCCATCTGCTAGATGCTGCCCCTTTTGTGCTCTCTAATGTGTACAACCTGCAACATGAGGTCCAGAAAACGGAACTGTGCTGTTCTGTCTGCTGGCAGGAGACAGCTGGATAAGGAAAATGTCTTTCTGATTAGGCCTGGTTTAAACAGATTAAATCCCCCTTTTTATTTCTTCATAAATGTCTTGTTTTGACTTTGATTAATGTGGCTAAATAGTCCCCTTTACATTTTGTTTTGGGCTTACTTGAATTAACGGGCATTTGAAGGATAACTGGATAGAGTAAAGTATTTCTCACTGAGTGCCTATTCTAATGGGTATATTGTCAAGTGTCCTCTTCCCATGTGCCTTCTCCAGGAGACTCATAGTATCATGGAATGGTTTGGCTCAGAAGATCCAAAGATCATCCAGTTCCAGCCCCTCTGCCACAGGCAGGGACACCTCGCACTGAATCAGGTTGCTCAAAGCCTCAAGCAGTCCCTGATCAGGAGCCCCTCCCCAGCTTTCCTGTAGCCACCTGTTCAGTACTGGAAGGCTGCTATGAGGAGTCCCCAGAGCCTTCTCCAGGCTGAATAACCCCAACTCTCTCAGCCTGTCCTCACATGGGAGGTGCTTCAGCCCTTGGATCATCTTCATTGCCTCCTCTGGACTTGCTCTAACAGATCCATGTCCTTCCTGTGCTGAGGACTCCAGAGCTGGAGCTCACTCCAGGTGAGGTCTTAAGAAAACAGAGTAGAAGAGCAGAATCCTCTTCTTGAACTGGCTGGCCGCACTTCTTGTGATGCAGTCCAGGACACGATTGACTTTCTGGGCTGTGAGTGCACATTGCTGGCTCATCTTGAGCTTCCCATCCACCAGCACCTCCGAGTCCTTCTCTTCAGGGCTGTTCTCAATCCACTCCTTGAAGAAAATGTTCTGCAGAGATGTAAACACATCTCTTACTGGAAGAAAGGCTTTTCCAAAAGCACCAAAGCGCAGCGGAGTTGCACTGAAGCACAGGGATTCCAAGGAGATTGCAGCATGGTGTACGTGTGTAATAACTTATCCTTTGTTGTTATGTTTGAAGCTGGTACAGAATTTCTTGGTCACAGAGTCTGCATGGGCACAAATTGCCATGGACTGCAAACAAACACAGCTCAGCAAGCGAGTGGCGGGGATATTCGCAGTGCCATGAAGCCTTATGCAAGAGACAGCTCAGTCAGGAGGGCAGCTCTCAGTTGGAGGTGTGTGCTGGACTGATTATCAATCATGTTGAGACACCAACTTTAGCAAAAGCAGTGCAAAACCAAAAAAAACCTGCCAGAAACAGCTAACATAACCCCCATGGTTCTTTGTTCTGTTACTGAAGAGTCTTTAAGCCTTTATGTTTTCAGGGGGCTAAATCGACCTTGAGTCTGAAATCCACTTTAGTGTCTGTGAGCAGCTCTTTGTGCGGGAAGAAATAATTGTTCAACTGTGCAATTTTTTGCGTCCCACAGCGTCACCGAAAGTGAGGCTGGACTTGCTGTCAGAGTGCGATGTGGCAGAGGGAGGCAAAAGCAGCGCTGAGAGGAACGCAAATGGCAGATGAGTCTCAGGTTTCAGGTTATCTCTAGAACTGCTGGGATAATTTGTGCTCTCTGCATGGCAGTTCTGAGCAGTTGGAGGGGGTAGCAGGAGCAATTGCACTAAGCCTGCTAACTCTTGCTAATACTGTGAGCCAGAGTGATTGTAATGTTGTCTGACTGAGGCTTAAGCCAGGTGTTTAATATCAGGTACTTAAGCTCAAGCTTTCAGAGATGATGTAAACAAGAAAGAGGGGAAAATGCCCAGTTGTATTTGGAAAATGCTGGAAGACTGCTGTGCTCTGAATTCTTGTCAGCCCTTATAAAGTGATTCTGAGGAGTGCTCGCTCCCATAGGTCTGGTTTTATGGCCTAGTGCCTTTTGTGCTGAAGCAGCTCAGGTTGCTTTTTAACAAAGAGCAAACTGTGTTGCACTTAACACACATGCTGCTCTGAAACCCATGTGTGTAGTCTTCAAAGGTCTCCAATGTGTCGTTTCCTCAAACGGAAGAACTTGGGGAATCAGTCGTGGTGGTGGTTCAAGGATCTGCCTGTGGTACCTTCACAGCCTGGCTTTGCTGGATGCCAAGCCTGTGCCGGATGTCCCAGCTGCTCTGGTGTCCCTTGGAGGTGTTCCATTCATAAGATTGAGCTGGGTGGATCTTACTTAGGCTTGCAGTCCTGTTGTGAGAAAGCGGGATAACTGGCTGTCATCCAGGTGCTAGAAGGGCTTTGCTGTCTGATTTTTCAGAGTGTGGTTGTCTCTGGTGACATGGATTTGCAAAGTTGCTGTGGCAACCTGCATAGGTTCCCTCAAGCCCCAGCCCGGCTCCCAGCTTCCCCATTAGTTTTGCTATTCCAAATGTGAGAGTGGGAGTGGGGACTGGTCCTGGGGGCAGTTTGTCCACGACGAGCCAAGTGGGCTCTCAAGGAGTAGGGGCAGAGGGTACCACCTTCCCAGAGAGCTGCAGCGCTGTGCCTGCCTTCTCTCCCCCTGGCTGGGCAGACAAGTGAGAGCTGCTGCCTCTCTGCAACCTCCCTGCTGCCTTTGCTTGCTTATTCCTGCTGTAGTTAAAAGGTTTTGTTGTCTCCTGGGCCTCACACATTTAGGTCAGAACGAGCTGAGCCACCATTTAGTTCAAGCTTTTTTGGAAGCAGATTGAAAACTTGTGCTGTTTTCATTTTAGGTGAAAAAAGATTGGTAACTTCAGCAGAAATGTGGCTCTTAAAACAGTGCTTGAAGCAAGGGAACTCATTCCTCTGAAGTTTATTTGAATCAAGGGTTGTTCAAATGGCCTTGAGCAAAGCCCCTGAAGGCAGAGTTTTTAATGCTCCCAAGGTAGTTGAGGACCTGATGCTTACTCACTGAGGTCTTCCCTGGGAGATGCAGCCAGTGCAGAACCATCCTTTTCACTCCTGTGAGTTTACCATGCGGCTCCGTTGGGTCTCCATACTCGCAAATTCGGTTCTGAAGCTCTAGCACCTTCTCACAAAGATGCTCGCATGCCTGGGGTGGATGTCTCTAAGCGTGACAATGTGAATCACCAGGGAGAAAATGAAACTTCCCATTTTACGTGGATGTTTTCTAACATATAAGAAGCTGATTAATTAAATGGTAGACACAGCTGTAATATAGGGAAATTAAGGATTGGAGAGAGATGAAAGTCTTTTTTTTTCCTTTTAAATCAAAATTTAAACATGCCCTTATTATTATGCATTGTGGGGTATTGTATGTGTATCTGGGTTGAAATTTTCTCATCTTCTCTTGAGGCTCTGACCTTCCATCCCATCACAACAGTCTTTTTGTCATGTTTCTTGTGAGGTGCCTGGCACAGCTGTGTTCCGGTCAAGCTAAATGTGCTGTGCTCGTCAAAAGCTGCTCCAGTGTTTATTTGTCAGTCCAACAGTTTCTGTATAACTAATGTCTTTTTAGGAATCATGATTCAAGTGTAAAACACATCCTTCTTTCCCATTTCTGGGAAGTTTAACAGCAGTTGTAGGGAAAAACTTGCTTGGGGTTCCAAGACAACAAAAATTCATAAAATCCTGTAATGGTTTGAGTTTGAAGGAACTTGAAAGATCATCCAGTTCCAACCCCCCCTGCCATGGTATCCCTACCCTCAGTTACCTTCTTTGTGCCTCAACCCCTTGCATATTTTAAGTGTGCTAGTAAATGGTCCTTTCTGATAATATAGGTATTTTCCTGAGACTGGATTATTGCCAGGTGAACGTGTGTGTCTGATCAGTTTGTGGCTCTTAGTGCCTGTTTTTGTCCAGAGAAGTCGTGGATACCCCATCGCTGAAGGTGTTCAGAGCCAGGTTGACTGAGGCTTTGAGCAGCCTGATCCAGTGGAAGATGTCCCTGCCCATGGCAGAGGGGTCAGAACTGGATGGTCTTTGAGGTCCCTTCCAACTCAAACCATTCTGTGATTCTGTGGTCACTGCAGTAGTTGTTCTCTTTACACAATCCAAGCCACACAGTTCACTCAATGTAACTTTTGACTTTGCTTTACACAGCCTCGAGGTGTTCTTTCTCAGTATTGTGTGTGTGTGTGATAAAAATAACAAAGAAGCAGATATGTGATCAGGACTTGAGTTCTTGCAGAGCTGTTTGTGGTCTCAGAAACCACAGGAGTGTCATGTTACTCAATTCCCAGATGGAGATACCTTGCAGTGCCTGTGTGAAACATTCCAGCACACTATAACCATGGAGCCTGGATGCTGCAGAGGCCATACATGGAGAGAGAAGGGCTGTTTATTGAACGGTGGCACAGGTTCTGATCTTCAGTCTGGGCACAAGACTGGGCCTGCAAGTATCTGTACAGTTCCCCCACTGTGTGAAGAGGTGCTGTTCCAGGGGAGCTCCCGCATGTTTGGTTTGGGTTTGCAGCCGGCCTTGTGTCTCTTGGAAATATCACAAACATACCCACACGTCCTTTCCCAAACTCCTGAGGCAGGGATGAGAGCTGTGATATACCAGTGGGCGGGGGGTGATGCTGGGAGCACAGAATTGCCGTTACTTGTTTCTACTCTTCTTATTTCAGAGTCATCTCAAATATTTGCGTTACATCTCATTGCGTTCTGCCTCTTCCTTTGCCAAGGCTGGTTGCCTTAGTCACCAGGGCTGTGGTAACTAGGACAACAGGATTGAGCAGGCAAAGGTAGAAATAATGGTAATAATTCTCTCAACTCTCTGCAATTGGCTTCTGTGAACCAGTATCATGCATGTGGGCGACTTGTGTCAGCAGCCTGTTCTCCCTTTCTGCCTGACACATCCCAAAATCCTGCTGACACTATCACCCTGGCAGAGTGGTGTGCTCTGCCCTCCTGCAGCTGGGAACAAGTCCCTCCAGGCCATGTGGATGACACTGGCCATCTCTTTCCTGGGGAACTTCCAGTTCCAACCCACCTGACATGGGCAGGGACACCTTCCACTTCATCAGGTTGCTCAAAGCCCCAGCCACCCTGGCCTTCAGCGCCTCCAGGAATGGGGCATCCACCAATTTTCTGGGCAACCTGTGCCTCATCACTCTCACAGGAAAACATTTCTTCCTAAGATCTCATCTCAGTCTCTCCTTTTTCAGCTTAAAACCATTGCCCCACATCCTATCTCTGTGCTCCCTGATAGAGAACCCCTGCCCAACTTTCCCCATGTCAGTTTTCTGACACTTTGGAGCTTTTCCCAGCACCTTTTTAACTATCTGAGGATGCTGAGATTCCAGACTGGCTGCAGTGCTTTGGGAGGGCATTGCAAATGGATCTTGGAAGTTCATCCCTTTCTACTGAGCTCAGCTGGCTGTCTCTCCTCTGGCGATCTGCCCTTTTTGCAAGAGCCAATTCACTGGCTGTGCATGTTGTGTGCGTACACGGAGATCTGCAGTGGATCTCTGGTGAGGACTAACAGTCCTGGTCCATGGTCAATGCTGCAAATGCTCTTACATCAAAGATGTGGCTGGGCAGCATCTCACAGTAATGTATCATTTTTTTGTCCACAAAGATTGCAGTTATCTGTGAGAGGAGATTCTGTCTTCTGTAACTGAACATGAGAGTGCTGTTGATCGTACTGTGATTGAAGAGGTCTGGGGAAAACCTTCCCTAGGGTCTGGCTATCTCCTGTGACATGTACCAGGGAGGGCATACATGTGCTTGAGCAGCTTGCTGCTGCCTGAGAATTTTAGGGAAGCTGTAGATCCAAGAACTGAGAAGCCTTTTTGTTCTACAGGTTCTTATTGGGGCATCTTCTGGTCATTCTGGGTTTTTGTCTGACCTATGAGTCCTTTGCTAAGATCACCTCCAAGGGTGAGTCTGCGTGCTGTTCTTGCTTGGATACTTCATTAAGGACCTGTCTACTAAAGGAAAACAGGCACAGCAGTCATGACTTGGCAGTAGGGCAGTTAAAGTTGTCTAACCACATGTCCACATATTGCTGGGCTCCCTCAGCAAATTTACCAATGAAACCAAGCAGTGTGATGCGATCGACAGACTGGAGGGAAGGGATGCCATCCAGAAGGACCTGGACAGGCTTGAGAGGTGGGCCTGTGAGAAACTCATGAGGTTCAATAAGGTAAAGTGCAAGGTCCTGCACTTGGGTTGGGGCAATCCTAAGCAGAGATACAGGCTGGGCAGAGAATAGATTGAGAGTAGCCCTGAGGAGAAGGTCTTGGGGGTGTTTTTGGATGAGAAGCTCAACAGGAGCCCACAAAGTGCGCTTGCAGCCCAGAAAGCCTACTGAATCCTGTACTGCATCCACAGCAGTGTGACCAGCAGGATGAAGGAGGGAATTCTCCCCCTCTACTCTGCTCTTGTAAAACCTCACCTGGAGTCTCGTGTGTGGTCCTGGAGTCCTCAGCACAGGAAGGGGATGGATCTGTTGGAGTGAGCCCAGAAGAGGCCACAAAGATGATCCAAGGGCTGAAACACCTCCCATATGAGGATAGACAGAGTTGGGGTTGTTCAGCCTGGAGAAGAGAAGGCTCCAGGGAGACCTTAGAGCAGCCTTTCAGTACTGAAAGGGGCTTCAGGAAAGCTGGGGAGGGGCTCTTGATCAAGGAGTGCAGGGATAGTACAAGGGGGAATTGTTTTAAGCTGAAAGAGAGGAGATTCAGATGAGATCTTAGGAAGAACTGTTTTCCTGTGAGAGTGGTGAGGCACTGGCACAGGTTGCTCATGGAAGTCATGGATGCCCCATCCCTGGAGGTGTTCAAGGCCAGGATGGCTGGGACTTTGAGCAACCTGATCCAGTGGAAGGTGTCCTTGCCCATGGCAGAGGGTTTGGAACTGGATGATTTTTAAGGTCCCTTCTGACCCAAACCATTCTATGATTCTGTGATTAAGTCAAATTGTCATTTTGACGAAGAGTATAGACTCTCGCACTCTGTGTGGCTGCAGGAAAGGTGCTTCGTTCCCAGGGCTGTGCACGGAGCCTCCTGTGTGTGCTGGGGAAGCAGCTACTAATGCAGATATTCTGGAGGTAACTGGTAGGTATAAAGCTGCCAGAAAGTCCTCTCTGCAGTCTCAGTTGCTAGGGCAGCCATGCTCTAGCATGGCTCTGCTGTGTCAATCTCTTCTCAGGGAGCAGCTCCCTGTGCTCCCCCAACTCTGTGTCACACTGCTGGGATTTTACTGTGCTGTAAGTGACAGTGGTGGAGGCTGGCGTGGCAGCACATGTGTCATGGAGGGCACCAAGAGCTGCAGCACTGACACTGTGGCTTTCTTGTGCCACAGTGCTGTGCTCGTACAGCAGTCCCGCACAGGCTGGTGTGCTGCCGTGCTGTCCTTGGACATCAGCAACTGAGCGTGCCTGCGGGTTCTCTTGGAGGTCTTCTCACAGGAAGGAAGGAGATGATGTCTGCTGTGGCCGTGTATGTTTTGGGGAAGCTCTCTTCTGAAGAGTCTCTGTGTTACTGTTAACTTCCTCCCACGTTTCTGGGAGCTGTACAGGTTCAGTAGCGTGTCTGACACTTCTCAGAAGCTGCCAAGCTCCGTTTGCTTGGAGCAAATGTTGAGAAATGGGAGGCTTAAGACAAAGTGACTTCAGTTAATTTAGCATCAGTGATGGTGTTTTATTACCTGTCCCTGCTGGTGTGATGGGCTAGTTCATAGACTGAAGGTGTTTCCAGGGAAGGATTTTCCATCTGAGGAGTACCTTGCAAATCACTGTGACAAATGAAGATGGGTTTGTCGTCCCTTGGTTGCGAGGTACAATGGCTTTCCTGTCTTTGCTCAGGTGAACAAGGTGGCATGAACAGCTCAGCCTCACACAGAAGTGTGGAGCCCTGCATGGGCAAGGTCTTACTATCAAAGCTGGATGCCAGACATTTACTAAAAAACTCTACTTGGAGAATGGAGGATTCCTTTATTTTGTATTCCTTGGTTTAGAAGATGATGTTCCTCCTGCAAAAGAGGTTGTATCTTCAATACAAGAAGAATGGACATATGTAACCATTGCTAGAGAAGCAAGAGAGGCTGAGAGAGTTGGGGTTGTTCAGCCTGGAGAAGACTTGAGGGAGAACTTATAGCAGCCTTCCAGTACTGAAAGGGGCTGGAAAAGCTGGGGAGGGTCTCTATCAGGAAGTGTGGAGATAATAGGATGAGGGGGAATGGTTTTAAGCTGAAAAAGGGGAGATTCAGATGAGATCTTAGGAAGAAATGTTTACCAGTGAGGGTGGCGAGGCACTGCCGCAGGTTGCTTTGAGAAGTCCTGGCTGCCCCATCCCTGGAGGTGCTCAAGGCCAGGTTGGATGAGGCTTTGAGAAACCTGATGCAGTGAAAGGTGTCCCTGTCCATGGCAGGGGGGTTAGAACTGTATGATCTTCCAATGCAAACCATTCTGTGATTCTGAGATTCTAAGTCTGAAACAAGAACATTAAATAAGGCTGGGTGAAAAATGATTATGTAGCCTTGCTGTAGTTCTGTTGTTTTCTTAGCCTTGACAGTCTTGAACCAATGAACTTTATTTTAATGCAGTTGGAAACTGTGAAGTCTTTAGCAAAGGGGAAAAAAATCCAAGTAAATATCCTGCTTTGTGATATTATCTTGGTATCTGCATGATTGTTGTGTGGGTTGAGGTAGACCTAAGAACGTGAATGTGGCTGAAGTGTTTTGGTCCAGAGCTGCCTTAGTCCTGAGTCCTGAATGCAACTGCCAGGGAGTTTATCAAAAGAGCATAAGAAGGGCAGGTACAGCCGCTTGGCTCTGAAGGTGAACAGCTCAGGTGCTTCCTTGGTAGAAGCCTTTCTCTGTAATGAGTGTGTTAGAAGAGCCTTTTACAGCTTGAAGTGGTGGCAGAAGCATTTATGGGGAAAAAAACTGAACAAGTAGCACAGGACTGGGTTCACAGGAGCAGTCTGGGCAGGGATCAGTCTGTAACAATTGGGCTACTGAGTGCAGCCTGGGCCCTTTTGCTTTAGTTGGTGTCTTTCCCAGGAGATTGGGAGCAGCTATGCTTTTCTGAGGGTTTTAAGCGAAATTTGAGAAACTGTAGGCTAGTAAGCATCAAAGCACATGAGTTAGATGCCAAAGAGCAGAGGAAGGGGAGCATGTGGATAGTTAATGATGTTGGAATATGGGCCCATTTGTAAAAAGACGACTTGTCTCAAATGCTTTGGAGTTGTTGAGGCATAAGAATGGTGAGATCCAGTTGATGCACTATGTGGATTTCCAAAAGGCCTTCAGCAAGGTTTCTAGGAGGAGCTTCTTAAAAATCAAGGCGGCTATGGAAGAAAGGAGAAGGGACATGGATAAATAATTGTTTAGATAATTAGCAGGAATACATAGTCAGTTGTCATGGTGAAAACTCACTAGTGGAGATGTGGAGGGATCTGCACTCAGGTACCTGCTCAGTATAATCCTAAATAGCAATATTCCTTCTTAGAAAAGATTGCTGTAGGACTGAAGAACCCCAGCCTCGGGAGTGTCTGCTGAGGAACCGTCTTCCACACAAGCGCACACACAATGCTTACTCTCTGCAGAGCTTTAGCTGCCTATATTTTTAGGGAGAGTTTTTGATGTTGTGCCGAGGACTTGGATACAGCTTAGGTTTGCGTTTCAGGAATGCAAGTTGAGCTGTTCAGGCTCAATCTTATTTTTTTGTGTTTGACTTGAGAGTGTTAAGAGTCTGACATGTCTCCTCTTGGCAAAATATTGCTTTGGAGCACTTGAAACTTTGCAGAGATCAGCATAGGTGTTTAAAGTAGGCATATGCTTTAATCCACTTTCTTTTTTTGTGAAGTACCGGATGATACTAGACTGCTTCCCTTTCCTTAGAAAAAGGAATGTCAATGCTGAATCTTGGGGAAGTCATCAAGCATGGTTTACAGAGTACATTCTGTTTGGGCGCTGACAGAAGCCATTGTGTGAGGCGTTTGTCGGCTGGAGACAAGCAACAGAGTTTGCTGTTGCAACAGTCTGACTCAGCTGTGGGTTTTGATGAGCTCCGTGGGTTTTTTGCGTTCGTGTCGTATGTGGTAGTGCAGTGGGAACCATTGTATTCAATACCTGTGCTCGTGTTCCTGGTGCCTTGCCTGTTTATGCCTCAGCGCTGCCAGCCATCTCCTCTCCCATCTCCAGAAGCTGGCAGTGGTAGTTCATAGTGCAGTGGAAAGGGAGGAGGGAATAACTGGGAACAGAAAACGTGTATTGTTCCAGACACTAGGAAAGCAGAGCTCACTCATCAGCACTCTGCAGTTCTGGTCTAATCCATGAAATGCGCAGTGCCTGCTCAGGCACCCAGGGCTGAGCTGGCACCGTGTTTGTTGCACGGGAGCTCTGGAGGCGTGCATATCCATGTGCTGGAATGGGTCACGTTTCAGGCTCTGTTCTCACAGCTATGTTGGCTACCAGGGCTGTGAGGTGTCCCTTGTGCACTCAAATGTTCATCCCTGCTCTTAGAAATGGGAACCTGGAAACTGAGTGAGACGGGATGGAGGAGCTGTGGTTTACCTTGGTGTCCTCTCCTCCAAGATAGCTGCTGTTGCCTCTTTTCAGTCCTCTTGCTCACATTTTGCCTGTGCAAGTATCCAGCTAGTTCCTAGAGTGGCGTTGAGCATTGGGAGAGGGATGGCGACATCATCAGTCTGCTCATGGAGAGGTCTCTGATCTCTGCATAGAATAGAATGTACGTGAATAGAATGTATTTAAAATTGCCACAGGGAAGATTTTGTTGGGCTGACAGTTGGACTTGATGATCTTAGAGGTCTTTTCCAGCCTTAATGGCTCTATGATAAACACAGATACCTGTTCACATAGGGAGCCCAGCTTGCACCAAGTGCTCTATCCCTGCTCTGATGCAGTACATATGGGTGTTTGGGTGGGCTTGCACTGGTATCAGGTCTAAGGGGCTTCCCACTCTCATGGTACGACTGTTCCTCTTGGGAAGCACTGGTTGCTTGCTCCACTGCTCCGGAGGAGCTGCTTGCTGGCACGTGGAAGCTCATTGTGATTCAGCGGAAGTAGCTGAAATTTCTCTTCTTCTGGAAAAGTAGGTCATGGAAATCTGGCTGTTAGGAATGCCTGGAGGGAGAAAAGGGGATTTGATGAAGATGATAAGAGCCTGACACAATCCACCTCCATCTGTTTCTATTGAAGAGATTTGTGGTGTGAATGTAAATCATAAAGGCTTCTATAGAAGTTCTTGTTAGAGTGACATCTGGTGACCTGAGATGCGAATCTGAAGTGGGACCTTTGGGTTTGACTTCTCTGTGATCTTTGGCATCTTGCTTTACCTTTCTGCACTCTGCTTTCTCACCTGAAACGAGGAGCTGTGCTGGGGGATGTTGAGGAGGGGAATGACTGATGATTAGCTTTGCTGAGTAGTGCAGTGGGATGAGAGGTGAATTCTCCAAGTTCGAATGATCCATTATAGTAGCAAAAATGAAGAGATGAGTACAAACATCTGTGTTGTGGCAGTTTTACTTTTTATCCAGAGGGGAAGAACTGGGGAGTGGTGTGTGTGTGGAAGGATTGCTCTTGCTTATGTTCCACTACAGCAGTGGAAGGGAAATCTGTTCAGTCAGAGAAACACCAAGTCTGGTTCAGAGAAGGCTCAATAGGACTTGAGTGTTACTGTCCAACTTCTGTCAACCTGGCTGACTCAAGCAGCTCTAGTTTGCACACCTCATTCTCCTGACAGGAGCATTTTGAGCCTGTTGCATATGTTTCTCTCCTCTAACCCAAGTTGTCTCCAAGATGTGCAATTGCTGCTGCAGGAGTCTGTCAGATGAGTGCTCTTGTGGGAAGAACTGTTTCCACTGCACCCTGATCTGCCTTCTGTCAGCAATGGCACATCCTGGCACAGCCTTTGGTGTTACTGGTTCGCAGCATGTTGGCCTTCCTCCCTGTATCCATCTTGTTTTCACGGCTGGGTGTCATGTGCTGGAGACAGAGGACTGCCTGATAAGGGGTCTTTGGGCAGACAGTCTGGTAAAGACAGGCAGAGAGGGGAGCTTGGCTGTGGGCACACTTAGGTTTGCATGGGCTGTGTTGGCATTGCTACACAAAGCAGCAGCTTGCAGGATGCACTTAGAATGGTCATAGAATCATAGAATGTTTTGACTGGAAGGGACCTTGAAGCCCATCCAGTTCCAGTCCCCCATCAGTGACAGGGAAATCTTCCACTGCATCAGGTTGCTCAAATACCCATCCACCCTGGCCTGGAACACCTGCAGGGATGGGGCATCGATGACTTCTCTGGACAACCTCTGCCAGTGCCTCACCACCTTCACAGCAAAACAGTTCATCCTCATATCTCATCTAGATATCTCTGCTTTCAGCTTGAAAACATTCCCCCTCATTCTATCCCTGCACTTGCTGATAAAGAGCCCTTCTCCAGTTTTCCTGTAGCCCCCTTTAAGTATTGGAAGGCTGTTGTAAGGTCCCCTTGGAGTCTTCTCTTCTCCAGGCTGAACAACCCCAACTCTCGCAGCCTGTCCTCACATGGAAGGTGCTTCAGCCCTTGGGTCATCTCTGTGGCCTCTGCTGGACTTGCTTTAACAGATCCATGTTCTTCCTGTGCTGAGGACTCCAGAGCTGGATGCAGGACTCCAGATGTAGTCTCAGGAAAGTGGAGGAGGAGGGCAGAATCCCCTCCCTCACCCTGCTGGTCACACCGCTTTGAATGCAGCCCAGGACACTGGTGGTTTTCTGGGTTGGAAGTACCCATTGCTGGTTCACGTTGAACTTCTTATCCACCAGCACCTCCAAGTCCTTCTCTTCAGGGCTGCTCTCAATCCATTCTCTGTCCAGCATGTGTCTGCTTAGGATTGCCCCAACACAGGTGCAGGACCTTGCACTTGGCCTTATTGAATCTCCTGAGGTTCACACAGGCCCACCTCTCAAGCTTGTTACAGACTAGGAAGGGTTTATCCTGTGCCTCTGGCTGGCGCAGTGACATTGAAAAGTCACCATGGTAGCTCTTGTGTGTAGCCTTTGCTACCTTGGAGATGGGGTTTTTAGCAGCCTTCTAGACTCACAGGGCATGAACTGATGAGTCTCAGAGGGCAGCAGCACATCCTGCTGTAAGCTTGCACTGTACCCAGGGCTCCTGGTACCATGATACTGCAGAACAAAAATGTTTTCCTTTTAAGACTAACTGTACATGTAGCAGTGTGTGGATAAGGCTGGACAGAGGTGGAAGGAACCTTGTGACCACAGCAGCCTCTTCTGTTGCAGCAGGTAGACCTGTCCTTGCATTACAGTCAGTATTTGAGTCAACCTAGCCTGACTCTTCCTCTGTGTAGCTGGTAGCCAAGTGGGTGCTGAGTTTTCTAGTTGCCTCAAATGTGAAAGAAATTGATTGGATGTTGCTGCTTCCAGTAAGTGCTGGTCCACTTCCAAACCGCAAAAAGCCAGTTTGGTTTATGTCAGTGACACAGGTCAGATTTTCATGAACAGTGATGACTTTATACGATTCTCTGTGTGTAGAATTGATTTTGGGCTGCATGAGCAAGAGTTTCCTCTGCTGCAAATTCCTGTCCAGGTAACCAGTCTTTGGATATGGAGCTAGTATGTGCCAAGAAGGCAGCCTTAGTCTCCTGCTCTGCCATTTATTCGGGACTAATGTCCAAATCTGGATCAAAAGCACTAAATTTGCACATCTTAAAATGCCAGACTCAACTCAGGGCATAAATTCTGAGATCTAAGTGCCTCCTCAGTTCATGTCATAAAGGCTGAGGGAGGGAGGTTTGCTTCAGAAACCACACTAGGACTTAGGCTAAAGAAATGGGGCCAATGAAGGGAATCTTGTTTAGGCCTGGCAAGATGAATGCATCTTGTGTGCTAATTACTGTTGGCAACGTGCACTCATCTGTGGCTTCTGCCGGTGCAAATGCAACAGACCTCAAGCCTCTCTGACAGAGTTCAAGAGCCATGTACTGCAAACAGGAGTCCTTAGAGGCTTGGGTGACAGTCAGATCCCTTGTCCCTTTTGGTGGTGAGAAGAGGAACATGCAAGGCTGTCAGACAGCATAAACTTCGTTTCTTCAAAGTAGGTCAGAGCTGGAGTACCAAATGCTGGTAGTGGTGCTGCTGCTACAGCTGCCAGACTCCCCAGGGCTCTTCTGCAGCCTTGTTTCTGCTTTCTTACACTCGGGAGCGTCTCAGCTATACAGAAAAGCTTTATGTGACTTCTTACTGAAGCAGATTGAAGCCAGTAATCCATTGCTGGGAAGTCCTTTACCACTTACCTGTGGCTTAGCTGTTGACAGCAGCGTGGGCTCAGGGTGATCGCCAAGGTAAAGTGTATGTAAAATCACGTGTGAGCTCGTTGCAGTCTTTCCTCCTAGAGTCCTATAATGATTTGAGGATTCTTCAGTGTATTCATTTCCTTTTTTAAAAGCGAGTGAGTGATTCACTTTGCATTTACTAGATTGAAAACTCACAAATGCTGATCTGCTTTTGTATAGAAATGAACGTTTAGTTAAATGCTTCAAAATCAGTTCTTAAAATTAGCTCACTAAAACTACTTTAGATGCACTGGATTGTAAGAACATTGATCTAAACATGTTTTGTACAGAAAGCGCAGTTAATTGGATGGAGGATTATTATTCCTGAGTCATCAGAAACTGATGGATTTTGTTCAATGCTGTCCAAGAGTCTGGAGACAGTGGATCTTATTGTATACACTCTATGCTTTTACTTGAAGGTTCAAAGAGGAATATCAGCTTTGTGCTGTTTCAAGCTTCTAGTTGGGTTTCTCAACTCCACCACTTGCAGATGAACCAAAGTGTTTCATTTCTGTGTGCTCCCTCTATTCTCTCTTTGCTCTCAGGCCAGGAAATGGCTGTCGGAGCTGGGACTAACACTCGGCTCACTCTAGTTCCAGATGTCAGTCTGCCGAGCTCCCTGTGGTCGCTTGGAGTTCTTTGAAGCTATCAAGTATTTTTACTGCAAAAACCTTTTTTGAGTTCACAGAACATAGTGTTTAGTAACTGTCTAGCAGGATGATTGCTACAATTTCAATGTACTTTTTAGGTGTATTTCTCTTTTCTAAAAGATTTGAATAGAATATCTCGACTTTTGTGTCCTCTCTGAGAAGCGCTGCCTTGTCTTTTATCTGCACATCTGCTTTGGAGGAAAGGTGTTACAGAGGAGATTAAGTAGAAGAGCTTTTTGCAAACGTTCTTGCTGCGTGGAGGCTGAAGTATAATGAAATCCAGAGGGAGATGCAGGACTGCTGAAGGATGGAGGCTCTTGGTCCAGAGGAGATGCTCTTGCCTCTTCTTCTGGTGTGAACCTTCTTCCTTCCTTTGATTGTGCTGTTTGTTTGTTCCCATCCTGTCCTCGCTGTCACCTTTCATCTCCTCTGATGACACAGACTATGGATGGATGCTGCCTAGGAGCCCCTTTGACACCAAATGTGAGTCAGATTGCTTAGGGTAGGTGGGATAATTAGGTATTAAAAGCACACAACCTCCTTGCACCGAACAAGGCTGATGTCTGCATGCAGACTAGTCACTTTTGACCTGGGATGCAATCAGATCAGCTTGTGCCTTGTGCCAGGATGCGCCTTGGCCCTGTGCTTTGGCTGTTGTGATGTGAATGGTAGCGTTGTGTATATTCCTGGTGAAAGGAGGAGTAACTTCAGCGGGATCCAATTTTAACTGACCTGTACATCCTTCTCTAATTACGTGCTGATTTTAAGCAGGGATTATTCATGTAAAGCTGTATTTAAATCTTCCAATGCAATTTCAGTGCTCATTAAAAAACCTAAACTAGTGCAGGATGGGCATATACCCTTCGTTAGGTAGAAACAAGTTGTAGGTAGTGTGTGATGGGTGCAGCTGAACCTCCTGTGGCAGTTTGAAATTGCCCTGTTCAGCCTTCTGTAGGTGTTGACAAGAGATTCTGGCGAGCAGTGTGGTAGTTGGTTGTGGAGCCCAGTCGTTGTCTCGTCCTTTCCACTCAAAAACACTGCAGTGATTCCCTCTCTGGTTGAATAGTGATGCTCTTCAGCCTTTCTAAAGCAAAAGACTCCTCCATAAATGGCTGATGCCTTGAAAGGGAGACCTCCAGATCTTCCTTCTTCCAGTGTCCAGACTATTTTAGTTCCCCCTGTTGCTAGTTCAGTTCACAGGCTGCTTTTTCCCATTGTACAAGGCATCGCTGGCTGCACTCCAGGTCTGTAAAGGCACACATTGTTTTCTGTGGAGTTGCTCATCACAGCTGATTATCCCCTTTAAACAAGCATCTTTACGTGTGAGTTACAGAAGAGGACCGCCATGGGGTTTGCTTCTGTGGGCAGGACCAAACTGTGCTCCTGTTCCCTTAACGGATCTGTGTACTCGCCATCCAGAGGGACTTGGACAGGCTCGAGAGGGGGCCTGTGCAAACCTCGTGAAGTTCAACAAGGCCAAGTGCAAGGGCAGGGATCTGTTATAGCAAGGCCAGAGGAGGCTGCAAAGACAATGGGGCTGGAGCACCTCGCATACGAGGACAGGCTGAGAGAGTTGGGCTTGTTCAGCCTGGATTCTGCCACTGTCGATGATGAGCAGTGGTGATGCTCTGAAGGAGAACCTCTGATAGATCTTGTATATCTTACAGGAGGGAAGAGCAAGGTGATTGCAGCCAAGGAACTGCACTAACAAGACTCCGTGCTTTTGTACCTGGATAGTGGCGCTCTTCAGCCTCCCTGGGGGAACAGCTTCCTCTGCCTCTTCTCCATATGTGATTATCCTGAGGAAAGGATTCAACTCTCCTTTCTGCTGGCAGCCTATTTATAGCTGCAAACTGAGCACCAGTAACTGTAACGTGTTTCTAACAAGCTGATGAATGCTTTGGGGCCCTTGGCATCTCCAGGCTTGTGTTTTGTTCTTCTTTCTGCATATTTCTGTTGATGCCCTTGGTAATTTGACTTGGTTTCATCTTTTAGATGCTTGCTTCTTGGCCCTGGGAACTGCAGACAGTGCACTCTACCCAGGCTGCTGCGCTGCTGCTCCCGTTGGGCTTTAGGGTGGGTGTTTGATGCCTTCACAGCGTTTCTGCTAAGGACCTGCTGGGTATTTCTGAACTGATTTTTATTCTTGGAGTGGTACCTTATTTGTACGTCCAGATCCTGGGCCTTTAGTTAAGTTTACTCCCCTGATGTTGTTGTCCTTTGGTGTTTTCTCTTAACAATCATAACTGGCAGTCTTATTGCTTGCCCTTCTTAACCATTTCCTCTGTGACAGACTTGGATGCAGAGCTGTCCACTCATGGCTGCTTTAAAAACTTTTCCATGTTATTCCAGGCTTGAACTAGCTTTTATTGCCTTTATAGGCTGCTTTTACAGTTTGCTCAGTGAACCAAAAAGCCACATTTTTGTCTCTTCTGCTTCAGTTGGCTGGTGCAGAGCTACCTGTGGGCCAGTCCCAGGGTATGTACCCTGGCATGTGTTTTTCTAGCAGGCCGTGTAGAAAAGCTGGGGACGACTCATTCCAGAGACTATTAATGACCTACTATTTAAAATTTGGAGTACTTAGAAAGAAAACAAGGATGCTGCATGTTTGAACGTGGAGGTTTGACTTAGCCAACACACAGCCAGATAACTGGCATAAAGGAGTGCCTCTGTCGCAGCAGGTGGCTTTGTGTGCACCTATCGTGTGCAAAATCCTTCCCCTCAACAACAGGTTTGTGGGAAGGTTTGTATGATAAACCGCCTGTCCATCTGTTCCCCAAGTTCTTCCCTAGGCCCTTTGGTGAGCACTACAAAAATGAGCTTTAAAGGGAATAAGCGGTTGGTTGGTAGGGTGTTGGGTTCTTTATACATGTTACGTGCTCTGATTCTTTTAGCCAGGGTGTCTGGATGACTGCATGTGCCCAGTGTGGCTGCGGTACACGATGTGGTACAGAGGGACAACAGCTTATTCACAGACCCTTTTGCTAGATGAAATGTCTGTTGTGATAGCTCTTGGCTCTGCTTGCGGCTTGCTGAGATGCTGGATAGAAGCAGTGATCCATGGAAAGAATGTCCTGTTCCACTGGGACAGTGTCTGGAAGTGAGCAGCTCCAGGTGCATGGAATGGCATCTGCTTAATCTGTGTGCTGCTTGCTGGAGTCCCCAGGGCCCTGTCAGCCTGTGAGTAACTGTCTGATGCTGCTGAGCCTGAGTTGCAGCACCTCTGAGAGCAGGGATTGCTCTTGCTGGGCAGCCTGCTGGGAAATCTTGTGGTGCCAGTGAACACAAATGGCTGCA
This sequence comes from Phaenicophaeus curvirostris, assembly GCF_032191515.1. NCBI lineage: Eukaryota > Metazoa > Chordata > Aves > Cuculiformes > Cuculidae > Phaenicophaeus > Phaenicophaeus curvirostris. The sequence continues at coordinate 106,422,016 of NC_091393.1, read as the reverse complement.
GGCAGCAGCTGCCTGTGTGCTTTGCCTAGAAAGATCATCAAGGGGAAACTGCCTTTGCTCTGGCCAGATGGAGCTCAGGCTACTCCTTGGACATAGAAACTCCACTCCTGCAGAGCAGCCAGTCTGTGCTTCACAACCCCTGCTCCTATGGAGTCTGATGTTATAGGGGAGAACTTGAGCACAAGGCACTGATTTTACCCCTCTACTCTGCTATGGTGAGACCTCACATGGAGTCCTGTGTTCAGTTCTGGAGTCCTCAGTACAGGAAAGACACGGATCTGTTAGAGCAAGGCCAGAGGAGGTTATGAAGATGATCCGAGGGCTGGAGCACCTCCCATATGAGGGTGGGCTGGGATAGTTGGATTGTTCAGCCTGGAGAAGAGATGGCTCCGGGGAGACCTTACAGCGGCTTTCCAGTACTGAAAGGGGCTACAGGAAAGCTGAGCAGGGGTGGGATGAGGAGGAATGGTTTCCAGCTGAAAAGGGGGAGATTTAGATGAGATCTTAGGAAGAACTGTTTTGCTGTGAGGATGGTGAGGCAGTGGCACAGGTTGCCCAGAGAAGTCATGGATGTCCCATCCCTGGAGGTGTTCAAAGCCAGGCTGAATGGGACTTTGAACAACTTGATCCAGCGGGAGGTGTCCCTGCCCATGGCAGGGGTTTGGAACTGGGTGGGGTTTAAGGTCCCTTCCAACCCAAACCATTCTGCGAGTGTGATTCCATTGCTGGGGGTTTCTGCTAAGTAGCATGGTAAATAGCACAGTACCTCTCAGCTGGGGACCTCGCGCGGCAGCACATAGAGCATTCTCACTTCCACTCCAGCTGCATGGATTGTGTGGCACCCCTGCCTCACAAAAGCATGTGTAGTTGGATAGAAACAGCACAGCAGTTTTGGATTGCAGTGTTGTGACAACATCAATATCTGTGCCAGGAGGGGCTGTTTCTGAAGCTGACTGAGGAGGCACGCTAGAATGTTCGCAGACATCTCTACTCAAAGGAGAGCTGCTCCTGTAGCACCAGGTGCACTACTGCTCCCCACCATGTGGTGTGTGAGATAGCTCTGGTGACAGGTTTGAGTGGCAGACTGGGTCTTTCTGGGCAGATCTCAGGGTTTCCATTCTCCTAATCTTTTGATACTGAATGCACGGAGGAGTTGCTCTTCCCATGATTCTAAGAACAGTCCTTTCATAGTTACCCAACTTTTCAGACAAGAGTCTCTGTGTTGTGTGTGGTCAGCACAGTGGTTTTACTGGTCTGAGTCAGTAGGTTAAGAGCCCTGTGTATCAGAGAGGTTAAAAACATGTTGGGAAACTCCATGCAGAAAATCTAAGCTCGCTTTTTAGTCATCTTGAATCCCTTTCGCTTTGACCTGGGAAGCAGTCCACAGAGACTCGGAGGTCTGAGTGATGGGTGAGCAGCAGTATGAAGGTACCGGTGGGCACCACATTACAAACTCATTAAAAGGCAAAGATTTGAAGAAAAAGTAGCAGGAAAAGCAGTGAACAGAGGCTGGATGTGTCTGGGAAGGCAGCACAGCAACTTAGTTAAAACAACAGTCTTTCAGCCTGTGCAGATCCTGTGGATGATAGTGCTGGCCCAGGATGCGCTTTTTCCTGTTACTGGCATTTTGTAGCACAGAGGAACCTGACCAGGCTGTAAAATTACATTAGGAGGTGCCAGGTTTGTCTCTGGCTTGAATCAGCTTAAATGTTAGCAGGAAAAGAATTTTGTTGGGAAACATGCAGTTCCCAAGAGTATTTTAGTCTTTCCTCTTTGCTTTTGGACCTGCTGGGCAACTTCCTTTAGTATTTGTGGAAGAGTAGAAGGCTAGAAGTTTGAAAACCGCATTGCTTTGTATAAAGAGGGTACAGGAAAGCTTCATGAGTAGCGAAGTGTGTCACTTGGAAGCTCTGAGGGAACAGTAGCAGTCTGGCTGGTAGCTGTGCTGGGTTCAGGGCTTTGCCAGTGCCCTCAGAGATGGAGCAGCTCTTCCCCTGGGCTGGCTTGGCTTGGAAAGTAGATGTTTAATAGCGAAGAAGGAAGCTGGGTGTGCAGAAGGCTGTAGCCTCAGTGATCAGTGGTACCTGCCTTAACGCTCTGTGCTGGTAGGATCAGTCCCTGCTAATCCGTATGCTCTGCTGGCAGAGGCCTGTACTGAGTTCTGTCTGTAGAGAGCAGACTTGCTGGGAAGGAGGGGCAGGAATAGCCCTGCAGATGCTGGCAGATTGTAGTGGTCCCTGTTGCCCAGGTCCTGTGCTGGCTGCGTCTGTGTACGAAGTTTGTGGGGCTGGGTAGATCTGGTGTCACAGTAGCAGCTGCTCTTCCCTCCCATAGTGGGATTAGCTAAATCAGCAGGAGTGACTCCTGGAATCAGGGTAGGAAGGATGTGCATGTGATTTGCTCTGTAGGCTAGCAAAGCAGGTAGAAGCTCAGACCACAGCAGGAATGGGCCAGGAGGTGACATTTCCCAGGAGGAAGCAGTCCTCAGACCAAGAGGTGGCATTCAGATTATACATTGCCGTTAAGCATCTCTTTATCTGCTGTGTACAGAGCCATCCTGGAAATGAGCATAGCGGCAAGCAGTTGTCTCCTAGACACAAGTCCCCAACATAAACCAGAGCAGCCCCCTTCTTTTCAAGGCTGTCTGTATTGCCAAGTCCAAAACCGTGGAGCTGTCTGAAGATATGGAGCCTGCAGAGGACACTTGTGCTTGGAGAAACCTGCCTGGGAGCAGAAAGGGAGCATTCTATCACATAGGCTTGTCTCTGACTTGCCTCCACTATGGCACTTGCACTGGTCTGAGAAAGCAGCATCTTACTTCTTTAGAAGCAGCTGGCATGCAGAGATGCTGGTGTACTCTTCCTTGTGTGACAAGGCACATCCCAACCTCAGAGGACAGCTCAGCAGGCTTGGGAATGTACGCACACATGCTCTGGAGCATTCAGCTGTAGGCCTGACCAGCAGGAATTCCAGGCAACTTCACTGAGTTGAGAGTGTCACTGCTGTTTGTCCTTAGCGGGCATGCTGGAGAACAAGGAGTACTCCCTGGTTTGATGTGAGGCCTTGGCCAAGCATTTGCGTGGGAGTGTTTTTGCAGCTGGCCTGCTCTGTCCTGAAGAACTGCCAAGAGAAGTCGTAGATGCCCCATCCCCGAGGTGTGCAAGGCCAGGTTGGATGAGGCTCTGAGCAACCTGATCTAGTGGGAGGTGTCCCTGCCCATGGCAGGAGGCTTGGAATTTCATGGGTTTTATAGTCCCTTCCAGCCCATTCCATGATTCTGGGATACTGTGACCTCTGCAATGGCACTGAAGAAGCTGTTCATGCTCACACCTCTGCTTCACTGCCTGGCTGCTTGGAACAGCCCACCCTTCCTCACTGTGCCGTGAACAGCAAACAAGCAGAGGGATCCTGATATTAGCTCTTGTCCTGAACAACCATTCCTTCATTAGGAATGCATTGTTTTGAGGAGCTCACATTTTCTTTCGTGGGCTCTGCCTGCATGTTAACATTTTGGCAGCATAAAAGCGGCTGAAAGCCTCTAGTAGATATAGCTTTTTGGAATTAAAAGCACGATGCACCCTGAGGACAGCACTATTGCTTGTCTGTGCCTCTCCTTGTGTGATGCCTGTGTTCAAGGCAGGTGAGCACTCAAGAACACTCTCTTTTTAAGAAGGATGTTTCAAAGCACAACCTGTTGAAGCCCTGTGAAGGAAACAGTGTCTGTCCAAGAACAGTTTTGGCTCCAGCTATCAGGTACCAGTTTTGAAAGCCCGAAGGAAGAGAATGATTTTGCACATTATGTTAGGGATTTAGAAGGATTTTTATGTTCTCCTAGATAAATCCAACAGATCACTTCTGTAACGCTGAGTGAATCTTATGTCTTCCAGACAAGGTCAGTGAATGTGTTGCCAGTCTGTGCTCAGTCCTCCCTCGCACCTGGCTGCTTTCATGCAGGTTGCAAGCAGCTCTGATAGCTGTTGCTGATGATCGCTAGCAGCTGCTGGCTGAGATGTGCATGTGGTCTGTCAATGTTCTTGTCCCTCCTCTGAGCCTCCTTATCTTGTAGGCACGTTTGAGTCAACCTTTTGTCTGCTGTGCTTTGTTCTGAATGTTGTATCTCTTTGGAGTGTGATCCACTCCCTCCCGTGCATCTGTTGTGAGTGTCTGTGCCGTCTCAGTGGTATTGCAGTACCGTGAAGTATGGATCTGAACACAGCAGAGCACAAAGGGTTTGTAAGGGGGGAACATGCCGTTCCCAGGAGTCCTCTGGGTGGCAGTCAGAGCTGCTGGGCAGGCCCTTGCGTGGTCCCTGCGGTGAGAAAGCTGCTTTGGAGTGTGTTTGATAGAGCAGCTGGGTGCAGCAAGCTCAAGGACAAGTCACTGACCAAACTCGAGCTGTTCTGAGATCATCTGCTCAGAGATTAAAGAGTTTGGCGCTCTTCCAAGGGCTGATCTGATCAGGGCATGCCTGATAAATGTACACGCACGGTGACATGGTGATGTTTTGTGCAGGTAGGAATGGAGTGCCCAGTCAGATGGGAACAGTGCGGGGGGCTGCTGGGGTGGGCTTTCTCTCCTGTGAGAATAGGAAAAATGAAAAAGTGAGGTGCTCTGATTCAACACAATGGTGCTAAGGTCCTGTTTAATGTGCTGCATGGACCTCTTTGAAAAGAAGCTGCGGTCTGTCTGGAATGGCCATCCCAGGCGGCATGTGCTAGCCAGGACACAGGCTGAGAGGACTCTGGGCAGCTGCACGCAGCCAGCCACAAAGACAAGGAAAGATGGGCATGTTTAACTTGCAAGACACCGTTGTCTTCCTTTTGCCTCCCGTTTGTACTGACTGAGGATACCATCTTGCTCTTAGTGTAACGTATACCATGCTAACACTGGCATTTCTTGCTGTTCCCAGCATGCTGCAGCCTTCTGTTCCCCTCCCACGTACTGCAGCCAACTTGCTGTTGTAGGGAGAAGGAGCCCCTTCTCAGCAGGGACTTTACCTTCCTTTGCTGTTCTAACCTGCAGAGACAAAAGGAAGAAGAGTGTAAGCCAGTCCTCCAGGATGTCTGAGCTTTGGCCCTGCGTTTGGTCTGTCCTGAGGCATTTGGAAGGATATGGGATGCTGAAGGGACCAGGAATACTTGCATGTGAAAAGAGGCTGCATTTCCTAAGGCAGACAGAGCCATAAGCTGTTAAATGCTTCACAGGAAATGAAGGGATGCAGCAACTTGGGGAGTCCATATCCTTCCTGCACCGAGGACTCCAGAACTGGTATTTTGCTTGGGAAGATCACCTGGGAAGTGGGACAAGTCCAGCCTACTGCAGTTTGCAGTAACAGCAGTCTGCTCTGGATCCAGCAGCAGGGCAGACATCTGCCATTGGCAGCAAGCTGCTGTCAGCCAGGATGCTGGGGAGCCAAAACGCCTCTCACGGGGCAAGGAGAGGATTGCCAGGCAGCATCCAGGTGTCTGTGCTGAACAACACATAGCATGCCAGGTGAGCTATGCAGATGGCATTTGGTGGCCTTGGCCTGCGCTCTTTCCCTGGAGACCTCAGTAGGATGCTGTCACGGCATTTGGCGCCTTTCACCACTTCAGTACCCTTCCCAGGCCACAGCAGTTGCTGGAGGGCAGAGAGGCCAGAGTGTGCCAGCAAGCCTTGTGTGCTCCATCATGCTTTCCCTTGGGCAGGCTCTGAAAGCAGGCTGATATCAGCCCACATCTCAGTTCATCTTTAAAGCGTGCCATTGACCCACCTACCTGTCCCGACACTGCAGCTGCAGAGCCTGACGAAGAGCCTGTCACTGTCCCAGTTCATCGCTCCCATTTGCTGTCAACAGGGACTTGGTTTCTGAAAGTGGAGTAGGTCTCTCCTCCCCTCTGTGTGCATCAGTGGGGTCTTATCCGCATCGCTTACAGCTCGGGGAGTATCCAGACTTCAGAGAGCTGTGTCTGAGAGGGCATTCTGGGCACTCTCTCACTGCTCCCACCCGGTTTGTGTGCTCTTCCCTTGGCATCTGCTTTGGCTGCTATCAGAAGTGAGATGTAGGGCTGAACACTCCTTGATCAGGGCTTTTACAAACTGTTCTGAGACTAGTCACCCTGCAGGGCATCCCCATCACCTGGGGTATCTGGTCCTGGCTGGCTACCTCCTGGTGGGAGGCTGTGCAGGAAATCAGTGCTGCACGGTGGTTGAGCCAGGTTGTCCCTTACCTTGCAACCCCACTGAACATGTAGCATCTTTCCAGAAGCGCAGTCTTAGAGGTGAGTATTGCCTTGAAAGGCAAACCTGAGTTGTCAAAGTCAGGTAAAATATTGAGGAGCTGTTGAAGTGCTGCTACCAAAGGCTTAGCCCATGGCTGTATGTGTCTAACAAGGGTGAGAGTGTTGACAAGGATGTGTGGAGGGACAGTGCTGGGAAAAGTGAATGTGCTATAACATTTGTAGGTGACACGGGAGCTTCAGGCTAAACCCAGGGAGCCTGGCTGCTGCCACTGGGAGAAATCAGTGTGAATATTCCGGAAAATAATCCTGCCTGGAGAATGAGCTGCCACTCAGTAAGCCAAGCACTGAGCAGCAAAAAAAAAATGTACCATATCTTCTCAAAAGGAGCGTGAGACCTGCTGATAAGGTTTTATATCCTTTTAGTGGCCATATGGGCCATTTGGAGAGCCTTTGTTGCTGCCTGGCTTTGCACTCCAGCCTTCATCTTGCATGTACAATCCCAGTAGCAATGCTTCCTGGAACTTCTGCTTCAGCAGCACCTGTATCCTGTGCAGAAAGAGATGTCTGAGGTTCCTTGTTCACACAGAGCTCTGGCTGCTTCTCTGCCAGCACCTTTGCCAGCTTATGGATATGTTTGGATAGTTGTGCAGCTCCAGTTTTGCACGGTGCTTCTAAAGCTGCTGCTCCCCCACAGTGAACAATATACCCCCAGATCTAAGGGGGTCAGAATTGTTTTCTTCTTTCTAGTTGCTCTCAGGCTTATGGGCAAAGCACAGGCTCTGACTTGCTCCTTCTGTACTGTGCACTGATGTATTTTCATCCCGTTTTCCTTCCCTCTCTGCCAGCCTTAGGGACTATACCTCCAGTTTGTATTTCCCTGGCATGGGCTTTAGAGATGTGTGCCATTCACTGAAATGTTGGCCTTGAAGTGCCTACTAAACCGTGCCTACTAAACCGTGTCCTGAAGAGCCACAGCTACATGGTTTAGCGGCAGATAGGAATGGTCGGACTCGATGGTCTTTTCCAACCTAGTGATTCTATCGTTCTATGTTTTTTGAACGCCTCCAGGGATGGAGACTCCAGCCCTTCGCTGGGCAGCCTGTGCCAATGCTTCACCACTCTGTCAGTAGAGGAATTCTTCCTTATATCCAATCTAAACCTCCCCTGGCACAGCCACTGTGCATGTCATCTGTGAGCAGCAGTCACCTGTTGGGACAGGAGGTTGGATGAGTTTACAGACAGCAGCTGAAGTCAGCGCTTTGTTGCTGGCACTGGATTTCACAAAATGCATGTAACAGAAGCTTTGTTCTTTGAGATGAACTCACAGGTTGGCGACAGCGCTGTAAGTGTTTCATCAGACTTCAGAGCAAAAACTCCATATTCATCATTTAGAGAGGAAGGAAACAGCTGGGAAGCTGCAACCTGGAGCAGAATAAAGAAGGAAGAGTGTGCTTAGGATGCTGCTTAATGTGCTTTAGAAAATTTCCCACTCTGGAAAATGTCACCTTTGAGGTTTCAGTGCTATCAGACAGTTAACTCGGTGAGCTCCTGGGTTTGCTACTTTTGCTGTCCTTCACTCCCTTGCCTTGTTTTGATGTAGTTGCTTGCAGTTCAGAATCCCAGCTTCAAAGGTCACAGAATCATAGAATTGTTCAGGTTGGAAAAGACCTTTAAGATCATTGAGTCCAACCATAAATCTAGCACTGCCAAGTCCACCATTAAAGCATGTCCCACCATATTTACACATCTTTTAAATGTCTCCAGGGATGGTGACTCCATCACTTCCATGGGCAGCCTGTTCCAGTGCTTGACAACTCTTTCAGTGAATATGTTTTTCCTAATGTCTAATCTAAACCTCCCCTGGTGTAACTTAAAGCCATTTCCTCTCATTCTACCACTTGTTACTTGGGAGAAGAGCCCGACAGCCACCTCACCACATCTTCACTCCAATGTTCAGAGCGAGTTCCACAGTGTGCTGTGGAGAGAGGGAGAGGTGTCAGCAGCACTGACATCATCTCCATTCCCATGCCTAAACTTACAGATTCACATGGGCTTTGGGCTTCATGGTTTCATTAGGCAGTGTCAAGCATTAAGTGTTAAGCATTAAGTCAGTGGTTGCTTAGCTGAGGTGCATGCTGCTTAGTGGGGGGTGGTGATGTCTGGGTCCTTGTGTTTGTGTGTACCCATGTGTGCTCCTTTTCCTTACCACAATCTTCACTGGCACTGGTAGCAGTGATGGGTGCGTGGATATATGTACCTGTACACGTGCTCCTGTTCTTTACCTCCACAGCCGGCCGCGGCGGTGGGATTGTGTGCTCCTGCTGGGTGCTGGATTGGGTAAGGAGGGAGAGCAGAATGAGTGGAAAGTGGGAGCTACTTTATTTTGTTGCATGTGTACAAAGCCACGATCAAGAAAGGGGAGGACTGGCTGTCCCAGTTAGTGATGGAGAGAAGGATGGATCTTATTTTGAAGATAATACCAGCCGATGGTGAGTACCTCTCAACAGTAAACAACCAGTGGTGGAGTACAGGAGCACTGGAGTTCCAGGAGGCTGTCAAATGACGAGTACCTCTCACCAGTAAACCCCAGGTAGTGAAGTGTAGGAGCACTGGAGTTCCAGGAAGCTGTCAGATGCTATTTGAGATCATTTTCCTTGTTACTGTAAGTGTTACAGTTGTGTTCCCCACAGCTTCACGCAGAGGACGTCCTTGCAGTAGTTACACAGCTCAAGAGCAGTTGCTATTTATTCTGTTTAATTGTAGGAGCAAGCAGATCCAGATCTATAACTTACCTACCGAAAATTGCAGTGACTCGGGGATGTTACAGAGTGATCGGATCTGGGCAAGGCCACTGGGTGGTTGCCATGGGATTTGGCTGACGTATTCTGAGAGGCATATGGTTCTGATGGCTGTGGATCCATCCTGTCCCATAGAGAACTGCAGGGGTTACTGCGAGGCCCACTGCTGTCAGTATTGGAGCTAGCACGTAATGGGTGATGTGAGGGTTGATTAAGTAACATTAGGAGAGTCATCAGGGATGGCCATAGTGCTGGGGAGCATCCTTTCAAAACTGCACACTCTTGTGCTGCAATAAGTGCTTTTAGACTCCGCAATGTGTGTGCTGATCCCTGTGGGAAGGGATTTTTGGAAAGGACTGTGTTGGGAGGGGGTTGGAGTTGCAGGGTGCAAGCTGTACATGAACCAGGGAGAGCTTTGAGTGATGGAGGGGAGGGGAGAAACCACCGTCCTGCTTGTGGTATAGGAAGGACCAGAGTACAGGTCCTACTGTGTAAACAGTGTGTTGCACAGAATGCAGTACTCACACTGTGTAAAAGAGGTCTTGAAAGCTGGAGAGGGGTAGAAAGAGAAGAAAAAAGCTTTAAAGTGCCTTATCGGAAATAAAATAGCTACCCAAGTGGGCAGAGCTGATCAGTCTGTATGTACTTTTCCCCAAAGAAAAATACCGCTTACTGGTAGGACTCCTGAGTGCCTCAGAGAGGAGAGTGAAGAGGTAATGAGTGGATTATTGTGGATAAGGAGTGTGTTTTTACTGTGAGAACAACTGCCAGGTAGAAGAATTACAATCTCTCAATATCCTCAAATTAATATTGTGTATTCTTACGGTAGTTTTATTCTTTTGGGGATAACTTTTCTATGTAGGTAACTATCGCAACAAGATCAGTGCTGTATGGAGTATTTGAGTACATGTTCTGTCCTGATCTTACACATTGAAGCCTCACTCCTCTCTGTTGTTTGTCTGGGCGTGAGGGACAGTCAAAGCAAGTACTGGTTAGTGACAGGGTTAGTTAAGCCTGGCCTCTTGGCAAGCTTTTCCTTAGGTGTAGCTGCTGTACCCCATCTTATTCCACTTAGTCCTGCCCTGCCTGCCCTCCTTATCTTTGGGAATGCTCCCCAAAGCTCACTCCTAACCTTTCTAGGGAACAAGAAGTCTGCCCTAGACAATAAGATTTCCTGCTCCCTACAAGCAGAGGCTTGGAGGAGAAGGGTGGACAGAGATGGAATCACTGATTGCAGTGCTGGGCTGCACAGGCTGTGAGGGGGCTGTAGACGTGGCTTTTGGCCGAAGGAATCCAGGCCATCTGGCAGAGGCGGGCAAAGCTTGCCTGTGATCCCAGCTTCCTGACTTCTGGTCTCCACCATGCCCTGCTATCCAAATGCAAAGGGCAGAGCAGCAGGGATGCGGTCACGGTCCAGCAAACCTTCTGCACAAGCTGAAGTAATTTTAGCAGGGAGGGCAGGGACATGATAGGAGGTGAGTGTTTGCTAAGCCCTGAACCTGTCCTGCAGTGTGGCTGGCTGTCCTACCCTTTCCAGTGTTGCAGAGGGGAATAGGTTTGGCCTTCAGAGTTTGTCAGGCAGAAAAATATTTGGAAGTAGGAGCCTGTTTGTCCTCCTCGAATGGTGGCCTAAATCCCAGGTATCCAGAAGGGTCTTGGGTCCCACTGGCTGCAGATGCGGATACCGAGCATGAAGCACAGAGGCTGGCTGGCAAAACAGGAGAGCGCTGATGCTGCTTTTTAAAATGTGCCTGGCCTGTGCTCCCTGACATGGAGTTCCTCAGAAATAGTCTCCATGGGACTCCTGCTGCAGGCTCCTAGGCAGGAGGTCGGGTGGCTGGCTGCCTCACAGGCACTGGCTAATCCTTTGAGCAGCAAAACCAGTTCCTCTCACTCAGCCTTGGGCTCATTTGTGGATTTTTCCTGGAAGCGCCACTTACCATGCTTGATTCCCCAGGTTGTGAGACTGTCAGGGCAGCTCTGCTATGTGAGCATCCCGCGGGGCTGCTGCCTCCTGGCTTCCCAGTCTAGCTCTGTGTGGTGCCGCGCAAGGGAAGAGCCGAGTTGTGATGTCTGCATAGGAACGTTTGCCTTAACTAAGTCCAGGATAAGAGTGGATTTAAGTGCTTTGGTTTATAAATAAACGGCACTGTGGCCAAGGTAGATTTAAGCGGAGCTGGCAACAGCCCTACTTGGGAAGGGATCTCTTTACCACATGGCCTGCTGTTGGACTTCCTGTTGCATGCTAATCCCTTAAGCCTGCTTTAGCTCCGTTAATTTTCCTTCTTTCCTTTTCCCCCAATGGACTGTCTCGGTGGCGCGCGAATGCCAGTGTTCCTTGGCTAAGCTTGTGCCTGCAGCTGGGCCAAGCATCCAGGCTGCTTTCCGAGCACCGGCTACCATGTGGCAGGGCCCCAGGGATGGTGGTGCCTGAATGTGTCCCATTCTCTCTGTCTTACAGGCTCTGCAGTCTGCGCCTGAAGAAACTCACGGTGCTGAAAGAGTTGGACAGAGAGCTGAGCTCTGTGCTTATCGCTGTGAAGATTCAGGTAGGCTCCTCTCCTTGCTGGTGCCTGATGGCAGCAAGCCCATCCTCGTGCCCTCTGTGAAGTGCTGGTCTGCGTGTCTCTTGCCTTGTGCCAACCCCTTGCTTCCATCTCAGTTAGCACCCTTGGGGAGATTTTGCCTCTCGGGCAGATGGGAATGATGCCCCAGGCACAGCAGCAAGTGTCTGGTGCTATTTTGTGTCAGGAATGAATTGATTCAGCCTCTGCATTGGGACAGACTGTGTCTTGCTTCCCTGCTTGCCTCAGCCAAGGCCCTCCTCTCAGAGTTTGGCATCCCACATCCCACCATTCCCGACCCTTCAGACAGGCCCAGTGCTAGGTGGTTTCTGGCAGTGCCCTCTCTGTCTGTGGAGCGTGAAGGGTGGGAAGGGAAAGGTGTGAGGAATCAGCGGCTCTGTGCGGGACATTACTGACATTTGCACCCTGTGTGATCTTGCTGCTACCTCTTCTGTCCCCTTCCTTTCTCTGCACATCCCTGCTAGGCCTGGTGTCTCTGCTCTGATCCAGGCAGAGGGGAGGGGAGAAGATCTTTGCTACCAAGGGGAGAGGGATTTTGCTACTATCCTGGTACGTGCTATCCTCCCCGCTCCCGCTCTGTAGCTGGTGGTGAAGGAATGGGTCCCCGTGGGTGCAAGTGCATCCTTTCTGCCTGCCAAAGGACAGCACAGAAACAAGATGCCTCTTGAGTATGTTGTCCTTGCCACAGCTCCCCTAACCCAGCCAGGATGCCGGTGTCCTTCCTTCGTTCTTGTCAGCTGGTGGAAAAGCTGCTGATCCCATTGAAAGTACTGTGGGGCGGGAGCTCATCAGCTTTGCACTCCCACAGAGCTCTTTGTGCTGCACACATTAGGATCTAAATCCTGGATTAGCGCTGGAAGCTGCAGTATTAGTAGAGCTCTGGGAGAGGGGGTTTGCCTTCATGGCAAACCTGATTCACTTGCAGAGAAGGAACTGAAAGCAAGGTGTGTGGAACCAGGGGCCTGGAGTGGGGGCAGCTGGAGGATGCTGTGGCCCACACACTATTGGTCAGTGTCTCACTTTGCTAGCCTTTCCATCACTGTGTGTGGTGCCATTCCAGAGAGTTGAGAGCGCTAGGCTTCCAGCCCTGAGACCTGTGACCTTTGGTGCAGTCTTTAATGAGGGAACAGTGTGGGCAGGGGAGAGCTGCCTGGCCTCTGGAAACACAGGAACAATCAATCTGGTGCTAGCAGCACCAGACCTGGGGGCTGGGAGCCAGCTGAGGACTCTGAGTCCCACGTAGCTGGGAGGGCTCAACTGGTCCCTCATTCCTGTTATTTCCTGCACTGCTGGTGCTTCTCTGGACTGCAGAACCTTGCACTCCCATGCAGTCACCCATACACTTGGGCTGAGCGTCTGTGTCCTCAGTTGGCCTCTCATGTGCTGTGGAGACTGCACAGTGGGACTCCAGCTCTTTCAGAGGGATCCCTCCCAACCCTGCCACAGGACAGCCTTGCACCCTGTGAGCAAAATAAATTAACAAGCCTCCGCAGGGACTGTTTGAGGCCATGTAGGCTCTTCACTGCCAGGGAATGCAGCGTGCAGTCAGGGTCTTCATTTAAACATGGACACCTCCTTTCTGCGTGGCCTCTGCAAGATTCCCTGCAAAGCTGAAGGAGACTGGAGGAGGATGCTTCTGCCCACATTACCCTGTGGCTCAACGCTCCTTCTGGGAGTGGGGTGGCTTTTGTCCCTTCCCAGGCTGCTTCCACCTGCGTGACCAGCCGCCTTGGCAGGGTCAGGGACTGCTGAGCCTTCCTATAAGGCAGATGGAAGCTGTAGGCAGCTTCAGCACAGCCTGCCTACAGAATAGCTTCAGATGGATCCATCCTTCCTGCTCCTCTCCTAGGCAACAGATGAGTCACGCTGGCAAGAAGCTGTTTGAAGGCTGCCCTGCGAGCGTTGCCATCTCCATCTTTTGAATGGAAACAGCTGATGCATGTAATTTGTGGAGGACCTGCAGATTCCTAAGGGGGGAAGCTGGGGGCTCATGGAAAGGGGAGAAGTGTTTGCTCTCATTTCAGTAGTAGCTCTGTTGGATTAAGGAAGTTGCCTGTCAGGAAGCTGCTGCTCTGAAAGGCAGATTGCGTGGAAACAAAGCTCTGACCCTGCCTGAGTGGGGCTGGCACCAAGACAACAGCCCCAGCGCTGGAGACAGCCTGCTTGATGAATGTACATGACCCAAAGGACAGTGTAAGCCTGTCTGGAATATCTGATCTCCTCACAGTCGTCATGCCTTCTGAGCTTAATAAACAGCTTCCAAGTGTGGCATGTGCAGCTATCTGCTCCTTCATCTGAAAAGACTGCTGTCAGAGGACTAAGGGAGCTTTCTGTGCCTACAGAACATACCCATTTCCCAGAAGCGATTTGAATATTTAATCTTCAGTGGCTCCCAGTGAGATGAAGTCTGAGCTTCTGTGAAAAAAGGACTTACTTCCGTATTACTTGAGTGTTTTTTGAGCCTTTATCCCCCTTTATTTGTTTTAACAGACTGTCATAGAGCATTTCCTGCTGTGCATTGTTCAGCATGGCACTAAGAGATTCAGATGTGCCTGGCTCACCTCCAGAAAGGTGCAGATACCTGTCTTGGCACTGTAACTGCTTATGGTGCGAAGGGAAATGTGGTGCTCCTTCTTGGCAGAGAGACTAAATTCATGAGCACCCAGTAGTGAGCTGTGAATAGAGGAAGCAATCAAAGAAAGAAGAAAACAAGCCCCAGCATTCCCAGAACTTTCAGGTGCTGTGGGAGGGATGCAGATCCTCCTGCAGCCGCTTGTGGGATGTGGCTGGTGACTCAGGTTCAGCCCTTGGTACTGCTGGAGAAGGATGATGCTGGCAGCTCTTACACAGCAAACTGAAATGTGTGCCACAAAAGAGGCGCGTTTGCCTCTGCCAGGCCTGCCTGCTGCCCTGACCCTGCTCCCTGCAGGAACTCGGATTTCTTACTCATTCTTGCTGTGCATGGAAGGTACATGCAGAGTTTTCTGTCTACACTTCCCTCATGCTTTGTTTCTAATAATTTTGCAACCACCTGTAGAGTTTTCCACTCCTGAGCATCCAAGCTACCCGCGAATAACTAAATTTGCTGATGATATTTGGGCTGTTCTCTTCCAAAATGCACCTTTAGCTTGAATTCTGGATAATGCTTTGTTGTCTGCCTTGGCTGGTCTCCTGTACTATGTCAATTTTCTCTCCTTTTACAGGTTTGATGTGCAATTCTAGCCTCAATGCTATGTTTTAAATAGATTTATATCTGAAATTGTACCTTGTAAACCAGCCCTGGGCATCACATGCCTGTGTAGTAGTGAAAGCTCCTGTATGTTTTCAGTTTATTAGGTGAAGTTCTGTGACCACAACCTCTTCCTATTGCTTTTCACTTCCTTGCCAGTCTTTGCCATCTGTGGTCTTTACTGTAACAGTCCAATACTAAGTTTCCCTGTAGTACTCGTGGTGATACTCAACTGTTCTGTTGAAAAATCAGTCATGCCTGACATGACTTGAATTGCAGAACAGCTGACTACATCAGGTACTCAAGGCGGTGTCCAGCTGAGGTTTGAATTTCTCAAGGGATGGAGAATCCTCAGTGTTTCTGTGTCCTGTCCCAAGGTTTGACTGCACTCTCAGATTAAAAATTATATAATCTACCATCTGATTGTAATTTCCCATGTTCCAGCTCATCTTCCCACTCTGTCCTTCTGCACCTCTAGAGGAATTCACTTCTGCGTTCTTTGCACGCTCCTGCTCAGTGTCTGTAGGCAGCAGTAAAGTGCCCCTTCACCCTCTCGTTTTCCATCTGAACAAACCAACCTTGCTCAGCCTGTCCTGTAGGGCCTGTGCTTCAGCCCTTTACCATCCTGATATCTTCTTCTGGACTTGCTCCAATCTGCTGATGTCTGTCTTGTACCGGGGAGCCTGAACTGGCTCTGGAATCCAGTTGTGGTGTTGCCAGCGCTGGGTGGTGGGAAGGAATCCCTTTTCTCTGCCTGCACGTTTGCTGAGGCCGAGATTGGTGTCATTACTGCAACAGGATGCTGCTGATGCAGGGGTACCTTGATGTCTCCAGGATCCACTTGTCCCTTTCTGCAGAGCCTGCCCTGCTGCCTGGCATTCTTCCCAGGCAGCAAAGTCATGGGATGTCCTAGAAAGGACTTTGCTCTTGCTTTTGTCGAACCTCATGAAATATGTGTCAACCTTACTAGAAATCCCGAATTGTTCTTTTGTCCCTGTTGCTGATGGGCAGGCAGTAGCCTCATGGTGCTGGTTTCTAATTCATTTAATTGGAGCAGTGCTGGTTTCTGCTGGGTGCTGGTTTGCTCCTGAAGGTGATCAGAGTTTCCTACTGGATATGTGAGTGCCATCCATTTTGTAAAACCCTGCGTACCTTGCAGGCTGAACTTGTGTGTTGGACATCAGGCATTCGCTTTACCTTCTCAAGAGGACTGTTCCTCATGCGTTTGCAGTACAGTTTCCAGCCCATTTCCTACCCCATGGCTGTGTTCCATGGTGCTGTAGGAGCTGATCATCTGATATTATAACCTCTCTCTCTTTGTGTGACCCCACAGACCAGGGGGGTCTTTGGACTTGAGCTCAGCCAGGGTCCAGCCTGCCAGGTCATTGCACTCATAAAGAACTGTTCTGGACTTAATAAGTTTGGTTGTTTCGGGGTCTCTGAGCTCTGCTGCCATTCTGTTCTGCTTGCATTGTGATAATAAACCAACTTTTGTTCCAGTCCTTGAATGCTACATGGATGTTCTCCGGCATTTCACTGAGGGCTGGAGCCTCACATTGGAGCTGGGTGTGTAATTTCCATAGTGGTAAATGACAGTACGAGACAGGATGGCAATGTTTATGAAACCTTCATTCAGTGGATGCACCACCCAGGCTGTCCTCTGTTGTAACTCTGTCCCCAGAAATAGCATCTTCAAGAATAATTGCTGCAGCATGTGAGTTCTGTTGAAAGAACGAATCCTGGGTGGATAATCTCTCTGCAACAAACAGCAAGTGGGAAACACACTGAAGTAAATGATCACAGTTGGAGTGACCACTTATCGTCTCTGATTAAAGAAGAGTTCAGGAAGGAAGAGTTAGAGCATTCCTGGCCAGGAGTGCTCACAGATGGTGAAGGGCATGAGCTCTACCTCTGCTCTTTGGTTTTAGGAAGAACTTTCACAGGAAGGCCTCATTTCTGGGTATACTGTTGCAGATAGCTCAGGCAGGGATTCTTGAAGACCAGGGAGGGTTTTGCTAGAGTCTTTGCCTGGGTATCAGCGAGAACTAATGCTGCATCATTGCCAAATGTGAAGGCCATTCTTGCCTTCCCTCTGTAGGTGGTTTGGTTGCTAACATGGGTAACACCAGCAATGGAGGTGCAAGGAAGATCTTAGACGAGCACCACCCAGGCTTGCGTTCCCATTGGCAAGCTTCCTTAGCCCTTGCTGGGTGTGGGAACACACCTTGGATTGCAGAGGGAATGTAGCTGTGGTCTCCTTTACAGTGCCACCTGTGTGCTCTTGGCATGACTTTTGAATCTGCTGTCCCATTCACGCTGGAGATGAAGAGCTGGGGGCTCTGGCCTCACCAAAGCTCCAACCTCACCCAACTGTAGCCAAATCTGGGATTTATCTAAGTTGCCATGGCCAGTTTAGGATCGTGTTGGCCATGACGTCTGTTGGGATGAGTCTGGGAAGGGTGTGAGAATGTAGTGAGGCCCCAGGAAGGGGCAACATATATGAGATGCAACCATGGCACTTCAGGACATGGTTTAGTAGGCACAGTGATGTTGGGCTGCTAGCTGGACTTGATGATCTTAGAGGTCTTTTCCAACCTTAATTATTCTGATTCTGTGACTGCTGTGCCTACTTGATTAGCTTTGATACATCTGCTCACTAGTCCACAGTTTAAGTATCACTCACAAAGTGGTGATGACTTCTTTGCAAGAACGGTTATCCTGGCCTGTCGCTTCCCTAAATCCATGTCTCAGCTTTCTGGCCCATTCACAGGGAGGCAGGAGAGAGGGAGAAACCACCATAAGATATTTTATAGTTGGAGCTGATGCCACAGCCATGCAGGGTCACGGCCAGTGGGCATGGCCCTTTTTGTGGGGGTGAGGGGCTGTGAGTTGTGCCACCCTGTGACTGAGAGAGCCTGGTGCATGCAGGCAGCATTTTTCATCCCCTGGGTCACTTGGCGTCTGCAACAGCAGCCAAGCTGTAGAGATAGGACAGAAGTAAACAGTGGGAACGGCTCTGTGGTTAGAGTGCCTCTTGTACTGCCCTCCTGGGGCACAAAAACATCTGTGTCTGTATGGAAAGGTAAGGCCTGTTGCCTGAGGAAAAGACTGGGAGGAGTTTTCTGAGGGACAAGATATCATAGAATCACCAGGTTGGAAGAGACCCACTGGATCATCGACTCCAACCATTCCTATCAAACACTAAACCATGCCCCTTAGCACTTCGTCCACCCGTGCCTTAAACACCTCCAGGGAAGGTGACTCAACCACCTCCCTGGGCAGCCTGTGCCAGTGCCCAATGACCCTTTCTGTGATAAATTTTTTCCTAACGTTCAGCCTAAACCTCCCCTGGAGGAGCTTGAGGCCATTCCCTCTCATCCTGTCCCCTGTGACTTGGGAGAAGTAATACTGAGATACCATAGTTTTACATTATTCAGCCTGCTGACTGGCTTGTAGGGTGGATTCCTGTTTCCCTGGGACATCCTGCCTTGGTCATGGCAGAGATATCCATCCAGCTGTGCTTGGGTAGGTGTCTGCCTGCTGGGAGGTGAGATGTGCTCCAGGACCTGTTCCTTTCCTGGCTAGACAGTGTGTTGGGGCCCTTTCCTTCTGCTGGTGCTGTATGAATAGCTCCCTCTGGCTTTAGCAGCGTCCCACTTTTGGTAAGTGTTGGTTGCTGTGTGAAAGGTGGCTCTGTGAGCTGGACCAGAGCAGAGGTGAGGTGCTGGCTCTTTCCTTGTGGACTGTGAACACCGTTGACCTGTGTGTGAAGTGCAGTGGAGTCTCTGGCCAAGATGCTCCAGCTTAGCTCTGTGTGTCTACCGATCTTCTCGTAGGGTTCAAAGCGAGTCCTGAGATCAAATGAATACGTCCTCCCACCTGGTGGGCTGATGGAGACCGAGCTGGAGCTGACCTTCTCACTGCAGGTACCTCGTGTTGCCTGGTTCCCTGAGGTCCCTGGTGGTCCTCTCACCTCCCATTCCTCAGCAAGCACGGCTTTGGAGGCTCAGTGGGAAGCAGGCGGCCTCTGGGGAGGAGCCTCCTGTGGTTGCCCATGCTCAGATTATAGCAGCACATATTTCTGCTGCTGGCCAGCTGCTCCATTGCTTCATTTTATTTTATTTTTTTGCTTGGCATGGGGATTTGGAGGATGATGTGGAATACGGGTGGCCTTTGAGGGGCACCTCAAAGCTTAGTGGGTCGAGTCCTGCTGTACATCAGCACTGAGGAAGAATTTCTGCCTGGATGTCATGCTGAGCTGTGCTCTCATGCTGCTATCTTCCCTGTGCTTCCCTTCCCCAGTACCCACACTTCCTCAAGAGAGATGGCAACAAACTACAGATCATGCTGCAGCGGAGGAAGAGATACAAGAACCGCACGATCCTGGGCTACAAGACGCTGGCAGTGGGAATCATTAATATGGCTGAGGTACAGGGTGCTGGGAACAGAAAGGAGCTTAGCACGGCCTCCCTGTGCCAGTGCTGGGAAGGCAGTTGGGCCATCTGGCAGGCGCTTGGTGCTGTGAGTGCTCTGGCTTGTTGGGTAGCTGTAAGACAGAGGAGGTGGGCTGCCACCTGTGCCCTTTTGTCCCCCTGACACACCTTTTCTGTCTGCATAGGTGATGCAGCACCCGACGGACGGTGGGCAGCTGCTTGGCCTCCACAGCAACATGAAGGACGTGAACATCCGAGTGGCCGAAATAAGCATCTACTCTTTGTCTAGCCAACCCATTGACCACGAGGATGGGAGCGTCCCCTCGGGTCCTAAAATCAAAGCTTCAGGTGTGTTAGTGCTCATCCCAGAGCTTACGGCAAGCGTTTGGGTCTGGACATGGGTAACGGAGTGTGTCCCCAAGTGCCTGCCAGCAATACCAGTCATTTCACTGGAGCTTCACAGGCATCATGCTTAGCTGAGACATCTGCGCTATCTGCTTTCAGATCGCTCCCCAGACATTGACAACTACTCCGAAGAAGAGGATGACAGCTTCTCCTCTGAGCAGGAAGCCAGTGATGATGCTGTGCAGGGTCAGGTAAGGAAGACCTGACAAGGTGGCTTATGTCCTGGTCCTGTTTCTGGGGCAAGAGTCAGGGATCTAGGGTCTCGGTACCCCTGAGTCCTTTCATGTCCCTCATAAACATTTGTCATGGTTTCAGAGGGCAGAGAGCCACAATACTTGGCAGCAGGAAGAACTGAGGGCTTCTGTCATGTCCGTGGTGGGGCAATGGGCTTTGAAGAGCATAGGTTTCGCTCATCTGTCCTTGGAGCTGTCTGGTCCGTAGCATAAAACTCCTGCTGAGCCCCTTCCATGATTCTTTCTTGTCTCCCTGTGATAAAAGGCCAGAGGCTGCCCTTTCTCTGACAGAGAACAGAGATTTTAGAAAGAAGTACAGTCTGGATCTGAAAGTGGTCAGTGGTCACAGACCCATCCCAGCCCTGTGATGAGCTGTGCTACTGCTGTTTGCTGTCCTCTGGTGGTAGTGCCTACTCTTAAGGCCAAAAAAGACTTGTTCTAGTGTGCTGATCGAGCACAGGGACAAACCCCTGTTCAGGGCTCTCTGCGTTACCTTGTCCCATCATGGTGGGTTGACACACCAGGGTCCTGTGTCCCTGCGAGCTGTGTGGATTGTTGGGGCTGACCCCTGAGAGAACACTTTTTCTGAGCTCAGGTGCTGTGCCCTTGGAGCTAACCCTGGAGAGGAGAGAGCAGGAGAACAACACTTGGGTTATGGGGCGGCTGCTGAGTGCAGAGAGAGGAATCTTAGATTGTAGCAAGGACTTTTGCAGAAAGCTGCTGTCTCCCCTCTGAATCTCACTGGAATCTGTCCCTCTGGAGGGGCCTAGGGATAAAAGCGCTGTGGGACGGTGCTAAGGAGGGAGAAGGATCTATGTTGAGAGAGGTGGGAGAAGTGAAAAGCAAGACTTTGGAAGCAGAGTGGACCAAAGGTTTTCAAAATGAGGAGGGCAAGCATGAGGCAGGAGAACTTCTAGGAGGTGCTGCTCCCTGCACTCTGAGTTGCTCTGATGTGCTGTGACCTTTTGCCTGCAGGATCTGTTTGATGAAGAGGATGACTTGAGGAAAACCAAGAAGGCTAGGAGGAAAATGATCCGAACCACATCAATGACCAGAGTAACATCAACATTTACAATGTGATCAAAGGGATGGAAGAGATTTGGTTCTTCCCCTCCCTGCTGGGAGTGGGGGGGCTTGGGGAGATGCTGGCAGTGGTGCAGAGCAGGGGAGAGAGCCCTTGACTCTGAGAAGGGGCGAACCTCTTGCCGTTGATAAGTTAGCTTGGTGCTCAGAGCTGTACCCCAGCTCACGGTCTGTGCTGTGCTTAGCCTGGCTTCATGTCAGTGACGACCTGCATGCAACACAGTTTTGACTTGCTGATGCGACGTGGTCTCTTCCCTTTCCCTCCCTGAGGAAGAGGAAGGTTGGCGCAAAGAAGGGTGACCCCTTAGCAACTCCTTTGCCTGTCGGCAGAAGCAGGGAGCTGCCCTGCCAGTCCCCTGCTCTCCAAGCATCTCATCCCCATCTGCTTCAGCCTGGCAGGTCCCTGGGCACCTTCTTCCTGGGTTTCTTTCCCATCATTTCTTGCTTCAAGGCAGCGTTCCTCAGCCAGATGGTCTAGGGAGAAAGCAGTTTTGAATGGAGAGAAGATGCTATTCCAGCCTGTAGCACAGAGAGTTTGTGTCCTTTCACCCTCCCACGTGCCCAGAGACAGTGGTTTCTCACAGAGTCTGGATTTAGTGCAAATCCTACAGCAGATTTAAAGACCAAAGGAGGTCATAGCTGACTTTGGGCCTGTGGATCCAGAAAGGAATGGACAGCATGTTAAGAAGGCAACTGCAGCCTGTACATTAGTTATTTTGGAGCGTGGTTTGAGAGTTCCGCTGATTTTCCTTCTTCCTTTGTTCTGTTTTAGCAACCAAACTTCAAGCAGAAATTTGTGGCGTTACTGAAGAGGTTTAAAGTGACAGAAGAGGTAAGAAGCGGGAAGGCTGCTCCACTGGGAGTGTCTCCTGAAGATGTGTAGGTGTCAGAGTGCTGATTCCCATTCACTGGGAGCACGAGGTGTGAGCCACAGATTCCCAAGGGAGCTGCCAGCAGTTGGGTGAGACAACGGCACAGACCAGGCCTTGGCTTTTCCAAAGCCTTCTCCCTCTTAAAGGCAGCTCTGAGCCTCAGGCTCAAATCAAAACCATATTCCTGTTGGGGAGAGGGACCCGGGGAAGAAGGGTGCTGTCATGTGCTGGCTTTGCTTCAGGAGCTGGTTTTGCAGAGGCACGACTGAGAGCCCGTCAACATCAGGAGAAGAAATTCTTCATGATGAGGGTGGTGAGGCACTGGCACAGGTTGCCCAGAGAAGTCATGGATGCCCCAACCCTGGAAGGGTTCCTGGCCAGGGTGGATGGGATCTTGAGCAGCCTGGTCTAGTGACGGAGGTGTCCCTGCCCGTGGCAGGGGGGTGGAACTGGATGATCTTTAAGGTCTCTTCCAACCCAAACCATTCTATGATCACATTGGGGGTAGCTGGCAGTGGATGAAAGCCTACACTGAGTGCACAGCACAACTGATGGAGGTCTTCCCAGGTGTCTTACCTCACAGTATGATGGGTTTCTGAGACTCCGTGAGATGTTGCACTCATGTCACCCTCCTCTAGCCCAATGACAGCATTACTTGCTTCTTCCACAGCCTGGGTTTGGCTCCCTGAGGTGGGAAAAGTGCTGTGCTGTGCCTCGTGGCTGGGAGGGAGGTTGTATGAGCCTGGCCTGGGATGCAGGTGACTCCAAAACTTTTCATTGCCCTCTGGGTTTGGTCCCACAGGTCCTGGACTCTGACCCTGTAGACCAGACCCAGGAGGTGGAGGAAGACTTGGGCTTGCTCTATGACAGCCTGGAAGAGTGCAACAATAGTGACAGCGGCCCAGAGATCGAGGACAATGAGAGTGTGCACAGCACACCCAAGCCCACCCTGAGGTAAGAGTTGCAGGGAGTGACAGGCCGACAGCACAGTCTGTGGCACAAAAATGTCCGTCTCTGACACTTTTCTGTTGCTTGGGCCAGTGTCTTGTTGCAAGCACTGTCTTGTCTCCACTCCCATATATTCTGCTGGCACCACCGAGCTCCTCACTTTTATATCCTATTTAATAAACTCAAAACTGCCCATTGAAACTGGCTTCCTTCACATTTAGTTTGATTTGATTTCCTGCCATCCCAGCACCTGGCACTTACTGATTGGAAGCGTTGTCTACTTCATCTAAGTCCCTGCTGCTCCCAACTCTCCTATCTTTCTGCTGACAGTCCTGCCCTTCTCGGAGCTCTCCACACTGAAGCATGGCTGTGTTTTGAGCACTGTGTGGCTACTTGGGCCAGTCCTTGTGTCCCTGTGAGATCTGCATGTAGCATTCCCACCCTCTGCGGAGGCACATGACTAGCAACCATCAGCAATGTTCCTCACCCCATTCCCCAGGCACCCAGTGGCTTGACTTGCTCTGCCAGGCACTGCTGACTTGGCACAGAGGTTTTCAGTGGACCATGTGGTGAAACCAGGCTTTTCTCCCATGTGATCTGCATTCACCTGGCCTTTCTGCTCATGGCTGGTCTGTTTTCGTGCTGTCCTTCATTGAGAAAGTTGCCTTTTATTGTCTTTCTTCTTGGCTGCTTCACAGCGTGCTGCGTCTCTTCTAGCTGAGCCAAGCTTGCTTGTCGTTAATGTTTCTGTAATTCAGTATTTAAATGTAATTTGGATTAGTCGGAGTCCCTTCTGAAGGTACTGAGCAGGGGTAGCAGGCTTGGTCTGCCACAGGCAAACTGTTTCAGATTAAATCTGCTGGATTCAGGAACCCGTGGGGCACTGAGGAAGAATGAGGAACATGACAGAAATCATGTTTTCCACAAACTCACAAGTCTTGAAGGAGGCAGAAGGCAGATGGGAAAGGGGGAGCTGCTTAGTTTGTTTGCTTGTACTCTAAAAGAAGTTTCATATGGTCCCTTATCAAAGGAAGCAGGTGCTGTGGGAGAAAAGTTGTCAGGGGAATCCCAAGCACAATTACAGGCTGGGTGGAAAATGATTTGAGAGCAGCTCCAAAGAGAAGGGCTTGGGGTGCTGGTAGATGAGAAGCTCAACATCAGCTGGCAATGTGCGCTTGCAGCCTAGAAAGCCAACTGTGTCCTGTGCTGCATCAGAAGGACCAAGACCAGCAGGATGAGGGAGGGGAGTCTTCCCCTCTACTCTGCTCTGGTGAAACCTCACCTGGAGTCCTGCATTCAGTTCTGGTGTCCTCAGCACAGGAAGGACATGGATCTGTTAGAGCAAGTCCAGAAGAGGCAGTGAAGATAATCAAAGGGCTGGAGCATCTCCCATATGAGGACAGGCTGAGAGAGTTGAGGTTGTTCAGCCTGGAGAAGAGAAGGCTCTGAGGAGTCCTCATAGCAGCCTTCCAGTAGTGAAAGGGGCTACAGGAAAGCTGGGGAGGGGCTCTTTATCAGGGAGTGCAGAGATAAGACAAAGGGGAATGATTTTAAGCTGAAAGAGAGGAGACTTGGTTATGATATTAGGAAGAAATGTTTTTCTGTGAGAGTGTTGAGGCACTGGCGCAGGTTGCCCAGGGAGGTCATGGCTGCCCCATCCCTGGAGTTGTTCAAGGCCAGGTTGGATGAGACTTTGAGCAGCCTGATGCAGTGGGAGGTGTCCCTGCCCATGGATATGGGTCCCTGCATATGGTTCTATGGTATTGCAGCCCAGCCTGTAAATTCAAGATGTTGGATTTATTTATTGTCATAGACGGCCTTGCTGATCTCACTACGAAAATCTCTGTGGAGCAAGCATGTTAACGTAGTCCCTAGGGGTGAGCAGTGGCTGGTGCTCTGGACTGGAGCAGTAGTGTTGGGAGCAGATATCCATCCTCCTGATCGGCCACATGGCTGTAGGCTGCTTCTGCAGTGGGGCAAAACCGGAGCTATAACTGAGTCTCTTGGGTAATACCTCAGCAGTCAGAGCTGATGAGTGAAGATCAGAGGTAAAGGAGCACATGTCTCCATAGGCTACCAGGAAAATGGATGGGGGAGAGGGGGGCTAATTCACTGAAAACAGAAGGAGGCTGTGTGTCATTGAACCACAGAATGGTTTGGGTTGGAAGGGACTGTAATGATCACCCGTGGGCAGGGACACCTCCTACAGAATCGGGTTGCTCAAAGCCTCATCCAGCCTGGCCTGGAACACCTCCAGGGATGAGGCTTCCATGACTTTTCTGGGCAACCTGTGCCAGTGCCTCAACAACCTCACAGGAAAACTTTTCGTCCTCATATCTCATCTAAATTTCCCCTCTTTCAGCTTAAAACCATTCCCCCTTGTCCTATCTTTGCACTCCCTGATGAAGAGCCCCTCCCCAGCTTTCCTGTAGCCCCTTTCAGTACTGGAAGGCTGCTGTGAGGTCTCCCTGGAGCCTTCTCTTTTCTAGGGTGAGCAACCCAGCTCTCAGCCTGTCTTCACAGGGGACGGGAGGGCTGGTTATTCACCTAAACCTCAGCATGCTGACTCAGTCATACCTCTAGGAGATCTTAAACTATGGAACAGGGAAAGCCGAGAGTTGCAGAAGGGCTCTATGCTCAACATGACACATCCTCTAGGGATGAAAGCTTCTGAATTGCAAGTGAGAGAGGGTAGAAAGAGACACAGCTTCCATGGGGTGACAACTCCATTTAAATGGGGTGTTGAAAGCCAGACCAAGTGCATACAATCTTATGATAAGCAGCTGAGGGGGCTGGGTTTGTTTAGCATGGAAGAAAAGAGTCTGAGGGGAGACCTAATCACTGTCTACAACTGCCTAGAAGCAGGTTATAGCGAGGTGGGTGCTGGTCTCTTCTCCCGAGTAACAAGTGATAGGATGGGAGGCAATGGCCTCAAGTTGCGCTGGGGAGGCTGAGATTGTATATCAGGAAAAATTTCTTCACTGCAAAGGTTCTCAGGCACTGGAACAGCTGCCCAGGGGAGTGGTTGAGTCACCATCCCTGGAAGTGTTTAAAATATGGGCAGATTTGGTGCTCAGGGACATGGTTTAATAGTGGACAGGTATGACTGGACTTGATCTCAAGCGCCTTTTCCAGCCAAATGATTCTGTGATGATTCTATGAATCTGGACACATCCAATGTCTAAGGAAAAGAAGGGACCAAAGATACTTTTTTGAGGTGCCAGCAGCACTGGCGTGTATCACATTCTGGTACGATGACTGGGACAGGACTGAGAAGTGTGGGAGAGACAGTGATAGTGGTATGAACTATGAGAAGGCACAGATTTCTCTGGTTTGACTTTAAGTTATTAACATTGTCTGTATGGATTGAAATTGCAGGCTGAGAAAAGGCAAGCGTAGATTAATGGCTGGGACAGGGTGGTGACAATGTCTGAGATCCAGTAGCAGAGACTGGAGGGGTAGAGACAACAGAAATATGTTAGTAACAGGAGACTCCATTTATCCCTGTGTGACCTGGAGAAAATGTCCCACCAGGGCACAATGCCAACGCTAAACCTGTAGCTTTGGTAAATGAACATGTCATGGAGCAGCTCTTCATGGAGCCAGTGAGAGGAAAATGGAGCCTTGAGTTCTACCAGCATAAACACTGCTGCTGAAGAGTTGTTCTGTGGCAGGGAACCATCATTTACAGACGTGAAACTTCCCTGTAGGAGCAGTAGAAGCAAAAAATGTGACAAACACTGTTGTGCCTAGCAGCGCAGCTGTGTAGAAATGAGGGAACACGTTAAAAGGGGAGTCAAAGGAGCAGCCAGGATGTTCAGAGGTCCATAGGTGTCCTGCAGAAAACTGCAGCTACACCCAGGTGAGAGGAAGTTCTGGCAGTGTCCTAATAGATCTGCTCTGTGCCCTATGCCTCTGTGGCCATCCCTGGAAACCTGTGACCTGCTATCCCCATCGCATGCCAGGGAAATCAGGAGAAGCTTTTCCTGGGAGTTAGTGAGCAAATATATACATAGAGCCTAGAGGGAAGCAGGCTTAGACCTCCTGCAGGGACCTGAGACATTGCAGATGGGCTACAGTTGCTGAAGGGGTCCTGGGAGAGCTGGCAGGTGAGATCCAGTGATAGAGCCTGCTTGTTTCGTAAAGACTGGCCTTTCAGTAGCTCACGGGAAGTGGACAGGTTCCCTGGCAAGTAAATAATGAGTGGGAAAAGGGGAAACTGAGGTGGACACTCAACACTGTGGTGGCGGAGACCGTCTGGCTGCCCCAAGGTTCTGTGTTAACCATTGTAACTTGGGAATGGAATTGCACCGTACAGCTCAGAGGCCTTAAAAAAGGCAAATTTAAATGCTGGTGAGCAGAACAGGACATCGTACTGCTGTGCTGCCTGAGGTGTGGTTCTTTGTGCAATACTGTGATCAGGAAAGGGGAAAATGGAAGGGGAAGGTGGAAGCTGCAGCTGGAAACATGCAGCAGCAGCAGCAGTTAGAGGCAAGGAGCCCTCCCTGGAAAAGGAGGAGCAGAAGGGAAGGCAGCCAAATCCTGTGGAGGCCATGGTGGTGCAGAGGGGGCAGAGAGATGTTGACAGAGACCGTACGCCAGTGAGGTGGGGCAAGGTGGTGGTTCCTCACCCTGCACTGCAGTGGTAAGGAATCACCTGAGAGGGAAATCACTGCTGGTGAGGAGACAGGGACCCTACCTCCCGCTCTCTGGGGTCTGAGTTTAGCCCCATTGGTGTGGGGTGGCTCCATGCTGCACCCAGCGTTGCTGCAGCAGACCACGGTGCATAGAGCTGGGAGCCTGCTGGCAGGTCTACTCCGAGGCCACGAGGCACTCGGACACTTGGGTATCAGGCCCTGTGTCTCGTTGGAGACCTCTCCACAGTGCTCTGTACTTGGTCCAGGGCAGCGGGGATGTGCTGGGATCGTGGTGACTTTGTTCCTCTCTTATTCCTGCCTTTTTCTCTCCCGTCTGTCTGTCTGTCCGTCCGTTCGTCTGTCTGTTTCTCTGCAGGCGTTTCTTTGAGGGAGTCTCTCATTCTGGTTCCCAGACTGAGATCGGCAGTCTGCACAGCCAGAAAGGGCAGGATCAAGAGTCGGGCAGCCCTGTGAGTTACACCACCACCACCACCACCTCTCGCCCCCTTCCCTCCCCAGCCAGCCCAGCATCCCCGCAGTGCCTGCAGCTCCCTCTGAGACCACAGCTCCCGGCAGCACCTGCCCGGGGCAGCTCCTTTCCTTCTCTCCTCTTCTTTTTCCCAGCACAGGCAGACAGGTTAGCGATGGGGGGCATCCTCTGGGGCCGCTCCCAGGTTGATGCCGGGCTCCCCTGTGGGAGCATTTGTTCTGTGAGGCCAGGCAGCCGCTCTACTCAGGGTGCTCCATCCTCCTCTGATCCCACTCCCTGTCCCCCAGGGCGAGGCAGACAAGAGGAAGCCAGGAACGCTGCGACCGCAAGAAGAGCCAGGAGTGGAGGTCCCTGCAGTGGTGAGTCCACGCCGTGGGATGTGAAGTGGGTTTGAAGCTCCATCAGGCCCCACCTTGCTTTCAGGGGTGACCACCAGCCTGGGACCAGGGCTGTGGGGACAAATAAACTGGGCTGGAAAGCAGCAAGAGTGGAAGGAGGGTTAAGGTCTCCAGGAGATGCAGCCCAGCCTGCTCGAGGCCCTGCATCCTTGGCTGTCCAACAGGGCCATCAGGGCTTTCCTGGGTGGGGCTGCCAGGGATACAGGGAGCAGGGCAGGGAGAGTGGTGCATATGAAGTGACTGTGTGGCCCGCAGGAGCTGGCCGCGGAGGAGCCATGTTCACGAGTGGCCCCTGCAGAGGCTGCCACGAAGGAGGGCAGTGTGGACAGGCTGGCCCAGCTGGGCCCTGGAACCAAAGCCGAGCTCCCCAGTGCCGTGTCCCCCAGGTAAGGCGGGTCTGCGCCCCGTGCCAGGGCCAAGGGGGCTCGTACTGGCTCCCTGGTGCGAGTTGGGGTTGGTGGAGATGAGATTTCCTTAACGGTGTCTCCTCTCCTGTTTCTCACTTGCAGCAAAGCAGAGAGCAAGCAGTTGTGGCGTCCCCGCAGCACCTCTGTGAAGGACCGGCAGAGCTCCAAGGGACAGGGTGGTCGTGCCAGCAGCCTGGACAGTGAGAGCTCTCCGGACTCATGGCACAGCACCCAGGTGAGGCCCTGGGAGGCTTCTCACCTGAGAGCCCTGCCAAGCCTTCAGCCAGGGGCAGAGCGGCTGAGACGGCTGGTTGGGGCTGTTAACCCTCGTGGTGATGCCTTGTAGGTGCCCCGAAAGTCTGTTTACGATCAGCTGAACCAGATCCTGGTCTCAGACGAGCAGCTTCCCGAGAGCATTGTACTGGTGAACGTTGCCGAGTGGCAGGGGCAGGTCAGTAGGCGTGATGGGAACTGGATGCATGTGAGCAGGGTACCAGGGGATTCTCCCAACCACGGCAGGGTGAATTTCCTAGGGAAACTGGAACCAGCTGTGCCCTCTTCTGCCCCATCACAGCCCTTCCCATCGGGGAGAATGGTGCATTATGGTTGGACTCAATGATCTGATGGGTCTTTTCCAACCTGGTAGTTCTATGATTTGCACAATGCTGAACTACATTCATTAGAGTCCAGTGTATCTATTCCATCACTGGCCACATACCAGCAGTGCTGGATCCTCAAATCAGGATGCCCTGAGCTGTCCCAGGAAGGCTGTACATTGTGCCCTCACTACTTGGTCCTGGCTCCCAGTGACCACACTGGTCAGAGCCTTGTTGGGTGCCCTGGCAGAGGTGCTGGACTCCCTGTGCTGACATCCAGCCCTGAGAAGCACGAGAGATGCTGTTTCCTACTCAGAGGTGGGAGAGCATAGCCCTCTCCCAGGGGGCATTGACTGCATTGTCAGAGCTGGAGCTGCCGGGCAGGGAGGCTTTTCCTGCCTCGTGCTGGTGGGGCCAGGCCCAGACGAGCCCTGCCTCCCCCACACATGCAGGAATTGACTGCTGGAAGTCATCAGGGCCGTGTACATGTGTGCAAAGATGCATTAAAGCACTGGTGAGACTCTTTTGGGATCCTGCGGCCACATCCAACTTCCAGAAACAGTGCCAGGAAATCAAGGCAATGGCCAAAGACAGCGCTTCTCAGTGAGAAGTGATAGAGTCTTGGCCCAAGCTGCGCATCCTTGGCACGTGCCTGCTCTAGCTCTTGTCCTAATGGGGAATAAAGGATCAGTGCCCATTCCCAGACCCAGTTGTGGCATCTCCTAAGGCCCATTGTCTAGCATGACTGCCTGTTTTATCGCTGTCCAGTTGCACAGACACCTGAAGAGCAATGGGAGGATTTTGGAATGCCACAGCAGGAGAGAGCGAGAGAAGGGGATGAGCAGAGGGGCACTGAGAGCTGGGCCCTGCTGTGGGATGGCAGGATTGAAATCGGAGGGTCCCTGGACCAAACCCTGTATCTCGAGCAGCACAGCCTGGTTCTTGGGACAATTTTTCCCTTGCGATCACAGGGTGGTAACCGCTGTGCTCATAGACGAGAGTGGGGGGCTAGGGAGCCGAACTGGGAGAAGGGGGGATCTCAGGCACGCAGCCAGAGGTGACGGGGAGTGGTTCAGCCTCCCTGCATGGCACGGGTGGG
The DNA here is from genome assembly GCF_032191515.1 of Phaenicophaeus curvirostris. Lineage (NCBI taxonomy): Eukaryota > Metazoa > Chordata > Aves > Cuculiformes > Cuculidae > Phaenicophaeus > Phaenicophaeus curvirostris. The sequence goes on along the minus strand of NC_091393.1, from coordinate 106,391,582 downwards.
GACAGGGGCCCCCGCTCTCTCCCAGGGGCACAGGGCAGGATAGGCATAGGCTGGGGCTGGCCGGTGCTGCCATGTTCCCCGGGATGCCTTAACCTGAGCTCTCTGCATTGGCAGTACGTGAGTGAGCAGCTCCAGGCACACAAGCAGTTGGTCGTATCCACCTGCTCCGTGGCGGACATCCAGGCAGCCTTCAACACCACTGTCTCCCGCATCCAGCGATAGTGAGTACAGCTTGGGCTCAGCCTGGCGGCTCCCTGTGACTGCAGGGAAGGGCTGGGAAGGGCATTGGCTCCCCCAGGGCATGTTAGGACCTTTTGGGATTGCAGACACAACTATAGGAGCAGGCGTAGGCACTGGGGAAAGCAGGATCTCCTCTCTGGTGACTGGTAATAGGACCTGAAGGAATGGCAGGAATATATTCTGGGGGAGGGTTATGTTGGGTATTGGGTGGTGGGGCACTGGCAGAGGCTCCCCACGGAAGAAGTCCCAGCACCAAGTCTGACAATATTGCAGAAGCATTTGGCCAGCGTCCTCAGACACGTGGTGTGAATGTTGGGGTTGTCCTATGCAGGGACAGCAGTTGGACTCAATGATCCTTGCGTGTCCCTTCCAACTCAGGACATTCTATGATTCTATGATTCTGTGAGTGCTCAGCAAGTTGGAAGTTGTCAGCTATGGGCTTCTGGTGCTGGGCACGTCCCTACCCCCAGACCCACCTGTGGAGCCACCGTCCATCCCTCATGCTCTCTTTATCTCTCCCTTTGGCAGCTGTAACTGTAACTCCCACATGCCTCCCCCGGTGAAGGTGGTGGTGGCAGGGGACCAGAGCTACCTGAGCATCGTTCTGCGGTTCTTTGTGGAGCAGCTGGCCAGCAAGACGCCCGACTGGCTCAACTACCTTCGCTTCCTGCTTGTGCCACTGGGTGAGAGCCACCACCAGCCCAGCCCCAGCCTCCTCCTGTTCCATCACTTCCTCCACCAACGTCACCCTTCTCGCCCGCAGGCTCTCACCCCTTGGCCAAGTACCTGGCCTCGGTGGATAACAAATACAGCACTCTCTTCCTGGACACGGCGTGGCGGGAGCTGTTCAGCAGGGCTGAGCCGCCCATCGCAGGTGAGGAGCGGGGTGCGATGGGGCCAGCAGTGCCAGGAAGGGGAGCCCAGCCACCACCAAGCCCCTGATGGCTCTTTGTGCCCACAGACACCGTGGACATCGCGGGCCGCGTCGCCCAGTTCATCGCTGGAGCCAGCCTCTCTCACCAGCTCCCCATCTCAGAGGCCATGCTGACCTACAAGCAGAAGAGGTGAGCATGACCCCACAGCCTTGTGTGGCCTGGCCTGCGCTGCGGGAAATGGGGAGCAATGTAGTGAGGCCCCACGCGGTGCGGTGCTGAGGGGAGCTGGGGTTCCGCAGTGCCATCCCTGCCACCCTCCGGTGCGCTTGGCCCCTCCGGCGGCTGCGGGCTGCGACAGCCCCACGGCGGGATCGGCTGCCAGGGCTGGGCTGGGCCGGGGGCCGTGAGCCAGCACGGTGCTGCCAGGGGGTTGACACTCATGTTCCAGCTGCACTCTCACCTCTCCCTTCTCTTGGTTTCTGGCACCCAAGGAAGAGAAGTCTCTATTTTGATTTTTATATCAGGTATTGGCTTGTGCTTGCTGTGCCGCTGCCTGGCCCCCTCCCGCCCTTCCCCTCCATGTGCGTCCGTCCCTCTTGCCGTGCAGAGGAGCCGTGACCCTGAGGTGGGGCAGGGCTGCCCTCCCGCATGCCAGCCCTCCCAGTGCCGGAGGGGCCAACTCCTTGCCTCCTTGTGTAGTGTGCCCTGTGCTGCTGTCGGGGACAGGGGGTCCCAGGGGAGGGAGGGCAGAGGAGATGCTCCCTGTGGCCGTGGCACCGGCCCTGGCTAGTGAGGGGGGTCTGTGGGCCACAAGACCAGCCTCACGGTGCTCCCAGAGCCTGACCATCCTCTCTTCCTTGTGCAGCCCCGACGAGGACTCCTGCCAGAAGTTTGTACCCTTTGTGGGGGTGAGTGTGTTGAGGGGCCAGCGGGCGATTGGGGCTGGGGGAGAGGGGTGGCGCTCGGGCTCGTCTGATTCCCGCGTCGTTGCAGGTGGTGAAGGTGGGCCTGGTGGAACAGTCCTTCAGTGCCTCCGGTGAGTCCTGGGGAGCCCGCGGCCCCCGGCTCCCTTCCCCACGGTGGGGAGGCCCCTGCTGGTGCCCCGCAGCCCCGCCACAACCCACACTCTTCCTCCCTAGTGGATTCGGATGATGCCGCAGCGTGCGCTCCCTCCCTGCTGAGCTCCACGCCGACTGCCGCTGCAGCGGCTCCCTACGGCAAGGAGACCGTGAGCACCCCGCCGCCCTCCCCGTCTGTCAGCAGCGGCCTCTCTGGTGCTGGGTAAGGGATTCCCGCTCGAGCTGGGGGGGTTTGAGATGCTCGCTGGCCAGGCTGCCGCGTTCCGGAATTGCTGGGCCAGTGCGCTCCGAGGGCAGGATGCAGCCGGGCTGTGAGGAGGGAGAGGAGGAGCAAGGCCAGCAGCTGGGTGCTGCATGGCACTGCCTGTCCCCCCCAGGTCTCTGAGCCCCGGGGTGGAGGTGATGGGCCTGCAGGTGGATTACTGGACAACACAAGGGCTGGACAGGAAGAAGGAGGGCGAGAAGCGGGAGACGGGTATCAAGAACACACTCAAGAGCAACTTCCGCTCGCTCCAGGTCAGCCGCATCCCCAGCACAGGGGAGCTGGTGCCCCCCAGCACCATGGCCATGACCGTGGTCACCAAGGAGAAAAACAAGAAAGGTAACCAAGCCAGCCCTGGGGTGTTCTCCGGCCACGGGGCCACAATCCATTCCAAGACAAGCAGGGGGGAGCCCATGGGAGGGCAGGGCCTGGCCCGTGGAGCCAGCCCTGGGGCGAGGGCTCCCACCCAGGGCTAGAAAATGACATCCTAACGTTGCTGCTGCCTGTCCTCGCTCCCCTAGTGATGTTCCTGAGCAAGAAACCGAAGGAGAAGGACCTGGAGCCCAAAAGCCAAGTCATTGAAGGGATCACACGCCTCATCTGCACAGCCAAGCACCAGAACACCATGTTGCGAGGTGAGGGGAAGGTTCCAGCCCCATGGGGCCGTAGGTGCCGGACCGTGCGGCACGAGCTGCGCCTCACCACACCTTCTCCTCTCAGTCTCCATAGATGGGGTGGAGTGGAACGATGTGAAGTTTTTCCAGCTGGCAGCGCAGTGGCCAACACACGTCAAGTACCTCCCTGTGGGCATCTTCGGCTACTCCAAGAGCGTGTGAGACGCGAGGGCAGCCCTGGGATGGAGCCGTGGAGGGTTGCAGGAGGAGACAGGGAGATGGAGGTGCTCCTGTCCCCTCTCTTCTGTGGCTCAGCCCCTGCCTGCGCTGCAGAGGGAGACACCACACCCGCACCGCTCCCTGTGGGCCAAGACCCAGGAAGGTGAGGCCAGTGAGACTGGGTCCACGCACTCTCCAACACCAGCCAGGGCACCACACCATCTGCCTCCCACAACCCCCAAGAGCCGCCTGGGACAAGGGCTGGCACCACCCCGTAAGGGCTCCGGGCCCCGCTCGCCCCAGGCGCTCCTGCCTTCAGCTCTCCAGCCGCCGGGACCCCAGCTGGGCTGGGCCCAGGCAGGTTCCCCACCACTGGGGCCAGCGGGATCGCTCGCGGCGGGGCCCCCCAGCCCCGCACACGGCCCTGCCCCGCGCGGCTCAGCCCCAGCAGCTTTTCCAGTCCCCTCTGCTGCAGAGGCTGGCGCCGCTGCGGCCGTCCCCAGGCTGCTGGGGGCCACCCTCATCTCCCCGTTCCCTCCCCACCGCCCTGCCCCACGGCGCTGCCAGCTGGACGTGGGGCATGGGGGCACCTGGGTTTTTTTTTTACAAGATTCTATTTTTTTTAAATTTATTGTACGGTTACTTTTCGGGATTAATTTTAATAAATTAATGCTGGTACCATTATGGCGAGGGGAGTGCATGTGTGTCCCTCCTTGCCTGAGGGCCTGGCTCCCTGAATCCTGGGTTCAGTTTTGGGTCCTTCAGTGCAAGGACACTGAGAGGCTGGAGCGTGTCCAGAGAAGGGGAACGGAGCTGGGGAAGGGTCTGGACAACAGGGCTTACGGGAGCATCTGAGGGACCTGGAACTGTTAAGCCTGGAGAAAAGAAGGCTGAGGGGAGACCTCATCGCTCTCTGCAGTGGCCTGAAGGGAGGTTGTAGCGAGGTGGGTGCTGGTCTCTTCTCCCAAGTAACAAGTGACAGGATGAGAGGAAATGGACATAAGTTGTGCCAGGAGAGGTTTAGGCTGGATATCAGGAAAAATTTCTTCACTGAAAGTGTTCTCAGGCATTGGAAGAGGCTGCCCAGGGAAGTGGTTGAGTCACCATCCCTGGAGGGATTTAAAAGATGGGTAGACAAGATGCGCAGGCATATGGTTTAGTAGTGGACAGCTATGGTCGGATCTGGTGATCTCAAAGTCCTCTCCCAACCAAACAATTCTATGGTTCTACTAAACGCAGGCAGGGTGCAGTTACTACCACCGCTCCAGGGCTGCCCAGACACCGCAACCAGTGTCAGGGCCTCACCACTGGCCCAGCTGAGCCCCGACAGAGATGGCACTGACGCTGGGTGCTGCTTGGCTCATTTATTGAAAACAAACCCCAGAGTACTCAGGGAGACACTGGACCGAGCCTGTGTGCTCCCAGCCTGGCCACGTCCTTCTCTACCTGAAGGTAGAAAAAGTCTGTTTCCTGTCGGCAGAGGCCGGGCAGGCAGCCATCTTGATCTCTACAGTCTGGAAGGCAACTTGAGGCTGGACCTGGGAGGCAGGAGGCGTTGTGGGTTCAGCAGAGACATATTCCAAGACGTGAGGCTTCTCCTCCTGGCGCCGGAGGTAGCCCTGGTTCAGCAGGTGCAGGATGCAGGACAGCACGTCCACGCTGTGGCAGCAGAAGCTCAGGAACCGCAGCCCCGGCCCCAGCTCGCCCTTCTGACAGGCGTCGATCACCTACGGCAGCAAAGGTGCCCCACGCTGCAGCGCGGCGCAGCACCCGGGCAGCCCCTCGTCGCCCCCCAAGCCCTTCGTACCCTGAACAACAGGTTGTCAATGTGCAGCTGCTTCTCCGACTTCAGGATGCGGGTGATGAGGCAGCAGAGGATGTTCCTCTTCCTCTCCAGGGCGCTGGCCTCAGCCCTCTCCGCCCGCAGGTACCTCTGCCGGGGCAGCAGCCTCAGGTGGCGGCCGGAGGCACGGGCCAGGGCTGCCTGGTTCAGCCGCAGCACACCTGGAGCTACACCCGGCCCGGGGTCAGCCAAGCCAGGAGCTGGGTCCTGAAGGAGCCCCCAGACACACGTGTGGCTGTCGGACCTGACCCTGGGCCTCCCGCTGGCACCTTCACAGGGCTCTGCCCCGTCCCTCTCCACAACCATGGCCCCAGCCCCACACGCAGTCGGAGACCCCGCCACCCGCGCCCAGCCCCAGGCCCAGCCCCACACAGCCACAGCCCCTCACGAGCCCAAGAGCCCACAGCCCATGCCTGGCCCCACTCACGGCCTCAGGCCCCAGCCCCACACGCAGACCCACGTCCCGAGCACCCACACACTCGCCCTGACCCACTTGCCTCCCCTAGAAGCTCACGTGCCGAACCCCACACCCACCTGGGGCTCGGCCCAGCGCCTCCCCGGGTGCCCCAGCCCCACGCTCACCTCCCGACGTGCAGCTCCGCAGCAGGACGCCCTCGCCCTGGGTCAGCGGCGCCAGCGCGTGGTGCACCAGGTCGGCCGGGAGCCCCGTGGCCTGCAGCAGGGCCTCCTCAGCCACCTCCTGCAGGGCAGCACGGGAGGGAACAGCAGCCCAGACACCCTCAGCCGCCAGCCCGGCCAAAGGCGGTGGGGCTGCACCCCGGCCACTGCCCGAGACCCTGCCGGAAGGGAGCACGCAGCCCCGCTGCGCTCCAGCACCCGCCGCCTCCCTCGCTCCACGGCCCCGCTCCTACCTGGGCGCTGTTGAAGCACAGCAGGATGTGCATCTGCAGCGTGGACACGTGCAGGATGCAGTCTCCGAACTGCAGTTCCGCGTGGCCCAGCCACGTCCACTGCAGCCGCCAGGGCTTCGTGCACTCCCAGCCCCGCTGGCACTGCCCTGACGGAGACGGTGTCAGCACAGGGGACGGGGACAGTCCCGCTCGCCACTCCAGCTCTCCCGCCGCTTCTGGCTGAGCTGCTGCGGAGAGACCGGGTCTGGCGAGACCCTCCCACGCCCCCACTGCCCTGACACTCACTGCGCCTGCAGAAGTCGGCAAATTCATCGAGAGGGTAGCTCAGGGCCTCCGGGAAAAACCTCCTGGGTTCATCCATGTAGCAGAACGGGGAAACGGGCCAGCAGCGCGGGGACAAGGCCAGCACCTTCACCTCCGGCACGTCTGCCACCGAGGCCAACCCCACTGCCTGGGCACACAGACACGAAGGCAGCTCAGGACAGGCCCCAGGATCCCCCCCACCGTGAGGAAAGCGGGTGGCCCCCAGCCTCCCCACTCCACCAGCACGCTCACCTCACTCACCTCATCCGGGCCCGTGTCCAGCTCCAGCAGCCGCTTGTCCTGCTCCTGCAGCTGGAAGAGGTAGAATTGCTGCTGGAGCTCCTCTGACTCGGCCAAGTCGCTCAGCATCTCTTGGGGGAAGCGGCTGGGGAAGCACAGCCCGATCTGCTCCACGACGGCTCCTTCCAGCCAAGACAGGCCCTGCGCCAGGAGCCGGTCCCCCAGGTAGTGCCTGCACGGCCACCAGCGTCTGGTCAGGGGCTGCCTGAGCCCTGTGGTCATTGGCCACCCACCAGAAGACAGAGACGGACACGGCCCTCGCCTCACCCCGAGGTGCGTGGGCCCAGCAGCCCCCCGAGTCCCTCCCTGTCGCCAGCAGAGAACGTGCCCCCCAGCCTCACCCCCACACGCCAGAGCTTGGAAAAGCAAAGCAGGAACACGACTGCCACCAGCCCCAGCTCAGCCCCAGCCCCAGCCGCGTCTCCCCCGCTGCACCCCACACACCGCACACACGGGGCCCTCTGGTCCCACAGAGACACCCCTCACCGGTAGAAGTGCTCGAAGGTGCGGGCGAGCTCCAGGCCACTGAAGACGACGAAGGGCTCCAGGATGCGATGCAGCTGCCGCGGTGCCCCTGCACTGCCCACAGCCCCGAGCAGCTCCTGGATCTGCCCATCGAGGTAGCGGGCAAACTGCTCGCTCACCTGCAGAGGGACAGGGCTGGCTGTGAGGGGGTCACCGGCTTGGCCGCAGGGCCGGGATGGGGAACAGCCCTGGGGGGAGCAGCTGGGAAACCTTCGGGCTCTCGGGCAGGGGATGAGGCTGCCCAGGCACCAGCCCCAGGCTGGAGCGCGTCGGGGCTGTGGCCATGACACGACAAGCACCGAGCACCAGCAGCCGGGCACCGGCGTCCAGGGCAGCCACGGGACACGGCTCCATGGCTCGGTGAGGGCCAGGACACGGCTGCCCTGGAGCTTGCCCCATGGCTGTGGGCCGGGGCAGCCTGCCCAGCCCGTGCGTGGCGCCGGTGTCGTGCTCCCTCAACTCACGTGCAGGGTGGTGAGGAAGGGGAGCTGCAGCAGAGCCCCCGCGAAGCCCTGGCCCAGCGCCAGCACGAAGGCGGCCCGCTGCCCAAAGAGCTCCTCCGTGGCGCCACGCAGGCGCTGGTACAGCCCGCAGTATCGCTCCACAAGGTCTGGCGCCTGCCCTGCAGCCTCCAGGAACCGCTGCACCTGCGGGACACAGCACAAGGGATGAGCCCTGCAGCGGGATGCGCCCCTGCTACATTTAATCATAGACTGGTTTGGATTGGAAGGGACTTTGAAGCCCATCCAGTTCCAACCCCTGGCCGTGGGCAGGGACACCTTCCATGGGATCAGGTTCCTCAAAGCCTCGTCCAAACTGGCCTTGAACACCTCCAGGGGTGGGGCAGCCACGACTTCTCTAGGCAACCTGTGCCAGTGCCTCCCCACCCTCACAGGAAACATTTCTTCCTAAGATCTCATCTAAATCTCTTCTCTTTCAGCTTAAAACAATCCACAGCCCCAGCCTTGGTCTGCTGACACCAACTGCCTGGGTCCTGGCCAGGAAACAGAGGCCTTGGTGCTGCTGCGGGCTCGCAGCCCCAAGGCCGGAGCAGGGCTGCGGGGCAGGACAGGACAGAAGGAGCAGCAGCAACAGCAGCAGTGGCCCAGCAGGAAATAAGCACTCAACACTGTACTCATCCCCCAGGCTGTAGCACCAGCCTGGCTCCAAGCACAGGCTGATACCTGAGCCTTGACACCTGTGCCCAAACCCCTCCTGGCCCTGCGGAGCCCAGATACAGCCCCGAGCCTTCCCCACACTCCCGGATCCCCTTCCCGACTCTACCCACCCAGTGTGGGGCCCCACACGCCCCCTCCAGCCCCACGGCTGCCCCTAAGCCCTACCTGCTGCTGCACCACGCCGCGCCAGCACTGTGAGATGCCCCACAGGCTGCTCGCCTTCTCCACCGACGCCTGCACGGTCCTGGCCGGCACCTCCTTGTTATTCTCCTCCTTTCCCCCTGCCACAGGACAGCCCCGTGCTCAGCTCCGTGGGCAGGCTCCACACGCTGAGCATCAGCAGCCTCCCCCTCTCCCTGGCAGCTCATGGCAGCGGAGATGCCAGGGAGGCACGGCCACTGCAGGGACACGGCCACGAGCCTTCCTTGCCTCGAGAGACTCCTGTGCCACAGGGCCCTCCCAGAGCTCCCAGCCGATCCCCAGGGCCGCAGCCCGGCACTCCGGCCACCGCTCTCCCAGCCCCACAGCAGGGCAGCCCCTGGCTCACCGGGCCTTCTCGCCGCCTCTGGCTCCGCGTCGCTAGGCTCCACGTGCACCAGGAGCTGGGTCAGGCGCCGCACACGGGAACCAAAGACAGCACCGTGCCTCGCCGCGCGGCCAGATGCCTCCATGCTTTCCAGGTACTCGCTCAGCAGCCAGGCCAGGGGGCTCACACCGAGGGTGTCTGCGAGGCCAAGGAGACTCAGAGCGGGAGGCCTCAGCCTGCGGCACGGAGCCGACGGGCCTGGGAGAGCGTGGGATACCTGGGCTGGTGATGCTCTGCACCAAGGGGTTCACCAGGGCCTCCCAGCACGTCCTGCCCAAGGCCCGCGCCGCCTCCTCGTCGGGAAGGAAGCTGTCGGCGAAGACCTGCTCGTGCCGCAGCACCTGATTCAGCCTGCAACAGCGACCGGGCAGCGCACAGTGCAGCCGGGCCCCTTCCGAGAGCCCGGGGGACTCCAACGGGAAAAGAGCAAAGCGGGCGCTCCCTGCCCTGCTCCTTGCCACGCACGGAGGCTCAGCAGCCCCACTCGCCTCCAGCAGCCAGGGCCCCTCGCTGCCCCAGGCCCGGCCCGCCCTGGGTCTTGGGTCTCCTGCCAAACTGGGGCAGGATGCACCAGCCTCTGCAGAGGCCCCGTCCCCCCAGGACCTCAGACACCAGGGACGCAGCAGCACAGCAAGGACACAACCCACCTGCCAAAGAGCTGCAGTAGTCGCTCCCGATCCCGGCAGATCTCCTGGCACCAGGCATGAGCCCGAGCAGTGCAGGAGAGGAACGTCCGCCGGCACAGCTGCTCCTTGAAGATGGGCCAGAAGGTGGGCTTGGGGCCCAGCACCTCGATGCCTCGCACACGTGTGTCGATGCCGCCCTACGGGACAGCGTGACCCTCAACGCCTCAGGCATGGTCACAGCACCCCTCATCGCCAGCCCTGCTCCCCTACCTGCTGGCACCGCTTCACCTGGATCTGGACGATGGGCCAGAAGCGGGTCATGTTCTCCAGCAGGATCACTCTGCTGTCCGAGGGCAGGACGGTCACCTGCAGGTAGAAAGGGAGCCCTCAGCACACCACACAGCGAGCACAGACACTCTGCCTCTCCCTTGGCTGCCCCCATTAAAGCCACAGCCCTCGTGCCCCTGCAGCCCCCAGGTAGGCACAGGGCACCCCCAGCCAGGGCCCCACTCCTGGCTCACAGCCCCAGCACCCCAGCCCAATGCAGACCAGGCTAAGTCTCCATTCCCACCTCCCCGGGGGCTCCTCCCGGGGCCCCACACCAGGGAAAGACCTTCCCAGGGCACAGCCAGGATCAGCCAGTGCTCCCGAGGGCCCCACGGCCCGAGCAGCCCGTGTCGGACTCACCGCGTTGAGCTCCGTTCTGACGGAGGCCGGGCTGTCTCCCCCCAGCACCACGACGCGGGCCGGCATGTAGCTGGAGTCCTCGCTGGCCACCAGCATGCTCATCTCCCTGCAGCGCAGCGAAAACCGTGCTCCCCAGCAGTCCCCGTCTCCCTGCCCCGGCCCCTGCCAGCCCCACGTGCCGCTGCCCTCATCCAGCAACCCCCAGGACGGGGACACAAGGGAAGGGCTCGCACAGAGCCCCTGAGCCCCTCCTCCCCACATGGCTGCTGGCCCCACAGCCCCCAGCCCACCTGACCACCACGCCGCGCTGCATGTGGACAGTGATGAAGTGGGAGCCGGTGCTGCCGTTCGACTCCCAGTAGGTCTTCGGGTTCCTGTCCGTGAGCTTGCTGGCCCGGTGTGGGTTGGAGGAGACCTGCACCTTCTCCCAACACTTGTCCTCCTTCACCTCCACGCTGGAGCCTGCGGGGAGAGCACACGGAGCCTCCAGCAGCCTGGCCACCCACAGGCCAGGCACGGGGCTCCAGCTCTCTGCACTCACCTCGGCACAGGTTGCGCAGAAAGACATCAAAGAAGGGGACGCTGATGGGCCGGTGGCTTCGGCGGTGCTCCTCGATCTGTCCCAGCACCAGCTACAGGACAAGATGAGGCTGTGACTGGAGGTCCCCAGCCCTCCTCCCCTCGCCCCCTGCTGCGTCAGGCAGAGAGCCAGAGCCACAGCGTGCTGGATCCTCCCCAGGCCCACCTGGATGCAGCCGGCCAAGATGCCGGTCGTCAGCTTCTTGTGGAGGCTGGCGAATCTCTCACAGTCAGTCACCAGGTCGAGCAGGGCCGGCGCCAGCGACAGGGCCGGGCTGTGCTTCTCCAGGGCTTTGGACAGAGCCTCGCGGGTGCCCGCACGGCACATCCCCACCACGCAGTCCTTGCTGCTGGTGCCCAGGCGGTGCAGGAAGCCAACCACCTCCTGCACCACCTGCAGAGCAGCAGCCGTCAGCGGCTGTGCCAGCGCCAGGAACCCACCAGGCCCCAGCACCGTAGTGCTGCCGTGCTCCATCTCTGCAGCCCTGGCACCGCGGCAGTGCCCACGAGAGCCGGGCCGGGCACGGTGCTGGGCACGCCAGTCACCACAGCACCCGCTGCCCACCTCTCCCGGCACGCTGGGCGGCTACAGGCAGGGATCCCGTTTCCCCAACCCCAGGCCAGGCTGATGCTCGGCACAGCCGGCAAAGCCGCCCCCACCCACCGGGACTCCCGGGGCCCCCTCACCTCCCGGTCGCTGCTGTGGGCGCTCAGGGAGGACAAACAGGGCTCCACACACTCATGCCAGGGCAGCACGTCCTCCTGGTAGCCGTCCAGGAACTTGTTCAGGATCCTGAGGAACGGACGGAGCCCACTCAGACCAGGGCGCACAAACAATGGTGCCAGAAACAGCCCTGCTTCCCTGCCCTGCCGGGAAAGCTGGCAGCGAGGGACTGAGCCAAGGCTCCCCAGGCACCTCGCAGCAGCACCCAGGCACGTGCTGCTGAGTCCCCATATGGCCCAGGATACCCCAGTCAGCATCCACATAGGTGCCCCTGGGGAAGACCAGCCCCACCAGGACCCACAAGCACACACCACGTCCCCCAGCACTCACACCCATGCTGCAGAGGCCTCAGTCCCCACCAAATCCTCCCAGACCCACCTGAGGATGCTCAGGCTCACGGTCTTCTCCGCCCCCAGCAGCTCCAAGCTGCGCAGCAGCAGCCGGAAACACCTCTGGTCCTGCAGCAGATGGGCCGCCTCACCAGAGGGGACAGGGCCTTCTCCGCAGAGCTGCCGCTCCAGGGCCACCACCATGTCCTTGGACAAGGCGTCATCCTCCAGACTGCCCAGAAGCGCCTGCAATTCCCTCAGGTCCAGCGGGGCCTTGCTGCCTGCTACGACAAGGACAGCGCGTTGCCAGCAGCACCAGCGGGGAGCTCTGCCCTGGCAGGCGAGTCGGCTCTGCCAGCAGCATCTGTGGGGCTGTGCACGGAGCAGGGGAACGGGCAGCACGCTACCTGCTGTCTCCGGGCCCAAGGGCAGCCGGTGCTCTGCGAGGCGGTTCATCGCGCTGAGGGCCAGCATCGCGTGAGGGCAGCTGGTGATCTGCCCGTTGCCCCAGCAGCTCTGCAGCACCGTGGGGAGATCGCAGTTCACCAGCTGCTCCGCCAGGCCCCGGTGGCCGTTAATCAGCATGTTCACCACCAGCAAGCCGTTCTGCATGCCTGACGAGCCCCTGCAGGGACACAGCGATGCGGGCACCTTCCTCATGCAGGCAGGGAGCCTCCCCTGCACCCACCTGCCTCCCTTGCTCGGCACCTCCTCTCAGAGGGTCCCCCTGCCCCAGCTGCTGTCTTCAACCCACCCTTACCCTGGCACCCTCTGCATGGTGCTCACGGCAGCAGGGATGGCACTCAGCAGGCTTGCCGAGCCCTCACTGGAGGCAGAGCCAATGCTGGCAAAGATCTCCCGTATGATCTGCGCGTCTCCATGGCTCAGGGGCAAGGCCTTCCCACTCACACCTCCTGGCTCACCGGACACAGCTCCCACCAGCACCCTGAGGGCCTGCAAGGTCAACAGCAGTCAGGAAGGCAGCAGGATCTCTGCCAAACCGGGTGAGCAGGGCCCTGGCCACCCACCAGCAGCATCCCCTCTGCCGCACTCACCGCCAGGCCCGCCTGCTGCACCAGGGCGGAGGCGGCGTGCTGCTGCATGCGAGCCAGCACAGCCCGCACGCCGCCCTCCATGGCAAATGGCACGCGCCAGTCCTGCTTCGCCAGGAGCACGGCCAGCAGCCGCAGCGTCACCACCACCAGCACCTTCTCTGACACCTCTGTGCTCAGCAGCTCCACTGCCACCTTCACCAGCTTCTCCCTGCATGGGAAAGGAGATGCCTCAGGAGGAGCCTCCTGGCACTGCCGCTGGCACCCGGGACCCTGCCAGCCACCCTCTCTGTGCCCACACGGCTCTACTGCACCTCGGTCACCCCAGCAATGGCACTGCCTGCGACAAGGGGACACAACATCTATTCTTGCTGAGCACACAGGCACAGACTGGCCTTCACACTTCCACTGCCACCTCCCTCCCTCCCACCTTCAGCACTGTCCCCGACCCTGCCTCCAGCAGGAGGGCCGTGCAGCACCCCACGGCTCACCCAACACTCCTGGTCCCCGGCCTGCCCTGGCTTTTGCCCAATTGCTGCTCAGACTCAGGCTCCTCCTCCAGGACCTTCAGGATGTGCTTGAGGCCAGCCAAGCGCAGTTCCAGCTCTGAGCTGCTGCTCTGGATCACGTCCACCACGGTTGCAATCTTGGCCAGCGAGCCCCTCTCACTCAGTCCGGCAGAGATGCCCAACGCTGGCAGCAGGGAAGCAGGGACACGGGTGTCAGGGTAACAGTGACATCTTCTGTAGCTCCCGGGGTGCCACGCACCCACAGACCCAGCACCGACAGGCAGCCTCCAGGTGCCTCGTTTTCCATGCCCTGCCCAGAGCCTCCCTCCATCGAGGCAACCGAGCTGCCTCCAGCACCATGTCTTGCCCCGGCACATAGCAGGCGATTACCTTTCATCTGCTCCTCTGTCACCTCTGGGAAGAACAGCCCTTCCCTCTCAAGGAGCTCGCTGAACAGCTGGGAATCTGACTTCAACACCTCAGCAGGGGCTTGGGGTCGCACTGTGGCTGTGGAAAGCTCCTCCTTCACTGCCTTGGCTGGCACAGCTTCAGGGCCAGTGCTCCTGCAGTCGGCACCCTCCAAGGACACTGCGGTGCTCCCTGAGCCATCCTGCTTGGCCCCACAATGGGGGAAGTATTTGGTGTAGATGTGGGAGCTCTGCAGGTCACGCTGAGCACGGCCCTGGCACCGCTTCTCCAAGACCTGCAGCACCTTCTGGGCCAGCTCCGCAGGGACTGACAGCTGGATCAGGGCTTCTTCATCCACCTCTGACAGCTGGACAGACAGCCTCAAGTTACCCTTCATGGACTCGCCACAGAGCCCACGCCCTTGTGACAGCTGGTGCCCGGACGGACAGAAAGGCCACCCTGCCAGAGGTCCCCAGGGCCGTTCCCCAGTGCCACTGTCCCCTGGCTGTGCCCAACCCAACCACCACCAGCCCAGACATCCCACCTGCATTCACCATCCACCTGCAAACAGCAGAATCACCCCACGGACTCACCTCACCTCCCAAAATCTCACTGGACAGAGCCACACTTCCCGGGCAGCCATGGGAGACTGTCCTTCTCATCCCTCCTCTACCCTTTGCTCTCTCCAGCTCCTCACGCTTTTGCCATCCCCACTTACCTCCCATTTCTGTCCTATTTCAGCCCCATTCAGGCTCTCCCTGCACAGCTCATGCTCGCCATTTCCTCCTCCGCACCCAGTCCCCTTCCTAATGTTCTTCCTCACTCCCTCCTTCTCATTTCCCCACGACAGGCTCTGGCCCATACCTGCTCTCCCTGCTCCTGCTGGATGAGACTGATGATCTCTTGCTGCTCCTGCGCTTCCAGCTTCTTCACAAAAAAGAGCAGCTCCCACCACTCAGCACGGCTCAGGCTTCTCGGCGGCTCCCCCAGGCAAGGCAGGGACTCCCCCAGGTAAGGCAGGGAGTACAGCCCCCCAGAGGGCTTGCAGAAGAACGGCTGCACAGCTGCAGGAGAGCAGAGCAAGGAAGGACACCGTCAGCTCTGCCAATCCCCAGCCTTTCCTCCACATTCCACACTCCTCAGGGAAAGAGCTCACACAGATTGTCCAGGCAGAAGAGATCCCCGTTGTCCCTGCTGTGGGAAAGAGAGCGACAGGAGGGCAGTGAGGGAGGGGGAACATGCTGGGAGGAGACCCCAGAAGCTGTAGAGATGGGGATTATCATCTTCACTTCAACCTCTTTAGGCTGTAGAACAGAAAAAGCATGTGCTCAAATTAGATGCCTCTGGCTCACTGCTCCCTCAAACTCTTCCCACAGCACCTGGACACCCGGCACCAGCAGGATCCACAGTGCTAGCGCGCGGCTGCAGAAGGGCTGGGGAGAAGACCTGCAGGCCCAGGCAAGGGGCTACTCACCTGCTGCCAGTCTGTGATTGTGTGCCAAGGCGGACCCCTTCTTCTGGCCCTCACACTCCTCCTGATGCAAAGGGCCAATGATCTCCACCATGTGCCAGTGCACCCAGTATGTGCAGCCCAGTGTTTGCCAGTACACCTGAGGAGGAGAAACCAACACACCCCAGCTGAGGAAAGGCAAGCCCAATCCTACTGCTCCCACACAGGGAAGCAGTCGGAAGGAACCCACAAGGATTACTGAGTCCAAATCCTGTCCTTGCATAGGACAACCCCAACATTCACAGCATGTGCCTGAAGGCGATGTCTAAATGCTTCTTGAATATTGTCAGGCTTGGCACTGGGACTGCTTCCATGGGGAGCCTCTTCCAGTGCTCCACCACCCTCTGGGTGAAGAACCTTTTCCTAATAACCTAACCCATCCCTCGCACATCTTCCAGCCATTCCCTTGGGTGTAGAGAGAAGAGATCAGCACCTGCTTCTCCTCCCCTTGAGAGGAAGCTGCAGACTGCCATGAGGTCTCCCCTTAGTCTCCTCTTCTCCAGGCTGAACAGAACAAGTGACTTCAGCCGCTCCTCATACAGGTTCCTCTCTAAACCCTTCACCAACTCTGTGCCCTCCTGTGGACACTCTCTGGTATCTTTGTATCACCACAACAGAGCAAAAGACCCCTTGGAAGCCCCTGCCCTCCCAGTGGAGGATACCTGCACAGGTGGCGTGCCATCGTTGCTCTGGCGGAAGTCACCCTCGTCACCTGCACTGACCTGCTCGTAGTCCTCCAGCATTCGCACCCGCATCCCACGCACCAGGTTTGCCTGCAAGTACTCCACATAGCTGCTGCGGCTTGGGAAGGCTGAGCGCGTCTTGAAGATGCTGGGCTCTTTTGGTGGAGGACTGGGGGCTGCTGGAGCAGCAGTGCAGGATGCAGCCCCGTGCTGGAAGATGGAGCGGGTGCGGCGAGGCCGCAGCTCCTGTTGGGGCAGCGGTTCTGGCTTGTGGCTGTGGTCCCAGCCCATCACGTGTACCAGCTCCAGGATGAGGTTTGCCATAGCCATGCTGAACTCAAACTCCTGCTTCACGAGGCTCCTTTCCTCGGCAAGTGGGCTGGGCATGGAGCTGTTCTGCTGCTCCCCTTCCTGCTCCATGCCATTGCTGATCTTCTCCAGGAGAGAAGTGACACACAGGTAGCGCTTCACCAGGATGAACAGCAGCTTCCCAGGTATCTGCAACAAGCACAGTGTAAGAGTTGGTCAAAGAATCGATTTCTGCCTCAACATTTTCCACAGAACTTGACTATATAAATCACAGATGCAGGCCTTATGAAAACAGCCAAAGCTGGTATGAACTGAATGCTTTGTACCCGTACCTATCTCTCTATCTCAAAAATGTTCTGTACCTGTCTCCAAGCCTCCCTACTCCCTCATGAAGCAAGGAGGAATAGACAGGAAAATTAATGACGGGACTTACCACAGACCCATACCCCAACAGAGCATGCAGAAAGGACAGTTCAACCAAAGTTCAAAGTGATGATGACTACTGGCCTTCATCGGGAGACCCCAGGTCGACCACCACCGCCAAGAGGAGCGCATGTGCAAGGGGAGGAGATCTGCAGACACTCCTCTCGTGGCTTGTGTGGCCTGCTAGGTGGAGACTGATACATTTCCACAGGCAAAGGCAGGTTGCAGGTGTATTGACTAGCATAAAAGACAGCTCTGAAGCAGCTGAATTCTGAAGATCTTCCCCACCATGAGATCACCTCGATCGAAGACAGAGGCAGTGGACGCCTTCTGGACCAGGACCCCAGAGACGCCAGATATCTGTGGACCTGTGGTGGTAGCTATAGCCCCCTTTTCCTTCCCTTTTCTCTCCATCTCTTCCCTTGTTCTTTTTCTCTTCCTACCACAAGCCACTTTACGGGCACAATTAATAAAGTTCCAGTTTGGATTGAAATTTAACTCCCTTGACTTATTGCTTTTTCCTTTGCACTCTGAAATCATAAATGAAACGAATCATCACGTGTCCACTTATGAGCGGACCGTGACACACGGCCGTCAGACTCTTGCCTGCAGAGCGCCTCTAGCCCCAGCTCTCTCCGAGCCACCAGCTCATCCACAGGCAGGCTCCTGCAACAGCTTCAGAGCAGCAGCAGAGAACTCTCAGCCCACCCCTGTCTCCCTGCTCACAGACAAGGCTCTCCACGTGCCTCTCCACCAACCCCAGCCTTAAGCCAAGCCCAGGTCCTCTACCAGCTCTCCCAACACCCAGTCCCACTGCCGACCCCCTTCCTGTCCCAAACAGGGACACCAGCTCTGGCCCCACTCTCACCCCTCCTGACCCTCAAAGGCCACAGGGCTGGCAGAGCCGGACACTACCTGGGGAAGGTGAATCCCCTCAAAGGACACACACTGCTCTTCAGAGGATGTTGTCTCAGCAAACAGCTCCAGCAAGGTGTAGCGACTGTCAAAGTCCATGTGCTGCTCGATGCCATCCTGCTGGCTCAGGGACAGCAGGACGTAGGCCCAGCTCCCTGCAACAACAACAGAAACCCTTCAAGCCACATAAAGACAGGGTTCCAGGGAAGAAAAAAGTTAAGTTTTAACCTGGATCAGCCTCACTGGAGCCACATGAACTCGGGCACTAGGACAGGGAAAGCCAGATCCATAGGACACACCAGCAACCTTCCAGGTGCACCCAAACCTCACCAGGCATTTCTGAGTCATGGGAGCTCTTTGAGAACGAGAGGAGTGGGTGAGAACCAGGCCTCTACGTCCTAAGGCTCTGCCAAGCCCCTTGACACAAGTATTGTGTGTGGAAGGAGACTGTCTGCTCCTTTAAGTGCATCTCATCAAGGACTTTTTCACTGCAGACGGGGGCAGTAAGAAGAAAGCTATGAACAACAAGATAAACAAACCTCACTGACAAGTGCTAATAGGGACAGCAAGGAGAAACAAATCTGGGCAGTCATACTAATCAGTATTTTTCAGAAAGTATATCTGACTAAGGACCTTATCAATTTGGGATGATATGGAAAGGGAGGGAGACAGACACACAGAGACATAAAACCTGACCAATTACCATTAATGAAGGCAATAACCAGAAACAAACCCAGTCAGCTGCACTGATTGATGAGCTATGAAGAAAATGCAAGCAAACTAGGATTTTGCGACCAATAAGGATGGAACCCTGAGGGTCTGCGATGTTGGAGGGGGGCTTGGTAGATTTATGCCAACAGATGGGGCGATGGGCATGGGAAGGGAATTGGGAAAGAATACAGACAGGGTGCACAGAAACAGGTATAAAAGGAACCAGTCACGTGTAAATCGTGGCTGGTTGATGCACTTTTCCGATCGATTACCATGGTTTGTCCCACTTTCTTACATCTTCTTATAAAATCTTTCCTAACTCTCTCTCTGTCTCATGAGTACGTGTTGCAAGGACGGAGTGCCAGCTGCTGGTGAGACCTGCGTGTGCATGAGTGCAATTTGGTGCCAGCAACTGGATCCCGACTGGGGTGTGGGAGCCCTGCAGCCTGTGGTGCCAACGATGGGAGCGAGCACAAGAGTCTCAGAGCTGGTGACTGGAGGGAGTAGACTCCTCAGCCATCAGCTACCAGGAAGGGAAGGGTATGCATCCCAAAGAACAGCTGCTGGGAGGGAGGCAAGTGAGGAGCTCAGCACCAGCAGCTGGAGTGCAGTGCCTGGTGCTGGGGGAGCAAGGGCAAGCATCCATGTTTTCCCCAGTCCTGCTGTGCATGCAGTGTGCATGTAATTTGTTAGCAAAACCTCATGGTGGACTAGCAGGCAAGTAAGAGGCCATGGATCCAGGCCAGGGTACGGGGTGGCTGGCTGGCTGTGCTGGAAGCCTGAAGGGGCTTATGAACGTGGACTGTGAGGGACAAGTGTCTGAGTGCTCTACCAGCTGAGGAGCAGGGGAACCCTGAGGTGAGTGCCTGGATCAGGCAGAGGTGCTGGACAGACATAGGGGCTGTGCTGGTGTTTGTGAATGTGTGTGTGTGCTTACAAACCTGGAGAGTGCTGTGAGTGCTGGCAAGAGTGACCTTGTGCCTCTGCCAGTCAAAGAGAGGAGGGAACCTGGATGTCCATGCTCGTGTTTGTATCAGTTGAAGGCAGCTGTGTCAGCGTCCCCCATGTGTCCACGTGTCACTGAGATGGGTGCTCAGCTTTCCTACTGGCTGAACAGGAAAGTGGGAGCTGCATCCTTCATCCCGAGGGACCCCAGATCCCCAGACTGGGCTCCACTGGCATGACAGGAGAGGTGCTAGGCCTGCTGGAGGAGACAGCAGCTCCTAACATCTCTTAATAGTCCAACAGTTAATCTGCATAGCACCTCAGGAATCTGTCAGGGGAAAGAGCTACCAGCTCTTGGAGCACCCCAGACAACTATGACCAAGGAACCGCTTGCAAGCTACACTCCCATTCCTCCCCTTTTGCAAACAAGCCCTGAGACACTCACACCCCCAGACCTCCCACGCCTCCTCAAGGACAGGCCCTCTCAGCCCACAGCAGCACCTCCTCAGCAGCCCCGAGCAGCAGCAGCCCCCACCTGCGTCATGTGAAGCCAGGGCCCTCAGCATCCTGCCAGCGCTGCGGCGGATCTGCTTCTCCTTGTGGCACAGCATCTTCATCAGCAAGTCCAGGGCTCCCGTCTCCCTGAAGGCACCTGCCAGCGAGCCGATGCTGGCATACGCGCTCAGCACGTGGATGGTGTTGAGGATGGAGGACTCGGGGGCCCCGCTCTCGGCCATCTGCCGCCCAGCTCGCTGCACCAGGCTCCTGACATCGGCCTTCATCTCCAGCAGCGACGCTTCATCCAGCAGGACATCAGCAGCCAACGGGACAGCGGCCTTCTCCTCTTTCACCCACTGCCCTTCCAGGTTCCTCTTGCCCAGCAGCGCCGGGCAGCTGGCACAAACCTCTTCCGCAGACATCCACATCGAGATGTTCTCCAGCTTGGTCTCTGCAGAGGAGGAGTTGCTGCCTCCCACTGCTCTCTCTTCCAAGCTGACAATGCTCCACTGGATCAGGTACTCGGGCTGGCCATCATGGCCTCGCCGCTGCCGGAGCAGCTTCTCCGGACAGGCCTGCAGTTTGGGTCCCAGGTGCACGAGCAGGTTGCCATTGTGCCTCTCGTTCACCATGACAGGAAAGGTTCCTGCAGGGACAGAGGGGAAGCAGGAGATGGGGCTGAGGCACAGGCTTTGCTCTGGATAGAAATCTAATCCTGTGGGTCATGGTGCTTGTAGCACAGCAGCATATGAGAAATAAGACATGCTGCTGTGCTGGCTGTACACTAGGTCAGCACTGTAAACTCCTAATACAACAAGACCGCTGAAGTATAACATACAGCCCAGACAGACTGTTGGGGTTGTTCAGCCTGGAGAAGGCTCTCTGGAGACCTTATAGCGACCTTCCTGTACTGAAAGGGACTGCAGGAAAGCAGGGGAGGGGCTCTTGATCAGGGAGTACAGGGACAGGACGATGGGGAATGGTTTCAAGCTAAAAGAAAGGAGATTTAGATGAGCTATTAGGAAGAAATGTTTTCCTGTGAGGGTGGTGAGGCACTGGTCCAGGTTGCCCAGAGAAGTCGTGTCTGTCCCACCCCTAGAGATGTTCAAGGCCAGGTTGGATGGGGCTTTGAGCCTCCTGATGCAGTGGGAAGGGCCCCTGCCCATGGCAGGGGTGTTGGAATTGGTTTGACTTTGAGGTTCCAAACCACTCCATGATTCTATAGAACCCTTGGAAACTTGGGAGAGGTATGTCTTTCTCCTTGGCATCAGCACACAAGCAGCAACAAGATGACGGGGCAGGAACCTCCAGGGGCAATCTCTAGACCATTAGAAGGGCTGTGGGCATAGCGGGGATACAGACAGCAACACATGGGAGACAGCTTTTCATAGGATCATTAGTTTGCAAAAGGCCTTAGAGATCATCAACGCCAACCATACCTGCCTACTACTAAATCATGTCCTGGAGAGCCTTTTAAGCGCCTCCAGGAATGGTGAGTCAACCATCTCCCTGGGCAGCTGTTCCAGCGCTTGATAACCTTTTCTGTGACGAAATTTTTCCTAATGTTCAATCTAAACTTCCCCTGATGCAGCTTGAGGCCATTCCCTCTTGTCCTATCACCTCTCACTTGGCAGAAGTGACCAACAGCCACCTCTCTGCAACCTCCTTTCAGGCAGTTGTGATGAGGTCTCCTTCAGCCTCCTCTTCTCCAGACTAAACAGCCCCAGTTCCCACCCGCCGCTCCTCGCAAGAGCTCAGCAGTGAAGCTGCCCGGGCGCTCACCGAGCGCTGTGCGGGCCCCGCCGCACCCGGGGGAAACGGGGATGGGGCGGGCTGCCCCGCAGAGCCTGCGCCCCGGCCACTGTGGGACCGGGGCGGGAGAACCACCCGGTACCGGCACACGAGGACGGCCTGGCCCGGGCCCGCAGCGCTTTCCCGGGGGACCGGGCCGGGCCCCGCACCGGGGGCTGCAGCACCGGGGGCTCCAGCGGCTCCTTCCCCCGCCCCGTTACCTCCAACTCGCCTCCCGCGCCGCTTCCGGGTGCGCGGGCGCGCGCGCGTACGGCAGCCGCGCGGGGTCAAACTTGGCGCGCAGGTTCGTGGCTGGGCCGCGGCCGGGCCGGGAAACCGTGGAATCATAGACAGGTTTGGGTTGGAAGGGACCCTAAACCCCATCCGGTTCCGATCCCACCCCTGCCGTGGGTCGTGACACCTCCCACTGCATCAGGCTGCTCAAAGGCCCATCCAACCTGGCCTTGAACATCTCTAGGGGTGGGGCAGCCACGACTCCTCTGGGCAACCTGTGCCAGGGCCTCAACAGCCTCACAGCAAACCATTTCTTCCCAAGATCTCATCTAAATCTCCCCTTTCAGCTGAAAACTGCTCCCCGTCGTGCTTTCCCTGCGCTGCCTGATCAAGAGCCCCTCCCCAGCTTTCCTGTAGCCCCTTTCAGTACTAGGAGGCTGCTATGAGGCCTCCCTAAAGGCTTCTCTTCTCCAGGCTGAACCCCAGCTCCCTCAGCCTGTCCTCTTATGGGAGGTGCTCCCTCCCTTGGATCATCTTTGTGGCCGCCTCTGGGGTCACACCAACAGATAGATGTCTTTCCTGTACTGGGATGATGGTGCAGAGCTGTGTTTGACCCCCAAAATCCCCACCCACCCCTGAACTCAACCCATACGGCCCCCAGCCCCACACTTGTCCCTCCTCATAGACTGAGTCCTGTTGGGGGCTGAACACAGCAAACACAACCCATGGCAAAAGCAGCCCCTGAAGCCCGGTGCAGAGAAGGAACACATTCCATTGGGAAAGGAGCTCCCTGTGCAGAAAAGGCAGCAGTAGTGTGACAGCAGTGGATGGGTAACAGTTTATTAGCCCCCACAGAATCACTCCTGCGCTGCAATCCGTGGCAGGTTGACATAGCTCTTCATGGGTGGCAGAGGCTTGATCTTGCGCCCAGCCCAGCCGCCCTTGCGATGCCACAAGCCTGTGTGTGGGCGCTTGCCCAGCCAGCGGTTCCGACCTGCTTTCCCGATCACCCGCTTGTTGTGGTCAACGTTGGACACACGGCCCACTGTGGCCACGCAAGTCTCCAGCACCTATGGGATACAGAAAAGAGCTGCAGGCCCGCAGGGAGATGCACAGCTTCATGTCTGGGTGGTCAGATCGGGGACAGCACAGCTCCTATACCTGCATGTGCCTCTTGGAGGGCAGCTGGACAATGGCCGTGCCGTTCACCTTCCTCAGCAGCACACCACAAGTCCCTGCAGCGGGTGAAAGGAGAGGAGGCAGATGCCCTGAGAAACAGGACAAAGTATCCCACCCTGTGGCAAGCACATCCTCCCCTGCCATTGCACTTTTTCTGAAGACAGGACCTCAAGGAATCACAAGTGAGCAATGGCGCAAAGCTGTCCCCCTTCTCTGGAGTGTTATTTTGCACCCTAACGCAGGGAGGAGATGGGACAGCAACTCTGCCACTGCCCTCCCACAGTGGTGCCTCTCTGCCCTGCTCTCCACCAGCGCTGAGCCAAACTCAACCACCACAGCAGATCCTCTGCCCAGGGACGCACCGGCTGCCCGAATGTACTGCGCTCCCTTCCCAGGGTGGCTCTCCAGGTTGCAGATCAGTGTCCCCACAGGCAAGGCACCCAGCGGGTAAGCATCTCCTTCATTGGCCAACACTGTGAGAGAGAGGTAGATGAGTCAGGCAGTCAAGGAGCCCCTGGCAGCACCAGTCTGGCCACCGTTGGTGTGCACCTGCCATCCTGCCGATGTGAGAGGAGTTCTTGATCATGTCCCCTGGCTGCATGTTCTCCGTGGCGATGATCCAGCGCTTCCGATTGCCACCAGCCACCAAGGCAATGTCAGCTGACCTGCATAGGGAACCCACAGTGGGCTGGGGGGAGTCTCACCACAGCCAAAAACGCCTGGGGCTGAGCCTATGCCCTGCACTCACCTGCAAGGGTCATATCGGACATTGATGACCTTCTCGGTGAAGGGCTCTGGTGGAGCCCCCTCCTCATAGCGCAGCCGCTGGAAATCAATCATCCGGTACCGCCGCTTGTGACCCCCACCGATCCCCCGGACACGGATGCGGCCTGCAGGACAGGGGATCGGCCGCAGGTGAGCCTGGACCCAGCCACCCACACGGCCCCAGCCCTGCTTGCCCTCCAGCCACCTAGACCCCCCTACTCCAACCCTAGCTGCCCCTAGTCCGATCACTACAAGCCTTTGCCAACAGTCCCTCCCCAGCTCTCCTACAGCCCCTTGCAGGTACTGGAAGGTCTCTATAAGATCTCAAAGCCTTCTCTCCTCCAGGCTGAACAACCCCAACTCTCAGCCTGTTCTCATAGGGAAGATGCTCCAGCCCTCAGATGATCGTTGTAGCCCACATCTGGACCATTGCAACACCTCCACATCCTTCTTACCTTGAGGATTCCAACACTTACTTTGGTCGCCCCCACCCCAAGCCTTGGTCCCCAAGCCTTGGTCCCCAGCCCCGCTCGCCCCGCACCGGTGTGGTCGCGGCCGCCGGTTTTCTTCATGCCCACGGGCCGCACGGTGTACTTGACCCGGCACTTCCACGCGGGGTCGGTGGTGCCGAGCGGGGCCGACAGCGACAGCCCGCGGGGGGCCGGGAGCAGCCGCGGGGCCGGGAGCAGCCGCGGGGCCGGGGTGGGGACCAGCCGCAGGGCCCCGAACGCCCGGCGCAGCGCCGACACCGCCAGCCCCGCCGACACCGACGCCGCTCCCGCCGCCATCCCGGCCCTCCCGCCGCCGAGCCCCCCGCGCCTGCGCCGGGACCCGCCCCCCGCGCACCGCCCCCCGCGGCCGAGCCCGCACGGACGCCGCCGCGAGCAGGTCGGGCAGCGACGCCGGCACCGGGGCCGAAACCGGGACCGGGACGGGGGTTGGGGGGACGGGGGCGATGGGATGGGAGCGGAGCGCTGCCCGCCGCGGCCGTAGAGGAGCCAGGGCCGTGGACTTTGGAGCGGGCGGTGGTGCTGGCCTCTGCCCTGCCCCGCGCTCCCCCGCTTCTCCCCCCGGGCTCCTGTCCTGTCCTGGGCTCCCCCTGCTTCTCCCCCCGGCTCCTGCCCTGTCCTGGGCTTCTCCTGCCCTATTGCCCCCCCGGCCCTCTCCCTACCCAGGGGCTGCCCTACTCTCCCCTTCCCTCACTCCTCTCACCCTCCTAACCTTGGGCTGACTCTGCCGTGTTGCCCCTTCATCTCGCTCCCCTGCCCTCTCTGCCCTTCTCCGCCCTGTGACCCCTATTGTTCTCTCCCCCCAGGCTCCCCTCGCCCCTCTCCCTACCCTGGGGCTCTCCTGCTCCCCCACCCTGGGCTCCCCCACCCTGGGCTCCCCCACCCTGGGCTCCCCCCATCCCTCACCCCACTCTGGGGCTCCCCTACTCTTTCCTTCTCTCACTCCTCTCACCCTCCCCACCTTGGGCTGACTGCTCTCTTGTCCCCTTACCCCTCTCCCTGCTCCCCTACCCTCTCTGCCCCTCTTCCCCCCCATCTCCCCTCTCACTCTCACCCCCCTCAGGCTCCCCTGCCCCTCTCCCCACCCTGGGCTCCCCCTCCATCCCGCTCTCCACCCTGGGGTTCCCCTGCTTTCTCCCTCACTCCTCTTGCCCTCCCCTCCTTGGACTGACTCTGCCCTATTGCCCTTTCACCCTGCTCCCCTGCTTTCTCTGCCCCTCTCCCTCCATCATCCTTCTCCCTCTCCCTTCCAGGCTCCCCTCGTCCCTCTCCCTACCCTGGGGCTCCCCTGCCCCCCCATCCCTCTCCCTAGCCTGGGCTCCCCCCTTTCCTCTCCTTCCCTCACTTCTCTCGCCCTCCCCACCTTGGGCTGGCTCTGCCCTCTTGCCCCTTCTCCCCTGCCCTCTCTGCCCCTCTCCCCCCCATCACCCCTCTCGCTCTCCCCACCCTGGGCCCCCCTGCTCTCTCCCCACATTGCCCCTCTCCTCTCCCCCTTTCTCTCCTGTTCTCTTCTCACCCGGCTGAGCCCCATGGGGCGGCTGGCAAGGACCTTTGATCCCCAAGGAGGGACTGTGTTTGTGGCAACGGTGGCACAGCCTGGAGTCCCAGTGGTGGCTGTTTCTCGGGGCACAGGCTGCAGGAGTCACTGCTCTATAATTAGGCTGTGCCTTCGCTGCCAGGAATGCCTTTTGGCCTGAGATAAATAATACGTGGTTGTGGTCCTGCATGGATTCTTATTTGTTTAACTGTATCCGTGTGTCCCCTACAGCCAGCCGCATTTGTTGTGAAGCGTGTGTTGTGAGATGGAGCATGTGTTGGGCTAACGGTTGGACTTGATGATCTTGGAGGTCTTTTCCAACCTCAATGATTTTATGATTCTATAAGCACTGGAAAAGGATGCACAGGAAAATGGTGGAGTCCCCTTCCCTGGAGGGGTTTAAAATCGTGCACATGTGGCCCTTTGGGATGTGGCTTAGTAAGCTCGGTGGTGCTGGGCTGATGGCTGGACTTGATAATCTTAGAGCTCTTTTCTAATCTTAATGATTCTCTGATTCTAAGAGAGAGCCTGCGTGTCAACATTGGTGGGCTCCCTCCTGGGGCACCCAGATTCCTTCCTTCTCTGAGGGAACATGTAGAATTCCTGATTCACAGGAATACTGATGGAGTACTGGCTGGGGCAGATGTAGGTAGCTGGGGACAGCACATCTCCATAGGTTACTGGAATGTAGTAGAGGGCACTGCGAAGTCTGCGCTTTAGAATCATACAACAGTTTGGTTTGGAAGGGACCTTAAAGCCCATCCAGTTCCAACACCCTGCCATGGGCACGGACACCTGCCACTGCATCAGGTTGCTCAAAGCCTCAGCCAACGTGGCCCTGAACACCTCCGGGGACGGTGTTACTGTGGATGGGATGGTTGTAGCAACGGTCTGCTGGCTACATTGGATGCTGTGATGCTGTGGCATTTGTCCTCTCCGCATCAAGCGTCTAGAGATGGAACACATGCTTCCAGGCGGTGCCTGGCCCAGCTCTGCACTGCGCAGTGCTGACACAGGAGGACTCCTAGCTGCCTCGTCCTGTATCTGGCCATTTCCGCAGGCGCAGTGATAGCGATCACGCAGCAGGAGGGTTCTCTGCAGCTCCACCTGCTTGGCTTTAGGAGCCAGGGTGGGGTCACAGGTGAGAAAGGTACCAAACAGGATGTAAAAGCTTTCACGGCAAGACTGGGCGTAGGATGGAGCGGATCTAGTGTAGGGTGTGGATGGCCTTGGCTGTCTGAGCAGGAGCTTGATGGTGGGGTAAAGCCCCTCGGGCAGTGTGTGGCAGCACCTTGGGAGCTCTGCTTTGCTCCTTGGTGCTCTCATTGGTCCCGAAGGAGAGAGGTCTGGACTTGGAGTTTGTGGTGCTTTCTGCGCTCCCAGGGGAGCGTCCGACTGTCCTGTTTCTGGAGCCTGGCTGCATCTCCTCCCCTCCCCCTGCTGCAGTGTGGTTGGCTGCTGAGCCTGGTGCCTGCGCTTCTGCTGCTAGAACCGGAGGGCAGCGCGGCAGAACGCCGGAGGAGCCGTACATCGCGGTGGCTTGCGCTTCTCTGCGGTGCTGGGGCCTCTGGGAGTGCCGTCGCTGGACAAGCTGCTGCAGGCAGCCAGGTACCGCTCCTCTGTGGGGCTGGGTGGGGGAGGATTCCCATCCAGTGACTGAAACGGGCAGGGTGCCCAGCCACCCTTTAACAAAGGACGGCTTTGAACTGCGATTTCGGGCAGAGCTGATGAGAACTTTTCTCTTTAGGCAGCTTACAGTTAGTCAGGTGGGCATGAAATTTCTCTGTGGGGATACTGAGGAGGGATGAAGGAGTTTCTCCGGCTTGTTTGTCCCAAGGATACGCAGCGGGCGTGCCTCCTGCTGCCAGACAAAGCCGGAGAAATGATGACGGAGGCAGCTCCTAGCATACAGCAATGGCTCTCAAACTTTCAGAACCCTTGTTTCCCCCCAGTCCTTCCTCCCATTAATGGGCTGCTTACTGAGCTGTTCCAAAAAGGAGGTGCACCCGTCGAAAGGCAGGGGGGCGGGGGGGGCAGTTACTGGTAAACCTCTGGGAGGGAGAGGATGCGGCTGGGAGGAGGTGTCTGAAGAAGGGATGGGGGATGGCATTGCAGCAGAACGCTTTGGCCGGTCAGCCGGGAGAAATCTGCACAATGGTGGGAGGCAGCGGCACATTACCAGCAACCACAGGCTTCCCTGCATCTTGCATAGCTGGCAGCTGGCGTTCTCTTGCGGCTCTGTGCTAGGGTCTCCTCTAGTGCCCTTGCTCTGCTGTCTCCTGTGCCATCTTGGAGAAGTGGAAAGCGCCTGCCTCCGCTGCGCGCGGGGAAGGAGGGTGGTGTTCAGCGCAGGTTGGGTCAAAGATCTGGCCAGCTCAGACGCAGGGTAAATAAACATGGCTGAGCTTTGCTGGAGTTGGCAGAAGGAGCAGGAAGAGAGTGTTCTCATCTGCTGTTTTGGAGGAATGTCCAGGTAGAACAACAGCATTAACCCCAAGTACCAAAATTGCTTTCAGGGCACAAAGGACACATGGCAATGTTTTGACCTTGGCAGAGTTCTGGATAGAGGCTTGATTTGCTAAGGAAGAACCAAGTAGCTCCTCAAAGAACTCGAGCTGGTCAGGGAACCAGAGGTAAAACAGATCCTTTGCTTATTATTGTAGGTAGGGCTTTGCCTCTGTGAATTTGGCTGCCTCGTTATGATTTACAGGACCCGTTTGCTTCTGGAAATAATAGCTCGGTCTTGCAGCATGCAGTCAGCAGGTCCCAGCTGCATCCTGTCCATGCCCTGTCCTCCTGAGGCACGTCCAGTGCACAGCCCTTACATTAGACAGATGCCTGCAGAGGCACTGGCTCCCGGGAATTATTCTGCCTGCTTTAATACCGCTTCATGCTGTCAGGGCAAGGTAATGGCTCTCACTCTGTCTTTTACAGAGAGAGAGACTCCCAATCAGATTTTGAAGCTAGGAAGAGATGCTTGTCCTGGCTTCGTTCCAGCTGCTTAGCTCTTGTCTCCGCTAGCCTGGAAACGGGTTTTAATGGTGTTTCACTGTAGTCCCAGGCGCAGCAGATGCAGAATGGATTTGGTGAGCTGTTGCAGACGTGAGCTAGAGTTTAAAAACAAGGTCTTACCAGCTGATCTGGAGGTGCTAGCACAAGCTGGCTGGTGGGGGTGGTGAAGACTATTGTTCTGGTTCCAGTGGCTTGCTGAAAGGTGCATGTTTCCCTAGCCAGCTCCCAGCTCGGGTCACAAACAGCATGAACTGCTGTAATAAGGAGCAAAATGGCTTTCTCCTAATGGCACATGTTGGTGCTGTTTTGGGGAGGGAGTCTGTTTGGTTTTTGGGTTTTTTTTTAACCCTTGTTGCCTCCAGTGTCTGTATTGAAATCACAGAATGATTTGGGTTGGAAGGGACCTTAAAGACCATCCTATTCCACCCCCCCTGCCATGGGCAGGGACACCTTCCACTACATCAGGTTGCTCAAAGCCCCATCCAACCTGCCCTTGAACTCCTCTAGAGACGGAGCAGCCACGACTTCTGTGGGCAACCTGTGCCTCAACACCCTCACAGTAAAGAGTTTCTTCCTAATATCTCATCTAAATCCCCCTCTTTTAGCCTAAAACCACCCCCCACCCCCGTCCTATCCCTGCACTCCCTGATCAAGAGCCCCTCCCCAGCTTTCCTGTAGCCCCTTTCAGTACTGAAAGGCTGCTCTAAGGTCTTCCT
This sequence comes from Phaenicophaeus curvirostris, assembly GCF_032191515.1. Taxonomy (NCBI): domain Eukaryota; kingdom Metazoa; phylum Chordata; class Aves; order Cuculiformes; family Cuculidae; genus Phaenicophaeus; species Phaenicophaeus curvirostris. The sequence continues at coordinate 106,362,035 of NC_091393.1, read as the reverse complement.
GGAGCCTTCTCTTCTCTAGGCTGAACAGCCCCAACTCTTTCAGTCTGTCCTTGTATGGGAGGTGCACCCGCCCTCAGATCATCTCTGTGGACTCCTCTGGACTCGCTCTAACAGATCTGTACCTTCCTGCACTGATTATTTGATGGCAAATGAATGGAAGAAGCAAGACCTTTCTGGTCTTGAAAGGAATCAATGGTCTGATACAAAGCTAACCAGACCATCTTCTCTGACTTCCTTAGATCACACATAGTTACAGGAATTGGATCGTGCTTTAGTAACACAGGAATTACTTGCTCTGGTCTATCATAACAAACCCAAGTAGCTTTTGATTAGCTGTTTCCAGCTGTGGGCTGGAAAGTGAGAGGCAGATAAGGAGCTCCTAGGTCCTTCCTGTAGTGATGTTAACCTGGGCCACTGTGGCGTAGTCCCTGTAAAGCCAGGTTGCTACCACCTTGCCCTAGGTTTCGGGGAGGTTAGACATTGCAGGTGTTGGGGAGCTGAAGCTTCTGGAAGAGAGAGGAATGTTTAGTTCTGAAGGGAATGAACATGAAGAGGGCTTCCTATCTCCATGCGGGAGAGCCCATCCACTTGAGCTGCAAATCTCCTTCTTCAAGTCCTAGTTAAAAGCTCCTGAGGCTCTTGTAGACTGCTGGTTAGCGTGGTCTTTCCCAACATGGGCCTTGCGATATCTAGAAAAAACCCTGGAGCTTCACACTCAGCTAGAGCTGGCATGTGTCAGCTGCTGCTGGAAAATGCAATCCTGGCCTTGATCCCTGTCCAGCTGTTTTCAACAGCACAGTCGACTTGTATCTAGTTACACTTGACTTTAAAGCTTAGGGAAGCTAGTTCATAGAATCATAGAATGGTTTGGGTCAAAAGGGACCTTAAAGCTCATCCAGTTCCAAACCACCTGCCATGGGCAGCGCACCTCCCACTGCATCAGGTTGCTCAAAGCCTCATCCAGTCTGGCCTTGAACACCTCTAGGGATGGGGCAGCAACGACTTCCTTGTGCAACCTGTGCCAGTGCCTCACCACCCTCGCAGGAAACACTCACTTGGGAAAAGCCTTTTTGGTCTTGGAGATTGGTTTTAAGACCGTCTGAGGGGATGCCTAGATGCTAAGGAGGGCTCTGTCTTTTGGTCATGGGGAACGTGGGTGAGACAGCTCTGTACCTCCACACCCTGATCTGCTGCTGGCAGTGAATTGCATTGCCTCTCTTGCTCTGGGGCAGAGGGACCCTGTCCCCATAGGACCCTGCTGAAACAAGGCATGTGCTGCATTCCCTTCCCCTGGGCCTAGGGTCGCTTTCTAGTGCTGCAGTGCCTTGCCCCTTTGTCCTGAAGTGGTTTCAGCAAAGGCAATTGTAGTAAGGAGTTTATCTAAGGAATTCGGGTGAGGATTTTTTTGTTTGGTTTGTTTCTTTTCTCCTGCATGAGGATGGTTAAGGCATGGGACAAGGGTCTGAAGAACTTATGGGATTTCCATTTTGGGGGATACTCAATCCTTATCTAGACACAGATACCTAATTAGATATCCGCTTTGAGTAAGGGCATAGACCAGAAACCTCTTAGCATCCCTTCTAAGGGATATAACTGCCAGACTCTTCTATTAGGGAAGAATTTGCAACACAACAGCCTCTCTATGTTACTTGAAGTCATCTCTGTGTTGGCTTGACTCTCTAGACTGTCTGCTAGGCAAGATGGGTTGAGACTGTGGTGAAAGAAAGAATTTTGGGCAAAGATGGAGCTCTAGGTGCCCCTTTTTTGGCAGTAGAGTGGAGAAACTTATGAGGCAGAGACAAATGGTGGCAGAGGACCTCATGCGTGTCAGAGTTTGAGTGACGTCTTTTGGCTCAGAGCTGTGCTCTGTGAACTCCTGAGGTGCTGACCCCTGACTGATCTCCTATTTGTGTGTTCCTAGTGGTTCTAAGGGTGCATGAGATGTACCAGGCATTTCTGATGGTGGTAACAAGCACCACGGAGCACCATTTCTGCTCTACACCTCATGTGAACCCCAGCAGGCACGTATCCCGGGATGGAGCCATCTACTGCAATTATTCCATCAGTTCTAGCTTTTATGAGTCCAGCATTTGCCCTCTAATCTCTGGCCTTTATTTATGTTACAGTTCTTAACATTGCCCTGAAACTGACTGCCCACCCATCTGTCCTTCCATTTGCAAAACATCCTGCTCTTGCTTTTGTTTCTAAAGCCTTAACATGTGTGCGCACAGCTGCTCTTAGCTGTAAAGTTCCTGGGCACCATGCAGAGCTGATTAGGTTTCTTGTTTTACCCATCTTGGAGTGGCTCTGGAGATGCCGACTGTCGGATGTGCCACTCAGCACCATCGGTTCAGTCCTTCTCTGTGGTTGTGTCGCAAGTGGCCTGGGGTGGCGGCCTGAGCACAGTGGCTCTTCTGGCAGCAGCGTGAGTGTTTCCTGGTGGTGTCAATATGTCCTGGCTGGGCAGTGGAAGCCTCAGAGGCCCTGCACAGCTGACTGTAGTCTCTGATAGTCTGTTGGCTTTCTTGCACTATGGTATCAAAATAAAGAGTAAACTTTTGCTTGTGACGCAGTCTCTGTGATGGTTGCAGCCTCGGCACTCTGCTTCCTGCTGCTTTTATTTTATTTTTCAGCATCCAAGGTATTAGGTCTAGGTTTTGTTGCAGTAGCCCTTCAGAGTGGAGACTCAGCTCTATGTTGACAATCTCACTTGTAGCTTCCTTGGAGGACGTCCAGGCTTTCCAGAGACCCTTTATTCTGTTTAACAGCAATGAGCTGGCAGAGGTCCAAAGGAAAAAAGAAAAAAAAATCAAAAAACCAAACCAACAAAACCCTCCTTGCTTTTATCAAGTTGTTTCGCTTCCCGAATACATAATCTAGCTGTTTCTCCAGGTAGCAATAACCAGCCTCACAGAAGGAGACTGGGATAATTACTGGGCCAATATGACTTTAAGCCCTGTGTTTCTATTTCTATACAATACTATTGCGCTCTGACTCCCAAACGTGGTCACTTGTCCTTGCTATGGGCCAGTCTTTTCAGCAGTGAAGCTTGTTTCCAGACCCAGTTGTTTCCTGCAGCTACCATATCCTTAAATCACTTTCTCCTACAGAAGAATTTGCCACTAAAAATGCATGCCCATGTCCATACAGAAAGTGCTGGCAGGTCGTCTGCAGTTTGAAGGAAGCTGCAATTATTTGACAGTAGCCCAAGTAACAAGTGCTAGGATGAGAAATGGCCTCAAGTTGTGCCGGGGGAGGTTTAGTTTGGATATTAGGGAAATTTCTTTACTCAGGGTGGTGCAGGATTGGCACAATTCGTCCAGGGAAGTAGTGGACTCTACATCCCTGGAAGTGTTTGAAAAACCTGTGACGTTTTGGGACATGCTTTAGTAGGCACAGTGGTGTTGGGCTGACAGTTGGGCTGGATGATCTTGGAGGTCTTTTCCAACCTGAATGATTCTATGAATATCGCTTGTGCAAGTTATGACGGTACCCCGTGTCTCACATATACTTGGTCCAGGGACATGTGAGGAGGCAGGGAAGTGAACTGGATTCAGTGAGGCATGAGTAGACCTGAAGTCTCTATCCTATCGTAGTTTACTCCGGATTTCTCTGGTGCTTATCTTTCTTGCTCTCTGTAGCCCTCTAGCATTAGACGGAGACCTAAGCTTTAAGATTCACTTGGACCTATTCAATTCGGCATCCTTGTTTCTCTTGTGGGTTTAAGATGTAAGCAGTGAGGCCTCCAGCTCTCTTCTTTTAAACCCCTTGCACGTGGGAGCAGGCTTCAGTGGCAGAAAGGTGGGCTACTGAAACTGCTGATGCTCAGTAATTCCCCAGTTATGCATTTGAACACAGGAGGAAGTTTTCTACCTGACAGGATGTAGCCAGAGGATTCCCAGCTGATTGCTGCCACTTCCAGAAAGCTCAGTGCACACATGTTCCTTCCCTCTCTTCCTGCAGCACTCCTCCAAATGGGAGCAGGGGAGGGGAGAGGAGATGGGTGTTGCCGGAAAGCCAGGCTATTCTAGGAGCTCACGGTAAATAGGGAAGACGTACCAACTAGAGCAGAAATGTACTGGAGAAGACCTGAGCCATGGCACCTGCGGAGCCATGAGAATAAGCAGGATAAGCTGGGCACTCCATCTCCCAAGGAATCCATTGGAAAAGTGTTATTTCTTCCTATTCCAGTCTGAACCTCCCCCTGCCAAAGGCAAATGATGGCATCTCCCCTCCTCTCTGTGGGAACCTCCAAGTGCCTTTTCTGCCTGGATAAAGGACGCTCGGTGCCCTTTACCGGATACGTGGGAGTAGGAAGAGTGCTTATACAGCAGCTTCAGCCTGCCTGACCTTGATGTTGGTTGCTGTAGAGCATATTTCATCTCTGGAGGGCTGGACGCAGTGCTGGGGAGACCTAGAAATTAGGGAAGAATTGTCATTTTGGAGATCCCACCAGCATTTGTTGGTTTTCTTTGCCATGCAAGAGGTAGCAGCATTTAAGTGACTGCTCTGCAATTTTCTCTTTGAATCCTTGGTACTTGAAAGTGAACAACCCCTGTGCTGTTCTCAGTTTTTCCACCCTTTGTCCAGCCTGGACAATCCCCTGTCCACCCCTGAACACTGGAAGTGTGCTGGTACCTAGCAAAGCTGTGCTTCTAGGACGTCGTCCTTGAGGGGAAAGGCTAAGGTTGTGTAGAGGTGTTTGCACAGCCAGTGGGAGAAGAGGAGGTTGCACTGGTATGTCTTGAAAATCCGAGGATGTAGTTACAGGGTGGGATGAGTCTCGTGTGCTGTGGGTCAGGACGTTTTTATTATTTTACCCTTCTCAGACATGCTGAAATGTTTCCAGTGTTGAAAAACAAGTTGATTGTGGGGACTGTGGAATGCTTGAAGGTTTTTCTGCTAGAAGAGCTGGAGAAAGGATATTGCTGTAGTAGAGGCAATGGTGGTTTTAACACACAGCTCGGTGATTTCTCACTTGAGGAGTAGTTCTATGCACAGTGGAATTAATGAGGCTGATTTTCTATGGATCTGGGTCTTGTCTGACTCTCTTATCTAGCAAGGTGCAAGCCCTGGTGGTTTTTCATCATGATTCGTAACATGTTCCTTTTCCCAATGTGTTTGTATTGTACTTTTTAAAGATGGCAGCAAGATCTCTATATGGACAAAGTAATGCTTCCATGAAAACTGTTGGCATTTCACAGCTGACCATGCACAGAGGGACAGATGAAGAAGAGGCACTTGTGCTGCACAGCTGTGTGAGCCTTAGGGCAGAGCTCTACATTTGTTGTGTGCTGGGTGTGAGGCTGCTCTTGGGGATCTCCTTGTGTCCCAAGAACTGCCTATGCTCCAGAGAGCTCTCACTTCCCAGTTTCCCTGTTTCTGAGGCTGGAGCTCTGTCCCTTATGAACTGAAACCCGTGATGGGGCCATTTCACCCTTTAGCAGTCATTATCTTGGCTTCTGTAAGAGAAGGTAAGTACCTGTGGAGCCTGCCTGGGAGGCCATCTGGACCCATTTCAAGGAAAGACAGTAGTGCTTTGCTAGACATGGCAGTGCTAGTGTCCTTTGGGCTGCCAGCCTCTTCCTCTAGAGCTGAAAATCATTGCCCATCTCGCCCTGAATTTTGCTCACCCACAAGATTTCCCTTGTTGCTTTAGCACTGTATCGCTCCCCTGGATTTGTTATAAAGGTGGGAAAAAGAGTAACTAGGGGAATTATGGATCAGGATGCTTAGCTGCCAGTTCCTGGACAATCAGTTTGGAAGACAGGATATGAGCGGCAGCCAACTCTCAACAGACCTTTTCTTCAAAAGAGAAGTCTATGCCCTCTATCTCGATCTTAGTGAGGTTTTTCATGCCATTCTTATTATATGGTCTTCTCTAAAGCGAACCCAGAAACGTTACAGTCCAGATAAGAATTTTCATTGTAAAATGCACAATTCACAGGGCAACTGCATGTGGGGCTTGGCAGGTACCCAAAAGTGAAGGGTCCAGTGAAGTATGGCTCAGGGGCTGGTGCTGGATCATGAAGTGAATGTGAGGTCAGCGTTGTGACTTTTGGGTAGGTGGGAAAAGACTCAGCTCTTGCTCAAAGGTGTTTCTCTCAAGAGAAATGAAGCGGTTCTGCCCATCTGAGGTTCAGTAAAGTCTCTGCTGTCTGTTGAGAGTTTTTTTGCCCTTCCTGAGGGTTGGATGTGCATCACTGGAACAGAAAGTGGAGGAGCTGTGAGAGGAGAGCTCAGGCCTGTAAAACAACTCAAGGAACTTTTAGAATAGTGAGGCTAAAGTGGAGGAAATCGCAGAATCATAGAATCATTAAGATTGGAGAAGACCTCTATGATCATCCAGTCCAACTGTCAGCCCAGCACCACCATGCCCTACTAAACCATGTCCTGAAGTGCCGCCTCTACACATTCTGAACCCCACCAGGAACGGAGACCACCACTTCCCTGGGCGACTTGTGCCAATGCTTCACCACTCTTTTGAGTAAAGAAATTTTCCCTAATATCCAATCTAAACCTTCCCTGGCGCACCTTGAGGCCATTTGCTCTCATCCTATCCCTTGTTATTTGGGAGAAGAGATCTGGCACCCTCCTCACTACAACCTCCTTTCAGGCAGTTATAGAGATCAATGAGATCTCCCCTCAGCCTTCTCTTCTCCAGACTGAGCAGCCTCAGCTGCTCCTTGTAACCCCTCTGCTCCAGACCCTTCCCCAGCTCCGTTGTCCTTCTTGAGATGTGCTCCAGCCCCTCAGGGTCTGTCTTGTAGTGAGGGACCCAAAACTGAACGCAGAATTCGAGGTGCGGTCTCACCAGTGCTGAGCCCAGGGGGACGATCCTGTCCTTACTCCTGCTAGCCACACCATTTCTGATCCAAGCCAGGATGCCGTTGGCCTTCTTGGCCACCTGAGCATCCTGCAGGCTCACGTTCAGCCGCTGTCGCCCAGCAGCAGAGCAGTGGGTATAATGAGATTGTGTGTACTTACAGCAACTGCCCCAGCACTGTTCACTGTCTTAATTTTCAATGCTGCAGTGAGGAAGAACTGGAGCCCTCTATTACTCAGGGCTCATTTCCAGGCTAAGACAGTGGTATCTGAGCTGGGAGATCACTCTGCCCCCCTGGGCAAATCACCCGGCTGGGGAGGAGAGGAGCCCTGTCCCAGGGATAGGAGCTCTGCTTTCTTTGTTCCTGCACCTGGGGCGGCATTTTTACTCGCTCAGTAAACCAGGGACAAGTCTGCTGCTGAACAAAGTGCTCAAACCATGCAGAGGTGGGTCCTGCGGGAAGATGAGGGCAAATCTGTTGGCAGCTCTTTCCCTACCTCCTCCTGCAGAGTGCCTGGGCAGTTTGCCATCTTCCTGCCAGTAGGGCCTCAGGTGCTCTGGATGCTCTGCCTCCTGCCAGCTCCAGGTGGCAAGGTGGCTGCCTTCAGCCCTGCAGCAGCCTGGCCTCGGAGTGACCAAGGGCGAGGTGGGTGGTGGCTTTCCTGCTATCCCTCCATCAGCTGAAGAAGCTGCTGAGGTGGCCAAGCAGGAGGAACAGCTTGGGGCGGGGAGCGGGGGAGGCTGAAGCCTCATAAGGTGCTGAAGCTTCTAACTAGGTTAGATGAGCAAGTTGTGGAGCATCCGGGGTACCGTCAACCTGCTCTAAGAAGTCTTTTCTGCTTCTTATGGCTCTCACCCTCTGCCATACTGTATTTCCCTAGCTCCTGGATTTTCAATGCAGGGATCTTGCACCCATGCTTACATTGCAGGTTGTAGCACTTGGTGTCCCAGTGCAAAGGCAGCCCAGTGTTCTTCTGTTGTCTGTCTTGGGGGGAATGGGACAGGGAAGGGGGTACAGAGCCCATATGCCATCCTGAGTAGTCCTTGGGCTGGCAGTGGGGTGAACAAAGCTGGCAAAGCTGTCACTATTTCAAGCTGACACCCACTCAAGGGTTACAGCAGTGCGACTGCAGCGGTTGGCGTAGGTAAGCTTCCTCACACAGGCTGACTCAGTCCCTGCTGGTGCAGTTATGTCCCTTAGTGGCACAATGGTCGTTCTGTGCTGAGACTGGGATTGTCAGGGTGTGCTCTTCTGAGCAGGGAATTTTGGCCTCCCCAAGAAATGCTCTTCCAGAAGATTTTTCCATTGAGGAAGCAGAAAGGCTTGAGCTGGCATCCCTACGCTTTCTGTTCTTTTTCCTTCTGCAGTTGGAAGAGGTGTTGAGCTCTGACAGCCTCCTTGCATCAGTGGTCTGTGGGCAGGAGGTGTACGCATTGTAACTCAGGCTGCCAACTACAAATCTCTGCTCTTAAATGGAAGCTAAATCAGCTTTCCTTGCTGCTGGGAGTGTGGGGGTGTTGGAGGTCAGCACTGATTCTAGCCTTTTTGTCTCCTGTCCACGTGTGCCACCTGCAGTGATTGCCAGCACTCTGTGCCGCAAAAGCAGAGGCACGTGCCCTGACAGCTGCCTGCTGCCAAAGGGAGAGGGGAAGGGCTTACTGTGGAAAACCAGTTGAACACTGTCTCTGGCTGCTTGAAGGAGGCTGCGACACTTGTGTGTCATTGTGGCTCTCTGAAACAGCACTGAGGTGCTCAGGTTTTCTCTCTTTTTCTGTGTAGGGCTGCGGGAGCAAGACTATGTCCACCATGGTGTACCCAAGGGAGGAGAAACTGGACAAGCTGAGCCAAGAGGAGATCATTTCCAACACCAAGCTGGTGATGCAAGGGCTGGAGGCACTCAAGAATGAACACAACTCCATCCTGCACAGCTTGCTGGAGACTATCAAGTGCCTGAAGAAAGATGAAGAAGCCAATCTTGTGCACGAGAAATCCAATCTGCTCCGCAAGTCAGTGGAGATGATTGAACTGGGGCTTGGAGAAGCTCAGGTGAGAGTGGTGGATGCTCCCCTGGGTGTTACCCAGGACTAATGGGGGAAGGCAAGCATGTGGCCATTCCCTGTAAGCTGCAGGGGCAGCAAGGGGCCAAGTGTCAAAGGCCAGCATGACCCTGGGGGTGGGCCCTAAGTGTGCATGTGAGGGAAGCACAGGATTGTGATTGTTACTGACTGAGACTCTTGACAAGGTGATGATGGCGTTGTCCAACCATCTGAATGCCGTGGAGTCAGAGAAGCAGAAGCTGCGTGCTCAGGTGCGGAGACTGTGCCAGGAGAACCAGTGGCTGCGCGATGAGCTTGCCAACACCCAGCAGAAGCTGCAGCGCAGTGAACAAACTGTGGCTCAGCTGGAGGAGGAGAAGAAACACCTTGAGTTCATGAACCAGCTGAAGAAGTACGATGAGGATGTCTCACCTTCGGTATGCCCTTACCCTGTTGAGCAGCCAGCTTTGGGTGTGGGAGAGGTTGGACCAGCAGGCTTGCCTGTGTGTGATAGCGTTGCACTGGATTTTAGTCCTTCCCAGCTACTGCACGCAGCAATGCCCAGAGCTGAAGAGAGCCTGCGTGGGGCAGGGTCTCTGGAAGAACATAGAGTACCATGCCAGGATGTGCAAGGGACATTTGGCTTCGTTAGATTTGTGGGACAGAGGGAGGACGGTGGCATAAACAACAGGGGAAGTTGAGGGTGTTGGTGGGCTGCAGCAGGGAGGAGAGGTTGTTTGGCAGCTGACTCAGCCCAGGCTGCTGCAGTCTCTACCAGCATAACCAACAAAATTGTGATTCCCATCCTCTTAGGAGGAGAAGGAGGGCGACTCTGCCAAGGACTCTCTGGATGATCTGTTCCCGAATGAGGAGGAGGAGCATGGTCCTGGATGTAAGTGTTTGCTCATGCATTGTTGCTGCCTGTTTCTGTTCAAGCCTGCTGTGCCAACTGTACCCCTATTTATTCCTCTGTGCCTGCAGTGCCCCACCAGCACAGCAGTGCAGTGGCAGCTGCCCAGCAGGGAGGCTATGAGATTCCTGCACGCTTGCGCACCCTCCACAACCTCGTCATCCAGTACGCCTCACAGGGACGCTATGAGGTGGCTGTGCCGCTCTGCAAGCAGGCGTTGGAGGACCTGGAGAAGACATCAGGCCATGATCACCCTGATGTGGCCACCATGCTCAACATCCTGGCACTAGTGTACAGGTGAGCATGGTGAGGAGGGCAGGACTGGGCTGGAGAGTTTTCTGTCTCTCCTGTTTACCAGGACAGCACATCCTGGTGACAGGGAGCTTTCCCTGCCTCCAGTGGTTTGCGTTTCAAAAGGGTTTTGGGACAGATGAGGTATTTGGACTGCCAGACTCCCTGATGTAACTAGAGACTGGCTAAGGCAGGGAGGAATGGAGCTGCTTCGGCTGGATCTCTGTGGAAGGAAGACTTTTGTCAGTGGTTCTGCATCCTGAATGACTGGTTGGCTTTGCACTGCAGGGATCAAAATAAATACAAAGAGGCAGCTCACCTCTTGAATGATGCTCTTTCCATCCGTGAGAAGACTCTGGGCAAAGACCACCCAGCGGTGAGTGTCTCCTTCCTCTTCCAGTTGCTTCCCTTGACCTGTGGGTGCCATTGGGGTTAGAACGGTGCCCTTATGATTTGTCTGCAGCTGGACTGCCAAGCACAGCAGTGTGCTCCATGATGTGAGGGCTGCTGCTCATGTAGTGTGGGGCTCTGTTTCACTGCTTCAGTATTTCCTGCTGTCTTGTTTAGTATGGCCTGTCAGGAGTTGGCTTCTACTGGATCCTGTGATGTAGGCAGGTAGCCTTCTGCCTCTGGACCTCCTTCGCTTCAGAAGCAGCTGTTTTGCAGGCGTGAAGGAAATGGGGCAGTCACTGTTACTGTTGCTTGCACCCCTTTGTTTGGTCCCGCTGGGTTCTGCTTTGTTTCATAGAGAAGTTTTTGTCTTTGCAGGTTGCAGCAACTTTGAACAATCTGGCTGTTCTCTATGGCAAGAGAGGGAAGTACAAAGAAGCAGAGCCACTGTGTAAGCGAGCCCTGGAGATCCGTGAGAAGGTACTGATCTCCCAAGCTCTCCTTCCTTCCAGCTCTTCCTTAGGGTTTTCCCCTCTTACCTCACTGCACTTGGGAGATCCAGGACCTACCTAAACTCTTTGACTGCTGAATCTGCCACCACCTTTCCTGTCTCTCCAGCGTTTGTAGCCTTGGAGAGGCCTGCCAGGAGGTGGAAGCTGGGACTTCTGCTCTTTACCTCCCTAGTCCTTGGCTCCTGTCTGACATAGGCATGTCCTGGAGGGGCTACAGTTGTCTACTAAATCCAGGAGTCCGCTGCAGTCTTTAAGAACTGACCTTTCGTGGCTTTTATTATGTTTACCCAGGTCCTAGGCAAAGACCATCCTGATGTGGCCAAGCAGCTGAACAATCTAGCCCTACTGTGCCAGAACCAGGGCAAGTATGATGAGGTGGAGTATTATTACTGCCGGGCCCTGGAGATCTATGAGAGCTGCCTTGGTCCAGATGACCCCAATGTGGCCAAGACCAAGAACAACCTGGTAAGACCCTGGGGAAAGACCATATGGGGGTGGGGAGTGGTGCCATGGGAAAGATGAGCATTTCCTGGTGCTTGAAGAAGCAGAGAGTGAGCTGCAAGAGGGGGCAGAGTTGGTCTGTGTTATCCAATTGGGCTAGAGCTGTTTTTTTTGGTTGCAGGCCTCCTGTTACCTGAAGCAAGGCAAATACAAAGATGCAGAGGTGCTGTATAAGGAGATCCTTACCCGTGCTCACGTGAAGGAGTTTGGCTCGGTGGATGGTTTGTACAGCAGAAGCTGCTGGGGCTCGGGAGGGGCAAGCAGTTTGGTCTCAGCCTCAGCTAGTCGGGTTCTGGTAATCCCCTAGGCAAAGGGATGGGACACCTTGCAGGGTGCCTGCTTGGAGCAGCCCTTGAGACGCTGCCATTCTAGTGTGTTTTGCTTATCTCAGAAAGGGTCTTGGAGAGATCTGGCTATCAGTCTTTACTGGGTTGGGAATAGTTGTGACTAAAAGGGGGAATGCAAGTGGCGCAATCATTCCAGGCAGAGCCTGAAGTTTCTCCTGTACACCTCGCACAGTATTCCCCAGCGGGAAGACTTGTTCCTTCCTTCCCCTGTCCTGCCTTCGCAATGTCAATTGCCTTTCTTTGGGCTTTGGCCTGGGGACGAGGGGGATCTGGAAGGCTTGTCACATCCCTCTGGTGAGCTGCTGGCTCTGGGAACAGAGTGCTGGGCTGTGCAGGAGGCAGGGCCCCAGTGGAAGTGGCAGAGCAGCAGGGTGAGATGGTGAGCAGAGCTGTCTTGCATTCTTCCCTGCACAGATGAACACAAGCCCATCTGGATGCATGCGGAGGAGAGAGAGGAGATGAGCAAGGTGAGTCTGAGCTGGTGGTGCTTCCTGCTGATAGCAGCAAGAGCCGTGGGAGGGGGAGGACATCCAGGGTTTTTGATCCTCCCTTGTCACAGCCAGTCCTTCCATCCTGCAGTCTGAAGAGCTGCCATGGCCACTGATGGCCACTGGAAAGTGGGGAGAGAGCATGGCTGCTCCTTGGAGCAGCAGGGAGGGAGGGCCCATCAGAGAGCTTGGTGCTTCTCCTGGGACAGGGGGTTGCTCATCGTCTCAGCCATGGCTGCATGCTCTCTCTCTTTGCTTTAGTGATCTCTCTAGGGCTCACAGATGATGGAAGATGGTGGATGTCAGAGGGCTGTGCTGCAGGCCCTTGGCACTCTCTTCCAAAGAGCTGCTAGTATCCAGAGCACAACCTGCTTCTGAAGCAGCCCTAAGGCTGCCTGGGGAAAAATGGAGGTCAAGAAGAAACCACTGCCGTCGCCTTGCTTAGGAAATGGAACCAAACCTCCAGAAAAAGATCTCTGCATAGGACAGGCCCTAGCTGTTCTGTGTCCTAGCTGGCCTCTGAAAGAGGGAAAACATGGGTTGTGCTTGTCTTGGACTAGGCTGAGAGGCAAAGAAGCTGTTGCTCCTGTTGCCCAGGCCCTGCTCTGTGCTCAGCTGATAAATGCAGCACATTCCTGTCTCCACTTTTCCCAAGCCTAAGACCTCACCTGCTTTTCAGCAGGTGGTGAAGCAGCAGAATGAAGGGCTGTGGTCTAGTCCTCTAGCTGCAATGGGAGCAGACGCTGTCTCCTTTTCCTTTGCCTTCAGAGCAGGCCACATTCCTACTTATCAGTCTCATCTGTGAGTCCTAAGCGCAGGGTTTAGCAGCTACCTCCCACCAGCATGCTGTGTCTTCCCACTGAACCACTCTGTGCAGTCCCCAGTGCAGGGCAGTGCTCAGTTCTGCCTTGCGCTGCTCCAGTTGCTGCCCCTATGAAGGCTCTGCTGCAAAGAAATTACGCTTGTTGCAGCACCATCCTACGTGGGAGAAATGAAAGTTGGAGTAGAGATCAGGCTCCCCTTGCCCCCCTGGAACTGAGACACTTCTGATGGCATCTTCAGAGAATTAAGAGGTCCAAAGTAGATAGTTATAGTGTGGAACTATAACCGAAATAATGCAAGCTTTGCTGCAGGGCGAGAGAACAGGCTCAGGGACCTAAAGTTGGAGTGAGATTCGTTTTACAGCCAGGGGCAATGGCTAAGCATCTTTCCCTGTCCCTGGGGCTCCTGTCCCCAGAGCAGCTGTGCCCATGCCCCATACTATGGCATAGTTGGCACGGCCTTCCTGGCAAGGTGGTGGTAACCACAGACCAGCTTGTACTGCCGGCCCAGAGGCTGGGGCTACTGCACTTTGCTTTGTGCTGTGTTCCCACATCTCCTATTAAAAAGCATCAAACCCTTCCTGCAGAGCCTCACTTCTTTTACCCTCACCCCTTTTTCCCTCTGCTCTCGGTGGCAGCAGGGGGAGACTAGCTTGTGCCAGCAGTAGGATCTTGGGCACAGCTGGCAGCCCTGGCTTTCTGCCCCAGGGGCTTCAACACCTTTCCCCTCGGGTTCAGCCTCTTAGGGCTGTCTCTACACAAGCTTCAGATGTGTTTTGAGTCCTGAGCTCTCTTGTTCCGGGGGCCTGCCCAGGCCGTGCAGGCTCTGATGCAAGAAAACCCACGTGTGGCTGTGGCTCAGGGAGGCTCCAGCTTGTGGGGTAAAAGTCTGAGAACTGCTGCAGAAGCGAGTAAGAAAAATGGTCCCTGCGTGGACAGTTTCTTCTGGGCTGGAGTCCCAGACAGAGGGAAACTCCTACTGTGGAGCCATGCCCCTGCACCTGCTTGGTGAGAGCAGCTCAGGGGTGAGCTGGGTACTTGCTGTCCAGCCCATGTGTCCCGTGGGTGCAGAGCCAGGGGCACAGCCCCCCACAAGTGCTTGCCACGCACCAGGGCACCCAGCATGTGGGCAGGCAGCCCTGGTCCTGCAGCAGTGGTGATTCCTGCCTTGCAGGTCTGTGGGCCATACTAAGCCAGGTCAGTGCTGGCTAACAGCTAGTGGGTTGTCCTGACCCTATACCTTTGTCTTTGAGCATCAAGCTCTGCCTGTTCTCCTGTTGCTGTGGCCAGCAGCCTCTTTGCTCCTGGCTGTGGCAGGGCCAGCCAGCCAGCTTTGGGATGCAAAGGCTGACATGGAGAAGAGACAGCCAGGCTGAGCTCTTGTGGGGCAAGCCTGACCTTGCAGGAAGAAGGCTTGGATGTGGTTGGCTTTTTCCTTTGCTAGCCATGGCTGAGGGGTTCAGTGCCCATGCTGCCGGGGGTGTCTGTGGGGTTTTTGTTGGTTGGGGGTTTTCTCATCTCCCTTTTTGCATGCTGAGGGTGTGGGGTCGGGTGTCATGTCCTGCAGAGTTCTGTGAGGATGTGCTGTGTTTCCACTGCTGCCTGTGGTACCATGGAAGGGGCAAGGAGATGGGATTATGTTCCTTGCTGGGGTGAAGATATCACTTCTACTCGTGGCCCAAACCTGTTGCAGCAAATGGGCTTTCAGTTTTCCCTCCAGGAACCTGCTGGGCTTCATCATTGCGTTTGCACGTTGTGTTTTCAAAGGCTGATCTGGTGTGGGGGTACAGCCTGAGGCTTGACCCTCATACCCAGTGGGAGAGCACAGGCCAGAGAATGGCGGTAGGCATGGGGCTAACAGCTCTCCTCTCTCCTCACCCTGTAGAGCAAGCACAGAGACAGTGCTCCCTACGCTGAGTACGGTGGCTGGTACAAGGCCTGCAAGGTTAGCAGGTAAGAGGTGGCTTGTGGGCAGCTGTGGGCTCTGGAGGGGGTGGCCCCGCGGCTCCCACTCACTTTCCATCTGTTCCTACAGCCCGACTGTGAACACCACGCTGAGGAACCTGGGTGCCCTATACCGACGCCAGGGCAAGCTAGAGGCAGCTGAGACTTTGGAGGAGTGCGCAGTTCGCTCTCGGCGGCAGGTAGGGACCTTCCCTGATAGAGGGGGCTTAGTGGGGCCTGGGGCAGCAAGTCATGGCACAGCATTTGGCTTGGGATGTGGTGAGGAACTCTCCTAGGTCTTGCAGCATCTATTATCCTTTTTTTAAATTCCTTGATGGTTGGGATTGCGTTTGTGCAGGGGTACGCACACCCTTACAGGTGTGGGGATGCATGCGTGCGAGGATGGAGCAATGTGTGTGCATGGGGGAAGAAGGCACGGCTCTTATAGTGCAGAAATACCGCAGCTGGGTCAAGGCAGGTTACTGGGCTTTGTCAGCTACTGAGGAGATCTGCACTCACTGGGATGTTTTCTTCCCACTGATTTTTTTTTTTTTTGCCAAGGAAACACACTAGGGATTTTTTAGAGTGCACTTCACCCTAAAGTCCCTCAGTCTTTAAATAATAAAGCAGGAGCCATAAGCACCTAGCACAAAGACCGAAGGACAGCAGAAACCTTCACGCACCAAAATATGGAGACAAAAGGCTGTCAGCTTTGGAGCAGTAATCCCTTGTACCCCAGGGTGGCTTATGGCTTCCTGGGGGCTCACTGAGATGGGAACCCCAGCAAAAACTGCTAAGTGCAAGGTGGCAGTAAGGTCTGTCCTTGTGCTGGAGAGTATTGGTTGTGATGGGGCAATGGCCAAGAGAGGGGGTGGGATCAAGCACAGCGATGGTGCATTAAATTGCTAGTAAATTGCTAGAGGGAAAGAACACAGAAGGGCAAAACATGGTGCTTCCTTATCCCTTTTTACTTGCAGGGCATTGACCCAATCAACCAGACGAAGGTGGTGGAGATCCTGAAGGAGGGTGATGGCACAGAGAGACGTCGGAGCCTGGGGGGTGGTGTCAAGTACGAGAATGCCACAGACGGTAGCGAGGAAGTGAGTATGGGCGTGGAATGGAGCGGGGTAAGTACAAGACACCATCAAGAATGGCCTCAGCCGGCTGCCAGAGGGAAGGGACAGCCTGGCTCAGGGCTGTCCCCGTGTGGCCTGTCGTGGCATCCTTGTCTGCCTCCATTCGTTCCCTGCACACTTCCTTCCCCTCTTTCTTGGCACGAGCCAGCCAGCCCACAAAGGTGTGTGTCTGGGCCTGGCTTCTGGTGCACAGGCCAGATATCCCCAGCTGAGGGCTCCTGCTTCCAGGAGGCTGCCAGGCTCTGGCAGTGCACAGCATGAGCTGGTCCTGGTCTGCCCTTAATCTTAGCCTTGCAACCTTATTAACATCTCTCCTTGCTGCTTCCCTCCTGAGGCCCTGGCTGAGAGTATCAGCCCCATCTCAGGCCCACGCAGCCTCTGTGAGTAACTCAGCTGTCTGTCCCGCACTGCGCCACAGGCGATGCTGAGCCTGGGGAGGGATGTGTGTGCGCGTGTGTGTATGTGCCTGCTGTGTCTGTGACTGAGTGTGACTGCAGGGCATGGGAATAGTCTGCAGACAGCATCTTTTCTGTCCCCTTCTCCTGGTTTCGTGCCCTCCATGGGCTCTGGCTAAGCAGAGGTGGTAAAAGACAGGTCTTTGCAGGATGCCAAGCCGGGCTGACTGGTGGTGGCAAGAGTCTGATGTTAGTTGAGACACAGAGTGACCTGAGCCTGTCTAGGCTTTTTCTGAGACTAAGGGTTGCTTTGGTCACTAATGCTGAGTTTGGAAGGAAGGTAGTGGCCTAGATCTGCGACAGGAGCTCTTTGTCTTGTGCGAGGAGGATGGAGAAGAGGTGGCAAGTGAGCATGGTGCTGGTGGGTGCTTGGCTCACGGGCTGCTAGAGCTGTTAACACTTACTGTTCCTCCTGCAAACTCTAGTTGAGGGTGTAGTGTAGCTGGGTACACAGGAGTTGTCGCGGCCTGGCCCAGGGAACACACAGCACACTGGAATCCTTCTCTCCTGCCGTGTATCTGCTGTCACTAACCCTTCCTCACCTGCCTTGGCTCCATCCCCACCTGCATGAGCTCCCCTCCCGTCCTCCTTCCTTTTCCCTGTTGCCATGACAGCCCCTCAACACCTAAGCCTGAAGACTGCTGGCTCTCTTGATTGTGGATTGTACCCAGGAGGTGGCTGGAGGGGACCTGGGGAGCAGAGCTTTGAGGGGCTCCGGCAGCTCTGCCAGATGCAGGGCTGTCCTCTGTCCCAGCTCTGAACATCAGGAGTGAAGAGGGTCCTAGCCCTGGCAAGGCACCAGCCCTGGGCCTTTGTGCTTCCCGTTTAGTAGAGGGGCCAGACCAGCACGGAGGGAGGACTGCAGGTTTATCTGAGGATCACCTGGTCTCTGTCCTGGCTGGTGTCTCTCTGCAGTTCCTCCTGGCTGTGGTTGGTTTTGGGCGATCACTTTGCATTGGTGATGGTCTGGGAGACCTTCCTGTCAGTCCTTGAACTGATCATCCCAAGGCAAGAAGGCCGTGCCTCCCTCTCCCCCAGCCTCACCCAAGTGAGGGAGTTATTCTCTGCTCCTGCACCCCTCTCTAAGAGGCTTGGCAGGGCTTCCCTGGCCCAGCCGACTGTAGATAGAGGCTTGAGGGATGGCCCAGCACCCTGGGGGATACAGCAGCTGCCCCGTGATGCTCAATGCCTGCTGCACATGTAGCCAGCCTCCTTTCCCCAGCCAGCAGCCCTGCACTGGGCTGCAGCTCCCCCAGAAAGAAAGCTGAGGCAGCTCCTGCTGCTCCTGTCTGTCATGGCCAGTAGTTCCCTGTGCTGGTCTAGGGTCCTTGGGTGTGCTGCCATCCCTTTGCTGACAGCTGCTGCAGGCAGGGCCAGGGGAGCCCCCAGGGTGCCACAACCTCTGTGCCTGGCTGCCAAGGGCAGCTCTGGAAGCACCCCAAGGGCCTGGACCAGCTACTTGCTGCCCAGGCAATTGGGGTGGGAGAGCCAGGGCCTGGGCTATGAGAGCAGGAGTGGCACCAGCTTAGTGTCCCAAAGTGCAGGAGCTGGCAGGCCTCAGAGCAGGGGGCCTGGGCTGTTCCTGAGCTAGCTGTCCCTGCCAGCCTACTTGAGCACACGGGCAATGATGCAAGCCCACTGTTTCGGCCTCCCTGCCCAGACGTGGCCTGTTGCCTCTGCATGCAGCCTGGGCTCTGCCCCACCAGCTCCCTGGGTGACCTACAACCTCACGGCCTTGTAAATTGTGTCTTTCTCCTCTCTGTGCACTAGGCTTAAATGCCTCCCGAGACTCCCTCTTTCCCCTCCACCGCAATCACCTGGATGTTTGTGTTGTATCTTCCGACTTTTCCTCCACACCATCCCTCCTTCCTCGGCAAGAACTCCACGCCAGTCCCCCAACCCTCCCGGCGCGCGAGGGCACCGCGACGCCTGCAGAGGAGTTCCTGGCCACATGGCCCAGCTCCAGTCCCGTGGCCAGCAAGAGCAGGAAGAATCTGCGAGGAGCTGCCGGCTCCCTCAGGCCAGGGTGACAGGCCACCGTCCCCTTGCGTACCCCCACCCCCAGCTTGCCCTTGCACATGCCTGGGGACCAGGCCTGCGAGGGTTTCTCTTCACTCCAGGAGTGATGACTCCACCGTCATTAGACATCCTCAACCCTCCTAGCTTGTTCCCTCCGCCTCTGCAGGGGCCAGGATGGAGGCATGAAGAATGTGGGGCCTGATTTGGAACAGAGAGGCCTGGCTTTGGCAGGGCTGTCATGTGCCCAGTTGCTTTCTTCCCTGTAGGCTTAGCTGATATTAGTGCGCTGTAGCAAACCTGTGCTGGCCACCAGTAAGCTGGGCCCTCCCTGCAGCACAGGGAAGTCTCTGTCCTGCTATTCTCCTCCCTGCTGAGCTTTGCATCCCAGGGGCAGCATATGGGTCGCTCTGCAGGGGCACAGGAATGTGGGGTGGCCCATAGCTACTGTACATCCAAGTAGAACCATAGAATGATTATGTTGGAAGGGACCTTAAAGATCATCCAGTTCCAATCCCCCTGCCATGGGCAGGGACACCTCCCACAGGATCAGGTTGCTCAAAGCCTCATCAGAAGGCGAGAGTGTGAGAGCCAAGGTTTGTGCATGGAACAGGGACCTGCCAGGACAAGCAGTTTGGTTGCAGCCTCCTGACCTGATGGTGTTATGGGGTGAATTGGCTCCCCATTGTATCCACAGGTGTGACTGCTGGGAGAGGGAGAACTAGGAGTGAAGCTGTTTGCTGTTTCTAGGAGGCAGAGGAAGGGTAGGAAGAAAGCAGAAATTTTCTGCCAGTTCCGAGGCCATTAGAAGTGGCTGAGATGGGGACTGGGCCAGTTTGGAGCAGAGTGGTTGGGAGGAAAAGGAGGTGCAAAGAAAGATGTGAGGAAAGGATGAGCTGGGGCTTGGGGTGCTCTGAACATGTGGAAGCAGATGGGATGGCTGGAGGGAGGTTTCCACTAGACAAGAAGGAAAGAGGTTGCTCAAGGAGGAGGGCAGTTTTTGAACATAGGACCTTGCTTGCCAGGCATGGTGCCTGGAGCTGTGACTTGCTGTCCAGTTGTCCCTAGCCAAGAGAGTGGAAAATCTATAAGCCTCTCACTGCTATGAAGAAGGTGCTGACCCTGTGCAAGGTCTGGTGCTGCCAGTCACTACTGGGAAAGGGAATGTTTCCCAGGGCCAGACCACCACTGCCTTGAGCCACACACCCTCATCCCACCTTCTGGAGAAGGTGAACCTCCCTGGCCCTCCTGCCTGGGAAGAAAGCTGGGGAGGCTGCAGCCAGCAGGACAGAGCCCAGAGGCCAGCACAGGACCCTCTTCCCCCCCCTTATTTATTTAGCTGGATAGTTTCTTTTATGCTAGTCACCTGGCAGGTTGTGATACTAAATGTGCTTGTGTCTGTCTGGGCCTGGCTTTCCTATGACGGTGCAGAGGCCTTGGGGCACATGCATGCTGCTCCCCTGGGAGCTTGTGCTTGCTGAAAGGAGGTTTGTCCTCAGGACCACGGGGTGCAGAGCCCATGGCTGAGCGCTCTAGGGCTGCAACCTCCCTGCCTCTCTCCCAGCGCTGCTCCGTGCTCCTGGAGAGCGATGGGTCCCCAGCACAGGGTGCATTCAAGCCTCAGTGCCAGCTGTGCTTTGCCATATCCCGGACCTGGTGCTGTAACAACCGTACCTCTGATTAAAGGTAGACAGACCCGAACCGCTGCCCTGTGCTTCTTTCCATGCCCTGGGGTGGCGGGTGCAAATGCTGCTGGAGCAGGTGTGGGGTGCTTGGTGTGTGTGCGTGCAGGGGGACGTGCTCTCCCCAGGGCACCTCTCCCAGGCTGAGCATTGGAGGCGAGGGACCCAGCTCCACTGTGCCTCTCCCTAACCTCCAAACGGGGGTTGCTACTAACCTCAGCTCTGTAGCCATGTGTGGCAGGGCTGCTCCGAGGCATCTGAGCTTGGGCATTCCCCAGCACTCAGAGAAATACCCCATCGTGTCTCCCAGTGCCATCCTCCATGTGTTGCCAGATCCCTCCCAAGTCCTCTGCCTCCATGCAGCAGGCAGGGTGGGAGCACACAGTGGAGCATGGCTCATTGGTGGAGCTGCTTCTTTTTCTTTCAGTGCTCTCATCCTGGTGGGTGCAATGGAGTGGGGGCTCTGCAGTAAACCAAGCCCCATATGATTTCTGGGTTAAAAATAACCCTGCAGAAAGGGAGTGGGGAGAAAAGGGAGGCTATTTTTAACCCAGCATGTAGCACCATTTGGTTCTGGTGTTGCTGTGCAGTCAGTCCGCCTCACTGCTGCTGGGGAGATGTGGCTTTATCCTGCAGCCCTAACCCCAGAACGTAATTCTTTCTTGTGTTCTGCTGCCCTTCAACCACAGTCCCGCTCCCCGGTGTTTCCTTCTCCACCCTTGGCTTGTGTGCCCTGGCAAAAGGAACAGTGCCTGGCCTGGCAATACCCTGCAGGGAGGGTGGTCAGCCAGTGCAAGTCGGGGGGGATGGGGGGTGGCAAAAGACACTCCCACACACACTATCACCCTGTCTTTGTGCATGCCCCATTCTGATGGCCAGCCCTTCCAAAATCTGCCCAGGATGCCTGGTGCAGGAGTTGGAATTGTTTACTCTGCTAATACCTTTGGTGCTCACTGTATTCCTGGTGAGTGGGTCCCTTCTGGCAACAGCACACGGCTCCCAGTTCGGAAACACTTCATCCTGGTGAGAAAGTCAGGAGGTTCAATGCACTTGGCTTGTCCAAGGAGGGATGAGATGAATACCTGGAGAAAGGTTTGCTGGTAGGAAAAGTCCTGTTCATTTGTTGGAGAGGGGTCTGGGGATAACTGGAGTAGGGAGGTGTTGGAAAAGCCTTCCTCAGGAGCCACAACCTGTAAGGATCAACACAGAAGTGATTGGCCTGAGGCAGAGACCCTGCTTATCTACAGGGCTGCATGGGTGGTCCTGGGGCAATCACTGCTGCCAGCCTGGGTCGTAGGCCATTTTGGTCATTTGGAGTGGTACAAAGAGAGTCCCATACATGATTTTAAGGAACAAAGGACTTTTGATGTCACCTTATCTCCATTTCTTCTGCCTGGATGTGCCACAGGCCACTGGGATCAAGTAGGAAGGGCTGCTGTTACCAGGCCATCAGAGCTAAAGTAACTCCGTATCAACAGTGGTGCCACAACCTCATGTAATGAACATGTCTGGCCATAGAGGAAGAGTGTGGTGCCACTATGTCACGGCAGCGTGACGTGGTGTTGTGCTGGCAGCCTGTACATGGAGCTAAACACAGGAGATGGGCTAGAGCCTGCCAAGGGCTGAAAGTGCCCTTGGGTACTGGGGACTTTGGAGAGCACATGGGAGAAAATGGGCTGGGGAACAATATTTAGGGCTGGTTTTGGTCTTTGGAAAAGCAGGCAGCCATAAAGAAGCCCCTGCCAAGTGCCACCCTGGGCAGGTAGCAGGACCAGGCACAGACAAAGCTGGGGGTGGGGGACAAGGACAGTAGTGCCTGCTTGGCAACAGTGTTGGTGCAGCCAAATGAATGCAGCCCCGATGGAGCTGCCTTAATTGCTCAGCAAGCTCAAAGCTAATCATCTTGGGACACTAGAAGTGGGACAAGGCTGTGTGTGCAGGACGGCTGGTTTTGTCTGGCATGAGTGAGCCTGCAAGCCTGGCATGCAGGACCAGGATGTGCATCAGGACAAAGGCTGGATGGAGGGGAGGAATAGCAGTGGCATGGTGAGGAAGAGCAACGGGAGGGGGAGGATTGTCTCCAGCCAGCAGCAAATGAGGGGGGAGTCCTTGAAATTAACATCCCAGCAGCATGTCCTACAAATGTACAAAACGTACTCCAAGCTTGAGGATCCCATCAGGGACGAGCCACTGGGACCACCTTGGTATCTGCTGCCTGCGCTGTTGCAGGTGATGGCACTGTGCCACGTTCAAGCAGGGCTGTGGGGATGCCAGTGCCATTTGTGCTGGTGGCCTGGTGCAGGTCAGCAGCCCTGCTTGGTGCTGGGCTTGCATTGAGCAGATGGGAGGATCGGTCGGGATGAGCCAGGCCATGGTGGTGGGCACCCCTGACTCCATGGTCTTCATGTCCTGTGGAGAACCAGGGTGAGGAGGAGCCACATAGTGAGCAGTAAGCCTGCTCTGAGCCAGTGCAAGAGGGCAAAGAGTGTTTGGAGCCAAGCCCAGTTCCTGGCCATTTGTCTGCAGCATGCCAGAGCCCAATCAGTGCCACTCAGCCGTCACCCCGGCTTGTGTCTCTGTGTCCAGGATGGCAGTGGCACCCTCCAGCGCAGCAGCTCCCTGGGGAAAATCCGGGAAGTGATACGGAGGAGCAGTGAGATGTTGGTCAAGAAACTGCAGGGCAATGGTCCCCTGGAGCCCAGGAACACCAGGTATGGACCAGGGCTGGTGCCAGTTGGATGGGTGCCCTGGCACTTTGGGGGCCAGGGTCTGGCCGGGTGCAACAAGGTCACATCTCCTCTTCTTTGATTTCTTGTAGCATGAAACGAGCTGCGTCATTAAATTACCTGCACAAGTCTAGCGATGCTTCGTTTGAGGTGAGCACTGGGCAGGTGGTGGGGCTGGTGCAGGAATGGGTGCTGGGGTGGGGGTGTTGTGGCCACAGGGGCCATGACCAGTGACACATGACCAGGACCCCACCAGAGGCGTTCACCCATGTGGATGTCCTCTGCTGGCGTGTGGGACTGGAGATACTCTGCCTCCCCAAGGAGTGGATTTGTGCCTCTGAAACTGAAGGTGTTGCTGAAGGGAGTCACCACCTCCCTGCCTGCAGAGTCCAGCAAACCCTCTGGCCATGGAATGGGAGCAGGGAGGGCAGACATGGTACCTAACTGTGGCACTAGGGGAGTCCAGGCTTGCAGAGCAAGGGGTGTAGGAGGTGGGCTGGCTGCTTTGAGTGTGGGTGTGGATTGCAAGTACTCACAGATGGTGTATTTTCCAGGGCAACCAAGGCCTCCGTGCAGAGAGTAGAGGCCTCAGCGCCAGCAGCATGGACCTGTCCTCCCACAGCTCCCTGCTCTCCTCCAACTGACCTGCCTGCAGGTGTCCCCCGCCTCTGGCCCCCCAGCAGCGGGCACACCACTGCTTTGCGCTGCACCGGGCAGCACCCGGCACGTCCCCACTTCAACCGCTCTGTTCTCCCCATCACTCTCTGTCCACCCATCCAGCCCGGGATCCCAGGAGGCCACTCAATAGTTTGGGAATTGCAGTCCCAGGAGGCACCCCCACTGGTTTGGGAATCGCAGCCCTGGGGTTCTAGGAGGCCCCTTGCTCCTTTAGAAATCACAGTCCTGGATCCTGGGAGGCCTCTTGCTAGTTTGGGAATCGCAGTCCTGGGAGGCCTCTTGCTAGTTTGAGAATCGCAGTCTTGGGATGCCCCTTGCTAGTTTGGGAGTCGCAGTCCTGGGAGGCCTCTTGTTACTTTGGGAATCACAGTCCTGGGATGCCCCTTGCTAGTTTGGGAGTTGCAGTCCTGGGAGGCCCCTTGCTAGTTTGGGAATCGCAGTCTTGGGAAGCCCCTTGCTAGTTTGAGAATCGCAGCCCTGGGGTCACGGGAGGGCCCTTGATAGTCTGGGAATCAGTTTGGGAATCACAGTCCTCGGAGGCCCCTCGCTAGTTTGGGAATCACAGAACTGGGGGACCTCTTGCTAGTTTGGGAATCAGATTGGGCATGGTGGTCCCAGGAAGCCCCTCGCTAGTTTGGGAATCGCAGCCTTGGGGTCGCGGGAGGCCCCGTGATAGTCTGGGAATGGTTTTGGGAGCGGCAGCCCCGGGAAGGCCCCTCTCTCGCTCGGGAATCGCATGCTCCTGCGCTGCGCCCGCGCCCCGGCTGCAGGGGGCTCTGCGGGACCCGCCGCGGGCTGGGCCATGGCTGTACTCTTATTTTATTAAATAAAAACCCGACCCTGGAAGCGGCGGCGGCGCCACGAGGGGCGGGGCCGGTGACGGGGCCGGTGATGCCGGTCGGGGCGGCGCCCGGCTGGGTTCCGGGTGGAGATGGCGCGGATCACGCTGGAGGACCTGGAATCGCTGGGGGAGGAGGAGGAGGAGGAGGAGGGGGAAGAGAGGGAGGAGGAAGAGCGAGGCCGGCTGTTCGCCCACTGGGAAGCCGTAGCCAGCACGCACCGGGTGAGCCTGCCCCGAGGTGAGAGCTGCGGGCCGGGGGGACCCAGCGCCGGGCAGTGCCGGGGCCGGCAGCTCCCTGCATCCAGCTACGGGACCGCTAGGGCCCTGCGAACTGGCTTCGGGACCCTCAGCTCCCTACGAGCTGGCTTTGGGACCCTCAGCTCCCTGTGAGCTGGCTTTGGGACCAGCAGCACCCTGCGATCTGGCTTTGGGTCCAGTAGGTCCCTATGAGCCAGCTTCAGGACTCTCAGCTCCCTGCGAGCTGACTTCAGTACCAGCAGCTCCCTATGAGCCAGCTTTGGGACCACTAGGTCCCTATGAGCTGGCTTCAGGGCCCTCAGGTCCCTATGAGCTGTCTTTGGGGCCAGCAGCTCCCTGCAAGCCAGCTTTAGGACCTCTGGGTCCCTACGAGCTGGCTTCAGAACCAGCAGCACCCTATAAGCCAGCTTCAGGACCAGTATATCCCTATGAGCCAGCTTTGGGATGACCAGCAGCCTACAAGCTGGCTTCGGGACCCTCAGCTCCCTGTGAGCCAGTTTCAGAACGGGCAGTGACCTACAAGTTAACTTCAGGACCCTCAGGTCCCTGTGAGCTGTCTTTGGGACTGGCAGCTCCCTGTGAGCTGTCTTTGGGACTGGCAGCTCCCTGCGAGTCAGCTTTGGACCCTCAGCTCCTTACGAGCATGCTCCGTGATCAGCAGAACCCTACTAGCCAGCTTTGGACACTCAGTTCCCTGCTAGCCAGCTTTGGGACCAGCAGGTCCCTATGAGCCAGCTTTGGGACCACTAGGTCTCTATGAGCTGGCTTCAGGACCAGCAGCACTCTACAAGCCAGCTTTGGACCCTCAGCTCTCTACAAGCTGGCTTGAGGACCAGCAGATCCCTATGAGCTGGCTTTGGGATGGACACCACCCTACGAGCTGGCTACAGGACCCTCAGCTCCCTGTGATCCAGCTTCAGAATGGGCAGTGACCTACATGTTGACTTCAGAACCTTCAGCTCCCTATGAGCTGGCGCAGGACCGGCAGCACCCTACAAGCCAGCTTTGGACCCTCAGGTCCCTGTGAACTGGCTTTGGGACTGGCAGCTCCCTACGAGCCAGCTTTGGGACCACTAGGTTCCTATGAGCTGGCTTCAGGACCCTCAGCTCCCTGTGAGTGGCTTCAGGACAGGCAGTGCCCTGTGAGCTGGCTTTGGGACCAGCAGCACCATACCACGGTTGGCGTACCTGGTGCACAGCAGGATTCCTGCTCTCCAGCCCTAGATGAGCCTCTCCTTCCTCTCCTGTGCTTTTCTTTGCAGACATGGCAGGCCCTATTGTCCAGATGACCCGGCACAGCCAGGCTCGCGAGCCTGTGCCCTACATTACCCTCGCGCAGCATGAGAAGGTGAGCGCTGCTTTGCTCTGCGCACCCAGCGTTCTTGCCTGCTGTCTGCCCATGGGGAGGCTGCTGCAAGTGCTGCCGCCGGCCCACTGAGCCGAAGAGCTTCTTCCTTGCAGGGCAGGTGGCCACATCTTGGCTTGCATACATCAGCCTTATAGAGGTTTCTGTAGAAGCACTGCAGCCAGATTGGCAGCTCTGGATTGGTGCAGCGTTCTCTCTGGCCTCAGTTTACTTTAGGGAAGGTTTTGGTTAGATAGTAGGAAAAATTTCTTTATTGAAAGAGTAGTGAAGCATTGGAACAGGACGCCTAGGGAAGTCATGGAGTCTCCATTCCTGGAGGTGTTCAGAAAGCATGCAGACGTGGCATCTCATGATATGGTTTAGTAGGCACAGTGGTGTTGTGCTGACGGTTGGGCTCGGTGATCTTAGAGGCCTTCTCCAGCTTTAATAATTCTGATTCCTTCATCTTCTGTATTGAGGACTGGATTATCTTAGAGGTCTTTTCCAACCTAGATGATTCTATGATTCCTGCATCTCCTTCTGTGTTGAGTATTGGCAATGCTCAACTTCCCAGACTTTATTTTAAAATCGGACTGATCTTGCTGCTTTCTCTGGCCTCCTGGCTTCCAGCTGCCTCTGAATAACAACTTATTTTCTGCTAGGGTAGGCACATCAAGGAGAATGAATTCTCTGTTTGGACTCTGCTCCCTGCCTTGCTCCAAGCGCCTTGTTGCTGGGTTTGTGTTTGTGCTAGTTACGTGGCTATTGGTTGAGAAGGTTACTTCCATGGGAAACACAGGGCCTGTGACCTTGGCTGTCGTACCAGAGCATGTGTTGTGGTTTGTCACAGCTCTCAACTCAAATATGATAGTTTCTAGTTGGAGGTCTCCTGTTCTTGCTGGGCAAGTTGCACACCTCCTCTCATCTCTCACACAACAGGTTTGAGAAATCACTGTGAAGAAGCACCCATCAGACTGATTCCTGTGTCTCTGCAGGCTTGGTCGGGCTTGCTACCGAGAAGACATCTGTCAATTGTCCTCTGTTTGAAGAGAGCTTAACCAGTTTCTTCTGGGCTGATGCCCAGCCTGTAAAACACGTCTGAGCGTGTGGGTTGTAGAGCTCTGAACTGAGGCTTCAGCACTCCCTCTTTCCCTGATCGTCTGGGTCCCAGGGACTTAGTCTGGGCTCTTTTCTACCTGTGCCAGTCCCAGGCAGGAATGGGGCCCCAAGACTTTGTGGGGCATGAAGATCTTTTGTTGCTATTGGCATTCCCTCCTTGCCTGAGGAGGACTCTTGGAGTTTGACCCTGGGGCTGGGTGAGGAGATAGGAACCATTTTCTGGCATTAGTGCTGAGGGCACTCTCGAACTGGGGCCCTTATGGACACATTTCCCAGGCTCAGGCAAGTCAGAAATATTTGGTCGCTCCTTCTGAGCTGTCAGTGCTACAAGCCTTCATCCTCTTGATGGGAAATGAATTCTTAAGCCACCTATGGAGCCTTGCTCTGGTAGTTCTCAGTCAAGTTCCGCAGCTCATGAGGCAGGGACCTGTTGCCACTGCATATGTGTGAAACATCTTCACTCTTTCACTTGGTCAAGTCTCATCTTCTAGAGTGGAGGTGCTTAATGGAACTATTGGGCTGCAGAAGGACCAGACACCATGCCTGGCTGGGTTGGTAGGTGTATTTGTGTATGAGAATTGCAAGTAGTCTAGAAGGGCTGGTGGTTTCCTGCTTGGAAAATGCTCTTGCTCTGCTGTGTTTGGTAGCACAATAGCAGGCATATCCCCATCTGGCCTGCGGTGTTTTGGGGCACTCTTCTTCCTGGCACCCCACTAAGGCACAGGAGCAAGCCCACGTGCCTTCCTTCTGCCTTTGGTTTGGCTTTCTGAGTAGAGACCTGCTTTGGGTGGCTGCGCTCAGTGTTGAGGTTGGTCACAACTTCCCAGCTCACTCACTGCCAGCAGAACTGTAGAGCACAGAAGTTTGGAATGGTGCCCTGGGCTGTGTGGAGTGAGGTTGTCTGATGACTGCTTTCGTCTGGCTGAAGAACAAGCTGAGAGGAGGAAAATAGGTGCTGGCTACAACTTCCCAGCTCCTCTTTATGCAGTACCTGTGGTTATAACCATGCCATGAGCTGACCAATGAGCAGATCCAGATACAATATTCCCCCTTCTGTGTTGGATTTGTCCAGAAGACTGGGCATCTGTACCAGAAATAGAGATTCTGACCCATCCCACAAAGCTGTCCCTGCTGCACCAGCTGGGTTCATGTCTCTTTTTCCTCCTGTCACTTCTTGCTGTGGAAGAAGAATCTGAGAGGAGTTCTTTTCCAACCTTCACGGCTCTTCCGGGTGGTAGAGCTCTTTTGCCAGACTTTCCCTTCTGTTGGGCAGGAGGCTTTTTGCTTGCCATTGTCTGTGCACACAGAGCTCTAGGGAAAAGGCACTGCACCTGAGAATCACATCAGCCTTGCTGGAGGCCTTCGAGTGCCTGGAATCAGGAACATCCTTTTGAGTAGGCAGGACAGCAACTAGGGATGCGCACAAAGTCCTGTGTTCCCTGCTGAGGATGTGCCACATCCTTGTGCATGCCAGGAGCCTCCAAGCCTCCCTGTCCCGCTGTCTGTGCTTTTCCTTTCAATGACTTTTGCCTGATGCTGTTAAGTGTCGTTGTCTCAGGTGCTTGTGCTGCCAGTTCCCCTCGCCTTCTCCAGCCGCCCATCACTGACCTAGCAGGAGGGTCTCACTTTGGCATGGTCCTGTCTCCCCACTTCCTGCCTGTTGGTGGTGGTTTTGCTGCCCGAGTGCTGCAGTGTTGTCAGCGTGCTTAACACTGACTTGGCTTGTCTGTGTGGCCTGTTTCAGTGCGAGGAAGCAGCCTACGAGGAGCGACAGTACCCATCTGGGAAGTGGGCGTGTGTCACCAAGGGGGAGCCCATGTATGAGCAGAGCATCTCCATGAGCTTCATGAAGCTCATGCGCTACATCTGCAAGGAGAACTCTGTAGGTGTGTGCAGGCAGGGGCTGGAGGGGGCTGGCAGGCTGCACAGAGGGAGGGCCCTGCCCGTGTTCATCTGGAGCGGGGAGGAGGGCTGCCACCACTGACCCAGCCGTCTCACTGTGCCTACTGCCTTCCTACCTCCTTCCAGGTTGCTATCTGGGCATGACAGTCCCGGTGCTCAATGAAATCCGCCTGACCAAGGAGGGGACCAAGCTGGAGCGTGAGGTTGTAACTGCCTATTATCTCCCACAAGCGTTCCAGCAAAACCCCCCTGTTCCCACGGACCCTGAAATCCACATCACCGAGAGGGCACCGCTCCGGGTTATAACCAGGTGACCCCAGAACCAAAAGTGTTTTCTCAGCTTAGCAGAGGTGTATAACGCCCTGCATGACTGCTGTGGTTTTTTGGGCAAAGTGATGGGAGGTCTGGCTGTGGGAAGGAGGAATGTGAAGAGGGAATGTTGCTTACGTTGCGCCCTTTATTGCAGAGTTTTCTATGGGATGACCACCGAGGAGACGATTCTGCGAGAGATCAGTCTCTTCTGGAAGCTCTTGGGCTCCACGGACACTGTGCTCCAGGAAACCTACATCGTCGCTTCTTATGAAAACCCCAGCATCCCTCAGCGCCGCAATGAGATCTGGTTCATTTGCCGAGCAGAGTAAGTCTTCTCGGTGACCTGCAAATTGTCCTGTGACTGGACCCAGTGTAGATGGCAGTTCTGACCCAAAGGAGACAAATGCACATCCTGACCCACTGTTCACCCACAGAACAACAGAGCGGGAGACCATGGGGTGGGTTTGCGCTCTGCCCTGCAAGGGCACAGCCAGGAGAAAACCTGCCTGCGCTGCACTTTACTTGCAGTGGCCAGCTGAGGCTGGAGCTGGCACCAGGAGAGCCTCTGCAGCAGGCTCCTGGTGGGAAACACTTGGGGGCTCATGTAAGGCAGTAAATGGGCTTGTGCAACATGCTAGCCTGACCTGGCCTTCTCTTGGCTCTGAGCTGGGCTGTCAGAGCTGTGCCAGGGATGCTAGTAGGGCTTGTGGCTGGCAAAGTCACAGGCTGATGATGTCTCAGAAGGCAAGTGACTATGTACGAGGTGTGGCTCTGCCCTGCTTCCTCTGAAAATGGACGCTTGTCCTGAACAGAGCTACTGAAATGCTGCTACAGGGAAAGTGGCATTTGAAGTGGGAAAGGGCTTGCCGCAAGCGAGATGTAGATCATGAATGTTTCCTGCTGGGGTGGCTCTCTTTGGACTCTTGAATGCCTCCCTGGCTGTCAATCACCATCCCTTAGCCAGGACCGGGGCACTGGCAGCCTTTGTCCATCGATGCTGTTGCGGACCTGCTGCAGGCTGAGAGACAGCTCTGACAGCAGCAGCAGCAGCGGCATCGCTGTGTGTTGTGCATTGATCAGTGAGTTTCACATCCACAAATTCCTTTACGCTTTCGTGGGGGAAGCTGGCAGTGCCAACAGTCAATAAACCCAGCTCAAACCACTGCAGCTGCACACCACTAATGGTGGGAATGGGGGGTGCCCCAACGTGGCTTGGGAAGAGCCTTGCTCTCTCCCTCTTCAAGGTGCTCCAGGCTACAAGGCTGGGGATAATTAGAAGGACTGTAATGTTTGCCAAGGTTACAGCCTTGTGTTCAGCCAGGCACAGCCTCTGCTTTGCTGCACACACTGCTTACATTGCTACTACAAACAACTGTGGCCAACTCCCCTGCAGGTAAGGTAGTTTTCTGTTGGATGGGGTCTGCTCCAGCCTCATTTTTCCCCTGCGAAAAAAGTTGGTTCCGTTGATTGTACAGCACATGGGCACCTCATCTCAGGGACTGAAAATTCATGCTGGTTGGCTGCAGGAATCATAGAATCATACAATGGTTTGAGTTGGAAGAGACTTCGAAGATCATCCAGTTCCAACCCCCCCTGCCATGGGGCAGGGACACCTCTCACTGCATGAGGTTGTTCAAAGCCTCAGCCAACCTGGCCTTGAACACCTCCAGGGATGGGGAAGCCACAGCTTCTCTGGGCAACCCGGGCTAGTGCCTCACCGTCTAACAGTGAATAATTTCTTCCTAAGACCTCATCTAAATCTCCTCTCTTTCAGCTTAAAACTGTTCCTTTTTGTTGTATTCCTGCACTCCCTGATCAAGAGCCCCTCCCCAGCTTTCCTGTAGACCTTTTCAGTACTGGAAGGCTGCTCTAAGGTCTCCCCTGAGTTTTCTCCAGGCTGAACATCTTGAACTCCCAGTCTGTCCTCTTATGGGAGGTGCTCCGGCCCTTGGATCGTTTTCTTGGCTTCCTCTGGACTCACTCTAACAGATCCATGTCCTTCCCATGCTGAGGACTCCAGAACTGAGTGCAGAACTCCAGATGTCTCACAAGAGCTCACAAGGCTTGCCCTCTGGTAGCAAAGGATCCTGGCTGTGAGGAGAGAAGCACTGAGTGTGTTAACACGCTCCTCTTCAAGGGAGCTTCAGGCAGAACGGGCCAAGCACAGCAAGAGCAGACAGTGGTTTCCTGGCTGTCCTGTGGTGCAGTTCTTGTCCCTGGGGCACTAAAGACAGGTAGGGCTGGGGAGGTGCTGTGACAGCCTGCAGCTGGGAGGGCTGATGTGGCAATTGCTCCTCAGATGACAGTGATGATAGCTGCACCAACAGTGCTGTGCTGGCTTCCCTCCTGGGGAAGGCGAAGCAATTCCCTTATGTGAGGCTGGGATCAGGTGGCTCAGAGTCCATAAGAAAGCAAAATCAGCCAGCGTGTGTGGGACTGAGACCCTTCCTCTTGCTGTACATCAATTACTTTGCTGGCTTTCCCTGAGCTTGCAAGTGGAAGTAAAACTTGCTTTCTAGAACATACTGAACAGGTTGATGCTTCCTCTGAGGCTGCTTGGTCCCCAACCACAACCATAAGACGTTTTGGTGGCAGGACACGGTGGCTTTCCCATGAGAGAGGACTGGTCTGTGGTTACTGCCAAAGCTGCACACCACGCGCCCTTGCTGGGGCGGCTCTGTGGTCTCTCAGGCCCTGCTGGAGGTGGGAATGGTGAGGGCTTCTGCTGTAGGTGCAGGCTGGCAGCACCGTGCAGGGCAGCAGGCACGCTCCAATTCCTGACACTGGCTTTGCTGAGTCAAGGCTTCAGCATCCTCTGGGATGGATCCAGCAGTGCTCTTGGGGACACTGTGGGGTGCCCGACTGGAATTCTTCCATGCACTACCAAAAGCAGCCAGCATTCTGGAGACTTAACAAACTGGCTGGAAAACTGGTGTTGAGAGCTGCAGCTGCCAGAGCTGATGGCAAGAGGTTGCAGGAGGCTCCACGGGAAGCATGGGGTAGGGAAGGGAGGCCTCCAGCCTGCGCCTTGCTGGTGGCCAGGCCAGCTTGCACAAAGCCAGCTGTGCCCTGGCTTTGGGGGACACGGATGAGAAGCAGGGAGCAGCCGTTAACAGTCCTGAGCCCCATGCAGGGATGGGAGCGGGCTCTGCTGCTTCCTCGCTGCCTGGGACACAGCGAGGAACCCATGGAAGGAGGGGAGGGAGCTCCAGGACACAGCGAGGAACGCGTGGAGGGAGGAGTGGGGGCTCTTTGTGCCTCACTTGACAGTGAGGAGCCCCAAGGCAAGAGGAGAGGGAGCTCTGCTGCCTCTTTGCTGCCCGGTGAACAGTGAGGAGCCCGTGGAAAAAGAGCAGGGGGCTCCGGGACACAGCGAGGAGCCCGTGGAGGGAGGGGAGGGAGCTCTGCTGCCTGCTCGGGACGCCTCAGGACAAAGCGAGGAGCCCATGGAGAGAGGGAGGGACCCGGGA
This sequence comes from Phaenicophaeus curvirostris, assembly GCF_032191515.1. NCBI lineage: Eukaryota > Metazoa > Chordata > Aves > Cuculiformes > Cuculidae > Phaenicophaeus > Phaenicophaeus curvirostris. The sequence goes on along the minus strand of NC_091393.1, from coordinate 106,329,028 downwards.
CATAGCGAGGAGCCTCAGGGGAGGAGGGGAGGGAGCTCCTCTGCCCGGGACACGCGGGGAGCCCATGCAGGGCCGGAGCGGACATGGGACACAGCGAGGAGCCCATGGGGGGAGGGGGGTGTCTCTGCTGCATCCTCGATGCCCGAGACACAGCGAGGAGCCCATGGGGGGAGGGGGGTGTCTCTGCTGCATCCTCGATGCCCGAGACACAGCGAGGAGCCCAGGGATGGGGGGGTGGGGGGGGTGGCCTCTGCTGCCCCCCCCCAGCGAGCGAGGAGCCCACGTAGGGCGGGGAGGGACCCGGGACACTGCGAGGAGCCGCAAGACCTCAGGGGAGGGGTCTCTGCTTCATCCTCGATGCCAGGACACAGCGAGGTGCCCGTGGGGGCAGAGGGAGGGTGCCAGGAGCCCCGGGCGGGAGCATCCCTGCCGCCCCCTCCCCGCCCCGCAGCGAGCGAGGATCCCGGGAAGGATCCCTGTGGCCGCCCCCATCCCGGGGCCGGCGAGGGCCGCAGCCCCGCCCCGGAAGCCCCCCCCGTGCGGGCGGGGCGCGGGCGGCATGGGGCGGGCGCGGGGCGCGCGGTGAGCGGGCGGCGCGGAGGATGGCGGCGGTGCGGGCGCTGCTGGTGCTGGGTGAGCGGCGGCGCGTCCGCGGGCTCCCGTCCCCGCGGTGCAGCCCTTCCCTTCCTCCCTCCCTTCCATCCCGGAGCCTGGCTGCCCTCCAACCCCGCCTGGCTCCGGATCCCCTTTTTTTTTTCCCCTGCCGGCTCCTAAGGGAGGCGTCGTGGCTGAATGGGCTGCGATGCAAACGCGCCAGGCGTTTGGGTAGACGGGGAAGGGGCGAGGGAGGCGGCTCTAGTTCCCCCCACCCCGCAACACACACCTCGGGAATGCTGCTTGCGGGTGGTTTTCCAGGGAGATCTGAGCAGATCCAGGCTGGGAGATAAAGCAGCGGGCACTCGGCAGGCTCCCACCCGCAGGAATTGGCTTCCCAGCCGCTGGTGGGGGTGGGATTCGCCCCTTTGCTGAGCGCAGCCGCGCTGTGCTGGGCACGATGCAGCCTCTCCGCTCGTCCCCCAGCTCCGCCGTCGCCATCGGTGCCTGGGGAGGCTTGGGGACAAGCCGGTTCCTTCCCCCAGCCCCTCTCTGCTCCGTGGTGGTTCTCCCTGCTGGCCTCCTAGCGCCATTTTCCTTGCCTGAGGAGCCTGGGATTTTGGATGTGGTGGGAGAACCACAGGGGGTGCGAGCTGTTTTCCAGCCTGGCTTCGAAGCCCCTCGTCGCCGTGTTTCTCGCTCCCCCCTGGCTTGGGAGCTCCAACCCAAGGGTCCTTACGTGTCTCCAGTACCTGCTTGCGCTCCCTCCTGGGCTGCCGAGCGCGACTGGACGGTTTGCTTCGTGATTTCTGTTGCAAAATCCAGAGCTGCCTTAGCCCAGCACCTGGGGATGGAGGAGAGGATAATGCCTCCAAGGAAAGTTATTTATAGCTCTGCTCCTCTTGTGTTTGGAGCTGTGGCTGAGCACTGCTGCCAGGCTCCAGGTAATGTGCGATTTACAGCTGATGAGCAGGAAAGGCAGCGCTTATTTAGCTGATTAGCACCATAATTGCAGATTGCCTTGGCAACCTTCTGGAGAGGGAGTGCATGCTTTGCTTGGGCTCAGATTTGGATCCACGAGGCTCCGTGGACCCGTGGCAGCGTTCATCTACTTGCCAGCGTGCCACCACCTTTCCTGCCCACACACTCCCCTCTCTAGTTGCTTCTGTGCTGATCCAAGTGTGTATTCTTCTCGTTTCTGCTGCTGAGCAGGACCACGTCCTACAACGCTAGGAGGAACATGCTGCCATCAGCTTGCTCCTGTTTCCAGGTGCTGGAGCTTTTCTGCTGTTCCAAGCACGTTCTCTTCTTAGCAGGAGCATGTCCTACAGCACTGGGTGGAACATGCTGCTGTCCAGCTCATGGACACTGTAAAAAGTCTCAGATGTTAACAATGTGACCACAACATACAGTTTGATCGTAGAATTATAGAGTTGTTTGGTTCAGGAGGGACCCTAGAGATCATTAGGCTAGTGGTAAGTTTTGTGTGTTGTGGGGCAGTGGCTCCCATTGCCTGTGAATGCTGCTTGGAGAAAGGGCTGGGGAAAGACCTCTGAAGTGTGGGATGTCCATGGTTCCTGAGGGTCCTTCCTGTGATCCTCCTTTGCCACGTATGTGTTCCAGGAGTGCTCAGTGCCTGGACTGCTGGTCCTTGTTCCTCCATTTCCGTTGCTCAGCAAAGCTGGGATCGTTCTGGCAGTGACACTGCAGTGTGCCAGATGTGTGCTGGCTTCTGCTGGAACATGTGGTTGAAATGCTAGCAGAGGAAGTATTTGCTGAGTCAACTTTTCTTTAAAGCTAAAAAAACCCCAAAAGGTCTGTTTTGTTCTGGAAGTGCCTCCATATCTGGTGTTGCGCTCTGTGTTTCTGTACATCGGTGCTTTTCTTGTGCTCGCTAGGAAGCCTGTTCCTAAAGAAGAAGATCTCTGAGAACAGGAATGATTGGATGGGGTCTGAGAATTTCTCTGGGGTTTAAAGAGTCCAAAATAAATTTCCAGTTGTGCAACTTAGGTGACTTCTGCTTTTTGAGCTGAAGCTGCCATCTGTTTTCCAGCAGATCGAAGTCATCCATAGCCAGACCAAGTGTTATGTTAGTTGATGTGAGTGAGCATCCCTTCAGCAGCTGAAAAGGACATTGATCTGTTAGAGTGAGTCCAGAGGAGGTCAAGAAGGTGATCTGAGGGCTGAAGCCCCTCCCATATGAGGACAGGCTGAGAGAGCTGGGCTTGTTCAGCCCGGACAAGAGAAGAAGGCGCCAGGGAGACCTTAGAGCAGCCTTCCAGTACTGAAAGGGTCTACAGGAAAGCTGGGGAGGGGCTCTTGATCAGGGAGTGCAGGGATAGGATAAGGGGGAACGGTTTTAAGTTGAAAGAGGGGAGATTTAGGTTAGCTATTAGGAAGAACTGTTTTGCTGTGTGGTGACACACTGGTGCAGGTTGCCCAGAGAAGCTGTGGCTGCCCCATCCCTGGAGGTGTTCAAGGCCAGGTTGGCTGAGTCTTTGAGCAGCATGATGGAGTAGAAGGTGCCTCTGCCTGTGGCAAGGTGGTTGGAACTGGATGATCTTCAAGGTCCCTTCTGACCCAAACCATTCTATGAATTCTGGGCTGATTTGGGGCGAAATGATGAGAAGCTGATACTATTCTTTTCTTGTAAAGCACATGATCACCTTGGGACTTGGATGTGCTCAGGTGGTCTGTAATCCTGATGTGACAGGAGCTTCAAAGCACAGCAACTTCTTAGTCATGGCCATAGACACTTCTTTGTCTGTACATTGAGTCCTGGACCACTGAGGACTGGCACCGAGCAAAGGGGTGTCATATTCTGCATCCTTTAAAGATGTCTTCTGGTCTCTTAATTAACCTGGGTTGAGACATCTTCTAAAGGCAGATAGGCAGATGTTTGAACTGCAGCAAGTACCCATATTTAGTTGCACGCTGGGTGATGAATGCTCTTGCTGATGGGATCATGTTTCCTGCTGAAACCCTCTTGCTTAAGAGAGGTAGGTGCATAGCACCGTGTGTCTGTGATGGATGGATTGCACCTTGTTTGACCAAAATCCATGTTGTCTCCAAGCGGCTAGGCATGCATGTCCTTGTGGGGGTAGGCTGCACGTGTTCTGAAGGCCACAGAGCCCAAGGGGAGTGGAGGGAAGAAGGTAGGAAAGAAGTGGGGGGAGAAGAGCCTGGCTTTGGGGCAGTGGGCAAGAATGCAAGGGCCATCCTGGCTGTAATTGATAAGGCACTTAAAAAAAGATCTGAAGGCTGTGAGGCCTGGTTACAGGTATTTACTAGGATAACTTTACACTAATATTTTTCTTCCCTTCATTGCAATTCATCTGCTGTTTGAGCTGCAAAGATCAAAGCTGTCTTCCAGCAAGCACACGTGGACTTGAGTAAATAGCTGGACCTACACCTCTCTCCTGTGAATAAACACTCTTTCCTCTCTGAACATTTTCAAGCGTAGCTCTCAGGTCTGGAATGCAAAATATTTCACATTAGCAGTGGGTGTTTCCACTGCTTTCGATATTTGGGAACTTGGAACAAATGCTTATTTAGCAGCAGATGGGCTTGGGTACAAACGTGCTCTTTGTGAAGGCAGTCGCTGCTGCAGTGTGTACAGGGAAACTCCCCTGAGATCGGAGGACATGCGATTGTTTGTCCAGACCCCAAGGAAATGGATCTCGTTCTCCCGAGATGAGTGACGGTCTCCTGGGCTGGGATAGGCAGCTCTTTGGAGGCCTGAAGGGCAGCGAAGCAGAAGACATGCTTGGCAGATGCGCAGGAACATTTTCCTTTATGAGGATTTAAGTGGCGGGGGCTGTTAACGTTGGGTTTTGAGGGGGTTTGCAAGACCTGTGAACTAGCACGGTGGATTTTGCTGTGTAAGTGGAAGAAGCAGCTGAACCGATTCTGGAGTGCTGATGGATGAGAAGCTCAGCACGAGCCGGCAGTGTGTGCTTGCAGCCCAGAAAGCAAGCTGTATCCTGGGCTGCATCCAAAGCAGTGTGAGCAGCAGGGCGAGCGAGGGGATTCTGCCCCTCTACTCCACTCTCGTGAGACCTCACCTGGAGTTCTGTGTTCCATTCTGGAGTCCTCAGCACAGGAAGGACATGGATCTGTTAGAGTGAGTCCAGAGGAGGGCTACGAAGATGATTCAAGGGCTGGAAAACCTCCCGTATGAGGACAGGTTGAGAGAGTTAGGGTTGTTCAGCCTGCACAACAGGAGGCTCCGGAGAGACCTTACAGTAGCCTTCCAGTACCTGAAAGGGGTTACAGGAAAGCTGGAGAGAGGCTCTTTATCAGGGAGTGCAGGGATAAGATGTTGGGGAATGGTTTTGAGCTTAAGAGGGGAGATTTTGATAAGATTTTTAGGAAGAACAGTTTTCCTGTGAGGATGGTGAGGCACTGGCTCAGGTTGCCCAGAGGAGTTGTGAATTCCCCATCCCTGGAGATGTTCAAGGCCAGGCTGGCTGAGGCTTTGAGCAACCTGATGCAGTGGGAGGTGTCCCTGCGCATGGCATAGGGCTTGGAACAGGTCCCTTCCAACCCAAACCATTCTATGATTCTGTGGCAGTACCTCCTGGAGGAGGCTGGTTGTGCCCGAGGTGGGAGAAGGTCAACTCTAGTGTCTTTTACTTTTATGAAAAATCAACTGTGTCCTGGGGAGGGGAAATGAAGAAATGACAATGTGACAACTGCTAACATATTCGTTCTTGGGCATTAGTGTGCATTTCAGCAGGACAGAGGTGCCTGCCATGAAGGGTAGCCTGTTTCCATGTCCTGCTCCTTGCCTGGAGGATGTTGCTTGTAAATTCCTTTAGTCTGTAAAAATACCAAGACATTATAATTGCACAGTGGGGTTAACGGGCAGTGCTGTGAAAGTAGCATACCTTGTGTGCTGGCTTGCCTGGAAGAAGCAATCCCACTGCTGGGCACAGAAGGATTTGTTCTCTGAGAGCGACCTGACAGAATCATAGGATGGTTTGAGTTGGAAGGGACCTTAAAGATCATCTAATTCCAACTCCCTCTGCCATGAGCTGGGACACTTCCCACTAGATCAGGCTGCCCAAGGCCCCATCCGATCTGGCCTTGATTGCTTCCAGGGATGGGATCCACAGCTTCCCCGGACGAATTGTACCAGTGACTTGCCACCTTCATGGTGAAGAATTTCTTCCTAATGTCTAGACGTAGGCTAGATATTAGGAGGAAATTCTTCAGGGAGTAGATAGAGATGCTGGAGGTTTTCATGTGGCTGCCTGCTAGAGCAGGGACTGCTCATTGGGCTTTGTTGTGGTTTGATGACTCTGCACTTGGTTCACATCTTGTTCCTGATGTCCTTGTGAGCTTGTCTAGATACATGATGCATCTCTTGCCCTTTAGGCAGGTTGTTCAGAGGACTGTGAGTGAGGTGGGGGACTTCAGGGTCTTTTAGAAGCTGTTTGCTCATTTCCTAATGCCAAAGCTTTTGAATCTCAGCATAAGAAAGCAAGCACATTGCTTTTTGATTCTCGAGGATGTGGCTTGGGCAGCGTCCTGCACTTCTGCCTCCTCCATCAGGATCAGCCCTGTCTGCTCTGCTGGTTGTGTTGATGAGCTGTCAGCTCTCTGTGTGTCTCTGCTGTTCCTTGCCTGTTGCTGGTGGATCTGATCCAACGGCCACCTTCCTGCATTGCTGTGGGGTGCTGTGTGACGGAGCGGTATCCCGTCACCTCTCAAGTCCCACAGTGCCAGCAAATCCACCATGTATTGTAATGGGAACTGTCTGGTTTAGAACAGACAGCTAATGTCCCTAAACAAAAACAGGCCAGACTGAAGAATCGTCATGAAGACCATCGCCGGTTCCGTTCTTCCTGTGCCTTCTGAACGTTCTTCAGTGCAAGCAGTGGGAAGGAAGAGAGGCTTGCAAGGCATGTCTTTATACAGATGTATAGGAAGGCTCTACAGAGGGTCCTGGACAGGCTGGATCAATGGGCAGAGGCCAATTGTATAAGAATCAACAAGGCCAAGCCTTACAAGGAGTGGCTGAGAGAGCTGGGATTGTTTAGCCTGGAGAAGAGGGGGCTGAGGGGAGACCTATTGCCCTCTACAACTGCCTGAAAGGAGGTTATGGTGAAGCAGTTGCTGATCTCTTTTTCCCAAGTAACAATTAAATGGATGAGAGGAAGTGGCCTCAAGTTGCACCAGGGCAGGTTTAGGTTAGATATTAGGAAAAATTTCTCTACTGCTAGAGTGGTTAAGCATTGGAAGAGGCTACCCTGGGAAGTGGTGGAGTCCCCATCCCTGGAGGTGTTCAGAAAGTGTGTAGCCATGGCACTTTGGGATATGATTTAGTAGGCATGGTGATATTGGGCTGACGTTTGGACTTGATAACCTGAGATGTCTTTTCTAACCTTAATGATTCTGTTTTGTGTAGTTTGGTTGTGAAGCTTTTGCAGGATGCTCACAAGTGTCTGTGGTCTCAAGGAGTGGAGTGCTGGAAGAGTGGTTGTCTGGGGGTTCTTCTGGATGTCACCCTCCATGAGAGAGGGGCGCAGGCTGGTTAAAGTGAGCTTTTAAGGTTGGAAGCACGTTCAGTGCATTAAGCAGCTGCAGCTCTCTGGGTTCAGGCTGTGTGGCTGTGAGTCTGGGAGCTGCTTGAATTGATGTTGAATGGAGTCCTATCCGAAGTGTTGTCCAGTGTTTCTTCTTGCCTCTGCCTGCTTTAGCACTTTGCAGCACAGTGAGGATGAACCCATGCCACCCTGTAAAGGCAGGGACTCCATTTCAGGTCATTCCTTTGTTCTGGGGAAATACTTGGCAGCAAGTGCCATTCTCCTGTGTTTACCTGTGTCTCCTTTTAATCTGTGCAGCCCCTGCCGAGTAGCTGTGGAAGATCTTCAAACCAAACACAAGTGGTCTTTGTTTCAAAGCATCAATTTGTGTTGGCAGCCAGGTCTGCGGCGCATGTGCTTTTCATTGACTGCTGCTCCAGCTCTGTTCCTCACTCTTGCCAGCTTTTTTTTTTTAAATTTAATACAAAAATGTTTTTCCTGAGTTTAAAAGGCTGAGCCGTACAGTACTTCTAGTCTTAATTTAAACCTTGCCTATTTCAGGGAAGCAATCTCTGTCTGTGCACGGAACAGACTGCTTTCCTCTCCTCTGAGAGTTTAGTAATCCGTGCTGTCTGATCAGCAGAGAGAGGTGAGGGGGACTTCAGAGAGGTTTGCAAACTTCTGAAAGCCTGGTCTGTGTGCCCAGGAAGTAGAGTTTTGGTGTTATGCCCCAGCTCCAACTGCTTCCAAGCCTGCTTGTCTTGGAGCACTCTCAGAAGGGAGATGGGTAGGTGCTTTGGGTGATGCTCTTTGCAGACTGTTCCTGCTTGGGGCTGCTCTTCCGATTTGATCAGCTTTCAGATATCTATCCTCTATTGTCTGATTTTGGTCCTCTGAAGTTGTTCTGCAAGAACTTCTCTTGATACGCATTTTAATCTGTAAATGCTGTAACCAGCAGGTTGAGGGAGGGAATTCTCCCCCTCTGCTCCACTCAGTTCTGAGACCTCACCTGGAGCCCTTCGTTCAGTTCTAGAGTCCTCAGCACAGGAAGGACATGGATCTATTAGAGTGAGTGCAGAGAAGGCCAAGAAAATGATCCAAGGCTGGAGCACCTCCCATATGAGGGCAGGCTGAGAGAGTTTGAGATGTTCAGCTTGGAGAAGAGAAGGCTCAGGGGAGACCTTAGAGTAGCCTTCCAGTAGTGAAAGGGGCTACAGGAAAGCTGGGGAGGGGCTTTTTATCAAGGAATGCAGGGATAGGATGAGGGGGAATGGTCTTAAGTTTGAAAGAGATTTTGATGAGATTTTAGGAAGAACAGTTTTCCTGTGAGGGTGGTGAGGCATTGCCACAGGTTGCCCTGAGGAGTCGTGGCTGCCCCATCCCTGGAGGTGTTCAAGGCCAGGTTGGATGGGGCTTTGAGCAACGTGATGCAGTGGAAGTTATCCCTGCCCATGGCAAGGGGGGGGTTGGAATTTTTGAACTGAATGGTCTTTAAGGTTCTTTCCAACCCGAGCCATTCTATGATTCTAATCCTTAAAAGCTTTCAGTGATATCCAGGTACAGGTCACTAAAGATGCCCGTTGATAGTGAACACATAGATGCTGCAGTGTCCAGGTGCCCCAGAGAGCAGAAGTGGAAACTGTATAGATCCAACCACAGGAGATACAGACTGGGGCTTTCCAGGGTGGGAACATCATAGTGATGAGTACTCACGAACTCCCTGTCCCCTTGCACAGTGGGTGCACACAAACTGTGTCTGGAGAGAAAGCCTGGCTGGTTTTAACCAATGATTCCTTATGTGAGATGGAGCTTGCCTTGCCAGTGGGATACCAATGGCCTGTCTTCTAGTCAAATTAAACTCTGATGCTAATGGAGCATGTGGGAAGTTTAGGTTTTGTGGACTAGGATGTGTGAATTGAACTCATCATTGTCAGATGCTCCGGACCTCTGAAGCTGGGGTGTCTTGGATTGGTGTTCATATTGTGCAGTAATGAATGAAGAAAAATGATAGGAGCAGACTTGTGTCTGGAAAGTGGATGACGCTTTGGATTTCATGTTTGTGAACCCTCGCACTCCGGAAAGTGGGATTTTGCAGACTGGGAGAAAGCAGGGATGCAGACAGGATTGCTGCATGTGCTGGGACCTGGTGCAGGAAGGGACTGGGGTTTGAGTGAGTGGTTGCTAGAAGTCTACTTGTATTCCAGCTCCTGGTTGTCATACGTTCAGTTCCTAGATGACCAGGACAGGAGTGTTCCTGAGTGCTCTGCACTCAGACCTTGGTGCTCGTGACACGTATTTGTTTTCAGGGTAGCTCTGAGGTGACTGGCCAAATAACATTTCCTTTCCTGCGATGCTGTTGTGAGATCAGGTTTGTCCCAGTGTCAGGATTTTACACCTGGGTGCAGCTTGGGCCACCCTGAAAAGTAGCCAAGACCCTACCACTGCTGATGTGGGCACACCGTTGAGTTGTCTTTGTCCTCTTGTCACCCCAAGCCAGAGGGCTCTGTCCCTGCAGCCGTGGCACAGAGAAGCCAAGCTCTGTTCTGGCTGCAGAGGAAAGGCTTATGTGCCTCTGGGCAGCTCTGTGCAGGGGTTGTCCTTGCTGTCAAACATGATGCTGGCACAACATAGGCATGGCGTTGTGTAAGACCAACTATAAACACTCCTCATTACGGTTCCTTGTTGAACTCTTCAGGAGCACAAAGAAAGCCTTTGATTCCAAAACATACAGTGACTCTCCAAATGGTTACAGGCAGGACAAGCTGTGGCTTGCAAGTGCCTTTATTGCTCTCAACACAGCATGCTTTGGTGCGAGTCCTGCCTCTGCTGGGAGGCCCATCACTTGCATGGCACAGAGCTGCTTCATGGTGCTGGTTCTGATGAAGCTTTCATGGGAGGAAAGGTTACAGTTTTTGTCTTTCCCAGCAAAGACAAGGTCAGAGAAGATAAAACCAGACAGTCTTGTAGGGTGGAACACAGGGCAGTGCGTCCAGCTCTCCTGAACCATCCATGGGAGCATAAATGGGTTTGTGCTGCTGTGGACTTGTTCTGTTGCATCTGCAGCTGTCTTGGAGATGGGCTGACACTGAAAGTCTCCTCCAGCAGCTGAAGAATTGTGCAATTGACCAAAGAAAACTGAACTTCCTGTGCTTTGTTCATATTCCTCCATTCTGCCTGGTGGGAACACAGGGAGACTGGGAGCCATCTGAGAACACCTGACAGGTGCTGTGGCGGTGGCCAGTTCTTATGCTGAGTCTCTACTTCTGTAGCAGTGAGATGGCTGGATGTCAGTCGATGTCTGCAGATCGCCGGTTCCTCCATCCAGGTTTGAGCAGAAGTTTATCCACCATATTCTAAGCAGAAGCTGAGCTATGGAGGCAACACGTGTTTTTTTTCTCTGCCAAGTCAGCTCCTTATTGCTCTCCCTGCATGTTGTGTGTGCTTGCAGCCTTTGGATGCATACATGGAAGAGCTGCGCTGACCCTACCATGCAGGTCCTGCCTCTGTCTTGCTGCCTGGTTGCACTGGCCCAGGTGCAGCCATTCCTTTTCTAGTTGTGCCTTCTGCCTCCTAGTTGCCTCCTGTGCTTTCCCAGTTCCTCTTCTTATCCAGACACCCCTGTGGCATGCCATGCATCCTTGTTTCAGACTTTCCTGTTCCTCAGCTTCTCTGCAATGCCTGACTGAGCACTACTGTTTTCCACATGTGGCTGTGGCTTCCTTATCCCGTCTTGAGATTGCTCCTGTCTCCTTAAACCAGGTCCCCAGATCCCAACTGGCCGTGAGAAATCAGAGCAGAGCTGGGACAAGGCTGCTAAGATTTTCAGATGGTTCATGGAGATCAGAGATGTTTTTGATAATAATTCTTCCACTCAGCTGAGGAAGAAATCTTAAAACCCTGTGGCCAGAAGCAGAATCACAGGATGGTTTGGGTTGAAAGGGACCTTAAAGATCATCTTCTTCAAAAGTTCCAACCCCCCTGCCATGGGCAGGGACACCTTCCACTGCATCACATTGCTCAAAGCCTCATCCAGCCTGGCGCTGAACACCTCCAGGGATGGGGCAGACATGACTTTTCTGGGCAGCCTGGGCCAGTGCCTCACTGCCCTCACAGCAAAACATTTCTTCCTAAGATCTCATCTAAATCTCCCCTCTTTCAGCTTTAAACTGTTCCCCCTCATCCTATCCCTGCACTCCCTGATCAAGAGCCCCTCCCTATCTTTCCTGCAGCCCCTTTAAGGTACTGGAAGGCTGTTGTAAGGTGTCCCAAGAGCCTCCTCTTCTCCAGGCTGAACAACTCCAACTCTCAGTCTATCCTCTTATGGAGAGTGCTCCAGCCCCTAGATCATCTTTGCTTCCTCTGGACTTGCTCTAATAGATCTATGTCCTTTCTTTGCTGAGGACTCCAGAACTGAATGCAGGCCTCCAACAAAGATCTTGTGAGAGTGGAGTAGAGGGGGAGAATCATCTCCCTCAACCTGCTGATCACTAGCCGTTAATTGGAATGGTTAACATTTTGGCAAGGAAATAATCACCCAGGAAACAAGAGTGTTGTGCTGAACTTCCTTCGGTGTCATACTGTGTTTCTTGCTGGGATTTGTCCCTGCCTCACACTGACTGGAGATGCTATCCTACACGGCTCCTGTGCAAACAAAAATGTGCCATGGATTTGTTGGAGCAATCCGTTTTACCTGGATCGCCAAGTGGCCACAGTTAACAGCCAGGCACCTGCAGGTATCTCAGCACTTCCTAATCTGCAGGACTTGGTGTTGGGTGTGTGTTGTCATTGCTTACGTGCCTCCTTGGCATTTGGTTGCTTAGGACGTTCTGGTGCTCTTCCCACTGGTGGATTGGGGGCTGTTCAATAAGGTTTGTTCTCCAGATACACTGGGAATCGGTTGTCCTGTCGCTATGGAGAAAAGCACTTGTTTTTCAAGGAGAGTTGTTTAGTAGGAATTTGTGGCTCTGCAAGTCCTGAGCTTTTCTTCAGTTTATCGCAGGGGCTTTGCATTTGCTCTGTCTGTAGCAGGTGTTCTGCCCAGCTATTGATTGCTAAAAGTATTCCAGAAATTGCCCTGCTTGCATATTCTTCCCACTCAGGGACTTTACTCCATTTTTAGCTCGGAGGTAATGTAGCAATGTCTCACAGTGAAGCTGCCTTTTAATTAATATTGCATGAACAAAGGAAATATTAGCTTCTCTGTCTACTTTCCTATTTTTGTGGCTTTTAATATAGATTCATAAATGGCCCTAATGAAAATAAACAAGGAACTGTTCCTTTCTGTGCCCTCTTTGCTTTCGAGGTGACGCTGCAAGTCTGGCCCCTGCGGTGGTTTTTGTCCCAGGAGGCCTTAAATGGTGATTGTGAAATGGGGCTGGACTTCACCTTTCCAGCAATGAAAAGAAAAGGAGTTGGATGAAATCTGCAGACTTGTTGGGCGTAGTTGGAGATAGAGGGAGTTGTGGCTGATGCTTTGTAGACAGGAGGAAGGCAGTGCCACATAGAATCATAGAATGGTTTGGGTCAGAAGGGACCTTAAAGCTCAGCCACTTCCTAACCCATGGGACACCTTCCACTGCATCAGGTTGCTCAAAGCCTCATCCAGCCTGGCCTTGAACATCTCCAGGGATGGGGCATCCAAGGCTTCCCCGGGCAACCCATGCCGGTGCCTCACCACCCTCACCGGCAAACATTTCTTCCTAATCTCTCATCTAAATCTCTCCTCTTTCAACTCAAAACCCTTCCCCCTCAGCGATCCCTGCACTCCCTGATAAAGAGCCCCTCCCCAGCTTTCCTGTGGGCACCCTTTAAGTACTGGAAGGCAGCTCTCTCTGCAGAGACCATCATAGATGGATGTACAGGGCACAGTAGTGCTTGTAAGTGGTGACACAGAAATGGTACAAACCCAGAGGGAAGCCCTGGACAGCCAGTTCTTCTTGTGCTAGCTTCAGATGCAGGCAGAGGTCAAACCCAACAGTGTAGAGCCCATGTAAACAGGAGAGGCACCAGTGCAGCCGGTGGAGCAAGGTCTAGTTCAGGTGTCTCCTCAGTGCCTTTGGGCAGCTCCACTTGTGTCTGGCACTACTGGATGCATTCAGCAATTTTTAGCTTGAAGCATCATGGTGGCTGCTAGGAAAAGTAACCACTCAGCTGGGAGTGCCTTGTCCTGGGAGCTTCTTCCCTTCCTATGGGAGAGGAGCAAACAGGTCAAACCTGCAGTAAACCAAGTGGAGAAACAGGATGCTTCAGAGACTTGCTCACCTTGAGCAGGACCTCCAGCAGAGCCTTGATCTATGGGGAGGGTGGCTACAGGATTGTGCCTGATGTGGCATCCCTGACCCCCTGTTCCAGCCCCTTGCTCCTGGGAAAGCAGAGTGGCTGGATGCATCCTTGTGGGTGGGCCATGCAGAGGCAGCTGCATGCGGGGGGGTGCACAGCTGAATCCCTGCAGCACTTGCCACAGCGTGGGTGTCATTTTCAAGCTTATAGTATTGGATGAACCATTTCTCCCATGAGCTATAAGCTGTTTGGAGAGCTTGGCCAGCTGGATCTTCCTGGCTTCATGGCAAATCCATCTGAGTCTCTACAGGCAGACAACTAAGGGAAACTTAGCTGTAAATACACTGCCATGACCTGGAGAGAGATTTAAAATATTTATCCAAGGGCAGGGCTTGGGAGATAAATAAGCTCCTTGTCTGCTTCCTTGCACGCGAGGCTCAGTTGTGCAGCTGTCCCTTTGTCCCAAGTTCTCAGAGTCCTCCTTGGGCCTGGAGAGTTGCTTATGGGTGGGCTTGAAATCTCTGTACATAGTGTAAACATAGGGCTGTCAGAAGAAAAAAACCAACCTGAAGCCCTATGTTCAGTGTTCAGTTTTTGAGTCCTCAGCAAAGGAAGGACATGGATCTGTTGGAGCAAGTCCAGAGAAGGCCATGAAGATGATCCGAGGGCTGGAGCACCTCCCATCCAGGAACAGGCTGAGAGAGTTGGGGTTGTTCAACATGGAAAAGAGAAGGCTCCAGGGAGAGCTTATAGCAGCCTTCCAGTACTGAAAGGGGCTGCAGGAAAGCTGGGGAGGTGCTCTCTATCAAGGAGTGCAGGGATAGGTAAGGGGGGGACAGTTTTAAGAGGAGATTTAGGTGAAGTATTAACAAGAAACGTTTTCCTGTGAGAGTGGGGAGGCACTGGCACAGGTTGCCCAGAGAAGTTGTGAATTCTCCATCTGTGGAGGTGTTACAAGGCCAGGCTGGATGAGACTTTGAGCAACGTGATGCAGTGGAAGGTGTCCCTGCCCATGGCAGGTGGGGTTGGGACTTTTGAAGTGGATGATCTTTAAAGTCCCTTCCAAGTCAAACCCATTTCTATGAAAATGCAGAGGGAGATAGATGCCTAGGACACTTGTGCTGGTGTAGATGCCTGCATCCTCTCCTTCTAGTTGCACCCCCGCAAGCTGTTCTCCCTAGTCTGTTGCTCTTAGAGTGTTTGCGGCACTTGCCATGGTTTGGGTTCCTCAAGGAAAGGTTCTAACCCTCCCACCTGGCCCACTCAGAAAGAACATCCGCGAGATGTCCTGACCAAGCACATCTGAGAGCCAGTGCAGGTTTGGGTGGTAGTGGAGAGGTTTTCCACCTACCAGCGGATTTATTGGCATCATGCAGAGAAGCAGCTATCTCAAAGAGCTTTACTGTCAAATCTGCAGCAAAACAGGCCTGGGAGAGCAAGAAGGGCTTGCTGGTGGGAGTGTGCCATGCCCAGCATTGCCTTGGCTCAGCTGCTGACTTGACAGCCTCCCTGCATGTAGAAGAGTTGACTCTGAGCAGCAGCCCTGCCTTCTCTGACAGTGTGTTAATGAAACAGCTGCCTTTGCTTGGAGGCCTCGTGTGTGTGCTGCTTCTCTTAGCTCTGCTTCCCTTGCCCTGGCCTCCTCTTCCCCTCCTTTTTTTTCTGCAGCCTGAGTTTCTGGCTGGTCAGGGCTCCCATTTGCTGAAGGGAAGTGCAAGGCAGCTTTATGGAGCTTTGTTTTTTTCCCATCGTTTCCTGGGATGGTGTTTCAGCTGGAACAGGAAAAACGTGAAGTCCCGACCAGTGGCTCCTTCAGCCCACATAGTGCTGTTGTGGAGGAATCCCTCTTGGCTGGGCTTGGGATGGCAGAAGCAACGTCAGCCTTCAACCCTCAGCTTATGCAAAGGATGTAGTGGCCAGCACCATGAAATGGGTTCTCAGCCATGCAGACCTTGTGGGTGAAGCAACACAGCCTCGTTGCTGCAAGGTCTTGCCTGCAACCCCAGGACAGGGATTGCTAAGCCAGCTCTGTTGCAGCTCTTCCCCACTAGTAGCACCTGCCTAGGTGTTTGGCACCACCTGGGCTCTCCTCTACCACGAGAGGGGTTTTGCTTTGTAGAGACCATTGCATTCTGAGAAGGCTGAGAGAGCTGGGCTTGTTCAGCCTGGAGAAGAGAAGGCTCTGGGGAGACCTTAGAGCAGCCTTCCAGTACGGAAAGGGGCTACAGGAAAGCTGGGGAGGGGCTCTTTATGAGGGAGTGCAGGAATAGGATGAGGGGGAATGATTTTAAGCTGGAAGAGGGGAGATTTAGATGAGAACTTAGGAAGAACTGTTTTGCTGTGAGGGTTGTGAGGCACTGGCACAGGTTGTCTAGAGAAGCAGTGTATGCCCTGTCCCTGGAGGTGTCCAAGGCCAGGTTGGCTGAGGCTTTGAGCATCATGATGGAGTGGGAGATATCCCTGCCCATGGCAGGGGTGTTAGAGTTGGATGATCTTTAAGGTCCCTTCCAACCCAAAGAAGTCTGTGATTCTATGATTCTCACATGCCTCTTGCTTAAATTGTGGGGGAAGCATTGTCCTTTGAGGCCTCTGCACAGGGAGCACATGGCTCATCCTGGCACATGTCTGCCCTGTTCTCTTTCATGGGAGAAAAAGGAGATAACTTTGCTGTGCCAGCCAGAGAGCTCAGCCTCCGAATCAGCTGCATCTCCAGCCCGCCATGCTCTGCTAGTAGCATGCGTCAGCTATAAGTGTTTCTGAGGAAGCCAGGGAATTGCTCAAGGGATCTGAGCAAGTCTGGGAGAGTTGGTTGGCAGGACCGGTGGGTGCTGCAAGCCTGTTTGTGGTGCTGAGTCACCCTTGAAGCATTTGTGTTTCTCACTGGGGCTTGGCAATGCAGCTGGTGATGTCTGCTCCAGAGCCTTTGGTGACGCACCATTAGCGATGGTTTAATTGAGCCAGCAGGATTCCCAGCTCCTGCCCTGGGCTTGTGGCCTTCCTGTCTCACTTATTTCTCTGTCTGTTTATCTGCCACCAAGATATTGCCCTGGCGTTCCTTAGGGTCCCATGGCCACCACTGCCTGTGATGCTCAGCGAGCAGGCATGGGCCCACCTGTCCAACCAAAGCAAGCTTTCTTCTCCGCAAGCTTTTTTCTCCTCAAGTCTGAGGCTGAGTGCTGCAGACAGCTGCCAGTGTGCACCTGTACCCCGAGTGTTTGGGCAGGAGAATCACAGAATCATTGTTAAGGCTGGAAAAGACCTCTAAGATCTAGTCCAGCCATGAGACCAACCCAGAAGCTGTGGTCTGGCTGCTAACTCTGCCCTATTCTCCTCCCAGCTGTACCATTCTGGCACTGCTGCTCATGGCTTGGGCAGTTTTTCTAGGATGGAAGCTCAGGAGGGGTATCTGGGCCTCTCTTAGGGGACTGTGACTACCTGGTTGTCTTAGTTCCCCAACAAAGTGGCATCCTTTCCCTAGGAGTGGCCATATCCCCTCTCCGAGATGCCTGTGTCTCCTCTTACAGCAGATGCCAGGGGCATGGGTGCAGCTTTGATGGAGAGCATGGCTCACAGCATTGTTGACCTGCTCCCGAGACAGATGGAGCATCCTGCAGTGCCACAGCCAGTTGTTCTGGTTCAGCAGCCCCGGTTGTTCTGGTTCAGCAGCTCCAGCTGTTGTGGGGAGTCAAGGAGTTTGGCTACCACTAGGACTTCCCTGGCTAGCTCCAGCTTTCTCCTGTTTGAGCGAAGTGCTGAGATGTCAGGACAAAAGCACAGCTAGCAGTTCAGCCCAGACACATCCTCCGTGCCCTAAAGACCACTAGACGCGAAAGACCTCAGCCTCTGAGACATGATGTGCAGCATGGTGGCTGTCCCGCCAGCACGGGTAAGCCTGCAGTTGGCATCGGTTGGCAGCAGCCCTGTTCTGCTTGGGAATGAGGAGGAACCTCCGATAATGTTTCCACCGCTTTGTGGCTCCGGAATAGCACCATAGAATCATAGAATCAACAGGTTGGAAGAGACCCACCAAATTATTGAGTCCAACCGTCCCTATGAGACACTAAACCATACCCCTCAGCACCTCGTCCACCTGTGCCTTGAACATCTCCAGGGAAGGTGACTCAACCACCTCCCTGGGCAGCCTGTTCCAGTGCCCAGTGACCCTTTCTGTGAAAAATTTTTTCCTTGTTGCTGTTCAAAGACATTGAGGGGCTGGAGCACATCCAGAGGAGGGCAGCAAAGCTAGTGGAGGGTCTAGAGAACAAGTCTTTACGAGGAGCAGCTGAGAGAGCAGAGATCATTTAGTCTGGAGATGAGGAGGCTGAGGGGAGACCTCATTGCTCTCTACAGCTCCCTGAAAAGGAAGTTGTAGCGAGGTGGGTGCTGGTCACTCCTTCCACACGACAGTGATGGGACGAGAGGAAGTGGCCTCAAGTTGTATCAGGGGCAGTTCAGATTGGTTATTAGGAGAAATTTCTTTACTGACAGAGTGAAGCATTGGAGCAGGCTGCCAAGGGAAGTCGTGGTGTCTCCATCCTTGGAAATGTTAAAAAAAACGTGTAGAGGTGTCATTTTGGGACATGGTTTAGTAGGCATAGTGGTGTTGGCTGATGGTTGGAGTGGATGATCTTAGAGGTTGTTTCCAAACTTAATGATTCTGTGATTCTTGCTAGATTCTTGTGATTCTGTGATTGCCAGAGCTAGCTCGTGCAGTGGGATATGCCCTGAGCCTCATTCCTCACCACCGCCCAGTCCCTGATTGCAGAGGTTATCACGTTGTGTTGCTTTGATGTTGCTCTTCTTTTATGCTGCTGCCTGGCTTTGAGCGCACAGGAAAGCAGGGTCTCTGCTTGCTGCCAGTGCAAGGATGAAGAAAGGGAGCTGTGGAGTGTAGGGGCTGCAGAGCTCCTACAGCAGATTTAAGAAACTGAGCTTGGGATGGTATTTGAGGAAGCAGTTCTGAGGGGCATGGAGCTGAGATTCTCAGGGTCTGTACTGGGGAAGCTGGATGAGCAGCATGAAGAATAAAGATGGAGAAGTCCCAAACTGGTTTGAACTGGGTAGGTGAATGAGTTCAGTGCCACGGTATCCTGGAAAGTGCTGGCAGTTGTCGGGAGTCTGCAACTGGGCTCGCTGTCCTTGTGCTGAGCCTTTTTCTCAGTTACACTGTTTTTTTCTCCCGTGGCACGTGTGAGCAGTCCCTGCCTTCTTTGGGACAGGAGCTGTGTGCATGGAGACTGCAGGCACCACCCTGCTGCGTGCGACAGTGAGTTCTTCCCATGGCCAGCTGCACCCCAGTGCTTTCCTGCGAGCGCTGCCTCAGCGTTTGACTCCAGCAACTGATTTACAGCCTTCAACCCCCAGTGGCTTTGTTCTAGTTTCTTGTGGTAATTGCTCAGAAATTGGGCTTAGCCATTCCCAAGTCTGGGATCCTGGGCCCGGAAGGGCAGGGATGGTTGCTAACCACGGGGGAGAGAATCTCCCACAGCTCACAGCCTCTCTGAGCAGTTCTGGGGATGCTAATGGGAATTGGTCTTAGTGGTTGTGGCTTTTTTTTTAATGCTAAAGCTTGGTTTGAAGGGCAGAGGTGGATTCTTAATGATTGTGTTTAAAAGCACCTCTCCACGCTGAGGGCAATGGGGAGAGGTGGTTTGGGTGGCCGGGCCCCAGCTCGGACTGTGGTCCCATTGCAGGGCAGTTGTTAGTCACTGGTAGACCAGCAGCCAAGATGTTTCCAAACCAGGGCTTGCATCTTCCATATTTCACAGGGCTCCTGGTGTGGTCCATGAGGGTGGCCAGGGTCTAGGCAGATGTTTTGGCACACAGGGGTGGAGGTGAGGAGAGGTGGACCAGCTCTGCAGTTTCCATTTGGGACCTAAGCAGAACAGCTAAGTAGCGTGGGATGTTCCCAGCTATTACAGGATGGGGATGCCTCTGTGCCTACTTTCATCCTGGGTTGCTTTGGATCAGCAAATCCCACCTGGAAGGTTGCATATGGTGATCTGTTGCATAGGCACTGTCATAGGTTGCCCAGAGAAGTCATGGATGTCCCCTCCCTTGAGGTGTTCAAGGCCAGGTTGGATGAGGCTCCTTTGAGCAACCTGATGGAGTGGAAGGTGCCCCTGCCTATGGCAGGAGGGTTGGAACTAGGTGATCTTTAAGGTCCCTTCCAACCCAAACCATTCTATGATTCTGTGATATCTGGGTGCTTTGCAATTGAAACTTTGCTCATGGATGCAAACAGCTGTGCTGCAGGCTGATTCAATGTGGCATGTGGAGAAGAACTAGATGTGTGGCCTACATGGTGGTGCAATAACTAGTGTGAAATGGTGGTGCGCAGACATTGTGTCTCCTGCAGGTCTGAAGCAAACCACAAACTGGAGAGACTTGGTGGACATCGGAGCAGACCCATGCTTCCAGAGCAGGACTGTTGATCCATGTGTCCATAGGGGTAAACAGATGATGTATTCCCAAGTTCCTTATTTTGATCCACTCCAGTGCGACCATGCTGTGTTTACCACAGACCTGAAGCTCCTAGGTGCTGGTGCAGTTCCTCCTGGCTCATGAAGCCAGAGCCATTCTAGCAGAGCATTTCTTGGAGATGCTGTTTTGTACCCATCTGGACTCAGATAGGAATTATTTCTTTCCTGGGTGCAGAGTGGATTTTTGGTTTTACTTTAACTGGAATGGGAAACGACGTAATTTTAAAAGGTTTATACCATGGATGCCCAAAGATTTTCCAGATGTTGGGCTTGATCAGACCAAGCCTGCTGTGTTTAGAGCTCCTTGCCTGCATCAAACTATTTCCATCTGGCCTGGTGGGAGAGAGTGGTTTATTGCAACTCTACCCATCTGAGACACTTTTCTCAACTGGAACCTCTTGCACAGAGGAACATGCTGGCTGGATATCATTTGGAGATGCAAATCTCTCTGGGTGTTTGGCTTGGCTGCTGTTTCCACAGTATCTGCTAAGCAGTGGAATAGGCTGTGTACGGAGCAGGCATGCTCCAAGCAGCTGCTTTATGTGGCTGTAGGGTCTGACCCGTGAGGCAAGGGGGTTGCTGGTGTTCTTAAGCATTCATGATTTTTTTCAAGTCTGCTTCTACAGCTTCAGCTGGCGCAAATGAGCCTGCTGGCTCTGTGTTTGTGACCAGGAGGGGAAGAAAAAGCTTCCCCATGTGTTGCTCCCAGTTTTGGCATGCCAAAAATCTGCTTTTATAGGAGCATGTTCATAATGAACTGTGTCAGGAAACACATGGCTTTCTCGGGCCATGAATGGGAGGTCTGTATGGGGCCCTGTGCTCATCGAGAGCCTCGTGAGGACAAAGAGCAGATGCTGACGTGCAGTTGCTTGCTCTGTGGCAGCCTGCATCCTCTGGGCTGCAGCGAATGGGGAGCAGGAGGTGGGATCAAGGTACTAAGTGCCTGACTGGTCCAGTGGCGGCACGGAGGGTGAGTGGTTTTACTTTGTGGTGCTCTTTGTGGCTGCCCTGGTCTGGGGAGGGCTGGCTGCAGCACAGGCTGGGTTGGCAGAGCCCTGGGCACTGCAGGCAAGCAAGGTGCTGCTGACAGCTTGGGATGATGACTGTGGATAGGGAAAAGAGAGGAAAGGAGGGATGTGGGGAGTCCCTTGGGGCCCAGATGTCATAGGGACGATGGAGTTGTGCACACCGTGCCTCGCTGCAGTGGAAGGGAATAGCTGACAGGTGAGAGTTGCAGTCCTGACAGTGTCTGGAACATTGCTCCCGTGTAGGAACTGCTGTCAGGCCTGCATGGGCTCAGCTGCTGGTGAGGAGCACACACCCAGCACGTGAGGAGTTACACTTGACTGTGGTGAACGGAGCCTTGGCAACAGAAGGAATTGCTGCCTGCAGACAGTGTTTAATAAGTAGCTCCGAAAGACAAGACATGTTTGATAATGCTTTCTGGGAATGTGTTATTGAAACACATTTGAGTCCAGGACCCCAAAGCCTGACGTGATTCCCGCTGTGCCTTTTGTGGCCTTGGCATGGAGCACAGGTCATAGTCTTTTCTGCAAGTATGACTATAGTTGCCTTTGACACCAGATTTCTGTTGTGGCCCAATGTCTTTCCCAGAGAACATAGTGACAGATCAGTCTTGTGTGTCCAGGTGGCCAAGGTACTAATAGCATTGTATCAGAATAGCTTGTATCAGAAATAGTGTGGCCAGCAGGGGTAGGGAAGGGATTGTCCCCCTGTTCTTGGTGCTGGTAAGGCTGCACCTCAAATGCTGTGTTCAGTTTTGCGTCTCTCAGTATGAGAAAGACATTGAGGGGCTGGAGCATGTCTAGGGAAGGGTGACAGAGCTGGGGAAGGGTCTGGAGGGAAGGTCTTATGAGGAGTGGCGAAGGAAACGGTGATTGTTTAGCCTGGAGAAGAGGAGGCTGAGGGGAGACCTCATCGCTCTCTGCAGCTCCCTGGAAGGAGGTTGTAGTGAGGTAGGTGCTGGTCTCTTCTCCCAAGTAATAAGCAATAGGACAGGAGGAAATGGTCTCAAGTTGTGCCAGGGGAGGTTTAGACTGGATATTAGGAAATATTACATCATCAAAGGGGTTACCATCATTGGAATAGGCTGCCCAGGGAAGTGGTCGAGTCGCTATCCCTGGAGGTATTTGAAAGATGTGTAGATATGGGACTTCGGGATGTGTTTCAGTGATGGCTTGGTGGTGCTAGGTTAAGGGTTGGACTTGATGATCTCAAACATCTTTTCCAACCTAAGCAAGTCTGTGATTTTGTTTTCAGCAGTCCATGTCCATCCCCCATGTTGAGCTCCTTTGGGACATGGGACCTGGGTGTGAGCTTCTTAGTCTCTTCTACTGAGGTTTGATGCCCTTTTCCTTCAAGGGCTGCCTTTCTTGTGGCCCCTGGCTCCGCCCCTGCGCTTGCTGGGGGGAGGTGTGGCTTGGGTTGTTGGTTTTGCTTGCTGTTAGCAGTAGTGAAGCGTGCTGCTGAGGGGTACAACAACAGCTTCAAAGCAGTGCTATCCCTGTCTTCCTTGTCTTGTTAGAGGTCTGTGCAGCTGGGAGCAAGTGCCTCAGAGTGATACAAATCGGAGCATATTAGCTCATCCAAATCTTCCTTTGCCTTTATTGATTCCTCATCAAAGAGGAATATCCAGTGTTGCTGCTGGGTTGGTTGCAGAGGCTTAGATTTCTCAGTAGTCTGAGCAATGGCAGTGTCCGAACCATAAAGGTGATGATCGTGTGGATATGGTGGAGTGGTGATACATAAGCAATTAATTCCTGGGTGGCAAAAGGCTTTTGCTGCCACCTTGCTTTGCTGAAGTTTGTTAATTAGCTACCACATTCAGAGCTGGTCGCTGGTTGAAAGTGGTGAAAGTGTCTCTTAATCCTGCATTTTCAGTCTGAGGCAGGGCTGCAGCCTGGGGATGCACTTGGGCTACTCCTGCTGCCTGCCTCAAGACAGTGGTGGGAGCTGGGGCATGTCTGGCCAGACGACCTCCTCTCTCCCAGCTGTATCTCAGGAGAGCACACTTTGTGGCTGCTGCCGGTCCCAGCGCCTTTCCCAGGTGAGCTGCTGTGCTTCGTGGCCCTTGGTTGGTGCAAAGGGCCCTGTAGGTTTGGGGAGGCAGGAAGAGCAACCTCCCTGCCTGTGCGCTGCAGTAGTGCCTTCCCAAGGAACATGACATCTTTGCTAATTATTAAAAAAGAGTAACAGGGAACAAATGTTTAATGATGCATTACCAAGTCCTCTGTCAAGTTAGTTGCTGAGGTGGTGGTGTAAATGCATCCAACTCCCACCTCAGGGCTGAGACTTGCAAGTTAGTTGTGCATCCCCAGGGACCACTGGATCTACAGTGGAGCTGGATCATCTGTGAGCTCTGGCACAGGAGAATTTGAGATCCTTTCTGGTTTGAGAGGCCAGAACAGACACTGGCCAGCTGTGTCCTGTGCCAGAACTCCCTGGAGGAGCTGGCCATGCCAGTTTTTGCAAGTAGCTCCTTCTGTTGCATCCTAGTACCTTTGTTTTATTTGTTTCCTGTAAACCAGCTGTCCCTCTCCACAGCTGGGATAGATCAAAGAATCATGGAATGGTTTGGTTTGGAAGGGACATTAAAGATCATCCAGTTCCAACCCCCCTGCCATGGGCAGGAACACCTTCCACTGCATCAGGTTGCTCAAAGCCTCATCCAGTCTGGCCTTGAACAGCTCCAGGGATGGGGCATCCATGACTTCTCTGGGCAACCTGTGCCTGTGCCTCACCACCTTCCCAGGAAAATATTTCCTCCTAAGATCTCATCTAAATCTCTCCTCTTTCAGCTCAAAACCATTCTCTCTCATCCTATCCCTGCACTCCCTGATAAAAAGCCCCTTCCCAGCTTTCCTGTAGCCCACTTACAGTACTGGAAGGCTGCTCTAAGGTCTTCCCAGAGGCTTCTCTTCTCCAGGCTGAACAAGCCCAACTCTCTCAGCCTGTCCTCACATGGGAGGTGCTCGAGCCCTCCTATCCACTGCCTCCTTCTGGCAGGGGAGAAGGAGGATAGTTCTTGGGGGAGAAAGGATCCATCTTGGGTACTCTGGGCTTTGCTGCCCTGGGCATTGCGGACGAGTTGCAGCTCCTCTAGTCTACTGTTCCAGATGCAGAGCATTAAAGGAGCTGACTTGCACATCTGGCTGAGCTGAGCCAGAGTGAACTTTGCTGAAATGTCCCTGGAAGCAAGTCTGCGGAATAAAGCTCCTGTGGCCTGGCTGGAGAGTGGGACTGGGCTACTTCTGCAGAAACCCCACAGTGATGGGCTTGCTTTCTACACCAGCAGACCTTAAACTTGCACAAAGCCCTCTCCCATATCACATTCCCATGCTTTTAATTCCTTGTTTGGTTGCAAGCAGCTTTGGGATTACTCATATCCTGGCATCAGCTGTTTTGCCTCAAGGGGTGGGTAACTTCATTTGGGTTAGGATCTTTTCCTTTTCCCTTTATGTCCTCTTTCCAGAGCTCTTTTAGCTCAGTGAGGAGTCGCCCGGGAGCTGAGCACTGGGCATGCCCGGGGGTGGGTGGCTCAGAGTTGAGGGGAGCATGGATCTCCAATGGGGCTGGGGACATGGGACATCTGAGGATGGGGATGGCTCTGCTGACAACACAGCCGTGGCGAGAGCCTGCTGAGGCTGGCCATTGCCTCCTGAGCTCTGTGCAGGCTATTTTTTTTCCTCCACAGCTGCCGTTCGGTGCAAGTGCCTCGGGCAGTCAAGGGGCTGCTGTGCTGTGGCACACGTCGCCAGCAGCCAACTTGCCTGTTGCTTCGCCAGCACGGCTGTAGGTGAGCGAGACTGCCGCAGAGACAGCAGGGATCTGGGGGCTGTGCGGCAGCTGAGGGCCTTGTGGTTGAGGCTGCATTCCCAAGCGATGTCGTTAGGCAAGGAGACAATGATTTTTGGATTGCTTCAAGATGTAGGCGACTCAGCCTGTCAGACGCGGCAGGAGATGGGCTGCATGGCCTCCCCAGCTTGCACGGTTGCTCTGAGGCACCCAGTGGGGTTGCGCTGCTGGGGTGTCTCGAGGTGAGTCTTTGTGTGGGACTGGCACTGACACATTAAGCAATGGATGGAAAACCCTGCTCGTGTTGAGGTCTTGCTTGTAACGCTGCCCCGTGCAGCTTACAAGATGAGCATGAAGGTTTGGGTGTGCTGGCATGGCAGGGACTCAACAGGCAGCGTTTGTGGTGCTCTCTGGCGTCTTGGTGTGATGCAGAAGGTGAGCTGGGTGCTTTCACTGCCAGACCTGGCCAGCCTCTCTTGGTGGCTGCAGCCCTAAATATCACCTCAGAGATGGCCGATCCCCTGGGGTGAGTCCTGCCACCCCATACATTTTCTGGCTGCATCTCCATGATTACAAAGCCCAGCGCCCCACAAGGGTCTGCAGTCCACGAAATTTGTTGCCTATTGCTTAAACAGGGATGTGGAATCCCCTAAGACTTCAGCCCCAGTATCCCAGTGCCAGCCCCCAGCTCTGCCATGACTCCCTCAGATGCTTACTTCTCTTCTGCTGCATTTTCTTACAGCTCTGGCTGATGAAAACAGCAACATCAATGTTTCGCTTTTCTAGCTCTGGAGAACAGCCCCAAACCAAAGCCATTCCCAGGCTGTGCTGCCAAATCACTGCAGCGCTCGAGGCACTTGGCTACCATGGGACTGGGTCTCCTTTACTGGAGGTGTGGGGGGCCCTTTGCTTCATGGCAGACTCATAAGATTGAAAACTCGCTCTGCAGAGCTTCAGGCAGCAGTGACTTAACTTCAAAGGGTTGCTCACAAACTCTGTCCTGGATGCGGCTTTGCTGGTTTTATTGCCCTGAAATGCTCTGCACATTCTCAGCCCAGTGTGACCTGTAGAGGAGGCTGCAATGGCCGAGTCCCAGGAATATCTTATGCCCAGAAAGTGAGTTGAAATACACATGGTAGAAATCCAGGCTGGCAGTGGAGGTGTTAGTGTGAGTGTTTTTCCTGGGAAGCTACTATTTGCTTCCTTAAATAAATTTAATTAATTTGGAGCAGAGGAATGCCTTTGCATGATGAATGCTGTGTTCCTCTGTTCAGATCTTTGCTGTTCTGTGTGCTTGCAGCCAGGATTTGATCTGAATGTACTCTTCTCTGTCCCTATGCATCCTGATGGTGCCTGTCCCTTTCCTGCAGACTATTTGCTCTGTGGTGTGTGGGAACGATACTCTGGGGACCTGTAGGTACAAATGCAACTTCCTTGCACAATTCATAGAATCGTAGAATAGTTTGGGTTGAAAAAAACCTTAAAGATCATCCAGTTCAAAGTTCCAACCCCCCTTCCATGGGCAGGGACACCTTCCACTGGATCAGCTGCTTAAAGCCTCATCCAGCCTGGCCTTGAACACCTCCAGGGACAGGGAATCCACGACTTCTCTGGGAAACCCGTGCCAGTGCCTCACTACCCTCACAGGAAAACATTTTTTCTTAAGATCTCATCTGAATCTCCCCTCTTCCAGCTTAAACCCCCCTGGTCTTATTCCTGCAGTCCCTAACAAGGAGCCCCCCCCATCTTTCCTACAGGCCACCTTTCAGTTCTGGAAGGCTACTGCAAGGTCTCCCCAGAGCCTCCTCTTCTCCAGGCTGGACAAGCCCAACTTTCTCAGCCTGTCTTCGTATGGGAGGTGCTCCAGCCCTCTGATCATCATCTTGGCCTCCTCTGGACTCACTCTAACAGACCCTTCCTCTCTTACCTCTACAGAAGAGTTTTGCGTTTCAATTAAACATCCTTTGGGTAAAACAACATTGGGTGTTTTCCAAGCATGCTGCATTTCAGATGCGTTTATCTCATTTGGCTGAAGCTTTCCTGAAAAGCCTTCTGTAGCCACAGTTGAAACGGTTTTAGGCCAGAAACATGTGTTGAGGGTTTCTTTTTCTCCCAGCCAGAGGTGGCTTGTGTCACATACACAAGCAGAGAGTGGGTGTTTGCCAGTGCACACATTTGGGATTGCTGCTTGGCACTGACTTTGCGGGACTGTGGCTGGTCCCGCTGTGTTACTATGGGAGAGCTCTACACTGATTTGGGCATTCTAAGCTGACTTCCAACAAACTCAGTGTTGCTGGGTAGTTTTTGAGGTGGCTCTTGCTAAGGGAAGAGAAAGAGTCATTTTACTGTCTTCGGCAGCTCCTAGCAATGTGGCATAGTCCAGATTAGCTCATGAAACCACAGCAGAAACTGTGCTGTTGTGAAAGTGTCCAGTCAGGCTGAGAAGAGGTCGCCTTTGCTCTCCACCAGATGCTGCAAGAGCTCTCTCATCTGCCTGTTCTGGCAGACTCTAGTGACTAAACCACAAGTGACCATGGCTGTGCCACACAGCAATGCTGGGAGGTCCTCTGGATGAGCAGAATTAGCAGAGGCATCTTGTTCTTCCTTCAGTACAGATGGTGACATCTATTGGCTTCGTACAGGTTATATCCGAATTCGGACATAATGATATCACACACGGATAGCCTTCTGCTTGGGCAGCTTTCTCGAGCATCTGTCCCAGAAGCCCAGATGAGGTGGAGGGGATGCAGGAACCCTGCTGGCTGCAGGCATCTCCTGGACCAGGGCCGTACAACTTTTATGGTCAAGTGCAGCACTTCCCATCTCCAAATGCTGGGCCCTGGTGCTCTGGAGTTAGAGTACCATGAAAAGCTGTGTCCGGCACTGGGCTTCTGATGTCTTCTACCCTAAAAAGTCCAGACCACATCTTTCATTGCAGCCTGAATCTGATACATGGCTAGGACAATGGTTTCAAGCACGTGCAGACAGTCCATCCATCGCACCTTGGATGCTGTTGTTGAAACCACAAGCGTATGGCTCTTATTGCACTTTTAACTCTTATTTATCCCAGTTTGCTTTGGCCCTTGTTCTCATGAGATGTTCATCACAGAGATCTCACTTGAGCTGAAATGGTTGTATCCATTTCCCCAGCATGGAATATAAGGACATAGATAGTATTACTGGAGAACTGATTCTTAGTGTTTCCTTACACCTTGTAAAATCCCCACTTCCTATGTGGAGCAGCTCTTGCCAAGCCTTCGTAATGTCTGTCCACAGAGACATATTCTCCTTCTTGGACATGGGGAATTCTGAGAGAGCAGGTTGGATGATGGGGCTGCTGAAGCTCTCAGCTGACCAGTGCTTAGTAAAATGCAATGGTGCTGCTGCTGTTCAGTGTTATACTGGTACTGCTCAAAATCTAATGCTAGAAGCCCACCTAATTTAAAATACAGAATAGAACCATAGAATGGTTTGGGTTGGAAAGAACCTTAAAGAAAGGGTCATTGGGCACTGGAACAGGCTGCCCAGGGAGGTGGTTGAGTCACCTTCCCTGGAGGTGTTTAAGGCACAGGTGGACGAGGTGCTGAGGGATATGGTTTAGTGTTTGGTAGGAACGGTTGGACTCGGTGATCCGGTGGGTCTCTTCCAACCTGGTTATTCTGTGATTCTGTGATCATCCAGTTCCAACATCCCTGCCAGGGGCAAGGCCACTTCCCACTCCATCAGATTGCTCAAAGCCTCGTCCAGCCTGGCCTTGAGCTCTTCCAGGGATGGGGCAGCCACAGCTTCTCTGGGCAACCTGTGCCAGTGCCTCACCACCCTCACAGCAAAGCATTTCTTCCTAAGATCTCATATAAATCAGCTTAAAACCATTTCCCCTTGTCCTATCCCTGCAGTTCCTGATAAAGGGCCCCTCCCCAATGTTATACGTCATTCATGTCCTGTACCTTCAGCGATGCCTCCTCACTAACTCCAGGACTAGCATGGCTAGTAGAACATGAACAAAGGTGCTGAGACTTCAGGAGAACTGATCCTTCTCCTTCATGAGCTTTCCTAATGCATACTTCCATCTTGCACGTGTTTTGTACCATACAGGTACAGTTTGATGGACATGTGCCTTCATGCCCTGTAACATATCTGTGAAAAAGGGCAGCCCTAGCTTCTGTAGGTTCGAACTTGAGTGGATCTGACTGCCCTGTTCCCCATTGCTCCTGTCTGTCCCAGCAGCCTGTTTTGGCATGAGCTCAGCTCCTGATAGTCTGAATCTGTTGTGCTGTTGATCGTGTAGCTGTGTTTGCGTGGGGTTGAGTGGTTGCTACCCTGCTGAGTGCTCTTGGTGAGACAGATCTGATGTGCGGGGAACTGGATATCTGTACCTATGTAAGAACGCGTTCACACACATTGAGTTGCCTTGGGGCATGTGTTCATCTTCTCATGTTCATGACACAACTGTCATAGCATGATGGATCGTTCCTATCTTGTGGGGAGGTGAGCGATCACTGAAAATGGAAACTTCAGCAGACATGCTGACCTTTGGAGCACAGCTTGCTGATGGGGTTTAGCTCAAGACCCAGGAGACAGGACTTTAAGCACTGTATGCAGCTCTGTCATCCAGGCCACAGGATTCCATCTGTGGATTCTCCTGGTGACCTTGATTGCTGCAAGTGCAGTTGACAAGTGATGTCCACTCAGGAGCTATGGGACTTACGTGGATGGGGACATTGCCTGAACACCAAAGTCAGTGACACAGTTGGGTGATGAAGGTAGAAAGCCAGGCTGCAACGAGGTCCACATCCTAAACCCTGTGGTGTGGTGTTGTGCACTGCTGTTCCTGACCTCCCAATTCCTTGCTGCCTGCGTCCTGGTGCCTTCTTTGGGGAGACTGAAAATTGGACCTGAATCCACAGTCCCATCTTGCAAAGGCTGCCAGCAGGAAAGGTCTCTGGGCTGCCATCTCCTCTGCCACAGTGTCTTTGGGAAGAAGCTTCTCTGGTTTTGGAAATGGGAGTACTGTGTTGCTCTCTCTGTTTAGACCACAAGGAAGGGTATTAGCAGACACAGGCTGAGGTGCCCCTGCTCCTAGCTTGGTACTGGGAAGCTGGAGCCTCATCGTGGGG
The DNA here is from genome assembly GCF_032191515.1 of Phaenicophaeus curvirostris. Lineage (NCBI taxonomy): Eukaryota > Metazoa > Chordata > Aves > Cuculiformes > Cuculidae > Phaenicophaeus > Phaenicophaeus curvirostris. The sequence continues at coordinate 106,299,211 of NC_091393.1, read as the reverse complement.
AGCAGCAGTGCTCGATGAGTGTCTGCATCTATACCTCGCTGTTGCTGTAAGTGGGATTGCTCAGGCTGGAGATCTGTTCCTGGCGCTGGGGTGCCCATGAGCCACTGCAGGTCAGAGAGGCTTTGCTTGGTGCTCACACTGTGTGGTGGGCTTCAGAGGCTTTCCAGCATGGAAAGGGCCGTTGAGGCTTTCTGGAATGCAGTGGTGCTCGCTTCAAAACATCCCCTTCAGAACAGAATTGCTTACCCCTAGCTTTGGGTGACTGGTATGTCCTGTTAAATCTTGTCCTTTTATCAGGCGTTTATACAAACACCAGGGCGGAGGATGTGGCTGAGCCTCCAAAGAGGAGCTGCCTTTCAGCTGTTGTTCACGTACCTCATCCAAGCAACTACTTTCTGAAGCTGTTTTCCTTGCAGTGGTGGGAATGCACCGTTTTGGCCGCTTTATTGTTCGCCTTCATGAGAGATTGCTTCTAAGATGCTCAAAATCTGCCCGCCTTGGCCTCTTTCCCTGCAGAGCATGGTGCTGGAAGCAGATTCCAAAAGCAATCGGCGTGTGCTGAATTGCCCTTTGTCTGCTTTCCTTTCTGCGGCCAGCTGGTAACCGGAGCAGAGCGCCTGCATGGCTGGCTGCGGCCAGGCGGCAGCCAGATTTAGGAATATTGTCCCTCGGCAGTCACATCAGGCAATGCCTAGGGAAGTGCTGGATGCTTTGTTCTCCAGGACCCTGAGCTCATGGGTCGGGGTTAATGTATAGAGGTTGATTCTTGGGGTTTTCTGCTGCTGCAGAGAGATGCTTCCAGCCCTCCAGAGCCACCTCACGGCCACAAACAGATGCAGGGCTCAACCACTGTAATTTCGTGTTTCTACTCCTACTTGGAAGTGGGCTGAGTCCTTGGGACAAGCTTGGGGTGTCACTGCTGCATCCTCTTGTGCTGTGCTCCAGCAGCTGCTGTGTTTATTCCCATGGGCAATCCTTGTTCCAGGATGTAGAGGTGAGATGGAGACATGAGCTCAAGGAGAGAAACTTTGAGGAAAGAAATAGTCTGTGGGTGTTTCTGATCTGGGGCAATCCTGATTCCTGTCTAGAACTTAAGATGTGTCCCAAAAAATGGGGTAAGAGGAGCTCAAAGAAACAATTTAATTCTCAGGAAGCTGCTTGCTTTCCAGTGTTCTGGTGACTGACTTCTGGGCTCACACACTGCAGGACACCTCTCTGTTCAGGCTGGAAGTGTGGCACTCGGCAGTGAGTCACAGGAGTTCCCTCCTCGTGCCTCTGGCACCAATGGAGCAGAGAGCTCTCCTTGGCTTCTGGCAAGCTCAGGCAGCTCTGTCCCAGTGATTGCTGGAGAGATAACCTTCAAACAGCTGTGCTGCAATCTGAGCACGGATCTAAACTCCCCTGTGAGGTACTGCTTTGGGCAGATGTGCTTTGGGATATGATTTTGGAGTCCTCAGCATAGGAAGGACATGGATCTGTTAGAATATGTCCAGAGAAGATCCGAGTGCGGGAGCACATCCCATACGAGGACAGGCTGAGAGAGTTGGACTTGTTCAGCCTGAAGAAGAGAAGGCTCTAAGGAGGCCATAGAGCACCCATCTAGTACTTAAAGGGGACTACAGGAAAGCTGGGGAGAGACTCTTTATCAGGGAGTGCAGGGATAGGGTGAGGGGGAATGGTTTTAAGCTGGAAGACGGGAGATTTAGATGAGATCTTAGGAAGAACTGTTTTTCTGTGAGGGTGGTGAGGCACTGGCACCAGTTGCCCAGGGAAGTCATGGAAGCCTCATCCCTGGAGGCGTTCAGGGCCAGACTGGATGTGGTTTGAGCAACCTGATGCAGTGGGAGGTGTCCCTGCCCCAGCAGGGGTGTTGGAACTGGATGATCTTTAAAATCCTGTCCAATCCAAACCATCCCATGAGTTTGTTTGGTTTCTATGTTTCTCCTAACATAGCAGTTTCAGCTGTCTGGATACCCTGAAGAGCAGTATGTGCTTACCTACTCCCTTGTCCCCATACCCATGCTCTGAACATGCCCTCCCTTTTCTGTCTTGCAGCTGTGGGGGCTCGGGCAGTGATCCATTTCACCAAGGAGCCATACTCCCAGGACGCCCTGCATGGCCGCAGCGCCATCCTCCGCTGCGAGGTGGAGGAGTCCGCGGATGTGGAGTTTGAATGGCTGCAGAATGGGCTCCCTGTTCAGGACACGGAGCAGCGCTTTAAGGAAGGCAGCAACCTTCAGTTCGCTGCCGTCGATCGGCAGCGGGATGCCGGGGACTTCCAGTGTGTAGCCAGGAACTTGCTGACTGGGGAGGAGGCCCGTACAGCCAATGCGTCTTTCAATATCAAATGTGAGTGTGGGGTGAGGGCAGCTGGGGACATGGTGCTGCCCACTGCAGACAGGGAAAAGTGCTCCCTTGCAAGGGTGTGACACGGGAAACAGCTTTGCCAGGTTGCCTGTTAATGCATGAGGAGGGTGGTGGTGAGACGGGGGTTGGATGACATGAACTGTGCAAGCAGGAATCCTCTCCAGCTGCAATATCCTTCGTTCTCTATAGGCCACTTTGTAAATATGAAATGGGGATGTTGAGGGAAACCACACAGATGGTCTGAGGGCCGGAGCACCTCCCATCCAAGGACAGGCTGAGAGAGTTGGGCTTGTTCAGCCTAGAGAAGAGAGGGCTCTGGGGAGACCTTAGAGCAGCCTTCCAATACTGGAAGGGGGCTATGGGAAAGCTGGGGAGGGGCTCTTTATCAGGGCGTGCAGGAATACGACAAGGGGGAACGATTTTAAGCTGAAAGAGGGGAAAATTAGATGAGATCTTAGGAAGAAATATTTTCCTGGGAGGGTGGTAAGAGAAGTGGTGGCTGCCCCATCCATGGAGGTGTTCAAGGCCAGGTTGGCTGAGGCTTTGAGTAACCTGATGCAGTGGAAGGTGTCCCTGCCCATGGCAGGGGGGTTGGAACTGGTTGATCTTTAAGGTCCCTTTCAGCCCAAACCATTCTATGGTTCGATGATTCTATGTTACTGCGCCAAATATGTCCTGAGCACTGCAGATCCTTTTGGAGCCCCTTTTATCCTCTAGAGATTAGCTACACAGGGCAAAGTGGGCCATTTGCAGGGTAGATGTCTCTTTACTCCGTGCTGGCTTGAGGGCTTATGTGTCTCTGAGCACGCTTGTGCCCTCGCTGCCTGCTCTGGTTATTACTGAGTTGGCATCCACCTGGGCTCTGTCGATTCGGAGAGCCGACTGTGTTGATGTTTTTTGATCCCACAGGGATTGAGACAGGCAGTGTGGTGCTGAAGCAGCCGGCCAGCATAGCTGAGATCCAGCCCTCCTCCACAGTGGTGCTGCGGTGTCACATCGACGGCCACCCGCGGTAAGGGTTGCCTCCCGAGGAGCGGACCCTGCCAAGGGTCCCCCTGCACCTCCCCTCTCTCTCTGTCTCTCTCCTCTCTCCTACGAGGATTCAGTAGAGTCTAGGGAAGGCGAAAGGCAGGATTGAGCCTGTGGCTGAGCATCGGGGGAGAAGGCAAACGGCTTCCTCAGGGCCGCGTATCGAGGAGCACAGTAAGGACGGGCTGTCACAGTCCAGTCGCTGAGCTGCTTGATGTGCTGCGGTCACTCTCCGTTGCTTTCCAGTCATGTCCCGTCCACTTGGCTGCATGTCTCATGGCTTCGTGTCTGTGTCGGGGCCAGCAGCGGGGACGGAGAACCAGGGACATGGGCCATCTCTGGGCTGTCTCCTCCACACATGTGCTCTCTGGGAAGCCCCGCCGATTCCCCACACCTGGTCACCCTGTTGCCCCTGTCTTGCAGCCCCACATGGCAGTGGTTTCGGGATGGCACCCCGCTCCCCGATGGCCGCAGCACCTATTCTGTCAGCAACAAGGAGCGAACGCTGACCCTGCAGAGCGCCAGCCCTGACGACAATGGTCTCTACTACTGCTGTGCCCGCAGTGCTGTCGGCTTTGTCTGCAGCCAGAACAACTTCACCCTGAATATTATTGGTGAGTTGTGTCCCAGCTGCGCAGGGCTTGGGGGCTCAGCTGTTTCATTGCTCTGCCAACAGCCTCCCCTCTGCTGCAGGGTGGCAGCCAGGGGAATCATGGAATCATTAAAGTTGGAAAAGATCTTTAAGATAATCCAGTCCAACTGTCAGCCCAACACCACCATGCCTACTAAATGGTGTCTAAGTGTCAGTTTGGTGTGACTTTCTCTGGTCAAGCCTCTGGCCAGAGGGAGGCCTGACACATGGCTGGGTTTGAACTTACTTTGTCTGTGGGTGTTCATTTGCCATCTCTGGTACTGGAGCACCAAGGTCTTCCCTCCTTCAACAGCAGGAGGCTCCTTCCAGAAGGAGGACTCCTTCCAGTACTCAAAGGGGCTACAGGAAAGCTGTGGAGGGTTTCTTTATCGGAGAGTGCAGGGATAGGACAAGGGGGAACAATTTTAAGGTGAAAGAGTGGAGATTTAGATGAGATCTTAGGAAAAAGTTTTTCTGTGAGGGTGGTGAGGCACTGGCACAGGTTGCCCAGAGAAGTAGTGGCTGCCCCATCTGTGGAGGTGCCCAAGGCCAGGTTGGATGATGCTTTGAGCAATGTGATGGAGTGGGAAGTGTCCCTGCCCATGGCAGGGGTGTTGGAGCTGGATGATCTTTGAGGTCCCTTCCAACGCAAACCATTCGATGATTCTATGAGGGTTTGACCCTGGAGGCTGTGGGTGCTGCTGGGTTTGCTAATACCAGTGCCACCATGGTGCCATGTGGAGTGAGAAACCCTGTTGGCCTTGGAGGCAAGGTCTAGGGAGGGCAGGAGATACTGGCCTTAGAGAGTTATTTGGAATTGGACAAGGGAATTTGCAGTCTGGTGTCAGGTTTGATCTGTTTGCTAGGAGCCTAGGGTGGTCAGGGCCTTGCTTGAAGCCGAAGGGGCTTTCTTCAGCCTGCTGTCCTGCCTCTGACTGTGGAACTACAGCCTTGCTGGCATGTCTGCCTCCTTTGAGCCCGCAGGATGTGCTCAGCTCCTCTTTGAGTTTCCTCCAGAGCACTGGTGTGGGGACACCACAGGCCGCTCTGCTCTTCTCATTCTCCTGTGATCTTTGCCATTGCAGATGAGAGCTTTCCTCAGGCGGTGATAGTACCGCAGGACCTCATCGTGACCAAGAATGAAGAGGCCATGTTTGACTGCCAGTTTGCAGCCGTGCCCCCTCCTACACAGGAGTGGCTCTTTGAAGATAGCCCCGTCACCAACAGATCCAAGTAATAGGGACCCCGGTGATGTGGGCAGGGCTGGGAGGAGAAGGGAGAACCATGTTCCAGAAACAACAGAGAGAGGCCATACCTTGGCCATGCCAGAGGGCAAGCGTTCAGTATCAGACTGGACGCTGGGGTTGGATTCTTGGCTTGGCTGTCTTGGGTTTAGTAGGGCCTTGGTACTTGTGCATGGCCTTTATCTGAGTAGGACTCGGCAAGCACCTCATCCTCGAATGAGTCTATGGGGCTGTCAGTCCTCGATGCCCACAAGTAGTGATCCCCAGAGCTGGGGATGTCTCCCAGCCATAGATGTCTGTTTGTGGTGATTTTGTGGAGCTAGGGACAGCTCAAGCCCCTGACACCCACTAAGGAATTCCCAGAGTCAGTGATGTGTCCTCGTACCAGAGGCCCACAGATGGTGATCCCCAAGACTCAGGGACATCTTGCAGCCCCCGACATCTGCACCGCGATTCCTGGGCCCATGGCTGTCTTGCACCTCCAGATAGCAATGTATGGTGATCCCTAGATCTAGGATCGTTTCTGAGCCCCAGACACATACGCAGGGGGCAATCCCTAGAGCTGGGGATGTCTCTCAGCCCAGGCTACCCGTGGATGGTGAACCTGGATCCCGGGATGTCTCAGCCAGACTGGTGCAAGGCAAGTGGTGCAATCTGAGTGCCAGATGCCCAGTGGCCTGGCAGCTCCTGGGCGCCACCTTGTGCTCTTAACTCCCTTTCCCAGCTGTGCCCAGTTTCAGAGCTAGCCCAACTGAGTGGTGCATCTTTTGGTGAGAGCCAGCTCTTCTCCAGGAAAGAGATTTCTATTAGCTCATTTCCTCCATTAAACGGGTATCCCACCATCTCGTTGTTGATGTGTGCTGTTTGCCCCGCACTGGGGAGTTCTGACTCAGCACAGTCTCTCTCTTGGTTCCGTGGGCTCATGTAGGACATCACAGGGCTGTGGCTCTGGCCTGTGCCCTGCGGAGATGCCAACTGAGCCCTGCTTCTCCCCGCATGCCCAGGACCACTGTGTTCGCCAACGGCTCTCTGCTGATCACCCAGGTGAAGCCTCGCAGTACCGGTGTCTATAAGTGCGTTGGCCGTGGGCAGAGGGGAAAAGCTCTTGTGCTGAAGGCGACTCTGCAGCTGGCAGGTGAGGTCCTGGGGTGGGTAGTGAGTACCAGAGCTAGTGTCACTCTGGAGCTATGTGACAATATAGGAAATGGTCAGTATGGGGTTTATCTCTGAAATGGCTCATCCTTGCTGCCTGGATGAGGGGAGCAAACAGCCTGTGTGCTCTCTTCCTCAGCTGGTGCCACCCAGGGGGATGCTGGTGGGTTGGCTTACACGTTCCTGCCCTGTTTGAGCTCTGTTGTCTATTTCTCCTCTCAGAAATCGAAGAAATGGCACCCTTCTCCCCGAAGGTGTTGACAGCAAACCAGGGGCACCGCATAGCCTGCCCTGTCCCACAAGGCGTGCCCACACCCCAAGTCTGGTGGGAGAGGAACCAGGAACGAGTTCCCACTGCTGGCAGGGTGTACCAAGAAGGAGAGCACCTCGTTTTCACCAGTATCACCGAGGCAGATGCAGGGACCTACACGTGCCATGCTGCCAACAAGGCTGGAGAGAAGAAACAAGAGCTGAGCATCACTGTGGCTAGTAGGCAGCTTTCCAATAAGGGCTAGGAGCAGAGACGGGGGCTGGATAGGGGGTTGTTGGGGTGAGCCGGGGTAGGATGGTGCATCACCTCACTGATACAGAGAGGCACATCTCTCATGGCTGGGCTTCAGGGCCCATGGCTGGCTGCACGCTGCTGATCTGGTGCTGGCCAGATGGGTGGTGAGTGGCCCTGCATAACCCCTTGCCTCCATGCCCAGCGGTACCCAAGTGGGTAGAGATGCCCAAGGACAGCCAGCTGGAGGAGAGTAAGCCGGGATACCTGCACTGCCTCAGCAAGGCCTCCCTGAAACCCACTGTCACCTGGTACCGCAACGGCATCTCCATCTCTGAGGTGAGGCAATGGGGCAAGCCCCTGCCGCTCGTGGACACTTCTGCCAGGTACCTGCTCGGCTCCTTCCTCTGCTGCTGCTGTTTCTCCGCCTTGCTCCTAGGCCCAGCATCTCTGCCCCACCCTGCCTGGCCAAGCTCCTGGCACCATCTCCATGCTACTGGTGTATGGGTGCACAATTGGCTCTCTCTGGCCACTTGGCTGGCAGCCAGCCCTATGCTTTCGGGCCAGTGACAAGAGACATGTCCCTCAGAAAGGTGTCACTGCAGCTTGTTTCAGTTCTCTATGTGGGATGTCAGCAGGGCTGTGTCTGTCTAAGGCGTGGTGTCGGGGTGTGGAGCATTGGGAGTGCCACAAGCAAGATCTGAGCCCAGGGGTGGTGACAGACTCCTTCTTCCCATCTGGGCAGGACTCACGGTTTGAGATCTCTGAGAATGGGACGCTGCGCATCAACAATGTGGAGGTGTACGACGGGACCATGTACAAGTGTGTGAGCAGCACGCCAGCAGGCAGCATCGAGGGATACGCACGGGTGCACGTGCTAGGTATGCTGACAAGCACCCCACCTCCTCCCCTTGTGAGGAGCTCTTTTACCTGGTGGGGTGCAGGTGGGATACCACCAGCTCCTCTCCCTCCTGTGGCTGGAGGTGCTAACAGCACATCCATCTTTTGCAGAGAAGCTGAAGTTCACCCCGCCGCCCCAGCCACTGCAATGCATGGAGTTCGATAAGGAGGTTACAGTGTCCTGCTCAGCCACTGGCCGGGAAAAACCCACTATTCAGTGGACTAAAACAGGTAAGGAGGACTTGGATGTGATATGTCTTTTCCTGACCTGGGACCCCAGGAACTTTACTTTGCATTGGCTCACCTCCAGCATGGGTGAAGCAGTGGTGCTGTGGCTGCCTGAGAAGCTGCTGTGTGGCACAGTGCTTCATGCACAACTGAGCCGGCAGTGTGCGCTTGCAGCCCAGAAAGCCAACCATATCCTGGCCTGCATCAGAAGTGTGACCAGCAGGATGGGGGAGGAGATTCTTCCCCTCTACTCTGCTCTCGTGAGACCTCACCTGGAGTCCTGCGTTCAGTCCTGGAGTCCTCAGCAAAGGAAGGACATGGATCTGTTGGAATGAGTCCAGAGGAGGCCACGAAGAACATCAGAGAGCTGGAGAACCTCCCATATGAGAACAGGCTGAGAGAGTTAGCCTTGTTCAGCCTGGGAAACAGGAGGCTCCAGGGAGACCTTATAGCAGCTTTCCAGTGCTTAAAGAGGACTACAGGAAAGCCGGGGAGGGGCTCTTTATCAGGGAGTGCAGGGATGGGACAGCGGGGAATGGTTTTAAGCTGAAAGGGGGCAGATTTAGATGATGTCTTAGGAAGGTATGCTTTTCTGTGAGGGTGGTGAGGCACTGGCCCAGGTTTCCCACGGAAGTGGTGGCTGCCCCATCCCTGGAGGTATTCAGGGCCAGGCTGGCTGAGGCTTTGAGTGACGTGATGCAGTGGGAAGTGTCCCTGCCTAGGGCAGGGATTTGGAACTGGATGATCTTTAAGATCCCTTCCAACCCAAACCATTCCATGATTCTATGTTCGCTCTTCTTGCATCCTGCAGATGGGAGCAGCCTGCCATCCCACGTTAGCCACAATGCTGGCATCTTGTCCTTCCACAAGGTGAGCAGGAGTGACTCAGGGAACTACACGTGCATCGCCTCCAACAGCCCACAAGGCGAGATCCGTGCCACTGTGCAGCTTGTTGTAGCAGGTGAGGGCTCTGCAGCAGGCAGGAGGGTTCCCTACTGTGCTGGCCTTGCAGTGGGTTTGCCTGGGTAGCACCCAACTGGGTCGTTCCTGTAGAGAGAGAAATTCCTGGCCTGACCTTGAGCTCTGCCCCTGGCACTTGAGTGTAAATGCTTTTCATACAGCCCCAGAGGGCGTGTGCCACTGTGCCAGTGCTGGCCCTGCTGCCTTGTGGGAGCTCAGCACTATTCCTAGGAGCTGACAGCATTTGTGTTGTTCTCTCTGCCTTCAGTTTATGTCACCTTCAAGCTAGAGCCAGAGCCCACGACGGTGTACCAGGGGCACACAGCCATGTTCCAGTGCCAGGCAGAGGGAGATCCCGTGCCGCAAATCCAGTGGAAAGGGAAGGACAAGATTTTGGATCCTGGCAAGCTCTTGCCCAGGTACACAGCCTCCATCCCAAACTGAACCGTGACGCCGCATGGTGTTCTGCATGCCTACTGAGAGTGCGGGTGCCGATGGCGTGGTCTCGGGTTCCCAGCTTGGCGGGGCACACAGTCAGTTGTCTCCATGGGCCTGGATTCCGCTGGCTCCAGGATTACTCTTTCTGCCACAGCCTGGCCAAGCTGTGGTTGAGCTGCAGTGGTTTGTTCTTGAGCACTGAGGAGATTCAAGATGATTGCATGGGGGACATGAGGCTGAGGCATCCCGAGGAGGTGGCGCTGTGGGTGCCCCACGCCTGCCTCTGCCCTCTGCTGCTTGCAAAGGCCTCTGTGTGGTTGGCAGGATTCAGATCATGCCTAATGGCTCCCTGGTGATATACGACGTCACCACTGAGGACTCCGGAAAGTACACCTGTATTGCCGGCAACAGCTGCAACATTAAGCATCGTGAGGCCTTCCTGTATGTTGTAGGTAAGAGAGATGCCCAGCAGCGGGATGTGGCCTCCTGATATCCCTGGCAGCTCTAGGTGCCGCTTCCGCCCCCTCTGATGGGTGCTGCAAGCCAGGTCATGCCTGCTAGGGTGTCAAGGCAGGATCTCCATCAGGATGCAGCACGGTGTGCTGTGGGGGTGGGAGACAGCGGGAGGGGGGGCTTTTCACCTTCCTCCAGCACATTCCTGAGCAGGATTTGGGAAATCCCTCTACACGCTCATGTGTTCAGTGCTCTCTGCCCTACAGACAAGCCGGCAGCAGAAGAGGATGAAGGACCTGGCAGCCACACGCCGTACAAGATGATTCAGACCATTGGGCTTTCAGTGGGGGCGGCTGTTGCCTATATCATTATTGTGCTGGGGCTGATGTTCTACTGTAAGAAGAGGAGAAAGGCCAAGAGGCTGAAGAAGCACCCGGAGGGCGAGGAGCCTGAAATGGAGTGTCTGAATGGTGAGGTGGCACTCCTGCGGGTGGGGGCTTCACTGCTGGCCTCTTGGCCCTGGGCTGAAGGGACTGAAGGGCAGGGAGCCCCCAGGGAACAGGGGACTCCTCCTTACCCTTGGAGTCTCTTGTGCTTGGTTTTCACTATGGCTGGTGGCAGAGACCTGCTGCCAGGTGAGAAATAGCCAAGTTAGTGTGGAACCTGCACCCCAGCCCCGTGCCGTGGCCATCTGCTGAGTTATATATCGGTCCTGCTTTCCAGCAGCCCTATACAGCATGACGTACACCCTTTGCCAAGGGGAGGAGAGTATCCCCATTGCGATGTAATGAAAGCAGTATGTTGCCGGCCTGTTCAAATCACAGCTCAGCAACTCCAGGTGTGGGAGGGAAAACTTTTCACTGGACAGCCCTGAACTCTGCTGTGAATTCATCTTGTTACCTCTAAAACCCATGTAAGCTTTGAGCAACTACAGCTTCCTCCAGCAAGGAGTTCTGGAGCATAACAGGTAATCTAAAAACTATCACCTTGCTCTTCAAGCTTATTACCTACCAGCTCTGCACTGGAACTCACAACTCTTAGAATCATAGAATCATTAAGGTTGGAAAAGATCCCTAAAATCATCTAGTCCAACTGTCAGCCCAACACCACCGTGCCTGCTAAACCATATCCCAAAGTGCCATGTCTACACTTTTTTTGAATGCCTCCAGGGATAGAGACACCACCACTTCCCTGGGCAGCCTTTTCCAATGCTTCACCACTCTGAAATTTTTTTCTGATATCTAATCTAAACCTCCCCTCGTGCAACTTGAGGCCATCTTCTGTCTGTCCAATCATTCCTGCAAGTGCCTTTTCTGGTTGTGCTGTCGCCTTTCTGAGGTGGGGAGCCCTGGGCAGGACTTGGTGCATGCAGCTTGGCATTGTCACAGCTGTGCTGTGTTCTATTCCCAGCTGTGCCACTCGCTTCAGTTCCCTGTCCACAGATCCCACTTCAGAGAGAATGCAGGCATCCCACCACTGTGGATGGACATCAAGACTGCTTTCCTCAGGCCTCGTTTTGTAGCTCTGGCTGCTTCTCCCAGCACTCAGTGTCCCTCTGCAGCTGGCTACAGCTGGCTGTACCTTTGCTGCTAGCTAAGCTGGCAGCTTTGGCACATAGGAGTTCCCTAAACGTCCTGGCAAAGCATCATCAATGGGTTTGTCTCCTGCTTTCCTCTTGTGTTAGTGCTTTGAACAGAGCCAAACCTTCAGAAGAGAAGTCTGGCTGCAGGGAACCTCCTGGGAGCAGGAGCATCTCTGCAGGTTTTTGCTCTGCTGCTGTTACCACTGTGAGCTCTTCCTGAGGACAAGTTGCAGGTAGCTCACCTGTGCCACGAGGCTCTGGCTAGCATTCTTCCTGGGAAAGGATGTGTTTTAATCTTTTATGAGGTGGTCTCAGATTTTACTTCGGTCTATCTTTATTATATTTTTCTTCTTATGCGGCCAGAGTTTGCGTCTTCTTAGCCCCTTCATTTGGAACCAGCTTAGCTGTCAGAAAGGTATGTCCTCACTGCTACAAGCAGACCCGGCTGCCCAGACTTCTACACTCCTTTTGGTACTTCCATAACTATCTTCACAACTGGAGAAGTGGTTTGTGTTTGCTGTCAGCTCTGGTGGGGGTCATGCCCTTCGCCATGTGTTCAAAGATCTGGCTCTTTTCCTCCTTTTGATGTAGTCCCTCTCTAGCTGGCTGACTTGAAGTATCTCAGCACCCACCTGATGACAAGTACTCCCTGGCTGGCCACCAGCTGACTCTTCCAGTGTCCTTAGGATCCAGACAGATTTGACCTTCCTATGGATTTGTGGTGGATCCTTCCTTTGGATCATTACACTTCTAACAAGTCAGTCACCTTCCAAGGTCACCTCCTTGGTGTGCCACATCCTCTGTAACAAGGGTGCTGACTCTCAATGTCCCTCTGCTGCTGGTTTCTTGGGGTGAACACAGACGTAGCATTTGGGGTGATTAGGCTGCAGGGTCTGAGGTGGACGTTTGATTTCTGTGTCGGCATGTGCTGATTTCTCCAGGGCAGCACGGCTGTGTCTCTTTCTCCAGGAGATGCTGTTGCAGGGTAGCAGGCAATGCAGGCAGTTCCCCTCTGGAGTGCTGGCTACATAAATTAAATTTCCTGCTCATTTTGCAGCCCCCTTTGTTATTGACCATCTTGTCAAATCTCTGAAACTGGGGGGATGTCTGTTCTCAGACGTGTCTGGTGCTGCCCGTTGATGCTGTCTCTCAGTGGCCACTCAGTACTCACTCCGCAGCCTTCGGTATTTTCTTGGCACAGCCGCAGCAGTCATCTTCTATTATCCTCTTGGCTTCAAGCTTATGGTCTCAAGGCACTATCAGTCATGAGTGCAGACAGCACAGGGTCAAGCAATCTTGCTAATAATTAGCATAAAAGCAGGGAGAGCGTAAGGAGCATCGAGCTTTGATTTATAGGGTCAATGGCGGCTTTTTGCCCTGGTCTTCTACAAATATTATTCCAGTGTGGGAAAGAGCACAGCTGTCGGTAGCCATGGCTCTTGAGTCAACGTATCTCAATCTTCACAGCTCCAAGCCTACCTGTGACAAAGCCACCGTCCTTGTCATCATGTCCAGACCTGCTCAGGGCAGGTTGGTTCCTCTCTTGTATGCGTGCATTGTAAGAGTGCATGTACACACACTGCTTTACAATACCCCTTGATGGAAATTACAGGCAGTGGGATTCCTATTGGAGTTACACTGTGTTGGGCCAAGTCTTAATTTTGTGATTAAATCTTTCTGCATGGCCAGGTGTTTCCTTAGTGCTTGTGCCCGGACTAGCTGAAATGGAGTGTGCAGTGATGCAGGGTGATGTGCGGCACGTGAGCGAGCCAGCTTAACTCAGTGCTGTGCCCCACATTCAAACTCCTGTCTTCAGCTTGTGGAAGATACTGCTTCCTAGTGCCATGTCTGATCCAAGCAGTAAATGCATTCAAAACCAAGGTTTGCTATCTATATGGCTATCTACAGAGCCTTTCCCTTACAAGCTGCCTGTAAAATACAGGGTTTTCTAACTTTCTTAAGGCAATAATATTTTGTCCTGTTGTAGAATCATGGAATGGTTTGGGTCAAAAGGGGCCTTAAAGATCATTCAGTTCCAACCCTTCTGCTGTGGACATGGACACCTTCCACTGCATCAGGCTGCTCAAAGCCCCATCCAGCCTGGCCTCCAACACCTCCGGGGATGGGGCAGCTACTTCTTCTCTGGCCAAGATAAATTTCTAGTAGAGTTCCTGGGCAGAAAGCTTGCTGGAGCTGATTGCAAGGACAGTGCTTGCTAGCAGTGCTTTAACTCAGCCAGCAGAGGAAACTCCAGGCTGATCTGGTCTGACAGGTTAAAGATTACTAAGGACACGAGCATTTGCTGGCTTGCTGGGAAGGGAGCGGGAGCAGGGGGGCCCGGCTGCAGCAGCTGATGCCAGACTTGAGAGTCTCTTGAGCATCAAGCCTGGTTATAGTGCACAGGGTCCTGTCTGCTCCATCTCTGTCTCACACATCCCGTCTCCCGCTGTGGTTCTGCAGAGCTTTGTCAATGGTAGTTTGGATGTAGCCACTCCTTTGGAATTACTTGAGTGGCATGGGATAGAAAGGGCCAGATGGGGCTAGTTGGCTCTGGGACCAAAGCCATCGCTCAGCATCTGATTTCACAGGTGGCTGCAAGGCTGCCAGCGATGGGGCTGGGTGTGGGCCCAGAGGGAAAGACTGTGTGGAGGCCACTCTATTGCTGGGGCGCTTGGAGCTGGTTGTGGGTGTTTGGAGTGTCAGCCCCAGCAATGACATCCTCCACACAGGATGCTGAAGCCATTTGTGCTTCCCTTGCAGGTGGCGCTTTGCTGCAGAATGGGCAGATGACAGCAGAGATCCAGGAAGAAGTGGCTTTGACCAACCTGGGCAGCAGCGCTGGGGCCAGCAAGCGGCACAGTGCTGCTGACAAGATGCACTTTCCGCGTTCCAACCTGCAGACGATCACAACCCTGGGTATGCTGGGCCACCCTGGCCACGACCCCACTTCACGAAAGCTGTGGCCGAAACCCCACCATGTCCTAGCCAGAAAACTGGATGTGCTGGGGTACAGAAGGTCTTGTAGCCACTGGGCTGTCAAATACATGTGCTGTTCTTAAGTATGCTGTCTTCCTATGCGCTGCTCTACAATTCCAGGCAAGGGGGAGTTTGGTGAAGTGTTCCTGGCCAAGGCAAAGGGTGCAGAGGATGATGAGGCTGAAACGCTGGTCCTGGTGAAAAGTCTGCAGACGAAGGACGAGCAGCTGCAGCTGGACTTTCGGCGAGAGGCAGAGATGTTTGGCAAACTGAACCACTCCAACGTGGTGCGGCTGCTGGGGCTGTGCCGCGAGGCAGAGCCACACTACATGGTGCTGGAGTATGTGGACTTGGTAAGGGCTCTACATTGAGGAGGAGGAGGTGTGGACAGTGGGCACGGGGCTTGCAAGTGTAACATGGTCCAGGGCAAGCAAGATGTAGGGAGATCACACTGTGCTTAGTTCTGTTGTTGACATGTGGAAGAGTCTCAAGGGGAATGGGGGTCTCCTGCAAGACCTGGATGTGACTGTTCTCTTCCACATCCTCCTGATTTCTGGTTTATGTCCAGGACTCAGATGAGTAAGTTATGCTGTGGGACTCCATGCTTCAGAATGTTTGTGAATGCTAAAGGCTGCTGTGGTGAGCCTGGAGTTCACGGGAGAGTGGGGCATGGAAAACCTCATGGAAACATCAAGCCTTCTTGCCCTAAGCTTAGTCAGTTGAAGCCCAGAAGGGAGATAAGGGCAGGTGCCAGGAGGACAAGTGGGGACTATGGACCAGGAGGTGAAGATCCATGAGGCTCCCATGTCTGGGCACTGCAGGGCCCAGTGCTTCTGGCAGCATGGAGAGGTGCTGCCTCTGAGTTTCTGTCTGTTTCTTAGGGCGACCTGAAACAGTTCCTGAGGATCTCCAAGAGCAAAGATGAGTCTCTGAAGCCGCAGCCCCTCACTACCAAACATAAGGTGATAGTGCAGCTTTGGAAGTGCTGTGGGGCTTGGGACCCTGTGGAGGCAGCCAGTGCTGACATCTCTCTGGGGTCAGGTGTCTCTCTGCACACAGGTGGCCCTGGGCATGGAGCACCTCTCCAACAACAGGTTTGTACACCGGGACTTGGCAGCCAGGAACTGCCTGGTCAGTGCCCAGCGGCAGGTCAAGGTCTCATCCCTGAGCCTCAGCAAGGATGTGTACAACAGGTCAGCTGGGAGCCTGGCAGGGGAATGGGAGGGGATGAGATGACACCAGCCTCATTGCCCACCTCTCCCACTTGCAGCGAGTACTACCACTTCCGCCAGGCCTGGATCCCGCTGCGCTGGATGCCACCTGAAGCTGTGCTGGAGGATGAGTTCTCCACTAAGTCAGACGTGTGGTCCTTTGGGGTGCTTATGTGGGAGGTCTTCACGCATGGGGAAATGCCCTACACTCCTCTGGCAGATGATGAGGTTCTAGCAGGTATGTAGATTACCTTGTGCTGTCCCTAGCACTGTAGCCACCTTCCTTTTCCTGTGGTAGAAGGGGCAAGCTGGGCTGTGTGACGTCCCCCTTGATGTGGTGCTGGTCTGACTGAGGAGGCCATTCCAGCCCACTTGGAGAGGTGCTGCCCTCCTTGCACCTTCAGGAGAGGATCCATGCCTCTCCCCAACGGCCTTTGAACTTTGCTTTCATGCCAGGTCTGCAATCAGGAAAGACGAAGCTTCCGCACCCCGAGGGCTGCCCTTCGCGCCTCGCCAAGCTGATGCAGCGCTGCTGGGCCCCCAGCCCTAAAGACCGACCTTCCTTCAGCGAGCTCGCCACGGCCCTTGGGGACAGCCCAGCCGACAGCAAAGCCTGAGCACCCCGGCCCTTGCTGGGGACAAGCGCGGTGGGGTGGACAGGGGTCTGTAGGTGCCTGGGGGAGCCCCTGGCAGTCCTGCAGCCCCTTGCTGAGCCTGACCCCAACGTGCCAGCGGGCAGCTCAGCACCAGCAGCTGCTGGACTCAAAGCACAAGCCAGTGTACCCCAGCCCTCCCACCCCTCTCCTCCACACGTCCCAAATGACAGCCCTTGCTGCCTCTTGCTCTCTGCCTGACCAGCCCTTGGGCTGCTGGCGTGGATGAAGTGCAGCTCCCCCCAACCCGGGAAGAGCTGGGCTCCAGCACCAGGCTCTCCGTCCCCTCTCACCACGTGCATATCTGCCGGCCTGGCCCGGCCTCTCTCTCTCTCTCCGTCCGTCTGTGCTAGACATGCCTGCTTCCCCCGTGCCCCACGGGTACAGGCCGGCCAGCAGGAACACTAAGTGCCTGGCATATGAAGGAGCTCACTACCTTTCCCAACTACCCTGTGCCTTTTTTTTTTTTTTTTGTACGATGACTCTGGGCAGCGCCCCATCTCTCCCTCTTCCTCTTCCAGAGTGCTGACTCCTCCCTACCATAGTATTTCTGTTACTGGAATGCAGCCTAGAGTGGGTTAGTTTGTTTGCTTGAGCGGAGGGTACCGCAGCCAAGAAGGGTTGGGTTTTGTTGGGTTTTTATGTGCTGCTCTCAATAAAGAAGGCTCTTTTTTTGTTGTTTCTTCTGGGTATTTGTAAGACAATGCTATCAGATGGCTGTTTGACTGTCACCCTCCACATGGTTCCTGGGGAGAGTTGGGAGCAATTCCTCAGGCATCTGTTTTCTATGTTTAACCCTTTTGCCCCCTTCCCAGCTGGATCTGAGATGCTGTTCCCAGCCTGTTGTGCCATGAGGGGCAGCTCTTACTGTCTCTCGGGGCAGTCATGGGTTAGTCTCAAAGAGGAATATGGTGTCTTAAGAGACAATGTCCGGCTTACTCCCTGAAGCAAGAGCTTATGGGCCCTCGGATCAACTTTGTGGCCTCTTCTGGACTCGCTCTAACAGATCCCTATCCTTCCTGTGCTGAGGACTCCAGAACTGAATGCGGGACTCCAGGTAAGGTCTCGCAAGAGTGGAGTAGAGTGGCAGCATCCCCTCTCTCACCCTGCTGGTCACGCTGCTCTGGATGCAGCCCAGGACACGCTTGGGTTTCTGGGCTGAAATGGCACATAGCTAGCTCATGACGAGCTTCTTATCCACCAGCACCCCTAAGTCCTTCTCTTTAGGGCTGCTTCAAATCCGTTTCTGTGGACTTTCCTGCCTTCTGCCCTACATCTTGGGCAGGAGGGCTACACACTGGGCTGATTTCTGCAGCCAAGTCACTGGGGAATGTGTCTTGCCTTTGCATCCCTGTGGTATTTCTGTTCTCTGGAGCACATCGTGCCCCAGAAATACTCCCAGGTGGTTCTGCAACTGCTTCCTTGGGCACTTGGGGATAGATCATATTGGAGCCTGTCACTCAATCCTTCTGGCTGGACTAGCATTCCTACACTGCAGCATCTCAACTCACCTGCAGCAGCAGTTTCCAGCACCATGCGGGTCACTGGTGTTCTTCCTCAGAGGTTGTCTGGGAAGTGAGGGACAGATAAGGGGGGTTGCGCAGCATCAGCCAACAGACAGACCAGCGAGGGACATAGAGTCTCTGCCCCAGGTGAAGGGCACCTACATACTAGTCACGGCCAGCAGTAATGGTTTTAAGCTGAAAGAGGGGAGATTTAGATTAGATCTTAGGAAGGAATGTTTTCCTGTGAAGGTGGTGAGGCACTGCACAGGTTGCCTAGAGAAGTCATGGCTGCCCCATCCGTGGAGGTGTTCAAGGCCAGTTTGGATGAGGCTTTAAGAAACCTGATCCAGTGGAAGGTGTCCCTGCCCATGGCAGGGGGTGGAACTGAATGGGCTTTGAAATCCCGTTTCAACCCAACCCAACCCATTCCATGACTCTGTGATTCTGCAATTAAATGATCCCTTCTGCTCCCCCTTGCTGCCCAGTGTTGGACCCTGGCAGAGTGGCCGGGCTACTGCTGTGCTCACACAAAATACTCCTTGGTGGACCAGAGGTGGAGCCAGGCACTTTCACTTGTGGTGGCCTCACCAAGCAGCATCTCTGTGATGCCACAGCAAGAGAACAGAGATGCCAAGCACCTCTAGAGTGTCAGTCTTGCTCTGCAAGCTTCTTGCATGCAGACAGCTATGTGTACTGTGAGGGGAATGACACGGCTGCCGTGGGCTGGTTCTCTGAGCAGGGACAGGATGGGGTGCTTTATCCCAACATATCCTAGGGACTCAAATGCCTGATTACCATGCAGTCAAGACCTGATGACTACAAGGAAGCACCCAAATGGAAAGGCACCAAAACTACGACAAACTCCAGACCCAAAGGGTGCAGAAAGATGGGGGTTGGGATTGTGTATTTTTGGGAGTGATGTAATAAAAAAGTTCTGTATCCTTGGGGGTGGGACAGATGTTGGCCAAACTAATTGGAAACAGCAAGCAAATACAGTCCTAGCTAAATGCAGTGCAGGAGAGTGGGAAATCAGGGCCCCTGCAGGAGAATGGAAGGACTTGGATAATTGACAGAGGTGGGATCCAATGGCCTCAGCCCAAATTGAAGGAACATCTTCAAAAAACACTTGGGAAAGGAAGACAACCTAGAAAGAACAGCATGGATCCATCAGTGCAAAGGTCCATCTAGTTGGCCACCAACTGTGGCCAAAATTGAACATTTACTGAACAGTATAAGAGGATGCAAGGTATGCACTGTCCCAGCTAACAACTCCTTAAAGTGCAAGGATCATCCAAACCAGGCATTTCCAGCAGTCCTTGATGTTTTCTTTTGCCAGAAACGTATCCAAGTTCTCCTTACAACTATGCAGGCTTTGAGCACCCTGGGGCAATGGGTGCACAGATCCACTATCCAGCTCTGAAAAGCACTTTTTGGTTTGCTCTGATTTCTTCTGCTGCACTATGGCTCTGCCACAGCTGTGTCAGGCACCTGTGGGGGAACTAATGGGCCTGCATTCAGTCCTGGAGTCCTCAGCAAGGACATGGATCTGTTAGAGCGGATCTAGAGGAGAGCCACAAAGACGATCTGTGGGCTGGAGCACCTCCCATATGAGGACAGGCTGAGAGACTTTAGATTGTTCAGCCTAGAGAAGAGAAGGCTCTGGGGAGACCTTATAGCAGCCTTCCAGTACTGAAAGGGGCTACAGGAAAGCTGGGGAGGGGGGTCTTGATCAGGAACTGCAGGGACAGGATGAGGGGGAACGGGAGATTTAGATGAGATCTTAGGAAGAAATACTTTGCTGTGAGGGTGGTGAGACACTGAACAAGGCTACCCAGGGAAGCTGTGGCTGCCCCATCCCTGGACGTGTTCAAGGCCAGGCTGGACGAGGCTTTGAGCAGCAGTCCCGTGGAAGGTGTCCCTGCCTGTGGCAGGGGGTTGGAACTGGATGGGCTTTAAGGTCCTTCCCAACCCATTCTATTATTAATTCTCCTAAGCAGCTTCATGTGGGACCTCCCACCTTCTTAAGCCACATTTAAGCTCAAGCCTGGCCCTTCAGTTTTGATTTGAGCAATCTTGTAGGTGTTCCTGTTCTGGCCTTGTCTCTAGCCCTGTGTTTTAGGTGTATGTTCTAGTCTTATAATCCAGTCTTGTCTGTCTCCTGTCTCCAGTATGGATGCTGGATGTGGTTCATCACTTGCTCTGTGAATGGACCTTGTTACCAACACCCGTCTCTGCTCAGGTGCTGTGTTACCATACCTGTTAGTGAGGGCATAGTGTCACCTTTAGCCACTGGCTACCCACCCCTCATGGAGCTGCACCACTCATGCCCTTCCCTGATATCATGTATGAAGGGCAGAAGCACCCCTCTGATGACCAAAAATAGCATATTAAGAAAGCCCATAATCTCATTTTATGTGTGCAGCAGTACCTCCAGTCTAGGTGTTACTGCTCACAGAATAAATCTGGCAACTACCTGTACTCAGCAGTAGCCAAAAAAGCAGCTGAAATATCAATGGATCTGTAGCAGGATGAAAACCATCACAACCCCAGTGCTGAGCACAGAGAATGTTTTATAGTTCCTTGGTTGAAATATGGATAAAGAACTGGAAAAGGATGAGAAAAGGCTTGTTGCAGTGGCCAAGAGGAGGGATGCAGAGGGGACATAGAGGGCTGCAGTGATGCTAGAGGCAGCTGGCAGCAGGTCCCATGCTACAGTGGAGCTGGCACAGGCAACAGCTTGCCTGGAGGAATCCCTCGGGGTAATCGGGTAAGAGGCTTTTATGGCACAGTGCCAAGTGCTGTGCCCCCAGCTGTGTAAGAAGAGAGTTAGAAATGTGAATTTTATGATTGGGGTGTTGTCAGCCCTGACTGTCAAGTGGCCAAAAACCTGGTTTAAGCTGCTTCCGAGTGCCACTGGGTGTTGGTTTGGTTGGGGAGGTCCAGCCTTGCTGAAAACTTGTGCCCTATGGGTGATGGTGGCCTGGGGACAGGGCTTGGCTCTACAGTGTGTATCTGACTGCCTTGCTGAGAGATGAGTGTGCCAGGAAGCTTACGGCAGGCTGGATGCTCTGGTCCCATTCAGAGCACAAGTGAGACAAACATCTCGGAATGTGTCCCCAAGATGAGGCTGGGGAGGGAGAGGACGGCAGCAGAAGGGATGAGCCAGCCTCATCTGAGCAGCGCCCACCTCTTGCCTGTTCAGACTCCTGTAGCCTGGCGAGCAAAAGGCGTCCACATGGCCTTGCAATCCAAAGGTCACGGGAGGGGAGAAGAAGGGAGAGTATAGTAGCCCCATGGGCAAGAGGAACCCCAATCCTGTTACCTGCAGTGTTTGCACACTTGTGCTGAGGAGCTGGACCAGCCTGGCTCTGGGTGACAGCTCCATGTGCCAGCTGGTCTCAGTCTAACTGGTGCTTCCAGCCCCGCAGAGGGTCTCGCTGACCCTTCCTCAGCCAGGCATAACACAGCAAGGCTTCTGTCTCACCTATGCCAGGTGTAGTTTGCGCTCAGCTGGAAGGGAGGGTGGACAGGGCATGTGATGGGAGGCATGTGAGTTCCAGCAGCCCTGCTGGGAGCTATAAATGGCATGTGTGCTCACTGGAGGAGCATGGCTGGCGGGGAGGAGGGGGAGGTGGTGGTGGCGAGGGGGGGGGGGGTTGGTTTTGCAGTCACTCCCTTGTTCCGTAGGAGGCTGGCCCTAAAGAGTGGGAGACAGCTGGAAGGCTGCTGGCAAGGGTGCGTGTCCTCTCAGTGATAAGACAGATATGGAAAGGGCTTGTGCAAGCTATGGAACCCTCCATGGGGGTCCCCAGGAGGCAAAACAGCAGGGCTGGTGCTGGCAGAGGTGAGGGCTTGCTCTGGGCTGCAATTCAAGTTTGTAGGACATGGTGTGGGAGATCCCTTTTCTCAGGCAAGGATGTGGCTCCATACTCACAGTTTTGAGCTCTGGGGCTGTGTGATCCTTCCTGCACTCTTCCTGACCCACGTGCCTCATTGTCCTGCCTGTGTGGGCTGTCCCTCTCCTATGGAGGTCCTGGCTCACACCTGAATGGAGGACATGGCTCGTCCAGCTGCCAGGAACCCTCTGAGCTGCAAAGGGGAGGTGGACACAGGTCCTGTCTGTGTACTGGGGCCAGCCCAGCCATCTCCTCAGGGGACAGGGGTATTGGCCATCTATCCCACCCTCAGACAGGTGTAATACAGGACCCTGTTCTCTATCCTTGTGTACTTAAAGGTAGCTGTGGCTCATACTGTTAAGTGGAGACCCCTTTTCATAGAATCACTAGGTTGGAAAAGACCCACGGGATTATCGAGTCCAACCATTCCTATCAATCACTAAACCATGCCCCTCAGCACCTCATTCACGCATCTTTTAAACACCTCCAGGGAAGGTGACTCAACCATCCCCCTGGGCAGCTTCTGACTTGTGCCTGGACAATTGCTGGTTTTAAGTGGTATCTTCCCAGCCTTGTGCCCTGCCCACTCCTGAAGATCCATGCAGGCCCCAGTGCCTCTGCAGCCCCTCCTGACCCCAGAAAGACCCTGTACCCACCAGACGCAATCGGTCAGCACCTTGTCCTCCACAGACTGTGAGTGGAGATTTGCCTGGAGGAACACCTGGTGGCATCACCAAGATGCAGGCAGAGTGGTTAGTCGGGGGCTCCTCCTGAGAGCGTCTTGAGGACGGCAGGGAGCCTGAGGAACACAGGGTGTCCCCTACGGGAACACGAGTGCCTGGAGCCGGCAGTAGGAGACGGGGCAGTGAGGCCTGGAAGAGTGCCCAGGTGGCCAAGAAAGCCAACAGGCCTGGATCAGCTGCGGTGTGGCCAGCAGGAGCAGGGAAGGAATTGTCCCCATGCTTGGTGCTGGTGAGGCCACAGCGCGAATCCTGCATTCAGTTTTGGGTCTCTCAGTACGAGAAGGACATTGAGGGGCTTGGAGCGTGTCCAGAGAAGGGGAACGGAGCTAGGGAAGGGTCTGGAGCACAGGGGTCATGGGAGCGGCTGAGGGAGCTGGGGTTGTTTATCCTGGAGGAGGCTGAGGGGAGACCTTGTGCTCTCTGCAGCTCCCTGAAAGGAGGTCCTAGCGAGGCGGGTGCCACTCTCTTCTCACAAGTAATAGGATGAGAGGAAATGGCCTCAAGCTGCACCAGGGGAACTTTAGACTGGCTATTGAGACAAAAACCTCTTTACTAAAAGAGCGGTGAAGCACTGGAAGAGGCCGCTCAGGGAAGTGTGGAGTCTCCATCCCCGGAGGGGTTCAAAAAACGCGTAGAGGTGGCACTTTGGGACATGGTTCAGTAGGGACGGTGGTGTGGGGCTGGCGTTTGGACTGGATGATGTCAGAGGTATATCACCGAGTCTGCGAGTCTATATTACATATCTCTCTATACACACTTTGGCGGGTGCCTCGTCCCGTCCGGCTGGCGGGGGGGTGCGGGCCGCGGCCCCTTTAAGAGCCCCGCTGCGTGTTTCAATCTGCGCGTGACGCGCGCGTATGCAAACGAGGCGCCGCCCCGGCGGCCAATGGGCGCGGCGGCCGCGCTGCCGGCGGCCAATGGCGCGCGGCCTCCCGGCGGGGCGCCGGCTCGCCCCATATAAGGAGCGGCTTCTCCATAAAAGGCAACATTGTATCGCTTTATATGGGGGCGGCGCGGCGCGGCGGGGGCGGCGGCGGCGGCGGCGCAGCGGGGCCGTGAGCGCGGAGCGGGCGGCGGGGCCATGGCGGGGCCGGCCTGACCCGGCCCGACCCGCGCTCGCCGCCGCGATGTTACCGAGCCAGGCCGGCACCGGGAACGGCGCCGCCGCCGCCGCGCTGGCGCGTGGCTCCCCGCTGGGCCGCTCGCCGGTGCCTCGTGGAGCCAACGGCGGCGGCGGCGGCGGCGGGGCGGCCGTGTCGGGGCAGCCCGGCGGGCGGCTGGAGCGGGAGGCGCTGTACAGCGGCAGCGAGGGGGACTCGGAGTCGGGCGAGGAGGAGGAGTTGGAGCGGCGAGGAGTGAAGCGGGGCCTGGCCGAGGCGGCGGCGGCGGCGGCGGGGCCCGCGGCGGGAGCGGCGGCGGTGGCGGGCGGGTTCAGCGGCGTCAGCGGCGGCGTCAGCGGCGCCAAGCCCGGCAAGAAGACGCGGGGCCGGGTGAAGATCAAGATGGAGTTCATCGACAACAAGCTGCGGCGCTACACCACCTTCAGCAAGAGGAAAACCGGCATCATGAAGAAGGTGCGGCCGCCGGCGGGAATCGAGAGGGAACGGGGCCCCCGCGGGCGGAGCGGGGCCGGGCCCGGAAACGGCGGCCGCTTCCCGGGGCTGGGAACGGGGCGGGGGTGGGATGCCCGGCAGCGGCGCCTTCCGGGGGGCGAGGCGCCGGGGAGCGGCCGCGGTCCTGGCCCCGCATCCCGGGGATGCGCCCGGTGGTCCCCAGCCGGTCGTGGCACCGGGAGGAGGAAGGAGCATCCCGGGGATGTGTCTCGTGGTCCCCAGTAGGTTATTGCGCCGGGAGGAAGAAGCATGCCAGGGATAAGCCCGGTGGTCCCCATCCGGTCGTTGCACCGGGAGGAGGAGGAAGAA
Organism: Phaenicophaeus curvirostris; assembly: GCF_032191515.1. Lineage (NCBI taxonomy): Eukaryota > Metazoa > Chordata > Aves > Cuculiformes > Cuculidae > Phaenicophaeus > Phaenicophaeus curvirostris. Next base: position 106,274,819 of record NC_091393.1, on the reverse strand, counting down.
GCATCCCGGCGGTGTGTCCGGTGGTCCCCATCCGGTCGTTGCGCCGGGAGGAAGGGGAAGGAGCATCCCAGGGATAGACCTAGTGGTCCCCATCCGGTCGTTGCACCGGGAGGAACGGGAAGAAGCATCCCAGGGATGTGCCCCGTGGTCCTCAGTAGGTTGTTGTGCCAGGAGGAGGAGGAAGAAGCATCCCAGGGATAAGCCCGGTCCAGTCACTGCACGGGGAGGAGGAGGAAGGAGCATCCCAAGGATGCGCCCCGTTGTCCCCAGCCGGCTGTTGCACCGGGAGGAAGGGGAAGGAGCATTCCAGGGATAAACCTAGTGGTCCCCAGCCGGTTGTTGTGTTGAGAGGAGGAGGAATCATCCCGGGGATGCCCAGTACGCCTGATGGTCCTCAGCCGGTTATTCCACCTGGAAGAAGATGAAGAAGAAGCAGCAGCATCCCAGGGATGCACCCCATGGTCCTCAGTGGGTTCTTGCACCAGGAGGAGGAGGAAGAAGCAGTAGCATCCCAGGGATATGCACCAGGTGGTTCCCAGCCGGTTGTTGTGCTGGGAGGAGGATGAAGAAGCAGCATCCCAGGAACGCCCAGTACACCCGACAGTCCCCAGCCAGTTGTTCCACCTGGAGGAGGAAGCTCATCCCGGTGCAGCCTGGAGCTGACTGGGATTCCTTGGGGCTGCTCTCTGGGTGCTTCAGCACATCTCTGCCCCACTGGCTTCATCAGTCCAGAGGGCTCTCCCTTGATCCTGGTGGCTGGAGCTGTTGCGTAAAGGCAGATTAGGAATTTGAGGGGCGGATTTGGTATGCAGCTGGATGCTGCTGGCTCATCTGCATCTCACTTGGCGCTCATAGCATCCTCTGACCAGCTGGGCCATGTGGCATCCCAGCTGAACTGGGCTTTGGGTACCCTGGGAAGGTGGGAAGGGCTGAAGGGTACCAAGCGCCCTGGGGACGTGTGATTGGCTGAGGGGTTCTGCTGGGCACATCCTGGCTCCGCGGGATTGCAGCATGAGGCCATCCTGCCTGTGGCAGCTCACATGGGACCAATGAGAGTGCTGTTAGGGTGTATGAAGAGTGTTCTTATGCCACTGGTCAGTCCCAGGGGATGGTAGCCTCGCTGCAGGGGTGCTTGGGAGCTCCTGTGTTCAGGACAGTGATGACTGAGAGGGGAATCTGGGTCCTGGCCCGGCTGGCATGTCAGGGGGAAGGGTATCAGACACGTGGTATAAGCATCCTCTTGCCTGGCTCTGCAGAGGTAGGGGGGAAGCAACCAAATGTCTGGAGATGCAGCTGGGATTTCCATGCCCTCCTGCTACTCTCCAGAGGGGACCACTGTGGCCTTTTGTCATGCACATCCCCTGAGGGCATGCTAAAGGAGATCAGGGCATTCCAACCTGTGGGGAAGCAGTCTTGAGTTGGTTTTGGAGGCTACAGCTCTTCTGGGGTGATGTGGAGCTAGAGCTGCTGGGAGTATGTGAACACACCAGGGACTCTTGTCCTGCGCTGTATGTGTCCCTGCCGTCTGTGACTGACTCCCTGTTCTTCCCTTGTGCTGCTGGCAGGCCTACGAGCTCTCCACGCTGACTGGCACTCAAGTTCTGCTACTGGTGGCCAGTGAGACAGGCCATGTGTACACGTTTGCCACACGGAAGCTGCAGCCCATGATCACCAGCGAGACGGGGAAGGCGTTGATCCAAACGTGCCTCAACTCCCCAGACTCGCCCCCGCGCTCGGACCCAACCACTGACCAGCGCATGAGCGCCACGGGCTTTGAGGAGACGGACCTCACCTACCAGGTGTCCGAGTCAGACAGCAGTGGGGAGACAAAGGTAATGTTCCCGTGTTCAGCTGCATGCCTGGACAGCCTGTGGGTCTCAGACTGTGCCTGTTGGGCTGTGCTGGAAACTCTGAACATCTCCAGCTCTTCTTGAGTAGCAGCTTGGGAAGCTGAGGATGGGTCCTCTTACGCTGTGACTCCAGCGAGCTTGTGCTGTGGCCTGTCAGGGCTGGCTCCTTCACTTGGCTGTCAGCAGCGGCAATTCGGAGAGGGGGGGAAGTGAGTGGCAGGTGTCCTGGCCCTGGCCTTTGTAGCAGGGCTCCCCACTGGCCAAGCCCACCCCCCTGGCCGGCTCTCTGCATCGTTATCTCTCCCTGGGTGTCTCCATGCTCTTGCACTCATTGATAAAAATTTGATTCTGCCTCCATGGCCTTATAAGGCCTGGTTTCCCTCGCCAGAGTCCCTGGCAGGGCCCCTCACATTCCTTATAAGCTGCAGCTGTCTCTTGCTTTGGTGCTGTTTTGGAAGGGGGCAGGGAGGACATGGGGAATGGAAACATTTTGCTGGATGAACCACTTCTGCTCTGTGCCTGGTGTCCCTGCAGGCACCGGCCCTCGCCTACCTCTTGTCCAGGGCGCTGCAGAGAGTGGGTGCAGAGTCAAGTGATGGCTCTACTCTGCTGGAAGGTCTCCGTCTTGTCCCTGCATCCCCTTGTGCTGTTCTCTGGAGCTGCTGCAAGAAAGCTGGCTCCTGTATCCCTGCTGCTTCCTTTGCAGGCTGGTGCTTGCGTCCACAGGTGCTTGGAGATAGGAGGCAGAGGAGTTTGTGGTGCGAGGCTGGGATGATGTGCTGAACTGGGGGTTGTGCCACAGCTTCCTGGGTGTGTGTGAAGTACCACTGGGTGCTGTGAGTTGCTGCAGCTCTGCTGTGCCCGTGCCTGTGATGTTGGTACTGGGCTTGCCGCAAAAGCGGCCTTCCAGATGAACTGTGGCTTTCCTCTATGAGCCCTCCAGCCAATGCACACAAGCCATAGCAGCATCCTTGCCACACAGCAGCCGCTAATTAAGCAGGCAGAAACTGGAGGAGAAGAATGTTTTGAGATCTGTGCTGTAATCCCAAAGGCAGCGAGTGTAGCCCTGGGATGTGCACAGCAAATCGTCTGAGGCTGCAGGTGTGTCGGGCTGCACGTTTGTATCCTGTGGCAGCCCCACAGCTCTGGTCATGGTGCTGCGGAGTACCTGCTGGCCACAATTCCTCCATGCTGCCTTCCCCACATGTGTGCGGTGCTGCAACAAACAAAAGCTTATCACTGCTGAACCCTGATAAGTATCAGCAGTCCCAGAGATCCCTGCAGGCAGAGGAGCTGTGATGGCCAAGGTGTTGATGGCTGGAGCCCTGAAGAGTCCCTGGGAAGGCTCCCTGCTGATGGGAGCCCAACAACAGCTCTGCCCATCCCAGTTTGAGCACCCTGGTGTCCCTGCCTATGGCAGTGGGGGTGGAACTGGAAGATATTTAAGGTCCCTTCCAACCCAAATTATTCTATGACTTCCCTGGGTGCCTCTTGATTCCTAATGTGAGCTGTATCAGCTCCTTTCCAAGTAGGCAAAGGAGCCCATTGTCACCAGCATTTTCTCCCTTGTGCAGCCTGTGTTTGTAAGGACTTGAGTCTCTTGGGCTTCTGGCTGAAAAGGTGGGTCCCATGGGCATTTCATAATGAAACAAATTGCCTGTAACTGGAGGTGCAGGAAGTGCTGTGCACAGTAGCTGACCTGTCCCTGGCATGGGGCTTGTCCACATTGTATCCCTTAAGGCTTTCCCTGAAAATACTGCTAGGTGGCCCAAAAGGAAGTGTGCTTTTGGGATGTGGTTCCTCTGCAGAGGAGATCTTCTAAACACAGCTTCTCTCTGCCTGCTTTCTGATGCAGGCCCTACTTAGCGTGCTGCTGCAAGCTCCATCCCGGTACTCATGAGTGCAAGTGCTTGGTGTGGGGTGCCTTGTGGCCACAGCCAGTGCTTGGTGTGGGGCTGGAGGAGCCCTGTGGCCCTATCTGCTGCTTGACATTCTGGCTAAGCCCACCTCGGCCTGCTGAGTGAGGGTTCTTGTCATGGCAAGCCCTGGGGCTAGGCACAGCCTCACCCTGCCCCTCCTCAGTCCTGCTCTGCCTTCTGCAGGCCTGGAAGCCTGGTTTGGTGCTCTGGCAGACAGCACACTGATTCAGATGGACCAAGAAGCCCTCTGAGGATGCAGGGAGCCTATGGGTGGGCCATCCCAGGTGGCTGACTTTCTTGCTGAGGCATGAGTGGTACATAGGACTGGGATTTGGCTGCCTCATTGGAGCAGGCAGCAGGAAATAAAGTGCCTAGACTGTTAGGTCCAGCCATCTAGGATTCTCTGAGAGAGCTGGGCAGTTGTTCCCTGTCCTTCCTTTGAACTCTGCCTGCTGGGCTTCTGTCTGGATTAAAAACTGCTTGTGTTCAGCTGCCACAACAGAAAGGGGGAGTGATGCAGCCAGGCAGTTACCTGCAGGCAGCAACTCAATGGCAGTTCCTTTGCACCACAGCCAGCAGCAGGTGAGATCCTCCTGCTGTGCCAAATGCAAACTCCCTGCTGTGGAACTGAGCTGGGACTGTGCCTGGGACAGGGGCATGCTGTGCTTTCAAAACAGCAGCTCTATCCTCATGATAATACTGTCATGCACTGGCCTGTCTGATCTTTTACAAGCCCCAAAGGACGCAGTGCCCTCATGGGAGCCAGGGTTTGGCCCCATGGGAGAGGGGACTCTGGAGGAAGCTCAGGTGCTCTAGGCTGGGTTGAGAGCATAGGAGTAGCCCTGATCTGGTCACCTCTTGGGATAGGGGAAAAGTGGGACTTTCTGCCCCATCTGGAACACAGACCAGATCTGGAGATCAGGTTGGGATTTCCCATGTACCACCAAGGCCGATTGTCCTGCAGTGTCTGCATGACAATACTGGCTGGTATACTGAAGCATTGTCACAGGCAGCCCCCAGAAGCCGTGGAGTGGCATCATTTCTGTCCCTAAGACTCCAATATGGTCCAGGGTGCACATGAGATGGCCTGGGCCGTGTGCTGTGGTCCATTCATGCTGTATAGAGTTTATCAAGCATGCACAGTGATGTGTGTCTGTGTGAACATTTCCTGCTGCTATGCTGCACCTCTCTGTTGCATGTTGATTCCCTAGGCAGCACTCTGCAAACTGAAGTTTGCACTGAGCTGTGGTGGGGCATCTAGATCAGGAAGGGAAGGACCTTCAGAACTGCTGTGCTGCCTCAGGGCTTGTCTGTGGCCTCTTGGGTAAATTCTGCTAAAGGTGACCCATGACTTGGCTGCTACTGAAGGCTGGCTTCGCGCACGTAGTCTGGGCTTTGCAGGGTCCTGGGAGGAGCCAAGGTGCCCAGGGGCTCGTAGGCAGCCCAGAAGCCATGGGGAGAAGGCAATGGTTGTCCAATCCCAAGGTCTTTCCCAGCTCTTTGTCCTGAGAGCTGTTGCTGCAGCCCAGGAGAAACACAGCTGAGATGGGAGGAATCTGAATCTCACCTGTGGCAGAGTAGGGAGAGCAGAGATGGAGTGTGCATGGTTCAAGGTTGGCACAGCCTCCCTCTTGAGCACCTTTGCTCTTCTAGTCATACTGAAGTTTGCCCTCGTGCTTCTAGGGAGTCCTGGGAATCACCCGAGTTGGTGCTGTGAACCTTTTGGGGTACCTTCTACAGCCCTGAGATATCAAGTGCCATGGCTGCTTAGGGATTATATCTCAGGGGTGTACAGCTTCAGGGCTGCTATACCTGGGGATGAAGGAGCCTGGCTATTCCAGCTGGGAACAGGACCCACCCTGCTCTGCAATGGCTTCTGTGGGCTGTGGGGAGCTCTGCCCTGTTACCCATGTGGGGAAGGTGCCCACAGCCTCCATGTCCCATGTGGGGTGGCAGGAGTTTGTGGCTGAGCTCATGGAAAGTGCCTCTGCTGGGCTCTACTATGTTATCACGTGCATCTTCTAATTCGGACTTTGGGGAGTGCGCTGCCAAGGTGGAGGGGCATTGCTCTCCTCTCTCCCCAAGCCCTGGGGCATGGCTGAGTGCCTGGGATTGGCTCCCCCTGTCCAAAATGGACTGCCTTCCCTTTTTTAGCTGTTCGTTGAGCTGTGAATTCCTCGTTCCTGGCAGCTTGACAAGCTGGGAACACGGCTTAGCATGTGGGAGAGCTGGGCCCACCAGCCTGCAGCAGAAGGGGTGGGAGTGTGGCAGCCTTAACTCTTCCCAGGCGTGCCAGAAGCCCTGGTGGGGCACGGGGTCAGCAGCTCCCTGGTGTCCTGTGGCATCGTCTCCTGTGGATCACTCTATTTGCAGTCCACTCTTGGCCAGCCGAGCAGGGCGGGAGAGACACCATGGATATCCAAAAGGGGGTTTTAGAAGGAAGCATTAAGTGAAGTGTGACTGCTATGGACAGCAGGGATCATGCTGGGCTTGGTCATTCCTGCAGATCCAAGCCAGGTCCAGACACATGCATTGTGGCTGCAGAAACTAGGGTGTTACGTGCCCTGCAGCCTGGCTAGTGTTGGCCCAGCACAGGGCCCTTTTCCTCCCAGTCCTCAGCTTCCCTGGCAATTCTGCCCTTAGCTATAGACCTCTGATGCTCCTTGCAGAACCATGGTGTCTGCTGGCCATAGCTAACAAAGAGTCACAGAATCATGGAGTGCTTTGGGTCAGAAGGGACCTTAAGGCCCATCCAGTTCCAAGCCCCTGCCAGTGGCAGGGACACCTCCCACTGCATCAGGTTGCTCAAAACCCCATCCAGCCTGGCCTTGAACACCTACAGGGACGGAGCATCCACAAGTCCTCTGGGCAACCTGGGCCAGTGCCTCGCCACCTTCACAGGAAAATATTTTTTCCTAATATCTCAATTTCCCCTCTTTCAGCTTGAAACCATTCCCCTTTGTCCTGTCACTGATAAAGAGCCCCCTCCCCAGTTTTCTTGTAGCCCCTTTTAAGTACTAGAAGGCTGCTGCAAGGTCTCTCTGGAGCGTTCTCTTCTCCAGGCTAAGGAAGCCCAACTCTCTCAGCCTGTCCTCATATAGGAGGTGCTCTAGCGCTTGGATCATCTTTGTGGCCTCCTCTGGACTCGCCTAACCAGATCCATGTCCTTCCTGTGCTGAGGGGTCCCTTGGAAGCATTTGTCTCATGCCCATCTCCTGCCAGTGGACTGGCCAATGGGTGCTTCCCCATGCCAGTTTCTCCCCTTTGCTCCAGGAGATTTATGGGGGCATTCCATTCCCCAGGACTGGGTTTGGGTCTCCTTGGTCTGCGGGTTTGGATTTGCTCACCTCACCTTTCTGGTTTCGGCCTACAGCTGCCTTTAAGAGCCAGTTCTCGGCTAGTTCTTGACCATGTGTTTCCTGCCGTAAGGGAAGTGGTGTGTGTTCCTGACAGAAGACTCTGTTTGCCTTTACCTCTGTTCCTACAAGATCTGCTTTTGCCTGTTGTGTGCCAAAAAGAGGCCATTCTTGGAGGCTGTGGGGACTTCTGGGGAGGATTGATTCATCCCCTGGTATCTTGCAGGGAAGTCTCTCAGGGGACCTGTGTGGCCATGGGCTTGTATCCAAGGTTTACGCTGAGCTCTCTCCAGCTCTCCTCGTGCTGCGTTGTTGGGCACAGTCTCCTCGTGTTTGTACAAACAGCTCCTCTCCTGGCTTTGCTCCACGTGCTGGCAGTGGGCTCTTGGGGTTATGGTTTAGCATGGGGAAGCAACCAGTGGAGCCTAGTTTGGTATCACAGGCAGATGTTAAACAGATCTAAGGGCTGGTCTGAATTGTCACAATCTCTCTTTCCCCAGGACGTACTGAAACCAGTGTTCACTGTCACCAACCTGCCGGGGACGACGTCCACCATCCAGACAGCCCCCACCACCTCGACCTCCATGCAGGTCAGCAGCGGCCCGTCATTCCCTATCACTAATTACCTGGCGCCAGTGTCTGCCAGCATCAGCCCCAATGCCGTCACCAGTGCCAACGGGACAGTGCTGAAGACTACTGGAGCCAGTGCAGTGACGTCTGGGGGCCTCATGCCAATACCCACCGGCTTCACTCTCATGTCAGGTCAGTGCCTGAGGATTGCATCCATCCACCTCTGTACCTGGAGCGTGTTGCTGCCTTCTCCAGAGGAGAGACCTAGTGGCAGGAGGAACCAGATTGGCTGCTGCTGTAGGGTGAGCCTGGCTGGGACTCTTAAGCCCTGTGGCTGAAGACGAAGGGTCATGTAGTGACTTTCCTTAGAGTGCTGCTAGCTGGCCCTGCTGCTGGGAAGGAAGGATATTGTGGCAGGGAGCTGAGCTGTGACCCCAGGGCAGCACTGAGAAGCCCAGAGGGAGTGAAAGGAGCTGGTGGTGACAAAGCCTTTCTTTCTCCCTCCTTTTGGCAGGTGCTTCCCTTTCTCCGGGGACCCCTACCATTTCTTTCACTCAGTTACAGCCACGCTCCCTGGCTTTTTCCAGCCAGCAGGGCCAGGGGGCCACGGGTACAGCTGGACCGCTGCAGCAGGCACAACAGACAGTCTCCCGCTTCCCTGCCAGAGCTGGAGGGCAGATCGTGTCGCTGGCAGGTCAGCACTCGCTTCTCCTCCGCTTTGCTTGAGGTTGGGGGGATGGAGATGTCCATGGGCATCCTGGTTCTGGCCAGAGAGCCCACCCCCACCTGATGTGGGTGTGCAGAGGAGGCAGAGCACAGAGTACCCTGGCTGTGGGGAAGAGACTGGAAGACAGTGCAGAGAATGCCTGGTGTAGGCAGAAGCAGCATCCTGGGGGACACAGACCAAGGGAAGCAGCAGGTTGTCAGTCTCCTGCCCCAGGGTTTCCCCTGTGGACAGCAAATAAAGAGGAGGCAGGTCCCCGGTACAGTTGTGCTGAGGCTAAACTGTGCTGCTAGGACTGATGGAAGGAGGCTGCAGGGGAATGCCTCATGGGTATTTTTTTGGGTGCTGGCATTTGGCTCTGAGCAGCTGCCTTTGCTTTTCTGTTTGGGTCTGCAGTCATACACTGAACCATAGTGCAAACGATAGCTTAGGAGAGACCCAGAGCAGAGGAGGGAGTGGTGCTGCTGTGCTGCCTTGTGTGCATTGTCCTCTGTAGGAATTTGTTGTTGTGCTGCATCAGGGGTCTCCAGGTGTTGCGCTAGGGCTGGACATGCTCCTGGCTGGAGTTTCAGAGCTCCTTTGGTGGGGCAGCCATCAGGTAGGGACTGGCGTTAAGAATGAGTCAGTACTTCTTGCGTCCTCCCTATTTGTGCCCAGGTCAGTGGCTGATAGTCTGTGTGCTTTCTTGGAGCCCTTATGCATGAGATCAGTGTGATCCCATGCAAGGGGACTGGGTTTGCCTTGTGATCTAGAGGAGCTAAGAGAGTCATCAGCTTGTGTCTCTGTGGTATAGTATGTGGGGAGATGCCCAGTCTGAGGGTGACGCCCAGTGATTCCTGGTCTTTGGCATCCCTAACTCTTCCTTCTGGAGACAGGAACTGAGCCTAAGGGGAGTTTTCTGTACCAAGCTCCATCTCTGGAGCCGAAGAGCTTTACAGTGAGTGGACTGGATGAGGGGGCCATGTGGCCATGCCCCTGCAGCTCTTGGGTGCCCACCTTCTGGCCCATGGTCTCTAATCCCTGTGTGGGGCACTGTGATGTCCTTGAGGTCACAAGCTGGGTGAGAAAGCTGCCCCTGAAACACCCTGTGGAGGATGGAGCTGGGCTCCAAAGTGTGAATGCAGCAGGGCCCAGGCATGGGCATTTGTGCTCTCGCTGTTCTGTTTGGTGCAGTGAGATGATCCTTGCAGGGCTGGCTGAGCATGGCAGTGCTGTGGGCATGTGATGGGCCCACTCCTGCCCACATCTTCTGTGTTGTGTCTTGGTGGAGCCAGTAATGAGAAGGAGACATCCCTGAACCGTGCCTGGGAGCTGAACAAAAACTGCAGTGTCCTTTCCTTTTCTCTGGAGCCTTGTAGGCCAGCTGTAACCCCTCCTTGGTCCCTTTGTGCCAGGGAGGAGCAGGATTTGGCCTGCTATTTGGGGCAGGGCATGGCTTCTGCCAGATGCTGCATGTGGCAAGTCTTCTCCAGCACAGTGCAGAGCCGTGCTGCAGAGCTGTGTGTGACTGGAGAGCGTCTGTGTGGCTTTCATTTGACCCAGGGTGTCCGTATCCCTGCTGAACCACAGTCTCATGAGCTTCTCTCTCTTCCCAGGTGGGACCATGGCTCAGCAGGTCCCTGTCCAGGCCATCCAGGTGCACCAGGCACCGCAGCAAACGTCTCCCTCCAGTGACAGCAGCACTGACCTTACCCAGACCTCTTCCAGCGGAACAGGTAAGTGAGACATTACGGTGACCGTGTTCTGTCTTCCTAACCACTGCTGATAACAACCCACACCAGCAGACCTCATGCCTGCTCCCTGCCCACAATCCTTCTTCAGACCAACTCTATCCCAGCCTTTCTGACTTTTTCACAGGTGTATTTATCCCTGTTGCCAGTCCCTGTGTCTAGGTAGATGCTGCTGTGCATAGGGCACTTTACAAGGGATTTCAGAGCCTCTGTAGATGTCATCTGCTCTTAGAGCACCGAGATTGCCAAGTTCTCAGATGGTTCTAGTGAGCTAGAATTGTCCCGAGCACAGGGCATTGGCTCACATCTACTTGAGACTTTTATTTTATATGCAGAGGACACCTCTGTTGCCAGCAAAATCTGAATTCAACAGCTTTATTAAAATTTCATCTGGAAGCTTTATCTCAAGCTGAATTCAGTCCTGGGATGTTTGGCTAATGGACTTTTCTGCCCTCACACACTCACTCATGAAAGGAATGGTTTGAACTCTCCTGCCTGTTCCCTGAGGCTTCTCCCCAAGAACAAGATGGGTATCTCCATGCTCCTGCTGCTTCAGGACAGCTTGCCAAGGGTGACTGAGGGAAGGATGCTGAGCAGGCGCGTGAGTGTAGCGGGTTCCTTTTGTATGGCTCACATGTAGTCTGTCCTGGTGCCAGTGACCCTCCCAGCGACCATCATGACGTCGCCTGTGCCAACGACTGTGGGTGGCCACATGATGTACCCGAGCCCACACGCAGTGATGTACGCACCTACGTCTGGCCTTGCAGATGGTGGACTTGCAGTCCTCAACGCTTTTTCACAGGCGCCCTCAGCGATGCAGGTGTCCCATGGCCAGGTCCAGGATCAAGGTAAGATAACTGTCTTTGTCAGTGCTCCTTTAAGTGCTCTGGCACCTGATTTTTCTCCTTGCATGCATTTAGGTTGTATATTAAAGTCAAACGATTTTATTCTAAGCAGTCCTCGTGGCTGTACAAAGCTGGGGTGGTCCTTGATACATGCTTTTATATCTCACCATTCTGTGCAGAGGATGGCTTGCGCTGTCTGCAGCAGAAGAAGGATGAGGGTTGCTGGAAGGGGTGGCATGACAGTGGAGTGAACTAGGAGACTCTGGGAAGGACCTATGGTTGCATAAGAGGGCAAAGCAGTTTGAAGGAACCCATGCAGGCAAGACTTGAATTGGGAGTTTGTGCCTGCTTCTCCCAGCATTTGGAAAACTAGTGCATGTGGCTTTCTGCTACGATCTGTTAGAGCGAGTCCAGAGGAGGTCACAAAGATAATCTGAGGGCTGGAGCACCTCCCATATGGTGACAGGCCTAGAGAGTTGGGCTTGTTCAGCCTAGAAAAGAGAAGGCTCCAGGGAGACCTTAGAGCAGCCTTCCAGTACTGAAAGGAGACCTACAGGAAAGCTGGGGAGGGTCTCTTTACCAGAAACTGCAGGGATATGATGGAGGGGAATGTTTTTAAGCTGAAAGAGGGGAGATTTAGGTGAGGTATTCGGAAGAACTGTTTTCCTGTGAGGGTAGTGAGGCACTGGCACAGGTTGCCCAGAGAAGTGGTGGCTGCCCCATCCCTGTACGTGTTAAAGGCCAGGTTGGCTGAGGCTTTGAGCAACCTGATCCAGTGAGAGGTGTCCCGGCCCATGGCAGGGGGGTTGGAACTGGATAATCTTTAAGGTCCCATCAAACTCAAACTGTTCTATGATCCTATACTTCTATGCATACAAGCAGGTACCTTCATCCTTGTAAAGCTCCATAGAGCTCAGAGAAAGGACCCATGAGGCAGCAGTGTTTAAGGGACAGTGTAATTTCTCTTTCTCTCTCTCTGGCAGGTGGCGTCCCCCAAGTGTTCCTGACGGCTCCCTCAGGCACCGTTCAGATCCCAGTGTCGGCTGTCCAGCTTCACCAGGTAGGCACAGATGGGTATTTGCAGGTGTTCAAGAGCTGTCCTTGCCCTGCCCCTGCCTTTACATCCTTTGTGGGCCTGGATGGACCTTGGCCCTTGGATAGGGCCAGTCCTCAGGTGTGGGAAAGATGTTGGTTCCACCCACCCTTGGGAGAGGAAGTGTTGCCCAGATGCCCAGAAAGGATGGTGCCACCTTGGCTTCTGGCACACGTCTCAGGGCACGCTGTCCCCCAGTGCTTCCTCCTCCATTTTCTCTCTAGATGGCTGTCATCGGGCAGCAGAGCAGCAGTGGCAGCAGCCTGACAGAACTGCAGGTGGTCAACTTGGACACCTCGCACAGCACCAAGAGTGAGTGAGAGGCCTCTGCTACCGCCCTTGTACTGTCCCTGGCTCGTCATGCCAGTGCCAGGGCTGGCAGCAATTCCTTCTCGTACAGACTGCACCAGTTATTTATTGTTGCCTTTTCACGTTTCCTTCACACATGCACACACACACACACACGCACCCACTCACCCACACACGCATACGCACAGGCATGTGCGTGGGGCTGCAGGACCCATCCGGAGTGGAGCTGTACTGGGGCCATGCAGGGCTTGGGGGCCTTTGGATGCTGCGATAGCTGTGCTTGTCTCACGCCAGCCAAAGAAACTTGTCTCTGGAGGGGAGGATTGCTCTGCGCTGTAAATAAATACTGTGGGCCGTTTCTAGCTGGAGGCTCTGTCTCCTTCTGGGTGCTTCGAGTCACCTTGCCCATGAGTGTTTGCTCTGCATGGGGCTCAACTCAGACCCAGAGCCGTACTGCGGGTGCAGCTCAGAGTGGAGCGGGCCGAGGCTGTGCTGCTGGCCTCAGCAATGTGCCTTTGTGGAGGGTGACAGGTCCTGGCCACAGCAACTCGCCCTGGACTCTGAATGGGCTTGCGTGTGCATCTCTGGCTGGGCTGTTGTGTCCTCCCTCTGGAGGGCAGGTACAGCCTGGGGCACGTGGCCCTGTCCTCCTCGTATGCACTACAGTGAGCCCTCTGCCCTCAGTGCCTCCTCACTGGGCCGCCTGGCAGGTTTGCAGCCTGCCCAGCTCTGCCCTGGCGGCTGCCCTCGCACAGCTGAGGTGGTCGGTGGATGCCCAGGAGAGCAACGATGTCCCGGAGAGTTCCTGAGGGGCTCCATGGCCGGCCTAGCTCCACACTCTTCTCAGCCCTCACACTGCTTGTGGACTTCGTACATCCAGGGGAACGTGGCTGGGTCTTTCTTACATCCCCCTGCAGCTCCAGCCAGCGCTTTCTAAATTTCTGTGTCTGATGCAAGGTGGAGAAACAACTCAAGTGTCAAAGGGAAGAGCCCTTGGGGCAGTGAGCTGCTGGGCAGGTGGCAGGCTTTTCCTCTGAGCACCAGGGTGACTTGCAGGACATCCTGGGCTGCAGAAGAGCAGCCGTGATGCCTGTGCAGGGTCAGCAAGGCCAGGGGAGAAGGGCTGGAGCATGCTTGGCCCTGCATGGGAGCTGCTGTGAATGGCTCTGCTACCTAGCCCTCTTCCTGAAGAGAGAGTAAGCAAGTGAGAGAAGTTGCCGAATCCTTAGTGGAAGAAGCAGCTACTGTAACTTTTTTTTTTTTTAAGTTAAAGACAAAAGAAGCCTTGGAGAAAAAAAGACACAAAAAAAAGGAAAAAAAAAAGAAAATGACTTTATTTTTCTAAGTGTTAAACTCAGTATTTATGTAATTCTTTAAGGAATAAAAGTTTGGCTCCTGTACAGTTTTCATGGGGTTTGTACCAGGGGGATGGGAGAGGGGTGGGTGGGTGTGGAGGCAGGAAAGGGGCCTTGCTTTTCAGTTTGTATTGTAACCTTGGACATGTTCCCTCAGCATTAGCGTTTAAGCTGCGCTCTCCACCCACCAGCATGTGCCAGGGATCAAGCTGAACCGAGTGGGATGCTTGTTTCCCACTTACCTGTCCTGAGACTCCATACCCATCATTGAGGGCCTAATGGGCAGAAAGCAAGTGAAGCAGTGGCTGTTCTCTAAAAGCGGAAAAGCCATCCCTCAGGAGCCAAGGGGTTTGCAGTGTGCCTGGGAACCAGAGATGGACTGGGTTTCCTGCTGGCCACCCTGTTCTCCTCTGGTTCTGGGACCTGTGACTGTTCTGTCACTCCTCTTGGTGTGGAGCAGTGCTGCATGTGACTCTCTAAGGGATATGGGCAATCCCACTCCTCCTAGGGTGGTGAGTGGCCAGCAGTGGCTGAACCTTGCTCTCCCTGCTTGTTGCGTAGGTAGCATCTCCTGAACTCCTAGCTGATGAGCCAGGCTGTATTTCCCCCTGTACAGTCACTCCTTAGTGCACAGATGTGGACAGGTCCCCTCTGAGCCCTCTTGCAAACAGCTCCCAGAACAGCCTTGCAGCCTGGGATGGGCTTGTGGGGAGTGGGGTGGCCCATCTGGTGAGAATGATCTCTGTGTTGCCTCCTCTTGATATCATTTCTCCAGGAGTGGTGCGTACCCCGCAGCTCAGAGCTATGGGGAGTGTGGTGCAGTGCCCCATTGCTAGGTGTATGAAAACTGCTCAGTGATGCTTCCAAAACAAGGCTGGGTACCTAGGAGTTCATCCAGGGAGAAGGCTGGGGTTTGCATTGTCCTTTGCCCCAGCACGTGATTGTGGGCTGGCTTTGCTTTGCTTTGCTTTTGGCAGCACTGAGGAGCAGAGCTGTTGGGCCTGGATGGCAGGAGTGCCCCTGCTGCTAAAGGGTGTTTGCATCCCCTCCCTGGCTTCCCAAAGGCAACTGCTGGTTAAACGCTAATGGTGTATTTTATTTAAGTGCAGACTTGTAAGAACACTTGTGTATCAGGGATGAAATGGCATTTATTGTGTGGTGACATTTTTAGTTCATTTTATTGGTTTGAGGGTTGTGCGTGTGTGCGTGTGTGCGTGTGTGTACGCATAAGTGTGTGTGGGTTTATATTTTTTTTCCCTCCAGTTTCCAGGGTTGTGTTTCTGGAAGGATGTGGAAGTAATCACAGTACTATGTACAGAGCTTTCTTTTGTATTAAAAAAAAAAAAGAAAATTACTCTTTCAATAAATGTTATCATTTTGTGCACAGATTTGGGATCTTGGCTGTGCTTTGCAGTAGATGATACACAATCTAGGACCTGTGAATGGGGACCAGGGTGGATTCCTGAAGCTGTTTGTGTACTGTAGATGGTGGGGGGCTATCACAGAATTGTAGAATAGAATTGTAGAATTATTAAGTTGGGAAAAGATCTTTAAGATCATCCAGGCCAACCATCAGCCCAACGTCACCGTCCCATGTCCTGAAGTGCCACATCTACATGTTTTTTGAGCACCTTCAGGGATGGAGACTCCACCACTTCCCTGGGAAACCTGTTCCAGTGCTTCACCACTCTTTTTGTAAAGAAATTTTTCCTAATATCCAATCTGAAACTCTCTTGGTGCAACTTGAGGCCATTTCCTCTCATCCTACCCCTTGTCACCTGGGAGAAGTGATCAGCACCCACCTTACTACAACCTTTCAGGGATTTGTCAAGAGCAATGAGGTCTCCCTTCAGCCTCCTCCTCCCTAGGCTAAACAATCCCAATTCCCTAGCTGCTCCTCATAAGACTTGTGCTTCATACTTGTGCTTCAGAGCATGATGTGGCAAAAAGAGGCTCTTTGCAAAAGTCTCCATTTCCACTGCTTCCTGCACAGATGAGACGTCACCAGCGGGACTTCTGCTCTGGAAGTCCCAGTGCCAGTGGCTGGGCCAGAGGGGGCCTGTTGGGGACAGCAGGGCTTGAGGGCTGTCTGGGCTGAAAGCTCAAAAATAGTGCCTGTGAGCAAGACATGGTGGTGTTGAGAGAAATAAAAACAAAGAATGAGGAGGACTGGTAGCTTTTGAAAAAGAAAAAGAATTGTTCTAATTCATGGTTGTTAACAGGGAGGAGAAAGAGGACAAGCAGCTCATATTGCTTATGGGGCGATAGCTAAGGCCTAGGAAGAGGAATTTTTGCCATTTTAACGTCAAAGAAAATATGACCTCAAGGCCTGCCCCCAGGTGATTAATCTACTACAAACTAAAGGATGGAGATTTTTTAGTGTGACATAGGTACTTCCTGGATAGCTGAAAGTTTGAGTAAGAAGATGTTGCTGTTGAGTTAGTTTACCTGATATAGGACTTGACAGGTAAGTAATGGCTGAGGCCCTGTCACAATGGGAGATGTCATGCAGCTGGCATCTCAGAGAATCCAGACATGGTGGTTGGTGTGTGCAGTACAATCCCCTTGCCTCCAGGCAAGAAGGAACAAACTGGGCTTTAAATTAAGGCAGCAGGCAGAACAGCTTCCTCTGACATTGCCAGGCATCTGATCCAAGGTGTCAAGTGAAAATGAAGTTGTTTCCACTCCCCTCTTCCAAGCCCATTACTTTTGGGTGCTTGATGTCTTTAAGGATGGAGCTTAAGTGTTGTCTTTATGAAACCTGACACCAAGACTGTTAAATTCCCCGCAGAAAACTGCTATGAGAAGATATGTCAGCATTCAAAGTTCAAGCTGTAGAGGCATTACTTGAAGTCAGGTTGAAGGTGGTTGCCTGTAGTCCCCTAAAAGCCAGGTCAAGAGCACACAGGAGCTCAGTAAAGTGCCTGAAGATGGGAAAGAAACCAAAAGGAGAAGGGCTTATCACGATCATCAGTGCTGCTGGGTCAACATCATGCCAGCTAAAAATGCAGCTCCTACTGTCTACACAGCGTCAGGTCCTGGAGCGGATACCGTAGAATCATGGAATGTCCTGAGTTGGAAGGGACCCACAAGGATTGTCGAGCCCAGCTCCTGTCCCTGCACAAAACAATCCCGACATTCACACCATGTGCCTAAGGGTGATGTCTAAATGCTTCTTTAATTAATGCTTCTTTAATTTTATCAGGCTTGGCACTGGGACTGTTTCCTGGGCAGCCTGTTCCAGTGCTCTGCCACCCTCTGGGTGAAGAACCTTTTCCTAATATCCAACCTAGCCTTCCCCGGCACATCTTCCTGCCATTCCCTTGGGTCCTATAATTGGTTGCCAGAGAAAAGAGATCAGCACCTGCTCCTCCTTCTCCCCTTGTGAGGAAGCTGTAGAGTGCGATGAGGTCTCCCCTCAGTCTCCTCCAGGCTGAACAGACCAAGTGATTTCAGCTGCTCCTCATAGCTTCCCCTCTAAACCCTTCATCAACTTTGTGTCCTCCTCTGGACACTCTCAGTAACTTTAGATCCTTTTTATCCTGTGGCGTCCAAACCTGCACCCAGTGCTTAAGTTGGGGCCACATCAGTGCAGAACAGAGCAGGACAACCCTCTCCCTTGACTGGCTGGTTTTGCCATGCTGGATGCCCCCCCTAACATGGGTGGCCTTCTTGGCTGCCAGGGCTCGCTGCTGGCTCATGTTCAACTTGCTGTCAACCAGAACCCCCAGATCCCTGCTCCCCAGCCTCTCATTCCCCGGTCTGTATGTATTTTCAGGGTTGCCAGGCCCCAGGTGGAAATCCCGACACTTGTCCTTGTTAAACTTCATGTGACTGGTGATTGCCCAGCTCTCTAATCTATCTAGATCAAGTATAATGTAAATACCAGTATAATGTAAGGAAAGCTTAGCACTGATAAAAGTCTTTGTGGTGGAGGGACTGATCCACCACAGTGCAACGTGGAGAAAATCCACCTCAGGAGAGATGAAAGTATAGGAAGCAGGAACAAACCACAGCTGAAATTGCTCTTTCCCCACTGGGAGGGGAGATACTTTGCTTTTACTGGTTACACCACAGCCAGCCCCATGTTCAGCATGCCTACACAGATATGGTTCAACACCACAAAACCTGTATCAGCATGAGTCACACCATGTTACTTGTGCACAGGGGTCTGTGTATAACATATGAAACTCTCAATATGGAGCAAGATACCACAGGCATAAACTTTATTTTAAGGATAAATAATGGGCTAAGCATGGTCTTGGCGATCATCAGAGCCAAGACATAAGTAGGACTTATCAATACCACAGAAACCTTTCAGTTTCTCAAGCAAGATGCCTGTATCTTATCCAGCCCCTGTCATTTATTGGTGTCACTTTTGGCTATGGGGTATTGCCAGCTGTTACCAGCCAGGCTGCATGTCCCACTGCAGAACATTATCACCATCTCGTGTTTGTGACACTAAACACAGCAGTGCTGCACGTGCAGTGCGCGCACAGAATAACAGCTGTGATGAAGGAGGAAAATAGCAATAGTTGTGTGTGTGGTACCAGGTTTTATGCAGTTGTGTGGCATTTAGGAAGTTATTTTCCCCTTCACTAGTGCAAATGGACTGTGTTTATCTCTACAGGAGATTAAGGGACTTGTAAAGGCAAACCATGATATAACTAAACACCAGTTCCATCCTTTAAATTTTAACAGTGCCTTGGGAGTTAATAGGGATGGAAAGTGACATGTTAATGAAAAACATAGATTTCAAGAGCATCCATATGATTCTGGAAGGAAAGCATCAATAGTATCAGACTAGCAGATAATGGAGAAATGGAGGATGGAGAAATCCAGAGGCTGGCTTGGAAGCACAAGCATTTACAATCCACTGTTGGTGCCACAGCTTTAGAGGATGGTCTCCACATATGGATGCAGCACTGCACCAATTCATCCAGACCTGCACCAATTTATCCAGCCTGTAGTTAATTGCAATTACATTGTTTGTGTTCATTGCTGCCTGCTATTGCAAAACATAGACATTGTCTAATCAGTTGCATTGGTACTGAGGGTAGAAATGAGGCTGGGCACATGCATGAGGTTGCCCCAGGATCAGATAAGAAAGTAGACTCTCGTGCATTTAGCCTTTGGTTTTAATGTTTTTTTTTATATATATAGTTTAAAATAACTGTTATCAGACTAGTAGAAACCTGCACCTACTGGATTGGAGCTGACTGCTGTGATGCCTGGCAAGGAGGGTAAATATGGGCAAGGATAAGAAGTTAGGTGTTATGGTATAAGCATTACAGCTCAGTGTAACAACAAAGCAGGACGGGAACTGGAAACTTGTGCAGAACTGGTTTCATTTGCCTCTCTAGAACTGAGAACATGGCAGCCTCGCAATCCAAAACCTGTCGAAAGTGAGTGCTGTCTCACTGAGGTAACCCAGCCAAAGTGGACAGAGGATGGGGGGCAGGGCTGAAACCACCCCAGAGCAGAAATAAGAGAGACAAGCTGGATAGAGGCTGGGGTGCAGGGCTGAAATCACCTTGGATCTCCAGCCCTGGAGAAGTCACCACACTGCGATTATTGGTTAACACTACGTTTGCAATAATGTGAGACCCAATGTCACACACTTTTAGACTTCCTTTCACCCACACTGCAAGGGCCCTTGGCAAAGTTCATTAATTACCAGCAAAACCCCACCAGCACAAGCATCCACAGCACTTGCAGATGTAATCCTTAGCTCCCAACCTCATTTTTTCCTGGTTTTCAATTTTAGTTAGGAGAATAAGCAGATTTTTCCTGTTTTCACAGAATCACAGAATGCTCTGAGTTGGAAGGGACCCACAAGGATCATCGAGCCCAACTCCTGTCCCTGCATAGGACAACTCCAACATTCACACCATGTGCCTGAGGGTGATGTGTAAATGCTTCTTGAATATCATCAGGCTTGGCGCTGGGACTGCTTTTCTGGGGAGCTGTTGCAGTGCTCCACCACCCTCTGAGTGAGGAACCTTTTCTTAATATCCAACCTAACCTTCCCCTGGAACATCTTTCTGATTTCAGTACAGGATGTGGGATGATGTGATTGAGAGCTGCCCTGCAGAGAAGGACTTGGGGGTGCTGGTTGATGAGAAGCTCAACACGAGCTGGCAATGAGTGCTCGCAGCCCAGAAGGCCAACCGTGTCCTGGGCTGCATCAAAAGAAGTGTGGCCAGCAGGGTGAGGGAGGTGATTCTGCCCCTCTATTCCTCTCATGTGAGACCTCATCTGGAGTACTGCATACAGTTCTGGAATCCTCAACATAAGAAGGATATGGAGCTGTTGGAATGGTCCAGAGGAGGATACAAGGCTGATCTGAGGGCTGGAGCACCTTCCCTGTGAGGACAGGCTGAGAGAGTTTGGGTTCAACCTGGAGAAGACAAGGCTCTAAGGAGATCTTATAGAGAATTTCCAGTACCTGAAAGGGGCTACAGGAAAGCTGGGGAGGGACTGTTCACAAAGGCTTGTAGTGATAGGACAAGGGGCAGTGGCTATAAACTGGAAAAAGGCAGATTTAGGCTACACATAAGGAGGAATTTCTTCACCATGAGGGCAGTGAGACACTGGAACAGCGTTGCCCAGGGAAGCTGTGGCTGCCCCATCCCTGGAGGTGTTCGGGGCCAGGTTGGATGGAGCCTTGGGCAGCCTGATCTACTGGGAGGTGTCCCTGCCCATGGCAGGGGGGTGGAACTGGATGATCTCTAAGGTCCCTTCCAATCCAAACTATTCTATGATTCCATGATTAATGATTTCCTTGGATCCAGAGAGGGAGAGATCACTACTTCCTCCCCGCCTTGTGGTGAAACTGTAGAACGCGAGGAGGTCTCCCCTCAGCCTCCTCCAGGCTGAACAGACTTAGGGGACGGGGTGTGTAGGGGGGCACGCACAGAACCCCCACACAGCCCGCCCCGCCGCGGCCTTCGCCGTCCCGCGGGGCCTCGCGGCCCTCGCCGCCATCCGTAGCGGGCGCGGCCGGGACCCGGAAGCGGCGGCGGGAGGCCGGAGGGTGGCGGCGCGGGGCTCGGCTCGGCCCCGGCCCTGGGCGGCTGCAGGTGCGGGAACGGGGCGGAAAACAACGAGGTGGGGGGTGGGAGCTCGCCGGGGGGCGGGGGGGCGGGCAGCTGCGGAAGGGGAGCGGCCCTGCGGGGAGCGGGGCTGCTGGGGCGGCCTTGGACAGAACCCCGTCCTGGCATCCTCAACATAAGGATGTGGAGCTGTTAGAACGGGTCCAGAGGGCTGGATGATCCGAGGGCTGGAGCACCTTCTGTATGAGGACAGGCTGGGAGAGTTGGGGTTGTTCAGCCTGGAGAAGAGGAGGCTCCGGGGTGACCTTATAGCAGCCTTCCAGTACTGCAAGGGGCTACAGGAAAGCTGAGGGGAACTCTTTATCAGGGAATGTAGGGACAGGAAGAGGGTAATTGTTTTAAGATGAAAGAGGAGAGATTTAGGTTAGATATTAGGAATAAATTTCTTACAATGAGCGTGGTGGGGTACTGACACAGGTTGCCCAGAGAAGTGGTGGCTGCCCCATCCCTGGAGGTGTTCAAGGCCAGGTTGGCTGAGGCTTTGAGCAACCTGATGCAGTGTGAGGTGTCCCTGCCCATGGGAGGGGGGCTGGAACTGGATGATCTTTAAGGTCCCTTCCAACCCAAACCATTCTGTGGTCCTGTGATTCCCTCCACAGCAGCTATGGCTGAGGCAGATCATTTCCAGCCACCCTGCTGGTGCTGGTGGGTGGAGAGGCAATTGCTATCCCTGGTCTGGGACGGTAGCCCTGCCTGCCTCTGTGCAGGTCATGCCATGGTGCTTCGTGCTCTTGGAGCTGCTGTATTCCTTTGCCACAATTCTAAAACTCACTGTAGTGCATGTGTTGGAGTTTCTTGGTTTAGCTGTCACAGGCTCCACCATGCCCCATGCATCACACACGCTGCAGTTCCTTCTTCAGATGCCTTAAATCTGCATTGTCTGCTACCCACCTGGAAATCCTTTTGGGTCCCTTCTGATAGCGCTGCTCTAGAGATTTTTTTTCATGCTAAATACTAGGATGTGTGGACAGGGTGAAGTTATCCAGCAAACTAAGACTTCACAGAAACTTGGGGTTTGATATGATTTTTATTTTATGTGTATGGTTAGGGTTTTTTTCTGCACTTTTAGGGAAAACAGTTGTTTGCTTACGGTGTGGCATCTAAAAGTTGTTACAAAGCACAGTAGAATAACTTGGTCATATTATTACAGTGAGACTGCAAGAAAATTCCTAGCTGGCTTGATAAAGACTCCAAAGAAGATACAACTGGAGGTAGGTATGAATTTCTCCAGAGCTTAGGCTTCTCTCTGTACCTGGTAAACATCTTTAATATACCTATCATTATCTTTGATAGTAGCTACTTTTGTTTTACATGTATTGACAGTTTCCTATGTACATTAACTCCTTTTTTAAGAATGGCTTGTGTTACCATCGGTTGAGCAGCACGGTGATGCTTTGCTGCTTGTCTTGCTTGTTGGTGTAAGTGATAAAGAGAGGGTCTGTTCATGTGTTTCCACTACCACCTGGCTGAGGTCCTCCGAGAACCTTCTTATTACCTAGTAATGCTGGGAACAGAGTTTATGAATGAAACACTGGCTTATTTTCTTGAAGGGGGAATATGAGCTTCTGCAAAATGGGGTTTTCTTCATAGCTTTATCCTGGGTGCAGGATCTCAGGATCAAAATCTGTGCCTCTGCCAGTTCTGTTGTCAAGCAGTTGAGGTGCTTGCTTGTGCTTTCTTTGGCATGCAGCTGAGAAATAAAAGCTTGCTTCTGCTTCCCTTCTGTTCCTGCAGGAACCTTTCCTGTCATGGTGAACGAGAGGCACAATGGCAACCTGCTCGTGCACCTGGGACCCAAACTGCAGGCCTGTCCGGAGAAGCTGCTCCGGCAGCGGCGAGGCCATGACGGCCAGCCCGAGTACCTGATCCAGTGGAGCATTGTCAGCTTGGAAGAGAGAGCAGCGGGAGGCAGCAGCACCTCCATTGCAGAGACCAAACTGGAGAACATCTCGATGTGGATGTCTGCGGAAGAGGTTTGTGCCAGCTGCCCGGCGCTGCTGGGCAAGAGGAACCTGGAAGGGCAGTGGGTGAAAGAGGAGAAGGCCGCTGTCCCGTTGGCTGCTGATGTCCTGCTGGATGAAGCATCGCTGCTGGAGATGAAGGCTGATGTCAGGAGCCTGGTGCAGCGAGCTGGGCGGCAGATGGCCGAGAGCGGGGCCCCCGAGTCCTCCATCCTCAACACCATCCACGTGCTGAGCGCGTACGCCAGCATCGGCTCGCTGGCAGGTGCCTTCAGGGAGACGGGAGCCCTGGACTTGCTGATGAAGATGCTGTGCCACAAGGAGAAGCAGATCCGCCGCAGCGCTGGCAGGATGCTGAGGGCCCTGGCTTCACATGACGCAGGTGGGGGCTGCTGCTGCTCGGGGCTGCTGAGGAGGTGCTGCTGTGGGCTGAGAGGGCCTGTCCTTGAGGAGGCGTGGGAGGTCTGGGGGTGTGAGTGTCTCAGGGCTTGTTTGCAAAAGGGGAGGAATGGGAGTGTAGCTTGCAAGCGGCTCCTTGGTCATAGTTGTCTGGGGTGCTCCAAGAGCTGGTAGCTCTTTCCCCTGACAGATTCTTGAGCTGGGGTGCTGACTAACTGTTGGGAGGACTTAGGCCAAGGGGATTGGCAGAATGTTGAAGTGTCTCTGCTGCATGCAGTCTGTTAGAAAGGCGCTGGCCTGTTCTTTGCAAGGAGCCTTTCCTCTGGCCCTGGCTGGTAGAGTCCTGGTCCTCACCCACTCCTCATTTGAGAGGAGCTCTTGTGGCTTGGAAGTGCCTGGTGAGGCTTGGGTGCACCTGGAAGGCTGCTGGTGCTACTGTGTCCCACAAGAGACTTGGTGTTCCCTGTCCTAGTGCCTGAGCTCGTGTGGCTCTCCAGTGGGGCTGATCCAGGTTAAAACTTAACTTTTTTCTTCCCTGGAACTCTGTCCTGGTGTCAGTTATTTGAATTTTCTTCTTGGGGGGATCTCGGAGCTTTAGGGGTGGGAAAATGGCAGCATTATTTACTGGAGCAAAATGCTGCCAATGCGGATTAAAGGACAGAACGCAGTTCTAGGTTACACAGAGCAGCAGAGCTGTCTCACAAGTCTGTCTTGCACAGGGTGGGTGTGGTGAGGGTTGTCTTTATGTGGCCTGAAGGGTTTCTGTTGCTGTTGCAGGGAGTCGGGCCTACGTCCTGCTGTCCCTGAGCCAGCAGGATGGCATCGAACAGCACATGGACTTCGACAGTCGCTACACCTTGCTGGAACTGTTTGCTGAGATGATGTCTTCTGAAGAGCAGTGTGTGTCCTTTGAGGGGATTCACCTTCCCCAGGTAGTGTCCAGCTCTGCCAGCCCTGTGGGCTTTGGGGGTCAGGAAGGGTGAGAGTGGGGCCAGAGCTGGTGTCCCTGTTTGGGACAGGAGGGGGGTCGGCAGTGGGACTGGGTGTTGGGAGAGCTGGCACAGGACCTGGGCTTTGCTTGAGGCCGGGGGTGGTGGAGAGGCGTGTGGAGATCCTTGTCTGTGAGCAGGGAGACAGGGGTGGGCTGAGAGTTCTCTGCTGCTGCTCCGGAGCTGTCGCAGGAGCCTGCCTGTGGATGAGCTGGTGGCTCGGAGAGAGCTGGGGCTGGAGGTGCTCTGCAGGCAAGAGTCTGACAGCTGTGCTTGTTGCAGATCCCCGGGAAGCTGCTGTTCATCCTGGTGAAGCGCTACCTGTGTGTCACTTCTCTCCTGGAGAAGCTCAGCAATGGCATAGAGCAGGAAGGGGAGCAGCAGAACAGCTCCATGCCCAGCCCACTTGCCGAGGAAAGGAGCCTCGTGAAGCAGGAGTTTGAGTTCAGCATGGCTATGGCAAACCTCATCTTGGAGCTGGTGCACGTCATGGGCTGGGACCACAGCCACGAGCCAGAGCCGCTGCCCCAACAGGAGCTGCGGCCTCGCAGCACCCGCTCCATCTTCCAGCATGGGGCTGCATCCTGCACTGCTGCCCAAATGTCTGTGCTCGCTTCAAATCATGGTCCACAAAAAAAGCAGAGTCGTGCCTTCTTGACCATGTCAGACTTCGCAGACCGCTGTGACTACGTGAAGTACTTGCAGGCAAACCTGCTGCGTGGCATGCGGGTGCGCTTGCTGGAGGACTGTGGTAATGTTAGAGGTGGGGAGGAAGGCGAGTTCCTTCAGGGCACGAATAGCACGCAAACTGTGCAGGTAGGTCACTGAGCAAGTTGTCTGCTTGGGGTGGTGGAGGAGAGTGCAAGGGTGACTGGCGATTTCCTAATGATGTCTTTGTGTGCAGGGAGCTGAACAATAGTTGTATCACATTTAGGATGCTGTCTACATCTGTCCTAGCAAAGAAACCACCTTTCAGAGCTTAAAGTGTACGTTTTGTCTGGTTTAGTACGGGCTGTCCTGCTAAGATCTCTTTGCCTCTCAAGCAGGTGGCTATATCCTGCCTCCCAAGAACAGTCCCTAGCCCTGGTTTGGTCCTGAGGCTGGTTTGGATACAGGCTAGCTGGCACACAGCAAAAAGTGCTTGCAGGTCCGAAGCCTTGGTGTGAGTGACAGTATTTCTGGTGTAGGGTTGTTCTCACCAGGTTGGGCACAGCCTGTGTAGCTGTTTCTTTTGATCTGCGAGTATATGCTGGGATCTGTTTCCCTTTAAAAAAGCCCTTTCGATGAGTAGACCTTAAATGACAGTTTGTTGAAAAGAGTTGTTAGAGCTGCATGTTTGCAGTTGAGTTGCTAAGTTTGTGCCAGAGATGAGGGAAGAGGCCTCAATATTTGAGGAGAGGGAATAGAATAGTTCATAGAATAGTTTGTGTTGAAAGGGACCTTTGAAGGTCATCCAGCCCACCCTCCCTGCAATGAGCACAGGAATCTTCAACTCTGTTAGGCTGCTGAGAGCCCTGTCCAACCTGACCTTGAATATTGAAGGGAATATATGAAGGGAAGTGAGATTGTGTAGGGAAAAAATCAGAAGGGCTAAGGCTCAGCTAGAAATTGGATTGGCCAAGTCAGTGAAAGATAACAAAAAATCTTTCTACAAATATATAAATAATAAAAGGCGGACTAGGGAGACCATACAGTCCCTATTGGACACAGAAGGGACAACAGTAACAGGGGATGAGGAAAAGGCTGAGGTACTTAATGCCTTCTTTGCCTCAGTCTTTAGTCGTAAGGAGGGTCGTTCCGCCTGTGTACAAACCCAGGAGCTAGAGGAGCAAAATGAGGCTCCCATGATCCAAGAGGAGGTGGTCAGAGCCTTGCTAGCCCGACTGGACAGTCACAAGTCTATGGGGCCGGACGGGATTCACCCTAGGGTACTGAAGGAGCTGGCGGATGTGCTGGCCAAACCCCTTTCCATCATCTTCCAACAGTCCTGGAAGACTGGGGAAGTCCCACTGGACTGGAGGCTGGCTGATGTTGTGCCCATCTACAAAAAGGGCCGCAGGGAGGACCCAGGAAACTACAGGCCTGTCAGTCTGACCTCAGTGCCAGGGAAAGTCATGGAACAGGTGATCTTGAGTGCTATCATGAAGCACATGCAAGAGAACCGGGTGATCAGGCCCAGTCAACATGGGTTCACAAAAGGCAGGTCTTGCCAGACTAACCTGATCGCCTTCTATGACAAAGTGACCCGGCTACTGGATGAGGGAAAGGCTGTGGATGTGGTCTTCCTGGACTTCAGCAAAGCCTTTGACACAGTTTCTCACAGCGTTCTGCTTGAGAAACTGTCAGCCTCTGGCCTGGACAGGCGCACACTCTCCTGGGTGGAAAACTGGTTGGATGGCCGGGCCCAGAGAGTGGTGGTAAATGGTGTGAAATCCAGCTGGAGGCCAGTGACAAGTGGGGTTCCCCAGGGCTCAGTGCTGGGTCCAGCCCTGTTCAATGTCTTCATCAATGACCTGGATGAAGGCATCGAATGCACCCTTAGCAAGTTTGCGGATGACACTAAGCTGGGTGGAAGTGTCGATCTGCTGGAGGGTCGGGAGGCTCTGCAAAGGGATCTGAACAGGCTGGACCGCTGGGCAGAGTCCAATGGCATGAGGTTTAACAAGGCCAAATGCCGGGTCCTGCACTTGGGGCACAACAACCCTATGCAGTGCTACAGACTGGGAGAAGTCTGTCTAGAAAGCTGCCTGGAGGAGAGGGACCTGGGGGTGTTGGTTGACAGCCGACTGAATATGAGCCAGCAGTGTGCCCAGGTGGCCAAGAAGGCCAATGGCATCTTGGCTTGTATCAGAAACGGCGTGACCAGCAGGTCCAGGGAGGTTATCCTCCCTCTGTACTCGGCACTGGTGAGACCGCTCCTCGAATCCTGTGTTCAGTTCTGGGCCCCTCACCACAAGAAGGATGTTGAGGCTCTGGAGAGAGTCCAGAGAAGAGCAACAAAGCTGGTGAAAGGGCTGGAGAACAGGCCTTATGAGGAGCGGCTGAGAGAGCTGGGGTTGTTTAGCCTGGAGAAGAGGAGGCTGAGGGGTGACCTCATTGCTCTCTACAACTACCTGAAAGGACGTTGTAGAGAGGAGGGTGCTGGCCTCTTCTCCCAAGTGACAGGGGACAGGACAAGAGGGAATGGCCTCAAGCTCCGCCAGGGGAGGTTTAGGCTAGACGTTAGGAAAAAATTCTTTACAGAAAGGGTCATTGGGCACTGGAACAGGCTGCCCAGGGAGGTGGTTGAGTCACCTTCCCTGGAGGTGTTTAAGGCACGGGTGGACGAGGTGCTGAGGGATATGGTTTAGTGTTTGGTAGGAACGGTTGGACTCGGTGATCCGGTGGGTCTCTTCCAACCTGGTTATTCTGTGATTCTGTGATTCTGTGATTTCCAGGGATGGGGCATCTATCACCTTTCTGGGCAACCAGAAGTACAGAGTTCCTTCCTTATGTCTCGTATAAATCTACCCTCTTTCATTTTAAAACCATTACCTTTTGTCGTAGCTACACAGGCCCTGCTAAAAAGTCTGTCCCCATCTATATTGTAAGATCCTTTTAAGTGTTGAAAGGCTACGATAAGTTGTCTCTGGAGCCTTCTCTTTTCCAGGCTGAACAAACCTGAACTCTCAGCCTGTCCTCGTATGGGAGGTGCTGCAGCCCTCAGATTGTCTTTGTGGCCTCCTCTGCGCTCACTCTAACAGATCCATGTCCTTCCTGTGCTGAGGACTCCAGAACTGAATGCAGAGCTCCAGGTGAAGTCTCGTGAGAGTGGAGCAGAGGGGGAGAATCAACTCCTTCAACCTGCTGATCACACTTCTTTTGCAGCCCAGGACACAGTTGGCTTTTAGGGCTGTGGGCATACATTGCTGGCTCATGTCCAGTTTTTCATCCACCAGCACCCCAAGTCCTTCTCTTCAAGGCTGCTCTCAATCTCTTCATCCCCCAGCCTGTCCTGATACTTGGGGTTGCCCTAACCCAGGTGCAGGACCTTGCACTTACCTTGTTGAACTACATGAAGTTTGCACAGGCCCACTTCTCACACTTATCCAGGTCTCTGGATGGCATTCAGTCCCTCAGGTGTGACAACTACGTGACTCAGCTTGGTATCGTCAGTGAACTTGCTGAGGATGTCCTCAGTCCTGCTGTCTTTGTCACTGATGAAGATATCAAACAGTGCTGGTCCCAACACAGACTCCTGAGGGGCACCACTTGTCACTGATCTCCATCTGGACATCAAGCTGTTGACCACTACTCTCTCTATGTGACCATCCAGCCAATTCTTCATCCACTGAATAGTCCGTTCATCAAATCCTTATCTCTTCAATTTAGAGAGAAGGATGTTGTTGTGGACCAATTCAAAGGGCTTACAGAAGTCCAGACAGATGACATCCATGGCTCGTCCTTTGTCTACTGATGCGGTCACTCCATCATTGAAGGCCACTATGTTGGTCAGGCAGGACACTTGCCTTTGCTTAAGTCATGCCGGGTCTCTCGGATCACTTCCTTGTCCTGCATGTGCCTTAACAGAGAAGATCTGTTCCATGATCTTCCCAGGCACAGAGGTGAGACTAACAGGTTGGTAGTTCCCAGTGTCCTCCTTTCTGCCCCTTTTAAAAACAGGTGCAATGTTTCCCTTTTTCCAGCCAGTGGAGGCTTCACCTGACTGCTGTGCCTCTTCAAATATCGTGGAGAGTGGCTTGGAAACTACATCAGCCCATTCTGCATCAGCCAATTCCCTTAGGACTCTGGGATGCATCTTGTTGGGTCCCCATGTATGTTCAGGTTCCTCAGGTGGTCACAAACCTGCGACCTCATACAGTGGGAGGGTCTTTGCTCCTCCAGTCCCTGTCTTGTGGTCCGTCTGCTTGAGAGGTGTGGGAAGAGAGATTGCCAGTGAGGACTGATACAAAGAAGTTGTTGAGTACCTCAGCCTTCTCCCTGTCTGTTGTTACCATTTTGCCAGTTGTGTTCATCGGAGGGTGTGCTTCCTTTGACCTTCTTTCTGGCTGTCATACCTACAGAAACCCTCCTTATTAATCTTTGTGTCCCTTGCCAAGTTCAGCTCCAGTTGCGCCTTGGTCTTCCTAACCCCATCCATACACCACTGGGCAATATAGTCTTCCCAGGATTCCTGTCTCTGTTTCCACTGCCTGTGCATTCCATTTCCATTTTGCCCTTTAGTTAGACCAGCAGGTCTCGACTCAGCCATGTTGGTCTCTTGCCTTCCTTTCCTGATTTCTTACACCTGGATATCAAGAGCTCTTGCGTTGTATGGAGAGCGTCCTTTAAGGTCTGCCAGCTCTGTTCTCTTCCCTTGTTCCTGAGTGCAGTTTCCCAGGGAAACTAACGCTTTCAACAGCTGAAAGTTTTCTTTCCTAAAATTCAAGGTCCTGACTTAACTCTTTGCCTGTTCTATGTCCCTTAGGACTGTGAACTCCATCAGTGCAGCCCAGGCTGCCTCCAGTCTTAATGTCTGTGATGTTCTCACTTGCGTTGGTGACCAACAAGTCCAGTAACACATCTGCTCTGGTGGGGCTGTCTATGATCTGTCCTAAGAAGGTATCCTCAATGCATTCCAGGAATCTCCTGGATTGCCTGCAGCTTTTCCAGCAGATGTTAGGGTGGCTGAAGCTCCCCAGCAGGATGAGAGCCTCTGAGTGCAATGCCTCACATAGCTGGAGTAAGAAGGCAAAGGCTTATCCAATAGGCTCCCCGTGGTGGGCATCCTGTAATAAACACCGACTGCAATGACTCCTTTTGTTGGCTTGATCTCTAATTCCTGGCCTAAGGCATTCAGCTCTTGCAGCATCCAGAATATCCTGTTAGTGAATGGGTCAGTGCTGGAGCAGCAGGGCTCAGACCCAGACATGGTGGGGGGAAGCATTTGAGTGCCTTCAAGCCTTTTTGTGAGCATGGGGAGGTGTTTGCTCCTGCTTAGACCTTTTCCTTGAGACTTTCTTCTCAGTCCTGAAGGCTGGGCGCATTGATTGAGGGCTGAGGTTTTGTTTTGACTGTGTAGTGGGGTGCTGGTGGGCTTTGTGTGTTGCTCTCATCTATGCATGGTTATTTCTGCAGGCTTTCTGCTGATCTTGCACTTTGGCCATGCTTTTGACCTTCCAAACACTGCAGCTGGAGGCACAACTGCTTTTATCTTAAAAATCAAGCTTTTGGTGGCTGTCATCCATAAGCAGAGGGGCTGTCTCTGCTCATGTCCTCTCTGTTGTGTTGCCTGCAAACTGGGCTATAGTTCAGTTCATTAAATCTCTATAAAAGTGAGATAGTAACCAGTAAAACGAGAAACTGACCATTGCACACATCGGTGTGTGCCGTATGGGGTTTGTTTTTGTTTTGTTTTGCTTTCTCTCCCCCAAGTAATTTGCAGAAGTGCATACTTTGAGTTTGCAGATGATAGATAAGGAGTCTGAGGCCATTTCAGCTGGTCACGGCTGTACCTGAGGTGCCACTTCAGCCTATGCTCAAAGGCTGCCCTACTTCAAGCTGATTTCTGCAGATATAGATGGCCTGTGAATAGTCTTAAGTGCTGTGCTAGTTCAAAGCTATGTGTTGCTGTTCTTCAAAAATCAATGGCTTGAAAAGCTTCACTCTTGTAATTGTAGAAGTGGCTTCCTAATGCTCTTTCCATATCTCTCTTGCCGTATCTTAAAGTTCATTGCCAAGTTTTCCAGAGAGGAGACAGATGATTTGACATTATCTTCTGAATCTTTGAAGACCACCTTCTTTAAATCAGCTTTCATCTATTGTAAAGCATGAGATTCTCTAGCCGTCTTGGACTACAGCCCATTTTATTTTGTGCAGTGCCATTGTTTTCATTTACAGGCAACCAAAAATTAGCCAACCAAGAACTCTGAATGCTTTTTCTCTTCTCTTATAATCTCTCTTTGCTTTCTTGTGCATAGGGTAATTGTTTGTTTGTTTTTTTTTTTTCCTTCAATCAGTTGCAGATTGCTTCCTCCTTTTCTCTTTATTCAGTGAGAACTGATTTTAGGATGATTTTTTCCAGTCACCTTTCAGTAACTTTAACTTACTGTGGTCCAGGCTCCTTAACTGCCTTCTGGATTTAGAGCACTTCTTGCAGATGTAATTTAAATCAGCAGCTGAAAATGCCCCAGAATGTGCATGTCCAAAAATCATAGAATGGTTTGAGTTTGAAGGGCCCTTAAAGCCTATCCAGTTCTACCCTCCCCTGCTGTGGGCAGGGACACTTTTCACTGCATCAGGTTGCTCAAGGCCCCGTCCAACTTGGCCTTGAACACTTCCAGGGATGGGGGATCCATGACTTCCCTGGGCAACCCGTGCCAGTGCCTCACCACCCTCATCATAAAGAATTTCTTCCCAATGTCTAATCTAGATTTTCCCCCTTCCAATTAAAAGCCATTCGCCCTCATCCTATCACTACATATCCTTGTAAAAAGTCCCTCCCCAGCTTTCTTGTAGGTCCTCTCCAGGTACTGGAAGGCTGCTAGGTCTTCCTGGAGTCTTCAGTTCTCCAGGCTGAATAACCCCAACTCTCTCAGCCTGTTCTCATATAGGAGGTGCTCCAGCCCTTGGATCATCTTTGTGGCCTCCTCTGGACCCATTCCAACCGTTCCATATCTTTCTTATTTTGAGGATTCTACAACTGGACACAGTACTCTAGGTGTGGTCTCATGAGAGAAGGATGCTTCCAGCATTATCCACTTGTGTGGTGATGGATATTACCAGTATGTCCTGTGCAAATGGGGTTTGCCCATCTTATATGCACTCTGTTCTAATCCCATGCTTTACCCTTCATGCATCTAAGCTTTTGGGTTCTGTTGAGCAGATTTCTTGGTCGCAGGTCCTATACTTCACCACTTTCCTCTCTGGTTTAATAATTTACTGTTTGACACCCTGTGCTTTACTGAAATTGACAATTGAAATTGGGTTTTTTATCTAGAATATCAGTTACTTCTGCAAAGAAATCAATGCATCAATCTGTCAAAATTGAAACTTGAAGCAGGTTTTCCTGTTAATTTGAATTTATTGTTTAACACCTTTGGTTTTCTTTCCACTAAAATATACTTTAAAGGTTTGCATACTACTGAAGCCAAAATAGTGAAGCTGTAGTAAGGTTTTATTTAATCTATCCTTTTCCTTAAATTAGAAGCACTAGCTTTAGTGTTTGTCACTCACATGGAAACACCACTTAATAAACTAAATCCTTCCCACTTTCCAGCTGTGCTTCTGGCAGATTACTTGGCACATCTTTCATCTCGCTCCTCCAAAGGGAATTTTCCTTCTCTCTCAGTTGTGGCAACTTGTGAATTTGTATCCTCCTACCTGTTATCAGTTTACTTTGCTTTCTTTTGTGTTTACTCAATATTGAAGTAAAATACCCTTCTAGTTTTGGATGTTATGTAGGTGATTTTTCGTTGCAGGCTCCCTCAATTGAATCCTCTTTTAACCTGGTTAATAACCCTCTTGTCTTTTATAATTCACTCTGTGAAGGTAAATTGCAAAGGAAATAAGTTTCCTACCGATTCTCCCTTTTTCCTTATGCTCCTTGATTTCCAAGATCTGTGTTTTTCTGAAATTCTCTTTTCTATTTCTTATGAGCTTCTACTTGCTTTTACTCTTAATGTGACTGGGTGCTTGGAAAAAGCACCAAGATCCTCTCAGATTTTTCTCCTGTTGCCTATGATGTAGATTTCAGAGGGTTTTTAATTCACAGTTGAGGTGAAGTGTACTGTTAAATCCCATTGCCTTTGTCCAATTGGTCCCTTAAATTCCTTCTCTTCTCTGTTTTTCTGTTCAATTAAGTTGAATGAACTTGCAATTGCTCCATTTTCAATAGCATTCTACTGTGAGACTCACAGTACTATCAAAACCGGATCTAAATGGTAATAAGTATTCAATGGAGAAGTTTGTTGGCTGTTAAATTTGGAAGTACTTAATTTCTGCCACTATTACTGTTCCTTGCCCTCCAGTCTGTCTAGGAAGTTGGGAATGTGCATGCAGTCTTTTTGGGGGTGTTAATTTTCCACGTGCTCTTTGTGTTTCTATCCCTGTATGTGTCTCCACTTATGTGAAAAACTCTTGAGTCAAACTCACTTTCTACAGGGAGATACCAGAAAATCAACATCTCAAAATCATCTTTGCAAGAACATTTGTTGAGGGTTTTTTTTCAGGCTTTTGCTATGAATCTCTCTTTGAAGGGAAATTTGATTTTTATCTCTCTTCCTTTTTCTTATCTTGTGTGTCACACTTGCTTTTTACTGATGTTCATCTGCTGGTGATTGGTGGGGTTGGGTGATGAGGATTACTTCTCCCTGGTTCTTTGTTAAAATTTTTTTATCTTTTACTTTTCCATTCGTTCTGCTTTTGCAGCTCATTCTACTTGGGGCTTGCTGTCAGTCTTCTGTGTGCAAAATGCAAATCCATGTGCATTTTTGACTGTAGCCAGTCCATCCTGAGTCTGTCTCCCACCTCCTCTCATCTTTCCTTTGCTGCTCCTTATTCTGTTGATTTCTTTGCCTCCCCAAAGAAAAAGGTTCACTGTTGTGTCTGGTCCTTCAGCCATATCTTTCAATGACTCCTTTTGAGATGATATTAGATACATTACTAGTTTAGCTCAGGGATTCATTGAAGACTAATTGATGGTGTGTTTCACTCAATTTCCTTCTATATAGCGCTTTCTTAAAGTCTCTCAGCATCTTGCCTAGGGAAGTTGTGGATGTCCCCTCCCTGGAAATGTTCATGGCCAGGTTGGATGAAGCTTTGAGCAACCTGATCCAGTGAAAGCTGTCTCTGTCCATGGCAGGGGGGCTGGAACTGGGTGATTTTTAATGTCCTTTTCGACCCAAACCATTCTATGATTCTATGATTTTCTCTTCATCTGTCCAGCACAATGGAGTCCTAGCGGCACTGTTGTAACTCCAGGAGATCTCACTCAGTGAACCAGACAACTCATATGTTTTTCTGCTGTTTTTTTAAGTTATTGATGTGTTGTACTTACTGTTGCTGAATCCTCCTGCTTAGAAGATTAAATGTAAAAGTATGGCATGAGAAGCCATAAAAAAATCCTTTTAATTTTGAGAGGCAGCTTGGACAAAGCACAGGAAATGGTTGCCTTCTTTGAGACATACTTGTTAAGAAGCCCAAACCTGTCTGAAAGGGCTGGAGAATGAACAAGGTGTAGAAGTAGAACCAATAGAAGAGAAAGTCAGAGTAGAAAAAATAGTTTTCTTTACCTTTGCATTCACCAAGTGCCCCAAGACTCTTTATATACAGTGCATCTGCCTGGGGATAGTGTTGGTTTAGTTCTTCCTTTGTATGCTTTTTGCAAGGCACTTGTGGAAGGGGCATGGTTAACTAGATACACTCCTGTCACTGCTACTGTGCTAGATAAGATCTGTAGTGGTTGCAGGCAAAGTTGGTGGGTTTTTTTCTTAATAAAGATCCAGGTACTACCAGGAAAACAAGTCAGTAAAGATAGTATCCTTAAAAATTAGACAATGTGTGTGTTCCAGTCTGTATACGAATTTGGTGGGCGTCTGCTTGAGTAGAGCAGTGCTTGCTGTCTCCATGCATTTTAGGAAATGGGAGCACAAATGTCACTTGAGGATTGAGTGAATGAGCAAATCTGATCATCTACGTTTGTTTCACCCACAGGTTTTATGGCAGTCAACAGGTCAGATCTCCTGGACGCATTGGCACATGTTGGAGATTATTAGCTTTGGAGACCAGTGGGAAGATATTGCTGCTCAGGAAAAAGAACATAGTCTGATAGAGAGCTTTAATCTAGACACAGGTGAGATTACGTGCTCTGCGTCTGTGGCTATATCATCTCTTCCTGATTCTGTTGTGGCGTATTTTTGAGTGGTGAACTTTATATGGATAGCAGTGACCAGGTTGGATT
Source organism: Phaenicophaeus curvirostris (assembly GCF_032191515.1). Lineage (NCBI taxonomy): Eukaryota > Metazoa > Chordata > Aves > Cuculiformes > Cuculidae > Phaenicophaeus > Phaenicophaeus curvirostris. Next base: position 106,239,665 of record NC_091393.1, on the reverse strand, counting down.
TAGAAAGCATTGTGAGCTTTTAGTTTGGATGACTGTGTAGAACTGTTTAAATAAATACATGACTTGTGGTTGCACAGCGTATTTTTGAATCCTAGACTTCTGTCATGTTATAGTAAGAATCATCATATAAAAAGCATAAAATTTGATTTAAACTGTGCCTGTCAAAAAACATGTTTGAATTAATGAAACAAAGTGGCAAAATAAGAATGTAGAATTTCTCTGCGATGAAGCAGCTTTACAGACCCTCAGATCCCCTTGCTTATGCGGTGTGGATTTTTAAAAGCATTGACATGGCAACAATTTGTTTAGCTTCATACCACTCACTTCTGGGCAATATGAGCATTAAATGAGCTATTTTCATAAGACATCTAGAGAATCTCCTAGAATCCTTTGATATTGCCCTTGTACTGGGAGAACATAAAAAGTTAAATCCAGACTTCAGGTACCTATTTCTTGTTCAGCATCTGACATGACTCTGGGCTGGGAAACCTGTTGAAGTAACTCCTCTATCACACACGTGATCTTGTAGAACATTTTTTGTGAAGAGTAATTTGGATTTAACTGCTGCAAAAGGCAGGACATATGTAAAATTAGCAACTAATTATCTACTTCTTACTGTCAGTTGAAAACATGGCTTCTTTAATGACTTCTGTGTCTTGTAACTAAAATCTTAACTGCATGTTACTGTGAAGTGGCAGAGTCAAAACAAACTCATTCTACATAGAAATTGAATTGAAAAAGTAGGTGCTTTCTGCTTTAGAGCTTGACAGTTGGATAAATTAGCTCATGTTCACTGACTGCTGGTACTCAGCCATGCCTGCAGTTGTGCTTAGCATGCTTGAGCCTCTTGGAGTGAGTTTGGCCCTTTTCTGTTGAGTTTTGAGGTGGTGAATGTCTCCCACCTTGCATTTGCTGCAAATTGTTGCTTAGCAGATATCAGCAAGTGTTGATTCAGTTCTTATTTTTAAATCACCTGGGGAATATCTAACCTATATAATGGATTTCATTTCCCATTCTTTATTTTGGGTGCATTAGGTAAAAGGAGTGTGGAAACTGCGCAGTCTCATTTTGGATTTCCCCTGTTAGCCAGCAGGAGTTGTTTGGAGAAGAGAGAAGCTCATGGCAGAATTAACTTCCTATGCATTGACTCCTCTAGCATCTTGAGCCAACTCTGTTTCCCCTTCTGCAGCCGCGCGCTGGCACTGTGGATCCTGCTGGTGCCCGGTGTGTGAATGTGTTGCCCTGGCTGGTCCAGGCACTGTGGGAAGAGGTTGAGGGAGCAGTGAGCTAGAGACGCCCATTTTGAGCGTGTGCTTTTTCTGTTCTCCAGCCTAAAGAGGCTAAAGTGAAGATGATTATCCCCATCTCTACAGCTTCTGGGGTCTCCTCCCTCGCTGCCCTCCTGTCACTCTTTTCCACAGCAGGGACAGTGGGGATCTCTTCTGCCCAGACAATCCATGTGAGCTCTTTCCCTGAGGAGTGTGGAATGTGGAGGAAAGGCTGGGGACTGGCAGAGCTGACGGTGTCCTTGCTCTGCTCTCCTGCAGCTGTGCAGCCGTTCTTCTGCAAGCCCTCTGCGGGGCTGTACTCCCTGCCTTACCTGGGGGAGTCCCTGCCTTGCCTGGGGGAGCCGCCGAGAAGCCTGAGCCGTGCTGAGTGGTGGGAGCTGCTCTTTTTTGTGAAGAAGCTGGAAGCACAGGAGCAGCAAGAGATCATCAGTCTCATCCAGCAGGAGCAGGGAGAGCAGGTATGGGCCAGAGCCTGTCGTGGGGAAATGAGAAGGAGGGAGTGAGGGAGAACATTAGGAAGGGGACTGGGTGCGGAGGAGGAAATGGCGAGCATGAGCTGTGCAGGAAGAGCCTGAATGGGGCCGAAATAGGACAGAAATGGGAGGTAAGTGGGGATGGCAAAAGCGTGAGGAGCTGGACAGAGCAAAGGGTAGAGGAGGGATGAGAAGGACAGTCTCCCATGGCTGCCCGGGAAGTGTGGCTCTGTCCAGTGAGATGTTGGGAGTCCGTGGGGTGATTCCGCTGTTTGCGGGTGGATGGTGAATGCAGGTGGGACGTCTGGGCTGGTGGTGGTTGGGTTGGGCACAGCCAGGGGACAGTGGCACTGGGGAACGGCCCTGGGGACCTCTGGCAGGGTGGCCTTTCTGTCCGTCCGGGCACCAGCTGTCACAAGGGCGTGGGCTCTGTGGCGAGTCCATGAAGGATAACTTAAGGCTGTCTGTCCAGCTGTCAGAGGTGGATGAAGAAGCCCTGATCCAGCTGTCAGTCCCTGCGGAGCTGGCCCAGAAGGTGCTGCAGGTCTTGGAGAAGCGGTGCCAGGGCCGTGCTCAGCGTGACCTGCAGAGCTCCCACATCTACACCAAATACTTCCCCCATTGTGGGGCCAAGCAGGATGGCTCAGGGAGCACCGCAGTGTCCTTGGAGGGTGCCGACTGCAGGAGCACTGGCCCTGAAGCTGTGCCAGCCAAGGCAGTGAAGGAGGAGCTTTCCACAGCCACAGTGCGACCCCAAGCCCCTGCTGAGGTGTTGAAGTCAGATTCCCAGCTGTTCAGCGAGCTCCTTGAGAGGGAAGGGCTGTTCTTCCCAGAGGTGACAGAGGAGCAGATGAAAGGTAATCGCCTGCTATGTGCCAGGGCAAGACATGGTGCTGGAGGCAGCTCGGTTGCCTCGACGGAGGGAGGCTCTGGGCAGGGCATGGAAAACGAGGCACCTGGAGGCTGCCTGTCGGTGCTGGGTCTGTGGGTGCGTGGCACCCCGGGAGCTACAGAAGATGTCACTGTTACCCTGACGCCCGTGTCCCTGCTTCCCTGCTGCCAGCGTTGGGCATCTCTGCCGGACTGAGTGAGAGGGGCTCGCTGGCCAAGATTGCAACCGTGGTGGACGTGATCCAGAGCAGCAGCTCAGAGCTGGAACTGCGCTTGGCTGGCCTCAAGCACATCCTGAAGGTCCTGGAGGAGGAGCCTGAGTCTGAGCAGCAATTGGGCAAAAGCCAGGGCAGGCCGGGGACCAGGAGTGTTGGGTGAGCCGTGGGGTGCTGCACGGCCCTCCTGCTGGAGGCAGGGTCGGGGACAGTGCTGAAGGTGGGAGGGAGGTGGCAGTGGAAGTGTGAAGGCCAGTCTGTGCCTGTGTGCTCAGCGAGAAAAGAGGTGGATCTTGTGTCCCCTTGTCGCAGGCAGTGCCATTGCTGGGGTGACCGAGGTGCAGTAGAGCCGTTTGGGCACAGAGAGGGTGGCTGGCAGGGTCCCGGGTGCCAGCGGCAGTGCCAGGAGGCTCCTCCTGAGGCATCTCCTTTCCCATGCAGGGAGAAGCTGGTGAAGGTGGCAGTGGAGCTGCTGAGCACAGAGGTGTCAGAGAAGGTGCTGGTGGTGGTGACGCTGCGGCTGCTGGCCGTGCTCCTGGCGAAGCAGGACTGGCGCGTGCCATTTGCCATGGAGGGCGGCGTGCGGGCTGTGCTGGCTCGCATGCAGCAGCACGCCGCCTCCGCCCTGGTGCAGCAGGCGGGCCTGGCGGTGAGTGCGGCAGAGGGGATGCTGCTGGTGGGCGGCCAGGGCCCTGCTCACCCGGTTTGGCGGAGATCCTGCTGCCTTCCTGACTGCTGTTGACCTTGCAGGCCCTCAGGGTGCTGGTGGGAGCTGTGTCCGGTGAGCCAGGAGGTGTGAGTGGGAAGGCCTTGCCCCTGAGCCATGGAGACGCGCATATGATACGGGAGATCTTTGCCAGCATTGGCTCTGCCTCCAGTGAGGGCTCGGCAAGCCTGCTGAGTGCCATCCCTGCTGCCGTGAGCACCATGCAGAGGGTGCCAGGGTAAGGGTGGGTTGAAGACAGCAGCTGGGGCAGGGGGACCCTCTGAGAGGAGGTGCCGAGCAAGGGAGGCAGGTGGGTGCAGGGGAGGCTCCCTGCCTGCATGAGGAAGGTGCCCGCATCGCTGTGTCCCTGCAGGGGCTCGTCAGGCGTGCAGAACGGCTTGCTGGTGGTGAACATGCTGATTAACGGCCACCGGGGCCTGGCGGAGCAGCTGGTGAACTGCGATCTCCCCACGGTGCTGCAGAGCTGCTGGGGCAACGGGCAGATCACCAGCTGCCCTCACGCGATGCTGGCCCTCAGCGCGATGAACCGCCTCGCAGAGCACCGGCTGCCCCTGGGCCCGGAGGCAGCAGGTAGCGTGCTGCCCGTTCCCCTGCTCCGTGCACAGCCCCACAGATGCTGCTGGCAGAGCCGACTCGCCTGCCAGGGCAGAGCTCCCCGCTGGTGCTGCTGGCAACGCGCTGTCCTTGTCGTAGCAGGCAGCAAGGCCCCGCTGGACCTGAGGGAATTGCAGGCGCTTCTGGGCAGTCTGGAGGATGACGCCTTGTCCAAGGACATGGTGGTGGCCCTGGAGCGGCAGCTCTGCGGAGAAGGCCCTGTCCCCTCTGGTGAGGCGGCCCATCTGCTGCAGGACCAGAGGTGTTTCCGGCTGCTGCTGCGCAGCTTGGAGCTGCTGGGGGCGGAGAAGACCGTGAGCCTGAGCATCCTCAGGTGGGTCTGGGAGGATTTGGTGGGGACTGAGGCCTCTGCAGCATGGGTGTGAGTGCTGGGGGACGTGGTGTGTGCTTGTGGGTCCTGGTGGGGCTGTTCTTCCCCAGGGGCACCTATGTGGATGCTGACTGGGGTATCCTGGGCCATATGGGGACTCAGCAGCACGTGCCTGGGTGCTGCTGCGAGGTGCCTGGGGAGCCTTGGCTCAGTCCCTCGCTGCCAGCTTTCCCGGCAGGGCAGGGAAGCAGGGTTGTTTCTGGCACCATTGTTTGTGTGCCCTGGTCTGAGTGGGCTCTGTCCATTCCTCAGGATCCTGAACAAGTTCCTGGACGGTTACCAGGAGGACGTGCTGCCCTGGCATGAGTGTGTGGAGCCCTGTTTGTCCTCCCTGAGCGCCCACAGCAGCGACCGGGAGGTGAGGGGGCCCCGGGAGTCCCGGTGGATGGGGGCGGCTTTGCCGGCTGTGCCGAGCATCAGCCTGGCCTGGGGTTGGGGAAACGGGATCCCTGCCTGTAGCCGCCCAGCGTGCCGGGAGAGGTGGGCAGCGGGTGCTGTGGTGACTGGCGTGCCCAGCACCGTGCCCGGCCCGGCTCTCGCGGGCACTGCCGCGGTGCCAGGGCTGCAGAGATGGAGCACGGCAGCACTACGGTGCTGGGGCCTGGTGGGTTCCTGGCGCTGGCACAGCCGCTGACGGCTGCTGCTCTGCAGGTGGTGCAGGAGGTGGTTGGCTTCCTGCACCGCCTGGGCACCAGCAGCAAGGACTGCGTGGTGGGGATGTGCCGTGCGGGCACCCGCGAGGCTCTGTCCAAAGCCCTGGAGAAGCACAGCCCAGCCCTGTCGCTGGCGCCGGCCCTGCTCGACCTGGTGACTGACTGTGAGAGGTTCGCCAGCCTCCACAAGAAGCTGACGACCGGCATCTTGGCCGGCTGCATCCAGGTGGGCCTGGGGAGGATCCAGCACGCTGTGGCTCTGGCTCTCTGCCTGACGCAGCAGGGGGCGAGGGGAGGAGGGCTGGGGACCCCCAGTCACAGCCTCATCTTGTCCTGTAGCTGGTGCTGGGACAGATCGAGGAGCACCGCCGAAGCCACCGGCCCATCAGCGTCCCCTTCTTTGATGTCTTTCTGCGCAACCTGTGCCGAGGTGAGTGCAGAGAGCTGGAGCCCCGTGCCCGGCCTGTGGGTGGCCAGGCTGCTGGAGGCTCCGTGTGCTCTCCCCGCAGGCTCCAGCGTGGAGGTGAAGGAGGACAAGTGTTGGGAGAAGGTGCAGGTCTCCTCCAACCCACACCGGGCCAGCAAGCTCACGGACAGGAACCCGAAGACCTACTGGGAGTCGAACGGCAGCACCGGCTCCCACTTCATCACTGTCCACATGCAGCGCGGCGTGGTGGTCAGGTGGGCTGGGGGCTGCGGGGCCAGCAGCCATGTGGGGAGGAGGGGCTCAGGGGCTCTGTGCGAGCCCTTCCCTTGTGTCCCCGTCCTGGGGGTTGCTGGATGAGGGCAGCGGCACGTGGGGCTGGCAGGGGCCGGGGCAGGGAGACGGGGACTGCTGGGGAGCACGGTTTTCGCTGCGCTGCAGGGAGATGAGCATGCTGGTGGCCAGCGAGGACTCCAGCTACATGCCGGCCCGCGTCGTGGTGCTGGGGGGAGACAGCCCGGCCTCCGTCAGAACGGAGCTCAACGCGGTGAGTCCGACACGGGCTGCTCGGGCCGTGGGGCCCTCGGGAGCACTGGCTGATCCTGGCTGTGCCCTGGGAAGGTCTTTCCCTGGTGTGGGGCCCCGGGAGGAGCCCCCGGGGAGGTGGGAATGGAGACTTAGCCTGGTCTGCATTGGGCTGGGGTGCTGGGGCTGTGAGCCAGGAGTGGGGCCCTGGCTGGGGGTGCCCTGTGCCTTCTTGGGGGCTGCGGGGGCACGAGGGCTGTGGCTTTAATGGGGGCAGCCAAGGGAGAGGCAGAGTGTCTGTGCTCGCTGTGTGGTGTGCTGAGGGCTCCCTTTCTACCTGCAGGTGACCGTCCTGCCCTCGGACAGCAGAGTGATCCTGCTGGAGAACATGACCCGCTTCTGGCCCATCATCCAGATCCAGGTGAAGCGGTGCCAGCAGGTAGGGGAGCAGGGCTGGCGATGAGGGGTGCTGTGACCATGCCTGAGGCGCTGAGGGTCACGCTGTCCCATAGGGCGGCATCGACACACGTGTGCGAGGCATCGAGGTGCTGGGCCCCAAGCCCACGTTCTGGCCCATCTTCAAGGAGCAGCTGTGCCGGCGGACGTTCCTCTCCTGCACTGCTCGGGCTCATGCCTGGTGCCAGGAGATCTGCCGGGATCGGGAGCGACTACTGCAGCTCTTTGGCAGGTGAGTTGTGTCCTTGCTGTGCTGCTGCGTCCCTGGTGTCTGAGGTCCTGGGGGGACGGGGCCTCCGCAGAGGCTGGTGCGTCCTGCCCCAGTTTGGCAGGAGACCCAAGACCCAGGGCGGGCCGGGCCTGGGGCAGCGAGGGGCCCTGGCTGCTGGAGGCGAGTGGGGCTGCTGAGCCTCCGTGCGTGGCAAGGAGAAGGGCAGGGAGCGCCCGCTTTGCTCTTTTCCCGTTGGAGTCCCCCGGGCTCTCGGAAGGGGCCCGGCTGCACTGTGCGCTGCCCGGTCGCTGTTGCAGGCTGAATCAGGTGCTGCGGCACGAGCAGGTCTTCGCCGACAGCTTCCTTCCCGACGAGGAGGCGGCGCGGGCCTTGGGCAGGACGTGCTGGGAGGCCCTGGTGAACCCCTTGGTGCAGAGCATCACCAGCCCAGGTATCCCACGCTCTCCCAGGCCCGTCGGCTCCGTGCCGCAGGCTGAGGCCTCCCGCTCTGAGTCTCCTTGGCCTCGCAGACACCCTCGGTGTGAGCCCCCTGGCCTGGCTGCTGAGCGAGTACCTGGAAAGCATGGAGGCATCTGGCCGCGCGGCGAGGCACGGTGCCGTCTTTGGTTCCCGTGTGCGGCGCCTGAGCCAGCTCCTGGTGCACGTGGAGCCTAGCGACGCGGAGCCAGAGGAGGCGAGAGGGCCCGGTGAGCCAGGGGCTGCCCTGCTGTGGGGCTGGGATAGCGGTGGCCGGAGTGCCGGGCTGCGGCCCTGGGGATCGGCTGGGAGCTCTGGGAGGGCCCTGTGGCGCAGGAGGCTCTCGAGGCAAGGAAGGCTCGTGGCCGTGTCCCTGCAGTGGCCGTGCCTCCCTGGCATCTCCGCTGCCATGAGCTGCCAGGGAGAGGGGGAGGCTGCTGATGCTCAGCGTGCGGAGCCTGCCCACGGATCTGAGCACGGGGCTGTCCTGTGGCAGGGGGAAAGGAGGAGAATAACAAGGAGGTGCCGGCCAGGACTGTGCAGGCGTCGGTGGAGAAGGCAAGCAGCCTGTGGGGCATCTCACAGTGCTGGCGCGGCGTGGTGCAGCAGCAGGTAGGGCTTAGGGGCAGCCGTGGGGCTGGAGGGGGCGTGTGGGGCCCCACACTGGGTGGGTAGAGTCGGGAGGGGGATCCGGGAGTGTGGGGAAGGCTCGGGGCTGTATCTGGGCTCCGCAGGGCCAGGAGGGGTTTGGGCACAGGTGTCAAGGCTCAGGTATCAGCCTGTGCTTGGAGCCAGGCTGGTGCTACAGCCTGGGGGATGAGTACAGTGTTGAGTGCTTATTTCCTGCTGGGCCACTGCTGCTGTTGCTGCTGCTCCTTCTGTCCTGTCCTGCCCCGCAGCCCTGCTCCGGCCTTGGGGCTGCGAGCCTGCAGCAGCACCAAGGCCTCTGTTTCCTGGCCAGGACCCAGGCAGTTGGTGTCAGCAGACCAAGGCTGGGGCTGTGGATTGTTTTAAGCTGAAAGAGAAGAGATTTAGATGAGATCTTAGGAAGAAATGTTTCCTGTGAGGGTGGGGAGGCACTGGCACAGGTTGCCTAGAGAAGTCGTGGCTGCCCCACCCCTGGAGGTGTTCAAGGCCAGTTTGGACGAGGCTTTGAGGAACCTGATCCCGTGGAAGGTGTCCCTGCCCACGGCCAGGGGTTGGAACTGGATGGGCTTCAAAGTCCCTTCCAATCCAAACCAGTCTGTGATTAAATGTAGCAGGGGTGCATCCCGCTGGAGGGCTCATCCCTTGTGCTGTGTCCCGCAGGTGCAGCGGTTCCTGGAGGCTGCAGGGCAGACGCCAGACCTTGTGGAGCGATACTGCGGGCTGTACCAGCGCTTGCGTGGCGCCACGGAGGAGCTCTTTGGGCAGCGGGCCGCCTTCGTGCTGGCGCTGGGCCAGGGCTTCGCGGGGGCTCTGCTACAGCTCCCCTTCCTCACCACCCTGCACGTGAGTTGAGGGAGCACGACACCGGCGCCGCGCACGGGCTGGGCAGGCTGCCCCAGCCCACAGCCATGGGGCAAGCTCCAGGGCAGCCGTGTCCTGGCCCTCACCGAGCCATGGAGCCGTGTCCCGTGGCTGCCCTGGACGCCGGTGCCCGGCTGCGGGTGCTCGGTGCTTGTCGTGTCATGGCTGCAGCCCCGACGCGCTCCAGCCTGGGGCTGGTGCCTGGGCAGCCTCATCCCCTGCCCGAGAGCCCGAAGGTTTCCCAGCTGCTCCCCCCAGGGCTGTTCCCCATCCCGGCCCTGCGGCCAAGCCGGTGACCCCCTCACAGCCAGCCCTGTCCCTCTGCAGGTGAGCGAGCAGTTTGCCCGCTACCTCGATGGGCAGATCCAGGAGCTGCTTGGGGCTGTGGGCAGTGCAGGGGCACCGCGGCAGCTGCATCGCATCCTGGAGCCCTTCGTCGTCTTCAGTGGCCTGGAGCTCGCCCGCACCTTCGAGCACTTCTACCGGTGAGGGGTGTCTCTGTGGGACCAGAGGGCCCCATGTGTGCGGTGTGTGGGGTGCAGCGGGGGAGACGCGGCTGGGGCTGGGGCTGAGCTGGGGCTGGTGGCAGTCGTGTTCCTGCTTTGCTTTTCCAAGCTCTGGCGTGTGGGGGTGAGGCTGGGGGGCACGTTCTCTGCTGGCGACAGGGAGGGACTGTGGGGGCTGCTGGGCCCACGCACCTCGGGGTGAGGCGAGGGCCGTGTCCGTCTCTGTCTTCTGGTGGGTGGCCGATGACCACAAGGCTCAGGCAGCCCCTGACCAGACGCTGGTGGCCGTGCAGGCACTACCTGGGGGACCGGCTCCTGGCGCAGGGCCCGTCTTGGCTGGAAGGAGCCGTCGTGGAGCAGATCGGGCTGTGCTTCCCCAGCCGCTTCCCCCAAGAGATGCTGAGCGACTTGGCCGAGTCAGAGGAGCTCCAGCAGCAATTCTACCTCTTCCAGCTGCAGGAGCAGGACAAGCGGCTGCTGGAGCTGGACACGGGCCTGGATGAGGTGAGTGAGGTGAGCGTGCTGGTGGAGTGGGGAGACTGGGGGCCACCCGCTCTCCTCACGGTGGGGGGGATCCTGGGGCCTGTCCTGAGCTGCCTTCGTGTCTGTGTGCCCAGGCAGTGGGGTTGGCCTCGGTGGCAGACGTGCCGGAGGTGAAGGTGCTGGCCTTGTCCCCGCGCTGCTGGCCCGTTTCCCCGTTCTGCTACATGGATGAACCCAGGAGGTTTTTCCCGGAGGCCCTGAGCTACCCTCTCGATGAATTTGCCGACTTCTGCAGGCGCAGTGAGTGTCAGGGCAGTGGGGGCGTGGGAGGGTCTCGCCAGACCCGGTCTCTCCGCAGCAGCTCAGCCAGAAGCGGCGGGAGAGCTGGAGTGGCGAGCGGGACTGTCCCCGTCCCCTGTGCTGACACCGTCTCCGTCAGGGCAGCGCCAGCGGGGCTGGGAGTGCACGAAGCCCCGGCGGCTGCAGTGGACGTGGCTGGGCCACGCGGAACTGCAGTTCGGAGACTGCATCCTGCACGTGTCCACGCTGCAGATGTACATCCTGCTGTGCTTCAACAGCGCCCAGGTAGGAGCGGGGCCGTGGAGCGAGGGAGGCGGTGGGTGCTGGAGCGCAGCGGGGCTGCGTGCTCCCTTCCGGCAGGGTCTCGGGCAGTGGCCGGGGTGCAGCCCCACCGCCTTTGGCCGGGCTGGCGGCTGAGGGTGTCTGGGCTGCTGTTCCCTCCCGTGCTGCCCTGCAGGAGGTGGCTGAGGAGGCCCTGCTGCAGGCCACGGGGCTCCCGGCCGACCTGGTGCACCACGCGCTGGCGCCGCTGACCCAGGGCGAGGGCGTCCTGCTGCGGAGCTGCACGTCGGGAGGTGAGCGTGGGGCTGGGGCACCCGGGGAGGCGCTGGGCTGAGCCCCAGGTGGGTGTGGGGTTCGGTACGTGAGCTTCTAGGGGAGGCAAGTGGGTCAGGGCGAGTGTGTGGGTGCTCGGGACGTGGGTCTGCGTGTGGGGCTGGGGCCTGAGGCCGTGAGTAGGGCCAGGCATGGGCTGTGGGCTCTTGGGCTCGTGAGGGGCTGTGGCTGTGTGGGGCTGGGCCTGGGGCTGGGCGCGGGTGGCGGGGTCTCCGACTGCGTGTGGGGCTGGGGCCATGGTTGTGGAGAGGGACGGGGCAGAGCCCTGTGAAGGTGCCAGCGGGAGGCCCAGGGTCAGGTCCGACAGCCACACGTGTGTCTGGGGGCTCCTTCAGGACCCAGCTCCTGGCTTGGCTGACCCCGGGCCGGGTGTAGCTCCAGGTGTGCTGCGGCTGAACCAGGCAGCCCTGGCCCGTGCCTCCGGCCGCCACCTGAGGCTGCTGCCCCGGCAGAGGTACCTGCGGGCGGAGAGGGCTGAGGCCAGTGCCCTGGAGAGGAAGAGGAACATCCTCTGCTGCCTCATCACCCGCATCCTGAAGTCGGAGAAGCAGCTGCACATTGACAACCTGTTGTTCAGGGTACGGAGGGCTTGGGGGGCGACGAGGGGCTGCCCGGGTGCTGCGCCGCGCTGCAGCGTGGGGCACCTTTGCTGCCGTAGGTGATCGACGCCTGTCAGAAGGGCGAGCTGGGGCCGGGGCTGCGGTTCCTGAGCTTCTGCTGCCACAGCGTGGACGTGCTGTCCTGCATCCTGCACCTGCTGAACCAGGGCTACCTCCGGCGCCAGGAGGAGAAGCCTCACGTCTTGGAATATGTCTCTGCCGAACCCACAACACCTCCTGGGGGCCAGGCACAGATGGTTTTCCAGAGCAGGCCAACACAGGCAACTCCGGATGAGGACAGCGTAGACTTCCTGTATCGGTAGGGATGCATGTCACCAGGTGTGGAGGGATGTGCATCTCTGCTGTGTATGGACATGACACCTTTCTCCATGTCAGGTTGAATCCTGGCATAGGCAGGTCGGAGGAGTTTCTCATGGCAATGCTGCAGCTGCCAATGGGGCACACACTTAGTCCAGAGGAGGCGAAGCTGCTCATGAACCAGACAGTACAGCAGGTCCAGGATACTCTGAGCATCCCAAACGATGTTGCTCGGCACCTCCTCATGCACTGTAGGTGGAATGTGGATTTCCTGATCCAGTGCTACATGGAGAACCGTGAAACCCTGCTCATCTCCTCGGGACTGCAAGTGCAGGATTCCCAGCCTCCCCCCAGCCCAGGAAGCCACTGTCCAGTCTGTGTGAACCAGCTGTGTCCCACTGAGAAGCCACCCACTCTCTGCTGCATGCACTACTGCTGCAAGGTGATGGTCCTGGGATTCTTGATTCCTGTAAATTGGTAGGAATTGCTGCTGCCTGGTTGGAGCAGCTGTTCTTTATCTGAAGCTGTTACAAGGTGATTTTCACAGAGCTCATACATTCTCTTTTCTCAGCTCCCTTGTTTGTTGTGATCCTTCAGCTCCTGATTACTCTGATCCCACTTATCCACAGTTTGTGGTGGCTTAGTGCACCTGCTGCAGGGTGGTTTCGGCTTCCTGGGTTTCGTGATCCAGGTGGTTTAGCTCTGATCTCTTCTCTTCTGTCTTCACAGCCCTGTTGGAGTGAATATCTCATGACTCGCATTGAACAGAACATGATTGTCAACTGCACCTGCCCCATATCCGAGTGCCGTGCACAGCCAACTGCAGCTTTCATTTATTCCATCGTTTCCTCTGAGGAGATTATAGCCAAGGTGAGGTAGGAGAGGTGGTTACTGGGTGTCCAAGCTCTGCATCACTTTGGTCAGCACTAGCAGATAATCTTGCTGCTGCTATTCCCTTTCCTAAGACTGATCGTGTGATAATTGAGGCAGACCAGATTTCTGCCCAGTGGTGTCTGTTGTCTTTGATTACGGTTAATACCGTAGCATAACATGACATCTAAACATATCTCCAGCAAATAACGTTTCAGGTGCATCCTTAGTTGATGACCAGCTAACTGAGAGCTCGTGACAAGTAACCTTTGTTGCTGTGCTGGAAACAGTTGTAAAATCTAGGGCAAATGAAGAGAAAACATTTGAGCAATTTCATTTTATCACCCCAATGTCCTTTCTCTTCCATCGGTCTCTGGGTTTGAGCACCTCAGGCTTTTGTGAAGATGACAAATCATACTTTATCTTTACTCTAATTAAGTCTCTGTGAGTTCTACAGACTTCTTTAAACCAGTCTTCCTGCACTCTGCTTGCCTTAGTCCTCAGTCAGCAGGGGCAGTAGGAGTGGCTTGTTCTGAGGCAGAAGCTAGTTTTCTTCCTATTCTTTCAGCTTTTAGTTATTGCTCAGAGCTGAATTCCCTCCCCATCTAATTGGGGAGCTGTAGCTGTCGCATGGCAGACTGTTAATTGCTGGATGGAACAAGTGTCTGGTCTATTCTCAACTGCTCTGTTGTTTGACAGGTCTCCGCTAGCACTTCCTTCTCCAAAAATATTCTCTTCCTTTCCCAGCTTGTTACTGTAATAATGATCCTGTGTAAACAGTCATAAGAAGAAATGAACAGTAGTCATAAAGACTGTTCTATCCTATAATTTTTCTTTAAGCTTGCAAAGTGACAAGGCGACAGAAAAGCAGTCCTTTGATGTATCTCGTTTTCTGTAAGTGCTTGGAGAGTTAGTGCATGGATCTGGGCAGTTAGTTCTTACTGGCTCTGCAAATACTGCAGTCACACCTATCTGAGAGCAGGATTTAATATCCCGTTGCTGTGGCTATTTTACAAAAAATATGTTATTGCAGGCCAACAAAAACTGAAGCAAATTATAACAAGTTGCTCTGATGCTCTTACTGAAATGTTATCTGTTTCCCTTTTTGCTCAGCAAGTAGTGTGGCTGGAGCACTAGTGCCTTGTGCAGAGTCATATATACAGTCATAGAATAATTTAGGTTGCAGTAATCCACGGAGATCTCTGATGCAGCCCAGCACTTGAAATAGTAAGATTATTGTGCAATGATCTAACACTGAAGTTAAATCATACTGCTTCAGGTTCAATCTTCTCATGTTACTTCTAGGTAGCTCTAGGCATTGGTGAGGTCCCCCTCTGCTATGTTCTCCCCATGCTAAACACACCCAGCTCTCTCAACCTTCCCTCATACATTCTGTGCTCCAGCCGCTGACTCTCAGTGGCCCATGGATGGCATTTGTTCTGGTCTCTTAATGTCTGTCTTGTACTTGAAAACCCAAACAGTTCCCAGTATCCAATTGTGTCATCGTTGCTACCCCCCTTTCCCTGCTGACTGCGCTCCTGCCTAATACAAGAATAATTGAATTTAAACATCTCATGCTTATGTTTTTACAAAACATAAACCCTGTCATGGTTCTGAAAGACATTTTCTCTTGACCTTGTTTCCCTCAAGTTTCTTGAGAGTCTGTTCTTCAGAGGTAGTCTTCCGTTCTGCTTCCAGGGATTCTTTGCTGGTAGTCATACAGAGGCTCCATACCTGGATTAACTCCAGTGAGTGCAAAGGTTCCTTTAAGATCTCTTGGTCAGTACCATGTGGTACTTGGCAACATCTTGATTGTACCTGGCTG